>NC_088604.1:64360546-65610546 GCF_036013475.1 Columba livia
AATCCATTAAGCTTTCTCTGAAACTGCTTTGGTGTAAGATGACCAAATTCAGCTTAATGTATATATGTTAACAGTTGTACAAATAAAGGAAAATCATTGTTAATTTAAATAAAACAGTTCAGAGTGAAAAGACAAAAATGAACAATTATCAAACTAGTAGTAGAGTCAAGGTTCCTAAATTCTCCTAAATTCATGTCATATCTGTTAGATATGCAAGAATTCAATTAACTTTCAAATCGCCCAACATGCAAAAGCTAGCTACTAGAAATTTTTTCTTGCTAGAAGTTATTAACTGCAGTGGCAAAGGTTTAAAGAGCAGATAAACAAATCTACTTCCATTTTAGATGTCGAGCTTAAATATATTTTATGGGATCTCATCACTAACTTAGTGTAACCACAATTTACCAAATTATCTCTTTATTACTAAAGAAAAACTTAATTAAAGCTTCTAATGGGCAGCGAAACACAATATTACTTCTGTGGAGTAAATCCAAGCAATCAGAAAGAATGTTTTTTTTCATCAATAATCATATGGTTTCATTTTCATACTTTTCATACTCTTACCTTGGAGAGAGGGGCCCACAGAGTGCAGCACAGCAATTAGTAAAGATGTTGCCATAACTGTACGGATTATAGTTCTCTTTACCTCTTTTATTTGACCATGATCCTTTAATCTGAAGCGATATGAACAAGATGCATCACATATAATACAATACAGAATATGGCTGAGACAAATTAAGGGTCTCCAAAGCAGCAACATGCTACTTACATCAGATGCAGACCAGAGAAAACCCATGATCACACTTTCCAAATAGCTTAGGGCTTTGGGCTCTTATGAAAGACTGGGCCCTAAAATCTTACAAGCAAGCACATGCTTTACCTCCATAGATTTAGACAACCCAAAATCTCAAAGGACCAATATAATCATAGTAGGAATTTCAGCATCTAAACATAATGGTCTGAGCTGAATTCTACAAGTATTATGGTGTGCTTTACAGAAGAGGTTCAATTGCAACAAACCATTAAAGTCAGCCATAGAGGACTTCTTTTCCATACTCTTGGGTAAGTTCTCAAGCTGCACAATACCACACATTATCTTTCCTAATGCCCACAAATGGTTCTAAAATATTATAAAGCAACTGCAGTCATTACTACCTTTTAGCCCATATTATGTGGGGTTATTTTTAGCCAGTCTTGCTTTTCTGTTTGTGGAATACTGCAGAGGGTGACTAAAATGCCTTACTGTATTCAACTGGAAATGCATGCTTTACATGACATTACTGAAGAGTCTATTTGAAATTCAGACGTGTTACACTGCTGCAGTTCCCTGCTCTCTGCCTTTCACCAATCCAAAACAGACACTTATTGGAGGGAAGGGGGGGATGCTGGAAGCACACTGGGTCCATCTAGAGAGATGATGTTGGCTTAAACATAATAACTGAGGAATACCAGAGTATCTCATCTGTCTTATTAATGAGGTAGATTTCTTCAAAGTCAGGCTAGTTGCTTGGATACTTGATGCTGAGGCACAATTCACTCTGAGCCTGCTTGCTAAGTTTTTTCTGGTTAATTGCTGTTTATTGTAAAACTTAATTTTAACCATAACCTTAAACAATTACAAAACATGAGTTTGACAGTCCCAAAGATGCTACTTTTACATTTGCCAGATAGCTATGAAAAAGGTACAACAAAAAATTACAATAATTTTAAACTTGCAGTAATTTGTTAGATGACTTGCCAAATTCCAGCAAGCTTTTTATACCATTAGCTGCCTAGCTATTTTTATTCTCTCCTTTCATTCATTTTTTATTTCTCTTTTTAGTTAGAGGAGGACACATGAAGCTTCCACACACAGTTCAACATAGTTTCACATCAAAATAAGGGAAACCTACATGCAAAATAGGGCAATTGTAGAAATGAGGAAGTTGACCCTTAAATTAATCATATACTCTTTGCCAGAAGTTTTAGACCTCAGACTGGCAACAAAATTTCAAAGGGAAAAAATAAAGTATGTCATTTTTGTTTTGAGAATTCAACATACTTTGCAATTTTTATATTAAGCTGTTATTGAGTCAAAGAATATTTAGGACTCCCAGTAAAAAACAGATACTGAAAAATATTTAGTAATTTCCTACTGTATAAAATATACTTGTCTTCTCTCTTCTATATTTTCCTTTTTTAAGATACAGATGCTGTGGGTGTAAATCATGATGGACACACTATGTAACAAACACATCTTCAAACCGCAAAAAATAGTGTCCACAAGATCTCCTCTGGTATTTTGAATCAAGCATGACCATGTTACTTCCTTTTTTCCTACTGAGGCATTCACAAAATTATGCAGAGAGCTATAACTTCTCCAAGAATAACAGAGAAAAAACTGCATACAATTAGAATGAATAATTTCCTCCTTATTGCTGTTTAGAAACATACATGTAGACATACACTATGAACTTACATCTTCATTTGTTGTTTGATTGGAGCTGATCAAATATGTGTGAAAACCTGAGAGGCCCACAATGGACCATACTGAGAAAAAACACACCACAGCTTCCAGCACAGTGATTGAAAGTCAAGGAAATATATGCAAATGGCAAAAAGAAACATACATCCAATAACATGTAGTTACAGTAACAAAACTCCAGGTAGCCAGCTTATAGTCCACAAGTCCCTTGAGATCTCTGGGGTACTTCAAAGGGGTCAGCAAAAATTAAACTCAGAAAAGCAAGCCTATTGTCAGTAGGCTTTAGTGTACAGGCCACTGAATAGAATCTATACCAACAAATATTGAAGTCTCTGCAAACAGAAAAAGGCCATAAACTACTGGTGAGTGGTTCTGATCTTAATTGCTGAAGTTCAAATTTTCATGTTCACCCTATAAAAGTCACACTTGTTGATAAGTAACAGTAAATAACACTTCTGGTGGGGTGAGGGGAAGACCAGACACAAGAGAGGTAACCCAAGGCCAGCTGAATGGCAAAGACTGAACAGGTATCTTTATACAAATATTTAGTGCACAATGAGAGTCTTGCATGAGGACTAAAGGTTCTAGATCTGTGCTTATAAATATAGCGACAACAACAACTGAGTAAACTGCATCTCAGTCATATGTTCTAACTGGTACACTCTCCTGTCTTTCTGTTGTTACTGAAGTCAAGATTCTGATAGGGATCTTAATACTAGCAGCGAAGTGCACTACTCTGAGTAAAATACAAAGTGTACTTGCTCTCTCAAGTCCCTCTAATAACTGGGTATAGTCTACATTACAACTGTGGGGGTGCCTGAATGGCCCAGATTTTGCAAATGGCCCAGATAACAACTGTTAAAACTGTGAGTGTAAATAGTTGGAGTGAGGTTGAATACTCAACACTGAGCAGCATTTGCCAAAACTTATTATGTTAAAGAGGAAGATTGTTAACTCCCAACTCACTGTGCTGCTATTAAGAGCAGCCGAGCAACTACAAGAAGACTTTTTGAATGAGACATCAGCCTGAAGTGTAAGAAAAATCACAAAAAGTAGCAGATGAGAACTTGAAGTGGGAACAGCACCAGTCAAAATTTGGTTTGGTACAGTCACAAGTCACTCTGCTGGCATCTGCCTGGCCCAGAGCACCCTCCATTCTCCAACACTGTTAACAGTCTGCACCCAGACAGCAGACTGCTGGTATGGGCTGCAGCATATAGGGCCTTGCACCTGTGGTTCACGTATGTGAGCACCGGGAGTGCTTTCTCACCTGCGTGTTGTAAGGAGCAGCACAGGGATATGTATAGCAAGAGCACCCACATCTTCTAGAGAGCAGCAAAGGTGGGTACATGTACATGTGTGTGCACACTATAACTTCTGGGGGTTCAGGTACAGAACAGTTTTTAGACATTTGTGTGTGTTTATTAACATTCCTTCAGTGTCTAATATAGCCATTTATCTTTTCTGTTACTGATATTGACCCTCAGTATACAATTATACAACAATCAGTGATCTATATATTAATGATTATATTTTATATAATGATATAATGATTGTATCTTAATGAATGTCCTGATTTGGTTTGAACTACATCAACTGAGTGGTTTTGCACTGCAAGACCAACCTTTAATCTAATTTCCCTCATCTGCAACAATGTAGATTAAAAGCACAGACCTACATTCCTTGGGGTAGTACAAAATTTAAAAACCAGACTGCACTATTAGGTTTACTGTTACTTTTAAGCTTGCATCTTTCACTCCATTTTTTTCACTTTCAAAATACCTGTGTTTTCATTCCTTATAAACTGCATAACCCAAATGCCATAAAAAAGGAACCAGACTTTAGAAAGTGAGATTATATACTAGGGAAGTCAGTCAGCACTCAGTGTTGCATAATGACTACAGTTTATATCATTCCTTTAGCTCTAAAGGAGTCATCATCGCAGCAATAAGACAAAGTTGCCTCTAAACGTTATATAATCAAGCATAAAGAGCAACTTTCTACAGAAGGCTTCCTGCCATAGTTCTTTATTTATACTTATTTTTATTTACACACAATAGCCATGAACTCAGAATACGTCTGCTTTAAGACTTATTTCCTACAACACTTCAATAGTAAATTCTTTTTACAGAACATGAATCAACAGCAGAAAAGGCTTTGGTTCCTAGAAAAATAGATACAAGAAATCAGTAGGAAAAAGACAATGCGAAAATAATAGGATAAAAATAATCTGTGTATTAACTGTATGCCAACCTTCAGTGAAGTCAGTTTCCAAGACAATACCAACTCAATATCTTGCAGACCAAGGACGCGGCCTTAAAACATATGAAAACATCCTTATCACTGAACCTATCAATAGGAGAGAAATGTGACAGCTCTTCACCATTATACAGAGACACAGACTGGAAAATGCATGGATGGACAAAAGTATTTGCGATAAATAATCCTAATATTAGTAAACAGCAGAGTCTTGTACTGCAGGTCTGCTCTCACCTAATGAATTGGGAAACCTCTGTATTATCTGTATAACTTCCCCTAGAATGTCCTTCACTCAGAGTGGTTAATAAAGCCAAAAAAGAGACATTTGCTTTCTGGGCAAATCTGCTCCAAAAGCAGCAGGATGACCAAAGTGCCTTGCTGAGCAGCGTGTTCACTACTCTTTCCCTCTCTTCTCCCCCTCAGACGATGTGGAATCAAACCAACACAAGACAGGAACTCAGTCTCAGTTGACTGTGCAACAACCACAGCTAAAGCAAAGAGAATGAAGGAGTATGGATGAGGAAGCAACTGTTGTCAGCAGAGGGTTCAGAAAGGTGTAAAGAAGGAAACAGCCCCAAAACATAACACACAATGCAAGTCCACCTAACTGGGCTTTGAGAGGGTAGAAATCATAAGGGAGGCGGCGGATGAGTACTGTTGGGTAGAATCTACACACCAAGAATAATGGGAAGAATCACCAGGTCAGACAAGGGGAACCTGAGAGGGATAAGGGCTCCCTGCAGCCTCAGCACACCACTGACAGGATGTTCCTTGTCATACTCAAATGGGTCCTGAAATGTGAGTTTTCCCCTCCACATAGTAATTCCTACTGGGGAAAAACAAAACAAAACAAAACAAAAAACCAAACACAAAAAAGCAATATATTCTCAACATAAAGCATAGCTTACTAGCATATAGTATAACACTCCCTTGGTATCTTACACAGCATTATTAGCAAGATAGAAATGGCAATGTTCTCTGTGCCTGAATTGACTGGCTTGCTCTAAAGCAGCATGCCCAACACCATTTGGACAATTTCATTTTTTACTGTTTGAATTGTAACCAAGCTATTACATTGTCCAACATATCACTACCAAACCAGCCATTTCTACAACATGCACAACTGAGCCTTTTAAAGCAGCACATCACTAAATACAAGTTATGAATAAGCAATCCATTGTTCAGATGCATAATCAATTACCTTTGATTTAAGGACAATTAAAAGCTATTATCAGTTTGAAAATAGTTTGAAATAATCATCTTTTGTAACAAGTGATTGTAATTACTTTAATCGGAAGCTATTCTGCTATTTAGAACAGTTTGTTTGAGCTTTGTAAAATTATTTGCATCAAAAAACTCTGAAGAGTGGGTTTGTTTAGAAAGGGAGTATACAGCTCAGTGACATTATCTGACAAGCACACACACACAAAAAAAGGTATCTGCAGAATTTGGAGAATTTGACACTTAGAAAAACTACCTGGAAAGAGAGGTCTGTCTTTATGTACAACTCTGAATGACAGAGTAAGAGTTTGTTCTTCCTATTCTTCTCTGGAAAAGAGCAAACTGTGTGAGGCACAATGGACAAAAGACTTTTCCTTGGCACAAGTACAGGAAAGAATTATTTTATAGTATCTTTGTGAGAGTTGTAAACTGCTTGTTCAGACACAAGCCATTCAAAACACACACACAAGGAGAGGGAAGCTTAAAGTCTGTGCAGAAATATAAAGAAGAAGCTAAACAGAAGTTATGTCAGCTTCCTATTTTTTTCAATTATGTTAGCTACTTTCAGACAGAAGAAGCCTTTAAAGATCATCTAGTTCCAACCTCACTGCCATGGGCAGGGACACCTTCCACTGGACCAGGCTGCTCAAAGCCCCATCCAGCCTGGCCTTGAACACTGCCAGGGATGGGGCATCCACAGCTTCTCTGGGCAGCCTGTTCCTGTGCCTCACCACCCTCATTGTAAAAACTTTCTTTGCTATAGCCAACCTAAATCTACCCTTTCAGTTTAAAACTGTTGCCCTTTCACTACAGGTCCTGGTAAAAAGTCTCTCTATCTTTCTTATGAAACCCCTTTATGTATTGAAAGACCGTGAGGTCTCCCCAGAGTCTTCTCTTCTCCAGGCTGAACAACAGTAGTCCCTGTGTATGCATGTGTATACTTTAATGTAACTAAACAGATGTTGATGTTTGAAAATTAGTTATTTAAAATGAGGAAATCAACATAAGAATACTTTCAGGAATTGAATTCTGCAGGGGCAGCTTATGGTTTCTCCACAAGGTTATGGTGCTCCACAATCTACTTTTTCTATCCTGACAAGATCAGCCATTTTGGATACTATCCGTTGTAAGAGCAGAAGAATTATTGAATATTTTAAATAAAACCATAGCATTGGTATAGTATGATATATATTTATGAATTCCACCACAAATATATGGAGTGTATTTCCACTACACAGGGAAACGACACTTTTGTCAAAAATACTACTCTGCAAAAGAAGAATAAAAAAAACCACCGCAGGCTATAGTCTCTTGTCTACCTCCAACATGTGTTGATAAATCCTACTGTGCAGGAAGTGATGAAATCATTAACTGATGAAATCCCAAATGCACATAGCCAACAACAGCAAGAAAACAAGCAAAACCACATCTCAGATGTTATTTTGCAACAAGATCTACAATTTGTTTCAGTGAAAGGATATCTTGCCGGACTGTCCTTCAGGGCATTGAGGAACCCTGTTTGTTGAGAACCTGTAGAAACAGAACCCAAAAATACCAGCTGAGTAGGAAACTGGATTGCAGGCTGTTTTCACCATAGTTAACACAATTAATATTTGAAGATCAACTGAATAATCATAGAATAGATTTACTAATATGAATCTGAGAATATGTTGCTCAGCAGCAACATCAGAAAAAAACCTTGGGTAAGTTATCAGGTCTAACATCTGCAGGATATTTTCCCACTCATACCAAACTGATACACGCATACTTTCCCATGAACAAGATTTCTGATTATTCTTGTTCTTTTCAGACATCATACAAAAAAAATTATAAGCTACTTTTTTATTTTGAAATACTCTTTTTCAAAGCTACTTTTTGATTTGGAAAACTTATTCTATAAACCCAGATTCTCAGCTATTCTCAGATTCTCCTTTGTTCTGGAAGCAGTCAAAGTTCTCTCAGCTCTAATCCTGCTCCTACTGCACCTGTACAGAAGGCTTTTCTAACAGGTCCTTGTCACATTTGGACAAATAAAGGAATATCTACTACCTGAAAAGAGCTCAAGAGCAACCTGATTCAATGAATTCAATATGCAGAAGCATCCACTGGAGTTCCACAACCATGAGATATTAATCAAAAAGGGTAATTTGAACAATTTTCTGATTGCAACAAGTTAATTATTTTGTAGAAATGGACTCAATATCACATAGCTATAGGCACACTGTTTGCATTTTACTGTATAATTTAAATTATTTAAATGCATCCCACAACAAAAAATTTCCCCTTAACTGAATTCTTCTGAAGATTTGTATGAAGAGAAATGAATCTTGTCTTGAAAACAAAAAATAAAAAAGTATACGTGTTTGTGTACACATATGTATTCCCTAGACCTGCCTCATCAATTTTACAGTTTGCCAAAAACTGAAATTTACTTACCTTTTATTTCTGAGCCTTTTCAGACTCTCATAACTGGTTTTTAGCCTCCAGGCACAAGACTAATGGAACTTCCCCTACCTTCTTACTATTTTTAGGATCCTTAAGGGCAATGACAGCAGGTAGGTGTGATCTCTATTCCCTACTGCTGGTCATACTCTTCCAAGCAGTTCCCAAAATATCAGAAGGGGAATGTTCCTCACTGCAACAAACAGTTGAAATACTGATGCCTCAAAGTGTTGAGTAACGTTGTGAATCTCAACACAGACACTAGTACTGAAAATGTGTTGAGCTTCGGGAAATTGAAGAAAATAAATTGCAAGGCAATTCCTCGAAAGTATCTTGTTTACCAATTAATTTTATCATCTTCAATAATATTATGTGCACATATTCTTAATCCTGAAAAGGGCAAATTTCCAATGAATGCCTCAGACCACAAAAACCCAAAAAGTTAGGATGCATCTCATATCTTTTCACCAATTAGGCCCACCAAAAATTATAAAAATGCCAGCTTGCAAGATATATTAAAAAATGTGTCTAAATAGATTTGAAAAAACAAATAAACAAAACAGGTTCCCCATGTAATCAACAAGGTCAGAGAGGGAACTTCTCAATTAGCATGAACCATAAAGGATTTTATAAAATTTTTTGAATGTCAATGCCTACAAGTTGCTATAAATATCTCTTAGTCCCTTCCTAAAAGAATATTATCAGACAACTATCAGTCTAACACAGGGTATCTAGAATAAAGGTAATCCTGGTAGGATCTTCTTTGGGTAAGCTAAGAACAGAATGTGACTAAATCAGCAAGACTTCCTCTAGAATCAAGACTTTTGCCAGGAAATACTCCAGGAAAATCATAGTCACAGACTGAAAAACTGAGACTTTATTTAGATACACCAACACAAAGCAATCTATGCCAAGTGCAAAGGTTCATACTAAGTGACTGAGAACCCTGCTTACTGCTTAGCATCAGCCGAAGAACTGCAGGGCTGCAAAACAGAACAAAAATGGCTGAGTGGTAAATATAAGAAAAGTAGATACGAGGACTTCTAGAAGCATGGTAGGCACAAAAAGAGTAGGGTGATGGATATGATTAAAAACCTTATTTGTAAATAACTCTTTTCGGACACAGTCAAGATTATGGTAGATAAATTTGAAAGCTGGGCTTGAAGCTCAAACATCAAGGAACTAATCACAATTCATACCTGCTCCCATTGCCTTTGAGGACCAATCTTTAGAACTAAGGAGGCTTTTCCTGTCTCATCCAAGGCAAACAAACCTTCATAGCAAGAATATTTTACAGCTGCTATACTTAGATAATTAATCATTTAACATTCACTATGCAGTATTTGTAACACCTATACAATGCCAAAGTGCTTCTCAACCACATAGAGTCACAATTCATTTATCCGATCTTTGTCTAGTTCATACTTAGAATTAGGTATGGACACTGTAAAGTCAAAATCCTCTGGATAAATCTACTTGACATACAAAACATGAAATATATGCATAATATTTGTAATTTATATGCTGAAAACTAAAGAAAAAAGTGCACTGTAGTATTTGTGAAATAAAGGTAAGCTAGCTTCAAAAGTAGCCTTACGTTTTCAGACCAGTAATGTTTTTAACTACTGAATTCTAGCAAAGTAAGATGACAGAAAAAGAAACCAAACATGCTTCCTTCTTAATTGTAAGAGGTGTGTATGTATATACTCATGTATGCCCAAATAAATGTCAAGGATTTAAGTACTAATGGAAAGTGTTCTCTTTCCAATAATTACTTTCCCCTTTCAAACAATATGTGCATCTTTTCACTACTCTTTCAACTGGTATTACAAATGCTGCATCTGGCAGAGAGAACAACCTGATGATCCAGACTCCTTCAAAATTAAGTGCCTCTAGTTGTTGCCCATGTGATAGATTTCTGAGCTGCAGGAGAGCTGCTCAGTGCTCTTATCATTCTTTTGTGAAGCACAAATAAGAGCAGGAATTCTGCTTTTTAAAATACAGATTTTCCCTGCACAGTGTAAGCAATTTAGGAAACTGAGCACAAAGTGGCATATTTTTCAGTAAAACAGTCTCTAACTATCGCCATTATCAAGCTAGCTTTATAAATGTGTAATAAACGGAAATTATTACTTCTATCAGGTTTCCATTGTAACACAGAACACAAAGAAATAAAAAGATCACATTTTCAATATTACTACAGAAATACCGTTCAAGGCAATATCCTATATAATTAGTGAAAAGATAGAACACTCTTAAGCTTCCTAGTGATAATGGGTTAAAAAAAATCCCACAACCTGCAAAAGGTCTTTAAAGACATATAACCTATCACCATAAATTGGAACATCACCATCATATAGGACCTAACAAAATTTGTCCAGTGTGCGGAAAAAAAAGACAGTACCCAAAAGAGTCTTGATAATACCCTCCTCAAACCCAATTCAGAGAATAAAAATCAAACTCCTGAATATTCATCTTCATATAGCTTATCTGTTTCAAGCCATTATGAACTGGTCATTCACAGAAAGTGTATGCAAATGAAAGTAACTTGTGTTAAAAATAGGGTTGAGAAAGATGTAAAACTAAACAGCAAACAACAGAAAGTGTAAAAATAGCTCTATTGCATCTCCTAGTAATTTACCCACTTGGATGGCAAGTGAGCCATGCTTACAGTTAAAGCACACAGGAGTCCTTTGGGAAAAGGATACTATCTGTATTCTTAAACATACAGAACGTGTGCTGCTTTTCCAATAAATCATCCATAAAAGGACAAAAAAATGAAGAAAATTAACACTGCGTTAAGATAAAGCCAGCACTAGATCAATGACTAACATGAGCAGGGTCTACTATAGACTAGAATGGGACTCACTAGAGTTTGTGAAGCTTCAGAGAAAAGGCAAATAAATAAATAAATAAATAAACCCTGAATGATCAAAAGATTAACTTAAAAATAAAAAACTTAAGCAAATGGCTACATACGTAATCTGATTTCACCAGCATACTTACGAAGGATGACGTGGGTGATAACGAATGCAAATATAAAGACTGTCAGAAAGGACAGAGATAAAATAAACATATAAAAAAATCTGTAGTTTCTTTTCCCCACACAGTTGCCTACCCAGGGACAGTGGTGATCAAACCGTTCTGAAATGAGAGGCAGAAGAAAAAAAAATGGAAAATAATTAATAAAATGCTGTTTATTTGAAAAAAAGCTCTCTGAATTCCATATTAAAACTCGTTATTTAACTGGCATTTGCAAATTAGCCACAGAGAAATTCTTATTTAGAAAGGAAAAAATAGAAAAGAAAAAAGAAAAGAAGTATTCTAATGAAACCTTGAAACTTTTAAAGAAATCAAAGCACGGCTGAGGTTGGCTCCTGTTGAACTAACAGCATCATTGTGATAAACTGCATAATCAGACTAATAAGCATGTATTTATACAGTCACATAGAGCAGTACCAACTCAATTGTATTCTATTTTTTTCAGAATAAGGGTTTTTTCTTCCAGTGACTCTTCTACTCAAAACTGTAGTTTTTGATGTTTTTTTATTTATATCTGTCACGATCACACCTCTGACTTATGTCTACTATCATCTCATGCATCATGGTATATGAAATATTTACGCCCTCCCACTTCCATTTATTACTTCACTCAAAATATTCTCCATTCCAGACCATCTATTTTTCTACTTAGAGTTGACACTGCCATATAAACCCATTAAAAATAGCAAAATCATTCACATAAATCATTTTTCAAATGTTAAAATTAAGGTTGTGGTTTTTTTTAATAATCTAGTCAATCTTGCAGAAATTTTCTGAAAACCATGTGGTATAAAAATAGGTGGATGTCATTTGAATGCTCTGTTACCCTTTGCACTATATGCTCCCTCTTCTTTTTCCTAAACCAAACCTTTTCCATTATTTCCCTGAGAAATGAGCTCGTTTGTGAGACAGAAACAGGCCAGGGCGGGTCAGACACAAGTGTCCCCAACATGGGGAAAATGCCCCAGCACTGGGAAGCAGCAGAGGGAACAGTTCTCTCTGCTTCTCCCCAGGCAGCCTGGAACCCCCTCCCCATCTCAGTACTCCGGGCAACAGAAACAGAGTGATTGTCAGACAACAAACCAGCATTTCCTAACTTTCCTTCAGAGAGATTATGCTGACAAAATGACAGAATTTAACTTTTTTTTTAATCAAATCCAAGATCATAACGTAAGACACATGCTCTCATGCTGACTCTCTTACTCTCTGATCCTTGTCCAAATCCTGTTTTGTTTTCTGTGACTTTTATGCCTCCATTGACGCACGATATCAGACTATTTGTAATTCCACACGAAAGGCGAGCTATAAAGTTGAAGTCCTTATGCCCTATGTTGAAAAGGCACATGTGTCCAAGCACACCAGTTTATTTTAGCTATGGCTTTATGTTAAAGACCTACAGTAGCGGTTTTCCTTAAAGGATTTATTTAGTATTATCTTCATCTAAAAAAAAAAAAAAAAAGGTCGAAACAACATACACAACAGATTTCTGAGTTCACCAGACTTTCAGGGCTTATAAAAATGGTTTTGTGTGACAGCTGCTCAGATCACATGTTTCTGCCATAAATCTGTTTCAAATTCCAGTGGGGCTATTCAAGGTGAAGTTGCTGAACTTTGTTACGACAAGGCTTCAGAAATACTTTGATTTAATGACTACTGCTAAGAACACCAAGAACTAAACACTCTGGTATCTAAAAGGGTAGGCAGTATTACCTTCATTCAGTGCAATACAGCTGTATGCCCAAAATAAGCTGACATTGCATTTGAACAGTGCTTATTTTAACATTTGTACTTGTAAATGAGTCCTTACACTCTGAAAAACACTTTACATCATTTAATCGGTACCTAATACAACACACAAGCAAAAAACACAAAGAAAAATACCTTTAAAAGAGCATGATCATAGGGTACTTTTTTACCCTACTGACTCAGGAAAAAAAAATTATGACATGTCTTTGGAAGATGAATTCCACATATACACATTCATTCTCTTCTATACTGACACAACAAATTATACTGACATAAAGCTCAGTTTCTAGCCAAGAAACAATGTTTAGACATATGCAGACATCTATTTGATCGATTCAGATAAATGCAAACAAAAACACACACATCCCTACTTATAAACACACGTACACACACACATATATATATATACACACACATATATTCCTTACTGAAGACCAACTTGATATTTTCAGCCTACTTGTCACTCCTCTCCAATGTCTGTCTTCAAACTCTGTTGGTAAGCTGAAAGGCTCTGCTTTCTCAAACTACCTTACCAATCATTGTGAAGGTAACTACCTAAGATGCCTGTAAAGCAGAAACAGACAGAAAAGGCTAGATTTGAAAAACACTGCTACAGTGTTAAATATTGAATCAACTCTAATGAAAAGGGGTAAGTATTAAAGGGTTTACCTAAGTGTTACAAATGAATAAACTGGGCCTCATTTTACTCAGTCAAAATATAAAGGGATGTGACATTTACGGTATATGCCACAAAACAGTATCTTAAAAAGCAAGGGATTATTCTACTCAGCAGAACACAAATATGTAAAAAAAGATAAAAGCCTTACAGCTTGTGAACTGCTCTGCTTTTAATGCAAGAGAAAACAGCCAACCCAGACAAAATGAACACACACATACTAAGCACAAACTCCTAATGCTGTTAAGAAATATGAACTGTTCTTAAATCTAGAGCTGTTTCTTCTTCCTTTTAAAAAGACATGGCTTAATAAGTATTAGTGAGGAAATAACACAATATTTCAAGGTTCACCCCTGGTATTCCAGATGCCTGCAAACTGAACAACCAACGATTTGGAAAAGGAAGCTCTGCCTGACATCTCTATGTGGCTTGGACAATGTCGGCAGCAAAATTAAGATCTGCCTTCAATGAGAAACGAAAAAACTATGGATGCAGAGAAAAACTGGGAATTCTAGACCTCGTAAGCTTAAAACGCAGAGCACATATACATACAACTGATTGTTATGAGTAATAGACTGTTTAGAGGTGATGACTGCAGTTATGGTTTAAAATTATAGTTAGCATGCTGCTGTATTCGATTGCACATTTGTGTCAAGGTTAACATTTGAGGCAAATGAATAGAATCAAAACTTTACTAATACAAGCTCTTGTTAATAAAAAGTGTATTGGAACTTCTAATGAGGGAGGAAGAAAGCTGCAAGGGCTGAAAAGTTGGGCAATGAAAGGGCTATGAAAGCATCCCATGGATAGGAAAGTTGTGACAGACCATCTGCCCGCACTCAATTTGAAGCAAAAACAGGAAGGTATGAGATTGCAGCCATATCTGCCTAATTGAGAACTACTGCTAAACCAGTTCCCGCTTCTCCCCTCTTTGCAGTCCTGTGACAATCTCTGGCCTGTGTGTTTACAGCTCTCCATCCTTAGGCCAAGCCTGGTGTTCATTTTACCATGTGGGGAGCTGTTTGACAAAGATGAATTTAAAACTATGGTTAATTTTCTGTTGCTGAACTCCCCAGACCAGCTCCATCACACTGTCAGACAAACAGCAAAGCCAGCCTAAGTGAAGCAGTGAGAACACACAGCCAGAGAAGGGATGAAACAACCTTTCAGAAGCAGGAGAAATCCAGTTTTGACTATTTTTTCCAGGGTCTGAGAACAAAAGATGGAGCAAACAAACAAGACTGAGAAAATGTGTGAATGTTTTATAAGGTGAAGTACCAATGCAAAGAGGAGATGGGTAAATGGAGACTGAAAATGCTGCTGTGAAGACCACAGAAAACCAAACCATTGCTACAGTGCTACTCAGGAAAATGTGGATAAAACTTTCCATCCACTGTTGTTACCTTTAGAAAGTATAATTTAACAATAAATTGTAAAATCAGAGACTCCCACATCTTTAACAGAAGAAATTTTAGAAAAGTGTATTTCATGTTACGAAAACCTTAATTTTCACTGAGGTAAGAAACCTCAAGAGCTGTGAGTAAACCTGCAACAGCAACTCTATTTTACTAGTCTTTCCCAAGAGATCAGCAACTTTGGATTTGGATAATAACTTCTGAGAATAGCTAGCACCCCCATAACCAAATCCAAAGGGTAAGGTTTCGCAAGACAACCTGAGCCAATCCAAAAGCTCAGGAGCAGTGAGAGAGCTGGTCATGTGCGGCCTTTCCTGCCCCTTCCTCCCGCTTCCTCCTGTCATTATCTAAGCTGCTGATGGGTCAGGTCAGTTCCCTCAACTGGTGGGAATGAAAAAATGGAATTATTTCATTCGTTGCTTAGTGAGAAAAACTGACATGCCAACGGCTGTGTGTTACTAAGGGCTGTGTGAACAGGCACAAAGGAGAGAATCACACAAGTGGGAGAAAAAAACAGAGGATGAAATTCAGATACTGTCTTCCTGGAATCAGCAAGTTATCAGCATGACTCAGTGGTCTCATTACCACTCACCTAATAATATATGCTGACTGGATGACAGAAGAACATACAAGTTACGTCATTTTTATTTTTAACCTTTCCTGAAAAATTTACATTTCAAAACTTGTTTAAGAAACATTAATTGCTGGATATCTCAGATCAAAACAAAACAGGGAACATTTGCCTTTTTAATTAGCAATGGTCTTACAGATGGAGAATGTTTCCTGCAGAAGCCACATTGAAGCATGCTCCTTGCTGCTCAGGACCAACCAGTTAAACCCCTACTTTTCCACTGCACAGCATGTGGACTCTTTAAATCCTAAATGCCCAGCTTCCATTTTTCAGTCACTACACTCCAGGAAACAGCATACAAAATGACCTCAATGCTTTCCTTCCTCTTTCAAAACATTTAATGAAAGCTTTATAACTTACAAGGAACAAAAAAGCATTTTAACACGGAACATTGGTAGGCCAGCTTGGCCCTCCAGTTTCCAGATTTTTCTCATCTGTTCGCTTTGTGATCTCTATTATTATTTATGAACTGTATCCTTTTTCCTTTGCTTGACTGAGTCACTGCATGCCAACGTACATTTTCTAAAGCTTAATGTGAAGGCAGGTCTCAGTAATATCTAGGTCACATTCTAGCAGATTCCAAAGAGCACAAATTGGAATTCACTTGCTAATTATTCTCTCCAATTCTTGCAAAGTGTTGCAGGGCAAAGACACAAACTTAAAGCATTCACCAAATATTACCATCTTTATTTTACCATGTATCCCAGGACTGGGAAGAGTCAACAGTTCGCTATTCAAATCTTGTGCCAATCAAAAAGTCACATTACAACTCAACCGACTGGGCCAGCATTACTCAAAATTACTTTTGATAGTAGCAGTACAACATAGGACTACAAGGCCCATTGTCCTGGATGCACAACTGGACAATTATGCAGAGATAAGGACACATCTGCACATATTTGTAACGATGACAATTACAGCTTTTTGTAGGACTATGATGTCATGATATGATCACATCTATTCAGGCTTCTTGACTTGCTATTTTTTATGTCAAATGGTACTTTCAGAATTTGGTTGCTCTTGAAATATTTAGGAAAACAAATAAGGTTTTTGAAAGTCCATGTAAGGAATACTTTTTATTACAAAAAGCATTTATTTTCTTCTAAGATATAGCAGTTCAATCCCAATAGTCTCATGTACGAATGCACAAAGGCCAATATAACCATGGCATTAAATCCTTTACTGTCTGTTCAGAATGACTGATAATTTAATATAATTAATAAAAATCTTGTATCTGATATTCATAGCATATTCATAAAAACTGTCCTTAGCTCAGATGTTCAGTTCCACTGACTTAAGTCATCACTCCTAAGAAAATTGTTTATTTAACCATATTTTGAAAAGCATTGATGGGACTTGCCATAAATTGACAACAGCAATCAAATATATGGATCAGTTTAACTTACGTAACACTCACCCGTGTGACAGTCATTTCCCTGACAATGCCTTTGTTGTTGTTTTTGTGGTATGATATCAGAGTAGAAATTTATATGAAAAAAATGGTGAATAACAAGAGACTGATTTCAAGTTACATTTATATGCATGCTGATGTTATTTTAGAACATCTGTTATGGACAATGCACAATGGATCCTCTAAATTGCCAAGCTTCACTTCTTTTGTACCCTGATTCCAAATCAAAACACCCCAGCAAAACCAAATGGCACAGAACCAGCCTTCCAGCCTCAAGTTTATATTCGGGAGACACTCACCAAATGTTTACTCCAGACTACATTCTGGCCACTATGCTAATCTCTACAAGGTGATGCAAACTGAAAAAGCAAAGTAATATGGGGAAAGATGGGCCTCCACTAATGAAATAAATTAAACCAGTGCATGGATATTTACAACAAAGAGTCAATAAAAAACAATAACACAAGGGCTACTCAACAAATATTTCACTCATGATTGTCTAAATACTGTCCCAGGCAGCTAAGCTATTCGGGTGTTTTGTGGTTTTGTTTTTGTTTTTTTTTATTTAAGATAATCAGTTGTATCTTCAATAGTGGCAGACTAATATTATTCACAAAAAGAAACATGCTTAATTTTGTTAATAAAAATAGCAACTGATTTATTAGAAAACATCCAAACATTGCCCTAGGATAGCTCACAGTAATTAAGCTATATTGTCACATACCTCACTTCTCTGCTACCTCCAATTATAAATGTTGACGAGTTAACAACAAATCCCTTTGACTGTATGCACGGTAATGGTGACATTTGCAAAGGCAGCAGCAGCAGTTTAGAACAACTGTTCTTTGATAGGCACAAAGAGTGTACAAGCAAAGGACCTTGCTGCTTAAAAATCTCTCTCTCCTACAATATCTGTTCTTGTCAATTCAGCACTTTCACACACTGGGAAGCAAAAAACCACCAGACACGCCAAACAATGGAGGAAGAGAGTTAAAAAATCCAACTCGTCCCTAGGGGAAATGTGGTATCCCTACCAGGTATCAGCACCCACAAAGATCATGGCTTTATTCCTCCATTTTCTACATAAAAGCTCAGGTTTTTTTGGTTGTTTTTATTTTGTTTTTACACACTGTTGCTGCCTTGTGTCTGCCTTTAAATTCCTTGACTATCTTTAAAATTGTTATTGCACCTAATGTAAATATTAGTTTATTTTCTTAGGTTTCTACTTTTTTATATATATATATATATATTTTTTTTTTTTTTTAATTATTATTATTATTATTTTTTTTTTTTTAATTTTTCCCTGGTAATTCATCTCTTCAGTTTTTACTCTGACATCTGAGGAATAGAACTACCCTAATAGGTACTCTGATCATCTCTGCCTTTTTTTATATGCAGAGCAATACATAAACTGCAACCTCTCTCTGAAGCAACTTATAATACGATTATATTTTTTAAAGACATTTTCTGCCATATATCCCAGTGCTTTGGCTTAAACTTTAAAACCTCTTTGACCCACATGCTATACTTCCTGAATTTCTAAACTACACCTAGTATATAGATGGCACAATCATAAACAAATAATATATCTGTAAGTGCTGGTGTGTATTCTGCTTGACAGTTTCTTTGGGTGCCCAAAAAAGGTAGCACCAACAAAGAGCCAATGCCATTTCTCACATGTAAAAACTGGGAAAAAAACCACAAGAAAAAAAAAAAAAAGGACATAGCAGCTAACTTTGTAGTTTAACTGTTCAGCTAAAGAGTCACTCAAGAGACATGAAGCTGAGGCTAACAGGTTCAAAATCAGGCCCTGAAATGAAGTGAAAATTATATTCCATTGCAGGAAATATAAGGAAAGAAATAGGCAAAGGTCATGAAAAGGAATCAACAGCAAAAAGGGAGGCAATAAGGTAATGAAGGGAGATGCTACAGAATGGAATTAAATCCAAGTAAAGCAAAGTCCTGACATAAAGTAAATACACACTGATTATAAAGGACCACAAAGTCCTGGGAAAATAACTCTCAGAGTGTCAGTGTTACTAAAACCAATGATGCCACAGTTACTATGCCACCTCTCAGCCTGTTTTTCAAGTAATTTGTGTTCTCCAGGCTGGAAGATACTGGTATCTGGAGTGACTCTACAGAAGAGCTTCTCCCAGAAGACACTTGTAATTCTCACTCCTTGTCTTACATTGTACTTGTTGTATGTCACATGTGTTTTAATAATTAATTCCCCACTTTAACAAAACAAATTCACAACACTGTTGCCTAATCTGGGAAGCTACTTTTAAAATAAATTATTTTCTCCAAATTCTGCTGTTTGGCACACTGCTGGGTACATAACACATTGTATTTTCAAAATAATAAAGTAGTCCAGTCAAGATCAAAAGACAATGCCAACAATTGCCTGGCAGAAGTGCTTTACAGAAGCAACGATTTAATCAGAAAGGAGGTGTCTATTGGCTTCTAATATAGCATATTTTCTGTCAAAATTTCTGTCAAAATCTTGACACTTGTTCTCATGTTCAGAGTCTACATTAAAAAAATCAGACTTAAGAGTGAGAGGAATCCTGTCTCCTACACAAAACAGAAACATCGACAGAAAATGCCAGTATGGTACATGTGCCTTCAGCCACTGGCATCCTGGTTCCCCATCTCAAGAGGTTTATATTAGGTACAAAGAAGTCCAACTAGCATCCATCAAGAGCTATTCAAAAAAAAGAAGATAACTTCCCAGGGCTGAAGAAGGCCTATGCTGAAAGTTTCCGAGAGCATGAGAATATTCAGCAGGAAGCATCCCCGCACACTCGCCCTCTTTCCCATTCTTCCCTAGGGACCCACTCTGGTCATGGTGGGAAAGGGGCTCCTGCACGAACCAAAGCTTGGGTCTAACTCAGTGTGCCACGTGCATGGGTGATCTCTCAAAAATTATACTAAACCTTTCAAAGTTAAGTTGTGGCATCAGTTTCAAAAATCTGAGCTTTGAATCTTCTGTAAAAAAAAATAAAAATCGTGTTGAAAGAAACACAGTGGAACTGCAGGAGAGAATATATCGTCATCCATCAGTCACATACAAATGTACGATGTACAGATTTTGAAACAAATAAAAAGGCCATATTCTCTTGGATTAATATAAATGGTGGATCTCTTCTTCCTCCACACTGGATTTTTGACTTAATCTAAATTAGTCACTTCGCTTGGCAAGCAAAACTGTGGCATGCCAATGCAAAGAAGGCTTTAGACGTTTAGATTATTGGACTAAGGTGATTTACTGCTTGCTAATCACCAGTGTTTCTCATTAGTCACTTGGTACCATATTTACATATATTGTTTGGAAATAGTTGGCTGCTTCTTGTTCAGCTTTTATTACAGAAATCAAATTAAACAAGACAAAAACTATTTATTAAAACCAAACAAAAAAAGTTACACAGTTGATGTTGAAATGACCAAAAAATAATTTTTAAAAAGTCATTTGGTCATTTCAGAAGCAAGCCTAAGCACTGGCTTCTCACTAGCATCACACAGTGCAATCGAAACCTCTTGCCAAACCCCAGCAATAACTAGCTTGAGCTCAGAATTTGTGTCTGCTGTGGTTATTCTTTTCTTTTTTCAAGTCTTTATGTCTTGTGTTTATGCATACATTATTTTAAATTCATGTATAGTTTTTAAGCAACATAACAGTACACAGCAAACCCTTGAGGGGCTAACGACCAACTCCCATTATCAAAGGCAGTTGAGGAAACAAGTCAAGAACACACCCAAGGTATTTGCCTCTGGGGACACTTACTCAACCGAATTTTTCAAGGTATTAAATAAATGCAACAAACAACATTTGCATGAAAATGCAGATTTTTCTGGCTACTACTGTGAAAATATTGTAAAGCTAAAGGAGTTTGAAGAATTGCTATGGGTAGAACTCAAATTAATTAGTGTTTTGATGGTTTTTTTTTAAGCTTTTTTTCATATTTTTCTCTAAATATACTACATAGCCATTTATTTTAAAAAATAGTGATGAAATTAAAATCAAAAACAAGATTAAGTAACAGTTATGCTTACTAGACAACTAGAAAGTAAGAAATAATTCAAATAACAATTACTAATTTTTTATATGTACTCACATAATCAAAATGCTGCTAAGGATTCCTTGAATGAAAATGAAAAGCATCAATAGAAAATACAGAATGAAAGAACCTCTCTTTCACACTGCATTAATTTGCCCAGTGTCATAAAACACCTCTAGGTAAAAGTATTATACTGTTTTTTTCTGAGCAGTGAGTGCCGGTTCAAAGAAAGACTGCATTCCTGTAGCACAGTCTCTGTAGTTAGTTTACACAGCAAAAGCTTCGGGAACTATGTGGTAAAAAGGAACACATAACCATATTGGTAGCGAGTTGCAACTGTAATTTACTTATGTATCCACATGCAGGTGAAGTAGGAGTATTTTTGCACTGGTTTAGTTACATCAGTAAAGAACCAGAAAATGATAGTGGCACACTCATTGCTATTATAAGATTTATTCCCGAACTAAAATTAAATAAAAGCATCATCATATAGACAATCCTAACTTAAGAGCAGTGGTAAACTGCATAACACATTCTGATAAGATGTGAGATCTCAGACTGTTAGTTTTCCACAAGTTCATGAGCAATTCAATTTTCTTAACACCTAGTTCTTACAGAAAATTAGTTGCAGGTATTTGCAGGTTTCAGTTTTTGCATTCAATACTCCTGAAAATTTACATGACAAATACCTGTAGCTAATCAGGAAACAAAAGTACTACACAATGTGCCCAGAAAAAGTCATAGTTTACTGTAATCGCCATTATAAATGCTGAGGAGAAAAACCACAGCAAATTAATTCCAATAAATGGATGCAGTTATTTTAAAATAAATAACTTCAAATTTTAAAAAGTGCAAAAGGAAATTACAATGATCCTACCTATTTTATGAGCAGAAAAGACTAACCTTCTTGGATACAATCACCACTTCTGCCTGTCATTTCGTCACAGACTTTTCTGATATATACTCATAATAATTCACATATGTTGCTTCATCACAGACATAATTAGATGACAAAGATTGTTTAAATTGTTTTCCCTGCCATCACTAATTGTATGTCTCACAGAGCAGGTTTTCCAAATTTAGTATGAAAAGAACTCAGTCAGATTACAGATTACCTGTAGAAAAAAACCTTTGTACCAGTTTTTTAAAAAAATCCTGAAATATTATATAAAAATAATATTCAAGATTTATGCGTGGGAGGTGCTCTTATTTATGCACTCTCAGTAAAGACAAGAGACTTTACCTTTTATTTACTGTACTGGTCAACAACTGCATTTTCACATTATCAGGTTTGCTGAACAGTATCACAACACTGATGTCCAGATTACACATTTGACATATTTTTCTGAAAATGCGTCAAGCTCAATTCATAAATATCACTACTTGCCAAGCTCAGCAGCTTTTACAACGCTTAGGAAATTCTAACACATCAGAAAAACTTATTTACTGAAGGAACGATCTACAGTTACCAATCAGTTGTATAGGGCCGAAAGGCTAATCTTTGCACTCTGATCTAAGTGTACTCCCTAAAGGAGTATCATCTAAACATGAAACTGTAATTCTTCCAGTCTAAATGATATGTCTAAAAATATCACTGCTGAATGCTGCAATTACATTTTTCAGCTGGATAATCTTTCTACGTTATTTTCTTGAATGCGTAAGATCCACGCTCAACAGTGTGCTAATCAGCTGCACTAAACTCTAAATGCGATCTAATTAACTAGAAACTACTCAGATTTGATTGGTGTGTTTTGTTTTATTTTTTATTTTGGGTTGGCTTTTAAATCCAGGCATATCTTAAACACCTTCGTTGCCCTCCAGAGAAAACAGTCAGGAAAAAAAGATGACATGTTCAAAGAAAAAAAAAAAAAAAGAAGTCCTATAGTTACAAAATATCCTTAGGTCCTGACAACATCTACTTATTCTCAAAATAGTGTGCTTGCCCAGTAATTTCTTATGGATGCTGACTTTAAAATTTATAGTCTTAAAATTGTTCAAAGCTAAGAATCACCTACAGTGTATATTCTGGTCACAGTGCAAGCCCTAACCATTGGAACTGTGCCTCACAGTCAGTCTGTAACAACCTGGAGAAGCAGCTCCTTGCCCTCAATGTGGTTTGGTGCAGGAAACAAATCCGAAGCTCCAGGAAAGTTTGTGTGTCTGCACTGGGGAGCTCATCGGACATACTATGCACCCCTATTTAAATTGGGTACCTTCTTCATCTTGCGGAGCAGGTTGGGAAAGATGTATGCATCAGAAGATATTTTTCCTTCTTAGATTAGCAACAACTATCTGTTAAGCCAAACCTCCTCTTTGGCCTCCTCTAAAATTCTCAACATTTAACAGAGCTGGTGGGAAAGAAGGATGAACACAGCAAGTGACCTCATGAGTAATCTTGTCACTAACTCTGATTCTTTTCTCTCTTCTATCAGAAGTATAACAATATATAAGCTACTAAACTGAACAAATGCCGTATCTTTTTTTACTCACCTACGCAGTTATCACAAAGGCTGCAATGTGAGGCACGAGGTGGGCGGAAAATCTTGCAAGTAAAACAGTATTTTAGTTTCACTGTCTGTCCATTGATGATCACTTCTTTTGTTCTGGGAGGGGGGCGGTATCCTCCTGAACTGGAGCCATTGGCAATATCTAAACATGGAAATACAAGGGATTAAATTTTCCACATGAGCTATGATGTATGCACAGAACTGTCCTTGATGGCCATCTATGGCAAGTTTCAAATTTTTATTAGCACACTTAAAACAACTTTTCCCCCTTCTCATTCTCCTAAAATAATATGTAGCAAAAAGAAAGTGAATTACAAATAGCATCCATAGCAAATCAATTTGAATTAAAGAAACCACCCAAACCAAATTCTCAAATGCTGACAGCTACCTTGATCCCAAAACTCTTACATTCTCATACCCTCTAACAGTTCATAGAGAACACATTAAATACAACTATGACTATTCGTGCAAGATGGGAAAACTTGGACAAGTTATCTTTAGGATTTTCCTGAATTTGTTAGAATTCCTGTAATAACAGGTGCTGTAGAAATTCTAAACCTAATATAGAATCTTCACATTTACTTAAGCAACAGCAGCTCTGTCATTAGCGCTTGGCATATGGTAGAAATAAGATAAATCATCACTTTGAGATCTCTTAAATGCTGTGATACGATGGAGCTCATTCAGAATAGTATTTCACAGCTCTTGCTGCTTCAAAGTTTGAAAATCTAACTCCCAGTGCTACTTTTGCACATCTTGAAGTTTGTTTGTTGAATGAAAATAGTTTCCAACTACCGCATTTGGTACAAGTGGTGAGGTTTGGGGTTTTGTTTGCTTGGTTTTGTTTTATTTTAGGAAATCAGCATTCATTTTTCCAGCAACTAAAGGACCAATTAGGCTAAATCACTGAAGTTCAATTTTGTCCTTTAAAAGCGTCCAAGCTGAGCTATACTCTCAAAGCTGAACTTGTAAAAGTGGCACATTTTTCTCAGTTTATCTGTTCTGGTGTAATCACAAATCAAACCACAGAAGTGAAAAAAACCCTACACTATTACTCCTGCACAGGCAGAACAGCCAAAACAACAAGAAAGTAAAATAAATTATTTCCCAAT
The DNA here is from genome assembly GCF_036013475.1 of Columba livia. NCBI lineage: Eukaryota > Metazoa > Chordata > Aves > Columbiformes > Columbidae > Columba > Columba livia. The sequence goes on from NC_088604.1 coordinate 64,385,534, forward strand.
ATATGAATGAAACCACATTTCAAAGTCACAGTCACCTGTACAACCATGTTTCAAGTTGTCCCCCACATTTTCATGTTGGACAAGCATGGGGCTGTATGACAGGTTACTAAAAGATCCATGACTGTACTTGAGCTCAAATTGTTAGAAATATCACTCAATTGCCAGGTCTGCCAGGTCTGAAGCCATATTTACACAGCCTACAAACTACACGTTTTCCACGGGGGCAAGTAGAAAGCCTCCTGACTAGCAAGGTATTCAAATTAGCAACAGCATAGCTGTGCTAGCAAGAGTGTAATTATACAATATGCCAGATTTGGTAGCAAATCTAGCTAAACAAGTTCCCAGCTGCAACGTGCTCACCCACTCCATAAATATGCACCAATAAAAGTATTTGTGGGACACCACCACAAACGTGACCACTGAAATAGCTGGACTTCAGGACACTTTCTTGGAGAAGATGGCAGAACAAGGGCAGTAATAGCTCAGAACGATGGAATCAGGGTATGAAGATCCTAAGCGTCCCTTATGAGAATTAAGTGTTGAATCCTGAAGAAACAGCAGCTTAGACACCGGCTAATAGACCCTGATGAGGTATGGATGTCTGCTTGTGCTGGATCTAAACCAGACCCTGCGATGCTGGGCCAGGTCCCATGATCCACACATGGAAGCACAGATTACTGCGTGGCTCCCATAACAATCAATATACTGATTTTGACCTGAAGGCCAATACTGCTCGACACAATATTTTTGGTTAAACAATTGTTGCATTACAAGCTGCTAGTGTGTTTACATGCTGAAGTATAACTAGACAATCAAAGTTGTTTAATGAGCAATATGGACATCATCTTAAGTTTCCTTTTTTGTTGTTTTTAACAGATAGGTTGTTTAAAAGGAACTCTTAATTAAATGGTTGTGATTTCAAAGCACTCTAAGCAGACACAAGAATCTGATGAGGTCAATTGAAATAATATAATTTATTCAGGTTATAGTAGAAACCATTTTTCTATTTGCTTGCATAACAGTCTATATGTCCTCATGACAAATCAGTTTAAGTAATTTTTTATTATTGCTTTCTAACTTAGAACTAAGCCGAAAAGATGTTCTTTTGAGGGTGGAGCACAATGATGCTTATACTGTTTAAAGCTTTAGAGGCATGGATGATTCCTAAATCCAGAAAACAGGGAGGAATTTCTTGTAATTCAGAGATTACATTAAAAAGCCCTTCATATTTACACTGAAAACTTATTTTCTGTAGAACAGATTATCATAGAGTGCATGAAATGATGAAATAACATGAAGTACTAGTAAAGATCTGCATAAGACAATACTTTTTAAGGGAGAAAAAGTTTTTCTTATTAAAAATACCCTATAGCTGATTTTAGTTACTACCACTGAAAAAGATAAAGATATTTTAATACAATGTACTTCTGGTGACATCATCACCATGAGGCTTGTAATACTCTTAGTTCTTCTATAAATCCATGGGCTTTATAAAATAGTGTTATGTCCATATCTGACCACAGTCTGCTCAAGATAGACTTAAACTGTGAACAAAAATGTAGGTCACTAGCCCTTATTAACTTTTATTTGAGAAAGCATTTAACACATGCATACATAACATGTTCATAAATAAAATAATGATTTCCATTTGACACTCATTCATATTTAGGTGTATAAATGTCAAATATACTAACAAAGCCTGAATTTTTATATAGCTGTAGCCTTCTATACTGCTAGAAATGCTGATGCATTGCATTTCCTAAAATGATACTAACATTTCAGATTTTCTTCCTTTATAAAATCTTATTATTCCTGAATATGTACATAATAATTGAAAGTGAATGATTTAAACTAGTCAAGGTGAATTGTTCAGAAGAAAAATGCTCTTTTTTCTAATGAAACATTTATGCATAAAAAATGCACATTGACTGAAACCGGTAGGTATTTCCTAACCCTTTAAAGAAGTTGAAAAAGTGCACTGTATGTATTTTATTCTAAAAAGGGCTCTGGCAGAATCTCAAAGGCCACTTCTCTGGTCGAGAAGGGAGAAAACTGGCCAGTCCATTATACTTACAATGCTGGTTTTCTAAGAGGATTTCCTTCCAAACCTTTGCAAGGAAGTTCAAGTTCACAGGGCCACCAAATCCTACTTCTCTAAAGAAAATTAATCTCAAAATTCAAGGGCGAAAGCTGTTGCAAATGAAATAAATGAAAACAGTCTTGCTGACTTACCATGGAGTCAGGATTTTACCCACAATCCTGTATTGCATAATCAAACATGAAAGTCCCAGCCTTTCTGTTTATCAACAATTTTTTTTTTTTTTTTTGGAAACAAGCAACAGGGCAAGATCACACATGCTTGAATTTAACCAGATTTATCTAATCTAAGTGTGCTAAACATGCCCTGGTCCCACTGTGATTTTTCAGACTGTTATTATCCTTCAATTGCACTGTTCTTACTGGGGTTCTAACACAGTTACATCTTTTAATATGTGATCCCTTTGAGGCACAATAAGATTAACCTTTATGTAATCACCTTCCCCAAATAAACCTGTGTTTGATCACTACTTTTTACATTTTTCTCTTCCAGTTCATTACTGATGCAGTAATGCAAGTTATTTTATAAAAAGGGTAAAATTTTCCCACCAATGGGATTGCCTTCCATCCTCTCTGCTCTGACACACTTTACAACTTCTCTAACAGTGTTAAATGTTCATGCACTAGATGGGGCTCCAGCATTTTTACTACTCTATTACAAAACCCCCAGACATACAATCCATGTCCTTGCAGGACCAAGGAACCTGAACGGCTTCAAGAAAGTCACTCCAAGTCTTTAATGGAGATACAGCACAGTCTAGCAACCTCCTAATGTGACAAACATTCACTTAAATCTTTCAAATTATTACACTGAAAACAGACGAGAGGTGCTGTTTAGATAGGACACATAGGCTGGAATTTTGTATACGTATCATGGGGATTCTCCCACTCAATCAAGCATTTGCTTTTTGGGTCCATTTTCCTAAGATTCTAGGACAAAAAGTCTCTAGAAAGTCTCTTCACAACTTAACAATAATATCATGTAAGGTTTGCCATCAACCTTAAAGGGACACAATTCCAATCTTCAAACATTAACATTAGAAAAGCTAGTTACCTGCAGTGGTTGCAATGGTTTCTGCTAAGAAAAACATACAATGCAATGAAAAAAAGATTTATGTATGACCTATAAGATCTGAAGAGCAAAACAAAAAAAGCACCCTACAAAAATGCAGACCTTTAAGAAATGTCTTCCTCTGTATTTAACCACTTAAATCTAAGGTACATGATTAACAATAGTGAGCTACAAGATGAAAAAACACACATTTTTTTTTTTCCAGAAATAACTTAATCAAGCAAAACTTTCTTGTTTCCAGACAGTAATCTCAAGGACAAACAATATTGGGAACCTGGCTTAGACTGAAATCAGCAGCTGCTAACTGCATTCTTCACTTTATAAAAATAAAGAGTAAGAATAAAGAATTAAACTGCACATCATAAAAACTCTAAAGTGACTATTATATCACATCCATTTCAAAACCATAGCTACAACTAAATATTGCTCGTATGGGTATTGGATTTAAAATCTGAGGAATTAATTTGCTGTGGTTAAATTGGGGAAAATCCTTTCATAAACGCATATTTAAAACATTATTTACAAAACACTAAAGATTTCACCAAGTTGCTGGATATAGTGGCGAAAAATATCTGCCATAGCAAGATATTATAACTAAATCCTAATATCTACTCTTCAACAACTCGCAGTCTCATTTAGCAGACCATCATCATCTTTATATGTAATTACTAAAAAGGTAAATTTATCTTAGTAAGCCCTTCTGTTTTACATAAAAATAAAATAATAGGTTATACAAGTTCCTGTTCTGAAAATTTTTTCTCAACTGCACCATCATGATTACTGGTAGATCATCAGCAGGTAAATTTCAGTAGCAGCTTCATTAATGGATTTTAATTTCATTTCCTGCCTAATGAACTCAAGAAGTTAAAAGAAAGAGACGCACAAGTGGAGAAGTACCTACAGAGATAATGAGGAACACAGGACAGTACCTAGATGGATACTACTATTCTTTTCAGTAGTATCTTACCCTCCTCTCTGTTCCTTTCTCAAATGCAGGTACGAAAGCCTCCCACTATTTAGGAAGATCTTAGTTCATTAATTTTCAAACATTTTAAGCAACTAGGACTATGCTTTTTCTATAGCTCAACTATCAGCTACCAGCAGCACAATTCAAAACACCATACCTGTCTTTCTCTTCTAAACTGACAACCATTTGTTTTCACTCAAACTGGGAAGCAACAAGTATATCCTTACTTTGACCAGAGTTAAGATAACTTCCCTCATATACATTTTTCTTCACATACAGTTATGCTTCAGCTTTTCCTTATAATGATCTCACATTATAGTAGGAATAAATTATTCTCTCCATCATCAATACATGTCTCATTACACAGAAAAAGAAATAAAACAAACCAGAGCATCAGTAAGAAGCCAAATGGTTTGTCTGCAAATCTGGCTTCTAACCAACTTTGAAATCCTATCATTAGTAAAAAATGGGTTTAAAGAAATCTGTTAATACAATAAGTGAAAGAAAGATGGTGGGTCAACAGGCTTGGACACAAATGTCTTCTGTTCTCCTAGTCCTGTTTAAATAGGCTTCACGAGTGCACACTCCCATACAGTGTCCTCCTATGGTGGGGTCCAGGCTTTTCCTAATGCAAAGCTCTTCTGATTAGGTGCAGCCGTGTCCCACACAACGCTGGTTTTCTGAGCAGGTCAGCTAACACAAATGGGTTGGTTGTATGCATATAAGTAAGATGGCTTGTGTGTAGTTCAGTAGAAATAGGTGATAATTTAAAAACAAGTTTAGCATTCACCTACAAATTGTTCAGCTTTCATTTTTAAACTACCTTCAAATGCCGAATTTCTTAAGGCAAAATTTAACTAAAACGTACTTTTTTTTTTTCTTAATTTGAATTTTTAAAAGTATCATTTTTGTTTTGCTTTATTTAGAAAGCTTATTATTAAAAACATTATTAACTGTCTTGAGTAACTAGTATCAGACATGAGATGATAAATATCCACTTTTATTCTTTGGAAATGGCTTAGATTCTGTTATTTATCATTGGGACAGCAGACACCAGGCAAATTAAGACTACTTGTGCTTCACCACAAGAAGAGGTAAAAAAATAGGAGCGCTGGGGTTGCAGGAGTGAAACAGCTGGGAGAGGTCATGGTAGCAGACTTAACAAGTGTAAAGGTTTAACAGAAATCCAAGTTCTTCAAGTAAGTCTCATGGAAGGTTATTCAATTAGAAAGATATTATTATGATTTCAAATATCTTATGTATATATATATACACATATATATACACATATTTACTTGTTTTTACTTTCCAATCAGAAGATATTTTACCGGGAACTCCAGTAGTGAAACAAGCAAAGAATGTGCACTGCTCCCTAAATATTGCATTAATAAAACTGAGAAAACACTCCATTTTAAAAAGCACAGAATACTCATGAGCTATCACAGTAATTAGAGCAGTAATAAAACAGTTACATGGGAAGCTCTATTTCAAAAGCTTTCTTTCTGGAAAAACTGGAAAACTCTGAATTTTGAACAATTGTTTATCTATAAATTAGTACACAATTTAATGATACAAAGGTGCATTCCTTTTCGGCAACACTAAGGAATATACCTGCCTGAATTTCATCTTCCTCCCACACATTATTTCTTCAGCAAGAATAACATTTTTGGAGAAGAAGTAGGAGCAAAAAAGAGAAAGGAGGGGGAAATTATAACTTTTCCCACATTTCCCCAAATAGTTCTGAAATGCTTTTTTCCCCCCCACTCTTCATCCTTTTTTTCCCATCTATAAAAATGATCTCATTACCCATGATAGCAACTTACACACTTATATGCAGCACATTACATACTCAGTATTTGATTCTGAAAAACGTTTGCAGTGACAGCGCTGGTAAAAGCTAAAACATAAGCTCCAAACTCAGTCTTCTTAAGAAATCTGTTAGCTTTTGCAACAAAACAAATTGGAACTTTGGCAGCTGTTTTCCACATATCTGGATTCTGTGGCTATTAGGAATACTTCTAATATACAAGCAAGGACTGAAATTACTGTATTTGAAGAGAATTCCAGTTCCTCAGTATAAACAGATTCCGTATCAATTTTCAATATTTTTCTTTAGAGTGTAGTGAAAATATGGTTTCACAATGCTCCTCCATTTCTGACTTAATTTCTTTATGGCAGATAAGGGCAGCTTAACTGAAGACTTTCTTTTTAAATAATCCAGAGTGCCATATCTGAATGTAAGCAAACAGAAGAAATTCATATGAATTTAAATTAATCCATCTGCAATGAAGCTATCTGGGTCATCTAGGAGCTAACAGTTTTCTTCCCTGTATATTATGTACAGCATAGTCCTTGCCCAAAGCAAAGTCCTGCCTGGTTCAATGTAACCTTTTCCTGTCATGCCAATGACAGCTGGATCCTGGCTCTGCACAATTAGACCAAACAATGTATAAAAGCAATACGGGTTTTCTTCCTGAGATGTGAATGCCAGCAGAATACACTGTTTTTGGAAAGCTATACCAGGTCTATAAAATTTGGTGAAGTACACATCTCAGCCTTCCCACACCCATAAGAAAATATTTTCTTCCCACAAAGTTCAACAACCATGTTACATGATCATACCATTCCAAAGCCTCAAGCCTACCTACACATAGCACACACAGAGTTAAGTACAATTTGCTGCTGCATGTAGCACACTGCTAATGTGTGCATCCCACTTCAAAACTCATATCCAAACACTTAGAAATACCCATAATGCTGTTTATTACACAGATACACTGTGTTATGTGTTAAGATAAAAAGGTAACAGCTGTGGTCAGGACCTTCCAAATCTGGTGAAAGAAAATGATCTCACTGTAGTGATGATCAGTGCACTTATCACTATATTTCAAAGTTCTGCTTCTTAAAATAATTCATACCGAAGATAATGTACGTGTTTCCAGAAAATAAAACCATTCTCCCACCTCCAACAGCAGTTTTCTGAAACTGAGGCCTTCAGAAGATATTTTTTTTTATCAAAATGAAACCATTTGATTCAAACAACCACTGAAGTATGTATGTATTGAAAAACATATTTGTTACCTTTCCTTTGCTAAAGGCTCATAAAGGCCTAAAATAGTGAATACAAGTAATTACTTGTTTTACCTTAACAATATTTTTTGCCCAACAGGTCTTTTAAGAGGAAGATACAGCCGCATGATGTGCTTCCTGTCTCTTAGAAGGTAAAAAGTAAGAGGAAACTAATACCATACTGTTGTTAACATTTTGCTATTTTGACACAAACTCTACTATAATTCCCACTTATATGGGCAGGATTAAGAGAGTGATTTCGGTGCATATAAACTATATTTGCTTTCTGAGGCAACTAAACCAGTACTTCTGCCCCATGTGTACACCAAACAAACTCTACCCCATAACATGGTGTTAGAGACTAAACCAATGACTTTGCTCCTCAGACATTTTCACCAGTGCTTTGTGGAGGACATATAGTACAGAGAACCCAACAAAACCTAGTCTGAAGTAAAACCCTCAAATTCATACTCTACAGATGCAGAAGCATCTGCAACAGCAGCTTTAGTGCACTCATTTGCTTCTGTTACATTAAATTATTTGTCACAGTAAACAAGGCCTGAAACTGTACTGTAGTATTAAAAATCAAGGACCCGCAGGTATAATATTTCTACTCTGCTTGCATAAACCCGTTATCCGTCTTTTTCAGTTATAGGTGTGTTCCTCTAAAATTGCTTCAGAAAACAGGATTTCCATTGACTATCACATAAAAGCATATATAATAGTATGTATAGTAACAAGCACAGAAATCAGTAAACTTCAGTAGCTTACTAAAAATAAGCAAACAAAACCACTGTTTATAAAGCAGCTCTGAAAACTCACATTGTATTTTCTTATCCAGGTAGCACATTTTAGCTATTCAGCATATTTGTAGATGCAGAAATTCCACAGTTAGAATTGAGATAACAATTCTCTTGATAAATGATGCTGTTTAAAATCTGCTTCACTCTCCTTTAATTATGCTAGCTTTACCCAGATGAAAAACAATAACATTTTATTACTGTTATTGAAGAAAAGCCTTCCCAAGTCTGCATCAACTTAAGAGATTGTATATTAACACAGAGACTTATCTTTCACAATATAAATAACAGCATAATTAAATTCAGACAAACTCTGAGGGTACATTACTTTAAAAGATACACAATTGCAGAACCTTTGCAATATCAGCTTTCTTGCCAAAAACACTTCAGAAAGTATTCTCTTGTGCACCATGGAGAGACTTCCCTAGCAGACTTGCTGAAAAGTATTTTCAGCAATAACCATCACTCTCCAAGGCCAGGATTTTGTTTACTGTCTGTCTTGGGGAAGAACCGATCTTTCCACAGGAATCCCTGCAACGTCATCAGACACTACATCTCCAGCACAACTGCTGTGGGAAGGTAGCAGTAACTCCTCTCGCTAGCAGAGCAGCGCAGCACGCTGCCTTCACACCGTACATGCACCCTTGGGAGGAAAGTGGAGAGACAACAGACCTTCGGTGTTACCTATTTGTCTCTCTAGATCTGCTGCTTCATCTGGTGTTGCGCGGGGGAGGACACCAGGATCACTGAAACTAGTGCGCAGCAGGGTCCCCATCACGAAAAAGAAAAGAATCCCACCAATTGCAGGTATGGCAGGTGTAATCTTCTCTGACAAATACGGACAACTGGAAAAAGAAGAAAGATTAAACATAATCAATAACACACAGTGCAACTTGCTCTCAAAAACTGTTTACCATTATAAATGCACATGAAGAATTCACTTTCTTCTATTGATATGTCACTTGTCTTGGAAGGTTTATTGAAGCTGACATTTCTGTTTATGCGTTAATGACATTTCTGAAATTTCTCATAATGTGTTTAATACAGTAAAGGTTCAAATCGCATAACAATGACCTCGCTAACATGCAATACTCATTTACGTAAGAAAATATTTTTATTACAGGATATTATATGCTTATATATTTGTTCAACTACTGCCAAATTCCATAAAGTAAATTGGAGGGGAAGACGGAAGGGGAAATAACCTGAAGATATTCAGTAATAAAAGGCAAAGCACATAACATGATGAACTAAGTCACAATGAAAAATGTAATTAAGTCTATAAAATGAATTTATCATCCATCAAAAAGACTGTGCTCAGGAACTCACACTTGTGACACATCCCTTTAACAGCCTCAGTATATATCAATGTTATAACACCACTACAGATTCTCTTTCTTAATCCATTTCTAATAACTTTGTGAGCTTTTTTACTAATTTACAAAGACAGGTGCAAGTGACAGTGCAACACACCTGGATGCAAATAATCCAGGGCGGTCTAGGGCAACATGAACAGCCCTTTACCAGCACAAAAGGCTCTGTGGTTACCAGATTTACAATATACTTGCAGAGTTTAAGATTGGATCACAGTTTTCGCAAATTTTCCTCTGCTTCACATGTAACAAAATCCAAATGGACACAAGCATTGAAATCTAAACAACACTCAAATATAAGTATCTCTTTACAGTTGTGCAAAAAGAAGGGATATGAGACATTACATTGAATACCACACTCCTGTTAATCTGAGTAATACAATAAGCACTGCAGGATCTTCTCAGAAAACACACAGGCTGAGACTCTCTTCATAGCTCTTATATTAAGTAGAGATGGCTTCATGCATTTCTGATGTCTGCGTGAGAAGTCATAAAATAAGCCTAAAACCAACATAAGCCAAAAGCCAACATGTTCTAAGCCTTAAGGCTTCATCTAAAGCTTCCAGGTATCAATCAAGTTTAATTAACATTGTCTTCCCTGTTCCTGCTGACTGCCTTAAATGATGGTTCAGGTGTGTGAACTTTTGCACTGCAAGTCAGTCAACCTCACTGGAATGTTAACTCTGAGCAAGTGATGACAATGTCAGCTTCACTGTCCATCATTCAAGCCGACAGGACGGGGAGAGAATGGAAACACTTTTCATACCAGATCTATGTACCAAGCATTTATCTCCCTGCATAATCCTGTTAAATGTTCTTAACTGTTTCTTTGCACACCACAGGTTTCACGGATGCAGTGAGTCCAAATGCATTACACAGCACACCATACCGTCACCATGAATGTAGTATTACTGGTGTAACAAGTTACAAAAGATTAAAAAGACAATTAGGTATTAAAAAAAGGCAAGGGGTAAGAGATACTGTCATTTCATATAATGAACAGACAGTTCAAATACTAGGAAACATACTTCAAATGCACACTTTTGGAAAATCTGCATCAAAGCCAGATTTATTAAATCAGCGCTAACTAAAGGAGGCAGCAGCAAGACAGCTGGTAGTTATATATAAGCCTTGCTCCCTTCATGTCAGAGAAGTCAGTCAGAACGAACAAGCAAAGAGAAGCTTTCATACCACATAAATGTCCTACTGCTCAATTTATTTCTTGCCACAAAGAATTACTGAAATCAGAACTACTGTAATATGCTCAGACAAGAGTACAAATAGGCTGCAGGAATATATTTTTAAAAGGATTAGGGGGAAAATGTACATTAATGAACACTAAACATAGCAGTGCTATTATTTTTCTATTGCATTATTCATTACACATACCAAAGAAATTGCAACTGTGATGAAGTCTGTTGACCAAACAAGAGCTGTAAGTGTGCAAAAGGTACCATGAGATAGTCTCAGGGCAGCACAGTAGGCACAAAACAATTTCAACAGATGCCAATGCAAGAACAGCAACATCATCTACCTACACAACTTGAAGCTCAAATTCTCAGTGATATTCAGAGAACAGAAACTGAAGGGCCATCATGACAGTGACATGTTTTCTTTTAACAATAATTTCATAGAGAATTGGTAGAAAGAACAAATTCCTGTGCTGAAAAACTAAGAAAGCTTTGCATTGCCAAAAAGTGATTATTTCATTATAGTAAAATAGCATGAAAATGTCCAGTTCTTCCTTGCTGAACCAAGTCCATCTGCAATGGAGAAAAACAAACAAACCCCAAATAAACACAAACAACAACGACAACAAACCAAACAAACACTCTCCCACAACGCCACACTCAAAGCTCTGCACACTCTTTACCACAGGCAAGTTTAAGGTAATCTGCTTTGCTTAAACATGTTTTCAGGGTGTATGTAACACCTTGTATTTTATCAACTCTGACTCGGCATTACTTCAGTAATAATGTAGAAAAGACCAAAGATGTCATCTTTGGCAATAGTAACCAATTGATGCTCCAACAATTCAGAAATCACCTCAAACTGAGAAACCAGTCCTTACTGAGATTCAGATAGTAAGCCTGGGCAAGACCATTTAATCCAGTCTGACTTGCATACCAACATACAATGTTACATGGGCCTGCAGAAAGCTCAGCAATATCTGTCCTTTAGAAAGGCCCAATTAAATATTCACATTCCTGTCCATTTTTTAAAAAAAGATACTGTATATACCATTTTTTCTTTCTTCATGTCTGCAGAAAAAAAATCTCCTTGGTTATTAAGAGAAAAAAAAAAAAAAAATCACTAAATGTGGCTCATATAACACTTCTGATAAACCACCACAGAGCTCCAGAACAAATCTCTGTCCTACTGCAGAGCAAGCAGTGACAAACCTTTTTAAAATCAGCACTTGGTGACTACTAGACATGAACTCACATCCTCAGCTTACACCTTCGACACAGTAAAACAATTGTTCCCAATCAGTATCTGTAATGATAGCAAGTACTGACCACATCCATCCCAGATAACACACTTTTAGGAAGTATTACTTGACCATGGAACCTACTAGAAATTGTTATTGTGGAAACAGTTTCTTAAGAAAGCAATGTTTGGATTTGCACACAGCAACAATATAACCTCAAGTTTTGATTTAATTAATAGAAGGGCTTTATATAAATCAGTCCTGCTTTTTGCTTGGCTTCTCAGCCATTTTTTTTTGGAGCATCATGTGCAAGTTTGCATGAGTGTAGGAGGGAAATAAAATCTGCTGGAAGATTAGTCTGTCACAGCTAGATAAAAATAAAAACATACTGGCATTTAAGAGATAATTATCAAGTATCATCTCTGTGAACAAAGAATGCAAGAGATCAACAATAATTCTTACCACACAGCAGCTCTCTTAATGGTGTAACCATGCTTTCTGTGGCTACAGCGATGAGCAGAAAAACACACACAATAACTGTACTAAAGAGCACACACAGTGAGAAACCTACAACCTTCAAGCTCTTTTTCATTAGAAAGGAGGAGGAAAGAAAAAGAAGCCTCCTTAAGGCCTTTCCTGGAAAGATGAAGGTTTTCCTGAAGAGTTCATTCACAGTCCTTATTTGCTGATGGGGAGACAGAGTAAATGACAAACCTATTCAGGAGAGATAATGAACATCTGGAGAGAGGCTAACCCTGTAGTTACAAAAACACATTAATAACAAAATACAGCCACTTACAAAAGAGCACAAAAAAGACAGGGTTCTAAACCTGTGAGAAATTGGAGATCTCACTTACTAAGCTAGCAGTCAGGAAACAATGAAAGTAGAGACTTTATGCAAAGATGTAGTAGCCATCATACTTAATTAAACTAATTAAAAAATAATTTTAAAAAGACCCTTACAAGCTTTGCCCGAAAGACTGATAATAGAATACTGTATGTCAAGCTTTTCACCAACATACATCTCTATGCAGCAGATATAAAAAAATGTATTCTAGAAAAAGCATTATAGAAGTATAGTAGAACAAAGCAACATAAGGAAACAGAAGGAAAAAAAATCATTGTTCATTTTCCTACATCAATTTATGTTTCTGCAGTTATTGTCTATTTAATATACCAGTAACTATTGGTGTGCAGGTGGTGTTCAGTGCTAAGACTGAACACTGAGTTCACTTCTACATGTTACAACATTTGAATGAGACTGTGCTGCTTTCCTTAAACTAACCCAAAGGGTTTGGTTTTTGTCCTTCCACTCTAATTTATGGCTTCTCTCAGCTTCCCCTTTCCTTTAACTCCACTGCATCATTGCTCCAAGCCATTCGCTCCCAAGCTTCTGACCTTATGCCAACACAAATCTTCATCAGGCTCTGTTGTAAGCCTAGTTAGTTTAATAAAATGTACGAAAATGACACCGTTTTGTTGGCTTCCCTTTCTGTTTCTTTAACAAATCAAACATGCAGTTGGAAAGGAATGCTGATATTAGCACAAGGAAAGAAAGGAAGCTTCATTAACAAATCAAATTAATCTTTAAATCAAAATCAAACAAATATTTAACAAATTGGCTTCTTTAACAAATCAAGTATGCAGTTGGAAAGGAGCATTGTATATTAGCACAAGGAAAGCACAGAGAAAAACTAGAGAGAGAGGGAAACTGGGACAGAGGGAGGAATTCTCAATTTCAGCAGCTGCCAGTCAGGTTTTCATTGAGACCACTGCCTCTTGTGAAACCACATTCTAACCTTGACCTCTTTCAATTTAGAAATGGCAACAGAATGCCCATATAGATAAAGACAAATTAAGACTCTGGGCTAGAACAAAAATGGGCTTGTAATTTACTTTTCTAATGACAAGTTACCACTTTAAAGAAGGCAGCCAAAGATGTGCACGTAGATGACAACACAGGCAGTGGAAGATGCACGGAGGGGTGAAACAAGAGGGCACAACAAGAACCTTGAAGGCTGCTGCCTGACAAAGGCTGTAGAAGATAAATGGGACAAAGAGAAGGATTGGAGTGGTAATTTCACTGTTGCAGGGTTTGGAGGGTTGCCTCTTCTTTCTTGTTTTCCAGCAGAATCTCAACTAAAGAACACTACATTTTGTATTGCTACTAGGAAAAGTGTTGGCAAGGTATAAGGAGGCATAAGATGAATCACAGAGACACTTTTAAAGACTGCACTGTGGATTCTCATATATAACACAGGCTTCAACCTGCTACAGATGACTTCAAAGGTACATATTAAACCACAGTTTTAATACCATCAGAATTGTAAGAAGCATGATATAAAATTTTCCATTGTATAGCCATAACTCTAGCAAATAACAGTACCACAGAAAAGAATACCTAACTAATTTAAAGACTGGAAGAAAAATAAGATCAAAGAATGTTTGAATCTATCAGTTCTTCAGTCAGTATTTTTTGAGATGCTCATATGTTTCCACCCCCAAATCCCAGCACCCTCCAACTACCTCTTAAAGAGGATCTTCTTTTAGAAGTTAAGAAACTGTTATGAAGGGATTGAGACAAGAAAAAAGTTACAATAGGAAACAACTCACAGTGCATCAACCAGTTAAAGGTTATTTCTTCACAAGCATGCTACTGGCACACAGAAAGCATGGTGTAATTGGAGTATAGATTAGTCCGAGTAATGTTACATGAAATGCCTAACAACATCAGCTGGGGAAGTTCTGAATTAGTTTCCTATATCTGCCTGATTCTTTTGTACCTTTAAAATTCCAATTAGAATTTTCAAGAGATGTTAAGGAAACCATAGACTAATTGAAATGGGTTTTGAAATTTGCTTTAAAAAAAATATTTCCTTATTATTTTTTGTGTTTTGAAGTACTTTTTAACATCATACACTCCCTCATATCAGAATGGTCAATCCATTTCAAAAACTTATTTCATAAAACAAAAGACAAAAAGCAGTTTTCTAATACGTGCTTCATTTCAAATCCAGGAAATGTGGAATGCTACAAACATGTGAAGACTATGGCAAATAACAACTAACAAAAGGCAGGATAACAGCAGGAAGGGAAGAAATAGGCAGAACAATACCTCCTCCTCAGCTTTATAATCTAAAGCATTATACCTTAATGATAAATGCAGCTTGTAAGGGTCTTTTTAAAATTATTTTTTAATTAGTTTAATTAAGTGTGATGGCTATTACATCTTTGCATAAAGTCCCTACTTTCATTGTTTCCTGACTGCCAGCTTAGTAAGTGAGATCTCCAATTTCTCACAGGTTTATTGAATTGTTTCAGAAAAGAAACATTTAACCTTGCTTGAATGCTTTACTAGTTTATTCTATATTTTACAGTAATAGATGCAACCTACTTTTTTCTGTATTTGTTATACTGTTTAGAGGTAACTCCATTCTAATTAGAAATCATTTTGAAGTGGGAACACATACAGAATAATAGTAATTATATTGTGTACATAAGTGTACCAGCCTCTACCAGCACTTAGGAATTATTACTTAAAACAAAGATGATTAATATGATGAAATCACACAGATTACAGAACAGCATGATCCTTAAAACTAATAAATTAAGTACTTAAGAAGTTCTCTCAAACCTAGTACAAAGTAAAATTAGCTTAATGTTACCTTAAACAGCAAAAGCTCAACAACTGGTCTTCAAAGTTTCATGTGAAAACAGGACACAGTTTGTCTTTAAAGCTGATGTCAAAACACATGAGCGATTTCCAAGAATGACAAACTGCAGGGACCTCTCTCTCCTCTGCTCAAATCAGAAAGTGCTCAATGGAACTCCTTGCAGCGCTGACTTCATTAAATTGTAGTGTGTGACCCCTGAAATCAAATTCACACTAGCTGGCTTTGGATGTAGGAGCTTAGATGAAGGTAAGCAAGCAGTGTTGATTATGACATTGTATAAGCTAACCACAAAATCCCTCCTACAAGTAAAGATCTTAAGGGTTTAATGCAGCAAATATGCTACAATCAGAATAATAGCCTTGTGTGACCTCCCAATTTTTATTGCTACATGAATTAACTCTAATGATGCACTGTCAAACTTCAAAGCTGGAATAGATAAAGTGCACAATGAAAAAAGAACCTGCCTGCAAAACAGATCTGGTAACTGAAGCTCCTACAAGAGCAACTGAATTTTGCTTTGTTATACAGAGAAGGAACTTCTTACCTTTACAAAACACTATTTCTAAAATTTTGATTGCACCAACTGTTGGCCAGAAATTTCCAAGCAAGGTAGTAAAAAAAAAGGTGAATATCTAACAAACTATACATCCATAGCCTAAGACTTACCAAATAATCAAGTTTCTTTATGAATGGCCAATGCACACGTGACATATCCTCAAAAGACAAACTCAGAAAAGGCATGGCTTCCAAGCATACAGTAAATAAGAGGCTTGCTTTATTGCAATTTCTGTTCACTGACTAATTACTTACTTGAAAAGCTAAAAATATATTTGTAATTGAAATTCTTGGTTTTGTTTGTTCAAGGTCTGGTTTCCATAGCAAAGGACTACCGATTAATGAATTCCAACAGATGCATGAACTCAAAATTTCTTATAAACAGCTCAAATAGAACACTTTTTTTTTCCTGTTATACTTCATATTACTTCCTTATTATTTCTTGTTATTTCCTGCTACATGATTTTTATAACTAAACCATCAGGTTAACCCCAAGAACTTAAGAACAGAAATGAAAACTGGGACAAAAACAAGTCCCTGAAGGAGTATGAGCTTCTAGACGTTTTTCCACAGGATTTTCTGGAAATCAAAATGTAAGCATACTAAGTTTCTGTCAGTGGACTCTGAGCTTTCAAGAAGCAGCATTTTGTGTTTGTCTTGCACAATTTATAAGGTCTAGAAGCTGGATGTGAAGTCCAGCTCTTGCTGAAGAGCAAAGGCCTGTCAATGCACTCCCTACTCCTGGCCATACTCTGTGGTCCCTTCCCTTGTATAAGCACAAGTGGACTGGTTAACACTGAGCTAAAAGAGAGGAATTCTTCTAAATCTGTTCCTTCTTCTGAAAGAAAAAAAATCATTTTCTGTTAGATCAGTTTCCTGAAGAACTTCACTCACTGTGTGATGCAATGAGTGCCAGTAAACATGCAGGAACACACAGAGGGCAGGATGAAGCTGAACTCTCATTTCCAGAGGCATCAACTCCTGTGTGGACTTAGTCATAACATGAAATCCTACCCACAGTCATAAGAGCTTAGGAATTGTAGATCCACTGTCTTATATGGAGGGGTTTCTTTTCTTCCGCCGGGTCTTTTTCACTCTGCAATTCTCCATATTGCAAGTCTTTTGCATAAAACACACAAATGAACTTTGATCCAAAATACAGGGGAAGAACATGAAAACTTCTTAGTGGAATCTAGTACAATACAAGCCTTTCACTGGAAAGCAGAGCAAGTGTCACAGGTACAGCACTGCCCAGGACCCTTTTACTTACTAATAAGTAGAGAACTGATGATCCAGCCCACACTACATATCAAAAGTGTACATCACATGGTTATAAATAACACAACTGGGAACATAAAGCAAAGAAGAGCATAAAAACAAGGGAGTTTAAACTACTCTTCCCTAGAGAGTTAAGCAGTAGCAATTCAGTGACTTGCTCATTCTTCTCAAAGACTGGAGTGGCCTGTTTGTAGTACCTTCACAGGCCCGAGTCTACACAAGCACTGGGAGAATTTTACCTGAAATGGCATCTTCTGTTTTTTTCCTACTGCCTCCTCACACTATCACAGGAATTCTCTTACCCGAGACTAAGCATTCACTGGACAAACAGAACGGCATACTGCAGGCTACTTAAGATTAAAAAAAACCTCAATAAATAATTGGCACACATCATGACAAAGCAGTGCCAGCTCTCCGTATCTAAAAATGAGTCAGTTTAAACAGAAACAAATTGCAAGACAGGCTTGAGGCAAATCTTGTTTAATGGAAAAAAAATAAAGTGCACAGTGCTTCAACTACACAGAAAGCATTACCACTACCCATATTTTGGTTAGCAATATAATTTAAACAACTAGGAATAGCCTTTTACTGTTTTGCAGTAGATCTGAGATTTGGGTGCAAGTCACGGAAGTCTAGGCATTATAAGAAATACTCTACATTGAAAGATTGCTAGCTCTGGTGATTCAGAAGCAATGTCCTGGCATTTAATTATATCCAAGGATTTGTGCAGAAAAGATTGTGCTGTTTGAATACTGAAATACCTTTGTCTAAATTGCTCCTTCCTTCTTTTTTTTTGGAAGACATCCAAATTGCTCTGTATACACTTTTATGTTAAATACTTATCAAACCTAGATAAACATGTTCAAATTGAAAATCAGTAGCTTTGCAATATGATGCTTTTCTGTTATTCCACAAATACATCACACACAGGTACTTTCCTTTTGAGAAAGGCCACTGACTGAAATTACTCATTCCATATTCCCTTCATAAACACTTATATAATTCACCAAAAGTTATTTCTACCATACATCAATTCTATTATTTAAATCACCTGTTAAATAAGGGAAACATCTTCCAGCATGTTTTCTCTTAAGTCAGCTACATCAGGAAATATTAAAAAAAAATACACTTAAAGAAGGTTATAAGAGACGTGTTATTTTGAAAATACGTTCTACTATTTCATTAAAATTTTCAAGCCTTTTTCCAGTTGAGTTGTTACTACAATTTTGTTCAATAATTACATTAAAATTTGGGGTTTGTGGTAAATTGAACCAGGATTCCAGGTGGGAAAAATAAAAAATGCAGGGTATTACTGCTACCTTTCTTTGAGAGTATAATTTACATCTTCAATTTAACATTTGTCTATTTTTGTGAGACTTTCAAAACTTCTTTAAAAAAGCATCACAAAAAGGTGAAGCAAAGCAAGGAAGGTCTTTATTATGTGCATTGCAACTGCAAATTTCAAACTTCTTAATTATGCACCCTTGTTATCGCCTACATGACATAATCTCAAGCCCCACTGAAAGAGCATTTCTTTTGCCACTATTTATACCAACATCTAGTAAATGATATTGCAAGTGGAATAACGTGATCTCTCTCCCCATGGCAAGCCAGCCTTCAAAACCAGAGCAAAGTTCAGTTACTTCATTGTTCCCAGAATATACTCTGAGGAACTGCAACACAAGATTCGCTCTCCATCTTTCCATTGTCAAACATGTTCTGCGGTTCTCCTCCCAGTTTCAGATGCTGATATGTAAGCAGTTCTCCCAGACACGCTCAACCATGCAAATACTGCACCAACCCTTGGTCTGCGCTTTTTGTCATTTTTGCACAAATAGGAAACTAGGAACACAAAGTTAAACAGAAACTGAAACCTTTTGAATACATAAATACATAAAACAATTGCACAGAAGCAAAAATAAAACCAGGATTTCAGCAACAAATGAGACACTGCTGTAAGACCACAGCCCCATTAAAAAAAACAAAGCAAAACAAAAAAACAACTGTCTGGGTAAGACAACATAACATGCTACACCCTATACCTCTGTAGTGTACCATGTCTAAATGTAAATTGGTGATGTGTAACCTATGTCATTGAGTACTTCGAGCACTGATATCACAAGCCCCACTTTTTGCTCTGCTGTTTTGTCTTTGACCAGGTTTGCTGCTGCCTTTGGCCAGCCCCTACCAAGTTCCCCAGGTTCTGTCCTGGCCCAACTGTGACCACCAGAGAACAGAGGCTGCCTGGGCCCTTCATTCAGCACCAAACACACACACACTCCTTGTGCTACAGAACCAGAGGGGAGCTGTACCCTTCACAACCTCCCAACAGTGTCCCGATTTGTCTAAAGATACTGGCAACTGAATTTGAAGAGAAGCTGCTACCCTGTAATAATCAGTGGCTTCGCACATGGCAACAGGAACAAACTCTAAGCAGGAGGAAGTTCAGAGTCTGGTAAATTTCTGCAGTCTTTATTCTTTTCTTGTAGCCTGTCCTCTGATTAAGTCCGTTATCCATGGAGAAGCTTGCCTTTCAGGTTTGCAGAACATACTACATTCAAAGACATGAGCTACATGTAACTATCAGAAGCGTGCTGGTTGCGTTACTTCAAATAGTTGCACTAAAGGACAAATGCCCAGTGTGGTGTTCCTCCTTCCCCTTTGTGCTCTTACAAACCTGACAAAGTTCAGATGTCAAGTATGTCCTTCACTTTTCAATAGCTTTCCCAAGTAAAGCTGCACCACAATGGAGATTTATACTATTTTCTGTCTATATGTGTTCAGAAAGGAGAGACCTTGGTCCACCTTGTTCCAAGTTATAAACAAACTAATGCTCACAGTGAATAAGTGATAAAGCAAAGCAAATGAAAGACACATGCAACACTGCAGCAGAGTGATTTCTATTGACAAATAAAAGACAGTGCAGGAGTACAGGATTCTGTTTCTTCACAGGTATTAAAAAATCCTTTTCAGTGCATAAGAAACTACTCTGCTTTACAACGAAAGTCTATAAATCTTTATTTTAATACTCTGCTTTGTCTGAAGAAATAAAAGAAATAAAAGCAAAGAAGAATGGACAATCATGCAAGCAATCTTCAATCTAAATACAGCAATCTTCAATCTCATTCCAGGTCCACTGAACTTTACATTACAGGCTTAAATAAGATCATATGCACTTACTCCTCCAAGACCAATTATTTTGCCCTCTTACACTCTAAAACAAAGCTTAATTTTTTACATTCATTAAACCATAACATATTACCTACTGTTTCATTAGCTTGAAGAAGATCAAACCCTCAAAGGTTCACTGGACTGAATAATACATAAAACAATTCATCA
This sequence comes from Columba livia, assembly GCF_036013475.1. Lineage (NCBI taxonomy): Eukaryota > Metazoa > Chordata > Aves > Columbiformes > Columbidae > Columba > Columba livia. Next base: position 64,406,189 of record NC_088604.1, read on the forward strand.
TATCACTGTGAATAAATTCACAAATTGAAGTCCAGAAGCACTGCCAGGTGACTGAACTTCTTTATTAACTGAGTACTCAACTCATGCTTGTTTATTTTTAAAAGTCTTTCTTAAAGTAATAAACCAAATTATTCTCACTGCTGGACCACTTCCATTCTTTTCTCATATTTGACACTTAGTCAGATGCAACTCCATTCCATTCATAAAGTCAAAGCTGCTTATTAGCAGACAGAAAATTCTAGTAAGATTTTGCTGAAAGGATAAAAAAAAGGAATGAAGACTACACAGCTTATAAATAACAGACATGATCCTAACACACCCTCTAGAGAGAAATTCACGTTTCAAATGTATGTTAATTAAAATTCTAAACATTGCATTTTGTCATGTATTTCAAAACAACATTAATATCCTCTATGTCCCAAATACATACTAAGCACTTATTAACTTGTTCAAAAGAAACACAGAAAATTCTGGGGCTGGTGGGGAATAGAAGTAAATATGCAAGAGTAGGGAGTGCAGTTTTTCTATTTGGAAAAGCTACAAACCGCAAATACCAAGTTGCTAGTCTAACTGCACCCGTTCCCCCAAAAGATTTTTAACGCAACTATATTTGAATAAAATTAATAGCCATGAATGCATATGAGCCCTGTTATTTGTGTCCAACTCCTCACAGACAATAAGAAATACTAAGATACAAGCTCTCTGCAATTTCTCAGTCTGTTAGAACAGTGAAAAGCCATTAAAATGTAATAGCCCACACCTGCCAACCACAAGTTCCAGGTTTGTATTTCAGGCTCATGTACTGCGCAGAAGGTATGATCGACTCACTGTGAACATTCTCAGGACAGCACAAATCTCCCTCCTTGAACGTGAACACACTCCGCTCTTTCTCAACAGCACTGATAATTATTCCTAGCCTCTTAAGCTGCATTTTGATCTGTAACCTAAAAAAAAAAACAAAACACTTGCTCTGCAAGCCTCTCCTGCACTAGGATAAGGTCCCAGAAAAAAACCCAGCATTTAGGAACATGATTAGTACCAATTATAATGGGACCCTGCTGCCAATATAAATCTAATCTTTGAGAGAGTTTTATTAATTCATACTCTATTAGCCCATTCTCCCCTTTTTATGGAAATATACATACATACACATGACAAACATAATTAAAACAGACATAGGAATGAGTCCACAATTTGGTGTTCCAAAACTTGTAACACCTAGCTTGATATTAAGATAAAGAAAAGGTAGCACCTTACACAATGGAGATCTATAAATGGAATTATATGTGTTCTTACTGTTAGCTTTTCAACAGGAGTTTCCTTGAAGCCCAGTCCCCATTGTCACAGTCCAAAGCATCAGTGCATAAAGAACAATATTCACAGAAGAGCATGGTAATGACAACTATACTAAAAACTACAATAGAGCAATAAATGAAACAATTTTAAAATAGAAGAGTCAAAAGTAACAAAAATTATTGAGGTTTTTAGAAAGCTGAACAGCAGCAAATCCTTCATAATTTTATTTTTACTATTAATATTTCTTCACTGACTATTTGACATCCAAAGCACAGGACTTTTTTTCTTTGTTTTTCCTTACAGTTCTGCTTGAAAAGGTAGCACACCGTTCTTCTCAAAAACCTCCCAAGGTGCTTCTCATACAGTACTGAAGAGCTAAATTAAACCTTAAATCTATAAACATAATTTAAAAATTCATAATTTGAAGGAGTATTTCTCCTTCACTAAAGTTAAAAAAAAAAACAAACCAACAAAACAAAACAAAACCAAAAACCTCTGTGCTAATGAAGACAACAGGTTTAAGTGATGTATGAAGGGCAGGCCCCAGCAGCATGACTGGCCAGAGGCGGCTTATTACAGTCAAACTGGTACAAGAAACTGTCAAGATTACAACAAGAAGTACTGAAAATATTTTGATAATATGTCATGAAACCCGCAGATGTTACTGTGCTACATTGCAACCATCTCTATTTTATATATGATATTATAATATTAATGCTAAAATTAGCTAAAACTACATATTCTTTCAAAACAATTAATCAACGTTCCTTATTTTTTTTACCTAGTCTGCACTCAGATGCTTGTAGCTTAGCCAGCCCTCTGCAGCTGGTTCGACACCATGCCAATGCCTCCACTTCCTCACCCTTTCTGTGCTTAGGAAAGAATCTCTGGAGACCTAAAGAGAATTGCACAAACAATACTGTGTCCTCCAGCTGTTTCTAAATACAAAATCCTTCTTTGCTTCTTTTGTCTCTCTTGAAGGACGGTGAATGTGTGCTTCGGACTTCATTTTTGGTTGATGAAATAATATTTTCTTTCCTCTCAAAAAGGGGACCGATCAATGCAAGAGAAGCCCATTACAACAGAGGTCAGAAACAGGTCAGTGGATAGGATGGGAGACCAAGAGCTGGTAAAGTCGTCTTCCTGGATCAGCCAGGAATCTTTTGTGTGACTTTGAGCAAAGGCGATTCACCTCTCTATTATCCCTCTCCTTTTTTTGGAGCATACATCTACCCAGGACACAATCAAGTCAGAATAATTACGTGCCAAACTTTGCATGATTATGAAAATCCCCTCCGGTTATTTATTTTTATTGGTGTTCTTTGCTGCCAGCGAACACTGATGATGGTCTTGGACTCTACTGTACAAAAACACTGTCTAAGCAGCAAACAAATCAGCTGGAATCTCCAGGCAGTACTGAAATACAAATAATTGCTAACAGGATACACAGCTTGACTTACACAATACAATAGGACAAAAAGGAGGGCTTAAAATAGTAACTCCATATGTTACTATGCTGATTACTAATAATCTCATTAAAAAATACTGTGGTTGCAAAAAATTAAGAAAATATACAGAAACGTATAAAGAGACAGGGTGTTGTCCTTTTTAAATTTAAAACTTGTTATATAAAATTATGTCATTCAGGTTTGGTTTACAAAAACATTGAGCAGGAACATGATTTTGACAGATATGTGAGCAATAGTTTCTTCCCAGATATAGTCAGCAAACTTTAGGTAATAACTCTGAGGAAATCACTTCAAAGTTCTGCAGGAAAAAAGCTTCTTGAGATACCCAAATTATCTTTTTTTCTGTAAAGTGAATGACATTGAGAAAAGTGCATGTTACATGAAAGTATCATAATTTCTAAAAAGCCCTAGACTTTCTGAATTACAGTAACTGAGCCTTGCAGCCAGCAGATATTAACTATTTGCCACTGTGAGCAGTAGCAGTCCATCCAGACCAAGACCAAAGTAATTTCCTCCCCCAACATGCTGAGAGCAAGTAACTTCTTGTTGAGGGTGCCAACTGAAGCTCGTCTTCCTCTCAGCCAGCCAGGTCATTTCCAGCCCTACTCAGCACTGACACAAACGTTCCTGTAGCCCCCAGGGAACAAGGAACGAGACCAGTGTGACACCCTCCCCAGGAAAAAAAATGAAGAGTGGAAAATCTGCTAGAGTGAGAAGTGAGATGGTTGGTTGTTCTTAAAATTGTTGGTTTTCATTGTTTAGATTTATCTGTCTCTTATTTTAGATTGTTGATAAATAGTTGATCACCAGCCTTCAAAGATCTGAAGTCACCTTACCCTTAAACCATAAACACAGCTACAACAGCTACAAAACACTGAAAGCTTTTTAAGGAAAACCAGACCCTGCCATTAAACTTGAGGCACACCATAAGACTGACTCCAACCTAACAATGTAAGTACTATGCAGTAAAATTATAAATTACATCTGTAATACCTGGAGTATTCTACATAAACATTGAACCTGCAAAAACATTAAATAATTTAATGAAAAAATTTAAAGAAAAGCAGCAGCCATTTATAGTAAAAATGAATAGGCATTATTAAGAAATACTTGCTACCTGTTACAATTGAAATAACTGATTAAGGAAACAATACGAAGCACCTAAAAATACCTAGCCCTTTTAAAGTTTTACTCTTGAACTCCACAGAATTTTACAGACAAAACTTTTCAAATAGAAGCCAAATTCCACCCAGTCTCTTAAAAAAATAATTATTTAAGTTAAAATAGGTCAGGTCATCTGCAGAGATGTGAACTACATTTACAAAGTAAATTTTACCGCTGCCACTCATAACAACACAGGAAGTCTCACTTTGCTCCTTACTTTCTTTTGTTCTTGATTTTGTTATACAGTAGCCCTCTGGTTCCTAAATAATGAAAAAAAAAGTTGGTGTTCTATGGAAGTTGTCGCTACTTAACATAAAATCTGTTTTCTCTGCAGTTTTCTCCTATGTCAAGCAAAAATATCTGCTGCAAGATGAGTTTACTTAGTAGAACTGACATCTTCTTGGGACAGAATGACAGTTAAATTGTTGGAATTGATAGATATTCTCCACATTACAGTACATTATTATCACTAATACTTCAATAACTAGATGATTTCTAGGCCTAAGTAAATTCTAAAATAATCCTACTATTCCAGGGGTAAAAAATTCCCTACGTTGTCAAACTTACTTAATTTTTTCCTTTCTTTAGATCTTGAATACAGACATCAAGCATTTTTCACCTTCTATTTGCAAGAAATGTACATCCAAGTCAGTCTCTCTGGCATTTACCATTAGAAATTTTTACTTAAGAAACTGGACAAATCTGTATTTGTTCCCAATGCCTCTGTCAGTTGAGTAAATCAACTCCAGCAAACACAGAATGAACCACATGATCCTAATCTGAAAGCCAAATACTCAGTGTCATCTTTAAGATGACACGAACACTTCTGAATGGGAAAAGGCTTAACACTGCAGCACTGGAGAGGGAACACACATGGAGTTGGCAGTGAAGCTTACTGACCATCTGAGCTGGGAAGCACCAGAATGCCTTTCCCCAAAACAAAGTGTTGGATAACAGCTTTCCTTAGTTCACAGCCCTGCCCTGTGAACAGATCAATCCCCACGGCCAGCGCTTGAGGGTCCCAAGCGCTGTCCTTCCACCCACTGTGCACACCCACCATGAGACACAGAGAGCAGCCCTAACAACAGGGCCTGGTGCTCACCGGGAAATGGATCCTTTAGAAGACAGCAACAACACAGATGTCCAGGGAAGCATTCTGATAATCAGTTCTTACAAATAAACATGCAAACAACTTTTATTCCTAGTTAGGCAACAAGCCTACCCCAGCATTTGACAAATACCTCTGTGCTTCGACCCTACAGACTCCAGCCTGGGGACCACTGCCTCTGCTCCTCAACAGAGAAACAATTACAGAGACTACTACACCCGAGAGACCCTTTATACAGGAGGATATTGTAACTCAGCAGTTTTAACTATCTCAATCTGTCAGGAAAGAACTATATCCCACAGTGTTATAAACCTATAATGAAGAGAGAACAATCATTTTGGGGGGAAGGCATTTTCAAGGCAGCACTGAATGCTTCATTTTTGTTCCTTTCAGCACTGCTTTGTTCTCCAACCAAAGCAAATTCTGAGCGACAGAAAAGTACATTTCCCTCTCTGCCCTGCAGCTCACTCTGTGACTGTGCAGTCAATGGCAAAGTCTGAAATAGGGAAAGAAAAAAAAAGTGCATTGAATGATGAACGCCATACTAAAATACATGCCTTTTTATGGCCTCAAGCTTCAAAACAAGGACAGTAAGATACCTGAAGAAATGCAAACGTTCAGAGAGACAATTTTTTTACCAAGATTCTTTTTTTCTTTTAAGTATCCCTGGCAACTGCACACCACCTCGACCATTTTATTAAGTGACATGATATTGAATAAAATGGGTCAACACAATGAAAATTACCATCAAGTGACATCTTGTTGATAAAGCATATAAAAATATGTTTCATAAAAAGAATGATATTCAGATTATGCCTTTTATATGTTATACAGGTAACACTCAGACTAGCTTTTTAAATTTTTACTTTAGTAACCATTTTTCCGGTGCTCATTTTTTTGCTTGGTCTAACAACAAAGAATGGAAAGACACTGTCAACTGCACTTTTTAATCAGGTCTCATCCATACTCAGTGTTGCATCACCTTAATTAAAGGCAAGTTGGAACAGCTTTATACCCTATAGGTAAATCACCCAATCCACTTTAAGCTAATTCATGTGTAATTCTGCAGACCAAAGCAAAAATGTCTAAGCGAGCCGTTAGAAAATATGGACATATGGAAACTCCCTGTATGTACAAGCTTAAACTTAAACCTGTTTTCACATGAAGCCAGTACCTCAGAAGATGTTTGATTCTTGGACTCCAAAAGAGTCGTAGTGAAGTTTTGGTTTTCACACCCAAGAAAAGTTGGGGGTACACAGACACAGCAGAGGATTAAAGAATCCTACAGCTACGAGGATGTCTGCACTCAATGCAGTAGTTCATGAAGGAACTGAACCTGAACTGGCTCTTAAAGGAGAGGTCAAGAGAGCAACAACAAACATTTGAACTTGAATATATGAACCCTGGAAGACACAACATGAAAGAATACAGATACTGGCTCAAGACATTTAATTAAGCACATTAAAAGAGGCTACAGAAAAAGATAGTGAAATATCCACATCAAAGCTGAATGGTAGATAATATTCAAGAAAGTAAAACAAAAGTAAAGCTATTTTAGATACTGAAGTGCATTAGTAATGTCTTGTCAATCAGAAATACAGATTCCTTGGATAAACCAGAATTAGCTTTGGTCAGACTCATTTCGGGAAATGATAGCTTAAAAATGTTGTATTTACAGTACTACTAAGGGTTTGCAATAATTGGGCTGGGAGATGAATAGAAGTTAATGGAACAAAAATTTTGTCATGTGGGAAAGGCACTCTTCAGAAATAGACCAAAAAAACCCCAACAGTAGCATTCCTGATAGACAAACACTTCTTCTGTCACAAAGCACTGCTCTAAGAAGGAAGTAATGTTATTATAAAATCTGTTTTTTGATAGTAGGAAGAACTTCACAGAGAAACAGGTAAAAGAAAATAAACTGGTATTAAAGTGAATCAGCTTTTTACATATTGAAGTTAGATTAAAGGATAAAACAGTGAGCAACTAGGTATTTTCCCATCCTTCGCCACACCCCTCCCCCCCCAAACCCCAACTCAGAAAGGCAAAGACAGTAGAACTGAAGAACACAAGAACCTGGATCTGAAGGAGGCTTTGTCATTTCTCAAGTCAAAAAGCACAAAAATTATCTGGCTGGGGGTAGAAGCACAGAGAGAAAAAGGTGCTCAAAATTAGCTGTTCAAAGAAACACTTCAAAAAAGTTACCAGGACTGAATAGAAGGTCAACAGAAACACTGCAGGAAGACATATAAGACATTCACATTGTGCAAGCCAATTGTTTACTTAAAATGAGAACTGCTCAAATAAACATTTGAATTAAGAAATTGGGAAAAAAAGCGTAGAATTTTTTCACTCCTTTTTAATTGAAAAAAAGAAAAAAGCCCAAACAACAAACCCCACAAACACTAAAATTGTGCATTCATGCCAAAAAGAAATCAAAGATAACATAAGGTGAGCATCCAAACAGATGCTTCTTTGCCACTGTCTCCAAGAAACAATACATCAGGAAAAAAAAAGGCATCAGTCTATCTGAACTTCAGTAAAAAAATTTGGAAATGGAACTTCACCTTTTACTTTTCATATTAAATGCTTCCTCTAACACTATTTTATCATCAAGATTTCACATAGTTGGAAGGGATTTGCACCAGACGGAGTCTGAGTATTAATTAAACCTCAGAACAGTATTTGTACGACTTTGAAACCAGGAAAAGAAAGCTAACTTGATAGTTTTATCTATCTGATTGAGAAAACCTACAGTATTATTTCAGTCATGGCCTCACCAAATTTTAGTACCTGGAATGGTTAATACATAGCTTCTAAAAAGTGAATCTTTTGCCTCAGGAGATAAGAAATGTATTTTCAGAAATGCAGCCCATTTCCCAAAGTGTGGAGAAAGAAGATTCTGAAGTTATAACTCAGGTAACATTGATTGTAACAGAACTAGAACTAAAAAGTAGATATAAATTTATAAAAGCACATGTTGCAGTTACTTTTGCTGTATCTTAATGTCTTGCATCTGTGTTTGTTCTCAGATGTGTGTGTTTGCCAGCACGTTTAATCATTTATACCTTGGAGCAAGCAAGATAGCATAATACCATGGTCATATTCTACTCTGCAAAGAATAGTGTGATTGCCATTCTTTTGGTAACAGAAAAGTGCTATTTTCATTCTTTAGATTGAGAGTTCATAAAGTTCAGCCACAGAGATATCAAAATGCAAATGATGTATTTGAGGAAGCAGGAAAAAGGAACACATCCCTCTTATTTCAAGTAACACAATCAGTGAAAACCATGTTTTCCTTCCTTCTTTGCTGAGAGATGGTCAGACCACTCAGCACACACCTAACAAAAGATGAGGTATTTAATTGAAAGGTTATCTCAAATACAAGAACTCCATAACATTGAGAGTAAGCATCAATACCGTCAAAGTAACTGCTGATTTTAATATTCTTCATGGAATACAAAGACAGGCCTATAAACCGCAGATATTCAAAATGCAAGGGTACAAGCAAAGAGGCTCTTGTTTTTATTTCTGTCCACACGATTTTTGATATTCAGAAGCTCAATAACCCAGCACTGGACACAGAACAAAGCAAAGCAAAGTCTGCCCATGACTAAAAATGGTACTGGCTAGTGTCTAATGTACACACAAGGGTAATGGGACAACAAAAGTCTCATCTCCCACAATTATTCTTTCCGCATTTACTCATCAGCTGAAGTGAACTAATGATAATTACGTAAATGTGTAAAATCAACTACAATGAAGTGACAAACATATTAACTTGGATTCCTTCACCATAAAAACTACCAAAGAAATTCCTGCTCCTTGCCCTATCCGGATTTACAGTTCATGTTGCCTAATTCAAGATTCCACACTCTTTGCAAAGACCCGCACAGTATCCCCAAAGCTTATCCTGCTTAGGCTTGCCAAAAATGTCTACCTCACCGAAGTCATAACAGGAGCTCAAAATAGCACAATGACCCATTAAAATTAAAAGACAAAGTTTACCTCTTAGAGGAGAATACAATGAAAGTAAGAAATTTTCAAAGAGCATAATCCATTACTTTTGCCAACACAACCACATTTTGAGCATAGTTGCTTTTGCAGTTTAAGTTTTTCATGTATAAGTCAAAAAGCCAATGTAATGTGCTGACCCTCTATTTCACAGGCTGCTTCAATGATTGTCTCAAATTAGTACGCTTTTTAAAAGCAGATTACTGATCCTAGATTACTGTTACACTAAAGAACCCTAATTTATTAAAAGGACTGTTATGAAGCAACGTTGATTTAAATAGACATATAAATTAGCATCAATGGAAATAGCTATCTGAATCTAATTTTATGCAGAAGAAAAAAAATTGACAGATAAAAATATTTTCTCAGATTACTAAGTGATTCATAATACATATGCACAATATGAACTGAGCCATACAGAACGTAAACCAAGACACACATAATAATAAACCAAGCTACACACTACGGAAACTGATGGATCCTGTACAGTTATGCCAAAACCAACTATTAAAAAGTCAGTTTCTCTGCCATGTAGTAAATAAAGTGAGACAGGGTAAGTCTAGACTTGATTACAGTTATTTAGATTCACAATCTTTGGCTAAGAAATAAAAACATATTCTTGATGAACTCCTGATAATCTGGAGAAAGAAAAAACCACTTATATTAAATAGTAATCTTCTTAATAATGATTAACCTGTATAAAAATAGAATTTCATCTGTAAAAAATTTCAATAATAATGTAAAAGGTGCACATTTACATACTTTTAGCCAAAAGAACTCCCTATCTAAATTGTTTAATTTCTAGGAAACCAATACTAATCCCCAGACTAACAGGAGCACACGATTAAAAAAAAGATCAAACAGGAGTTGAGGCAGAAAATTATGTTAACATTTTGTATGGAAAGCTTCACAAGAAAGGATTTCTGCAGCTTGTTAGAAACTCAATCAGGGGATTTCAAAGTTACAATAAGCATATTGATAAGGTTTTATGCAAAACATGAAGGCTAAGAAGTCCCACTCCAGTAAAAAGAATTTTAAGTCACTGAAATGTGGAAGAGGGAAGATATAAGTTTAAGAGGTGAGGTCTAAAATCTGCAAGTCTTTAAAAAAAAAAAAAAAAAAAAAGCCCACGGGGCCAGAGGTCAAGGAGAGATGCATCTGATCTCTTGCAAAGCGGTTTTGGTAGGCGAGACTAGCAATGTGGTTTTGAAACAGTCAAAATCAAATCTTGAATGTAGGGTGTATTTGGAAGATGACTGCTCTGTAGTATGAAAAAGCACAGAGATGACAGACAAAGAAGAGCCCATGTGATGGCAGGAGTCAATCGGTCTTGCTCTGCCTGCACACCCGCAGCTGTAGGTCCCGTGGGTCACCCAGGGCCAGCGCTGCCCGGGAGCCCCAGCAGCTCCCTCACCCGCCAAGGGGCACTTTCTCCTGCGTTAGTAAACCAGAGGAGATCAGGGACGAGCCCGCGAAGCACCAGAACTGGAGCACGGGAGAAAAGATGACCTTACCCACAGCTGTGGGAGTGGATTAGAAATAATATCTCTGTTCTAACAACAGACTCTCTCAGCTGAAGAAACTGCTGCCCTTCTCTTTCAAACAAAGACCTTATATTTCCCCCAAGCCTAGCTGGTTTACTATTCTTTTGATACCTATTTTCATATTCAAACTTTGCCAAAACTTTGCAAGGGGTTTTACAACCACTCATTTTGATATTCTCTCACTGAGCATGAAATTCATCCCCAGCAGACAACCAACACAAAACTCAAATAGCACTTAAGAATTTGGTTTTGATGTGGGGTTTGTTGGTTGGTTTGGTTGGTTTGTTTTCCCCTGCATTTGCTTGGTGCTGTCCCACTGCTATTTGAAGAAATCCAGCTATAATAGCAGCCACTATTTTAAAGCTGTAATAATTTCTCCTCAATATTTCATTTTGCTTCCTCAAAACCACTTCAAAATGTTATTTTTACTCATTTTATTGCTAGATAGAACTACTAGAATCCCAGAAAAAATGTTATTTATAACACTAATTTCACTCACAACACTATATGACATCACACTACAACCAAAGGATCAGAAAAGCCAGCAATCACATACCAGACACAGTAACAATGCACACCAAATAAAGCACAACACAGTATATTAACTTAAATATCATCCAACCTTGAAGAACATCTTAGCTACAGAAGCATTAAGATTGGTCTTCTATTAAAGCTTCCAAGGTAATGGCCAAGATTACAGTACTTACAACTGTGATTAGATACCCGAATTGTGTATAAGAAATTATAAGCATCTTGATTGCTCACCATAATAGGCCAGCTACTTTGGCAAAATACAGAATGAGAACAGATGTTTTGCACTAAAACACATCCCCTCATGCAAAACATGAATTAAAAACATCTCTAAACTTCTCTAAAATAGTTGTATATGTAAATCTGACAGGCTCCAAGGAATGTGAGACTTCTTTATGCCTTCACGTATATTGTACAAAATCCATATTTTTCAGAAGCAAATCTTATACATACATGTGTATAGATGTATACACACACAATTATTCATATGCATACATGTTTATATACACGAGTGTACACACACATACACACATATGTATTCTGACCCTCATAGTCCCAAGAAATTTTTAAGTGTTTCCAATGTAACTATATCAAACTATGGAGCCATCTGAAAGCTAATTCAAAGTTTCATCTCTGAGGAACAAAGACAGATGACATAGGCATTAGCTGTTGAAGCAGAATTTGAGAAATCTGAGGAAGAAGGAAAAAAAAAAAAATAAAAGCAAAGATTTGGTGCTAGCAGTGCCGTAGTCAATGTGGTTTTTTTAAGCCAACTATATAAAGCTGACCTAACCTTCTACAAGAGGGAATCTGTCAAAAAACCATTAAACAAAATAATATATGTGAAAAGTCAATATAAATAGAACTTGTGACTTCTAATATTTGTCAGCTGTAAATCTGAACATCAGTGGGAGTCCTTCTGGCAGAGGGCTGTGCAGCACTAACTTCATCCTATGGCCATACTAATGGGCATTCTGAGGAATTAAAAAAAAATATACTGGGCCTGAGCATAGCAAAGCTGGAATTCTCCTCCCTCCCAGGACATCTGATAAGGAAGGCTCATCAGAAGCATTTCCAAAATTGTTTCCTCTCACTGAAACTATTCCAAAGCTGCAGTTTGTTTAAAACCAGCAACTTTGTTGCATAGTGGCACTGTTGCAAGGAAGAAGAACTAAAACTGACAGTGCAACTCCACAAGTCATGAAAGTCATATTATTCTTTGGCCTGAAAGAATCCATTAAAAACAAAATGTTCCACCGTAACATAAAGTAAGACCATCTTAAAAAAGAGAGTCAAGTGAAATTTAGAATTGAATTATTAAAAAGACCAAATGTATAAAAATAAATTCTGATTAGTGAATTTAAACATATTTTATTTGAAATAGGAGTGATGCATTCCAGAACAAACATTTTGATTTCTCTCAGTTTTTCCAAACACCACTAGGTTGTGAAAGACTATCTCTTTTTTCTTTTGCTAAAAATAAATGTGCTGTGAATCATCAAGAAAACCATTACACAGCACTTCCTGGGCTCTGTTAATTCCTTTCAGCCCCAAAACTGCAGTTTTCATCCTTTCTGAAGCCACTTTCAGTAGAGCCATGGCACTTCAAAACATCATTATAATTAAAGCTGTCCTCTTTGTGTATTTACACAGCATTAACATATGACTGTAAATTCACAACTCCCCTAAAAAAGCAATTTTCCAGCTAAGGCTTTGCTAAATTCTTGCCAAAGTATCAGATATCAGAAACAAAGCACTATACAGACAGAACAAAATTGCCAGGCTGCACTGTACATCATGAAAATAGAAAGAGAAAAAAAAGCAGAATATCGCATAAAGCGGAAACTGGATGCAGACATCAAATGGTTACCAAAACACAAAACGCAACTTTGTTGTGATCTTTATTCTCAAAATGCTTGAAACTAAAATTTTAGCTCTTAAAACCACTGTCTTTTCTGAAAGCTTCATCTTCTATGAACTATATTAACAGCCTCCAACTATGGATAATAAGTTCTTACAAACCTCATTACATGCTGGTTCTTTTCCAACAGTGAAAACAGTAAGAATGGACCCTAAGATGTTCCTGAGCTGCCTCCACTCTCTGCCTGCTGTGTTGCATCAGCCATCAACAAGGTCTTATCCAAAAGGTAATTAAAAAAACTGGGAGGAAGAGACCTACACAGTGGTGATCTGTAATTTGTTCAGAGGATTTTTTTCTGGCAGTGTCACCCTATTGCAATCAAATACTTCCCTACAAGATTTTCATTGGTCTACCACTTCTGTAGCAAGTGTTCCTTTATCTGACACTGCACAAGTATTACTCTATGGACTTGTATACAACACAAGCATTAAAAAAAGGAAGAGTAAAAAATACATGGAATTTTTGTGAGCAGCTTTTTCCTTTAAAGTGACTCTTGTTCACAAACACTTCAACTTGAAATCAGTTTGCTCCAATTATGCCATATCTTTTCCTATATAAAAATGTTGCATACTTTGCTTTTAAATAAAACTAAAGTTACTCCTGTTACTATTCATTTAGAAAGAACAATCATGTTCTCTGCTATTACCTGCATTAACAGTGATCACAGAGATTAGTTAAATTCTTGGGGGAGTGGAGAAAAGACTGGGCAAAAAGGGAATAATATTGACTTCTCATACCAATATGTCTGAAAGTAGAATTTTCAAAGGGCATGTCACACATGTCTACAATGAGCAACTGAATATTTTGCAACTGGACAAACTTAATCCAGGAAAAATAAAATCTCTGAAATCTACTTCCTTTTCTTACCTGCAATGATGGGACATTAACAGTTTAAGATTCAGAGCTTGAAAAAATATACTAGGAAAACCATTTTGACATAGAGCATATGTTTAGAAATAAGGACCATTAGGGGGCATAAGAAAAACGAATAGAGGTAGAAAATATATGATAATAAAATAATTCCCGTTTGTACCTCCAAATATCTGCCTGCTAAACAGAAAAACTATTAACAAACAGGCTGATGAATACCTTGTTATTCTGACATTTTAGATATGTAGAGCCTTCACAGAGAGCACAGCACATTACAGCAGAAGCCTCTGTATGACAGCTACATTTTAAATCTTCCCGACTCAAAAAATCTCCTGCTGGGGAAAATTTATCTGAAGAACTTAATTAACAGCAAGTTTAATATAGGGTCTCTAAAGTATACTGTTGGATTTCACGCAGAGTAGCAAAAGCAAAATAAGACAGCAAAGGGAATGAACTCTGCCTGTCACACACAAAATTACCTCCCCCTTTCTTCCCACAGGGTGGGAGGGGGTATGTGAAAATATAACAACTCTGCTGAACAGAACATCCATCACACAGAGCTGACCTGCCCTGCCACAGGATGGTATCAGATACACTACGGGTTCTTTTCTAAACACCCCGGCTTCTTTTTGAATGCCAAAGGGGTTATTTCTGGAATTACAAAAATTTTACAAATCTCTTCCCATGACCTTTCTGACATTCAAACTTTGATGAATAGCTCCCACACTAGATTGCTCATTCTGAGAAGGAAATTTCATATTCCTTTTCCTTAGTGGCAGATAAATTATGGATTGTCTGGAGCAATGATTAAACACAGTTTACAAATATAATGGCATATCGGCTGTTTGCTCTCCAAAAACGCCTGACCTTTTTTCTGGCATGACCCTTTTCTTTTCAACCCAACAATGGACCTTATCAAAATAAATTTTTAAAAGCTGTTCTGTACCATATCTCACTCATGTCATAGGTTCTGGAGGCTACTCCTAGAGTTATACAGTTATGAACAGAAACTAAAGCCAGAGAAAAATCAAGCTGCAAAATCAAGCACTCCAAAGTCAGCAAATGTCAAAGACACTGCCAGAAACAACAGGCAAGATGCCTGGGAGCCTTGATTTGCCCTTGTCCTGTGCGTATGCATTATTGCCAAGTTTTCAGTTATAGGATCACATCCTACCTCCTCTCACAAGACTGCTCCCCAATTCGGTTAAAAAGAAGAATCAACACACATTTACTGAGCAACTACTCAATCTTTTTGTTTTCTTCTCAGCACTTCAAAAGTAGCTTGAGGGATCCTGTACTGAGAACTACTCAAGTATTTCTACCCAGGCAGATTCCTCAGTTTCCATAAAGCTCATCATTATCTCAACCGAGTGTCTTACAAAACATTGTCCTCACAATATATCCCTAAAAATCTATAAAGCATTATCCCAAGATTTGAGATGGAAGAATTCAGGCACAGAAAGGGAAGAAATGGTCAAGATTTGTGGATGGCAAACTGAAACACCTAGCAGTATCTTTTCCAAACTAGGTAGCCTCTCGTATTTTTTAATATATATAAAAGTTGTATTTCATATTTATCTAACACAAAATTACCATGAAATCAATTGCACTTGAGAGCTCACAGCATTTTCACAAGTCAAATTCCAGGTTCTTAAGTTAAACCAAAAGAAAAATACAAGTACTGACTACCTACAGAAATCCTGATTTTAAGTGAATTACCATAAGAAACCTGGGAAAGGTAGGAACATAGTCCAGCTCTCAACACAACACCGAGCTGTAGTCTATAATTCAATTCTAAAACAAAGTCAATGACATGGCTGGTAGTCCCAAGCTTCTCAGATACATACTTGGATGAAAAATGTAGGTCAGCATACTAAAAGAGGATTACATATGAAGCATTGAAATGTTGTTACACAGGGAGGAGCGGGGGACACACACCACTACCAAAACCAGACCGCACAAAAAGGAAAACTAGAGTAATGTATACCAAAACATACAAACTAAAGGTGATTTTGCACCACAATGCAATAGCACGCCAAAGGGCAACCTAATGAAGGAGAACAGAAAATAACATCGTATTTAAAGCTCAATTTGTTTTACATGAAGTAGGTTCCAATCACCCAAAACCTTACAGGAAAGAACCCTCTCATTGGAAGCTTCAGAGCAACCCGTGACTTTGGCCAGTTCAATGCTTTCTTAGTACACAATACAGTGTTGGAAATGACGAGTACTATGGACATATACACCTGAGACACAAATATTTTTTAGAACTTTGTGAAAAAATTGAACTAGAAGAGTTCTATATGTAACTAGCACATGCTAAAAGACAAATGCCAGTTATTAAAATTTAATGTTAGATGTCCATGCAATCCAGTCCTAATAGTGTTTAACAGAAGCTCTGTTCTGCAAATGGTTTCAGAGACAAAGGTAATTAATGGAAAGGTGAAACAATCATGTAATTATTTTATCATTTTATAGAATTTTATAAAATGTTTGTACTAGATAAAACTACAATAAAATATTTTATGTTAATTCAAATTTTGTGATTTTTGTACCATATCCACATATGCTATGTAAATGCCAAAGGCCATAGCAGAATTCCTGAAAATACAAACATATTAAAAGGAATTAAGACTGAGAGTATGGACCTACGTATATATTATGTGTGTACACACGTTTTTATTCTACAGATACAGCTGTAAAACATGTTACCAACCCAGAAAGTCAGGATCAATTTTAAATCAATGTCATAATACAGAAATACTTTTTTTCCCTCTTCAAACAAGGAAGTGGAGTAAACATCAGAACAAAACTAGCACAAGAAGTAGTGTCTTCTCTGTCCATTGATGTCTTAAAACGAAGAATGGACATCCTTCTGGCAAATGCACTTTAGCTAAGTACAAACTACATTTTGGTCAGGTAAGTCAAAAGGTTCATTATCAGAAGAACCGGATGAAATACAGGGACCTGTAGTATGTATAGGATGGCAGACTAGATGATTTAATGGGCCCTTCTAGCTACAAACACTATTAAGAACTGTCCCAGAGAAAATAATGCAATAAACACATAATTATGATTAATTAAATCAGGCCCACACTCACTAACCTGAAAGCCCCTCACTATCCTCTTTGCCAGAGGTAAAGACCACCTTTGGAGGTGTCATTGACAAGGTAGAAAAGCAAAATTAATCCCCTACACATCCTCCTCCTTTATTCCATACATTCAGATACAATTTGCTATGTACTTGAACATATTTACCCCTTCATTTTAGTCTCCCTTACACACACTTCTCTTCTTTAAAACAAAATGTCAAATAAATTAAGGATCAGCAGATTTGTTTTTTTAAAAAATTAAGTTCACAATTAGAATATTTCCTGTTAATAGGCAGTTTAATCTAATATGCAAACCATGGATATTTACCAAAACAGTAACTGTCTTTCAAAGTTCCTAAAGCAAAGCCAAGTTACTCTTAAAGAACAGAACAGTACAGTGCATTTGCAGCAAGCAAACTGAATTAAAATCTATATAAGAATTTTGAAATACATGTTTTTATGGTATTCTCTGTGCTATGTTGTATTTTATCACTATCTCTTACAAAAGAAACTTACACTTCTAAAGAATAAAGTGATCACTTTAAAGAAAGTTATTATTAGGCCTAAAATGTTTTTTTTAAGTACTTGTGGCCAGGTTCAGAAATGTATAAGCGCTCTCTCTGAAATTCCACTGATTCCAGCAGGAAGCTAGGTATCTAAATATCTCCAAGGGCCAGAGTCTACTTGTACACTAATCCCATATAGATCACTTTTATTATGAGAAAGAAGTAACAGTTTATTGCGGTATAAAAGCAAATAACAGTAGTATGATTTAAAAGATTATTTATTTCAGATAAAAATCTTACTAATATAACACAACCAGTATCTTACATATCTGAAGTTACCAGAAGGATAGTCAATTACGCTAAAAATATGTACAAGCATCCTGTTTAGGCCAAGTGGATGACATGTATGTATTTGCTGAAAATAAACTCGCCGATTCCTCTGTCCTCTGCAGAACTCAATACCATTAAATTCAAGCAGCGGGGAAAACAACAACAGAAATCTGTATGATACTGCTTAATTATTATTTAAATCAAATTTTAACTGTACTTTGTGCATACACGTTCAGAGAGCTCTTATCACTCTCTCAAACCAAAACCATGGCAGTTGGAGGGCACGCGTCTCAGTCCAACGCACATGAAAGCGCAGGCTGCGGAGAAAGTATTGCCTGTCTGCACAACTCCGATACAAGAAAAATAAAAGAAAAAACAAGTAACAATATAAATTCCAAGAAAACACTCTGTGCCAGACAGCTGCAATAGTTACTGTCTCTGGTCATGGATTCAGTCTTTGCAACTGCCACAGAATTCCTTGGCCAAGCAGGATGGGCAATTACAACGTTCTCTCTTACATTTTCTAATAATTTAAAGTATATACAAAACAATATCCAAAGGCACATATCCTCCTGAAAAAAAGAAGCAGATATTAACTATTATGTATGAACTACTGCTGAGATTTTAACCAATTTCCTCAAAGGATCTCAGTAATTATTTTGCTAGTGAAGAAAAAAAAAATAATAAAAGACATGCTTTTTTGAACAAAGACATGATGAAAAACCAAAACCATGGCATTTGGCATATCATTTTCATAAGGGGAAAAGAAAAACATCTCTTAGAGACGGTATCAGTCTTGCACTTGGATTACATCACATTGTGGTTCACATACTCTTTCCACTCAGGCTGGGATGACAGGCCTAGATTGAGGGAGCACGACATCTGGGCTCCCAGTTTTCAAAAATAATTTTTAAAGTTTCAACTCGTTATCTGCCTCCATTTAAAAGAATTAAAGAGAGAGAAATTACAGAACACGTGTAAATGCACATTAGTTACATTTTGCAGTCGGTATCACATCTGTATTTTCACCTCACTTGGTAACGTGTGGTATAGCTTGCACACATATACAAAAAAATCACTCAAAATCCTCTGGTGACCATTCCATCACACAAGGCAGGTGAAGAACTGAAACAAAGGTCAACCATTTTATTTTCATCTTGGACATTCTAAGGACCAGAGCACACGTGGTCACACTGTCCATCTACTCATTCTTCTCCAGTTTTTTTCCATAACTTCCAAAAGACCAGGACAAGCCTTCCACCTGATTTTGACAAAGTATAAAGGAATGAAGGATATCTAAAAGCTTGTTTGTTCCAATCAGAATCAAAAGGTAGAGATGACAAATAAATTAGTACTCCACTAAAGCAGCAGTTGTTGCTAATAGTTATCATTTGTACTGAAGATACTACGGAAATGGGAATCATAGAATGACAGAGGATAACAGGATGTTGGGTGTTCTCCAAAGAGCTCAGGGTATGGCATTTTCACAGAGAGGAGATGCAGTTATTTTAAAAGGATTTTACAGATAAGGGGGGGGGCGGCGGGAAAGCTTAACTACTTTCTCCCTTTTTATAGATCCACTTGTTGAACAAAAATGCATGAAAATACTTGGGTCCTAGACTCAAGAGAAACATGTATCTTGGGATCTGTAACAAAATTACGTCTGGTTTGCTCCACTGCCTTGACAGCATAATTGTTTCTCATATGCAAATCCTAGTTTTTCCAAGTTTCTTTCCCATACAACAAAAGGACACTGAAAGGTTACAAACTTAACCTCTTTAAACATCTTCAGCAGTCAATACAAATTTTATAAGCAATTAGGAAAGTGGAGCCAAAGTCAAAACTGTATTGTAATTCTCAATAGTCATAATATGTTTTCACCTGTACATTTGAATACTAAAAAAAGCAGAAATATCTTTAAAAGCTACCTTGAGCATTATTCAATTCTAGTATCTATATTCACTCATCAGTCAGTGGGGGAACCGTGTGTCTGGTTAAGACACCACCATCAGGCTGAAAAGCAGAAAAGATTGTTTCCACACTTAAGCTGGAAGTCACAAGTACTATTTACAAAAACACATTCTTTTCGTTTGTTCAGCTGAACAGCCAGCCAAAGGGTACAGTTTATGCAGGAGGAAAAAAATAGATCCTGATTTGTCTAGATGCTTTGAACTCAAAAGGGAAAAACATAAAATAGGAAATGCTGTCAATTCCTATAAGAAAGCCTTCGATTTTTAAATCACTAGCATCATCACAAGTGTTTTTCCTCTGGCTACTGCAAATCTTTCAAACATTATGTTTGTTATACGCTGCAACTGGCCTTTCTTGTTAACAGAACTGGAAGAATAAATGTAACTTAGAGAAAAGCTTATTTTCTGAACAACCAACACAGCTTTCAAAAATGAGGTTAAACTGTATTTCCAGGCAGCTGTCAATAAAGAAGACAGAGCAAATAATCCTATCTCAAAATGGTATGAATAGTTAAGTCTGAGTTTAAATCACAAAGTACATCATACTTCCTGTTCAAATTGCATACTTACAAATCATTAGAAGGCTATCATTGCATTTGTTTCCATTTTACCATTCTCAGACAGGATTTTAATGAAAAAGGAAACTGTTTCATGCAGGCAAACATCTGCTTATACAGAAAAAAATGCAATTCCAGTATGTATATTAAATGAACTCTGAAAACTACTATAATCCATGTAGACCATCCCTTAACTAATAAGACTTTGTCAAATCTCTTCTATAAATAATTCCGTTAAAAATATACAGTAATTACTGTTACTCAATAGGCCAAAGACAAGTTATAATCTTTGCTTAAAAAAGAGAACAAAACTCCAACACACTACCCCCCAAAAAATCCCCAGCAAAAGAAAACAAACAAAAAAACCCAAACACACACCAAAGAAAACTCCTTGGAATAAACGCTTCTTTAGAGTATGTGTGTTATGAGCAACGAAAATACATGTTGACAAGTAAAAAAAATTAGAGTTGATTAAATATAGAAATTAATTTTGTTCATTGCAAAACTTCAGAAGTAAGATTGTCATTTCTGCTGCATTTCTGTTAAGTCTGATTTAACATAATTCCTTGCACTACCAGGAAGGAAGAAAACAATTGTGATAAAAAGGCTAAATTTAGGAAACAAAAAAACAGTGCCAAAACAGGCCACTCTCCACTTACTCTGTAGAAATTGTTGACACACCCAAAAAGTAATTTGGAGTAATTTTGACTTTAACAGAAGTTGTTCACATCTCTGCTGACTGTAACAATGAAAAATATTTGCTTTCCCACGTAAACTATCCAGTAGCAGTTTTAAATAATTACAGTATTCAGAATAAGCCCTGCTCTCTGAAAAGCAGCACTGAAACTCGCTTTATTTACAAAACCTGAAAAAAATTACAACGGCTCCACAAAATTGCTTTACCCACTTCTTGATCTTTAACTGGATTTGCTTTACCGTCCTTCAGTCTCCTGACCATGCACTACTGATTAACTCAGGACAGGACTTCTCAGCCAGATGTCAGGTTCTACAGACAGCAGTCAAAATAGCCCAAACTTAGTTTTCTTTCATGTTCAGAGGCAGGTCTTACAGCCTTACAGTCACACTCTCAAAACCACAGCATCATCAATTAGCATTTCTACAAATATATAGAATGTCTTCCATACAGGTATTTCCTGTATACCTTTCCATGAGTTTACAGAAGGCATTTTACAAACCCTTCTTCCTCCACAAATGTCTAAATCCCAACAGGCTCCTGGCAGGCCACCAAAAGCAATCCACTGTGCAAACAGCACAACAGCGAGGGGCTGTATATACAAAACACTCAAGCAACTGAGGATTTCTCCCTGCGTATTGACAAGACCAAAACCTCCTGCTGTTACTGCCAACTTGCCACAGCAAGTTGGAGAAGTGCATTTGTAACACTGGATGTCCAGTGGCCATCACTCTATGTCAATAAGCCAAAAACCTGTAGGAAATACATTTACTGCTACTGCTAGTCAAAGAGGAAGCGGGAAAAGGAGACAGTGCTTTCTTTTAGTCATGCTACGCCTGAGTTGACGGTCAGATACTCATAAGAAAATGTAAGAGGAAAAAGCTGAGACATCAGTTTAGGCACCGGAGGCCAAGATTTGCACAGGCAGATGTATCTGAATTGCCAACAAAAATATGACAGTGGGCTTTTACGTTATTCTGTGTCTTCTATGAGTATATATATTTCTAGTTGCCTCTGACTCATTAATGTACCTTGGTTGTTCTGTCCAGGCTTAGAAAACTGTTCATGTGGCCATCTCTGTCCCCCCGCCCAATCTTTGGATAATGTTATCCATACACAAAAACTGAAAATAGTGTGGATAGCAACATGAAAAGCTGCTGGTAAGGCAGACAAAACAATTCTGAGATTTTTTTTTTTTCCTTATTTTTTTTTAAGTAGCCTCCTCCTAGAAACTTTTTTAAAAAGGCATAGTGGAAATGGAAGAATAATTCCATGTATCCTGCTTATATCATAAATAGTTTGCACTAAAAAAATAAATCAGAGACATCAACCTATTTTTCCGCTGGCATGGTAGTTAGACACTAGGACATCGGCAAAGGTACAGCTGATTTAATTTGATCCTCATTATCTGCTAGAAAGGAAGACCCAAATCTATTTAAATAATATCCATACAACATAAGCTTGGTCAGCTAGCCAAGATCCAAAGCACAAGATCTCCTCAAACTCCAAACACAACACGTACAAGACATGACAACGATTCATATAGCAAAAGATACTCAAAGCAAAATTTGATTCAGACTTCCAGAATACTCTGCAGGTACCCATTCAGTTTCATTTCAAAGTCTTCCAGATCACTATTAAGTGCGCACAAGAAAACAGTTACACAAGAGAAATCCTTGAATTGAAGTGTCTGGCATTTTGCTGCATGAAATTGACAACAAATTAGTAGAAAACAGACCCCAAAGAAAAACTTGGAAGAAAGTTTTACTTTATATATGCATTAATTAACTTGAAAAAAGGAGGGAGAGAAAAATCCACTGACTCTGCAGCACCATTTTTACTAAGTTAGAAAAATTATCAGAAGTGTTTCAATTTGCACTTTTCAGATACTGAGAGAACTATCTTTGGTAACATACAGAAGTTTAGGATAAAGCAAAACATATGAAGTTAGAAAATATCCACACAGTATTTCAAAAGAAGGCAAGAATAGGTAGCATGGGATGAATTCATGATCTTCCTCATCAAAAAGTCCATATTTCTGCCTTCAATACACCAGTAATTTCTCAGTGTAAACCTAATTAATAACTTAAAAGTTGCAATGATTATTCATAAAAAAAGCAACAACCACATATTGTTGTTTTCATAACCTTTGTCTTGTATCAAAGGAGTTAATCATTCTCTTTGCAATTCTACAATTGATAACAGTCATGGAAAAATTTTTTTTAATCTTTCAATGGAAATGAAAGTGGCTATTATTCAAGTGATGCTATACTTTCTCTTTCACAGGAACACAGTAACTGTAATTACAAGGATTCTTTTTTAAAATCAATGCTTTAAAAAACACAAAACACTCTAGTGCTACTTACTCTCCAGAATCAAACTATGTGCTGTTGGTAAATCTCACACATAAAATCCAACTATGCTAAGGGCTGTCAAACCAGGAAGATATAAGTACTCCGGTGACTGTTATTTTAGATCAAAAATGTAAAGACATAATTCTGTCATTATGAAATGAGATGGAAGAAGCAGATTTTCCAATTAATTTTACCAATCATACAATACACAAATAAAACAGGGACTAAATTTAACATAAATCTGTGTGAAAATGCAGTTAACAAAGGAGAATAAATAAAGCAGACTTGAAGTGTATCCTAAAGAATGTGCTCTAAATCACATACCAGTCAGAGCTATGATGGTTATTTAAATCTTGCATTACAAAAAAAAAAAAAAAAAAAAAAAAGAGACATGAAGAAACAGGTTTTTTTTACAAACAACCACCTACTGGTTTAAAGGCACTGAGATGCCTAGGTCTCTTTAACATAGGGAGTTTTCATCTAGTCTGAAGTTATGCACCTTAAAACACCTACCCAGAATAAAGTCTACTACACAATTTTTTGCTAATCAAAATGAAATATTATAAACATATTTTTTAAATACATACTTCATAGGTATTTTTTCAAGTATACTTAATATTTACAAATATTTTCATTTTTTAATCTATGAGTAAATATCCCTATATTCACAGAAAATTTAAGTGCTTTTTGTCAAAAAGTTTAACATATTTTCAAATAGTTAACAGAAAAAAATTGAATATCGTGTTCTTGGTAAGCACAAACAAACTTAATGCAAGCACAACTATGAAAGAAATCACCATGAGTAATTTATAAAGAAAAAAGTTTCATATTTTTTCTTCTGCATATTACATTATTTTCTGATCTTTGTGATAAGAATCATTCTTTTTCAGTTAACATTAAAGGTTCAGAAAAAGTATATCAGCAAACTGAAGCAGAAAAACATGGCTGGAGTACTATGGCACTATACCTTTCATTTGCTGATTCTCAAATACATCCAAGTGGTAATTACAGTACCAATTTGAATTACAATTTTCAGGAAAAAATTATAAACTTTTGGGAAGGCCCTGCTGAAGGTGGTCATGGTAACACCAAGCACTAATTGATTTGTCTAGCATCACCCAGCAGTATGTTCCTGTTTCTACACATTACCTCAGTAAAAGCTACAATTAATTACACTGCCAAATCTGAAAACAGAAAGCAGGTAACATTAGTTCCCTTAAATTTGTCTTTAACACAGTATGTCACTCTAAACAAAAAAAAGAGAACCCCCCCACCCCAGAAAAAAAATGAAATTAAAATTAGTTGCAAAGTCCCAGTGTTAGGAGCCATGTTAGGTCAAACAAGTAACTCATTTAGAATTCTCATACAGTTAAGAAAATGCCTCAAAATGTTTAATAAGCAATAACGAAGTTGGGGGGGAGGGGGGGGGAAGAGAGGAGGAATATATATATATATTTGAATGCACGATCTAGAAGCAGCCTTTTCCCTACTCCAGCAGAAGCACAATTAGTGCATTAGCAAAGAGTGGGAATACGATACCAGGCAGTTATGATCCATTCCAATCCCACAAGTTTTTAATATTCAACAATAAAAGCTTTACAGTTTGAAACTTCTGTTCCCCTCAATTCCCATTTAGTTCCTTTAACATGAAATATTATTCTTTTAGCACAATATAAAACTCTACATTACAGCCACAAAGTAGTAGAAGCACATACAGACTATAGCAGTTGGCTCTCCACTCATCCGAAGAGACCTCTTCTCTCTGCTTTGTACTGAACCACCACAGCTGGGGCCAGAGACAGAGATGCAGAAGCTGAAACTCCATCACCACTCCAGCTGACACAATGCTCTTCATAAAGGATTAAAACTCATGGTCAAGTATGGCCTGTACCAACTAGCTTATTTGCAATATATTCTGAAGCTAAGCACAGCTTTCTCCTTTGCTAACAAAGGGAGCGATAAAAAGTCTGGCTGAGTGGCAGGAGGGCAGGATTCCACACGCTGGTAAACAGCTTACAAGTTAAGTCTAATTAAATAGAGCAGGTTAGCTGTTTGCTTATTAACCACTGAAGAGACTATCAAAAGCAGTGAGCAAGAACACCCAGCTACAGCGGACAAACGAGATCTCAAAGATCTGCAAAATGACAGGTACAGAGGTGGTGGTTAACTATTCAAGTTACTTACTAGGACACTCAGACTAAGCCTGGTAATTACAGCCACGCCACAAAATCCAAAAGCGTTCTCTTGCTGTCAAATTGCTCCCACACCAATTTAAGAGGTTATTTCACATAAAAACTCTGACAACTTGTCCCAGATACACTTAAACAGTTTGAGATAAGCAAGGTCCCCTCTGTCTGCTATTGTGGACCAGTTTGCCGTCCTTCCGGTCAATTCAGGACCATTCTGGCAATTCATTTGCCAATGCCTTCATCAATTGCCTTTGACTCTCACAGTTCGCTTGTCAAATTGAGTTTTTTCATTACTTGTTCTGATTCCAAGGCTAATACCGGACAGGTAAACCTGCTCAGACACATTAAAAACATTTTAAGTACTAATTCATTAAAATTCAGATGTTTAGTAAAGCAGACAGTAAGAACGGATTCCATGAGTATTTCTTTTATGGAGGCCAAAACAAACATTCATATTTTCACACACAATTGATTTTTAATATATCTCTCACTAAAGCTACTGAAACTCACTAGAAAGTTACAATACACACCATAATTTAGAAAGTCACATATTCAGAGCTCAGTGTATCTACAGGAAGCACACAAATACTATATTTGAGGGCCACACCATTTCTAATAAGGTGACTGTATAAGCTTCTCCAGTGGCAGAAGATGGCTACAGGCAATAGCCAAGAGAGCTGGTACATATACATGCTACAGCTCCAGGGGTTCATAGAAACTATATATACACTATCCAAGAAATCAGGTAGGCAGGAGCTAAACACCACTCCTGATTACTTGGTCCAGTCTACCTCTAAAGAATGTGTGGGCATCAGCTGATCACCAACCAATTAATGAGAACACAGAAAAAGAATATGCCTTATAATAAAATCAGTTTTGTTTTGTTTTTTAATGCAGTAGGACTGGAAAACACCATCTGGTCAGTTTGGTAACCTACTAAATTTTTCATGTCATACCTCATTAATCACCTTTCCTAAGATACCAGTGAACATGTAGATTGTTTTCTTCCTGCATAATCTAATGTGGCAACTCTAAACTCTAGATTGGAAGTTCTTTTTAAAACTCTTGTATATAGAATCACATAATGTCCTGAGTTGGACAGGACCCATAAGGATTGAGTCCAACTACTGTCCCTACATATGTCAACCCCACAGCTCACACCATGTGTCTGAGGGTGTTGTCTAGTCTCTTCTTGAACACTGTCAGGTTTGGGGCCGTAACCTCTCCCTGGGGAGCCTGTTCCAGTGCTCCACCACCCCCTGCGTGAAGAACCTTTTCCTAATGTCCAACCTAAACTTGCCCTAGTACATCTTCCTGCCATTCCCTTGCCATTCTGTTTTTGGTCACTAAAAATAAGAGTTCGGTGCCTCTCCTTCCTCCTCCACTCGTGAGGAAGATGTAGACCATGATGATGTCTCCCCTCAGTCTCCTCTTCTCCAAGCTGAACAAACCCAGTGACTTTAGCCACTCCTCATGTGGCTTCCTCTCTAAACCCTTCACCAACTTCGTGGGCCTCTTCTGGACACTCTCCAGGAGCTTAATATCTTTTTTTATCTGTGTTGCCCAGAACTGCACACAGTGCTCCAGGTGAGGCCACACCAGTGCAGAGCAGAGTGAGACAATCACCTCCCTCGTCCGGCTGGCAATGGATGCACCCAGGACACGGTTGGCCCTGTTGGCTGCCACGACACACTCTTGGTTCATGTTCAACCCCCAGATCCCTCTCCACAGAGCTGCTTTCCAGCATCTCGTCCCCCAGTCTGTATGTACAGCCAGGGTTGCCATGTCCCAGGTGCAAAATCTGGCACTTGCCCTTATTGAACTTCATGCAGTTGATATGAGTGACCGATAGCCCTCTCCTTCTTGAAAGTTCAAAAGCACTTTTGATATGGTAGATATGACCTCTAGGCATTAAATAACTGACATGATTGCGCTCTACTCCATATAGACTCCTTCTTTTCCCCACCTCCAATAGTGTTACATTATTAATAAAGACAATAAAAACAGCTGTTTCAGCTAATATCCTTCTAGCATTTCATAGGTATATTCCTGAATAATGGTAGTGGAACCATCTTTGGCAGTCACCCTACTCCAAGAAAAGACCAGCTATACACGAACCACTTCAGACAAAGTTCTGTCTCACCTGCTTTGCAAAAAACTTCTACTGATGACAATTCTACCAGCTTCCTAGGACATTTCACTCTTTATCCATCTTTACGCTTGGAAAGGATTATTTTCCTCTAATTTCTACTAACCTCTAACGTGAATACTTTCTGCTGCTACTTAAAGTTAGAACTTCCTGTCACATCCCAAACAATGTGGAGGAGCATTTACTATCATCCTTCTACATATCCGAAGGCAACCACCATAACTCTCTCAGCATCATCCTCTCTGGATAAAATCCCAACCTTTTTTGAGGTACCAGGGATCCTGAGAGGAAAGGGGAAGAGAAGGACAAAGTTCTTGTGATGAAGAAACATAGTTTTACTGACAGGTTCTCTAATTTTGGGAGAAATAAAAGGAAAAAGTTCAGAAAATTGAAATTAAAAAAGTCAAGACATTTCTCAATTTAACAACCATATTTATCTATTCTGAGGAAAGCAATACTCAAGGGAAGACAGCATCTTTCATTACATTGCCCTTATACATCATCCTAAACACAATCAGGATTATAAGCAGACAGAGGTCTCCAGCAAAAAACAACAGAAATAAAAAACATATGTGCAAGTAATTAAACACATGTCAGTTCTGATCTACAGCAATAGTTTACACCTATACTATGTCATCGTTTAACCGCAGTCAGCTATTAAGCCCCACACAGCCGCTCACTGAGTCCCAGCAGGATGGAGGAGAGAATCACAAGAGTAAGAATAAGAAAACTTGTGGGCAGCGTAATAGGTAAAGCAAAAGCCATGCACGCAAGCAAAGCAAAACAAAGGATTCATTCACTCCTGCCCATGAGCAGGCAGCTGTTCAGCATCTCCAGGAAAGCTGGGCTCCATCACATGTAACTGTTACTTGGGAAGACAAACACCACCACTCTGAATATCCCCCTTCCTTCGTGCTTCCCCGAGCTTTATATAATGAACATGACGCCATACAGTGTGGAATATCCATTTGGCCAGTTGAGGTCAGCTGTCCCAGCTGTGTCTCCTCCCAACTTTCTGTGCACCCCAAGCCTCCTCGCTGGTGGGGTCGTATGAGAAGCAGAAAAGGCCTTGACCTGTGCAAGTCCTGCTCAGGAACAACTAAAACATCCCTGTGTTATCAACACTGTTTTCAGCAGAAATACAAGAGCAGCCTCATACTAGCTGCTATGGAAAAAATTAACTCTATCCCAGTCAAAACCACACAGTAACAGCATTTCTTTTTCTTTTTTTTTCCGTACACATCATAAGCATTGTCTGTGATCTCTTCCAAACATGCTAAGATTTCACTTCAATGAAATCATTATTCAGGTCTGGAAAGAACAGTCTGATCTAACCTGGTTTCTGCATAGATTCTTAATGCCGATACCACTGAAAGAGAAGTCTACTTGTCCCCAACAGACTTCCCTTTAAAGTTTTTTATTGTTGTTTTGCACAACACAGAGCACAGATAATTTGCTGAATTTTTATCCTGCACCTAAGCAAGCAATGCTACAAGGAGAAATGTACTATTCTAAAGAGTTTAATTTGACTAGGTTAGTCTTACTAGTGAAGTACCAACTGAAAACAGAGTTTCTGAAGAATAATGTAAAGCATGAGCATGTGAAAAAAAAAAAAAAAGTCTAAAGAAAAAAATTGGGAAGATACCATCTCAAAATACAGTGCATTCCTAAATATATTTTTGGCTGTAATAAACAAGACCTTGGAGTTGGCCTCCAATTCATAGTATGAATTGTGCTACAAACCACATTTCTAAAACACAACTACATTTCAGGTACTTCTTGGGAAAGAACCTAGCACATTTGTCCTCAACCAAAAAGAGCAAATACATTACCAGGGCTGCACCTGTCACTGACCATCTTCTCCTTTGGAAAGATTCCACCATGTGTCAAATTCTACTCCATAGCCACACCTTTATTGAACTGGTGACATAGCTGTGTTCACATGACACAGCTGTGTTCACAAACACAACATGAGATCAAAAGAAACAGATGCAGATGACTATTGAAGCTCTCCCAAAAGCCAGCCTCCCATCTCAAAGTAAGTCACAAATAGTACTAAAATTTAATTGATAACTTTCCATAAGAATAACACAGTCCCTTTAAAACTCTGTTTTCATCAAATAAAGAAGGAGGTTGGTTTGTGGATGATTTTTTGGTTAAATAAAATTCCAGTAGAACCTGCCAGAACAAGAGTAGATTACATTCAGCTGCCTAAGGGAGACACCCTTCTCATTCATTTCCACAACTGCTGAATTCTACCCAGTGTCCTGAGAGTTCTTGCTTTAAATGAGGGCAGCCAGTGGCACAATATTATATATGAAGGGTCAGTAGTTCTGAAATGCATTCACTCCTGTTGCTCAGAAAGACAGCTGGACACACTGACCTTCACAACAAGGTTCATCTTTTTTCCCAGGCTTTGTGCAAGGAAAATAAACTTGAGATGGCAGGGAGCCTTGATAACTAGCTGAGGAAGCAGCCAGTGTCAATCTTATTGCAAAAATTTTACCCCAAGCCATAGTGTAATAATAAATAACAAAGTTTTGCTTCTCCTTTCTGCCAGCTGCTTAGTGTTAACTAGTTTTTGTGCCTGCTGAACAACACAGCTGAGGAAAATCTGTACTGAAGCAAAAATTATCACTCACCATATCTGTCACATACAGGCCCCTGAGTTGCCTGCAGTCTGACCAATACCTAGGTCTTTTATAACTATCACATATAGTTAAACACTACTTTGAGTTATTTATACCTTATTTCACACAAACTAGACCAACACTGTCACTGGAAAACCAAGCTGATCTCCTCTGTTTCCTCCACAGGCAAATGAACTTTACTCCACTTCAGTCAATACAGCTATCAGAAGGTGGAGTCATCTTACAAACTGAAAATAAATTTAGAACTATAATGTCTGACCAAAGCTGGAGGAGCAGTAAGTTTTCTGCACCTTCAAACCAGAAAATATTTAATGCTAACATATAAAAAGCAAAAATCAAAGCCATCAGTCAGAATTAGAACACAAAAATTACGTTGGAAGTAATCACAAATAATAAAGTAGGTTCTGAAGCTCTACAGTACAAAAATAAAACCAGTCAATATAGGGCTGGTATGCCTAAATACCAAAGTACCTGTGGTACATTACCTTGTAAAGAGTAGTGCCTTAAGCATTAAAAGATTGTTCTTTTGCAAATGTAAAGAAAGCCCATGGATAAAGTGATCACAAAATGAAAACTGTCTGCATTAAATACTATTATACAATGGACTCTACCAATCTAAATTTGCTGTGAATTTCTGTTTCACCAGGATCAAGGCAGTTTCATCAGTTCATCAGTTACTTTGCTACTCCACAAGTTTGACTATTGACATGTACTCAAATCAAGTAGCTCCCCATACACAACTTGCTTAGAACCTTAACTGAAAAGCAAAACAACTATTTAGGGTTATAAATTGTTCTTTCTTACAGTAATTCCTATGCAAGCAACATTTAGACATACTTAATCAAGTATTCTATACAGCATATTATATACAATGTTAAAGACAGATTTTATGTCAAGCCCTTCTTGGGCAGAACAGTAGCACCCCCCCATGCAGAAATATTTCTGTCAAGGCCTGGTAACTCATTCCCAGTTGTACTTTGTTGCCTGCAAAGAGCATCTCTGAACCTTCCCCTATTTCTGCCAGTCACCCACAGCATGAGCACTGTGAAAGTTAACTCAATCATGGCAAACAAATGCTTCCCTCTGTAAAAAGCACACAGCACCTCTTCTTTTGTAGTATCCTCACATCTATACTGCTTCCCTCCTCAAGTAGAGTAGCATAGAAAAACAAAAGCAACTTTGTGGAATTGTTTCTGGAAACAAAAGGATACCCGTGCAGTGAGCAAGACTGCATCGAGCTGATCTAAGCCACAAGTGAAGGGTCATTGAAAAGTCCTTGACCACACAGAATGGGGAAGAAAGTTGATGTAGCAAGAGGAGAATGAGGAATTAAAGCAGTTTGTGGCAAGACACGGGAGGTGATGAGTGTCTAAGATAGCAACCAATCATGTATTAGCTAGCGAAATGTAAGCAGCGCATAATCTAACTATAATTATCCAAGTATGAATAATGTAACTACAAAATCAGCAGTTAAAGACTATACAACCTGATAAAACTTTGCATTAAACAGCTTCAGTTTATAACTCTCATAGAGTTGTTGGAGTCCATTCTTCTCCCACACAACTTTGAGACTTATCTGCAAGACTTGGGAAAATGAGAACAGGGCAAGACTACTCCACCACTACAAAATTAATTAAGCCCTTTGCCTTTACATCTCCCATCCCCGCAACAAGTTCAAAAGCTGTCTTGAGCAGAAGAGGCAGTGCTGCCCCTTATAGCTCTCTGAAAAGTGTTGAAGGAAGAAGCATCACTCCACAGAACATAATGGTAAAGAGTAAGCACATACAAGGAAAAAAGGGATGACCTTGATTTGGGAGGGAGTGTGTGGAAAAAAATAGAAATAGTGCCTGGTTGGGAACTTATTGGTCTAATAATTACACACAGAAAAAGTATGCTAAAACAAACTGCAAGATTGCTACATACAAGACTGCCAAAATGAAATAAAATGTCAGCATGCCTATAGAAATTAAATTTGACACCCTTCTGTCAGGCTCTCCTTCCTCTATCATATGCCTTATGACAGAGCTTTTGGTTTCAAGCCCCATAGCCCCTGAGAAGCCCTGCTTCACTTAAAGCTGTGGGTGGAACTGCTCTGGAGATAAATCAGGGTTTAAGTGAAAATGACTTTTGTGTAATAATAATAATACACAGAACTGGAGGCTGCAGAAACTGGAAGATGTGCAGTGAATGAGGCCGGTACACTGTTTCTTCATTTCTGCTGCCTGTAGCCACAAGTGAATGCAGCCTCACAGAGCAGAGCTTAGCTCCCAGAAGGAGTTGTGTTACTCAACTCCTCGGTAGGCTGGCATTGCTCAAAATTGTGATTTCAGTGAAACTGTTCTGCTACGCCCTCAGAGAGGCATGCCCAGCACAGGCAGAGGTTTCAGAGATTTTACTTGATAAAAGTCAAGTTCTTAGCACAGACAAAAGACTTGTGCTTGGGCAGATGTCAATATTGGACTTCTATGAAGACAATACAACATACATCTTTGAAAGACTGTCATACTTGCAGACTCCTGCCTATTTAAAACAAAGATTCAAAACAACCCACTATCTCCTCAATATGTAATCTGCAAGCCTGTCTCCTGGGTCTTTACCGCACCATCGTGGCATTGGAAGTAAAAAAGAACAACTTTGGCCAGAGCCACAGAGCCTCCCTGTCATGAAAAATTAGCACAAGAGAAATCAGAAACAGTAAGCAAATAGCTACTTCTGGACTGAAAATAATAAAAAAAAAAACAACAAAAGACACCACACACAAAGATTTTGTAACCTTAGAGCTACTGGTATTACTGTCCTTAATAGCTCCCTGTTCTGATCTGCTCTTAAAACAAATATATAAATAACCAAACTCCAAACGGACTCGTATAATGAAGGTTTATGCACCATGCTGTCATTCCCAGAGATCTTAATTCTGCGCTGATGAATTAGGACTTCCAGTGTATCTCCTTGAGCCATTTCAACATCTCATACCTATTCACAACTATTTTTTTCATATGTTTATTTTTCACTTTCAACCTCTGAAGTGAAAGAAATATTGGTAGGACACAACATGCATAGGTAACGTAGAGTGTAGTGTAACCTAAGTATCTTGCTGTGCTGTCCAACTCTGCCTACAGTACTGGATACAATAATAACTGAAAAATCCAGTAAGTATATCAGATGTTATTACAGGGTTACTTATAGATACTAACTAAATATGGATGCAAAACAGCTGTCCCTCAAGTAACTGAAATTAATTTCCAGAAGCAAATACTACAGCAGATACTTCAGTTCCTCCCCATGCCTCTTTTATCCCTTGCCCCCAACTCTTCTGCATACATTGAACAATCTTCCAAAACTGTCAGTCTTTTCATCATACAGAATATGAAGGCAAACATGGCTGGCCTAGGGCTGCACTCATTCTGAATGAATAACATGCAACTCTCCTATTTGTACGGATCAACTTCAGTGACAAGTTGCATGCTCCCTAAATCTTTGACCTTTATTTTGCAGTCAAAAAGAACACTTGTAATAAAGCTCAAATTAAAAGCTTATTTCAGTGACAGTGTTATTTCAATAACAGTGAAATACCTTTGCAAAAAATGTCGCTGCTTTTATATTGAACTAAAAACCTATGAACCTATGTGCTCCTTTCACAAACGCCATGCCTTTGTTGCAACAGCAAGGGTTAGTGCCAACAACTACTTAAAAAAAAATGTTTCTGAACAGAAAATAAACTTACTTTTGCTAAAAACAGTCAACCATTGGGTAACACTGCAACTCCAGACTACCATTTACCAACTTTAACTGTTGGTTAAAGTTTTCTAGGATGCAATAATAGAAAGGTATGTGCATTGGGAAGGGCATATTTACCTTTCAATCGAGCTGGATGTCAGCCTACAACAGTTTCATGTACTGGGATCCAAGCATATCAGCTGTTTTTCCCATATCTGTTTTGCTTTTCACATTCATAGCCAATTGCCTGTTTCCAAAACGCCTCTTGAGTATGAGCTGAGCAAAAAAGCAAGATTACGTTATCCCATCCAAACTTTATGAGCTCTCCTCTGAAATGTCCTTCTGTCCCCACCCTTCTTTTGATATACTCAGGTACTGGAAATGAGATTCTGACTTGCAAGGACTAGCATTAAAAAACAGTGCACAGTGGAGCCTGATCCTAAAAATGTCTGGGGTTCATTACATTAGAGGGAAAAAAAGAAAAGAAAAAAAACAAACATATTTTACTCTGGCAATGAAGACTCACATCAGTGACGAGAAGTCTCAAAGACCCTGCAACGCAAGGTGAAGAGAAGAGAGCCTTCTGAGCTTAGTATGATATAAAAGAATAATTATTATCCTTTCAAGGTCTGATATTGAATTAGATTAAACTCTGTCAGAATCCAGTCCGCAACTTCTTCCCCATCTTCGGCTCTACAGACAGTTCCTTCTGCTCTGATTAGCTTTAGGTGGCTTATTTCACAAAATCATTTTAAAGGCCAATTCTTTTATCACACTGTGAATAGAGACATCCATTCCAACTGCCTCTTGCATGCAGGCTGTTCAGCTTTCCATTAACCGCTTTATGAATCTTCCTTCATCCTCCTAAGTTTAAACATAGAACATTTACAATGCCAAACAAACCAACAAAACAAAAAACCACCCAAGTAAGTAGCTGAATGGGACTGTGAAGAAACAGGCAATTTCCCTGTGTTGTTTGCTCTCTCAGATGAAGCACAGGAGAAATGACAAGGATTAAGAAAACTCCTTTCCTGCTTCAGTTTAGCATATTTTGAGCTAACTCTGCTGTTTTTATACCAGCTACAGTGAAGAGGGTTCATGCAGCTTTTCCATAGGCTCTGCTATCAAACACAATAAAACACATTGGCTCTGCAGTCTGGATATGGGTAACAGAGACTACACACGCATGGATGCTTCAGTTACTGACCCGTGTTATGTTACAGAATTGCGTATAGTATCTTTCTTAAAAAAACTACAGAAAAAAAGAAAGACATAAACAGCTAAAGAACACTTAGTAATGTGTTATTTGAAAGATGCTGCAGTTTAAGTTCTGTAACCTACAATCCATTTACTTCAGAAATAAAATATGGTTAAGAAGTCAAAACTCTTTAGTTTCTCATTAAGCAACTAAAGAGTAATCCAGTAAGTCCAATGATATTCTGTTTGTGCCCTCACAGATGCCAAACAATGAACCAAGACCACACATCAACAAGTTTCCTCAAGCTCAGATACAATTTCAAATCATAGCTGAGACGATCTGACAGTCTCCTCCCTCTCGCTTCCCCACTTCCTCCCTTGAACCAGTAATAACATTTTTCTGAATTTTCAGGGATTCAGCTCAGGGATCTGAAGCAGCAGAAAATTTTCCCTTGTGTGGGCAGAAGGGAAGGATAAGCTTTCTGCAGGCGGGGAACTCCCTCAAGTGGTTCACCATTGGGTGGGGAAAACAAGAGAGCCAGTCAAAAGTGGTAACATCTGAGGACTGGGAGAAGGGATTCATAGAATAGTTTGGATTGGGAGGGATCTTTAAAAGTCATCTAGTCCATAAGATTTGTTTTCACAGTGCTTCGAATATGTGGTAGGGGGAAATGCCCCTTTGGCTTCCACCAGCCTCAGAGGAACTCAGCAGTGGTAGATACTATAGCACATAGAGATCCAGATATATTTCACTTAGATAAAATATGCTATTTCATTTAAGCTTTTTCCTCTTATATTTCAATTTGTAATCCAAAACTGGACACCTGTCCTACTGGAATTATTTACACTTTCATTTCTTATGCAAATCAATGTTAAATGGAGTTTGGATTAATCTGACCTATCCAGGGTATTTCTCTTCCTCAAAGATAAAAAAATCCAGCTTTAGAAGCTTTTCTGACAAACCATTTCAACCTTTATGTCTAGAAGTCCAGAAGCTGGACTATCTACTAAGCTGCAAGAGTTGGTCTGAAGCTAATATTGTCACATAGGAGGCTCAAGGAGGAAGCTTAACCTGCAGAATCCAAACAACATTTTGATCTCCATAAAGTATTGGGAGACAGAACCCATGATTTTACATATCTGCACAATGATACAGGCAAATACAATGCAGATCACAGGAAAAAACTGTATTCTCATCCCTTATGACTATGGAAACAAGAAAACTAAGTCCTTCAACTTCTTCATTATTGCTTCCCCATCCCTTCTACAAGAACAGTGCTCTTAGTCGATTGAAAGTAAACAAATGGCTAGGAAGATTAGATGGAAGGAAAGAAAAGTTCACAAAATTTAAGTGAGAGACAGACAAACTGATGAACACATCATACTACTGGGAGAACTATATACAGAAACATTCTTCTGGATTAAATTGACTTCATTTAAACATGATAAGAAAACACTAAATATAATTCAACAAAAGCCAGATGGATAGTATAGGGCAAAGCTTGGTGAGGAACAGCAGATAAGTGAAGGAAAGCTGGGAAAAGTGTCCATTGCACCTTGTCCTGTCATTGGGTACCACTGAGAAGAGACCAGGGCTTCCCGCCCCACCCCAGTCAAGTAGTTACTTTAATAAAATCGCCCTTGAGCCTTCTCCAGGCTAATTCACTGACACAAACCAGAAGTGATTATGGCCTTTACACAGTGCACTCCAGTCTTTTACACCACACCATACAACACATTTCATGTACCAGTCTACTCAGACTAATGACAAAGTTTACTTGGCTGTTTCCTTACTTGATGCCTGTCCAGCCCTGGAAGCAGTTCAAATCATGTTGAACGATAAAGGTATCTCAAACATTGTATTTTTTCACTATACAGGAGCATTATGATCTTCAGCTCTAAAGAAAACACATTCACAAGAAGCAAGTTTATTACAGAGTTGCAATACTGATGAGAGAGATGTCACTGCTATTCTAGCCTTTACTTTTCTTCTTAGTGCTTTTAACTGCTTTACAGAGTTCCAAACTAGGCAAAATTATAACTCTTCCACATTCTAATTCAACACTATGAAGTCCTTTTTTGCCAATATAACAGTATTTACTATGGAACATGCATAGATATTTGTGCCATGAAAACCTATACAATGAGCACAAAAAAGCATGCCAGCAAAATTTCAGTACAGGCTGGTCTGACACTTGTTTCTACCCTGAAACATGGCCAGTGGGATACCTAACAAGTGCACCGAGTACACAAGACCAGGACTGCAATTTCCTGATTTCCAGACAGCTCAAAAAAGAGGGTACACAACATTTATCACAATTAAAACCGTAAGTTTTGCATTAGTGCTCTTTTTCCTAGCAGTGGAAAAAAAGCTTCTGATCTCTGCCAATGTTTTTTAATCTACATTCAAGACTTCTAGTAATATACTAGGGTTTATGTTAAAATAATAATAAATTCTAGTATGTATGCTCCCTGCTCTTAAGAACTAATATATATATCGATCATATGTATAAGAAACGTACACTAAAACCCACAAATTTATTTCATATATTCTCAATGCAGACCATGTAAGTGTTAACTTGCACTTAAACTATAACATGAACTTCACAAACGGCTGATGTTATGTATATCTTAACTGAGAACCTGAACTCAGAAGTTATCAATTTAATTTTCAGTATTCTATTTAATCTCTGTCTTGTAATTTTTTTTTTCTAAATAAGAGTAAAACTTAAAGAAGAAGCTGACCTGACTGCATATTCACCACAATAAATGCACGCTGCCAGTATTTATCACAGTAAGCAACTTAAGGGGACAGCAGGAGTGGAAAAACATAAAACAAAACCAGCTGTGATCTCATTAGCCAAGCTCATTATGTAAGACCTCATTAGCTACAGTAACTTGAATAAACCCTACGGACACTGATGAAAATGAAGTGATGAGGGATATAGAAGCTGAATAATCATATAGCACTACAGCACATTGTCAGCTTGGTAGTTAATGTTCTGGAATGTAGTTGAGTAAGATCTCCACTAATGCACACTGCAGAAATCCCATGGTTGGGCTTTGCAAATACAAAGCTCCCTTTGCCTGGTAACTGCAGTACTGACAGGAGTTCTACTATGAATATGTACAACAGGGTTAAGGGACAGGGTGTGTGTTACACAAAACAAACTCCAAAACGCTTCAGCCTCCTTCTCTAAGTACATTTTGTCAGTAACATTTAATACTTCTGCAATGTGAGAAATATGAACAGAATTTTATTTTTGGCTACTATACATAGACTTTATCTTGATTTCTTCATTTTAGTATGTTGCTTTACTTTGGAAAAAGTTTAACCACTTGACAGGTTTTGTATTAAGTTCTGAAAAAAATGGTCTGTAATTACATAAAGTTTAACAAACACCAGAAGCTCCAGCTGACTTCAGGGGGTTTTTCCCCTTTTCATCAGCTTTGCCAAAGGAAAGACAAGCAGCATGGACACGTACAAACGTTTACTGGCAGCCTGAAACTTAAGTGATCATCAGCTACAACAGCCTCACTTAAAGGATCATCAATCAGGATGACAAAAATTTCCTAGATAAAGTTATTATAATATTTCAAGCAATTTTTCAAAGTGTCCCAGTATTTTAAGCCAATGGGGTTTTTGACTGAGCTATTTTGAAACAATCACGCAG
Source organism: Columba livia (assembly GCF_036013475.1). Taxonomy (NCBI): domain Eukaryota; kingdom Metazoa; phylum Chordata; class Aves; order Columbiformes; family Columbidae; genus Columba; species Columba livia. The sequence continues at coordinate 64,445,186 of NC_088604.1, forward strand.
CTTAGAAAGTTAAAAATATTCTCAGCTTTCTCCTCCTGCCGTCATCTTCACTTTCCAATAATTAGTTCACACTTGAATGTTACAACTAACAGTTTAATGCTGCACTAAATGGAGATACTCTTCCCATTTAAAAAGGCAATATAAAAGGCTTTGTGTTGTTATTTTTAACTGCTTAAAAGGTATAACTGTTGTTAAAAAGGAATTTATATTTTTAATGTCCAGATCAAATTTCATCATTTCAGCTTCTACTGAATCTACAAATAAGCCCAGATGTTTTTCCATCCCTACCCACCCACTGCCCCCCCCCACCAAAAAAAAAAAAAAAAAAAGGCATGGACAGAACAGTTTTGTTCAAGTTCTGCACAGACTAATATTTTCTCTTTTCATTCTAAAGGAAGATAATTTCTCAGTCATCCAGAGGGGAGCTAATCACTGGTATATTTGTTTTGTATAAAATGCCATTTACAAAATAATAATGCAACACAGCTATGATAGAAAATGAACCACGTAGCAACAAGGTATTCTTCGCATCGCTAGTCCAAATATAAACATGAGTAAAAAGAATACTTCACATGTAACATGATTCCTGAAAAACTGACTTAAGAAAACATATGAAAAAAAAACGAACATATTTCCTTCAAACAAGGTATGAAAATTTCTGTGAGCTTGACATAAAAATAGCCACCTGGCAATGCCAGTCCTCCAAGAAGAACAAACAGAAATTCATTTTTCAGTAGTGTAAATCTATTTAACATGACTCTCCCAAAGTCTCCCAAAGACAGATTTTATACATTTGGCACACATCCATTCAAATAAAGGGCTGAGAGTACCTACTCAGGGAAAGACAAAACAGGCATACTATACAGATTGTATCAACAACAGAAACCTCAAACTTTTGAGTGATAAATTTAGATTTTATCAAACAACTGTAAAAAAATTACAAGTCTAACCTCACATTCTGATGGCTGAAGATGTACAGAAGTATTATCCATCAGCATTTTTAAATATTTGAAGACATATATATAGGTAAGAATAACCAGATTCTGCACTTAAGTTAGAGTAACGCTGGGCACTAGTATAAATTAGGAGAGCTCTCTACAGCTTCCTAAGGAGGCAAAGGGGAGAGGGAGGTGCTGAGCTCTTCTCCCTGGTATCTAGTGACAGGACACATGAGAATGGTTCAAAGCTGTGCCGGAGCAGGTTCAGACTGGACATTAGGAAGCATTTCTTTAGCAAGAGGGTGGTCAAACACTGGAACAGGCTTCCCAGAGGGGTGGTGGATGCCCCAAGCCAGTCAGTGTTTAAGAGGCATTTGGACAGTGCCCTTAATAACATGCTGTAACTTCTGGTCAGCCCTGAAGTGGTGAGACAGTTGGACTAGATGATCGTTGTAGGTCCCAACCAAAATAGTCTAGTCTATTCAACCAAACTTTTGAAATTACCTTTTTTTCCCCACATTCTAGAAGAGATATCAAATATCCTAAGGGAGAATTTACACCTATCTGCAACAACAGTGCTGAGCTATGATGAAAGCAGAAAAATCACTCTCTCAGCAGGCTGTGATGAAATTTCCCCTCTTTCTCCAAGGGGTTGAGGTGACATCAGGCAAAGACAACCACAAACATTCACATTTCACTCTGAACAGGCACATGTGTCGATGGTCCACGGCTACACAGTGATTCCCTAAAGGTCCTGAGTGGACGCGGTATCTGAGAAGCCAACATCACTTCTCACACTGTTATACTCCCTATTTTCATTTCCTTCCACCTCCAAAAAGAAAAGGTGGAAATACAAGTAGAACTATAGGTGAGAAAGGAGTAAATGAAAAGATGAAAAATTATGTTCAAAACTTGTTTTCTACGTGAAACAGTAGATAAAGACCATCAACTAAGCTGAACAGAAAACAAACAAAAACAAAAACTGCACCTCCAAACCAAAAGCCCCAACTCATACAAATAGAAGCTGTTTAACAGTTATTTTGGAAAAGGGGTTAGCATCACAAAACCATAAAAAGCCTCTGCAATTTCAGGGGAACTAAAGAGGATATGACTTCCAAAACCCTTCTGTTGTCGTCACAGAATTTTACTCTGAAAAACGAAGCATTTAATCATTATCCATTTCCAAATAAATATGCCTACCCTTGAAAAGTCAAGATGCACAACCTACTATCAAATGCTATTAGTATGTTTCTGGGTAAAAGGATTTCAGTTTATATCATATAATTCATTCAAATCAAGTTTAAAAGTTTAAACTGATATACCTGCTCAATGAAGTTGTGGGAAATGGGAGAGGTGCCTGAGGACTGGAGGAAAGCAAATGTCACTCCAGTCTTCAAAAAGAGAAAGGAGGAGGACATGGATAACTATAGACTGGTCAGCCTCACCTCCATTCCTGGAAAGGTGATGGAACAACTTATCCTGGGTGCCATCTCAAGGCATATTAAGGATAAGAGGGTCATTAGGGGCAGTCAACATGGCTTCACCAAGGGGAAGTCGTGCTTTGCCAACCTCATAGCCTTTTATGAGGAATAACCAGGTGGACAGATGATGGCAAAGCAGTGGATGTGGCCTATCTTGATTTCAGTAAAGCATTTGACACAGTCTCCCACAGCATCCTTGCTGCTAAACTGAGGAAGTGTGGTCTGGATGAGCAGGTAGTGAGGTGGACTGGCTGAAGGAAAGAAGCCAGAAAGTTGTGGTCAACAGGGCAGAGTCTAGTTGGAGGTCTGTATCTAGTGGAGTCCCTCAAGGATTGGTACTGGGATCAGTACTATTCAATATATTCATCAACGACTCAGATGAGGGAATAGAGTGCACCATCAGCAAGTTTGCTGATGACACCAAAGTGGGAGGAGTGGCTGACACGCTAGAAGGCTGTGCTGCCATCCAGCGAGACCTGGACAGGCTGGAGAGTTGAGCAGCGAAAAATTTAATTAAATATAACAGGGACAAGTGCAGAGTCTTGTATCTGGGCAGCAACAACCACAGGTTCCAATATAAGTTGGGGAACAACCTATTAGAGAGCAGCGTAAGGGAAAGGGACCTGGGGGTCCTGGTGGACAGCAGGATGACCATGAGCCAGCACTGTGCCCTTGTGGCCAGGAAGGCCAATGGCATCCTGGAGTGTATTAGAAGGGGGGTGGTTAGTAGGTCCAGAGAGGTTCTCCTTCCCCTCTATTCTGCCCTGATGAGACCACATCTAGAATATTGTGTCCAGTTCTGGGCCCCTCAGTTCCAGAAGGACAGGGAACTGCTGGAGGGAGTCCAGCGCAGGGCAACAAAGATGATGGAGTGGAGCATCTCCCTTATGAGGAAAGACTGAGGGAGCTGGGTCTCTTTAGCTTGGAGAACAGGAGACTGAGGGGTGACCTCATTAACATTTATGAATATGTAAAGGGCGAGTGTCACGAGGATGGAACCAGGCTCTTCTCAGTGACAACCAATGATAAGACAAGGGGCAATGGGTACAAACTGGAACACAAGAGGTTCCACTTAAATATGAGAAGAAACTTCTTCACAGTGAGGGTGACAGAACACTGGAACAGGCTGCCCAGGGAGGTTGTGGAGTCTCCTTCTCTGGAGACATTCAAAACCCACCTGGACACATTCCTGTGTAACCTCACCTAGGTGTTCCTGCTCCAGCAGGGGAATTGGATTAGATGATCTTTCGAGGTCCCTTCCAATCCCTAACATTCTGTAATTCAAGACAGGGTAGTAAAATCTATTCCCTTTTGACCAGTGAGAAACTTCAGCAGACATACTTGCATGGATCACTGGGAAACTTAGAAGAGATGAATTAAGTAAACCTTTTCATGACCAAGGAAACGAAAATCCCTTGTCACAGAAAAAAAGTATTAGATATACTTTGTACCTGAAAGATATTTGATTCTGACAGTTAGCATTATCAGGATAACTTAATTGCCAAGAATATACAGCATCTAGTTGGAATGCATACCATCCCTCCAGAATTTGCCATATCATTTGGTATATATATATAAACTCAGTACAAAAAGTAACCCCAAAAGATTTGACTGACTGTATTCCATGTCTTTTTCACTGAGTTATCATAGAAGTGTAATATGGCAAAATGAGAAACAGGAATATTGCTCCAATTTAGTTTTAATGACAGGGCGTTTTTAAAAAACAAAGAAAACTGGGGGAAAAAACACTTCCTCATCACTGCATACACTGTGCAATATTAGGCACCTACTGCCTTCCATGTAGAAAAAGATGCAGTTATCTGTTGAACAATCATTTTAGTTTATATGCCATGATTTTTGCATTAAAATCCATTTTGACATCTTTAGCAGGAAATACGCTACAAATTTATACCAGCCTTTAACAGCTGAAATCAGATTGGTGGCACTTCCTTTTAAGGAACTCGTAGTTAAGGACATGGTCATTCAAGAGATGCAAGTAACCTACTCATCTTAAGAGCAGAGCAAGAAAGATACAGGAGATTAGCAGATGAATTAAGATTAATTCTACATACTTGGAATACGACCTTGCACGAAGAATACACCTCTTGCAAGACCAGAAAATATTTGCTGTAAGATGAAGATGGTTGTCAATACCACAATGAAAATGTTCAGCTTACTAACATCAGTGTTTACACAGAGATTTGTCACAGTGAGTAGCAAGTTACAACACTTTGCCATAGAGCTACAGAAATTCAATATTGAACAATCTACACTGCATTAGGAAGCGTGACTCATGGATGTCCTCCAGTCACACTGGTTTTCAAAGTGGGAGGCATGGAGCAGGTTGCCAGCAACTGCAAGAGCCGATGGAAAGCAATGATTTGTACATGCATATGCACATAAACAGTCTCAGTTTAAATACTTTTCCAACATCCATCTTTGGAAAGACAGCACGGTTATACAAATGCTCACAAAAATCAAGATTTAACTGGCTCAAAAAAAAAAAAAAAAATCTCTAGTTCATTGAATCAGTGCAAGTGTCAAATGGTATCAGAAGTGACAGGGCTCTGACTCACATTTACAGAGAAAAGAGCTGTACTGCTTCAGCCCTTCTGGCATCCTACCATCTGCTCCAACCTTCTTCCAGAGCTACTCACCCTGCAACTGAGTTGACAGAAGAAAACATGACTGTGCCTGAGTCAACTCAGTTCAGTTGGCATATTCACTTAAACCCACCTTTCACAGGACGTTTAATTTGCCTGGCTAGACTGAAGGAGATCAGCTGTAGACATGTTCCCTGACCATAAGCATAAACTGTTCCTTTCTCTTTTGGGTACATGTATCTAGCTGAATAAAAGCAATAAGCAAGAAGTGCCCTAGTTTTGCCTCTATTGTACCAATAAAAGACTTTGCACATATGTAAATACAGTGGTTGAACTGGCTAGGTACAGCATTGAGATCTGCCCTTCAATTACAGATGCTATCTTTGCTCTGGGAAAAGGAATTTGTTTTCCAGGCTTTTCATGCAGCTACTTCTACATGAGCACTAAATAGTTTTAAAAAATATGTATGCCTGTGTAATAGGGCAAGGCAAAGGAGAGCGAGAAAAAAGAAAAAAAAAGTTCAACACAAAGCCAAATTTGCAAGAAAAAAGAAAAACAGCTAAATATCATGAGGTTAGAGTTAGAAAATATATTTTCAATATAAAATAACATACCAAAATTTTAAAGACAATTTAAGTAATTTGTGGTGCCTCATCTTGAGCATTTTTAAATAGGCATCACTTTTAAGAATACCTCAAGCACAGCATCCCTCTTGGGACCCAAAAGGGCTTGCGATAACTCATGTTACATTTAATATGCAAGTTACAGAAATAAAACTGCTTGTTGTCTGCATTCTCTTCCTTTAGAATGGGTGGAAGGCAGGAATTTTAAATATTTCACCTGCTTGGAAGTTTACGGTTTGTTGTTGTTTTTCATTTAAGCAAATTCTGGTTTACCTCTTTGAAAAAGAACAGTAAAATGATAAAAGGAAGAAGTGGTGATGTACTTGGAATATACGAGAGATAAAAGTAAACTGAGAGAAAGGAATAAAACCAGCTTGAAGCAGGAGCCGGAAAAAGTAGGTAGGAAAAAGTGCAGAAGCATAAATATGAAGAGGCATGGTTCAATGTCAAAAGCTACACAGGTCAAGGCGTATTACATACATTCACTTTTGGAGAGCTAGGATTTGTTGATTCAGAGAAATGTATTTCTCCCCTGAAGACTAAACCAAAGCACATGAGATACAGTTCTGGATGACTGGGTGTCAAGAGTAAAATAAAATGAAGAGGTGTGGGGACAGGGGGAAAATTACATTACAGGAATAAAGCCAAAAGAATAAAGGACAAGTGTTTATGTTAACAGGATGCTTTCCCAGGAATCAGCTGTTAATGTCATCTCTTTCCTACTCACCCTCCTCTCTACTGCCTGTAACCAGGGAATGACTTGGAGCCTGAGTACCTATTTTCCAGATTTCAAAACCAAAGGAAACAAAATCATTTATTTCAATTGTAGCAAAAAGACTAAACAATTCCAAGAACACAGAGCATCTTCCTCTTCAACAACAGTTTGACCTTACAGTTCAGACACAAGAGGCACATGCCCATTTAAAAATCACTTTACTCCGTTTGTACTCAAAGGATTGAAACACGTTTCTGTCATATTCTGTAAAGAGCTGGTTAATGAGGAACATAATCAGCCAAATAATGGAAGTGACACTATAACAACTCAATGTGTTATCAACTGATCAATAAATACTAACTTCAGATTACCAGGAAGAAATGCAATTAGAAACTGCTTCAAAGTAACACTTTTCAATCAGAGGTTCTCCTCTTTTCGTTGTAATAAGAACAACCTTCTGCAGTTCAAACATAACAGACACCATTTCCGTAGTCTTCAGGTTTGTTTTTTAATTAGACTTCAGAGAATGAGTAATAATTTTCCAGTGCAAGTGCTTTTTAAAGACCAAAATCTACCTTATTATTATAAAAATGAAATGTCATTGCCACCCCCTACTTTGATTTTCCTTAAAAGGAGAGTGCAAGTGATACAAGAATGACTCAAGACCAGTGCACACACACACACAGAATTTATACAGTTATATAAAGCCCAAGATTTTTCCCTGCTTCAAGACTTCCGGTTAGAATAGGCACCAATTATATATCAAAATGCTGTAGATTGACTAAAAATGTTGTCCATCACATGCAGTTACACTGCAAATAAGCTCAAAAACACAACAGAAGTTGCAGCATTTGACTTTCGTAGAGCACATAGCTCAGAGCAGTAATGAAATCAGAAGGTGATGAACAGCTTGAGCAGCTCATCCTGCTTCAGCAGTTCTGAATCATGCAGATGCAGAGAATATTTATCTCTGAAGGATCACAGTATTAAAACGTATAAATAAACTGTAAGTGGTGGCTTACTAAATAAGTTTTACAATCATGATTATAAAACATTACTTTTTCGATCCGACATCTACATTCTGGTATTGGCGGGAAGTCAGCACTTGCCTTCAGAAGTGCTGCTGAAGATGATGAGACCGCACACAGATGCGTCAGCCCACACAGAAAAGTCTTCCAAAACCAGGCCAAATCATGGCAAATAAAAGAGATGAGCACCCAGTCCTGATGCAATACTACTATTTCAGCTACTCAAAGGATGTTCAAGCAGCTTCACAGTGTCTGCATATGATTTACAACTAATAAATCTCCCTGAAGTAATCTGGAGCCCACTAAAGACAATGCTGAGCTCACATATATATTTAGCCACTGGTTACCTGGTGAGCATTTTTACCTTCTTTACTACTACCAGTATGTTAAGATGGTCTACATTTCACTGTCACAATTTGGGGTTTGCTAATGTCACTATCTTCTTTCTTGAAGATGCCAAGTAACGAATAACCTCTGTTGTTCAACTGTGTCACTCAGCAAAGTGAACAGAATTTCTGGAGGCAGTGCTGAAGCTTACTTATATATAATAGTTCCCATTCAAGAAAATACTCAGAGCTGTATATGTATTTTGAAGAATTTTTTCCTGACACTAACCACAAAATCAAGCTACGATAGTTTAAAACAGGTAAATTAGCATTAACTCTTTTCAAAGTATTCAGTTATTACTAGAGCTATTGTTTTGGCAGCGTGAGCACCTTTGTACTCAGTGCTTTAAAAAAAATAAGGAAACAAAAGTCAAACTGTATTGTTCATATCATGTGCCTAATTCTTTATTGCCATGCATAGCTAATGTAACCACTCTAACATAAGTGCAAAAATCAGCACATCTCATTTGCTGTCTCTTTGTTTTCATTTTATATAGATGAAAAGGACTCCTGAAGATTCAGAGCAACAGAGAAGAAAAGCCCTAGGAGGATATCAGAAGCTTGCTTAAAGAAAATTCCGAACTCCAAACCAAACATAGCTTAAACTAAGACTAAACTCACATACAAGTTACCATCACAAAGTCATGCTGTTACCTAGTGGTGGAAAGCTCGGTACATGCAAAATTGTAGAGTTTGGGTTTTTTGTTTTTGTTGCTGTTGTTGTTGTTGTTGTTTTGTTTGTTTGTTTGTTTTGTTTTTTGTTTGTTTGTTTGTTTTGGTTTTTTTAACTAACTTGGAATTCTTATCTATGAGATATCAAATGACCTCAAGAGAAAAAAAATAGGCCCAATTAATGAACTACTGAAAGACACTGCTTTTCTTGCATTCAGTTCTACAACAAAAGATCAGTATTTTTGCACCTGCCTGTTTTGATTCTCAGCAGAGTAACTGACAGACAAGAAGCTACATCATTTCCTGACCATCCCAAACCTGCTGTTTTACACTCCTCTTCCAACATCAGCAAGAGCTCAAAACCTGCAGTATACAAGCATTACAACCTTAATTCTCAAACATCAGTTTTTCATAGAGTATGATAACCAAAACAGGATATGTCCCTCAGCACATTATTAGATCATATTTTCAATTATATAAACCATTATTAGGTGAATTCAGTCAGAATTCTTGATGACATCTGGATAAACATGTTTACCCTGCTTTCAACCAGAAAATAAATAACTAGAGGAAGAGAAGGAAGATATGAAGACTTCAATGTCACTTACTCAAATGCAAAGAAGAGTCCACTGGTGACCAAGATGAGAACGAGAGTCAGGTAGAACACTCCAGTCTGTCGAGCCATCATGATCCTCCCATTGCAGAAGAATTTGTTTCTTCCAGGAAAAACCTCCCATTTTCTCTTGGGAACTGATTTCTTTTTCTTATGGGGAGACTCCATGGGAGACGAAGAGCTGTGTGTGCTGATCTGACTGTATTCACAGTCTTTCATGGGCCCACTACCACCTCCAGGAGTCATGAAGAGAGAGTAAAATGTGGGGAGAACCCCACTAAAAATATATACAATATATGTATGTGCAAATATTCTTCTGACCAAGACAACCCTCTCCACCAGCCCCAGTTAATAAAAATAGCAAAAAGACGAAAAGTCCGCTACCAGACTAGCAATAGGTGTATCATGCAACCACCAGTTAACTCTTCAGAAACCAAAGCTGTCAGATCAGAAATGCTTGAGAGGGATCCTTCCTTCCTCCACCAGTTACAAAACAACTGTGTAGGACAATCCTTTTTAAAACAACTTACCACAAAACAAGACCAAAAAAAATAATTAAAAAGCAGTTAGACTGTCCAAAAAAACTAGTCTTTCTTTTTTCAAGTTTATTTTCAAGTGGGAGTTGTGGGTTTTTTTTTCTCCTTCCCACGCACACCCTGAGAGATCTCTCCGAGGGTCAGAAGTTGGTCAAGGCAAAGTTTAGCAATCGAGTCTATCATTCATAGAGATTTGTTATAATCCTTCTTTGCGCTGCAGATTTCACTGCTAAAAATGACCATTCCTAAAACGTTCCCTCCAGAGACATGCGTTACAACCCATTAAGAAAAAAAAAGGCAAGAAAGAAACCAGTCTGCAACTCCAGCTTCCGAGAAACACTTCCAGTTCTCTTCTTCCTGAAGCCGCAATTCAGCGGGAAGCGGCCGCCGCTCCGCGCAGACCTTGCGGCGCAGGGCTCCCCGCGGGCCCTTCTCCCCTTGTCACGACTCCACCGAAGGAGATTTTCCCGAGCCGGAGTCAGCCCGGGGCTGGGCCGGTCCCCGACAGACACCAGCGCCCCGGCAGCAGCTCCTCATCCTCCCTCCCCGCCGAACCGCTCCCCCGCCTCACGCCCCGCGCCCCGGGCGGCGCCGCCGCCGCGCTTAACCCCCGCCTGCCCCTACACAACAGGTCCCCGCCGCCGCCTCATGCTCCCCAGCGCCTCAGCCTCGCGGGGCGGGCGACCGTGCGGAAGGGAGGGTGGGAGGAGGAGAAAAGAAGGCTTCGCCGCCGGTGGGAGATCTCTGCCGGGACCTCTCCCTCCCTCCCTCCCTCCACCATCCTCACCGCCCGCCTCAGAGCCGCCGCGGGCGCCCGCACGCCGCCGCGCCGCAGCCTCTCGCCCACGGCCCACAGCACTGCCGGGCCCCCCCCCGCATCCTGCTCCCTCCCCTCAGCGCGGAGGAGCGGCTTCCCTACTTTCGCTGTGCTTGTGCCCGGAGCGAGGTGAGAAAAACGCCCAGCTCCCCCTCGGCCAGCCGGCGGCTTTCTCTGCCCCCCTTTTTTTGTTTCTTTTTCTTTGGAGCCTCTATCCAGGTTTCTCCCCCGCAGCCAGACCCAGAAGCAGCAGCTGCCGCCTCTTCATCTTCAAGGGGAGGCGGTAACCACCGCAGCGGCGGCCGCCTGCGGGAGGAGCGGGGGGAGGCGGCGAGGGACGGGACCACACAAGCGCGCACCCCCCTCCGCGACCGGTCAGTCAGTCAGCCGGTTCCCGGCGAGAGGGCGGGCAGGTCCCCGCACCAGCCCCGGCGGGGACACCGCCGGATCAGCCCAGCCCTCCCTCTGGCCGCTGGAACACGGCGACAGCGCTACCTCCTCCCCATGGCCGCCTCCAACGGCAACCGCTCGCCGGGCGGGCGGAAGGAGTCGGGGAACGAGCCGGGCGGCGAGTGCCTGCGCTGGAACCCCCGCTCCCGCAGCCGCCGCCTCCCCCGGCACGCGCGACCAACCGCGCGCCGTCCCCGGCAGGCGCGCGCACACAGGCGGGCGCCGCCGAGCCGCGAGCGATGTCTGGCGGCAGCGCCGGCTGAGGCCTCCCCGCTCCGGCGGCCGGGCCGACGGCGAACGAGTTGTGCGAGTGAGCGGCAGAGAAAGAAAAGCCCCGCCCACGCAGCCCGACCTAACGGGACCCGCCTCCCTCCCCGTGCAGGCTCAGGCACGGACGCTCAGGGGCACGCCCCTCCTCCCGCTGGGAGTTGTAGTTTCGCTCGTCCGCTTCCGCGCAGAGGCCCCGCAGGCAGGAGGGCGGAGGCAGGGACTACAGGCCCCAGAATGCCTTGCGACCCGTCCGGGCGGGAGGGGTCGCAGCGGACCCGCCGGGCAGCGCTGGCAGGGCCCGGTGCGAGGCGAGGCGGGGCGGGGCGGGGCGGGGCGGGGCGGGGGCTGGGCTGGGCTGGGCGGGGCTGGGCTGACTCCGCGGCCGTTGCGGGGCGGTTACCGCCCCATGCGGGGCTGGGGGTGAGTTCGCCCGGCCCGGCTCTGTCCTGTGCTCCACGCTCTCCGCAGGGCCCCGTTCTCCCGAGCCGGCCCGGCCGTCCCCGCTGCCTTCCTTGGTAGGCTAGGCACGGCACGGCCGGTGTTTATGTTCGGGCTTATGTGTCAGCCGGGCCTGGGGGCGGGACTGCACCCCTTGTCCCAGCCAGCTGTGCGCTGCGCTGCCCCGGCGCGGTACTGTGCCCACCCGCACAGCCAGAGGCTGCCGCTCCCCGCCTGCCCGAAGCCCTCGGCTGCCCCGCTGAGGTGGGCCCGCGGGCTGTGTGCGCTCAGCTCGCTCTGGGATTGCGCTGCTTCAGGCGCTCCCGTACCTTGCTGGAAGAAACGCGCTCGTCCAACAGCACTGATGTGTTCTTACATGATCCCCACTCTTCCCTAGCTTCATGAGGCTCATCCCGCAATGGAGCGAGCCACGAAGGAAAAGCTTTTCGCGAAAGGCAATCCTGCCCCGGGCCCTTGTCACGCAGCACTGGCCCGGTGCGAGGCGGCACCGCTGGCAGGTGATCTGCAGAGCGCCCAGAGGGTGAGGCCTTCCCGAGCTGCAGCAGAACCACCCTCAAAGCCGCCTGCTGTTGTTTCTGCCTAGTACGTGCTCCATGAACTGCTAGGGAGAAGCGGGCGTGCAGTGCTAACAAGGGTTTCCCTCTAACGCATCTTTTACAAACGTTTGCAACTTACTAGCAGAGCTGTGTAACCTGCAGATGGGTTGCTTTGAGACACGCAGTAGGAATCAACCCTCAGTTCAAATAACCCAGAAGCATACTGAACAAATTTCTGGAAGGAGTTAAGATATATGACAGTCAGCCCACATCTCTTACGGCAGAATGTTACCCTAGGAGACAAAAAAAACAGTGTGAGGATGCAGCTGAGTTCTTGTACATTAGCAATGTATTTTCTGTTTTCATAATTCCATTTCTAATTTTGGAATTGAATAGCAATCCTTCTAATTTAATATGATAAGCTAATTCTTTGTCCATAAACAGTGCCTGATAACAAAGGAACCATGGGACAGATTGACCAACACTGGATACTCCCCCTTTCTTGGAGGAAATTTATCACTTTGGTAACCAAATTATACAGATTATCCTAGTAGGCACTTTGCCAGTGAATCTACAATTCATGTTATTGAAACACATCACTTTGGAAATATTAATGGTACATGGGAAAATATAGATGGGTCCTTCTTCTGCAAGGTGTAAAGGAGTAGACCTTTGGCAAGTGGGCAGCAGTTATAAAAGCAGTTTCTGATGTTCTCTCTCATGCAAACGCACTGGCATCCTTTTTCCACATGTAATAGATTATGCTACATTATTCCTTCCCATCTCCTTCTCCTCTTGTAGTGCCTGTTGTCAACAGCTTTCCTGCTATCTCCTAACTTAGATATCACAGCAGTTTTTATTCTTTAAAATGTTCTTTATAAACAGCTAATAACTTTTCTTTCTGTCTTCATGAATACAGCATCAATATGTGCCAGCAGAAGGCTGCAGACAGAAATGTTGTGGTTCACTAACAAGTACTTTTAGTCTTCATCTCAGGTTTTTATTAGCATATTGCTGGAGATCTGTCTTCAGTACTTTGACAATATTAATGACTGTATGATGTCAAATGGTACTATTCTCTCCTGAGATTGTGAAATATTGTAGACATTTGCCAATGGAGCAAACAGTTTATGTAAAAATGTCATTGTTGGCTTACATTCACAGGTAACACTCAGACTAATTTCAGAAACACTCTTCAGAAGCAAAACATTTGTAAACAATACCAACACCTCCTTAAAGCTGCTGTCTTACTCCCCACTCTTTCCCTTGGGTTATAAGATCTTATGGTTTGGAAGTAAACTTCAGTCATATTAATTGAGGGAAGTACATAAAGCAAATTGAGGAGTGTCTGGAAAAATAATTCCAGAAGTCAAACTCAGAGAACAAACACGCTTTCACTTTCAATAGTGAATCTACTTTGATTTTAACAAGATTATCCAGTGCTACACATTGTTACTTTTCACATGATACCTTGTTTTAGTCTCCAATCATTACCAGTGTTGCATTGGAATTTGAAGTATTATTGTGTCCTTTTTGCAAACATTATGAACACACTACAGTGCCTATTTAAAGATGCTTTAAAAACAATTTGAAAACTCCCCTACAAAAAATACTTTATACATCCAATGTTTCACACAATTCAACATTCTTCTTGAAAGCATGTTATCGTTTGTTCACAACATTCATGAAAATTGGTTTAAGGCACTGAATCGATTAAATCTTAAATACATTAGTTAGGATAAATATTGTCTCTTCATAAGACTTTGTAGAATTATGTCTTATGGTATGTACTCCTCTGATTTCTTATTTGTGGCTGAGGTTGATCTAATGCAATAGATTAATATCTTGCAGCAACATTACTCAGTTTAGGAAAAAAAAAAAAAAGACAGTTTTTTTGTTATGAAAATGCTAATAAAAGAGCTGTTACCACTGAAAGTTGCTCTCTGTTACCCTGCATGCAGTGGGGATGTGTCATGAGGGCAAATCTTAAAACAACAGGGAAGCTAATTTGCAGAGATGACATGTCACCTTGCATATATAGAACATCTGTTACCATGTGTCGTGATAGAATCTGCTTGACTATGCTGGAAGCATTATCAAAGAATTTAATTGGTTAAATAAATACAAACTAGCATTTTGGACAGAAGATCTCTGTACTCCACACATCCTGCACTGCCAAACCAATTGCTTTTTGCTTCCAACCTAAAAAGGGGGATGAAGTGACAGGTATTGAACTAAAAGATCTGATATTCTTATAGGTGCACATTTTCCATGTCTTTCACAATACAATTTGAATTTATTTTTTTTTTAATGCAAACAAAGTACTGATAATACCATTGTCATGCAAGATGCTGAGAAGTAGCCTTTCAGGTCCAGATTTGCTGTGTACTAAAGATGTACATCATACATGCCAGTTTACAGTCTCAACAGCACACAATGCCAAGAGTTTTCTACAATACACCTGTTTTCCTGACTAAATATTTTTCTCCTTTTTCTCTGTTATTTCTCAGAACTAACATCTCCCTGTACCAGTGCTTGGACAGTGACCCATCATTTTAGAGTCTTACCAATACCATAGTTTCATTTTGTGAAACCACTTCCTTGAAAAAAACTTGTGGGTGAACTAGAAATATTACATTTCATAAAAACTGGCAGGATGAGAGAATAAGAATGCACATCAGAATCACCCTCTGAAGAATCAAAAAAACTAAGAGAGGCTTTATTTACAACGATGTGATCAACTCAAGCAGGTCCGAAAAGCCTTGAAGTGTATCTTAAGTCTGGCTTTTTAAAGACCAAGATGTGTAGACATTGATTGTACAGCCTTCTAGTAATGTGTAACATATACTGCTTCTCTGCAGTAGGTGAGTTAGGCAGGCAAGAGGAGGTAAGAAAGCTTTTTCATGTCAAGCTCTGGAGACCAGAATCAATTTTGCATTTACATTT
This sequence comes from Columba livia, assembly GCF_036013475.1. Classification (NCBI taxonomy): domain Eukaryota; kingdom Metazoa; phylum Chordata; class Aves; order Columbiformes; family Columbidae; genus Columba; species Columba livia. The sequence goes on from NC_088604.1 coordinate 64,460,259, forward strand.
ATCCACTGCATGTTAAAACCATATCTCGTGATTGGGGTGGCTTTTTTTTTTTTTTTTTTTTCAGTTTTGAAGCATTAGAAACACAGTTGTTTGTAATTTAAAAAGCTGAAATTGATTAATCATATGAAGTCTGGAATATTTCTATAGTTTTTCAACTTCTAACTTAGGGTTCTTACCATATAGCTTCAATGTTTTGGATAGAAAACAGAATCTATGGATATTTTCATTTATTCCAGCAGAAAAAAAATGACAATTCTCTTAAAAATGCCATCAAAATCCAGAAGTTTTCAGAAACAACCATGTGTCTCTGATCAATTACTGCTTCCAAAGCCAAAGGAGGCTGCCCCAACAACTTACAATTGTGCAAGGTCATCACTGTGGTACTTTAACCCTATTTAACATTTCTTCTTGCTCTAATTTGAGTGAAGTAAAGAAAAAAGTCTTTAATTTTGGGAAGCTGACACAGAATACAAGCCAACCAAACTAAAGCGCAAGGAAAGTGCAGTTACATGAAACAAAAAAAAATAAAAAAAATCCAGTGTTATCTGTCTTGGACCACATCAAATGTTCCCTCACCGGAGCAAGGAAATATTTTTCCTCACTCTTACATCATGTATTAGTAGAGTACACTGCTCAAAAATGGAGCAAACTCCAGTTTGTTTGATGTTTTGCTTCCTTGTGATGAACCTTGTATTCATCACTGCTTGGTGCAGAACAGCATCATTTAATCAGTCAGTACTATACAGAAATTTCTATACACGAACAAAGGTCAGGCATCCATGTTACTGTTTCTTTATTGACACAGTTCATACAGCTTTATCCTAATCTCAGTTCACAAAATCAGTACTTTGTCCCTTTTTCTTCTGTAAACTTCCTCTTCAAACCACTTTTTTTTCAATACATACAGGAAATGAACTTAGCACTTCAGAGAAATAAATGTATGATCATGGGTCATGCCCATCTGTACTCTTCATATCACATCTGCTTTACATTTTCTAAGTATCTTCATTGCTAAACTCCTTAGTGTTGAGCCAGGCCTCTTTTATTTGTGTTCATCTCAACTGATATTAAAACAAGTGTCTGTATGAGCAGTGGATGAAAGGGAGCTGGATTTCCCTTCTCCATCACAATAACCTAATTTTTCCCAAATGTTCTGCACGACTCTCTCCACATGACAAGAGGATCGCATACTGGGGCTAACTGGGAGCTGCATCCACGCTGACTGGGGGCCACCTGGCTGCCACCAACCAACCAAACATGAAGGGACATCAGATGGGTGAGTGGTTGAGCAGAGCTGGCAGAGCAGCTCACTGGCACCAAGGGAGGAAGGCTGCCCTCTCTCTCCTGTTCCCCACTCCTGAACTAGTGCTGAAGGGTGGCAGTTGTCCCATCCTCTCCTCTAGTCTGGCCCTTACATTCTCTCATGTACTTCCACACTCCCGCAGTCTCTCCACTGCTCATCGGACCTTTTGCTGAGCTGTCTTGGTACAAAAGTTCCAGCAGAAATAGAAAACAGTTAAATTGGGTTTTCTTTCACCGAGTTAATTTTCTGCCACTTTACCATACTGAAATGACTCAGCAAAGGACATGACAAAGCATCCAGAACTGGTACGAGGGAGGGGCAGGAACACATTGCCCAGGAAAGGGAAGTGCAACAGGAAAGGCTTTTCCTCTTTATAAAGATACATAATACAAATTTAAATATCTATTACATATAAAAGGGCAGAGAGTAGGACTGTAGGTAGCAGTTAAATTGGTCTAGGCTACCACTGAAATTGGGGCTCAACCAGATGTGTTCATTGGGGCATCCTATAGGTGCAAGAGCTGGCAAAATGTGAAAGGGCACAACACACATCTTAAAGACAGAAAAGGAAGGGAGAGCAGGACCTTCCCAGACTTCTGGTAGTGGTGGACTGTTAGATAAACTCAAGCCATGTCATTATGACTTGCTCAGGATAGTAGGACATCATGACCAAGTCCTTTCCACAGCATTGGCATTGATTTGTCTTTCTTCCATTGATTTTCAAGAAACTTTTAAGAATTTAATTACACTTGAAACTTCTACTTTCTTTCCTATACAGCCAAGCAAGTTCCAAAGTCTTCCTCTAGGGAGAAAAGGAAAGATTGACTAACACTTTTCAATTGCCTAAGTCTATTCCCATAGAAAACAACACAAAAAATAATAAAGTACACAGCTACAAATACTCATGTAATTAAAAGGATGCTGTCAACTGCAATTATTTTAATTAAACAATGAAAATAGTAAAAATGTTTTGTGAGTTCTTTAGCTAGTATCTCCTGTGTAAAAGAATATCCCTTTTACATGTTTCTTTTTTTCCTCATTTCCTACTTGGGGCTATAAAAGGGACTGGATTCCTGGTCAACAAAAGAATAACCACAAATATGCTCCAGTTTATCTTCTACACAACCTTGTTTGCCCCACTCTGTGTATGTTTCCTGTCTGCCTCTTCCTTTCTCTTCACAGCCACCTCAGCAAACAGCTGCTTACAGTACTGTGGGAAAGTGATGCCACCCAGCTCATTCAGGAGCGTGATGCTCATTTTGAGGAAAGTCCTCTTTATAATAATAGTCATGGCCTGCTTCACTGTTTGGGACAACACACTTTGAGCATTTACAGCAGAACTATCTCTTGCTGTCAGTGGAACACATTCACGATGTGTGTTTTTATGGATTAACAAAAAATACATAATATTTTTCCTGGATGAATTAGGCAATTAGAGACTTCTAAAAGTCCCAGAGGGGGGCTATCTGCATCATTAAACACTTTAATAGGCTGTCTCAAAATGGATCTAACTGCTTTTGAAAATCTCTTGAATGCTTCATTGTCACTATTCAGCATCATTAATGTGGAAGATTTAGTATTGTATCATTGCTTTTCTCTTGTTCCTTCCTTTTCTTTCCCATACTTCTTACCCTGCTTTCAACTTGGTTTTGTGTCTCTTCTACACTTGCCCTCTCCCACTACATACACTTTCAGCAAACAGCAATGTTGTTCTTGGTTTTCATATCCACCTCTCTTTCCCACCTTCCTGCCATAAAACACTGACCAAAAAGAATAAGGGAGAACAGGTCATTTTACAGCTCTCAGGGCTATTGTTTTCGGGACAACAAGCTATGACAGGCTTAAGGGTGCAGTACTGCAAGGACTGAATTAATTTCAAACTTGGAAAGCCTAGGTTCCTCCCCATTCCATAACAGGATTTTAAAAAATCTTTCATTTGCTTGGTAATTTATACTCTGTAGAATCTGAATGTTCAATGAGCTCTGTATACAAAGGACTAGATATGACTCATGAATCATATGGCTGACAGCACTAAGGGAGAGAAAGGAAGTCTGACAATCAACAGAAATGTGATACAGATCATACACAAGTGTGGTCAGAGGCATAAACCAAAAACATTTTTCCGCTATTTTTGTTCATTTATTTACTATAGTGATCATTCCCGTATTTCTGTGAAAACTTAAATGGATGGGCTTTGCTCAGAAGCTTGTGCCTGATGAGGTATATGTTTATGGCACCAGAGTTTTAGCAATTACTTTTACTACTAGTTGATGCCACATCTTCTGATGTCACTCCAGTCTTCAAAATGGGAAAAAAAAAAAATAACAAGGGCAATTGTAGAGTCTTGCATCTGGGCAAGAACAACCCCAGGTTCCAGTATAAGTTGGGGAATGACCTGTTGGAGAGCAGTGTAGGGCAAAGGGACCTGGGGGTCCTGGTGGACAGCAGGATGACCATGAGCCAGCACTGTGCCCTTGTGGCCAGGAAGGCCAATGGCATCCTGGAGTGTATTAGAAGGGGGGTGGTTAGTAGGTCCAGAGAGGTTCTCCTTCCCCTCTATTCTGCCCTGATGAGACCACATCTAGAATATTGTGTCCAGTTCTGGGCCCCTCAGTTCCAGAAGGACAGGGAACTGCTGGAGAGGGTCCAGCGCAGGGCAACAAAGATGATTAAGGGAGTGGAGCATCTCCCTTATGAGGAAAGACTGAGGGAGCTGGGTCTCTTTAGCTTGGAGAAAAGGAGACTGAGGGGTGACTTCATTAATATTTATGAACATCTGAAGGGTGAGTGTCACGAGGATGGAGCCAGGCTTTTCTCAGTGACAACCAATGATAAGACAAGGGGCAATGGGTACAAACTGGAACACAAGAGATTCCACTTAAATATGAGAAGAAACTTCTTCTCAGTGAGGGTAACAGAACACTGGAACAGGCTGCCCAGGGGGTTGTGGAGTCTCCTCTGGAGACATTCAAAACCCACCTGGACACATTCCTGTGTAGCCTCATCTAGGCGTTCCTGCTCTGGCAGGGGGATCGGACTAGATGATCTTTTGAGGTCCCTTCCAGTCCCTAACATTCTATGATTCTGTGATTTTTCAATTGATAAATGTGTATGTCATATTGCAATCAATGTAATGGTTCAGTCTTAAGCATTCTGAGAAGTTTGTCTTCTTCAAATGTGCCCAAGTGGGGCTCATAAGACATATTTCTATTTTTTTCTTCAAGATTGTTAGCCACTAATTATTTTAACCAACAATTAGTCTTCAAAAAATTCAAGAACATCTTATAAGAAAATGTATGAGATTATTTGTCTGGTTAAGAGAAGGTTTTGGCCAAGATTCTGAGGATGACTTGTAAAGGCTTTAGAACATATGCTTCTTACACCAAAATGGGAGAATGAGCTTATAAATCTGAATTTTTGTAGAATTAGTTTACACTAATCTACTAGCATTCATATAAATGAATCCAAATGAGCAAATGTGAGTCTGCAGTATAATCACATCTTAAACCAATGAAACAGTAACCAGCAAATCCAGGAAATCTATTCAGAATTCTAAAGAAAATTATTCATGCAGTAAATAATATGCAAAGATAGTCTTGGAGGCATTATGAATTGGTATATTTTGATTAAAAGGAGTGTAGGCACAGAATACCAGCAGGAATATAGCAGAAAAAAATCTGAACTTAGGAAAGAAATGAGCTTGGGAGAACAATATAAACTCGGATTTAATGTCAAGACATGGAAGGCATTTACCAGTAACCAGAGTTCCTCCCAGTGTAGAATCCACATACTCATTTGTACCAAGGTGTGTGTGAGCAGACACTGGAGAAATCTTTCCACTTCGACTATAGTGGGGCGCACTCAGCCCCTCTTCCCTCCAGCTCCGAGCACATTAAGTGCTCCATCCTAATTCAGTTACCTCTCGGCCACAGAGCCCCAAGTGAGCACTGACATCAGAAAGAAAGAGGGCAGGAGGGGAACACTTGTGTGAATATCTGAGCTTGAAGAACTTCAGCTACTAGTAAGAAGGCTCCCCTTTTAACTTTTAGATACAAAGATGGATATTTCCATGTGGAAATTTATGAAATGGGGTTACGCACAGAAGAAGGAAGTCTCCAAATAGCCACAGTGAGAAGCCTGACTCCTTCATGCAAACAGCATCAGCCCTGGATGCCTCAGAGATGGTGAATACCTGGTGAAGTTGATGGCTGAAGCTTCAGGTGGCTGCTCAAAGCTGAGGAGTAGGGGCAGAGGACATCAGAAGGGGAAAAGTCTGGCACTTAGGGCCTGTGGGCAAAAAGGCAGGTGGATTTTTAGGGATACCTTAGTCAGAAGGTACAACTTATAAGGGGAAATAATCTGTAAAAACTTGCATCTTTCCACTTTTGAAGATAACTGCAACTAGGAAGGATTCCTCCACAGAGAAATGCTCACAATAAGAAAACTACTGGTAGCATAAAGGGACAGCCTATGAGGATTTATGAGAACCCAATTTAACTTCCATATTTTGTGATTCTCATCCATGTCACTTGTGCAAACTAGCTTTTGGCATGTAGGTCAAAGCTAGGGCTTTCCCAGTGGCCTAGCTTCATCCTTTCTGCACACTCAGAGAAACGTGTTTGAGTGCAAAATCCATCCCATGCTTTTTTTATCAGCATACCACAGCCCTGCCTATTATGCATTATGCACAACACTCAGCAATTGTCTGCTCTAACCACAATACCTAACCACAACATGTTGCTCAGAATAATCTTAGTGCACATGGGTAACTTTCGCATAGCCAACACTGCAAACACACCCCACCCGTCATTATTTTGCTTGCTGCAGCTGCCACTGTACCTGCTCCTTGTGCAACAGCTCAAGAAACCATGGCAGCATCTCAGGCCTCCCCTGAGCCTGCCTGGGCCAGGTAAACCATCTCTGGATGGCACATCTCAACACTTCGCAGAAACTTCCAGACTTATATGAAATAGCTTTTTTTTTTCTTCTTTTTTTTTCAAGGATCAATTCTTTTGCAATAGCCTATACTTCATAACTTAGGAGGTTTTGCATCTTGGCTTGGAGACTAACATTCCCTGTGGCGCCATGTTATAGTATCCGAGATGAGCAGGAGATAATCAAGAATTCTTGGCCACAAGAAGCCACATGAAAAACACCTGTTTCAGAGTCAGCACCTGCCATTCAGCACTTGCAATATGGGCACCCGTGTGTGTTCAAGAGGCATCTGGTACAGTTTAGCATCAGCAAATCCAAGGTGGGTCTGTTTACGGTCAAGATCTTCAAAGCCATTCCCACAGATTTATCCCCATATAATCTTCTGCAGCAACACTGAATATATTGTCAGCTCTTTTCCCAGTGTGGACTTCCCTCTTGCAGGGAACAAAATATAGGATTCACCTTCCCACGGGCTATGTCTACATGGTTCTTACAATTACACTAAGAGAAAAACTATCAGTCATTGTCAACTCTCCACTATTCCAGAGTGGGCAGCTGGCACACTCTACCCCTCTGCAGAACCTTGACTTCTGCAAAGCTGGAGAATTTGTGCTTATTTCAGGCATTGCGGCTTTTTAATCTTGGATGAAGTGCCCAGACCCAGAAAAGCTGCACACATGCAGTGTTGGGAGGGACTGTGCACACAGCTTGCTGGCTACATGGACTGCCAGGAAACATGGGATGCCAATCTCCCATGTTCTGTGAGAATCTCTATGACCGGCTGCATCTCACAGCGTCTCTGTATGAGGGGTTTGGTGAACCCTTCACTGTGGATTAGTCAACCTGTCTATATCCATCTCATCACTGCTGCTGCCTCCAAGCAGTTCAGAGCCCTGGGATGGCAGGCAAATGTGTTAGCAACAGTACAGCCTCACAAGCAGCACCTGGGTCTGTAGGGCCAGAAAGGCACTACTTTAATGAATGTTCATTCAAATGAGTGCTCACAAGGCAGAATTTGTCTCTGCACACATGACCGAAAAAAAGCACTGGTGTCCTTCCTTCCTTTCCTTCCTTCCTTCCTTCCTTCCTTCCTTCCTTCCTTCCTTCCCTCCTTCCTTCCTTCCTTCCTTCCTTCTTTCCTTCCTTCCTCCCTTCCTCCCTTCCTCCCTTCCTTCCTCTGCACCTCCTCAAGAACACAAAAGCAAGAGTTTCCTCTTTATACAAAAAGACCAAAAAACTCCAATCCCCCCATTTCCTTTTCCTACCTCCTTCCAAAGACATGAAAAGCCCCAGTTTATTTCTCCAACCTACCCAAAGCTCCTTAATACCTCATAAGTTTAATTCTTCTCCTGCCTCTGCGAAGTTGGCAGGCTGAGGAACACTCTTTGCAACAATCAGTGGTCAGGTCTATGCCATGAAAGGCTCACTCAAGAGCAAAAACCAGGCTCTCTCAGGCAGATTGACAGTATCTCGCTGCTTTGCTGCCTGCCTCATACCTTCTCCAGGCAGAGGCAGCCCCCATTCCCTGCCATCCCTCCCCAGGAGGCCAGCTGAGGAGCTGAGATGAGGGAAGGAAAAACTTGCCTTCCAAGCCCTTGCTCAAAATAGATGGCAAGCAGAAAACTTTAAATAAAAACATGTTGTAAAATACATGTAGATCTGTATGTAAAAATATTTTTCATAAGTAGAAGATTTGGCCATAATTAATCCCTCAAATTCAATAAAACCAAGTGCTCACATGTTAAAGTTTTGTCTAATGTTGCTATGCAGACCATTTCAGTGGAGAAGCACTGAATTCAGCCACCATGAATAAGGGGTGCTCAGGCTGGAAGATGCTTGGGCTGGTTCTGTTGCTTGTTGGGCTGGCAGGGTATGTGGCTCCTCCTTGGATGAAGTTTTAACAGAAGTGGAAGTCAAGGTGCCTGAACAGCTTTTGAAGAGTTTGTCATTCCAGTAATAAAGCACCCTGACCCCACTCATGGGTGAGATGTGGGTACATCTCCCATCTCCATCAAGACCCACCACCTCAATAGCACTTGTCTGTCACAGCTTGGCAGCCTGCTCTGGGCAGCAAGCAGATCAAGAACCTTGTTCTGCTGCATGCAGGCATCTTGCATCTGCCTCAGTTTCCATAGGGCAAGTAAAAGAGAACAGGGTGATTCAGGGATTCCCCATGGCTTTATCACCAAGCATAGGAAACAGGTTTTTGCAGCAATGCAAAGGTACAATAACCAATGGTTCTTTGAATCCCCAGTGTGGCTTAGAGCTTTTCATATCACAGCAAAGTCAGGAAGGAAAGGAGCAGGGAGATCTCAAGTTCTACATTTGTTTGAAAAATGGCACCTGCCTGGAACATGCTGTTTGCATTATTTGGAGATACTGTGAAAGCAGAGGCTTCTCTCCCAGGTGGGAACAGACCACATAGATGCTGGAGTCCAGCAAGTGCCTGACAGATCTCCTCAGCAGCTGTCAGGTTAAGCATTTCTCTAAGATGCTTCCATGTGCAGTTGGGAAGCACATGGATGAAATTAAACTCTGGGCGAGGACATCAACATGAGACAGCTGGCGACACAGAAGTGCTGAAGCAAGAATCTTACCTGGCCCAAAACCGTGTTGTTTGAATAAAATCTTTGATCATGAAATGCTTTGTCTCTGTTAAGTGGTTGAGAACTGAAACAGAGTTGAACACACTCCATCTTATATGAAAAACAGCCATATGTGGCATGCAGAAGCATGCCCTCTAGAGAAACTCCCATTTCTCCCATCTGGAGTGAGGGGACAGAGGTACTACACAGCTTGAAGGCAGAAATACAGCTGGCAAGGAAGTAACTCTTGTGTTAGGTGAGGATCTGAACCAAGTTTTTATTACAATAACAAGTTTTGAAGAAAAGGAAATTTTTAGAAGTTTGAGTGTTCAAGAGAGAAAGGAATTCACTGGAGTGACAAAGGATCTTGTCCAGATCTTGCAAAATTCAATTTTAAAAAATGAAAGAGAAATTCCTAAAAAACATGAAAACAAGATTTCTTTTCTAAGATACTCTCTTTTCAATATTGAGTTAGAATGGGAATAATCATTGTTAATAGGTAAGTTTTTTAAATTTTGAATTTTAGCATAGTCTTTTGCACTTTAATTAAAAAGTTACTAAAACATATAATTTTGTAAATAAAAAGCTAAGTTCCTGCCATCCCTAGGGGTGCCATTTGATTGCACTGTAGGATTATTTATATAAGAAACTATCTGAAATTCATTATATTGGGGGACCTTATTACACTGGTTTTTTAACAGTTGGGAAAGCAGAATGAATTGCATTGATGAACAAAAGTCTCCTTAAAATCTTGGAAAGCTTAGCTCACCAGAGGAACTACAGAGGAACTGTGCTTGTGGCTGCCACTGTCTTGGAAGGCCTGCTGGATCCAGTGGTGGAGGTGATATGCTGCTTGGAACAAAGACAAATTAGATCACAACATACATCACTAGTGGCCATCATCTGCATGACCAAGTGCCACTTTTACACCCCCAAAAGCATTTGTGGTCAGATCATGTTGTCACGGCTCTGCCCACCCAGGGCAATACGTGCCCTGCAATGAACAGTGACACCCTGGCATTTATAAAGTTTAGTATTAATTTTTATTTTCTGTCAAAGACAAAACTAGATAGCCTCTCTTCAGTTGCTACTTCCTTCTTGCCTCTCTGCTTCATATCTTACAGGAATACACTTATTTACCAGTCCAATGGATCACCTTTCTTCTCCTGGGAAGGGAAGGAGGAAGTTGGTTGATCTCCACACCTGTGAGTTCCTCTAACCTTTTGCTGGGCTGGAAGCATTTGAACTGTCAGCTGTAAATCAGAAACCCTGGGTTGGTTGGTAGCATCTATGCCTCCTTGTTTTACCAAGTAGGTTCAACTGACTGTTCAGGTCTTCCAGGGGTACATATACCCTGAAACAGAGCAAGCCAACTGTGTTTGCTCTCTAGGATATCAGATTAAATAAATTTGCCTGATACACATACATCCAACATACGTGCACATGTACAAATTCCCCCCAGCCCCCATGCACAGACAGACACAATAATGCCCCCGTCTGACCTTCCAGCCAGCCTTCCATGGGGCTGATAAAACCCCCGTGTGAGATATCTCCTGACCCAAGGGCCTACTATAAGACAAGTGCCATAGTTTAAGACAGATATCAATCTGACACTTTAAAAAAATCCTACTTTCAGCTCAGTGAATGCATCAAAGTGTTCTGAAACTCGGTATTCTTTTTTCTTTCTCTGGTCCCTCATTTTATCCACTGTTATTAGTGTTAACCTTGTGAGCAAAGCAAAGAGGCTTGGAGAAGAAAATCTGCAAAGCGTCAAGAAAATACACAGCATTTTTCTTGAGAACAAATAGCATCATCCAATGAACACCGAAGGAGATGAGATGTCAGTGGTTAGTTTTAAGCTTTATTTCTTCTCTAAACCAAAAACGTCTTTATAGCCTAATAGAATTATAGACTCAAGTCTACCATTAATAGCATGCATGGCGCCAGTGTAATAAAAGATGGAAATTCATTGTCCAAGAATGATTTATGAAGTTCGGTAATTCATGTCAGACTTTCCACAACATTATGCTTCTCAAAAAATCTCAGGTCCAACTAACAGTGCTCAGTTAGACATTGATACTTTAATGAATGCGTGCACTTTACTGATTTTATTTTGGCAACATTACAAGCATGGAAGCAAGACAGAGAGAGAATATGTGCAGTAAAATATTCAGCAACATTTCTAATCTGCTTTGTATTAGTATATTTAAGATATTAATTTCATTTTTCCACCCTACAACACAAATATATACCACGGAACATGTAAACTTCAGAAAAAATGCACGTTTGTTAATACTGAGTTCAGTAGTATATGTAATAAATAGATGTGAAGAAGCAAATATCAGATTTAAGGTTCATTTTAGCAATAGGCTTTAGTTCAGATCTATAACTATAAATAAAAATAATACACAGAAAATATTAATTAGCCCATTTTTGCCCATTTAAGTCTCTGTAGCACTACACACAGTGAGCTTACTTTTTTTTTTTAACCATGTACATTTAGTTTTAATGGTTCGGCTCTTCTTCAGTCATCAATAGGGAGCCTTGTTACCATGGTGACAGACAGATGGATTAATGTGATGTTTAGAGAGATACAGTAGTGCCAAATCCTGATATATACAGTAAGTACTAATGCACTGCATACAGAAGAGGGCATGCATGCAGAAAATCTCAGGGACACTTGTCCACATGCATGGAGAGAGCCTCGACACAAAATTCCCATTATCTTTTGACAGAAAGTGGCCATCTACCTCCCACTTATGCCCTTCAACAATACTCCACTGGAGTCACAGACAGTTGCTCTAGAAACTTAAAATGAAGGTCTAATGAGGCCTGTTGGTAAGGGCTGCCCTCAGCACCTAATGTGGCACCTACCTGTATTAGGCCATGAAGCTGCCAGTAATTTTAGAATGATTATCTATAATCCCTCTCTGGAAATGCAGTCTGACACCTTCAGCTGAGACCTTTACATTTACCTGTTTACTTTATTCATTGCAGGTCTCACTAATGAGAAAGAAATGGAAGATATACAAAAATCATTGGATTTTTACAGCGCTCAGACAGATTGCATGTCAAGTAATGCTTCTTAACAACTTCCACACTTCTTTCTCTTTCCAGCCTTAATGACCTGCACCTTCATTGCCCATCTCACCCCCTTCCCTAAAGCTGCTAATCAGCTTTCCCGTTTCCAAACTATTAGCTTAACAGTTTATGTCTTGCAAAAATCCTCAGACAGAGATTAAATTAATACAGGAAGAACATGCATGACCGTTACACTACAAACGCTATGAATCCCTGTCATTTAGGCTGTGAATCCCCCATGCTCATAGAACTAAGAGATTATGCTAGCTGCATAGTTTTGGGTTGCTATTTTATTTTATTCTATTCTCCATGCAATGTTTGAACCATTCTATCATTGCTGAACATCTTCACTGCAGAAACCTATGATAAGCTGCTAAATTGACTGAAAAGTCAGGCATTTTGAAAACACAGTTTGACCTGCTGGCTTAAATTCTGGCACAAACTTGGTGTTTTTAGAGATACTCTAGATGTGAAATCAGAAGTACTTTATCCAGATCACACTATTAATTTATGTTACAAGAATAATTTAATTAGAAATGTTTTCCATCTATCCACACAAAGTGATAATTATCATTCATCAGGAGCCTAATATTCAGCTCTCCTTCCAGGCCTTTTTAAATTGTAATATTAAACTACAGCAATTAAGCTCTGTGAATGTCCGCAAAAAGTGCCTTTGGATAGAATTGCACTGAAGCCAATTAGGAGAAGTACACATCTTGTGTTCATGCCAATTAATTTTACAGTTGGATTTCTCAGCAGGTGATGTACTACTATGCAGGAGTCAAGTTTACACTGGCCACCTCCCCACAATAAATGAAACACTCATCTTGTTTCTCTCCTCGGCAGCACCCACCGCTGAGAGCCCCTGAACTGGTGTGGGTGGCCCCACGGGGACAGCCGGTGGCACAGGGTGAGCAGAGCTCGGGCCCACCCAACACAGTAGCCTCTGAATGTGGCATCTCAGGGACTTCAGCTGCCCAGAGGTGGCCCATGCCAGCAGCATTGCCCTCCTGCCTCACAGCCACCATGCTGCGGGGTGTCACATAAGAGCCAGGTGCAAGTGAGCCAAGCCTGAAGTTACCCTTGCCCTTAACTAATTTGTGGGTAAGTCTACCCGCATGTCCCAAGTCACCCTGGCTGGAGGGAAGCTCAGGAGGTCTCAGTTCAAACTGCTGCTCACAGCAGGCTCAGCTGTGAGCTCAGACCAGCTCACTCAGGGCTTTATCCTCTTGGGGAGGTTCTCTTGGGCAGCCTGATCTGAGCCTGACTGTCTGCATGGGGACCTGTTTGAGCTATGGATACCTCCTGGAGCCCACAGCAGGAAACACACAGGATGGACAATTCTACTTATTGGGCTGTCACCAAGAGGCCTCCTCTGTCCCACCAATGATAATTTTGGAAGTTTCCAGTTCTGGCCGTTTGGGCCAGAAGCACGTTTTCTCTGTGGAAAATCCTGCTTCCAGGCTGTCACCAGGCAGAACTGGTCAGCTGGTTGATGTAACCAGAAGTGCAGGACCACTGCTGCTGCCTCAGATAGCAGCATGCAGGCAGCGTGGCTGAGCACCATGGACCAGGTCATGCTCTAATGACACTGTGGAAATTATAATTTATTTTTGCTGTTTCTTTTTTTAGTTCAGTCAGAGATACATATATTTTTGGACCATGTTAAAGGCTTTCCTAACACGGTACAGCAAAGTAACTACTCCAAGTTGATAGAGTACTATTCTATAATGAAGTATGTACTGAAACCACTAAAGACATGGTACCCAGTAAAAAATAAAAAAGAGCTTGTAAATGCATTTGCTAGGTCTCTAAAGACAGTGGTAATACCACAGGAACTGGGAAGGGATCTATGATTTACCTCTCTAGTTATTGTGGGCAGAGTCAAAGCGACATGGGTATATTTTACTTGCAGGGAGAGAATATCTTAGACACTGATTAGGTAATAGGACATATAATTTAGTAAAGGATAAGAATAGAAAACAAGTAGATACACACATAAGCAAAAAAACTCTCTGTAAGTGTTCTCATCTCTGCAGCACCATGTAGATGCCATGCAAGGCATATGACAGACTTGATACGTGTTATCAACAGCTCTGAAATTTGTCGCACACCTCTGACCAGCCATAATGTCATCATCCATGGGTGCTAATTTGGTATTTATAACAGAAACTCTGGCCATGCTGCCAATGGGACCTTTGCCATTTACTGACACGTGGCCAGGCTCTGGCCGTAAAAAGCAACGCCGCTGCAGTGTCCAAGCAGCCCGCTGGCACACTCAGCCTTGTCCAAAGTTACGCCTGGCATGCCCTGCTGAATGACCAAATGTGAAAGTGAAATTGAAAAAGAAGTGTTTCACCTTAGGCAGACATAAGCTTGAGCTGAGAAGAGGAGCTCTGGGGCTAGAGGAGGTGACCGTGAATCTGGAGATCTGGCCTCTCAGCTCCTGCTTTTGCCAGAGACCTACAGCAGAACTTTGTGCAAACTGATTCATTTCTTCATCTATTCCAAATGGAAAAATACCCTTCTGATAAATCTGTGAAGCTAGTTCAACCAACATTTTTAAAGTGTCTTTTGATACTCCAGTGCACGGCTCTTATAATTGTTCTTACATTTGACAAATGAGCACTGACTTTGTCAGTATTTCTGTGGTTAAAGTCTATAAATCATTATTAAGTGACCAGATTTTTTTCTGCAATACGAGACAAGAGATCTGAGGACCTTCCCTCAACATGGGAATTTCACACACCAGTTTTTAAAGTGGTACACAACAGCAACCACTTTACTGTAAAAACAGAGATTTCTGCAGAAACCCAATCGTAGTTGCAGAACACTTCCATTTATTGTCCAATTGACCAGAAAATTGTTCAGAAATATGCAACTGGTTTCTTCATGCCCCCTCCTGTACACAGTGCTGAGGCTGCATGGTGCTTCCAGGAATATCAAAGCTTCCGTAAATACAGGAGATGATCCCAGTGGGCAAGGCGGAGAGCAGAGCTCAGCTCTAAGAGCCAGAGAGTGGCCCAGATGCTGCATTTTTCCTCTTTCCAAATGTAGCGTCCAGTTCTTTCCCAAATTCTTTGACATAATCCAATTCTGTTACCAAACCTGCCAGTTTAACCAGTATTCAAATCAACCTCCTCTACATTTTGAATTGGATTTTCTAACTCCAAGCTGCCAACTTTTTTGCAGTAGCACTCAAGACTGTTCTGAATATATAAAATCAGACAGATGACTTAATGAATGCATCAAATTACCACATTTATTGTGTCCCAGTCTGCTTATAAACTAGCTTTTTCTCCTCTGAAAAGCTAGATTGCCATCTTGGTCCTCAAATGAAACTCGCCTTCAGTGGAGATGGCTGCGTATCACAGTGCAGTCCTGCACAGAAGAGAACAGTGTACAGCAAAAACATAAGCCAAGACTGAAATACTTAACAGCGTTGTGTTAAAAAGTTTGCACACCATACTTCTGTTTCTTCAGAGAGCTGCTGATTGGCAAGAATACAAAGCATTCACAAATATTATAAACATCTCTTAGGGAATATTTTTATGCACACCTGTTTCTTTCATATTTTTCTTACATTTCTTCCTTGTGTTCTTCCTTATTCTGTTTCCACACTTCACCCTCACCCATACTATGTATTTTTTATGAACTTCCACAGGAGAGGCACTGTAGTAACCCATTTTTCACTAAAACACAGGGGTCAATATAGAAATCCTAACCATAACTTCGGAGTCACAGGTGGAGATTCACGCCTACTTGGAAGCTGAAAACTTCGGTTGCTTCTCACTACTTTTGGCTCACCAGCTTTTTTGTAAGAAACCAGGAAGCCCACAGAAGGAAGCCCACCACCCTCAATTGCTTCTCCGTGAAACTCAGGGCATCCTGGATACTGCAAACCTCAACAGGAGGCAAACACACACACAGTACCTGAACCTGGCCATGCAGTTACTGCTGCCTTGTTCAAATTCAAGGCTATGGAAGCAAAGACCTGTGGCCAAATTCAATGAGTAAAAGTAATGTATTTTTCAACTCTGCCATCACCTATATAACCTACTTATTTGCACATACATTTTCATGACCTCATTTTATGAAGATTTGGATATTTGATACTAGAATGAATAAAATCTGTCTTTCAAACAAAAATGAGTCTGCTTGTCGAAAAAGCTAAATGAATTTTAGAAAAAGGTAACTGATTAATTCTAAGTAGCCGTATGTAGATCAGTACACTGGCATGTGTGTCCTAACAGTGAAAGAGAATAACGACAGAAAATGCAAGGTTCCTGGAGGAGGTATACATAAAAGGAGAGAAAGCATCATATTATATTCAATTATAAAACAAGAAGAGATTAATTTTGTAACCTAAATAGACACAATTCTGCTGAACATCTCTTCTTTGTTTTTTAAAAGCAGGACAATTTATTTTACAACACTAAGAATTTTAAGTTATTCAGTAAGACAGAGTGGATTTCATGGGTTTTATGCCCTACTTTAAGTCTCCGTGAATGATTAATACAGACAGATCTTATCTGACATTCTCAAAGATAGATTCGTGGCATTGTTCAAACCAGGATTAAACAGCATCATTATTCTTTTTCTCTTCTCTTTCTTCCTAGTTCTGGAGAAGATTTGAAAGAAACTGATATCCTGATTGATGTGAACTAAAAAAAAATATCCCAAGAAGAAAATCTATGATTTTATCATCAAAGACACAAAAAATAGGTTATTATCTCTCACAATTCAAGGATTCTTCTAGCAGAAGCAATGGCAATCTTGACAGAATTTATATTTAAAATGACATGCATATTGTTGTTCCCGTTTTATGCATACTAATAACATTTAAATACTTAATATAATCATCTACACTTAAGTATGAAGATAAAATAAAAAGTAATTTCCTCCTTTAATATCGTCACACTGCAGTTTTTCTTGGACCACCTTTCCTAAGCTTTTCCAGGTTTTCTCATTATTTGTGGTGAAGTCTAGCACTACTCCAAAACACACACAGGATTTTGGGGTGTTATTTTCCACAAAGGAGGGAAGAGGACTCGAAGTCCGTTAGGTGCTGTCCAGATTAGAAAAACTGAGTTAATGACAATGGGTCAGCTATGCAGCTGAGATAATGCCTACTTCTTTTGCAATAACTGCTTCTTAACTATGTAAAATTTTGTTAAATTGACACAGTACATGGACTATTAGGGAATGGCTTTGGGTTGATTTTCAGAAGTACCGTGAACAGGAAGTTTCCCAAAATACTAAATTTTTGCCTAGCAACCCAAGGCCCTATAATTAGACCCTTAGATACAGGCTATAAATAATGATGAAACAACACGAAGAAGGAAGCTGGCGGAGAAATGGTTCTTTTAGATTTATTTACATTATTTGCTTGCCGTTGAAGTATGGTCATATACAAAAATATTTTTTAGCTGCTCATACTGAATCTTGGTAAGGTCGTATACTGTTTGATAAAGGAAAACATGCAACAGTGATAGGCAACTATGTAGTAATTTACAGCCAGCAGCAGCAGCAATTGAGAATTACTGTGGCCCGAGAGAAAACAGAAATGTGTGGTTCTTGTAGAGTTACTTTATGTTTCTGTTCAGACAGAACGTAGATGTATCTGAAGAAATGTTTACGTAAGTGGGGAGAACGAGAATTTTCAGGAAAAAAAAATTTAGAGCAACACCATGCGTCAAGATTTAGCTTAATGAAGTTCATGGCGAGTAACAATTTTCTCCCGTTTTATTTAGTAAAGTCCATGACGTTATCTGTCCCACAGACTTAGACAAAAAAGCCCTGCTACAGAGCAGCCTTTGACAACTTTAGACAATTTTCGTCCTGTGCCATTTGGGCTCCGGGGAACACCAGACGACGGGCGGTGCCGCGGGGCGGCCGGCAGCGGCGCACGGGCACGGCAGCGGCGCACGGGCACGGCAGCGGCGCACGGGCACGGCAGCGGCGCACGGGCACGGCAGCGGCGCACGGGCACGGCAGCGGCGCACGGGCACGGCAGCGGCCGAGGGGAACCCCAGTGCCCCGGGAGGTGCTCCACAGGGACCGCCCGGGCTCCCAGGGGAGCCGCAGCAGCCTCCGCTGCCGGCACCGCCCCTCGAGCGAGCGCCCCCGGCTCTCCCGCTCTCGCTGGGGGCAGCAGCACCCGTCCAACCCCTCCCGGTGGCGAGACTCCCCCCCACCCGGCCGACTGCGCGGCCGCGGAGGAAGAGGAAGGGCGGCTGCGTATGCCGGTGCAGCTCTGTTTCCTTCCGGGTTGCAGCCCGCACCTGCCTCTTCCTCCTCCCGCGCCCTGGGCCATGGGGGCGGCCGCCCAGGATGGGGCAGCGGCGGCGGTTCCGCTGGAGCCCGGGCGCGGGCCCTCCCTGCCGCGGGGGGCCGGGAGCCCTGCGGCGTCCCAGGACAAGCTCTTCTTAATCAAAGGTGCAGCCAGCCCTCCCTTCCACTCCTCCCTCTGCACGGGTCGGGGACGAGCAGCAGCGGGTGCGGGAGCCCCGCGGCCGCGCCCTGGCGGCGTTTCCGTGCTCCGCTTGCCGTAGCCCGGAGTCGTGCCCCAGTCTCCCGTCCCCAGGGAGGAGCCGAAGCGCTTGGGGATGGCAGTGCCCAAGGTGTCTGGGTGCGATGAGGAAGGCGCTGCATCGCCGCCCGCCTTTTCCCTTCAGTGGTGGTGGCGCCTGTCGCCCCTTAGCCAGGGAACAGGACACGGGGCTCCAGGGCGCGGCGCGGGATCCGCGGGGCCCGAGCCGGCAGCGCTGAGAGGAGCCGCCTCCTTCCCTCGCCCCGCCGCGGGGCCCCAAGCCCGCCCGGGCCGAGGCGGCGGAGTGGGGCGCGCAGCGAGATGGCGCCGGGGGCTGAGGTAGCTCAGCCCTACGGGGTGCGAGCGGGAGGTCACCCAGCCCTGCCGGGACGCCTTGACGGGGTGGGAGCCGCCGGGAAAGAGGCGGCTGGCCCGGGTCACAGCGCCGCACAGTTTCCGTATCAAACCGAGCCGGTCTCCCGGGCTGGCTCCCCGCAGGGGCGCCGAGGCGAGGGGCGAGCCCGGCCTCCCGGAGAGCGGCTCGTCCTGCCCGGACGGCGGCGGACAGCTGGATAACGAGCCGTGGCTGGCGGCGCTCCCGCCGGCCAGGCCGCTGCCTGTGACCGCTCGGGCTCCCCGCGCCCCCTGGCGGAGCGGAGGCCGGAGCTGCTTCCGCTGCTCCGTCCCAGCGCCGGCGGTCGGGAAATACCGGGCAGGGGAGACAGGTCGGGGGAACGTGCCCCCTGCCGGGTACCGGGCAGCTGTGGCTCTGAGCATGCCAGTGTGGGGGCACCGGTCCCTCCTGCCACACGCTTTGCCTACCCCTTGCAGTGCTTTCCTGCCCCTCCAAGGAGGCCGTGCGTGGAGCTCCTCCTGTTTGAGGAGGAATTAATTTAAACACGGTTATTATTTCTCAAAACAGGGCAGCATTGTTGGCTGGTAGACCTCGAAATTTAAAATGCTGTGGGCATGCAAAGTTCCGGCAGTGTGTGAGGTTTTCCTGCTCCCAGGCAGAAGAAGTACTTTATGGATTTCATTGACATGGGCACAGTGAACTTCTCTGTCACAATAACAGGATAATTAGTTTTTTAGAAGTAAGACCTAAGATAAGCACGTTTTGCTTCTTACTGCCTATTCCAGCCAGGTTTTAATTACCTCACTGGCATACACAGGCTGGGTATCAGTTAATGCAAAGGAAGAACATGTAACCCCCTGAAAACAATAATTTTAATATGTTTTTTCAGTACAAGTCAGATGGTTTCATACAGTGCACTCAGTCTTTGTAAAAAGCCTTTTTCTGAAAAGTGTCTTGGTCTGCCTGCATGTGCCTTTCTGATGCCAGAACTAGAAGGGATCAAGGGACTCCAAGTGACTTTGGAAACACTCTGAAAAGTGAGGAATGCTTCCTGTCTTGGGAAAGCATCCTGCTAGTGTTGTTTTATTTTTCAAAATAGAGACTTAGAACATAAAACAGAGAAGGCTGAAGAGCAAGCGTTGCTTTTACAACAGTCTTCCAAGGTACTGGTGGATTTTCGGGTGACCGTTTGAAATGAGAAATGGTGCAACAAAAAGAATAACATCTTCCTTTTGGGGCAGAGCGAGGCATCACCAGACAACCAGATTATTGTAGTAGCTCTGGGGTGAGAGAAGCTGCTGGGGGAGCAGTGGTAATTTGGAAGTACTGTGAAGAGGCGCCCTGGGATTTCAGTGATTTTTTTTGTTGTTTGCCTGGTTTAAAAATACATACGCTTGCTATTGATTTTCAAAATGCTGTATTTCAAAATATTCTTACTTGCTTGCCATATTGAGTTACTGTAAATAGTGTGGACATCTTGTCCTTTCCCTTCAGCATGTGCTGACAGATCTTAATTTTTCAGGTTTTATTTTCAAAACAGGTTTGGTTTTGGTTTTCTGCTCTTAGGAAAAAAAAAATCTTGATTTTTATTTCTTAAACTTTTCTTGGCAGGTGGAGTTTTTCTAGGTACCGTTGCTACAGCAGGAATGATAGCAGGTTTTGGCACCACACTTGCCATGACAAAAAAGAAGAACCCAGACTGGTTCAGTAAGGTTTGTTCCTTTTAAACTATTTTCCACTTGATACACGGGAAAGAACAGAGCATCAAATGCTTTAGAGAAATGCTGATATATGTGGAGTTTGGCTGTACAAAGAAATGAGAATTGATGCTGAGTGTTGGAGAAATGTGGGACATATTCTTTCAGCATCTTTGGTGGCTTTGGCCAGTTTTTATGTCAGTGAAATGGTGGTGTGTGAGTCAGAGTAGAAACAGGAAGCAAGCATAGTGCAGCCTGGGGCAGATTTAAATAGTTTTATGGGGCAAAAAGTAGCAATTTAGAGGTGAAGCTGTAGCATCACAGCATCATGGCTTCATGACTGCATTCAGACTTCCAGGTAGCAAGAGTATGAGACCCTGCTCTTGCACAGTAGCATCAGCGTTACTGGCAAGAGAGAAAGCTGAAAGTGCACCTGCTGTTCCTCCTACATGGTAGTGAAGTTAAATAAATATAAGCATTTGTAGAACTGGTGCCCAAATTGGCTCAAAAGTGAGATTTCTTAATCCTGTTTTGTGATGAACCACTTCAGAGACCTTCAATTAAGAGATTATTAGGAGGGCAGTAAAATTAAATGCTCAGATGCAGCAGCCTCCTTGTGATAAGTGTCCAGTTTTACCAGCATTTATCCAGGTGTTTAATTTACAATGGGTTAGGTCATACAAAACAGTGAACATGCTGAATACAATCAACCAAAACAGTTGAGCACACCATTTATTTTAGGCACTGCTTCCTTTCAGACACACTCTTATTCACAAGAGGCCAGTTAACAGGATTGAGACCTGTCTCTGAAGAAAAAGAATGTGATTTCTCCTTCTCCCACTTCCTGCTTGTATCCTTCAGAGAAAAGAAAAAAAAAAATGAAGCATATATTTTGGTAACCAAAACAGCTAATTCTGCCCTATATTTTCCCGGCCTGGTGTTTAGAAAGACTCAAGTATTGTTTGATAGCTTATTTTTTAAATTAAAGAGTTGCTTTTTTAAAATATATAGGAGCAGTAATTAAGAGATAACAATCTGTGTATAGAATAATGGGCTTATGAATAAAACTCAGTTCTCTTAAAAATGTTATTTTGTTGGTGACATCTTTTTCTCCCGTGCTAGTGTTGTCTTTTAATTTTTTTTAGCCTTTCCTTCATCAGCTTTCTGGATGCTCTGAACAGCATATCTGCTAATTGTGTAAAAAACTCTGTTGCTTACAGAAATCCTTATCTGTGTACTTAATACCCTCAGGAATCAGACTGTGACTGAACTCCATTTGACTGCTGTCAGTAAAACCAGATCAATAGTTTCCATTTACCTTTTTTTTTTCTTCCCCCTGGGGCAGTCAAGCATTTAAATAGCATTTGGGTGGGTTTCTTTTTTGCCAGCAATTTTCACAGATAATGGCTCTTATTTAAAGATCCTGTGTAGAGGATATTTTTGTCTCTTCATTTCCCATCTTCCAAATGTGAGATTTTTTTCTGCATGTTGTTGTATATGGTTAGACTATGGAAACAGAAAAAATGTCAGAAATCATCATCGTTTTAAACCTACTCAGAGCAGTCTCTGCTGAAAGAGCTATAAGAGTTCATTAGCTGTGGTAAGGAAATACTAGGACCTGGTGTAATAGTGTGACTAGAGATCTCTGCTGTTTTTGTCTGTGTGCATGTATGTATACACACATGCTTACAGAGCGTTGTGTTCTTAACAGCTTCCCCTTTGGGATGTCCAGATCAGAATAAGTAAAGATTGAGATACATTTTGCTTGTGTCCTTTGCAAGTGTGTGTTTGTCTTCCAGTAACTGTACCTACAGCTAAATCCTAAGGAAAAGCTGAGGCCTGTCTGAGGCTCATTTTGACACTTCAATATATACAAAACCAAAACTACTGGTGCTATGTCACTGATCAGTTACATAGTGATAGGCACCACATATGTTTAATTATATCAAAGAAGAAAGAGATCCATTTAAAAAGTCTTTTTAAAGCAAGAATACAGAAGATTTTTTCCCCACTTTTTGTGATGGAAAGAAAAGTGCAGCTCTTTGGCGTGTTTTAGATTAAAATAGTTTGGATCCTTCTGCAAGTTAATTTCACTTTTCAGTATTTAAGACAGTAAGTGAAATAATTTGTCATTTAATATTAATTTTATATCACTTAATAATTCATGCTTGCACTCATTTATGTTTACCTCTGAGCAATAATTGTTTTCCCAAGATACCCAGTAAGTAGGAGCATTTGGTTGTGCAAGGACTGTAGATGCCAGTCTTTAGCGGTTACCTTCCAGAATCTATGCTTCTGTGTGAAGGATTAAACAATGGTTGTTCAAGGGGGGAAAAAGCAAACCCTCTTGCTGACATTTACCACTCTGAGCAAGAAGATTATGTCTGTCCTGCTTGTGTGGGCTGCACAGACTAAAGCTGTCCTATACCCAATACGTTCAGCAAGATGGGTGTTGTGGGATGAGAACGGCTGGCTAATGGTGAATGTGCAGCGTGAACTGATTGATGTCAGCTGGCGTGTGGCTTATGCCCTTGGTAGCTGCAATGTGCATTTATGTGCTGCAGCAGAAAAGGTTTCATCGTGGCTGGGACCCCATCACGGCTGAGTCTCCACTCTTGGCCTGAGGTGGCTTTTCCAAGTGACAGTGGTTTGTGTTTTCAGGACATGTCTCATGGCAGACTTCTAAGCAGCAGTATCTTAAAAAGTGGTTAAAAGCACCAACTCTTGTTTCTTGAGAAATATGGAAGCTGCAGAGCATTTTCTGTGTTGTGACTTGGTGGACTCTGCAGGGTGATGGGGTTCAGTGTCATTGTTTGCTCTTTATGTAATTTCCCTGTATGGTTTCCAGAGCTCCTTCAGACTTGCAGCCCCTCAAAATTAATCTCTTGGTCACTGTCACAGCCTCTCTGTGTCAAGCTGAAAGCTACTCAGGTTCCTCCGGTTTCCTAATCTGCTATTTCAGGAGTGCAGATAAAGACCTGTAGGCCAACAGTTGCCCCCCACCCAAACCTCCCAAGAAAAAGTACCAGAATGAATGATGTACAGTGGTTATGTTCTGATGTCACTGGCATAAGGGCTTGTGACTCGTTTTGATTCAGTTTTGTATTTTGACTGGTAGAATAACTGAGCATTGGATTCTTGTGCTCACGAAACAGTGGACTTTGGCATTTCTGGGTAACAAAAGCCATCCCCCCCCAGTGGTACTGGAAATGACGAAAGCTGCTCCTGGTGGGAAGGCAGCTCATCCACCCCTTGCTTGGTTCTTCAGGTCTGCTGGCATCTATAATAGAGTTTCTGTGGCTGCACTAGTGCAGCTGGCAAGTCAGGAAAGATCCTACATCACTAAGTTAACTTTTTTTAGTTAATTTATTTTTCTAGTTACTGTTCACTTTGTCTTGATCACTTTATTTTTGGTTCTAGGGGATTACTGCAACAGCTGCATTGCCAGAGAGTGGTTCATCACTGGCTTTACGAGCCCTCGGATGGGGCTCACTCTACGCGTGGTGTGGAGTTGGATTGCTCAGTTTTGCCATCTGGAAGGCCCTGGGTGTGCACAGTGTGAGTAGCAAGTATGATCCCCTTAAATACTGTATTTTTCCTTGGATAATGTATCTTGAGGTGGCATCTCTATACTACTTCAGCCTAAGAGTTACGCCTTCATTCACCACATGTAGAGTGACTAACCAGAGCATGTGCACACAGGGAAGGCGTTCTTACATCTGCAAAAACCGGGACACGGTGGGAGGAGACAATTTTGGGGGAGGAACAGTTTTGCCCTGCTTATGTTTATTTGCACAGATGTTTCAGATTCTTCACAAAAGAGCCGGTGTTCTAATTTAGAGACTAAAATAGTAGCTGCAGGCTTTCTGTATCCTTTGCTTATTGAATCAAAGGCTACCCCCTGAATCCTATCATTAGAGCAATGCATTTATTTGTGCAAGTTCTATTTTTGCATCAGGACACTGGGTACATAAGAAAAACCAAGAGGAAGCCAGTTTGCTTTCTAGTGCATTTCTGGAAGGGGCAAGGGGGCAGAAGATTTTCACGTGCAATAGAATGGTGGTCCGTGACATGCCACGTCAAGGCAAAGAAACTCAGGAAGCATGTGTATGTCCTAAGGGGCTAAGGCTATCTTTACTAAACTGCTCGTGTTCCAGTGTTTCACAGTGTTCAGTATGAATGCTGAAGTTCGTGTAAGCATTTTTGTTTTCCCATAGGAATGAACCATGACTTAAGAGTCTCTGCAGCTATAAGTTGGGTAGAACTATCTGCATGGTCTTTAGGACTAAGAATGAATAGACTTCCTTTACCTTCCATGGCAAATTATTTATATATTCAGCAAAATGTCTCTCAAAACTGAAAGGAAGAAGATATTACTTCACCCTAGTACCATCAGTACTCTTCTTATTAATATCCTTATTGAAGTTCTTACTTCTTGTCTACTCTGCTGATATGCCCTGTAGGTCACGATTTGGGTCCCAACATACAGCACTACACAATCCCTTATTCCTTAGTTTCAATGTTGATTCTCAATAGGAGCCAGTAAAGGAAGGCAGAACACCAAAAAGCATAGCAGAACATAGGAGGCATCTACAACACATTTTCTTTAAACTCAGGTCCTCCTTGTGAGGCCGCAGTGGAATGGCAGAGATTGGGGAGGAAGAGTGGGAGTACCAGATCATGCTCTCTGCTTGCTGAGCTACAACAGTCCACTCAGTTTACTGTGGTTATATCGTCAGCCAGAATGGTTCATTTCACACTGCTCTGACGATTCTTGCTTCCATTCTGTCACAGTACTTCTGGTGCTACCAAAGGACAGCAGAATCTGACCCTAGCCTGCAATTTACATTAACTGTTTCTCAGTAAGCTTAATTTTTACTTCCTTGAGAAGTGCTGGCCTAGACCCACAGTTTCCTGGTTTCCCTGGGAGTCTGCTTTCCTTGAGGCTGCCTGACCGGGCATATCCACTTCAGCTTGAGATGGCTGAGCCCCAGGACGTGTCAGAGTCTGATGGGGGCATATGGCTACCTAACAGCAGCGGCTCTTGCATCAGAAGCACACAGCACACTGCAGGGTATGTTGGAGAGTCGGGGGTTATTCCTAGTCAGAAAGCTGCACCTGATTATATTCTGTGTTGTGTTAGCGTTGAAAGGAGGTGGGACAAACTTTATTTTAAGGGGCTCTTGCAAATGCCTGTTGTTATTGGTTTCTGTTGTGGAGTGCTTATGTTTCACCGTAGCGCATGGTGTGAACTGCGGGCACTGAAGGAAGCAGGTTTGTGTCAAGAGACTGTGTCTGCACGTGATTTTGAAAAGCTCTCTCTCTGCTCTCCACTGACGTATTTGTTGCATTCACTATAGACTTTTAAATTCCTGTTGCAGAAAAGAAACACATACAATAGCGTTAGTCATTATTGCAGAAAAAAAAAATTAGCAACTTGTGAATTTCCCGTCACACATTTATTTTCCTGTTTGACTATGTATCTGTTAAAATCAAATAGATATATAAATTTTAATTTGCTGCAGGTACGAATGGAGATCTGAAAAATGCAATATTCTGACCAAAGAAAAGAGTTTAATGATCATTAAAAATCTATTTCTGGAATAAATAATCTTTGTTGAAACTTTTTGTGTACTATTTTAACATATCACTCACAATCAAACACTGACTGTAGAAAGACAGTATTTTTGTGCTTAAACATCATCTTCCTGAACAGTTGAGATGAAATAAAGGTTATAAGCTGGCTGGTACATTATTAGTTCTGGACTCTTAAACATATGCTCATTTTAAGATGGGCCTGTTTGTTTAATTTATTTTCCTATTTCTGGTGAACATTGTGATACTTTTGAAAATTCTTGATTGCTGTCCTGTAAGCAGAGGTAATAGATTAACAGTCAGTTAAAATATTGATTTCTAAGAAGACAGATGCATATATTGTGTCTAATAATCATTAGATAGGCCCAAAGTAAGGTTTTTTGAGGGGAAACTCTTTACTGAATTTATCACTGAGTGAAGTAATGTTTCTTTCCACATAAACTGTTCAGACCATGAAAAACACCATAGATTTTACACTAAGCTCGGCATTTTCAAATGAACATTTTAATTTCAGTTAAACGTTTTAAAAATGAGCTCTTACAGATTTGCCTGAATAAAAACACCTCGAGTCTTCAGTGTGGCTGAGTGCTGCGAGTTCAGTTGCTCTGCAGCACGTGCAGGTTCCAAATACCTTCAGAAGTTCAAGTCACAATTTCAAACCTAGCATCAGGTGTCAACATTTGAAAGCTATGAACTTAAGGCAGACTTTAGCCGCTGAAAGTGCTATACTATATGTGACCTGAAGGGAGACTCAACTCATTTTGATGCCCCCAATCTGTGTAAACTTAATAACTGCAGCTTTGGCAGCTGAACAAAGGGAAGTTCTGCTCAGCTCCTTCAGGTTACTGCCTTTAACAGTAACCTGCTGGCTTTTGCACCTGCTAATTAGTGATCTGACCCTGCTGGGCAGCAGCTTCGTTAGCATAAGAGCTACTGGTAATATTGATAACATTACTGACAGTCTCTAGATATTAAATTGTTTCTCTTGATATTAGATTGTTAAGTGTAATAAAATTCTGATTGTAAGCACTGTAGATGTTTCATCTGGCACATAAGAAAGTGCTTCTGTCACATGAGGAATACATTAACTTTCTCAAACCCATTGCGAGCTCTATCCTTGTGACTATCTTGTGGGATCAAAGCAAATAAAGGAGTGACTTTCCCTTGCAGAGTTTGGAGGGGAGTTCCAAGCCAAGTAGAACTGAGTTGCTAAGTGTTGTTTAGCGCCTCATGTCACATCCAGGAGTAAAACACAAGAAGCCACAGTGGAAAACTGGGTTGGCAGGAATCATTGGACAGGAAAGCTATTGAGCCATTGCACTCCTGACTGCCCAGCCTGTGGAGACAGGTGAGGTCTGTGCATGCCGGAGCTTGGACTGGCTTTGGAGGGGGAGGAGAGCAAAGCTCGCCAGTGGATTTGGAGAGGTGCAGTGAAAGGTGTGCTCAGTGCTCTGTGTGCTTTGAACTCGGCTCACGTTAGCCATGCACGGGTTTGAAACGATGGGCTTTTCACAGTTGGTTTGGCTGAATTGGCCTGACCCTTTTGTCAGTGTCAGCCTGTTGTAGCCATGCTGGTGTCTGCAGGAAGGGGCAGTGAGCATCTCCCGCACATCTGGGAGGGCAGAACTAAACCAGCGAGGCGCTGCTGTGATTTCTGGGGTTCAGAGACAAAACAAACCACCCCGAAACAGTTTGTATGATAGGCCAGCGCGGATCGGTTATTTATTGGCCGGCGGGCGGGGGCTCCTCTGCCGCCCCGCAGCGCCACCTGCTGGCGCCGGTGGGAACAGCCGCACAGGCGCGGCGTCCGCGGGAAAAAGCCCCGTTTATTTTTCTCACTGTCAAAATGCGCGGTTTATATCGTTTTATAGCGACCCGTATTTCTAAAGAAGCATTGCAGTAGTAGCAAATGGTGTTGCTGTTAGTTAGAGCCCAGAAGAGTGGTTTCGCTTGGTGTCGTTGCCGAAATGCTATGATTTGTAATGTTCAGGGGTGTGTTTCCTTTGGCCATAAATTGAATGATTGATAAAAATATGTATTACACTAAGCTTTGTGACTGTTTAAGTTATCTTGTCATCACTTACGAAGTCAGAGATGAAGCGACAAGAGCAAATTGCAAATGAAGCAATTGCAAAGGAGTGCAGAGATGAAGCAAAGAGCAAACTCCTTGTTGAGTTACAACTGCTGTAATTAATCTGTGTCCATCATTCTGAAGCAGTGTCACAGTTGCTCAGCAGTTTGTGTTGTGGAAGGAAACTGAAGCCACAGTTCAGGATGCCCCGTCCTTACGCCTTCAGAGACAGCCTGTGTTTCCCATAGAAGCAGGTCGTTGCTGAGATCTCTTCCAGACACTGAGGTGATGCACCAGCTTTGGTGATACTAGATTTTTATTTAATCTTTGGGGTTTATTGGTTCTTAAAACAGTGCAGTGGCAGTGCCTACCTCTAGCTCTTAAATGGTTTTGTTGTTAAAGGTGGTTCCCTGTAGCTTTACAGTCTGCTGCTTTCTGTGACAGCATGAAGACCCTGGGGTGATAGTAAGTAACTGATCTGTATATCTTGGTAAGGGACATACAAGATTTTATGCTGTCTCAGGTTGTGTTGTTAATATCCCCTGACTGCAGTTACTACTGTTGTAATCTAAGAACAGGCTGCTAAGTAATAAACCCTACTAAATTCCAGTCAACTCTTATTCTTAAATGGAAAAGTGATGGATCAGTGAGAACTCGGTTTGATAATGGTGTAAGTTTTATTTTTCAATAATGTAAAAGAGAAATCTTCATTTTCAGAACCTAGAAGATGGTGGTTATCTAGTTTTATATTGTAACTCTTGCAGAAAATAACCAGCAGTCAGTAAGAGTCAGAATTTTTTAACTTGCTTCCTGCAATCTCTTATGAAAATATTTAAAGTCAGTCCACTTTTGATTACCTCTGGGCATAGAAGCTCTGTCTATATTAGCAAGTATCATCAACCAGCAGCACTGGAGCAGTGAAGCAACTGAGGGCTGAGGACCTGACTTCTACAACCATTCTGGGGGATTTAAAAAATGTGGACTGACTCTGGCCTTTCCCCATGGCTCGAATCACAGAATCAATGTTAGGGATTGGAAGGGACCTCAAAAGATCATCTAGTCCAATCCCCCTGCCAGAGCAGGAACACTTAGATGAGGTTACTCAGGAAGGTGCCTGTTTGCAGTTGGAATATGTTGTGTCTTCCCCTAGAATGCTTATTCAGTTTTGTGTCGCCCTGAAGAAACCCAGTTCATGCATTTTGAGACTGTTCATCAGTGCACAAGCTGTTGCCCAGCAAGAACCTGAACCCCAGTGCTCATCCAGACACACCACAGCCGTCCTCCCTGAGGCACTGCACAGAACGGAGGGGCATGGGCAATGTGAAACACAAGCTTAATGATTGACAACTGGCTGGAAACAAAATGGCACCTTTATTAGCAAGTATATTTGCTGTTTGACAAATTCCCCATCATCTGCCATGGCATTATCTTACAGGGCTTTGAGCTTGTAGCCTCAGAACCCTGTTGCACCCACTCCTGGTGCAGTGGGCTGGCTGTTTTCTGATGCAGAACACTGAGGTATTGAAGTAAATTTTGTAGAAAAGAAGAAGTTTGGCCAATTTATAATTTAATTTTTTAGGTTGAATAGTAGTTGAAACATCATATTTCAGTATTTTCCATATGAAATGCTCAGAGAAGTTTTAAATTTTCAATTTATGAATAAATGGTCTTTCTCTGAGTAAAATAGGTTTTAAGTAAAAAATTTGAAATTATCTTAAAACCCCTGTTGTTACAGTTGACCTAAAAAAGTATTTTCGTGAGAATTTAAAAAAATTAAGCCTTCCTTATTTTATTTATCAGGTGTTATGATCCACCACACCTTTTTGTTGCTTGCAAAAATGTTAGTTTCACAGTTTTCTAGAACTTACAGTTGAATTGTAAACCCTTGTTTTAAATAAGCAGGTTGTCATTTTTGATTAAAGTTGCAGCTATAGAATACTTGACAGGAATTAAAACATACCTATGAATGTCTGATGTTTGGGTTTTTTAAAAAGAAACTCTGAGTGATTGTGAGCCTTCTTTTAAAAGCAGAACGACACCCTCAGCCCTTGTAGTGTGCAACAATTAAAAACCAAGATAAATTCTGTTTTAAGAGCCCTTTTGCTCTTCATGCCCTCAATAAATGAGGTTTTATTTCCTCAGAAATAAAAGCATTTTTTCTCCCATAGGAAGAGGGCCAGGATGATTCATATATAGGTTTGTGTGATTGTTGCTTCCACATCTGTTCCATGGAAAGCTGGGAAAATAGTGAGAAGAACTGCCTAGCAATTTCTGAGTAATATAATTATAAAATATTAGTTTATCATTTTTATGGTGACTCCTAATGAAATATCCTGGTTTGCATTGATCTTAACCTTTAAAATATTAACAGTTGGAAACAATTGCACAGCTGTGAAGAGACATCTAAAACAATTAAAAGCAATACAGAGAATATATACTTGCCTTGGTTTTGTTGGTAAGGACATTTCCTAGGCGGGCTGCTTTTCTCTAGAGGAAATCTAACCTCTAAATCACCATTCTAAGCATAAAAATAATAACATCCCCTGCTTATTTTGAGATATATTTGAAATAATTTTGTGAGGCTATAGTCATAGGTACAGTATAAATGCAAAGGAGTATTGGCTTTAAGGATGAATTAATTTTTAAAATAAAATGAGAACGTGGAGACATAGTCTTTAAAAATTATTTGTTTTGGCATCTGTAAATAGTACTGAGGTCTATGGATCTCAATCAAGTACAAGGAGATTGCAGTGGCTGAAATTTTTATGTTATTTCATAAAGGAACAAATGTTGCTATAAAAGCAGAATATAGAATCATTCCACAGTCATTCCTAGCTTTTTTTGTTGTTATTAGTTTTTTATTTTAGTTGTATTTAATCTTCACCTAAGTGTTATCCATGAAGTCTCTATTTTTTTATCATGCTAATGTTTGATTGCACAATAGGCATATTTTCCTTGTTATTTCATGATCGTATTTTTCAATATAAATGACATCTGCCCATTCTTTTATTTTCTCAATACTAGTTTAAATTCAAGCTCTGAAAAAGAAGATGGAGAACTAGAACAAGTTAGCACTTCCTCCTCCTGTTCATACAGGGTTTTTCTGTACTGCTTATATTGCCTAATTAGTTTTATGTGGAGAAGACTTGCCTCCACACATATGTACTGCTAGTATTTTATCCAAGAATAAAAAAGAAAAACAAAATAACCTATGAACTTCACTGCATACTTGATAAGGCAGAAAGCTTATTCAAGGAATAAGATCAGCATTTTCCTGCTGGAAAGCTGCCACATCTGCTTTGTGAGTAGGGACAGCTGTAAGTAAGTAATTCAAGAATATGGGAAGACTGTAACTAAAGCCGTCTTGAGGAATTACTCTGCTCTGTCTTGGAAGAGACTCGTAGCTGTTGGCTGCCACCAACCTGCTAAGAAGCTACAAGGAATAAAACAACATTTAGGCTTTGGTCTGAAATTGGAGCAGTTCCACATCACCCTAAGTGGATGAGTGGGTTGACCCACTTCTCGGCTGCATGTGACTGTGAACTCTTAAGTGAACAACAAAATTCTGAATAAAAGCTTATCTGATAGGTGCGAATTATTCGTGCTGCACCCTGGTCCTGTGGGATCTTTCTGTGCTCTGTTCGGTGTGGTGCTACGGCCGCACTTGTCTGACCCTTCTGTGGTGCAAGACCCCAGCTGCTCGGCTTGCCCAGTCATCCCTGCCTGGCTCTGGGTGTCACACCAGCTCTGACACGTTTCCTGCGTGGAATTCAGCCCCACTCATGCCATCCAGCCTTACACATCACCGAAGAGCTTAGGTTTTGTGCTGGCTCTTTTCCCAGACACGAGCCTCACTTGTGGATGATACATATCATGAATTCCTGGACATACAAAGGAAAATAATTACTCAGGTTGCACTTTTCAGGATCTGCCTGTTTGCAGACAATATTTTTACTTTAATTTAGAAATCCGAATTACAGCACAGAGAGCTTATGGAGTTTGGTCTCTCATCCTGAGATCTTGAGTCCATTAACCAACTTGCATTATACATTTAGATATTTAACTATTTTAAATTATTTCAATATTAATTTTTCAAATTGCCCAGGCTGACTAAGGAGGAATGACTAATATACCATAATAGACTAATCACGTGGATGTCCTTTCCAGGCACCCAGATTGGAAAGTAAGATTCTGCAGAAATAAATGGTGTGTTCCTCAGTGATTTCAAAAGTATTTCACTCCTTTTTTCTGCATAGCGTGAAAGTCTTTTGCAGCAAGATTGTATAATCCAGTCTTTCTACTGTTCCTTTTATTTTGAAGCCTGATGCAGCATCACTGAAATAAATAAGAATGAACTTGAGAATGAGACACTACTTTGAGACATTTACTATAAAAACTGAAGTCCTTGACATTTTATTTCAGAAAGATCAGCATGGAAATGTATAACATTTTAAAGGATACTCTTCTGTCTCTGAACTTAAGGCAGTTACTTTTTTTTTTTTCAGCTTGTGGTTTAGAAAATTGCTGTCTTGGTGTATAAAAATTAATAGCTGTTGTTCCCGTTGATCGTAATTAGCTAATCACTTCATTTTTTTGGTATTTAAATTAATCTAGCCTTAAACTAGAACTGTTTTGTTTTCTTTAGGCTTTTCTACTAGAATGGCATCGTCTTCCTTTTGTGATAAATGTTTGGAAAGATACTTTCAGGCTCCCAGTCCTCAATCCCACTTTTGGGAGCTGAGCGCCATTCGCACACAAGTTAAACCAGACAAAGTGGGGGCAGTAAAGCACGCTTGTGGTGCAGACCTGCTGCCTTCCCGTTTGTGAAATGCATTCATTTATGAATGAGTAACGTGGCTGCTGCACACTTGGAAAAGTAACATGAGGAAAGTATTTAATGTGTTTTATCCCTTCATGTGACCCAGTCATAGGAAAAGGGACAGCCTGACCCTTGTGACTTGACAGCTCTCAGTAGTTCACCAGTAGTTTGAGAATATGTAGTAGCTGTGGGAGGCTGCTGTATATGTGTGATGGTTTGGGAACTGTGGCAGCTTTGTTCTTAGCAGTGATGATCCTCTCTCCCGTTCTCTGTAAAGTTCACTTAGGTTATTTTCATGTTATTTTTCTTTTAAAAAGCACAGGACATGTTTTACCCAATTACACAAGATTTATAAGGATAGGTTTCTGGAAAAAATATGTCTATGTGTTTGTTTCATTTTAGGCATTGTAACTGGCCCTCTGATTTCAAAGAGAGAAATATTGTGTCCAGTTCTGGGCCCCTCAGTTCCAGAAGGACAGGGAACTGCTGGAGAGGGTCCAGCGCAGGGCAACAAAGATGACTGATGGAGTGGAGCATCTCCCCTATGAGGAAAGGCTGAGGGAGCTGGGGCTCTTTAGCCTGGAGAAGAGGAGACTGAGGGGTGACCTCATTGATGTTTACAGATATATAAAGGGTGAGTGTCATGAGAATGGAGCCAGGCTCTTCTCAGTGACAACCAGTGATAGGACAAGGGGCAATGGGTAGAAATTGGAACACAGGAGGTTCCACTTAAGTATGAGAAGAAACTTCTTCTCAGTGAGGGTAACAGAGCACTGGAACAGGCTGCCCAGGGAGGTTGTGGAGTCTCCTACTCTGGAGACATTCAAAACCCACCTGGACACATTCCTGTGTAACCTCACCTAGGTGTTCCTGCTCTGGCAGGGGGATTGGACTAGATGATCTTTTGAGGTCCCTTCCAATCCTTGACGTTCTGTGGTTCTGTGATAAGGTTAAGCGTGTGTAAGTCTCTGTGGGACGGGGGTTAATATAAGCTCTTGACTTCTCTAGATGGTTTAACAAAATTCTGCTGCTGCTTTTCTCTATGCAAGCCTGGAACACTGGAATCAGCAGGCAGGTTGTGAACAGTGCACTATGGCAGTATAACATGGCATAGTTAAATATTAGGATGTGTACTGCTGGGATTGACCCTCTGGGAGCCCTTTTCATAGATCTGTAGTTCTGACTAATCTGAACATTCATAATGCCTTTGCCAATGAAGTGTAAGATCTAAGAATGTGAACCAGGGCTCTGTTTTCCATGGTTATGATAGAGGTCAGCATGCAAACCGTCACAGTGAGTGCCCCATTCCACACGGAGAGCTGGAGAATCACCTTCAGACAGCAGACTGCCTGCTCTGCACTTCAAGTACAGTAAGGGCTCAGCACTTGCCATTTTCTACAAATAACTTGCTATTTCTGTATGCAGACTTTGGTAATCATTTGCTAACAAGGGCAACAGCAATCATTTTAAGATTTGGGAAAGGGTGGCAAGAACAATCCTCTCTGATTCTCCTAAATCCAGGGCAGCCCATCTCGTCTTCATACCTTGTGACATGGAAGGTGGCTGAGGAGAACACGGGCCGTGTACATACTCTGTTCTGCTGCCAGTCAATATTCCAGTTCAGGACATCTAACCTCGTTTCACTTGGAAGCTAATGTAAGCAATTTTTACTGGTACTGGTACTAAAATAGGAAACTAATATTTCCTAGAATCTGGGTTGGCC
Organism: Columba livia; assembly: GCF_036013475.1. NCBI lineage: Eukaryota > Metazoa > Chordata > Aves > Columbiformes > Columbidae > Columba > Columba livia. The sequence goes on from NC_088604.1 coordinate 64,494,955, forward strand.
TATTATGAATGTCAGACATTAAAGAGAATGTTTCTTTGTAAAACTTAAATTCTAGGATTGAAATAGATTTTTTTAGCCCCTCTTCCATTCATTTTAATATGAACGGCCACATAAGTGCTCTCAATAATAGTGCTATCCCAATTTTTGTGTGACATTCTGTCAACGATGTACATTAAAAAGAGATTATTAAATGGAAGATGCTTTTAGGTCCCCATATTTTTGCCACCTGAGGCAGGATCATTAGGTTAAGATAAGAAAATAACAGCGATCTGTAGCTATTACAGATTATTTAATGCAGTAAGGTAGATGATACCCTTTTAGAAAGAAGCCTGACAGTCAGAGGTGGAACAGTTACTGTAATTTATTTGGCAGGAAAAAACAGCATCAAGCTTTGCAATATCTGTGATAAAAAAAATAAAATTCACTTGAGTAAAATTCTCTTTAGACAGTTGCCTCCAGGAATGGAGCATGCTGGAATGTTAAATCAAGAAATGTGTCACAAATGGTTCATGTGCCACTAGGTTCAGAAGCATCAGCTGCAAGAGTGGCCTGTGATACTGAAGGCAGCAGAAAGAGGTAAAATACATTCAGCTTTTAGTGCTGGGTTTACTGCACTATTAATTGAAGACATTATCACAGTTGAACTGAGTACCCAGGTGTCAGTGTGGCTGACAATAATAAAGAGGCAGCCATTGCAGTGAGTTATTTCAAGACATTCCAGTCCTTAGTACGTAGCATACTGGCTTTCATAATTAAATTAATGCCTTTTGATTTGAGACCACTGGCATGTGTATTGTGGAATTTGGAGGAAACAGAGGAGAAGACAGTGAGCTATTTTTTTCCAGGAAGGGAGAGAGGAGAAAAAAACTCCCAAGTGGCACATCTACGTAAAAGAAAAGGCAAGGCAGGACACAGGTTCCTAATGGCAGCATTTCCCTTGTCAAGTAGTGTGCTTGTCCTCTGAGAGGTAAAGCAGGTAACGACAAGGTCCCAAATCTCGTGCCTCAAGTGTGCAGTGTTACTAGAACGTAAAGCTAGGTTCTTCATCTTCACAAGAAGCTCACCGCACTGGACACTAGTAAGCCCAGTTGGTGAAGGACAGCTAATTTACATTTGGTGGACAAATTTAACCTTCAGTACAAGGATCCTCTGAAGTTACAATGGGACTAGTATGATACTGTCAGCCAAGTGCAAGCAAGAACAACCCCAAGGCCAGTGTGAGTTACTTTGGAGGCTAAATTTAGCCCTAAATATGTAAATAGAGTTTGGCCAGTCAAGGCCCAGGATATTGTGCTCATAGTGTCTGACTGAAAGAAGTCACGGCCTTGAATTTGGTACTAGAACGGTTCATAAGCACACGGACACTGGCACTGGGAGAGAAGGGATAGGAACTTTGGGATGCCATTTCCATGGTTACTTATGTGTGTTTACACTGGTTCCACTTCTTCAAAGTCCGCTTTTAGGCAGTGTGGCAAGTGAGCTTTAGAGGAGCTGTGAGTACAGGGAGAACAGTGGCCAGGATTTGGATGTACATTCAGGATTGCAACAAGCACAGATGTGGAAATGGAGGAAGAAACTCCAAAGCTCGTGATATTAGTGGAACAGAAGAGAAAGGGCAGATTCCTTTGAAGTCCCAACCAAAGCCCTCGTGAAATACAGTACTGGGAGGGGGACAGGGAAAATAGAAGTCCATGACTAATAGTAGTTACGTTGCTTAATGTATTATTAGTGAGACCTCAAAAGCAGTTGTGGAGAGAAATAATAGGGTGCCATATCTTTTAAGTTGTATAGAAATGAAAACTTGTAGGTATGAGTTAGTAGCTGTGATATATGTATTGTGAAGAAATTGGACCTGTTTAGACATTGTGAAGACCCTGCCAGTCTCTGCAGATAACGTCCTTCTTAAATAGCTGACAGCCTAAAGCATAACATTGAGGAGACAGTGCAGTGTGGTGATCAGCTTGGCATTACAATTTATTAAAATAGCTCACTGTCAAGGAATCACAAAGAAGGAAAGTTTGTGGGAAAATACAAAACACGGTCAAAGTTGTAAATTGCAATGAGAAACTATTTCTATGCAGAGCAGGCTTGTGGAAAAAGGATAAGGTGCTGGCAAGAGAGGAGGTGATAAATGAGACATTAAGTCTGGCATCACTTGCAAAGTGGTTTTACAAATAGACCCCAAAATCTGAGAAGACAAGGCTGAGGAAATTTCTCAGGGAGTCTTAAAGGCAGAAGAAAGACGTTGAATATTTCAGGTTTGGTCCATGTGTTAAGGAGAAATTGCTTTTTCAGGAAATGAGTTGCTTTCACCTGCAGAACATCAATTAGCGTTCTGAAGGGAGAAAAATCTGAATATTCTTCAATCTGCAGCTGCCAGCAGTGCTTTAATGCTTTCTAAACAAATAATTATTTTCTTTTGAAATAGAGCTGTAGTGTTTTATTTCCCAGATAACATTGCTTTTATCATTTGAAGGTTAGGGTTTGGCATGTTAACAATTATAAGGTAGCTGTTAATGTGAGGAAGCACTGTAGTTTTTTCTGAACGGCTCCCCCACACATCGTCCTGTTTTGGATGGCTTTATATAATTGCTGTTCATTTTCCTTTTGATCTGTATGTCTTCAGTGGACTAACAGAGGTGTCCTGCAGGGGTTATGAGTGCATTGTTTAAATTTGACACTAGAAGAAATACAAAAGTCTGAGTTTAGAAACAGCCAAAAAATCCACTTTGCACAAGATCATTAGCTGGTATAAAATGTTCTATATCCAGTTATACTAGCTGAACTACAGCATGTTACAGTCTGGCCAATTCCTGTGTTACCAAACACCCAGATAATACTTAGAGTGAGATCAAAGAGTAGATGAGTTACTTCACTCTTTAGGAAGTAAAAAAAATGTTAAGTAAATTGAATACTTTCTGCACATCAGAGAACTGGGAATTAATTACAGAGGACTGGGAAAAACAGCTAAGCCTAGAACATTTCCTACTGTAAATACTTGTATTTAACTGTCAGCAATTATTTAATGTAATTTGGGCTGCTTCTCTACATCAGCTCTGGTACTGGTGTTTATTATTCTTGGAAATATTAGCTGTCTATGAAAGCTTTTCAGTTTTAAATAAGAAGGAAAAATATTATTTTAGGAATGATTGTGGGCGTTTGCCAAGATTTTTTAAAACCAAGAACGAATAATTAATCAAACCAGCTATCTAATCAGAATAAAATATAAAGCAGACAGTGAACTAGTTTTTACATAAGAACACAATCAGGATTTTTTTTTAAAAAAAAAGATGATTTGGCTCTGAATTTTCATCCTACTCTATGTAACTTGTATTTTGATTTGATTAGCAGTACCCAGACATTTTTACACAAAGACTTGAGTTCTAAAATGCTTTCATCCATAATAGTTATTGTCGTAGTAAAGGACTGGTAATTTCTTTGTAAATTGGTTCATTGTATCAGCTATAACTTGAATAATGGCATTTCAGCAACATTTCTTTAAAGAGGTACCAGTTCTCTGTCCTAATTATTCATACGCAGAAGGGCCTGAACAGAAAACGGCCCAAAGGCATCTGTAAAAAAAGCTGATGACCCATAACACACAAAATATAGGTGTATTAGAGAAGATGGTGTTCAGGAGGTCATTGCATCCAGTGCTTGAATACAATATCGTGTCTTCTCTGCAGGAATGTCATAGATTCTGTACAGCTTCCTGAAAACAGCAGTCCAAGACTTCCCCTGTACTGTGCTGCTTGTGTAACAGGATTTTCACTGACTGAATTTTTCCCTGCCTATCTGTCGAAAATATATGTAAAAATATATGTAAAAGTCTTGGAAGAAAGAAACCTGCTAAATCTAAATATTATCTTCAAACAGAAGAGATTTTTAAACAAATGAAATTTCAGTTCTGGCCTGCCAGGACTATTGCATGAGACACTGGTGATAAAATGGTTATCATAGATTTGGCAACCGATATTGATGTATTGATATATAGAGTATAAAATTAGTAAGCTTCCTCTTTCACAGCAATTTAATTTAACAACAGTGAAAGAAAAACTCGGTCCTATATATTATGAATTTTGTTTTCCTTCCTGCTAACATACAAATTTGAACAAGACTTTGTTTTGTCATCTGTATTCATATGGTGAGATAAACATAAACTGTCAGATCTGACCAGTATTTTTCCTTTAATCTGTGTTTTAAAATCTTTGAACAGACATATTTGGCCTTTAATTCATTACAAGTGTAGAAAAAGGCACTGCAGTCAAATTATGGGCACATTCTTTTGAGGTAATTTTCTTCCAAACAAAACCATTTTAAGTGTGTATATATAGTAGTTCATATAACAGCAGTGAGTAATTCAGGCAAGTGGTCCCCCCAGTGTGGTGCTTTAGAAGGGGGGATTGTTATGGGTTCCTTCCTACTTTTTTTCATTTTGTTAGTTGAACCAACATAGTCAGAGGGAAAGTCTTATTTTTTTCTTATTTTAAAAGTCCTTTTACCTCTTCTTTACCTCACACAGCTTATTTTGTGGAATAAGCCTGGGTTCATGGTGCTACTTTATTTGCTCCTTATTAACAGTTTATTGATTTTGTTTTTTAATCTCTTTTATAGATGAAAGAATTCCGAACTAAAATGCAGTCAATATTTCCAGCAATTCCTAAAAATAATGAGTCCACTGTTGAATGGGAAGACTTACTTAAATCTAAGTGAAAATCTCAGCTCCATTTGGAGATGTCTCAGCAAGAACAGGAGCAGATGTAGCAGAAGTGACCCATCTGAACAACAGAGAAGAAAACTCAGACTGAGCAAGTTCCTGACTGAGTTCATTGAACCTGGGGAGGCCAGTTAACAAGGGATTTAAAAGCAAAACGAAAGAAAAATTATATTGTACTTTTCAGCGTGCTTGGTATAGTTGATTTGTGAGCAGGTGAACTGTCTTGGGATAAGTTGGATCCAACTTGAAAAAAGACTCTCTCTTATGAAGACTTAGAGAAGAAACTGATCTTCAGTAGTAAATATAAGGACAAAACCCTAATAAGCTCTTATCCCATCCTGATTTTTAAGAGGAATTTTAGGAAATGTCTCTAGGAAACAAAGAAAGAGTACTTTCAGTGACATTCATATGTCCCATTAGGAATATAACCGAGTCAATTATGACAGTTCTATTACTGAGCCTGAAGGTATGGCCTGCAGTGCATTCTTCTAAAAATAAAGGAGATCTATTTAAATTTTCAGCATAGAAAATATATGAACCAAACTACTTTTGTGTGTTTGAAGGGAAAGTTTGAAACACCCCATATGCCAATAGTGACCTACTCAGCTCCTCTGCAAAGCATCAGAAGAAATCTCTACAAAGTGCACTGTTTGTTCAGTATTAGCTTTTTAAATTGGATCCCACAATAGTGAATCTGATCGTTTGCATAAAAGTGTCTACTAGATTTATATAGCAATTTAAGTTGTAACTGAAAAGAAGTATAAAATAGTGAGACACCCAGTCTGTCCTACACAAATATTTTGAGCTAAGGAACTGTATGGGCAGGGTTAGTTTTTTGTATTTCCGTGGTTCCTGTGGCTCTGCTACCAGGAGAAGCAATGTGACATTTTCCACACTGCAGCAATCTCATGAAGTGTGGGTGTAAACTAGAAAGAATAATGTCTTACTCAAATACTGTATTTGCAGAACTGTAGAGCTGTAAAAATGCAGCAATTTAAAAATAATGCTATCAGTGAGCAATCCTTGGTTGAATGCTGAGTTATCAGGTTTTTTTATTAATTGCACACAGTCCAATTAGTCAGTTGTCAGATTTAATAAAATCTTCTTAAAACCTGTCTTTTGTGATTAAGTCTTTATATTCATAGGAAAGAACATTTTAAAAAGCTTTAAATGTCAGATGAATAATACAGAAGTTTGGTTTTCCTTTGAAACATGACAGCACTAAAATAATCTGTAAAGAAATTGAAGTGTAATAGTTGACATATTTTTCTTAGCTCGATGCTTGTAATCCAATATTAAATAAATTGTGGTGAATACTGCCATCATATGCACATGTGGCGTGGTACTATTTTCACTGTTCTGTTAGTTTGTGTGCATGGTGATACCCGAGTTGCCTGCGTTCAGGTATATTCGTGCTGAGTTGCCAAGTTTAACAAGTAGCCATGCCATTAAAACTGGTCAAGTACTAAGGTAAACCATATAAATGTGAATCATATGATGTCTTTAAGGTTGCTTACCTTTAATTTCTAACGTGGCATTCAGGTAATCTGCCTTCATCTGGATTAAATAACTCACCTAAATTAGTCATCTAAAATTCCCTGCAGAGTCAATGGAGGAAGACGGGACTGGTTGGAGGGCGACTTGCGCTGTACCGAAATGAACGGCTGCTCCTGGAACTGTGCGGAGCGTCTGACCCACCTGCCTGCTGGCTGCCTCTGAAAAGAGCCGCTCTGCCCTTGCGTATCTCCCATCAGCACAGTGACTGCGTGAGAACACAGCTCAGGAGAAACTCAGAAGAAAAATGAGTACTTTTCCAGAGCTTCAGAGCTCTGAGGGTTAGGCAAGTGCTACTCCTGGCACCAGAGAGCTGTCCCTTCTGGTAGGGATTAGTCACTGGATCAGTGTAACTGTTCTGTAGAAAAAAAATACCTTAGGACAGATAGGGTGAATTAGATTTGTAGGTGCCCGGTTATACAAACATACAAGGTGATGCCCTTCAATAAATCCTAACATAGTGAAATACGTGGACAGATATCTTTAGAATAGAATCACACATACAGGGCAAGTACAGAGTGATCAAGTAAATGTGTCGATGTATAAGGCTGACCATAAAACATCTTCCACAGAGAGAGGAATTCCTACATCACATTATTATTCCAAGTTTTATTCTGTGCTTTTGGCTGGAAATGGGTTTTCTCTAGGCAATTTGCTCCACTGCCCACTGACAGAAAGCTGTGGTTTTTGTCACCTACAGCATCTGCTGACTTCAACCAGGCTCCTAAGAGATCATCATTTTAGAAAATTCATGTCACCTAACAAAAATGCCAAGTGGAGTAGCCTTCAATATTTAAGCTGTCATTCACCAATCTCCGGAGAGTTACATGCCTGAAACTCAATTAAGGATGAAGAGCTGAATCAACACTGGAAGAGTCTCTGCTGGTGGTTGCCAAATTTCTAGACGTTTCGAACCTGATAGGCCAGAAAACAATCCCATCTGGGCAAATGGCCTATTTCAGCAATTGGGATTAAGCTGACAGAAGTTTTCCGTAATTTGTCTATTTCGTTAATAGCAGGGACATATTGTTAAATTAGTTAATGGGAAGGAAAAATGTTTAACAGTTAATGCGATCCTTTATGTGGTGCACCATCTGTGTATAGTGTGCTGAATGTCCCTGGATGTGGAGGAGAGGAAATCACACACACTTTCAACCTTGTCTTCTTTACTGTCATTATCTTGGAGAAGTATGATAAATAATCATATTTATCTTCTGGAGCATATACAGTTTTAATCAAACCGTTAAACAGGAAGACATTTTTCACAGACTTCATAAGGCACAAAAAAGACATTATGTCCCCACAAGCAATGCATTTCATGGGCAATGAGCACTAGAAACTTAGAATGGAGTGCAAAGAAAGGGGTTTTTTTTCCTTTCATATGTGAATGAACCTATTTACAGAGACTTTAGTCAAGCATATTTGGGGACTAATCCTGAAATTCCAGAAGGAAACAAATCAGCTTTTTTAGACTATATTGTGCAAAGTGTGAGAGAAATTTCTGATCCTCCATGTCCAAAAATGATCAGTTTTATTTGGTTGAACACTTGTTTCTATGAAAGAGGTTTTGCTGTTAATTTGAGCTTCAAGAGGACTGGTTCCGTTATTCATCAGCCTGACAACTGGGAATGCTGCTCTCCTTCCAGTCGGATGTGTTATTTGGATCATCAGCAGAGCAGGGATGAGATTAACAGTTAGCAATTAGGGTATGAGCACAATTCTTGCCCTATGACTGGTAGCCCTCACTGCAGCTAACCACGCGTGCATGCATGTGGATGCACATATGCATAGGGAGGGAGTGGGAGAGGTTTGTACAGCCATTAGACAAAACATAACAGAGAAATAAGTTTTCTTCTGCTTCACTTAATAACCAATGGCTAAGATACTAAGCTGTGATGGTAGTTTTAGAAGTCATGCGGTCTGACAGGCAGCAGGAATTTGAAACCTAGTCTTCTGAATCACAGGAAAGTTCCCCAGACCAAAACACTGTTATTATATGTAGGGTTGAGGAACACACAGGAACACCGTCTGCCTCATTAGCTCCTGCTGAAGCTGTTTCATTTAATGTAAAAAAATACAACAGTTATTACACTGGAGAGAATGAGAGAAAACAACTGAGATGCTGATAATTTTGCAAACAACTTCGTGGAATAGAAAAGGGTAACATGCAAGAATAACTAACATGAACGGGGACAGTTTGACACTGGAGAGGGACACCTCCTGCATGGCCTGTGGCCTAGGACAGCCACCTGGGACATGAAGGCCTTTTTCAATTTTTATGCTTTTTGCTTTGCTCTTCATCTTTATTTTTTCCTTACTAAAAAATAGAGTAAATAATTCAGAATGGGAACATTTACATTCATGGCTCTGTAGATTGTTCCACTACAGAAATGTCTCCTATATTTTCCCCCAAAAGAAACATTTTCACCGCAAGACTGAACTTTTTTTTTTATCCTGTGCCACTGGACTTTACATTTGTCTCTTCTGTAAGGCCTCTGGAGTTCTTGCAAGCAATAGCAACTGATTAAACTTAATTCCTGATTCCTAGCCTTCCCCTTGGCTGTTGGACTATGACTTTATATTGATAAAGTGTACCGGACAGGTTATTGTTCTCTACTCTGCTTGCCTACACAGCTTGTTTATTATTTGGTATGACTTATCTTAAGAACAGTGTGTAGATGATATGCAGAAAGGCTGGAATTCACTCATATATCTGAGTCTAGCTCATTGCTTTCATACTCCATTGTTTTACAGAGGCATACACAGATCCATATCAGTTCTTTATTACTTCTCATTCTCCTTTCATTTAGATCTCTTTTTTCTTTAAAAGAAAATGGAAAAAAAAAAAAAAGACAAGTGGTTTTAGATGTGTGGATTTTGGATGCTCACAGTGAGAGCTTTACTGATGATGGATAGCCAGACAATACAGCCCTTTAAAGGAGAAGGATTTTCAGATTGGACACACAATTACTGTATTATGTAATACATCTATGTTCTCTGTGACCGTATTTTTGTGGGTCACAGGTTTGGTTTTATGTCACTTATGAGAACACTATGAAGTAAAGAAAATTTTCTGCAGGGATCCTGTTGAAAAATAAAAGCTCGCATATCAGGGATGACTTACTCCATGCTAAACACTAATCTGATATTAAAGGACAACACAGTCAAACCCAGTATTACCTGCAGCCAATGCTTTTCAACGAATGTACTGGATTTCTATTCCTAGTTCCCACAGGCATATGCAGAACAATACATCAAAATTCTCAATATTTAGATATTTAAGTGAAAAATAAAGTGCACCATAAAAATATACCACAAACTCTATAAAAAATTAACCTGATTTCTTAGGCCAATTGCTACCGTATACTCACAAATGACAAGTCACAACAGAAACCCTTGGTTTGAGTTTAGCTGTTTTCCCTTCTTTGGTGTTAAGCAGCATTCTTCTCCTCCAAAACTTACTGCTCTGGGCCTTCACTGTCATTAAGAAAGACCAAAATCTTCACTGCACCAGCTTTCCCTGGCAGATAGAAGTTTGGAGAAGAGCTTTTGGGTCCATGTCAGAATCCTGTGGCCCTTGGCTGGCCTGACCTCAAACCAGCTGTAACATGGTGGGTTTTTCTAGGGTTTTCTTTCGTTTTTTTGAGTTTCTTTACAGCTGAAACTTTGAAGCTCAAAAATCCTCAGAAGGAACAGAAAGAGAAACCTCATGCAAACAAATACCACTGATCTTTACGCAGCTTTGATCTCTTATATATCTATAGTGCCTTTCATCATGAAGAAGCCCAATAAGATTTATAAATTGCCTTCAAAGGGAAATATCTTATCCTCTGCACCACAATGTGCACACCACTGAAAACGAGTCTTCAGAGTAGAAAATGACCCATAGCATGATGTATATTAATAGGCAGTAGGGTGATAGTTAGCAAATATAGGAGAACACATTACTTGGTAGGATCCGTAATATCAGAGAAAATACTTAATAAAGGCCTCAGTTTTTGATGGCACATTTATCCAAACTGGAAAGAGAGGCATCTTTAAGGGACGCGTTTAACTGTAAGGGCAGCCTGTCAGTCCTGGTCACTACACACGGCCAGTTGGAGACTGTTTGCATCCCTGGAAGCTGCTACCCTGTAAAGGATTCCAAGAGGAAAAGACAGAGAGTCCCGGCAGTGTCTGCACACACGAGCAGGCATGTGCAGATGCACTGCATGACACCTGAATCCTCAGTTCACACTGGCGCGTGTGGGAGAGGAATGACCGGGCAGGCTGCTCCAGCCCTGTGCCCGTCTCAGCCTCGGGTCTCCCCAGCTTCCCATGCAGCAAACACCCCAATGCTCCTTGACCCTTCAAGACCCTGCAAGGCGGACAAGTACGTGTTAAGACAGACACAGAGGTGAGCAGAGGAAAGAGTCTGATCACAGTGGGCGGAGGAGCCTTTTGTGAACCGTTTCAAACTCTTGGGTGCAACAAACCCTCATGCTGGGGATGGCTCAGCAGGTGTTTTGTGCTCTCAGTTAAGCCAACCTATCTTCAGGACAGGGGCTTCTGTATCTCCTTTAAAAATGCACTGGCACCCCACAAGATTTCTGCACAGAAAATTTTAGAGGCACGTTTCTGTTCTCTCTCTGTATCTCTTGAAAATCCTGGCCTTAGTGAATCCAGCTGAAACAGCTCCCTCCTTTCCTTTAGCCAGGATCTTTGATTAACCGAGCCTTTGACTGTCTGAAAATTGCAGGCACCCTTGAAGACTTTCAGGTAATTGCAATCTCTACTGTGTTTCAAAGCTAAGGCTTAGGTTACTAAGCCGTCTCCATAATGTCTGATCAATGAAGTGATCAATTAGGAATGGGAAAATGAGTTACGGTACAGCAAGTGGAATGGCTAATGATCTAACACAAGAGAAGTCTTTTAATCTCTGGCTCACATGACTGCATGCTGACCCACTCCCCCACAAAGCTAGCAGGGTCCAGGAAAGTTGAAAATTACCATAAAAAAAGAGAACAAATGGATACCCGGTAAAAATCAATTAAAACTAGAGGCATTGTAAGGACCTGGAGTGGGCTCAGGAAAAACTCCAAATGTTTGTTTAATGGATATATGAGATTGTTTGCCCTAGTAACTGTGTCTCTGTTTGATATGTATGAGGCTTTGAATATTTTATAGCAGCGATGGCTGTGTTCACTTAAAGGCAGCTGCTTAAAAAAAAATTAAAATTCCGGAAAACACTTTGTCTTTCAGCTCAGCATTATGTAATGTTTCAGGCTTGATACTCATTTTCTTTGAAGGCTTTTCCTACTGGTAACATCAGAAGTGTCACCCAGGAAAGATGCTTCATCTAAAAAAAAAAAAAAAGTGTTGTTAGGTCTTTTTGGTTTTGTTTTCTTTCTTGTTTTTTTTCTTTTTTTTTTTTTTTTATATTCCACTGACAGATAATGAGTGTTAATGCTTCATCTGAAACAAAAAATGATAGCTGAATTGGAAGAGTGCTAGAGAGGAGGGCACTGGGGAACACATTTGTGAGCCATCACACAAATTCTCAGAGAAACCCAGGCAGAAATTCAGAACATCATATCTTAATAGATCATAATGTACTCCAGAAAGAGTAGAGATAATGTATCCTAATGTATTCAATATTTGCCTTTGATGTAAGCTTAAGCATTATTCCATATGTTTTACTCCACTACTAAATTAATTTTGGTTGGAAACCATCACACATTAATTATCAAATATGACTAAGCTCCAGCTCACTTGTTTTCCTAGGTTATTTGATGTCTGCTGTGAGACAGTTACATTGCAGAATTTTGTTTATAATAGCTGTGGCTAACATGTTAACAGTGACTCTGCCAGATTTGCTAGCTGTCAGGCACAAATACAGCTCAGCTGTCCACGAAGGAGACTATAGGAAGGGAAAGACCTGAGCCTCATCAGGCACTTTGCGCATCCACGAGATCTTCTTTAAAACAAAACAGCATAAATCAAAATCTGTTTTTACAGAGAAAGAATCAACCCATTTGGACCAAACATTTTATATATTGCGGAGCGATTACTGCAAGCAAACACTTGAGTAAAGAAGGCAGAAGTTCATTTTTTAAAGTGTGCTCGGTACTACAGACCGCTTCCTGACCTAATGCTTTGTTTTTGAACAGCTTTTATGTGAATTTTCAAAAACGTTTTCAATAATGGATGTGCCATAATTACAGCCTGTGTTTCTTATGAGAGGGGGTTTTACTATTCAGATCTTGTCATTTTAAGATCAAAAGATTTCTATTTCAGAACTGTCTTCCTTGCTGAGCTCTAGACAGACAGAATACTTTGTGAGTTGCCAGATTCTTAGCTGTTGTAAGCTCTGTTACAGTTAAACTAAAGACATGTTCCTGAAAAATCCTTTATCACACAAATAGCTTATTGCAGTATTATCCACACCTCTTGAATAGAGAAGCCCACATTCACTCTGAAAAAATCTAGGGACTGTCTTGTGTGAGTGATACCAGAGGGGAAAAAATTATGCTTCAGATTTTCTAAAGCTTTGTTGATTCATCATGATAACAGTCCTATCAAAAACCAAAGGTTCATAAATCTAGACCCTGTTGTATGAAAAACAATTCATCCTATCTGCCTCACCAGTCAGATGTGGAGAGCTTGCCCTACTCACAGGCAGGGGAGGCAGTGCTCAGAGAGTGAGGAGGTCATATTCACAGCTAGTATTTGGCTGTTGAAATTCAAGGTTAAATGACAAAAGCAGTCCGAGCACAATAATGGCAAAAATCACACAAACTGCAAAAGCTTCAGCCCAAATATTTCCAAGGGCAAAATCTCTCAAGAAAGATGATCTTGCTATTATGTGTCACTTCAAATGTTGTTAAGAAAACAGATTGCTTTCAAGTTTGACAGAATATAGGGTTTGCGTTAGAACGGAGATGTATTCATTCTACTTATGACCTGTCTCTGGTGATGTGCCAACCTTGAACGACTTGCTTACTCCTATTGAAAGCCCTGCTAGCTTCACTTGAGGCTTTACTGGGACATTCATTTAAGGGGATACTGCTGCAGGAAAAAGTAGCCCTTAAGCCTCTTCTTCCTGCAGCCACATCCTTTGACATCCCCTCAGCTGAGCACGCAGCATTGGTTGTGCAGCTGAGTGACAGTGCAAATCAGGAGTAGATTCAAGCCAAAAGAAAATTTCTCCCAAAATTTCCCAGCTGCTCTAGTTCCCTGACCTAGTGCATCACAGTTCCTCAGCTTCTGCTGGCACAGTGCACAAGGTAAGGAAGGAATGGGGACTATTTCTGAGCAGCAACGAAATGGCAAGCAAACCATGATCTTGGTGGAGATAGATCTGGAGCCTTCAATTGTAAAAATCATGACCTTAATGAACATGAAAACCCATTACAGTTCTGCGTGGTTACTTTCACATTGAGCTGAATTCTGTAGGCTTTACATTCTTTTTACCAAAACTTCTGCGGTCAGTGAAATCTCACCAGAAGACAAGCAAAGCTTGGTCCACTGATACACAAAACTTTAGAAGAAGGGTGATTGGCAAAGAAGGGGGAAAGACATGACAATGGCAGAGGTACAACAAATAGTTTTTATAAAATCTTGAAAAATAAATACGACCAAAGTATTATGTAATGAACACTAGAATCTCAGAATCTCATCTTGTAAGACAATGTTTGGAATTAACTTTAACTTTTTTTTTTTTTTTAATTATCCTGCTGGCCATCTGTTATGATTATTCCACTTCACATTTAAAAAGCTTTCTCATCCTTAGCAGATGTTCAGTTTTTCTACATGTATGTTTTGTACTTCCTTTCAACTATACTAACGGGCTTTGTACTCTCAGAACTACAAGTTTGCTTATATTGCCTCCACAGTGACTGTAACACCCTCTTAAAAGTTGAATAGAAAGCTCTTGATGACTCCTTACTTTTACAAAGTGGTATTCAAACATCCTCACAAAACAGCCTTTGCGGTCATCCCTAGAGGGCAGGGGAGTCCCTATTCATTCTGAAATATGAAGTTGAAAGCCTCAACTAGCTTTACTCTAACTCCTGCTTGCCACTAAAGAAATGAGTTGTCTGTTCACATGGTAAGGAGAAATTTGAGCATAGGATATGTATCTGATACTCCTTGCATTTGGATGAAATATTAATAGTTTTTCTGCTGTTTTGTGTTGTGTACCTAAGTCAATGTGCATGATTAATGGTGAAAGAAGTAAGGGAAGTATCACAGAATGCCGTTTTCCACCCTGCCAGTCCAGCGAACATAAAGGATGCATGTGTCCCATATGACAGGTAGAGGTATGAAAGGTCAAACATTTGTATGGCATATATTACAGTGTAACGGCTTCCTGACATTCAAAAGTTTTTTAAGTTTTCTGAAAGAGACATGTACCTGTTTCCTCTAATATATCTGTTAGCATTTTTTCTTCTCCACCTCTAAGTGAACTCCAATTTTATAAAATAATGATACAGTTAGGGTGGGTGTTAGAAGAAATAGAGGTAGAAATAGCAGAGGAAAGAAGAAATGGATGTTTGCAATGGGTGGAGAACATGGATTAAATGAAGACCCGAGTAAAATGGAACTCTTTAGAAAGGCAGCAGGTAAATGTGAGAGATGATTAGACTAAGGTCACTATCTCTTCCTGAAGACCCACGGACATACTAAAAGGAAAGGTGTGCAGAGATTGCTGTTTCATGCAACACTGCCTGGTCAGAGACGTTATGTTCAAGAGCACAGCTACATATGTGTTAGTCAGTTATTAGGCAACGCTGCAGATTTCTGAAGAATACTGTGTCTTTGGAAGGAATATTCCAGGGGATAAATTTGAACCCAGCCCCAGAGGCATTACATTCTTCCATCATTGTTGTCTAACAATTTTCTTCAAAACAACTTTCTCCCAGCCATTTGCGTATTTTAGTTTCTTTATCTTTGTAGATGTGTCCTTCTGCTTTCTCAAATAGACTTTGTTTCAATTTTCTCAATAGCTAAAGTAGCACAGCCTAAAACAAGGCTGGCATGATGCAAGCTCCCCCCACCCTCCCTACTTGTTGGAGGGTTTCAGCCTCCCCACTTATTTCTGGATCTGTTTTTATCCCTCCTGCCACTCCCAGCAGGGGCACAAGGGAGGTCTGCAACCTGTGCAGAGCTGGGCTGAACACTCTGAGAGAAGTGATGAGGAGAGCAATTTTAGCCATGAATATCCTAATGAAGCTCCTGTGCTGACCTTACACACTTCTGATTAAGCAAATATGCAAATGTAA
This sequence comes from Columba livia, assembly GCF_036013475.1. Lineage (NCBI taxonomy): Eukaryota > Metazoa > Chordata > Aves > Columbiformes > Columbidae > Columba > Columba livia. The sequence continues at coordinate 64,510,489 of NC_088604.1, forward strand.
AGCAGCTCAGAGCTGGATTAGCATTCAAAGGTTTTTAAAAAGCTACTGTGGCTACACGCAGAGTGACCTTTAGGCCTGCTCCAATCTGCTAGAATGCAGATGAGGAAAAAGAAAGACATTATAAAGACAGACTCCATCTTTTTCATATCTTGCAGCCACCATAAAATGGGCCGCAGGAGGAAATGAATATCCAGACCAAGATTTTACAGCTGATTTGGTTACATGGCAAGAGATTTTTCTGCATCATACCTGGGCATGTCTCTTCCAGTACCATCCAAAACCAAAAAGTTAGCTCAGCAGTTGGTTTGATCATAATCCTGCAGGTTTTGTTCTTTAAAAAATTAAAAAGAAAAGCTGGTAAATAAGGATCCAAATCTGGGTCCCAACAGTGCTACCAAGACTCAGGGTGGATCAGGAAATCCAGGGGAAGTAGGAGATGTATCTCAGAATAACAGGAGAGCTATTCTAGGCAACTCTCAGGAATCTGTTCTTTCTATAAAGTGACTGTTAGGAGCAAACCCTTCAATTCCAATTAATTAGAAAAATCTTTTTTAGTTAGGAGTTACTCCATTGGCACTGTCATGTGCTGTGGTGTATATCACAACCCAATGGCCTGAGCTGTGGTTTTTAGACTCAATATCAAGATCCATAGATGCCTGAATCTCATCTTACTAAGAGGATGGAAAACTACAGTATGGAAAACCATGGGAAAGGAGGGATTAAGAAATACTGTGCTGGGTTTAAATGTTAGAACCATCTTTTTCTCAGCAAGCTCTCATGACCATTTACAGTCAACTGCTACACTACAAATATACATCCTATTTCAAGGAACACAGCAGTGGAAGAAACCTCCTGGGTTCTCAAGACCCTGTGACTGCAAGGACCACATTTTATTCTTCACTTCACGAATCAGGTATTTAGTTGTTGTTGTTCTCGCTAAATCCACTGAAAGCCTTTTCCAGAATGGGCTTCCCTCATGACTGGGAATTATCTTCTAATTTGCAGTTTAAGTGCTACCTTTCACCCATTTGTTCTGCCTTTGTCTAATTACTTCCCAAGGCCTATTCTGTATCAATGTATTTATTTACTTTTACTAAAACTACTGCTTGAAAAGATATCTTAACAAATAAAAATAATGAAGCAGGAGGATACTATAAGCTAGATGAGATCCTCTACTGGTATAAACTGATTTGACTTTAATGCTGATGTGTGTTTCCTGGGAATCTAATATAAACGGTAAATGTGTTTGTTTTCAGGTTAGACATGAAAACAAATGTCTGTGCTAAAGGGCTATGAATATATCCATAGTAAACATATATGTAACTATGCTTTCAGGTAACATTTCTGCCAATTTTTTCTCAGAACACATTAAAAAGAAAAACCAAACACTGAAAAAAAGTTTTCCTGTTCTGATTTTCTCTAATATTTTGTTAAAAACACTTCTCCACTCTTGATCACATTATATCCCTGTGTCTTAATGTAGCATGCCAATTACTGTTTATTTTTGCATCAATCAACTACATATTTCTAAATTTTGAAGGTATGGTGGAATATATTTGTTTACCCACTGCATACTTGATGTTCCAGAATACATTTATGCAATTGGCAACAAAACATTATAATACATTGTTTTATTTTCTTGCTTTGGAGATACAAAATAAGTATCATCAAAACTTACTGTGGCTCAAAATACTATAAAATGTTCACAATAACTTGTTCAAGTTACATCTAAAAGGCCGAAAATCTTATTTTATGACTTAGGAGCAATCGCTCAAAGGTTTGAAATCTACTGATTCTTTGCACATGCTAGTCATTTTGGAAAGGTTGGAGTACTTATTTGCCAATACTTTAATAAATCAAAGGAAAGTAAAAACTTTGGCAAAGACAAGACCAAAAATATTCAAAACCAATAACATGAAGCTATAAGGGGAAGTACACATCATTCAGTTTCTAATGATGATAGAGCACATTTTTCCTGTGGTTTAATCTCCATCAGGTTTTATTTAAAACTCAAAGAATAAAAATTTCATGCCATTTTAAAATTACAGGCTTCATAGGGGCTCTGAGGCAAACTCTGAAATAGTGCAGGCTGATTCAAAACCAGATCTGAGTTCTGCAAGAAAGCTGGCTGCTCTGTGCTTATCATAAAATATGAAACTGAATTTTGTACCTTTACATGTAATGAGTCTTCATACGGTAAATATCTTTATTTATGCCCTGTATGAGGAGTACATATTGCAGCAATGGGATAAATATGGCTTGATTGTGATATGAGCCCTTCTGCTTATGAAGTCTGCAAACCAGAATCAAACACTTCTTTGTGAAAACAGCCTACACTTTAAGAAAGAAAGAAAATCAACAGAGCCTTATGAGATATAATTGGGATCAATAGAAATTACTGTAATTCTGAGATATGTTCTATAGGTTTTAAAGCCATCCTTTAGTACTCTGTACTAAAGGCATAATTATACATTTAATTATAGCAGATGGCATAAGAAACCTCTAGAAGTATCATTTGTTAATATATTCTGCTGGGCTTATCCATCAAGGTAGTGCAAATTGGCATAAATTATACTTTCTTTTGGCTCTTTGGCATGTTGATTGCATTGCGTTACATTCTCTCCAGGCTCTATTCTTACTCTCTGAACTATGACTGAGAAGTCTTCTTGCTTAAACTTAGTTCAGGGACAGTGAAATCTTTGAATGCCAGAGCTAGAAATTCCAATGGTTGGTACAATATTATATTCAAGTCCATTCAGCTCATTTTCCTCCTGAACTAGACAGTCACCCTGGAAAGGGTAGGTTGCCAAGAAGACAGACTTAACAGAAAGAATGAAAATTAGAAGTGGAATTAGATCCAAGCAGATCCTTCCCGCACAAGTAAAGAAAGATGCAGGAAAGCCAGCATTTGGATCAGCTGCTTCTGATGGTGTAGGGCTGAGACGAAGGTAAGAAGTTCTATGTACAGTGTCACCACCATGTTGTGGTTCTTCTCGCAGGCACAGGGAAAGCTCCCTTGTTAGGACAAAACTCAGGTAGCCATCAAATTTAGGCTGAGGTTTTGAGAACGGCGTGGGATGCTTTATTCACCCAACAGCCATGTGCCTGTAGCCTTGTGTGTTTGCAGACAAGTGACTAAACTTGCCTTTACAAGGGAAAAGAGGAATGCACTTGAACTGCAGAAACCTGCATGAGAGGTAACCACGTCTTGCTTTGTTCTTAGAGCCTTGCAAAGAACTCAGAGACGCTTCTCAGATGTCACAGCTTCCAGGGGGAGGGCAGGCATGGCAACACTGCAGCTGGCATTCAGAGCAAGCAAACCTGTGAATCAAGACTGTAAATCCACGCCGTTGTCACCTCCAGTTAGCCCGGGGAAAGTTACTAAGGAATAACGCTCACGACAATGAAGCTGTAAGGTACCGGTTCTCCAGCAGAGGGTAGCGTTCGTATATGGAAAAGTGATGGCACCTCGCACTAGTGCTTTCTGCTACATCTTTTACAAAACCCGGGGATCTCAGCCTTTTCCCTTGTTAGGTAAATGAACTAATCATCCGATCCTGAACGCTTGATAAAATATGGAAAAGTATTATATTAAAAACATTAAGGCAGAATTTAAGATTATGTATTTAAATTAAAATTATCAGCAATGAAATAATTGAGATTCCAGAAGCAAAGTTGACTTGAACTCTCTCCATATCTTGCATTCTGCATATTTTACAACACAGAGAGTATTATAACATTGATTACTGTGATGATTAAATATAGACAGTTTAGGAATGTCTGAATCAATCAATCCCCATCAGGGAGTGGGACTTCAGTTCAGAAGGTGTTGAACACATGTGTATCTGGATATATATAAAATCAATGAGACAATGAGTGTTTCAGCAGACACAGCCCTGAGCAGCTTTATGTACTTGGCTTTTAAAAAGTAAAATGGGGAAACAATCTATGCAAAAGCAGCTAAAATAATATTATTCCTGGAGTCTAATTTTTTCCATTTTTTAACTTTGCAGCTTCATTTTTTCAGTAATCTAATCTAGCTGCATTAATATAGGGTACCTGCAAGAAATTTGCCTGTGTTGAGAGGCTGAGTCACACTGGAGCTACTCTGCTTATATGTGATATTCCCTCCTTCTAGCTTCCAGCTGTCCCTTTGTCTGAATTTATGTCTTTACAATGTGATATTGGTTAACTTTACAAACAGGGCAGTGCCATTCACTATAAAGATGCTGGAAGACAGGGAAGTGGCTTGGATGTTCCAGTCACAACACAGAGATGATTCATCTACAAGGCTGCTACCCTCACCAGGAAGATGACAACAGTGATTAGGAGATCAAGAGTGAGTTTGGGAAGGCATGCTACGTAAACAGAAGTTAAAGGGACTTCTGGAAGCAACAGCCGTGTTTTAAGATGCAGAATTAACCTCTGGACTTCCAGAGTGCACCCATAACTGTGTGAGACATGCCTGCTTTTCACAGTTGTAATTCATGGTAAAGGGTAGAAACTGACAACAAATTTGTGAATTTTACATATGGTTTTGTGACGCTATCAGATTTACTGATCTTGTGGGTTTTGGCATACTGCAAAACCATGATAAAACATGCAAACTGTGGAAATGAGAATGTATAATAATATATATTTCTGCTCTGTGCCTTTTTGATAAAAAAATATATTGGCATGAAAAACCCTCAAAAATTCAATTGCTTGTGTAAGCAACCCTTCAGTGTTTAGAAAAATAAAGGTCTACACTCTTCTAAGTTTATTTGAAAATCCTTCTCTGAGAAAAAAAAAACAACTGTTGAAAAACTAGGGTTTAATAGTGAGTCAGTGATATTTTGTTCCTAATCCTGCAACACTGTTTTCATGTGATAAAAATACTGTTGATTTCAATGTGAACAGTCACATACAAGGGTTTGCAAATCCAGGGCCTGAGGATATATGGAAAGGGAAAAATAGAAGTTAATTGAAAAGAAAACAGATGTTAAAGATGGGCAATAAAAACATGCAGAAAGAAAAAGAATGAAGCAAAGTACTAAAAATGGGAGGAACAAAATGATGTCATGAAAAAAGAAGACAAAGATTGACTTTGTATGTTGTGAAATTTAGACATTCTTCATAAATATATCTATGTAACTCAAAAAAACACATGCATTTCATAGCATTTTTGTGTTGAAAATGGTTATGTTTTAAGTGTGTAGTATTTGTAGTCTAACAATCTAAGTAAAACACTGCCTATTTGCTTCTTTCGTACTCCAATGCTTCCTCTTTTTAGTTCTTACTTCTCCTTGCACAAGAACTCCCATTGAAAAAAAAAATACATGCTCAAATGTCAGCTTTTTCAAACCTGCAGGTGCACCTGCACCCCTAAACATTAATCTGATTTGTTCCAATAAAAATAATACTTGAAGTCTTGCCCTGAATACACCAAAACACCCAAGTGATCCAACATGACCTCCCTCTTTCCTCATACTGCAATTCGAAGTTTCTTGTGCTTTCCCTAGGCCTTCCAGCTGCCATCCCACACTGACACCTGGCTTCTCACAAACCTACTTCCATCCTGTTCTTTATCCTTCTTTTCAGACTCTCTGGGGCTCCCCACCCCAGACCCTTCTCAACCACCTTCCAGTGCAAGGGGTACAAATACTCTCTCTTGCCTTGTGCTTCTCCTGTTCCCAAACCACTTCACCTCTTCTGTCACCTCCTTTGTCTAGTACACTTGGAGTATAAGTTCTCAGAGGCTTAGTGTATTTTCTTACTTACTAACCTGTACAGCATTGAGTAAAGTGATATCTGGATCCTTGGTTAAGGTTCCTTGATATTCTGATGATAGTACCAATGGGAAAATTTAGCAAGTTTTTTCAGAATCTACTATTAGTTAAGGATGAATATGTTCATCCTTATAAGTGATACGTTGATTTATATAAGTGCTGTAGTCATAAATTAAGCTAAATCACTTGAGTAAAGTTATATTTAAGTATTTGTAGGACTGCAGTTATAATTCCACTGAGAACTCTACTTTCAACAAATATCACCAACACCTACATGTTTCTACAGGGAAAAACTTAATATACAATCTGCTATAGATAATAGAGGTGATAATGCAACCAGTCTACAATTCTGAGGCAACTAAGGAAAAAAACATCTGAAAGAAAAATATTCAGTTACCCCCCCACACTCATAAAGCAATACAAAGCTCAAGAATCCAGACAATGCAAACGAAAAAACAATGTTGCAATTGGTATTCTGGGTGAGACTGCCTACACATCCCTACTGCAAAAAACTCCACAGATATTTGATAAGCTTTCCACACAGAAGTTTTATCCAATTTTTTGCTAGGTGGAGAATGGTTTACACCTGGAAGCACAACTCCCTTTAAGAGGCAGGAGTAATAAAGTATAAAACAAAACTAAGCCACCCCAGTACACACGGAGGAGAGGAGAGAGGAGAGAGGGGAGAGGGGAGAGGGGAGAAGGGAGAAGGGAGAGGGGAGAAGGGAGAGGGGAGAGGGGAGAGGGGAGAGGGGAGAGGGGAGAGGGGAGAGGGGAGAGGGGAGAGGGGAGGGGAGGAAGAAAACAAACTCATTTATTTTTCTTTGCAGAAAACCTTGCAAGAAATACAGGATCTTGTGCTGTCCAGAGAGGCTCAATACCTAGTGAAGGACATGGCTTTATTGATATCTTGTTTTTCTTTTCACCTCAATAATGGCAGAGATTGTATCAGAAAGTTTTAAAAGCAAAATAGAGGTTAGATCCATTTTCGATACTCTAAATTAAAAGAATAAATGAATCACCCAACTGTAGTTAATGGGCAATTAACATAATTCTGGTCCGGTGTAGCTGAAAGATAATGAAAAAGCTGATTGCAAATGAACCAGCAGTAATGTGGGAGGTCATAATAGTCCCATAACTCTGAATGAGAAACCAATTTCTCCTCTAACGCTAGATGCGTTGATTGGTGAAGGGCTTTATCATACTACGAAATTTGCCCGTGATAGTACGAGACATAAAATAAAAGGTTCTGCTGTGTACAGGGTGGATGGCTTACAGAACAGGTACCCTGAGCAACTGCATGAGTCTGTACTAGCTATCATAAACTAGAGGGTAATTAGGAGTGCAGTGGTGGATAGAGAGGAGAGAAACATATATCTGAGTAATGAGTTCACAACTGTACTACAGCAGGGCAACAACCCACTAGGGGAAATGCAGCAGGGTGTCAGGCTCTGTTCCAGCCTGGAGACGGGACGTGCTGATGCCCTCTTGGCCCACCTCCTGGAGACAGCATAATCTCTTCTTTGTGCTCAATTTGTTCTTAGTTAAGGAAGGGGTAATGGGGTGGGATGAATCCCACCCACAATGCTTTTCTCTTCTCTACACTTACCATCTATGTCCTGATCCTATTAAAACTTAAGATCTTGTTCAGCAAACTGTCATCATATAAAGTAAATTACATTTAATGCTAGTGGTAATGCTCGCAAAATCAAGAGAACAATTGTGTCTGGGGCACGGACCGCCTCTTTCCCTAGAATTTTAAGTAAATCTAAATTTAGCCCTTTCGTGGCTTTTGAGGAGAAGAAAAAGGTAATCATGTTAGAACACTGTAAAGGTAAACGAATCTATGTCCTTGCAGCAGACGGCACATTAACAGGGTGCAGACGCACAGGAAAAAAAAAAGAACTAAACCTCCAAACTGTACTTTTTTTCCTTGGTATTTTTTCATCACTGTTCCTATGTCTTTTCTACCAGGTTGAATAAAATCATGGTAGATTTAACAGGGAGGACTTAATCTTGGAGTTAAACTTATATCATGACGAATCAATACATTATTGCTGCATAATGCGAAATGGAAAAAGTAAATAGATGAAGTGAGAGTGCTTAATACTCAGAAATATTTAGCATAACACTCGGGGTGCATATATTACAAACAACCTTTTTAGATTTACATAGATTTTTACATCACCTTTTGCACCACTGTCCTATTACTAAACTGAGTGGTAACAGAAGTTACTGAATCACTAAGTCACATGAGATTAATTCTTCTTCTTGGTGTGTAGGGGTGCATGCAATTCTCACATGGGATCATCAATGCATATGAGCCCCAGCAGTGAGTGCTGCAGTAGATACCCATAGTTCCTTCACCCTGACTAGAATATTCATCTTTGTGCTGTCCATAATGTAGTTCATGTGTTCAACATCAAAAAAGCATATATGCCAAGTAATATACTACTAGCCCTCCCATCCAACCACCCAAATAAACACCTCTCAGATTAATTTTAAAGAAATATTTGTTGAAATAACTCTGAATACAATGTATTTGTCTACTGACAAAATTAGTAATAGCCTGAGAAGATAATAACTTAAATCTACTTGGGAAAGTCAACATGATTTTTACAATGGAGAATCTTGTCTTCCAAATTTTACTAGAGTTCTCTAAGACATCAACATGTACGCGGATGATGTTAATTCAGTTGACATATCTACTTGGATTTCCAAAGGTCTTCTAAAAAACCCTTCACAGAAAGTTTTAAGAAAGTTGAGCAGTGATGGGATAAAGGGAAAGGTCCCTGCATGGATAAGCAACTGGTAAAATGATAGGACAAAGAGAGGAAAAATGGACAGATAGTTTTTGCAACAGAGTGTGTTCCATTCTTAGAGTTCCTTGGATAGCCAATGTATTTATAAATTGTTTGGGAAAGTAGTCGAGTAGTGAGTTTAGAAAGTTTATGATACAGTTATTCAAGACAACAAGGACAAGCAGTGACCAAAAAAATCCTACAGAGGAACCTTATAAGGCTGAGTGGCTTGGCCATTAAATGACAAATGACATTCACTGTGGATAAATGAAAAGCAATGCACATGGGAAAAACAATTCTAACTCCACATATTAATATGATTGAGTTGATCATTACTCTTTAGGAGAAAGATCTGGGGTTATGATAGGTAGTCCTATGAAAATGTCAACCTGATGCTTAATAGCAGTCAAGATGGCAAGTCAAATGTTAGAAAGTATTAGGACACAAATGGCAAACAGACCAGAGAACATCACTGTGCTGCTGCAGAAAACCATCATTCAACTCCACCTTGAATAATGCGTGCCGAAAACTGTCTGGTCCCCCTTCTTTCAAAAAGAATACAGGTAAAACAGAAAGTTTCAGAAGAAAGCAACAAAGATGATCGAAGCTGCAGAACAGCCTTCAGCCTTCATATTAAGAAAAGCTACTCAGCAGCTACAACAGGAGATATCAACACACTTTGTCCTGGAAAAATGATGACCTGTAAGAACATGTCAGAAGTCTGAGAGATCATGAACACAACAAAGAGGATGGATCTTGACTGTTCCCACATGAGAACCAGGGAACATCAAACAAAGATAATATGAACCACATTTAAAACAAACACAAGTGCTTTTCTGTATGGTGTGCGGTAGACCTGTGAATATCATTGCCTTATGACACTGTGGATGCATGGACTATAAGGAGAAACTAGACTAGTAGATCGATCATCTGTTGCAAGTTACCAAAACTACAGACACTGCATCTCTTCAGGATTAATATAGCTGGAGTCTGAGAGAGCAGCAAGAGCAAGTATCACATGGAGATAGGTGTTCGGCTAGATGGGCCTTTGGTCTTACTAGTAATGGCTCTTAATATGATCTTACATTCTGCTAACAGTTTACTGCATCTGGGATATTAAAAATGTGGTTGACTGACTATGATGAAGGAGGAAAGATGAGAGAATGAATAACACACATGTTATGCAATTCAGACAAATGGTAGGTATCTAACGCTTCATGTCAATACCGATTAAGGATAACTAGTAGCTGGCAGAAGGCAATGCACACTTTGCAGAAGTAGGCCCTTTAAGAAAATTAGATAGCTTCACATATTTCTTCTTAACTCACATGAATCAATCTCTTTATTTTCTTTAATTACTTTAACAGGACATTTCTTACACCAGAGAGAGACACTTTTCCTCCTTCTGCTTTCAAATGAATTATGACAGAGATCACCTTATCTAGTGATCTGGGACAATTTGCCAGGCTCTCCCATTATCTTCCAGTGGAGCTACTACCTTAAAGAAATATTTATACTTTGTTCACTATAATGAAATCTGAATGTTTTCAGATAATGAAGCCAACTGGGAAAGAAGAAAAGTATCTAAATTTGAAAAAAGACTTTGGGGGAGGGAGGCTATATAAAAGAAACTTAAATACATTGCTATAAAGATGGCATCATCAGATGGAGCTGTTACTTGCACTCTTCTAAATTCTCCTTTGCATGCAAGGACCCTCTCAGTTTCAAGACCTTATGTATTGCATAATTTTGTGAAATAATTTCTGTGCCCAGACTACAGCAAGCAGCAGGGGAGTTTGTTCTCTGTCCTAGTGTCTCTAACAGAGCTGTTACTCTGGGAACTCTTTGGTGCTTTCTTGGGGCACCTGAATGACGAAATTGCCTGAACCCTTCACAGAATCACAGAATCACAGAATGTTAGGGATTGGAAGGGACCTCAAAAGATCATCTAGTCCAATCCCCCTGCCGGAGCAGGAACACCTAGATGAGGTTACACAGGAAGGCGTCCAGGCAGGTCTTGAATGCCTCCAGAGTAGGAGACTCCACAACCTCCCTGAGCAGGCTGTTCCAGTGTTCTGTCACCCTCACTGAGAAGACGTTTCTTCTCAAATTTAAGTGGAACCTTTTGTGTTCCAATTTGTACCCATTGCCCCTTGTCCTATCATTGGTTGTCACCGAGAAGAGCCTGGCTCCATCCTCGTGACACTCACCCTTTATATATCTGTAAACATTAATGAGGTCACCCCTCAGTCTCCTCCTCTCCAAGCTAAAGAGACCCAGCTCTCTCAGCCTTTCCTCATAAGGGAGATGCTCCACACCCTTAATCATCTTTGTTGCCCTACCCTTATTACTCTTTACTCAGAGACACGACTACATGTGTAGCGGGAATAAAGTATCCTACACAAGGACTACACCCAGTGCCTGCCACACTGATTTTGCCTTGTAACAGCAAGCTCACTTGCAAGGCTCTAGCATCCAATGTTGCTTTGGTAGCAAGACAATCAGTTACAGCTGATCCACATATAACCTATTGATTCTCTCCTTCCAGTCTTTCCAGAATAATGTTTGAGATGGGAGCTTCTCTCCCATTTTTCTTGCTGTAGATTTGCTTATTCTTTTGTTATCAGTGCTCCCACCACGCATTATCTCTGTGCATTATCGGTTACAACAAAGCCAAAAGAAGAAAAGCTCTCACTGTAAAATATTAAACTTAAAACCCCAGTTATCTGATCAAAAGCTTTGGCCCTTCCCCAGGGAAGAGAGAAGCCTTCAGCTTATTGCCCATAGAGGAGCCTATTCTTATTAGTCAAGGCACCTCAGCACATTATTCAATGAATAGCCATACTTGGTGAAACTGGTCAGGTTGCTGCCTCTGTGGATTGACACTTGCAAGACTGTATTTAGAGAAGGTATTACAACCTTGACAAAAATTGTCTCTTGTTTGTTAAATTCTTGCCTGTACCAAATGTTATTGCAGGGCTTTTAATTCCGCATTGGAATTCTATTTTTAGAGCTCAAGTGAATTTATAGGATGCTCTGACCTGACACGAGCACTCTGCACAAGGCTGAATTTAGCCTTGAATGCACTTACTGCTGAAACTGCTGACTGTAATAAATTGAGGAGGGCTTGTTCTAAATATGTCTAAAAGGCTACCCTGTACCTTAAATGTGGCATTTCCATGATGGCTGAAATTTAACCAAATGCTTGTAGCACAATAAAAATGGCAAATTATGTTCATAAGTTCACCTCTCGTTCTCAGTAGCATTTGTACTTCTTTAGTGAGTGTTGTAGAAAAATACCAATACTTTATTTTAAGAATGGATGAAATAAGATTTCCAGGTTATGTTCTCTTTTCAGCCTGGTATATGATAAGCTGATGTCAGCCCTGTCTCCCTTCACTTGCATAAATTCAAACTGTTGGCCAACTTAAGTAGATGGAAGGGCACTGGGGAAGAGGTCCTAGGGATATTAAGATCCTTTGAGGTTCATTAGATAGGGGAGAGAGATCATATCCCACTGACAGAAACATGCTTAAGCTATATTTGACAGTAGAGAAGGCAAATTGGAACATATAAAGACATAAATATCATAGAAAATTAGATGTTATTGTTTTTGTTGCTCACGGATAACATGTTAATGTGGGGGAACAGGAATCAGGAACAAGAAAACAGGAACAGGAAACAAGGAAACAAGAAACAGGAACAAGGAATCAAGACCTATGTGCTCACAATGTTGTTAGTTTTGTATGCTTTGATATTTATGGTTCCAGCTGCAGGTGCAAACTGGGAAGCCATAAATGGAGGCCATTAATATAAAAATATAGATTGAAAAATCAGTCCCGAGTATCTTGACCAAGTTCAGTGAACGACAGGAACATTTACCTACATTGCTTCAAACTGACTGATCTAGATAAATTTCTGTTCTAAGCCTGAGCTAGGGTGATGAAAAATATTCCCAAGATGGTCTGAATTTCATAACTACACATAACATATTAAAAAAAAAAAAAAAAGAGGCCAAACAACTCACAGTAGTAGAATAAAGCAATGAAGAATGACAAAAACGATGAAGAAATCCACAATGTGTCTGCCTGTGCCTCACAGTAATTAGTGCTTTTTGAGATATTAGATAAACTTTCCTTTGTTGTAATAGAAACAGATTCCCCAGATCTCCTATTTCAGCTTTCAAGCTCCACCTTTTCGTAGCTTTGTCTGAAATTAGCTACATTTTCTACCACTTTAATAAACATGGAATACAATTTGGAAATTATCTGTTTGCATCAGAACTGGCAATGAACAATAGCTCAAATTTTGAGAGTCAAGGCTTCAATAATGAGGCCTGATTTTCTTAGCAATCAGATGCATACACATGCATACACACACGCACGCACGCACACCACATGTCTTTGTGAATAGGGCCCAAAACAGCTGCAACCTTCCAGAAATTAATTGGATTCTGGATCATTTGCATTTTTATATAGTTTACCACCAAAAGATGGAGATAACTAGTATATTAACGTGAAAAAAAGAGAGAGAGATGGAGAGGAACAGAGAGGGAGGGAAAGTGAACATTTTGGTAGAGCCACTAATCCAAATTTTAACACACACAGTGCCTGTTCAACTTATTATAAGGCAGCAGATCATCCAAGGTGGAAATTGATATGCAGGTCTAAACTGCAGGCAGCTGTTAAGGACTCCTACTGCTGCCTAGGGCCTTTACAGTTCCTCATCTGGGTAGGCATTATGATTTGATAATGGCCATTTTCAGACAACACCCAAGGCAATTCTAGGATTTGCTGTCACAATAGACACACTGCAAATAAAGTCAGTGTAAATAGATTAAGAAATCGACAGAATAACAAGGCAGAAAGAATCTGAATGAATACACAAATGGCAGATGACAACTCAATGCATTGTGCTGCAGAGATGGGACAAGGGAAGTGGAGATGGAGGATTTATCTGCTGCCTGTGTGCCCACTTCCTGCTTGTGTAGATGCCTATTTCATTGAGAAATGAAATCTTTATTAGAAGATTTTTTCTCTCTCTTGCTGCCCATTGTAAAATTTGCTTTCTGCTCGATCAAAAGTGAAAGCTACTAATCTGCAGATGTCCAAGACAGCTACAGTTTTTCCAGGTAGTCAGCTAGCGACCAGTGGGTAAAATTGACACCCCCATTTAACTTGGTAATAAGAAGAAAATACGGACTTGATACTCAGAGGACAGAATGACCCTCAACTTCTGTGTCTGTTGGTGCAAACACTGGGTGATCAGGTGGCAACCAGGACTTTATATTATACGATTAATTTACAAATTTTTTAGCAATGCTTGTGCTGAGGTGTATGTGAGGCTTAGTGTATTAGCTATCCTGTAGAATCCCTTCTTTGATGTCATTTTTTGGGCTATAAACAGATGGAATTTAATTTATTCACTTCAATTTTGATTGTGACTTCATCTCTGCAAAAAACAACTCCCAGGTCTGCTCAAACCAGGCCTGAACAGCCAAATCATACCAGAGTAAACCAGGTATCAGACTAATTCCTGAGATTCTGAATATGACTTAATGCGCAGAATAATTATGGATTGTAAATAATTTGTTGGTTGCTGTCTATATAACAGACCCAGAGTATAAGCAGAGATGAAATACTGGGCAGTGACAGCCCCAGTAGTTTGTTGGGTAAAGAAGGGTCTAGACCGCTCTAAGGATGAAAATGGAACTCAGTGCTGTGGTAGTGCTCAGGTGGATGAGGATTCAGCTAACTTCACTTCTGTGTTAGTGCAGTAAGTGCTCTTCAGGACTGTTAGACCTGTGTACAGCTTTTCTGTTGGCTCATGGAACAAAAGCTGGAGGGGAACATGCAGGAAACCAAGGCAGTAGCACTGCATAAAGCTGTCCTTCAGCAGCAGATAGCTGGGGACTCCATACAGCAATAAACCAGCCATCTATTTTGACTGTGTCAGGGGTTTGGACAGCAAGATTGGCCACGAAGGAGAAACTGGAGTAAAAAGCACTGCTGGGAGGAAGAAGGAAAGAGTAACTTTGACCACTGGGGTAACATGAGCAGCAAGTTGTACCCTCAACTATCCAGGCCAGCTCCACCTTTTCCTTCAAGCCCTTACCTATTTACTTGTTTTGCTAAAATCACTGAGAAGTCTTGAGGTTGCTCTTGTATTTGAACAAGGCAAATCGCGAACCCTCAGTGCAGGGTATTCAACCAACACATCTTGAGTAATCTGCAGGGAGCTTAGGCTCATTTTGAGTGAAATACTTAGTTTTGCTTGACTTTGTGGGAATTGGGCCAGCACTTGAGTGCTGAATTGAATCAGGGACAAAATTATATGAGTGGTTTGCATAAATAATAATTAAATCTTTTATGATTTTATACAGGCCTATTATCTTGTATGGATCTTGTATATGTAACTTTTCCATTGAATTCTGAAATACAATGCAACGAAACAGCTTTGAACTTTGATTTCCTTATCCCTTTCCTCCTGTCTCATTTCTTTTACCCGGTAAGGGAGCTCCATGATTTTCCTGCATTTTCTGGGGTTTGTTTTCCTTTTGCATGAAATTTGACCACTTCTTCTATTAAAATTTGATCACAGTCCCCACTTCCACCACTTCTCCCTCCTTTTTTTTTCTTTTATTCTTTTTCCTCTTTGCTTTTTTCCTTTAGATGTTATTTTTATACGTCTTTCTTTGAGTATTCTCAACTGCTTTTGTTTCATGCTTTCTCATTCTCCTCTTTCTCTGATGAAGTTACAACCCCTCTTTTTCAATTATTATACCAAGTACCTATTGACTCTGTTCTTCCCCCTTAATATGTCCTTCAAGGTTAGAGAAAGAGATAAGATGATGGTAGCAATGGTCAGAGAAAGGAGAAGTCAGGCATTAAGAATGACAAGAAAAGGGTTGAATGTCACAGAGTCTTCAAACATGAGGAAGAACAAGGTAGAATAACAGCTACAAAAAGAAAAGGAGAGAAGGTTTCCATAAAGAGCATGGAAAAAATTATAGAAAATAAGTGTATTGGGGGAAGAACTACAGTGCTACTACTTTTATTCCCAAGTTCAGTGCTGCCTTATTTTTGAAGGACCTGAAGCTGCAAGCAGTAGGGAGCTCCATTTGGCCTTAAATCAATCCTGTTAAAAGGAATACCTTGATTACAGTTAGCTTGCCAGCATTTAGAAATTAGACAGAAACATGGCCAGCACTCTTCTGGCTGAATACACAGATATAGTGAGAGACATTACGGAATGATAAAGTATCTAAGTGCACCAAGCTCTTATTTATCTAACTTTTTTAACCTTACCAGAAAGCCTGCCAAAGTATTCTGGTAGTACTGAAACTCCAAGCAAGTGGTAGTCTTATAACTAGGCAACATTTTGCATGGCACATATCACTGTATTTGTACTGCTTAGGGACTTCATAGCTTCCTGCTTTTGACACAGTCCAGAAATGTGGGAAGTGTAAGCTTGAAATCCTGGCCTCACTGAAGTCAAGGGCAATATATCCACTTAACTTCTATGGGGCTAAGTGCAGCCAGTTGCCTATTAAAAGGGAGATGACTGACTGCCGTCTGTGTGAATGTATCTAATTTGGATGGTTATAAAAAGTGCCAGAGGAGAAAATGCATAAAGCTGATGAATATTAGGGCAGGAGTGACAGAGAAACTACAAGTAGAGCAAGATCATGGTAAGACCAGGGCTGAAAGAGTGAAGGAGAAAGCTTATTCAGATAAGATTGCAAAAGGAACACATAATTGTCAGGGACTGCAGATGAGCTGAAAATGAGGATACAGGTAACTAGGACTCAGAGCCACTGTAGGCAAAGCAGAAACTGTTGCTACCAAGTGGGCTGAATTGAGGGCCATGACAGAAAAGCGTGAAGCTCAGGATATGTCTCTGGAAAGAGAAAGGTATTCTGTGTTTGTGCCTAGGAACCTGGCACAATATTGTCATAGCTTGCATCTCTTCACTTTGTAGGTATAAAATATATTTTGCTTTCAAAAGGCACGAAACATATAAATTATTAATATTTAAGAAGTACATAGCACTCAGCTGTATTTCAGGTGTGCCACACCTGAAGTATCCCTGGAGACTACCTTCTCCAGGATGAGAAGGCAACACCAGGGGCAGCTCTGCTCAAGTGAAAAGCTATATTTTACCTGTTAAAAATCTTGCAATGCTTCTTCAAGCAGAAATACAAATATTAGACTTCTGCTTCACTAGGCAATATAAATTTATTATTTTCTTCTCTATAGTGGGAAAGGACTAATAAAGCACTAATTTTTTTTCCCCTGAGAGACAGCAAGAGGAAGAGGCTGTTACTTCACTACAAACAAACCCTGGTAACAGAGAACAGTATTTGATATTAATTTTCTGTTGTCTTGTCAAAACTAGTTTAAATTCCCAATGGATAGGTCTTTTGCTACTCCTGGCAGCATACTCTGTTATTCCTAATGTCTTTTTCTTGATTTTGTCTTTGCTTTACAATAAGGTAATTTTTCTTTCTCTTTAGCATTTAAATCCCGTAAACATTTAGAACTTGTTACATTTCATCTCAGTCACACTTTCACTGAGCTACCTATACTTGATTGTGTTATTTTTTTCTGTGCTAATTCATCTTGCTGCTGTCCTTCTCCAGATTTGCTTTAGTTTATCAGCTGCACTCTAGCAACACGCTAAATCAAACACATACCTGGTATTCTAGCCAGGCTACCACAGAACTACACAGAGAGGGCTATTAAGACAGGACTTAGTGATGCGTGGCTTTTGCACATGCAGCCTGAAATTATGCTACACTTCATTGCAACTGTGTTATGTTACATATGCATGCTTAATTTTCTGTTCACTATTACCTCTTAACAATACGGAAGACAGCAGTATAAGGCTTTTCAGCTGGTTTATGCTCTTTCTGAGGACTGTTTGAATGCTAGTAATGATGCCATTATAAACCCCTGAAATTTCAATTGGGCTACTGTGGACTTTACCCACAAATTACAATTTTATTTTATTTCTGAGCTGCTATATTATGAGAGGCCTCAAGTTTAGCCAAATATTTACATTTTGAAGCTTATGTTTTTACTTAGTGAAAACAGATTTTTGCTTTGTGTAGTTTGAAGAAAGCCCACTCAGATCCTAAACTACCCAAACAAAAGAAACAGTTTTGCTAATTAGAAAACAATTGTAATGAACATAGTTAGTTCAAAGAGGACTTGAAGTTAAAGATTAAAATTCGAATTGTATGTAGGCTCGGTGAGGAGTTGATACAGCTCTTTCCTGAGGCATTGTCATCAGTACCTTGTTGCTGCAGAAGTGAAAGTTCCAACACAAAATACATACATAGGATCTTCAGAAATGCAACTTATCAGGAGAAAATACTCCAGAAACAGACATGTATAAGCAATTTCAAATAGAGTACTGTCCTCCCTTTAGATATACAAGGCAGAATCTGCCTGGAACAATCTGTAGATGTGAAACATCCATTACAGTGTAGCATTAGTACTTCACTAGTATTTGTAAATCATTCTGGGGTAAAAGACGAGAAGGAGCTGAGAAGGAATATTTTTTCCTTCACTGCCTTTGTGCTGCTCATCTGCAAAAGAGAGGATGCTCTAGCAGCATGGATGGCTGCCTTGAGAAGATGTGACAGCAGCTTGTGTAAATGTACCCACGCTACTAGTAAATTGATTTCCTTCAATAGCATGGACAACAGCATAAGCTGCTCATGTTTGCCTGGGACCCATGGTACATATTCGGATGGATAGTTTACATGGAAGTCTAATTCACATTCCACTGCATTTCCGTGCTGTTATAAAAGTTACAGTTGCTCAGGAAGCAATTTGTCCTTCTCGTTGCAATATAAACGCTGAAAACATGCAGGAAGAAAACATAGTCCTTGATCCTTGTCACAGCTCCTGCTACACTGAATTCCTACCCCGAACACTAATGGTTGCAGACCAGAAGCTGTGCCTTCCAGCTGTGTATTCTCTTCTTTCAGATAAAGAAGATAGGATCAGCTTGAGACACTGCAGATGAGAAACTTACAGTGCAATGTCAGCCAATTCTGTAGTGTTTATAAATAATTTTCAGATAATGGATGCCATGGAATTCAGATTATTATTGGCTCTTTAATCTGTCTTGAAATTGATAAAGCTAACACAGTTTCACAAGTTGTCTTCTCCGTAGGTATAGAAACTGGTTTGTGCATAAACTAGGCTCAAACCAAGTTTGACCCTATTAGTACTGGCAGCCCAACCCACATCTAGATCAAAACTGTGTGGAGCAGTAAGTTTTTATGCCAAAGTAATAGAAACTATAATGAGACTCACACATACACAAATTGCTATCACAACATATATATACATTGTGTCCGAGCTATACTTTTAATCTATGTCTAACTTCTTTAGTAGCGACAAAGCACCTTTCAGTCATTACTAGAACCATTAATTTAAGTATCAGCATTGTCTGGATGTACTGTTCTCCTACAGTGCCTAGGATGTCCATGCAGCCATTGATTTAAGAGACAATATCACTTGCTTCCAAGTTTATGAGGCAATAAACAGCTCCCGCATATTGATGAATGTGGAGGTGTTTGCTCAGCACATTTGCAGGGGACGTTTATTACCCAAGTGCTGTGCTTTAAAAGCAAATGAAATTGCAACTATTCTCACTTTCTTCTGTTAGGGGGAAGGGAGAAAAATACTGTTGTTTTTAATTTGTTCCTCCACCTTCTCTCCTCCTGTGACTCATTAAAATGACTGACACAGCCATGGATGTTTCCTTCATCTGTGCGACTGACGACTACAGTCATTTTTTCTTTGGAGGCTTTGCATGAAACTGCTTTAGAACAGGGGCAATTGTCAGAGTACCAGAGAGACATGACTAAGATGATTCCTTCGTGCTTTATTACCCTATTATCGCCTTCCAAGGGATTAAATTAACTCATCAGCATAACCACTTAGAGTTACTAACACTATAACAATATTCATTGCTCTGTCCATACAATAAAAGAAGGAAATAATTTTTAATCTGCAGAATTGGGATCATGCAAATGTCAGGGATTAAAGGATGAGCCTTTGAATCATACACCTGGCAAATCTAAACTCCTCTTAAGTAGATGATACTGTGAAGGAAGAGAGGGTGGAGGAAAAAGATGGGATTGATTGCAAAGCTGCATGCAAACTGAGTTGTTATGAGGATGCCAAACAGAGAAAGCAACCCGTGAAAAATGTATTAAATTATCAAAAGCACAAAACTGATTTATAGCTGCTGTAATTTCTCCTTTGCTCTTTGTTCCCATGAAAAGGATGTAGGGACAATATTTTCTTACAGGAAAAAAAGGTCTCTAGCTGTTATTAGAATATATACAAATGTTTTAAAACTATTTTATTTAACTAGGTCAGGAATTCAAACAGAAAGACAATTGAATGAAAAGTTGGAGCACAAAATCTATTAAGCAAACAAATATTTTCCAAAATTCTCGAGATGAATGTAACATTGAATCTCCAGGCTTGTATGAAAAGTCTTTCATCTAAATAGCAGCATATCTGTTGTTTTAAGAAAAGGATGTTCGAAATTTCTAGCAGGGCATATAGTTCCTTTCTTACCCTTACAATATGAGATTAGGGAAAAATATTAACTTAAAATACTTTGTAATGCTCATTAACTTTCTTTATTGTTTGTCTCTTCATGTTCTCTTCTAATTTAAGATTCAGATATGCTAACCTGCATTCATCTATATAAACCTTTTCACCTGAGTAGTGCCACTAAAATCAATGGGATGCATTCCTAGGACAAGCCAGCTGTTAGCAATGTTATGCCAGTAGGCTGTAAAAGATCATTATTTTCCTTTATGTTTGAAAAATGCCTTCAATCCTTTTGGAGGTGTAAAATTATAGCATTAAGAACTAATACTTCTGTTTAAAAGCAGAAAACCTTTCATTGGTCGTACTTAACTAGCTTTTATTATTTTACACTGTTAGAAAAAAAAATCTACCATATCTGCTTTAATCCATAATCTTGGTCTTTTCCATTGTGCTCCTTTTCTTTCTAATACTTTTCCTCCTCTTTTCAGTTGTCCTGATTTTTCATTTTGCCTTGATTTTTGTCCTTCATTCTCATTTGACAGAGTGAATTTGTTAAGAAGTGAAAGGAGCTTCTGGGGATAACAAGTTATGCTGACACCTGTTCAGTTTTTGTGGCCTGTGCTGGGGTTGGCTCATTGCAAACAGCCACACTCCAGTTTACTCTGCTCTTACTGTCTTTTGCCTTCCTATTACTGTGGTTTAAAGGTAGTTCCTGTAAGTGAGAGAATAGCAGCATCTATTTGATTTACAAGTCAGTTGACAAGATTCAGTTTACATCATTAGCTTGGTAATTCTAGGTTATCACAGATTCTGAATTGTGGAAATCAGAAGGGAACAAGTCTTCTAACAGATCTGACAACCTCAGTGACTGCTGTTTGGGGAGTTTATTGGGGCAGGATATGGGTGACCATTTAAAGCCACATATTTAGATTCTGCTTTAACATAACCAAGCTGGCTGCAAAAAGTGTATTCCAGAAAGTCAAGGAACTAAAATTAATGTTTTTCCGTGCTTATAAATGTAAACAATGGATGTGTGAAATTCTGAAATTGGAATTACTTAAAAAAAAAAGTCACAGCGATAATGAATAGAACCAGTTCTTCAGTCAGAGAACTAAAGTGAAAATGAGTGTCATCATAAAATGGTTTAAGTTAGATCTAGTTACCTCAAGTGTGAAACAAAATAATGGAAAATAATGTTTATTACCTATTTTTTAATGTATTTTGTTCTATAACAATTGGGCTACTTGTGAGAACAGTTACAGGAAGAAGCTTCAGTTGTTCAGTAAGCTTTACTACATAATTTGCTCCACTATTATTAGAATCATCTGAATGCCTTTACTGAAGTTCATAGTAGCCTAGACTACAGTCCATGCACGACCTCATTCTTTGTAGGTCTGGGTATGACAACAATCTGCTTAACTGACAGGGAAGAATGGTAGTGTAGATGGAAATGAGGCATCTCTTTGATTTAATGTACCTAGGGAGCGAAAGTAAATGGCAATATCTAATAGCACAGGGCTACCTTGTCTAATACAGAAGTTTTAAACTAAAAATATAAAATAATTCACAATCAAGGTAGTAAGGAACAATCAAGCCTGACAGTACATACTGGTGATAAGGTATAATATGTCAATGACACGGAGTAAATCAGAGTATGTGATTTCTCTAAATAAACGTTTTTAAAGAATTGTTTGCTTTATTCCTTATTCAGGTTGTCATTGTGGAAGAAAACTGAGTGTAATTTCGGTGTCCTAGTTTGAGGATTTCATCTTCATAAATTTTTCTATACAGTAAAGCTCAAGACTACTGTCTCCTATTTTTCTTCTCACCCTATGTGATTTCGCCCCCCACCTTCCCCCCTGCCTCAAAGCAATGGGAGCAAAGCAAAGTTGCCTCCAGGAAGGATAACACTGTCTTTTAACACCATGTGCTGGAGATAAACATCAAGAAGGAGCAAATGGGAACAGTGACTAATCTTTGTTAGGAAGGACTACTATCCATGTCCCATGGAGAAAAGTGGGTGATGGCAATAATTTTGGAAAAATCGCTCTGAATGTGTGGGCAGGTGCCTCTGTCTCATTGAAAAAACTAGGAGACTGCAATGATTTTGAGAGAGGATAATTTTTTATGCATATGATGTGCCAGCCTCTGCAGGAGGAAGCTTCAGAAGCATATTCCAACAAATAAGACACTTTTCCGTCCCTATTTTCTTTGCTAAGGGTCTCGAATATGAACAATGCAGTATACTCACTAAGGCTTAATTGCAGAGATAGACTGTAATACTTGGTGTGAAGATTGTTAGGTAGTCTCCAAAAATCTCACATTGAGTGACTACTTGCTAGCAGCAGACACATTTCTAATTAATTTTAACACAAATTATTCAGATACATTATTTCATTTCTGAAAATGCATAAGTTAGTTCTGCCATTTGCATATGCTGTTTGGCCCAAGAGACATGTTAGTGCTGGCAGCAAAAGGAAGCCAAAAACCCACTTCTGTTAAAAGGAGAAAGGAGTGATGCAATCAGGTCTATTCTCTGATGCGGTTTTACTGTGTTATTGAAAACACATGTAACCTCTGTATCTCCAAACACATAAAAAACACCCCTAGGTGATATTCACACTCACAATTGCCAAGTTTGTCTCCTCAGTCTGTTCTGTGCCCCAGAAACTCTTCTCCTTTCTTCTGCTTCCTATTAAAGCTGAAGAAGCACCTCATATATCCACCTGTAGCTGGAGAACTCCTCATGGCACTCAGCCTGAACTTGAATCAGGCCTTAACATGAAGCCCTTTGCTAGTGCAGGGCAATCCTATTCTTGCCAGCTATTTGCATAAAGGGGCTTAATCAAGCATTCCCTTTAGCCAGAATCAGGCTAGAGCTGCCATAGTCTAGAGATCACAGGCTTACTTGACAGCAGCCACTGACACTTTCCAGCACAGCAATACTGTATCCAGCTACAATAACAGGTATGGTTTCTTTTCAAAGCCCTTTTGTTCCTGCAGGGGTCCCATCAAGCAAAGCATGCACCCAAAGTATAAATTCATAGAAAACACTGGCTCCCTACATGGATAGGAGATATGTGTTAACAGGGAAAAATAAAAAGGAATTATATCTGGCCTGCTGCTTATGTGTGATTTTCATAACAATCTGATTTCATAATCAGATTTATCATTATTTTTATGTATCTCTTGAGAAACACAGCTGACTTATTTTTTTTAATTAGTGAAGAAAATCACATCTCTTGAACACCAAGGATGAGAGTCTAGATTTAAGACAGCACAGTACTTCAAAACCATACCCTCTGTGCAAGAAGGACACTTTGGATGAGCCCGTATGCGTGGGAAGTATGTATATACAGGAGTACTTTAGAGGCCCTGAAAGGAAAGCAGTCCCTTCCTTAATGAATTAGTACAGGCAAGCTTTGCATGCTGAATTTATTCACTCCCTCCTCCACCCAAAAATACCACCACACACTTAGCTCCTGAAAACTGCACTTTTGATGTGTTCTTAATACCATTTGTTATTTCCTGGGCAAAACTGAACTGTGGCTCACCCTCCAAAAAAAGCAGACGTAGACCTATAAAAACTATCTTGCTATAAAGGACTCTATAAAACAGTATGTTTTAATTGCTTCCTGGCTTCAGCAAACTGTTTTATACTCAAAGTTAACATTAGGTTGACACTTAACTTCTTTGGGATTTTATTATTTTAAAACATAAATTATCAGAAGCTATTTATTTTAGCAGTTGCTTTCATGAATGGAGATAGCATTTGCATGACTGATGAAGCATTTTAAAAAGCACCCCAGTTTTTAATTAGTTGAACAAATTATCACCAAGCACCGTAAATTTAATGTCACCTCTTCTACAAGAACAAAATAAATACTGAGCAGGTAATAACACATTTGTATGGATCAACTGAGTATCCTGTGGGTAGGTTACTATTATACTCATTCAGGATAGAAGAAGAAGGGGTTGAAGGAGTTGCCCAAGGTGATGCACTCAACTGATGGCTTGGGCTCTGAAACTGGGAGACTGGTAATTCAGGAAATTAGGATGTTTGGCTTTGTGCAGAGATGACCAGAGCTTCCTTCCCCCTGTATAAAATAGTTTAAGAATCACAAATATGGTCAGCTGAGCAATTACTGCCTTTCTTGGAAAAAATACAGGACACAGTCTCTGTTTGCATTGTATATGTCTAACAATGTTTTGGTGCTCAGACAGCTAAGTCTTTCCCTTAATAACCTGTCTTCTCACAGGTGTTGAGCCCGTAATGTGGCTACTAAGATGTATTTTAAAGGTTTATTAACTTGGAGACTCTTCTGAAATCTGTGTTGCTACGAACTGGTATCATTCAGGAGAGAAAGATATACAGCAGTTTCTGTAGTGAGGCCTCAGCACTGTTTCTCTCTCAAATGAGATATCAGCTCATGAGGTTAAAAATCAACCAAGTGAATTTTTACGTTATAGATTCTCAGAGGAATCAGATGAAAACTGATGACACGCAAGAGAACTGAAAGCACATGTGCTGCTTACAGTACAATCTATGGTCATTAAGAGCCTGCTCCCAGGTATCAGGTGGTAAAGAAAACCATGGCTGATCTGTAAGCTCAAGTTTAAATACACCTAGTTTTTTGAAAAAGCCATTCCACATGCTTCCCTGTGAGGGACAGGAATGTACAAAGAAAAACAGTATGTTACTTAAAGGTAAATCAGCATCCTATGGAAAACAACAAAAATGAGTCTGCACAATCTGAAAACTTAGCCCTTCTCCTGGAGCAGTCAAAACCTTATAAGCCACAGCAGAAACGACATTGAAACTCTGCATCAGTAATGATATTTTCCTATAACAATTGCTCTTCCAAGGTCAGGCTTTTAAGGGAGCTGACAGTTGAAGTCTGATAAACCTAGCTGCAGCAATTTAGGATGTTATTTAGAGTGTTTGGTTGGATTCACCTCTCTGCCATGGGTTACCACAGAAAGCAATGTGTGCTCATGTTTCAGCCCAACTCAGCACTGTTACTGGAGGTTTGTGTTGCAGTGAATGGAGCTGGCTGAGGTGCAGACAGGCAGGATATTCTGCTACCTTTGCAACAGTGGCTGTAGCCTGTGGTGGAGGCGCAGGCCACCTATACTCTCCATGGTGAGATCTGCTTGAACTTGCCTGTTGAATTCACTAGGGCACTCTACAATTCAGAGGCTTAACTGCAACCCCTGTAGATAAGAGTTTTCAGCTGCCAAATATTATGCAGGATCCCTGATGGGCTCAGCAGCCTATGTCAAATCTTGTGAGGTTGTAGTTACCATCATGCTGCAATCATGTATCTGAACTGCAGGCTACAATTGCACCTTAACAGAAGCAGCACTGAGAGAACATAACAGAAACCTATCTAGCATGCAATTCTGTCTCTTAACAGCAGATGCCTAGAGCACAATATGAGAACACAGGTACTTTTAAAACAAGACGTAACATCATGAACTTCTCTTGTAGGAATCTAGCTAATTGCTTTTGGAACTCATATGAGCTACTGAGTTCTACATGAGGAGAAGCTCCAAATTATAACATTTTATTTAAAAGTGTCTCTTCTTTTTCTTTCAACTAGCCGTTTGCTAGTTCCAGTACCAGCATATATTTCTTGGATTAGAAAAAAGCAACAATTCCTTGTCCACTTTCCTGCATCTCTCACAAATTCACAGGTCTGGATTGTCATCATCTTCAGCCGTTGCTTCCCCAGGCAGAACCATCCTAGTAATTTCTCATCTGGAAGTCATTCCCTACCTTTGCTCACTCCTGTAGTTCTTCTCCATCTTTACCACTCTGCTAGTTAGGTAGGGGCAGCGCACTGTCACCCCTGTATCACAGGAGTCAGAGTGGCTCATGACATTGGCACACAGCCATAAGGAACAGCCAAAAGCACAGTGAACTTCCCAGCACCGGGGATGGCCACCAGCTTAGCAGCTCCAGAGGATGACGTGCACATCCGTCTGTGACATGTACCTCCATGCTCCCAGCACACTCCCAATCACACACCCTGCACTATGGGCTCATGAATGATTTTCTTCTCCTCTCAGGCCTCTTTCATCTTGCAAAGGGATGAAGGATCCTTGCAGAGATGGAAACTCTCAGTAAATATCACGGCTTGGGTTAAACTGTAACTTTGTGCTGATATCAGATTTAGTCATAGTTAGAAAAAAATCTAAGATACAAGTACTCATTCTGCTCTCCTACTGCTTGAGCCATTTGGTTAAATTCACTAAATGAAATTATTTCTACCTGATTGAACTATCCAAACAAACAAACAAACAAAAAGGCAAAGCAAAATACCAAACAAAAAAAAAATCCAGAGGCATTAAGTTGGATTCCAATAAGCTAGGAGACTGCATTACAGATTAGGTTAAAAAAAACCCCAATAACTTGGGATAAATCTTTCAGTAAAGTAGGGATTCTGTTTTCATGTTCTTTCAATAACTGCAAGATGAAAAAGCTGAGTTTAAAAAAAAAAAAAGCTGACTATCTTCTGCCAGAAGCCACAACTTGGAGGGAAAATAAATAAATAAATAGAGCCAGTGAAGGAGTTCTGGGTTATGACACCATGATTCCAGCCAAGGTTGTAGTCACATGAGATTTCACTCATCTTACCTTTTTCAGTTTGTGCAGTTAAAATGGTAAGATTCAGCTGTTTACAGCAAGCTAGTGAAGCAAGACAGTTGTTCTGTATCATATATTAGTTCAGGTACAGGTACTCTGGATTTTATATTCATCTTTAGCACATTTCACGTTTCTTCTTTTCTATCTCCCCTTCTAAATAATGAGAAAAGACTTTTTGAGACTGAAAACATATATTATGGCAATGACTGCACCTTCATGTTCACAGCCTCAAGAGGAAAACTGTAGCTGTTTGGAGTTTGTATCTAGTGAATTCTCTTCTCAGAAAAAGAAATGGGAATCTGAGCAAGCTGTGAATGGATTGCCTGAAAAAAATGCCAAAACACCCAAATCTCATTACAGAGCATAAACAACAACAACAAAAATATATTGTAAGGAAATTTTAGCCCTCAAAGAATTTTAGCCAGCTGCAATTACAGTTCATACAGTCAAGCTAAATACTTCTTCAAAGAAGTATTTTAACAGTATTTGCCCATTGTAATTCTTGATCATGAATTAGCCTTATCCTATTACTAAGCTATTTTAGTGGGGATTGCTTGGCCATCACAGGTCAAATCAAGCCCTTACCACTTTCGTAAGATCACAAAATTAACAGAGATGCATAATCTAGAAGGCAGGGCATGATTTGCCATTAATATTCAAAGGGAGTCACATCTTTTCTGTATTAGATTATATTTGCTTTAAAATAAGAACTCATTACTACCCACAAATTTGTATAGGTGTCTCCCTTATCATGTCAGAAACTGGAAAAAGCAGCACACCTGCAGTCTGTATGATTTATGTATGGAAAATATATAAGGTTTGCTTGATTAAACCCCTTCCTCTGCCCCAACACTATGGAGAAATATGAAGTAGGCAACATCAACATTCAGTGCTCTACAAACTTCCACAAACATAAAGAAATTATAAATGCCTAACAAATAATTATACAATAAATAATATTAACCATGGTATCAGACTGTATTAGTGCCTTTAAATACAATTTTTATTCTTGTCCCCAGAAAACATATTACATTTTTTCATTGGAAATGAGGGCAAACACCCAGTGTATAAAATACCTCAGAGTTTGTTAATTATGAAAGTAGAAATGTAATTAATAATAATTATTTGGATCAGTTTATATTCAGTCTTTCTCAATTAACCTTCCAATCAATCATTTTCCTGGAGGAGATAGCGAAATTTCTCAGACCTCGGCAGACTAAATTCTGTATGTGGAAAAGCTCCATAAAAGATTGCCATAGAGCAAAGCATGGGCTCTGTTTAAACTGTTCTTGAAGACAGCGATGTTCAGATTTTGCAGTTTACAGTAGAATAACCTTCCTGTAGAACACATGCAAAGGGTGGCCCTGTTCTACTGCAGCCTCTGCCAGTGGTAAACTGGACTTGAAGAGGGAGTGCAAAGGGAATGTATTTTGGCCCATGTCCGTCTTTATCTCTTGATGTGTATGCTGGCAGCCACTTGCCTCTGTATGTAGTTACCTTCTTGAGCTGCTGATAGCCTATGTTGGAAGAATTCACTATTTAAATATTGCCATCAGTTCTAACAGTAAAAACTCCTTTTTAGTGCAGGAAAAGCAACTTTACAGTGAATGAAAGAATAAAGTAAAACATGGTGGACTATGGCCCATGCTATTCTCTGTGTGTATAGAATAGTCTTTTATCCTATTTCACCTTTAAGGTTTGTCCATCTAGCAGAATCACAGCTACACTTAGGAACATTTTATAGAAATGTATTTTACCTAGAATCATATCTAAACATTTTGCTCATAGATAGGGGCACTTTTCAATGCTATTCAAATTAAATTACATTCCTGGTACTCCTCTTAGATCAGCATCCTAAAGCATTAACTTGTGACACATGTGGAGCAGGAAGGCAACACTGTCCCAGAGGCTACATATGAGATATTTAATAATGTATAGTTATTAAAGCATACATATTTGATCATACAGTATGATCAAAGGCAATTATAGATGTAGTCTGAATTGGACTACTATGCTATACACCATTTATAGATACCTCTGTAAGTATTTTAAAGTAAATATGCCTTGATTTGCTTTCAAAAAGTTTTACTGTGACCTTTTTTTTTTGTATGACTGCATCATCACCAGGACAAACTCCAATTAAGCGTTCAAAGCACATAACCAAAATGAGTTCTGTTTGCAGAAAACTCTTTTTTGTGAGATGCAGCTAGAAAGAGAAGCTATACCAAGAAGAAGCATGGAAGTACCTAGATGGAAATTAGTTATTATGTTGTCACACATATAACTCCCATGTTACTTGTAAACACCCTGAGCCTTTGTCAGTATCTGTGTAGCTAATGTGTCAGTATGTAAACAGCGCAAGGGGAAATTTATCCCAGAGTGCTTCTTCTCTAATAGCATCTCCATTTTTGATCCTATATAACCTCTTCTGCCTTTGGCAATAATTCTTTGCTTTTGCCTCTGATTTTCAGCATATTACTTAGAAGTACATATTATCCAAGAATATGGACTACTTGAAGATTTTTTTGTCAAGGAACAGAATTTTTAAAGTACCAGTTATCAGAAGCACAGTATGTGGAAGAAAATACGGATAATTCAGTCAATCACTGTATCAGTGTGCTTGAAGTCTAGGAATCCAATACTGTGCTCTCTTGGTCAGGTTGTAATTTCAGATACTGCTGGGCAGCTATCTGAATCTCTTTGCATGTTTACGTGGCCTATTCCCACATGCTGACAGGTTCACACCTGTAAATCTGATTAGCAGACAATGTTTGACTTGATTAGTCAAGTGCAAAGCTCAGTGCAGTCAGACATTTGAAATTCAAGATTTCCTGGAGCTGTGTTAATAGATTTGAGACCTGAGCAGTGTGCAAATGAAGCAACAGGAGCCACACATTCTTACAGACAGTATTTCATCTCTTCATGCTCAGGAAGTAATGAATCAGGAACTGTTTGAAAGTGACATGTCTCTCCCTTGCTAAATGCCTTAGGATGGACAGTGATTGCCATCAGTTTTTCTGGAGCTTCTTTAAATGAAAAGTAACAAATTTGTCTAAAACTAACCAGCAAATTCCAGTTTTCTATTGACTACTGTTTGCTCATTCAATGATCTTTAAAGGTCTAAAGGCTGCTTTCAGGTTGTTCCTTCACATGAGAAAGAAGGATTATATTCTCCCTCCAGCCTTACACAAGGCTTGTCTATTTTCAGTCTCTAAGTTCATAGTCTTCTTATTGCTCTTCCATTCCTGTGACTCCCATTTCTCCTCAAATTAATGTCAATGCAAAACCTTCTTTCTCTTCTAACACTATCTCAGCAAAGCATTTGTGATGCCACACATTATGGATGCCCATTTCAGAGTAATGATACGCTATGTATGCTTAGAAATGCACTTATGTTTCCAAATGCCTCCTTGCGTATTATTAAGGTTAGTGAACCAAAATGATGAGTAGGTCTGTCAGCATAAGGAGACCAAAGAACACATACATGACTGGAGATACAGACTAGTCATAGTTAGTATGGGAAAAAGTCACAGAAGTGTTGTCATCTATTATTTATACTTGCCCAATATGCACATGGTATTTTCCTATCCAGTAGCAAGACATGGATCCTTGCCCCTTTATCCTGTAGGACCTGGAATATGAGAGAAATTCATGCTGCACTGGAGGAACTGCAGTATTGCAAACACCTAACACTGATACAGTTTGTAAAAAGCAAAGCACGATTTATTTTCCTGCGGTGTGCTCTATAACACATTGCAATAAGTAGTCTCAGGAATAAGCTCTCCTTTCTGGTACCACACCTGAACATCTGTATTCAGACTCTCAGGATACTGTCCTAAATTAGGTCAAAACACAGTACAAGAATAACAGAACATTATGAAAGGGCAAAGCAACAGTGGAAGGAAAAAAAAAAAATCAATAAATACAAAGAAAGGCCAAAAATTGCTTTGAGGTGAGGAGAGTTATTCCCACAGAAAGGCTATTTGCATTGATTTCATTTCTGACATGCTTTGTTTTCAAGACTTGTAATGAACCGTGCTATTACTGTTCATTATGACGCATTGTCAGAAGGCCTGAGCAAAGTCACGAATATGCAAGAACACCAAAGAAAAATTTTACTGTCTCCATGCTACCAGTGAAGGGCAGGAATCACCTGCACAAATTAAAAGATGAGCTAGATAAACAGGGTAGGCAGGAGGCTGGGAGCAGAATAGAGTTCTGAGAGTGGCAACTGAGATGAGAATGGAGGACTTAACAAAAAAATCATAGGCACAGTGCTTTAATAATCTTTGACCTTACACTAAGCAGCATGTGAAAAAGCCAGTGCTCTAGAGATTTAACAGGGCAAAACCAACAGGACCAACCTCAAACAGATTTCTCTCTCAAGTACATTATTCTCCTATCCACCTCTCCCTAGCCATATTAGCTGTGTCCCTTCTCCAGTATCATAAGCCTACTCTCCCCTTCCCCCAGACAGTTGTTGTCTCTCTCTCTTCCTCCACTTCCCCTGAAACTTTCCTCTTTGAAACCTTCAGGGTAACATTTATATCCAAATCAACACTTTCTTTAATATGAGAGAAGTACTTACTAGTGAAACTGTGTAATTTTTGAGAAGACATTAACAAAAAATAAATCCTAACCCCAAAATTACAACACTATATTTAAACTGAGAAAATCCATTAAATAGCTGGCTTTTGGTGTTTATGTGGATGCATGAATTAATATCAAAAGGCTTTTTCCGGTACCATTTGCTTTATTGCAAAGCAGCCATTGGGAAACTTAGCAAAGATTTCAGTGAATTTGCATGAAGACCAATGTTAGTTACACTATCATTTGGCATAGCACAGGGCAATTTCAGAATTCGTTTATTTTCAGAGCAAAGTACTCCTTGCTCATGGACCCTATCAAAATGAAACCCGTATTTTTACAAAAAGGGAGTCTCAGGATTGACTTCTCTCTGACATTCACTTTCACGTGTTTTGCCTTTCTCACATCTTTCAAGAGACATGGGAAGGCGCTGTGGTTTTTAAGGGTGATATATCTGGTGCCTTCAGTCACAGGACAGGAAAGGAAGCAGTGTACTGCTGCTGGAGAGCATGAGCTTACACAGTACCACAATTTCCTCTTACCCCATGCATTGAGTAAGTCTGCTTGGTGGATCAAAGGATTGATATTCAGAGGAAGTGCAAGTGCTGGAGGGTGCTCTATGAACGCATGTGATGCGGTGGTATGCTGAAGACGTGACTTCTAGGACTTGGAATATCCTCTCTTCTCAGATCAAAATACTGGTGCACACTCACTGCTGCTTCCACTTCCCACCTCAGACGACCCAGTGCCCCTTTCATGATTCATCTTTCTCCTTCCGCAGGTGGTGTAGAAACCTCTCTCACCCAGGCCTCCTTCACCTCCAAGTTACCCACCCCCTGTGTCTCCTTCTGAAAAATCCTGCCTACCCTCCTGATGAAATATAGCTGCAGGTTATATAGTGTATGTATGTACATGTACACACACATACACACAGAGTCTGTGGGAAGGTATGAGGTAACCTACTGTTACATTGCCCTCTCAGTAGATATGACCTCTGCAGGTCTCTATCCCTGTGGCAACCACTAGCAAATGCTCAGAGGAATCCTTAGAACAGTATTTAACACAGTGTTGCCTTCACATAGAATGCATTCAGTGGAAATGGAGTGAGC
The DNA here is from genome assembly GCF_036013475.1 of Columba livia. Lineage (NCBI taxonomy): Eukaryota > Metazoa > Chordata > Aves > Columbiformes > Columbidae > Columba > Columba livia. The sequence goes on from NC_088604.1 coordinate 64,542,988, forward strand.
AAATCACTACTGCTTTGCAAAAGGAGTGCATGGCATCCAGTTTTGAGAATTTCTGCCTCAGGGAAGCAGGCAGCATGAATGGTATTTAAATGTTACCGGGAAGGCCATTAGAACAAACTCGGGGGAGGGAATTTCTCTCTCTAACACACCGTGGTCACCAAGTTGGCAGTATACGCCAAGTGCCTAATCTGGAAGGACCACTGCCATTCTGCTGCTGCTGCAGCAGTTTGTATAAGAGCTTGGGTCATCTGACTCAGGCAAAACCAGCCAGGCTAGTGTCACCCGTTGATATGTGCACTGTGAGTTTTCCTGTCTCATTTTATTTGAAGCAGTGAAGGCAAAGCTCATACAAACGGCTCCCTAGCAGAGCCGCAGGAAAAGGACAGCAACAGGCAATTGGTAGGTAGTGATGGCTTAAATCAGAGCTGTATGCAACATAAACGTCTGTGGCTTGGTCATTTGTCAGTACAGTTGGTGTTTGTCAACATGGTCAATGAGGTCATTTGTCAAAGCAAAACTCTGCTGAGTTCCCATATGCCTCATTCTTTCATGTGAACTTCCCTAAAATAAGTGGGGGAATAAAAATAATGTTCTTGGCGTTACAAGAATAAATTCATTAAAGGATAGAGCAAAATCCAAAACAATTACAAGGAAGCATTTACCTCTCCACAGACAGAATCTCTCAGTTATTTTTGCCAGCAATTTGGAAAACTAATTAAAATAATAGATTATTGTACTGAATATTTTAAACTAATCAGCAATGCTAACGTGTTATGCATTTGCTCTTTCCTATAAACACTATTTTTAAAAGCCTTCCTAAATTGACACTTTTAAATAAAAATAATTTTCTTGCTCTTTTTAATTATTTCTAATCCGGTAAATCAGCTTGCTGATATTTGCATGAGTGTAAGAACACACAGGTCATTGGGCCTGGGTAGCTGAGGAGATTTAATAGCCCAAAGTATCTTTTTCCACTAGTTTGATCAAATTAGGCTTAGATAGCAGTGACTAGAAAGCATCAGCATAACAGAGCACCTCGACTCCATTTCTCCACGAGCAATGTCAGACTCTGATCCTACGATGTTGATGTACAAATAAATGCAGGTTCATCGACCGACACAGAATCCCATTAACTTAAATGGGGCTTTACGCAGGCATCTGCCCTGCTTGCAAGAATCAAGAACTTTATGATTGGAACCTAGTTCCTGAACAACAGGAGTTCACATCTCATAACCTCCTTCCTCGTCCATGCCCCAGTCCCATGTTGTCATTCTGCCAACAGTACCAGGAAATTTAGGAAACATAAAGATGCAAGAATTCACTTCTAATCCATAGAGTGACTCTTCACTACTGTGACTGAAGTATGCTTATTGGTACACACAGTAACGTTCATGATGAGATGCTGTTTTGTGGATAAATGCTGCGACTAGGTTCACCAGGAAGGTAATATTTTATAAAGCCTTGTAGATACCAAATACATGATATTTTAAAGTGGTTGACCTTCCAGAAGGGTCGAGCATCTTTCAGATGTCTCCAGGTGAGCTTTCCAAAGCAGGAGCCCACTAAGTCAGGCTTGAATACCTTGCCTCAGGGTGTTTTTAACAAACAATACATACACGTACACTCTGCTTCTAATGTCTGTCTATTCCACTTGCCTGAGAACTAAAATCCAAATAAGGGAAAGAGATCCTCAGTTGAGTTATAAATTATGAATAGTTCTTCAGTGAATTGATCTTTGAAGCTTAAATAACAGAGCAGTGAAAGGCTGGAAAACTGAAAGATGTACAGTTTTAATTTAGTGCTACCCCCAAAACTCAGTTAAAACATTCAAACATCTTTCTTTACTTTAACCAGAACCTTCAATGGACCAAAAGTGCCTCTGGGGAATCAGCGAAGTGTTCTGCAAGATCTGAAGAAGATTTGGTGTGAGGAATTATCTGCACTTCAAAGATTTTTTTCTAAATATCACTATTTCAGGAGAAGACTTACAAAATATTTATTATTTATACATTTAGTTATTTAAACAAATGTAATGTATTACTCAGATGAGAACAAAAAGACTTTGGAAACTTAATTTTTATGCTGTAAAAAAATTTAATCCTGTTGGACTGAAGTTTCCTTTAACGTTCCTTTCTGGTTTTAAAGAGATTTTTTTTTTTCAAACCAAAGACAAAAATAATGTCGAGTTCTCACCTCTCTGTTGAAGTTCAAAGCATTTTTCCTCCTTCATTTTAATATTATTTTGTATAGTAAGTATCTTATCAAACGAAGGCTGTGTTTGTTTGAATTTCAATGAAAAATAAGATAGAAGCAAGAAGCCAGAAGCAAGCAATCCACACTGAGAGTGCTACTTTCTGCACTTTTGATATAGCTATTCTAAAAATTCTGGAAAAAAAAAACAGGAACAGCAATTGAAAAAAATTTAACCCCCCCCGCATACTGACGTAAGTTTGCTGCTATGTTATGTCACATCATCTAAAGCCAGCTTCAGGAAATAGAAAAATGCTGTCTAAAGCCAGGGTATCCAGAGGTGGCCAGTGGTCACAGCTGTTTCTTGTGGGCAGGATGGCACAAAAATGCTAGCAATTTATTTTTTTTTTCCTCTAAGTTTCTGTATAATACAAACATTCAGGAAGTCCTTTAAGCATATGATGAACCTAAAAAATATGCCTAAATTCTGCCTACAGTACATGTGACTTTAGAATGGGCTTGATGTTGTTCTGAGCGGGCTCCTAGGTGTGCAACAAACTACCACAATGTTACTCTTTTGATTTCATCATTTCCAGGCCTCAATCTGCAGCTCCAAATCATTGCTGTTTCTTTGAAAGCATAGATTTATTATGGGAGAAGTTTCATTCACCTTAAGCAGGCTAACGTTTCAAAAACATCTGATCTGCCAGGTGAGACAGATTTAATAACAAGTGCTAGTGAGCATCTCACCTGTGTCCTCTGGGCCTTTGTGGAACAGGTCCTTTCAGGAGAGGAGCAGTGCAGGAGAAGCATGTACACCTTTGCTCTCAGTCCACCAGTTTTCCACAATCTCCTGTGCAGCCAGACAGTTCTGCTTGGTGATCCCAGGTCCTTTGGGAGCATTTCTTTCTGTTAACACACACTTGGCTACACCCAGTCTCACCGCTGTGCCATGTTGGGCTCTCCCTGCTGGCCATGAGAGCATTGATTCTGTTCCACCGAGGGACTGTGCTGGTTTGCCTCAATGCGGTTCACCTGCTGCAGGTGCCTATGCCCTGGGGAGCAGCCAGAGGCTAGCCGCTCCTTACAGCCTCAGAGCAGCATGTCAGCAAATGGGCTAGTGGCTGTCCTCCAGCAGCTTCCAGGCCAGCGTGGGAGATGGGTGTACAGAAGTTTCTGTGCAACCTTTGACTGTGAAGGTGAGTTCCTACAGCCTACCCTAAAAGGCAATGGCAAATCAGAAGCTTTGTAATGGCATGTTGCATATCTTAGCACACCTTTAGTAGAATCTGAGGCTATTGATTGATTTTATGGCCATAGGAATGCTGTCAACTAGACTAAAACGTATGGCAGGCCAGAACTGAGTTAATGTGCCAATAAGACAAAGAGCCTTTGCCAGCAAGGAACTGTAAAGCTCCGAATTCCCTGAGGCCGTAACTAGGTGAAGCAGAGGTATGGCTGGTTACCTATTGCTATGCTAATGTGACTTGTACAATTCACACAGCTGATGAGAAACTCCTAGAAAAATGGAGATGCCTTGGCAATAGTGTGCTTAGTTCTATTGAAAGCATTGTAATGCTCATTTGCCTTCTCTTTGCTTGAAGTAACGTTTGTCATTGTTTAAGGAATACTAATGGCAGGGTTTTTAGTAAGCTTCTCCAGCATGCTATCCTTTCTCTCCTTCTGTTATTCCTGTCTCTGCTGAGAGTCAACACTTTTTTCCTGGATGAAAGTTTGTGTTTCCTCAATCAGGGGCTGAACTTTCGCTGCAATTGAGAAGTTTTGCAAAATGTTACTGCATCCAAATGTATTTTTATTAGGGGAAAAATTCAGAACAAACCAGTTGAATTTACTGTTTGACCATGTTTAATACCTTCAAAATCTTTACTTTCCACAAAATTATGTAGGTCATTATTCTGATTCATTTCCTATCTTTTTGTATTATATTAAATAGCAGTTAGTGTTCTGTTCTAGGTAAGCTAGTTATTGCTATTCAGCACTGAAGCAATGTCCTTCTACTTATTAGTGTTTCAAAATTACAAATTGCCTTGCAACCTGTGTCTTAACAACCTCCTACCTTTGTACAAGGCTGGCTTCAAAATTCAGAAATACTCTCTGGAATGTGGGAAATGAAGTTAGAATCATAGAAACCCCACTTCAAGTTATCAAAAGCTCAGTTATTGTAATTTCTGTACTGAAAACTCAGTGTAGATATTTTTGTTTACTGTTGCTCTGCATTAGTTTGATTGATTCAGCCTTCTCTTACTTCATGATGAATTAATGAAATACAGAAGCTCTCTTGATGTGAAGGATGCGTTACCTGACTCAAAGTCCAAAGAAGCCACAGCTTCAGTGGTGATGCCATTTGCAGGGATGGCATAAGTTAACATTTAACAAAGGAAGTAGCATGGTAAGAGCAAACACAGCCACAGTTATTAGCAGCTGCCATGCCATGGACAGGCTTGTGCCCTGTGTCCCTTTAAACTCTTGTCAACTCTCCTTTGGGCTAGAGAAGGGAAGATTTAGGCATGAGTCTAGAGTGCTGCAAACCTTGTAATGCCTCGCAAAGAGCATTTTGAGGCAGATCAGTCCACACAGAGCCCTGTGGCTGGAAGGGAACATATAAGCAGAACTTCAAGATTAAGTGTGAACACAGATCCATAGCAGTTTGTGGTCTTTCAAATTAAGTTGTTTAGGAAGAAGTTCAGATAGAAAGCAGTCAGTCTGCTTTTTCATCTAGAGTCTACTTGTTCGTAATATCTGATCTAAACCCCTCCTGGCACAACTTGAGGACATTTCCTCTTGTCCTATCACTTGCTACTTGGGAGAAGAGACCAACACCCTCCATGCTACAACCTCCTGACAGGTAGCTGTAGACAGTGGTAAGGTCTCCCCTCAGCCTCCTTTTCTCCAGACTAAACAGCCCCAGTTCCCTCAGCCGCTCCTCATCAGACTTGTGCTCCAGGCCCCTCACCAGCTTCGTTGTCTCCTCTGCTCTCACCCTAGTACCTCAATGTCCTTCTTATGATGAGGACAACATGGAACACAAAATATACCAGTCTTTCCTTCCAATGCACCAATCAAAAACTATCTTGATTATCTTCTCAGTGGGTGAAACAATAAGACTGATGTATTTATCTGAAATCACTGATGTTATTCAACTAATGACATATGATTAAAAAGGTGGATAAGGGATGCGCAATAGTCAGGATGAGGCGGTGTGATGGGGGCGCTGTTGGAGTCCTGTGGCTCATGGTGGCAGCTCCTGCCTCCGCAGCACAGGTAGTGCTTTCCCTGAGTAAACAGACTTGGACAGAGCGCAGAAACCTGCTAAAATATTGATTCTGCCACGGCTTCAAATTAAAGTTAATTTAAATAGTACATGTAAGGAGTTTTATGAATTGATTTCAAATGACAAAGAAATATTGAAAAAGCATTAAACCCAAGTGCCATTTCAAACAATAAATTTAAGCTTATGATAATTGAATCATGCTTTTGAGTGCAAGCTGAAAGGCAGGCTTGAGGGGAAAAACACACCCTGTGCTGCGGAGGAGCTGCCTGTGGGATGGTGGCTTGGCTGCCCCCAGAACCTTCTGGAAGGCAGGCCCCAACGGCTGCTGTGTGCGGTGGGGTGGCACAAGGGTCTCTCAAGGCCTCGTGTGTGGCCTTTGAGGGTCTCTCCCCCTGCAGCTGTGGGTGGGTCTGGGAAGGAGCCGGGCGGGTGGCCTGCCTGCTGTGTGAGGGGGGACCCAGCAGGACCCCAAGAGGCAGGCATGGCACAGGAGAAGGGGTGGGCAGCAGGGCCGACAGGAGATCTCAGGACAGTTCTGCAGAGAACAAGGTCCTGTGCATTGGACTGGGAGGAGCTGTGGGGGTTGTACCATGTACCCTTGCCATCTGCCACCTGACTGACTACTAAATAATTAAAAGTTCAAGAAAGACAGGGAACAGCTTGAAAGAGTCCAGCGCAGAGCAACGAAGATGATGAAGGGAGTGGAGCATTTCCCTCATGAGGAAAGGCTGAGGGAGCTGGGGCTCTTTAGTTTGGAGGAAGCTGAGGGGAACCTCATCAAAGTTTATAAATATGTAAAGGATGAGTGTCACAAGGATGGAGCCAGGCTCTTCTCAGTGACAACCAATGATAGGACAAGGGGCAATGGGTACAAACTGGAACATAGGAGGTTCCACTTAAATAAGAGGAAACTTCTTTTCAGCAAGAGTGACAGAACACTGGAACAGGCTGCCCAGGGAGGTTGTGGAGTCTCCTTCTCTGGAAACATTCAAAAGCCACCTGGACACCTTCCTGTGTAGCCTCATCTAAGTGTTCCTGCTCTGGCCGGGGGATTGGACTAGATGATCTTTTGAGGTCCCTTCCAATCCCTAACATTCTGTGATTCTGTAAAAATCACAAGTTGGGAGCAACCCTCCCTCCAATCCCCACCACCACATTCAGTCCCAAGGCAGAATAGTGCTGCTGATGGAGGGGAAATGTCAAATTCACATGAATTAGGAGATTATCAGCTTCCTTCTGTGCTTGCTTAGTGATGGCACTGCTGCTCAAAGCCTCATGTGTGGCCTTCAAGTGCTGCAACACCTTTGTGACAGATTGACCACCAGCTGGCTGCCCCCAAGATGGATGGTAAATGAAAAGTCTTTCTTCTGGTCTTGTAGTAGAATGTGTAGTTTCACAAATAGCAGGTACAGACATTAAAAACCAAGCAAACAGAGTGCAGATTAGACTGCCTGTTAGTGGAGCTTAACAGGAGTTGTGCAGTCACCTTTAGGTAGTGATTTATCAATACATTTTGTAGTGCTCTGTCAGGGCGAGTCTATGATGTTAGCACCACACCCTCTGCCTGCACCTGGGGCAAGCAGCTGTGCTGCACTTTGTGCAGTCAGGCTCAAGGTCCAATGCATGACAGCTCTCTCCTACACTAGGAGTTCATGGTGTAATGGATGAATAACTCTGTGAGTACATGGTCATAGCAGCTGCCAGAATGTTCTGGGTGGGAAAACAAGCAAACCAAACACCAGAATGCATTAAGCGCTTAACCTGCTTTACCAGAACTATGTTAGAAACAGTAGACTAGCAGTAGTGCGGCCATATTTGCAAGAAGGTAATAATTTCTAGGAGACAGAGGCCAGAAATGGTAACCTCCTCAGATAAGGCCACAGCCAGAAGAATGCACCTAGCTGCAGCTGAAGATAAAATAAGCTAATGAAATTAGTCTTCTTTTTAAAATAAGGTGTTTAACGGATATCATCTGTACATACATATTAAATATTGGTATGTTTTCTTCTATAACAAAATATATCTCAGCTGATGGTCTACTAGTCAATGCTTTGGTTCTGTGAGTTGCTTTTCCTAAACGCAATAGGCATGTTGTGGAAGCTTGGCGTATGCTAGGGTGATAAATATGCGTGAGCCACTTGAGACACAGAATGAGCTGTGGCTGAACTGACATTATGGCCTACATAATGTTATTTTCACAGGGTACACTGGTCATGCATCTAAGTGCTTTTAAACAGGCATTTTTATTGATATTTAAAGAAAACTCTCTTTACTCAAAAGACTATGTAATAGAAAAGCTGAAGAGGTTATAGTTGCTGACTGGAAAGGCTGGTTATTTATGCTTACCATAAGTAACATGCCCATCTTTTGAAGAGGTGTAGAAATGTCAAATGTATAACTCGAAGCTTTTTTTCTTCTTTAGCTCTTCTTGACACATCTCAACCACCTCCACACTGTTAAGGTTGGGAGCTCATTATAGTTACTTTTTCCTGCAGGATAAGAACCTTCAGGAGATGCTGCTGTCTCAAGAATTGGTGATGCAATCCAGCACAATGAAGAGATTATTCTGTATACCAAAAGGTATCGATAATTGACAAAACCCGGGCTTAAAAAATCAGGACTCAGTATTTGGTACTAATGTATAGGGGTAACGAAGGAAGCTACATGGGAGGTATAGGGAGTAAATATTGGGGGGGGAGGGGCGAAAAATAAATAAAAAAGAGAAAAACTTATGTGCTACTCTGTTATGAGAGATGCCAGTGAAACATGCATGACTACAGAAAATGGACAGAAATCCAGGGAAATGCACTTCTTAGGTGGGTACAGGATATTGATAACAAGTAACTTGCCGTTACAAGTCTGTCTTCTCTAACTGCATATGAAGTGTATCGGCTAGTTCTGCTGATGAAGTCTTGTGCATAAGTCTCAATAGTTCTCAGTTACTTTGTTTCATTCTGTACATAGTTTCATGTTTCATACTAAAAAAAATCTATAAGGAGTGGGAGTGGTACAACCAGTGAAACATTGGTTCTTTTCAAATTCTCTCAAGAGAAAAATATTTAACAGTTGACCTTGCAGTTTTGTGTTATAATTTGACAGCAAAATATGTATTAGATTTAGTTACTTTCTTCTCTGTTGCAGATGTATACATAGAACTGATAAGCAAATAGCTACATGTGAAGTAGAATAGCATTGTGGAGTGCTGTAGAGCTTTTTCTACCATGTGTCTAACAGTTTTTCACGTTAGATAATCATGTATCTTTCTCCTGGCATGATAATATATAAACTTGCCTTTTAAAATTACTCCGTAGTGGAGCAAAAGTCAGAACGTTTGTCCTTCAGGAGTCTCTTTGCAGACCAGGATAAACATTGCAGAGATGTCATTAGGGATTTGCTCTGCTAGCTAGGCAATTCCACCCCATCGCCCTTTCAATGTAAATAACTATCCTTAATTAATGGAAACGCAATATATACTACGTAATGACAGGCCAAGTAAATTAACAAATGCGGGGTAAGACGTTGTAGCTGTATTGAAGGCATCAGATGAGAATCTTGCTCCTTCATCTCATTAGTTTAGGCCAGTTAGAAACAATGTGAAGTATAAACCTACAGTTTTTTACACTGTACAACAGCATTGAAATGAAATGCATTTCAGACTTTTGTTAGAATAAGTAATTGGAAACAGACATCAAGTCATTTAGGTATGTAAATAGCTGGATTTGGTATGCAGTCCAGAACAGCTGCCTCCTGTACCCACAACTACTGACAATCACAGAAAGGAAGGTGAGACTTTGAAAACTCATTTCTGACAGTGCACAAATAAATAACGGGGGGTAAATTTAACAATGAAGACAATATTAATGCTTCCCCATTCCTGCTGTCTTGGTGATTTGAAAGGTGAATGTAATTAAGTAAAAATTGAATTTACCAGTCTGCATGTGGAGGTTCATCCTTTTCCTTCACCTTCCCTTCTCTTGCTCCCACTACCTCTTAAAAACATCTTTTTACTTCCTTTTTCTTCATACCAACCACCAGCGCAATGCCAAATTCCCCTAGTTTGGTTTAATTATTCGTTTATTTGGAATGACCCAAATGTAAAAATGGAACAACGTATCAGGGACATAGGATGCTTTTCTTTCAGCCCTGCCTTCGTGTTCTGCCTCCTTTTCTTCAAATGACCATGTATTTTCTCCCTTTCTTCTCTCAGTACTTTTCTCTCTCTTTCTTCAGGCTCAATAATCCTTAAATTTGCAGGTGGTATGGGGCCGCGTTCTAAACCTTTGTAATTCCACTCTGCTGCAAAAGTAGTTCCTGCCTTTTCATTTACTGTTGCTTTTATTTCCATTCTCTCCTCTCTCCAACTGCAGTTATTGTTCATGACTTGGAAAATAAGCTTTTTGCAGCAGGAACAGCTTTCTGGTTTATGTGTAAGTGTGCTTTCCACATCCTTGATATTACCAGGTCAATGGTGATAAAAATAGAAGTGATCATCTCTCTCTGGAGAACTCTTCTCTCAATATTTGAGACTGTGCTCCTATTTAAAACACAGAAAACACTTGACTTCTGTGATAGTGTTATTACAGTGTTTGGGCAATAGGTGTGTATTATTTCTTAGGTACACCAGTACTACTGCTTGCAGATTAAGGGGCCTACACACAGCTTCTTGAAAGGGTGAACTAGCTGTGTGCCACCTCAGTTCAGTTTCCACATTCCAGTTCAATTTCAAGTTATCTTGGGCATCATCTGCACTACGGATGTTTACAACTCTTCTTGTATGGGGGGTTGGAGGGGAAACAGGCGACAACAGTGATTTTTTTTTTTCTTTGCTGTTTGATGTTACTTAGTAATAGCTTCAAAACGACAGTGAAGCATGATGACATGAGTTAAAACAGTGGTTGAACTGCACCTACCCCCTGCAATGGCTTCATCTTTTTTGGTTGGAAGTGTTTTTGTCATAAACAACAGCTACACTTGATTCTTTATTACTAAGAGGTGTTTTCATAGTATGTGTAAAATAAGAGGTGTACCCTGCATTGCACTGTAAAAGTGTTGTGTAGGAGTGATTAATGTGGAAGACAAGCATGTGCTTTTGCTACAGTATTTCTTTAAATGTTTCTTCTTGCTATATCCAGGCCAAAAAGGTAATGGTCTCGCAGGAGTGATGTATAGCACAGAGTTTACACATTGTGGTGTTAAATGGCAAAATAAGAGAAGAGAAACATCTGGACAGATTTTTCTTCTGCATTCATTCTTTCAGTAGTTGAAAATCTGGCTTTCCTGAGCAGGATTTTTTTTTTTTTTGAATGTGCATGTTGTTGTGTTTTATTTTGTTTTGGTAGTGTAGGAAATTATGTTAACAAGAAGCAAACCCATTTTTTCTTGCCAAAGGGGATAGGCATCTTCTAATTCCTGAAGTGATTCTAAAGATCAGTAAGTTTCAGGGCCTCCACATATCTCATTGCTGCTCTTTCAGTATGTAAGCAGTTAGTTGCTTGGGCCTGACAAAGGAACAGGTACCTATATATATATTCATATTAGCCAAATATTTCTGTTTGATTATTGCCTAAAATACTAATTGGCTGCTTTCCTGTAAATAACTAATTGCAGTTTTAGAATTTCAAATATTGCGCCTTCTTGCTGGTACTAGCTGGAGCTTCACTAGAGAATCTGTGACCACAACAGCACAAAAATGTAATTTATTTTTTTTTTTAAGGGAAAACCAAAATACCTCTTGTAGGAACAATACCAACAGCAGCTCGCACCTGTTCAGGATTCAGTTAGAATGTGCTAAGTTCACAAGTCTCGTGAGCACGTCTGCTCCAAAGGTTTAGGGAACATTGCGGCAGAAGTGAAATTGTGCATAGACAACAGAGGGAATTGGAGTTCCTATGCTTTGTCTTCCTTCTGATAAATGTGCTGTAATACTAAACAGCAATTTAGATCATTCACTCCACCATAACAGCATAAAATCCTGTTCAGGCAGAATCTGTATTATTAACCTTTCCCTTTCACTCTTCCAATTTCCCAGCTAGTTCTTGGCTTAATTGGAGAAGTGGCAGCAATGTTACATACATATGGACATCATGCAGCTGGCTGGATAGCTGGGTGTTTTTCTTCCCCCACCATGTTGTTTAACCAGACTCGGAGCCGTTCTGAATAACATGAAAAGTGCTGCCTCTGACAGCTCACAGCATTTTGCCACAGGTGTAGTTCCTCCCAGAGGCCTCTGGGTCCAAATGCTGAAAAAAGAACAGTTGTCCTTTCTTGTCCTTGGCAAGAAAGGGGCAAGTATTGCTCAGCAGAGGGTCTACTTAACAGCTTGCTTGTGTCCATGGGGTAACATCAAGCAGTAAAATGTTAGTAAGGAACAAGTTTAGCAGGGGATACTACTTTCGCACCGCCCACTATTAAGCTGTAAAAATCATCCCTGAAATATGCCTCCTTCTGTGATGAAGAGTTACAAGTGGGTTATAATTCACCATGTATTTCTGAATGCAGCGCCATGCAAGAGAGAGACCACTGCAGCAGGTGATGTGGGAGTAGAGGTATTATTGAGTAAGAAAAGCTAGGAGAAATTACTTTTCATGACACTAGGGAGTCACGTTTCAAACTTGGCTTATAATTGTATCTACTTTACCTGCCTCTGAAGTTCTCTTACATGTATTAATGTTATAGCAACCTACATGAACAAGATGGGCAGTATGCCAAAGGGGGTTGTAATTTTCAAGTACCTCCATATTGTTATTGGAGAGGGGAGGAGGATATCTACTAACAGTGTAATTACGTGGCAATTCCAGGGAAATTGATTATTATTAGCTTTTTATGATCACACTAACAAAGTCAATGATCCAAGATGAAATAGCAAAAATTAGTGCTTGCACAATATTCAGCAACAAGATATCACCAGGTGAGAGTGGCTGTATCTGAAACCAGACAACTCCTGAGACTGAGATGGCCATCTCCCACCAATTATAACGATGGATGTGCTCTATTAAAGCCTGATCCACTTTACCGGGGGAGTCCCAAGATGAGAGGCCATGTAAGTATGCAAGGACACATACAGTATCGAGAAGTGGGTGGGTGTTTATTCTAAATACCCACAGCACTGGGGTATTTGCACCTTTCACCAACAGAGAGACTTACAGGTAGTGAATACAGATCAATTTCTTCAAGTTGGTTATTGCTTTAACAAAATCTTTTGTCACATTTCTAACATCCATCTTCGGTTCCCCAAATGCAACATGGAGGCTGGATACCTGCATAGTCAGAACTGTCACTTGCCAGCCATGCCTTCCCCTTTGAGGCTCCGTGGCTTTACAAATAGTAATTAACACGCTTCTCTGTGATGTGAGAAGGCTTTTCTAAAAGGAGAGCAACTTTCCGCAATACAATAGCATAATATTTTTGAAGATCATAATAATAAAGTAGGGGAAAGAGAATAATCATTATTGCTCTTTCTTGTAATAAGTTTGCTTTCTGATATCCCACACTGTAACTAGAACATTATTCAAGAACACCCATCACAGTGCTTAACAAGATTTAATGTACATTTATTCTTAACATGTGGAACATATAAAGATTTTATACTGAATAAATGAAATTCATTAAGCCAGAGGAAAAGGAGGAATTTACATCAAGTTTTTTCTTTTTTAACTACATTATCTTGAAATACAAATGCAGATTCTTGTCACTGAAAAATCTTTGAAGTTGTGTTTCTTCCTTTGTTTTTCCCGTATATATGTTTTTGTCTGTAGACTGGTAACCATTTTCTTAAATCAATCCATACGTAACCATTTCCACACCTTGATTTATAAAGCAAATTGTGATCGGCTGCTCTCCCGAAATAGAGCATGACTTTATACATACAGAAACTTGTACATTACCCTCAGTTGTTGGTTTTCTGTGTTGGGTTTTTTCTTTTTTCTTTTTTTTTCTTTTTTTAATTATTTTTTGAGATATGGCCCAAATGAAAGAAAAGATAATTCTACTATCACTTTGTAGATACCACATCATGAAAAAGAAACTAAAAACTTTGTACTAAAAAAAAAGAATGAGGGTATGTTTAATGTACAACTTCTATATACATCACGGCCCTTAGGCAATAAAAAAATATTTTAAAAAATGATTAAAGGAATTGTGAAGAACTGTCCTTGTGGAAGGTCAAAAAAACCACATGTAGACAAGACAGTTCTGGTGAGGAAGCAATTGATGGTTCTCATCAGGTTTTGTTTAAAAATCTTTTAACTTGTTTGTTTTGTTTTGCTCCTAGCCTAATGTAACCATTTCTCCTGAGGAGAAACCAGGATGGTTTTGTATTTTGACTACTGACTGACACCCTCCTTGATCCCCTAACACCTACATCACTAGCATCTTCTATTGCACAGAGCTTTGGGTGATGGTATACAAGGTTGGTTGGTTTTTTTTTATCTTTTTTTTTTATTATTTTTTCCTTATTTGAAAAAATAAAACACACAGGAACTTGGTATGTTGGTTATTTTTCACCTTTTTGTTTCAAAGTGGTGAGATTTCTTTTTCCATCATACAATGGTTCGCCATAACATTTTTTTTTTAAAAAGTCACTAGTTCGCTTCCCAAAAATATGCAATACAAACATGGAAAAGAACATTGAAAAGGATAATCTATGGAAAAAAAAGTGACCTTTGAATGTACTAGACAGCAACTTTGGTTAAAAAAAAAATAAAATAAAAAGATGTACTTATACACATAGACAGCAAATATTAATTTCATAACTGTTCAAATTAATAATTTCTTTAATTCCCAATTGGTAAATAGTGAATGGGGCAGAGGAGCAAAGATTCTTTTTTTTTTTCCTTCTTCCTACGTTGGATAAACAAGAACAGAAAACAGCCAGTTATATGTGACCCTCTAATCTCCACTCACACATGCTTGGCTTCTCACTTATGTCATAACTGTCCAATCTGAAAAAGTACATCACAGATGACAGATGCAACCAGAGAGTTCAGGACAGCAGATATTGAGATATCCAGCAAACGACCCTCGTGCAATAGGAACTCCGAGCGGTTCTCGTCCACTCGTGCCATGGCCAGCAAGGCCTTGGCTGCCCTGCACATCATGTCTACGCTAGGCGGCTCCAGGGGCGGAGGCTGCATGTGCATGAGGTTATGCTGGCTCTGCTGGTACTGGGCCATGGTGACCCCATCCTCCAGGAAGCTTATCAAGTTTCCGATGCTTCCCTTCTGCACAGCTATTGCCCTTGCTGCTAATGTGTCCCCCTGGGCAAGGTTCGATAAGAGCGCCATGGACATTTCTCGGCAGACCGGGTTTTTGCGGTCCCCGACGTACCTAACTAAAGTAGCGTAGAGTTTCTCCTGACGACTGAATGGGGGGGTGGCCAAGATAAGGTCCACATTATTGTCCTGGATACTGAGCTTACACAGGGTCTCCAGCACAAGTCTCTGAGGCGAAAGAACTGAGTTGGGCCCCACGGTCGGAAAAGGATCCTGTGCCTCCGCAGACGGGCACACCATCCAGTGCAGCAAGCCATCCAAAATTGGCAAACAGATGCTTTCTGTGTAAGCAGACAAGTCTAGCTGCCCAGAAATGTTGGCTAATGTGACCAACGTATTATCCCTCAAGACCTCGAGGCAGTCCCACCACCACTCATCCTTGCTGCAGGCCACCCCTTTGTCCTCCTCTTCTTCTTTCTCGTAAGTCTGCGGTGCTCGCTTTCTTTCTGGATGCTCATGGTGAAGGAGAATCAGCTTCCCCAGGATCAGCACCAAGCCTGGATGTTTGGACATTTCGGTGTCATTGCCAGGCACAAAAGACAAGCTACGGACAATATTTGACACACAGATGCAGCGTTTGGCCAAGGAGTCTTGCCAGTGAGTTATGGTGCATAGAGGAGTCTCATCCCGGCTCCTTGGCTCATCCTCTAGCAGTTTAATATTCCGGTGGCTTTTGGCTTGATGGATCCCAAAGGGAAATTTACTGCTCTCTGTTTGGGAACTGGAGTTGGAGTCTTCAGGCAATGCTCCAGGACGAGCTGAGAGGACATCATCAATGGTTGCCGTTATACTTTTTTCTTGTTGCTCCTCAGATTCACCTTTCCCCTCGAGGTCCTTCTTTTTGCTAGGAGAGTTCAAGGGAGGAGGGGCTTTCCTGCGTGGAGGAATCTCCATCTTGCTTTCAAAGTGAGTCTGGATATGCTCAGTTGTGTCACCACCGCCAAGCTGCCAGTGGAGAAGTCCACTATCAAATTCCTGAACACGTCCAAGTTTGTCAGATCGGTCAACAACAAAGAGATTATTTTTCTTCACAATCTTTATTGGCAGCTTGTCGAATTTACTGGCTTGTTTTGGCCTCTCACTTGGATCAGCAATGGCACCAGGAGTGGAAAAAACAATGCTCTTTTCTTCTCCTTCTACCTTTTCATCCTCCCCTTCCTCCTCATCTTCATCAAAATAGTCAATACATTCATCAGTCTCCTCTTTTCCAGTAACCTCTGCCAAGGACTGGCTATCATCTTTCTTGGCTGCTTTGTGATCAAGTGCTTTGTGGCCTGGATCTCCCACTTCATATTCCATAAGGATTCCAAAAATGTCAATCAGGCATTTTCTAAAATATTCTACTAAAAGCTCAAGAAATCCAGACAACTGAGGGGAGAAGAAAGAACATAAAAATCAGATAAATATTTTCATCTGCAAGGAAATTTTTTAGGAACACGGGTGCATACATCTGTGAATAGTTCCCTCCTCCTGCTGTGGACTTGTGGCTAGGTCCTGCATGGCACAAGTTAATCAAAAGAAATTCTTCTAGCGTCTGTCCAAACAGTATATAATGTCAAACTGTCACGGCTCCGTTTGCTTGAACTGTAACAGCTATGAGAAGTACAGAACTATATTCATATGTCTCCTTTAAGCTACAGCAGACACCTAGCCTAGCTGTTCTGTCCCCTTCAAAGTGTTCAGTATTCTTCACTTGCTGTACACAGTACCAGTGTTTCTAACTCCCTTAGTTTTTCTGATCTGTACTTTAATTAGATGCCTAAGGTTTACAGTTCTTACTCTTCTACTTTGTCTCTCAGTCTCTGAAACCAACTGCCCTGTAGGAATCTGCTGTTCAGGGTCTAGGTACTGACATCCTAGCTTAATATCCCATCTCTATTGCAATAGTTTCATTTTTGCCTGGCAACATTTAAACATTGTTTTTGGAGCCTGGTGCTGCAAGCCACCCTTCAGAAACAGTTTGCATTTATGTTTAGTCCTCTTAATCAACTTGCAATCACTTTCTTAGGGAAGGCAGTAGTTGGACTTGGCATTCATTTATCCTCCATGGCTTTATTATTAAAAATTCTTTGCTGTTATGATGAAATTGTATTCAATTTGATTGTCTGGCTTCTTTTTTTTTTTTTTCAATTGTAGCCTAGTAGGTTTTCAGCAAAACGTATCCTTTTGTCTGTTCTGTATTCTCCTACAATTGCCAAACCCTTGAAGAATTAAGAACATACTGATGCTTCTGAACTGCAGGAATTATCAGTCAACATACAGAGGCCTGACTGCCACTGGAAATAGAGTCCAAGGCAAAAGTAATAAAAAATATATATGTTTCAAATATGTCTGGTATTCTGTGCAACTTGCACAGGGTGCATTAATGCAATTTCTAATATAATTCTGAGGGGGAATCACCTAACTTAACTTCAAACACCTGCAACAGTTAACACACCTAACCTAATTGTCTAGATTCCTTTTATAATCAATAGTCTTTTGCAGGCCATTTCTAGGGTATGAGTCATCTGACCTATTTTAGATGTCTACTTTAGGATGAGATGAATCATGCTATAGATATCCCTAGTTCTAAAGTTAGGTAGGATGAAATGTACCATTTGTCTGTATTTAAAAAAAAAAAGGTCATTATACTTAAAAATGATGAGTTACACTATTAGTAACCAAAGAATGAATGAAGTAGAGAAACTTAATATTTAATTTGCACAAATTTTAGATGATGTGCATTGTCAGCCTGTCATCTATTACTACCACCTAGCAGGCCACCAGTTACAGCAGGGCTGAAAAATGCTGGGAGGTAGTGAGGCAAAAGCATACACTGTTAAATCCTGTGTTACTTGCATCCTGTGGACAGACAGTGACTTTCAGCTTTTAATTTGTCAATGTGGTATTTCTGTGCAGACTTAATTTACTGGAAGAAGAAACCAAACAGAAAATAAGTAATTAAAAAAATTCCACAGCCTAGTATGGAACCACTGAATAAGACAGTCACCAAAAGACAGCCTCAAATCAATAGAGTTCTGCAAAGCCTTTTATGGAAATGCAAGTTAAGCAAGATTACTAACATATCACTGTTTCCTAGGATTTAACATATCACTGTTTCCTAGGATGGTCCTTGTACTATCATGAGTGTGAATTTACACATTAGTCTCCTGTCAGTACACATCAGTCTCCTGTACATGCTCCTACATGCTCCTTCTTACAAGAGACACTCTTCTTTCAGGCTCGTTATTTCCCTTATTCACTCTAAAGCTCTCTCTTGTTGTTCACTGTTACCAACCATAAAAAGGGAAGTTTTGCAATATTCAAATCTATGTTAATTACAACCAATTTTAAAGGACTTCAGCCCTTGTGTCTATGTATCTTACTTCATTTTTCTTTTCTTGGAAAGTTGAGAAATATACTGCTTTCCCACCTACCTGAGATAGGTTGAAAGTAGCAACAGTGCTGTCATCATACAGAAGAATATTAATAGTGTCTAGCGCCCAGGTACTTTCAGCCAAAAGACCAGATTTAAGAGACATCATCACTCTCCAGGCTTCAGGAGTTACTGGAGAAAGAAAGGAGGAGAAATACAACAGCATTAGTGCATCCTCGGAGACCGTTAATGAGTTCTGAAAGATCAAATGACGACATTTTGAGGATGCAGAATTTAAATGAAATAGTTACCGAAACACCGCTCAAGACCCTGGTTTCACCACTTAGTCCTGTTCAATTTCTCTGTAACTGCTCAGCCTTAATACTGCAGAATATCCTAAGAGGGCCATTCTTCCTGTCTTTGCTGAAGCCAAAATAATTTTATGAACTTAAGAGAAGTTGACTAAACCATATAATCAGTAAATAAAGGTAGAATACTCTGTCAGGAGTGTGGGAACTTGAAGTATAAGAGCTGGAATGTATGAAATGCAACAGGAATTCAAGATAAGAAGATGCTTGGGAAAGAACAGGGGGAGAAACAAACATGACTAGTAATTTGGAATGAATAAATAGGCCATTCAAGAGAGGCAGAGACTATAGAAGGCAGAAGTGCATGAGCTTCCATGGAACAAGAACACAGAAAGCTTTGCTCAGCTACATGCTGCACTGGTGATCTAACAGACATTCTGAAGGGCCTTTCAACACAGATCACTTGGAAATCTGAGACAAACTTCATTTTTAATGCATTTCTAGAGTCCTCAGGTCTCCATGTAAAATATTACTTTCATTTCATGACAGATTGTCTGGGATGAGTTCTACCTATCATCCTCACTGTTGCATATGTTATTACATTTTTATTGAAGGCAATCACATTACAGTTACCAAAGCTAACTCTTTCTCAAAATAGTCTTGAAATGCAGAAGAAAATCGAAGTCCCTTTCTCCCAGTCTATTTTGGTATTTGGTTTTTGCTTTGATGCTTACCAATATCTTTTGAGGTAATCTTTCGTCTTGGTTTTAAGACTGGTTGGGATGCTTCTACAGAGCCTGGGGGGAAAGTAATTTCTCGCCTTATTGGTGGTGGTTGAGGTGGAGGTCCTGTGACCTGTGACACTGGAACTGTGGGTATAACCTTCTGCATCTTCATGGAGGGTAGGAAAGGAGACTTGCTTGGAGACATACGGTTTTCCAAAGAGCGCTGGAAGGATGCTGGACTTGGAGCTCTAGAGATGTGGTTTGGCATAGAGGGTGGTGTCTGGTAGGATGACTGAGGAGGTCTAGTGATAGGCTGCATGGAGGCTGAGGATGACATATAAGAAGGCTGACGCTGGTTGACATGAGAAGGCCACTGACTCTCATGGTTTATCCTCTGGTCAGGTACCATCATATCGTCAGTGCGATTCATCCCTGGATATGGTGGGGCCTGTGCAGGGCCTCCTGGACCTTGCCTATTCTGGTAAGGGTAAGGCATATCATTTCGTGTTGGCCACATGTTCTGCTGAGGTCCTTCACTGGAGGATGATGACTGCATGGGGCCACCAATCATCTGGGGAGGTATTCCATGCTGCTGCATTTGTCCTGGGCCCTGCATCCTCTCCCTGTTATATGGATACGGATACTGCCCCTGCATGGGCCTCCTGTCAGGCCCCGTGTATGCGTTGCTGTACTGGTTATACATTTCCTGTTGCTGGTTGCCATACTGCATGTTATACATATCCCCTTCATGGCGTTTGGCTGGAGGCCCATACATGCCATCCATGTGTCGCTTATAGTTCTGAAAAAAAATTTGGAAAGAAAATGTGTCACTTTTACACCATACACAATACAAACATCTTGGATGAAACCTCATTTAAAAAGGTGAAGGTGCTTAGATCTAGAGGAATCATGCTGATTCCAAAGTCAGGCATGCAGTGCTACGGTTATGCTTGATCCAGGGCTTTCTTTTTAAGCCTCTGTTTTGCTGTGCTTTTAATACTAAAAGGAAACTTATCCTTGGGCTAAATTTTCTTGTGCTTAGTCTCATTTTTTCCCTTTACTATCTGTCAGATTAAATTCCACTGGTCATTTCAGAGATGCATGAAAAGGCAATGGTCCTCACCAACTACAATATTTTCACTTATTTTTTATGCTTAGTCTACTAAGAAGAAAAATCTTAAAAAAAAACTGCTCAGTGAATCTTCTCAAGAGACAAGCGCTGAATAAAATCTTAAAATTACAAGACATGCTGCAAGCATGCATGTCTGAAACACTGGATCTTACGACAGGGCATAGGCTACACACAGCAAATTTATCAGTAGGAGAAAACATCTGCTGCATTTGCTACTCTGTGTGATTCCCAGGAACATTGTCCTGTTTGGCAACTGTCCTTCTTCCCAAATAATTTTAATCACATTTAATTTACTGTGAGATTATTACAGCAAACGGTTACGTCCAAACATTCTGGTTTAGTTTATGCAGGTTCTTACCCTGCTGATCAGGAATTAATTCAGCAATGTAACTGCCACCTATGGTTTACTCCCCCTTTGCTTCTCACCCTCTCAAGTGGGGAATACTGTGTGAGGAAAGATGTTTTGCCTTGGGCAGAGCTGAGGTGTTTTTAAATCATACAAGCTTGTGTGTATTTACGTTTAAGATGGCAGAACAAAAAAAGATGTTGCAGTTTAAGGGGAAGGTGGTAAGGTTTGCAGTGGTCCTTAGTTCCTGTGGGAGTTTGCTCCACAGTTCAAACCACACTGAGTGCTCTGAAGCAAAAAATGTGAATTAAATGGGTGATTTTTGAATATATGATCTATGGCAAATTCAAAGTTATGGCTCCCCCGGAAACTGTAGCTCAGTCACATTGCACAATGTATACTAAGGTACTAGAGTTAAGATCAGATAAAATTCTGTATGTATTCAATGCCCGTCAGTTAAAACAGCTCTGGGATTCATAAAATCATCTTCCAACTTTGGTGCACATAAAACCACAACTACTGCATTGCATAAAAGTAGTTTTTTAAAAAACTTGTTATAGAGCTGTCTGGTGATCTGAGAAATACCTATATTCAGCCTTACATAAACTACTTGCTGTAGTAAATTCCACCCCTGGGGCCAATTTATACATCAAGAACTGACTTGGTAGTTGCCACACCTAAAAAACCGGTGTTTGTTTTGCCACAGCGACTCAGAGCGCTTGAAGTAAGACCCTTGGGAATGAAGCATGTGCCTTCATAAAAGCAGTTCCATGCCCTTGTATTCATAGTGGCAACAGGCCTAATGGCAAGCAGGGCCGAGGACAGTGATGCACCTGAACTCCTTCTCCTGCGTAAAGGTTTGGCAGGAGACTAAGGCTGCACAATGTGTCTCTCTTCACCGGGGATGTGGAATTCTGAGCCCTCACAGAGGACAAAAAGACACCAACACAGGTCACCTGCTGTGTAATAGCTCTCAGGGTACAAGCATTCGTACAGGAATTGAAAAACCTAGCTCAAGTGCTTCATTAGCCCCAGGAGTTCAGGCTCCAAGCACCTCCTTCCCAGGTCATTCCCTGGCCTTCAGGTTGTAAATAGAGCTTCGAAAGGGTCTTTTTTCACATTCTTCCCGTACCACTGTGGAGTGAGATTTAGAAAACTGAAAAATAAGCTAGTGGCAACCTAATCTCTAGCTAAATGAAGAAGTGGAATCCTATGGGAATGGGAGGGAGAGGCTGAGGTCAGCCAGCCTCCTTGCCTTTCACTCTTCACTGCTTTTTTGCATTAATGCATTTTAGATTCAAGAGTCATTGTGCAAAGCATATAAACAGCACTAAGGACAGGGCCAAATACAATTTTACAAATTCTAGCTGTCTCCTTGCTTAAATGAACATGTAGTTAATATATTCTCTGCATACGTTAGCATGGAATATTATAAACTGTTCTGCAATATATCTTGGCTATTTCCCCACTAAATCACCTAGTCTGCTAGCATATGCTCACCATAAAGAACAACAAAACAGTTTTTTTGATTATGGTATGTTAGAGAGATGTTATGAACCAAAGAGATAAGCAAGAAATTCTGAAATCGAAATTTATATACATTTTCAGTATACTGCAACCTAAAATCCCCTCTTTTAGGTTTTTCTCCCTCCAAATTTCCTAGTAAAACTATATCACAAACTGAAAAGGACTATCTGAAATTGGCTGAAAGCTAGCTTAAATTTTTATTTTTATATTATAAGGAAGTACTTTCTATTTTGGAAGCTAACTTCGATTATTGTATGACTAGAAATGAATTAGAAACACACAGGACGAAACGCTGATCCTTCTGAAGTCAGTGGAGTTCTGCTATTGACTTATAAGATAGGATTTTGCCCACAAGGTATTAAAGATGCATGTAACAACAAAAAAAATCTTATTAATGAATATGATTTGTATTGTCAAAATTATTACAAAGTTAGGGAGACTGGAACTACACATATTTAAACTATTTTTCACACTAACGATGTTCTCTCTCATGTATTTGTACTATACTGTTACTAGAGATAATGTGGGGAATATGCCATCTGATCTATATTAAAGATAGGTATCTCCTAAGACCCGTGACAGCATTCTAAATAATTGAGAGTGCTGCACATTTTACTTTGTTCCAGTTTTCTGTTGGGTTCACTTGGCTGCATGACATTAAGTTAAGGCCCTTCAACCTGCCAGGCAAGCAGCTTTCCTGTTCATTTCTGGAATTGAGGCACCATCACTTTACTAGCATACAAATTATGCTTTCCCAGTCTGCTGGTTATTAACTTGGGACAATCTCTTGATACACATCCAAAGCCACAGAACATCTGTTAAAATTTACACTCTTCCAGTGTAATGAACACATTTTCCTATAGCCGCACATACACTGCTTATCCATATGGGCTGTGATTTTGACCAGAACTACAGGCCACCTCTGTGCCAAAAGACATACATTGTATAAACAAATTTTTGAATGTATACAGAATTTAGGGGTGACATTTATTAAACAAATGTTATGAATATAGCTGTTTTCCCCTTTTCTACCTGCTGCTGTGGATACATTCCAGGCTGATGTCCTCCATATGGTGGCTGTCCTGAGGGAGGTCCTTGTCCTGGATACTGCTGCCCATACGGTTCATGCCTAAAATGAAGCATTCAAATCAACACTTAGAGCTGCTGGAATTTCTAAGCCACCAGGAAAAGTACTCCGATGATCTTGCGTCTTGAAGATATTTGCCATTTGGAAACAAGGTGAAGGTACAGTGTGGTATGGTCCTGAGCCTTATGTACTAAGCTCTGCTGGAGCTGGTAGTGGAAGGAAGGAGATAAAAGCAGACAGAAGAAAGGAGGAGCAGTGAAGATGTAACAGAGAGATTTAGAGGTACCAGTCAGGAATGGAAACAAGTAAGGAAGGCAGCTGCAGGTGATAGGAACCCATCTAAAGTGGAAAAGTATCTGATGTACAGCTCAAGGGTTCCAAGTCATAATTCTCATTTTTTAACAAGTCAGTCTCCAAGCAAGACACTTTCTGGATTATTTAAGAATATAATCAACAGTTAACTGCTCTTTTCAAGTGAAACTGTGATTTCAGTCTGATGACAGTGAAAAAAAAGAGTATAAATTTCACGACAATTTGCAGCATCTAAATACATCATTATTGAGTAAAAACAGTACTCATAATTTTGCTAATGTTCAAGTAATTTTTAATTAAAGCTCCATAATGAAGCATACATGTAAGAGGCAGAGTTGCATTGCACTTGGAAACTTACCTGTGGCCATTAAGACCTCTGAGGAGCACCACAGTGCAACTGCAATATTTTTAGCATATCTGAATGAAATTTAGGTTGCTGAAATGAAGTACTTGGAAAGTATTAACATTGAAAAATAACACTCCACCACAGACCAATATGTCAGTAATTCCTCTCTGTACACTATCAGTGAGAACACACCTACTGTTCGAGTACAATTATGGAAGTAATGTATCAGGGAGAGTCAGAGAAACAGAGGACTGGGGAACCTGACACGTTAAAAGAACTAATCGGACCTACTTTTCCCAAAAGCATAGAAAACTCACATTATTTGAGAGATGACCAGAGTGAAAGGAATAGCTGTTCAGTATCTCCTAGAATTATTATGTGGATGGAGAGAAATTACCTAATGCCAGTTAAAAGAACAATATAGCTGATGGAAATTGTCTATAGGTGTCCAAGATGGTACATGCAATAAGATAAAACTCAACAAAGCTACATGTATGTCATACATAAGGGAACACCTTCTAAATGTTAAATTGGTTAGCCACAGGATAACCACAAGCCAGGTGAAGTGGTGGAAGTTTCAGAAGTGGTGTCATTTAATGCTGCTCTGGAGAACTTAGGCCTGTACAATATGTTGTAGTTCAGTGTTGGCAAGGAGATACTCAAGGAAGGATGTATACTCCTCGTCTAACACCTGTGAGTCTCTGGCTACAAAGAGTCAACTGATTCATCCAAGTCTCTGCCCCACCCCCCCGAAACTGAACCAACAGTAAAAGCCTAAATAAGAACAGGCAAAAGAGAAATAATACACCAAGAAGCCACATATTCTGTCTATGTGCCCTCACAGAGGCTGCTGGCACTCATTAGCTGGTTATTGCAGATATTACGAACAGAGAAATCAGTGTTCACCTTTGCTGGCCAGGGTAACGATTAGGAGAGTACATGCTTGGGTCACTGTTTGAAGGCACCATGTTGCTTTGACCAGGTGGTCCCATACTGCCTTCAGGACCCAGCCCATGATCCGACCTAAAAAATGACAAAGGAAACCTCATTCTGTAAAAAGCACTTATTCTACAAAATTGCCAGTAAAATAAAACACACCCCTTAAAGAAAACATTCTCTCAACTTATCACCTTCCAGTGGAACCCTCACTCTCACTGAGTCCCCAGCAATGTGACCTGTTGAACAACATGATTACACTTGTGTTTCTCTACACATCTACTACTTCAAACTACTAACTAAAAACTACTCTGCTGGTACACTTAGCAGACTCACACTGCACCACTTTGGCTACCACCAGGAAACAAAAAGTGAATCTAAACTACACAGCCTAATGAAAGTAAAAGTAGGAATACAGCCAGAACTGCAAAACCTAAATATAATACAAACATTTCCAAATCACTCTGCTTGCTATACCAGTGCTTAGACATCAGTGATTTTACAGATTTTTTTTCCAAAGCCTTTCCTGGGATAAACAAAAGAAGATCAAATTTATTTTGCGTACTTTACTGAAAGACAAACTTATGAGGGTCCTGATGGACACACTGCAAGACTGGTGCCCCTACAACTCAGAAAACAGACGCCAGACTCTCCAAAGGCAGTTCACCAACATACCACAAACTAGACATGTTTGGGCTGTGCATTGTGTTTTTCATAAAACTCTCACCAACAACTGTTTAGGTGAAAACATGGTCAGCAGACTAACTCAAGTGCTACTTTAGGCCATCACAGCCCAGCCCAGCTGCCAGCTGAAGGCAGCTGTCAAACACACCCACGTGCTGATCTGCTGCAGCTTGAGCAACTTCTAAGGTGTGACAATTCCTCCTTATTAATTTGTGTGAACAGCTAGACTCGGTCATTAGCAGTGGTTTGACTCCCAGTGATTTAGTAGGATGCTGTAGGAAATACAGGCTGCTATGTTCTCTGCAAGGTCCGACGTGAAAATGAAATGAGGAAAGAGAGGATCATTTTCACTAATGGGCATTGCTTTTTCTTGGAGATTGACTCACCTCCTGTCATAGCCTCCATAAGAGAACTGCTGTCGCTGGCTCATGCTCATGTTGGACATGGCTCCAGATGGACTCTGGTTGTACATATCTTGTATTCCACTGTTAGGCATTTGTCCAGGGGTCATGAAAGGCTCATTGCTTCCAGGCACTGCGTGAGTAACGGAAATTAAATATATTATTCTGGGTGTTTGAAGACATCTTTCCATTAAATGATGTATTTTAAAATAATGTTCAGACCCCTAATACTGCCAAGGAGAATTAGCTGGTGTCTGACAAGCTCTCCAGGGTCTGATGAGAACACATGAAGTAGGACCATTAGTTATAATATGATCGTTATAATATTAAGGAACTGCAAGAGAGTAAAGCAATCTCATCCTATGAAACTAAGCTCATCAGGCACCAGGCAGCTTCTTCCCTGTGATCTCCATAGCTGAACATGAACTCATTCTTTTCACCCCAAACAATGCTAAATATGAACACAAACACAAACTGCAAACATAAACCTTACAAAACAGATGAAAGCAAATTCCCCAGTTTGGATTACAAAGTTGTAAGAATCACTCTCTTCTTTTTCCCATAAAGCTCTCATACACACATATATACCATAATATAGTTATGGAAAGGTTACTTTATCCTATTGTAGCTTCTTGAGCAGGATGGGCATATTCTACAAGCCCAAGAAAAGGCACATTGACCACTATATCGGATATAAATCCCCAAACAGATAGAGGAAGAGACTCTACCCTTTAGTCCCTCATAGCAGATACTGAAAAGAGATATTTCTGTTTCAACAGGATGAATGTGAAATGTATGACAAAGTGCAATAAACCCACTTAGTCTTTCATGGATATAAAACCTACCCTTCCTCCAACTGTGTTATGCTAGTGTCCCTAGTCTAAGCAAAAGGATTTAAACGGAAGGTTTTAAAAAAAAATAACATCAGAATAACTATCTCTTTTAAAGCACCTCCCCACTTCATCACATATCTCTCTTCCCCTTATCTCTGGACCTCTTCTTCCCATTTCTCCCTATTGCTCCCTTTCAGTTTCCACTTCCTTAATTTCATCTCCTCCATCTACTGTCCTTCTTTGCAGCCATTGTGAGCCCTGCTTGTGTCCTTTCATCCCACTTTCCTATATATGAGGCATGCAAGGTTGATTAATTTTAGGCACATTTTACAATATTCACAAAACCATCTGTAGGTTAAGTGCCCCAAAGGACAAGAGTCGGGTTTGACATTAATTTTAACTTTTGCTTTCTAAAAATAAGCAAACTTTGAGTGTGTTTATCACCTTTTGACAGAGGCTGTCCAAGTGAGAAAAAAAATCAGCTTCCCTATTCTGAAAAATATGTAAACTGAGAAAGCACTAGGAGACTTGCTCAGTTCCACACAGTGAATTCCCAGTTCAGCCCTAGTACAACCAGGCACGTTGCTTCACCATTTCACATTTTAACACTGAAGTCCATCATCTCCTTTGCAGAATAGCTAATCACCCTCAAGAAACATACGGCATTGCACAAAATCTAACCCTATGAATTTATGCCATTTCCTGAAATGTATTCCCACATGCATTTTTAGGATTCTGTTAAGTCTAAAATAAACAGTATGACTCTAAGAGAGGAAAATATGACCAGACCAGAACGAAACACAACTGCATTGTACCTCTTCTTTTGCTATAAGGATACCATTTAAGCAATAGCAAAACCAGCAAAGTAAAAAAGCTCATTGTGAAGACTAGAACATCTTGATTACACAGAAGTAGGGAAGAATACTTAAGTTCCCACAAAGAAAATACCTTTTCTCATTCCACCGAAAGGATCTTTATTCGGCTCATATGGCATCCTTCCCATCATATCTGGCATGTTTATTCCCTGCTGGTATGGTGCATTTGGCGTCACAGAGTTTCGCTTCGGGAACGCTGAATCACTTACATCAGAAAAGGGATCGTGCACACTAACTGCACTGTTTCTAGCAGATGAGAAAAAGGAGCCATTAACATCACCCCGTATTCATAAGAACAGTGAAAGAAAGACTGGACTATAACACACCCAGCCTGTGATGCTGTGGCAGTGATCAGTGCAGGATATATCCGAGGAAGATGCAAAACACTTTCACAATGGACAATCATTAAGAAAATGTTCCCATTTTTTCCCCAAGCTTATCTGACTACTTACCTTAAAGATCATGGGTTTAAATCTAATTCAGCTGTACATGTTCTTATTACACAAAAGTCTAAGCCTTTCTGAAATTTCACTGTTTGCCGCACTACCCTAAGGCAGTGAGCTCCACAACTTAATTATATGCTTTGTCACAAGAGTATTAGTTTTTATCAGTTTCATATTTATTACCTTTCAAATTTACCAAGCACCTCATTGCTCTCCTACTAGAGGAAAGACTAAACAGCAACACTTGATTTAACTCCCAAACACTATTTACTGTTATGGAGACGCACTAACCTATATGGTCGCAGCCAGCTTTATTCTAAAGCTCTAAAAATTTGGCTTTGAAAGTGGAGTTTCCCTGATAACTATCGGATTTATCCTTAATGCAGAAGAATTTTTTTTACATCGTGAAAGAAAAGTCAATCTGAATTAAAGATTATTATGAAAGCTTCTTGCTATCCTTTCTGCAGTATTACAGATGGAGAAAAAAGAACCTAAGTATGTTAAGTTTAGAGTGATTCTGTATGTAGTTCAGAGCTCAGCTATGTGCCTGCTGAAGTCACTAAGAACATTTTTTCTGGACTTCAGTGGGTTAAGGCTCCACTTCAGATTCAGCCAGTCTATGTGATTTCCACGACATTTAACTGAAAGGGACCTCTTGGTCCATCCAGTCGAATCCTCTGCTATCTCAACCACTGTTAGTATATATGCTTTTCATAATTTGAATTTAAGCAACATCTTAAAACCACACATTCCTCCCTCCTAAGCATGAATGTCTGGACCTGTACACCAGAGGAGGACAGGGTAAGCAAGGAAAGGAAGGCTGTGGTTCTAAGTTGGTGCTGCTGAGTTCCACCTTGCTCCCCACTGTTCACTTATTTGCCTGCCTCCCTTTGCACTGGTGTTTGTCTGATCCTTCTCTAGTACTGAGAGAGCTAACACGGCTCCCACTCCTTCCTCTCTTTCCCTCCCTCCCCTCCAAAAAGAAATAATTTTCTGCTGCTTTTAAGGCTCTGTCCGGTTCACCACAGAATCAGATGAGTGCCTGAGCAGTTGGGAAAGGGAAAGACTGGCTTAAACTGTTGTAGAACTACAGCCCCGCCAAATGCAGCAAAGCCCTTTTCATACCTGCCACCCTGCATAGGTGTCATCTGTCCATGAGGTGTTGATGCTGGTGTTGGGGGCTTCAAATCGCCTGGCACTTCTGTCATGGAATTACTACCAGTAGACTGTGGAGTCTGTGGGCCTTGCAAGGAACCAGAATTAGCTGGGAAATCAAAGAAAAAGAACTATTAAAAGGTAGCAGCTGAATTCCTGTGGAAATAATAATCATCAAGGAGATAAACTGGTCCTTTCCCCCATAAGTCTGCTTATATCATGCATCTCAGCACTTTGCAACTTCCTCAAAATCCTCGGAGATCAGGATACGCTGTGCAGTAATAGCCATCATCTTTCCTAGAACCATGAATTTAATCTGCTGCCTGAAGCAACATTAATAGAAATCACCTAGATGAAGGATCATTTAAATCAGAGGTCAGAGATACAAAGTTAATTGTCTATAGTTTACAGCAGAGTAAATGAAGGTTGTTCTTCAGCACAGCTTCTTCATATAATCACTATCACAACACATACGTTTATAAGGCAAATTTAAGCCAGAAGCTTTTCCTCACAAATTTAAACTCCTATATTAATAGAAATTCATAATTTAATTTACCACTAAAAGGCAGACATTTCCATGGTGAAACATGGGAAAAGATTAGTGGCACACTGCAGCCCCATGCCATCTTTGAGATAGCATGAGAAAAGGTTGTATTTAAGAAATGTAAAAGGCAATCTGGGATAAGAAGAAAACAATAACTGAAAGCAGAATTCAAACAGGAGGCTATAGTTAATGCACTTAATACGATTGTAAAAACAGCAATGGACGTCCTAATAAAATGAGTTAGGTTCATTGTAGAGCTCATGCAACAAGACCAGGTCAATTCTGCAAAGCATCTATTTCATTTGCAGAAACTTCTATGTTGAGATCTCAGAACACGATAGAGCACCAGCACTACTGTCCTTCACCATGATGGCAAATTGCTGTATTCTTGAAATGCCAAGTGTAGAAAAGCGTGTACTGTTCTGTTCCAGTGAGACTGAGCAGTAATAAGGATATTAAATGAATACAACGTATAAGCTAATGATAAAATACATCCAGACCAATCTTTTAAAGCAGACACCAAATTTACTGTTTTCATACGACTACTGAGAAGAAACAGTCCCGAACCCCAGAGATCTGGCATAGTCGTTTTCTGATTTAGAAGATGGTAAGTGGGAATTAGTAACAACATCTAAGACTAGGATCTGATCGGCCTTGCAGCAGAAATTGTACTTGAGCAGAACTTCTAGAATTCTAATCTTCAGATGCAATTGGGAAAAAAAATTACCAGCAGAAAAATTCATAAATCTAATAGACTCAGAAAGACATGTCTTTGGCTTGAGAGGTCCTTTTTTTTTTTTTATGAACTGTCATGTAAGCATCTTATAGTGCCTGACTATCTATGTTCAACAACCAATTAACGAAACTTTATAAATTACTGTTAGAGGGAAAAGTGGAACAAGCAGTATGGGCTTTTCTTCTGTATGTGAATGAAAGAGTAGTTTATAATTGACTCAGAATGCTAGAACACTCATCATCTTGACAGGCAGAGCTTGTTTTTAACTAAAGAACACCTTTTTTATATGTGTTTCATTTATATCTGCAACACATGTTCCACTATCTGGAAATCAGTCCCAGTAGCAAGTGCGTACGTAAAATCCACATTGTGTAGACCATGGTGTTCTTGTTCTCAGCTTTCTGAGGCATGTTTGGATTACGCTCACACAGTAATGAGGTTCAAAAAAAGTTCAAGAAAAGCTCTCTGATTGCATTAATACAGTAACAACAACATTTGCAACAACTAATGCTACAGCTGACTGAAGGCTTTAGCACTATAATAAAACAAATCCATATGATAATTAAAAAATCATCATGCTCACATAAAGTGAACCCTTTGTATATATGACCCGAGTGAGCCGGGATCATTCTCCTGCCCTTGAGCTTTAAACACAATTTCAGATTACTTCTAAAAAACTTGAAAGCATTTTTGAGTTAAGCCACACATTGTCACATACCATCTTGTTATATTAGAACCATGTAAGTAAACATCTCGGTGTACCCATTTACTTACTATAAAACACGATATTGCCTAACCCTGCATATTTCTCTTATCTTGGGCTACTAAGCAGCAATTAAGTTCTTCCCTATCCTACCTAAGCAAGAACATAATTTATAACTAAAGAAAACCTAAAGAATATAAGTAAAATATTTTTTCAGTATCTATCAGCTTGCATGGGTATAGAATCTTTAATATTAATAACTATGTGTTTTATATAATCTTCTTGGATAAGGAAGGGTTTAAAAGCAAAAAGGAGATATCTAATTGAGAGCTACAAGTCAAATTTCTATCTGCTAGATGGTGATTATAGGGTTGGTTATTTTTCCCACACCTCTTTTTAAACAACTGCATATGAATAGCTGAAAAAATGGAAGGCAAATGCTATCCTGAGAAGTGCCAAGTTTCTGGTACTGCTTTGTTAATATGCTGTGCTCTTGACATCCACTGGGTCAGGGCCACTTCTACAGAAGAACAACTGCAAGTGTTCCAATTTCTGGATTAGGTCATCAGCTCCCAAGAAGACCCCAAGTGTGGATATGACCTACAATGCAACTGCATACACTCACAGGCCACTGAATAGTTCACCTATCTTCTAGTAATAGCTTCAATGTAAATAGCACATTCCTTGAGAAGGAATAAGTATGCACTCTTAATGCTCACTGTTGGTAGATCGGGTACAATTGTTTAAGCAACTTAACTTTCTCTTCTATGATGTGATTTTCAGTACCTTTGCCAAGCTTCAGCCTATCATCAGGAACTCATCCTGACAAATATTCCCCTCAAGCTAATTTTGATTTGGAAATTTGCACCTGTAACTGGCCAGCTTTTTTTTAAGAATATGCCTTTGAAAACATATAGTCTTCTTCTGTTGTTCGCAAAAGAGAAATATTTTTCTGTGAGTCTTCCAAGCCAAGAATATATTTAGGCACCTTTTTCACACACAGCACCAGCGGTCCCTTCATTGAAACTTGGTGGTAGTGTTGGGGACGTGCCTATGATGGGAAACTACTCTTGTGGTTCCAGTGTTTATTCTGATTTGGTCAAATAAATTTGTGAAAAATACCTGCTGATAAGTAGAGATTATTAACTTGCTATACATCCACTGCTTGGTTTTCTGAAGATCCTATTTGCACTTATTTCAGGCTGCGGGTGAGCAGGACTCTCACTGTAATTCAAAGAATTCAGTACTGGGAAGAGTCCAACACTGGGCATGTGAAATTAAATTTTGCACAGGAGGTTCTTAGATGTGTGTTCCTTTTATCAGAGTCTGTTTAGAGACACTGTTTTCCAGCTGTGCAGAACATGTAGGGCAACAGATGAGATCATATAAAGGGCTATATATGGCAAAACTTAGAAAACCGGCACCCAGAATTAGTGGATACTCATGTTCCGAGTTCCTCTTCTGTAGAATGGGAATCATATGACTCATATACACTTGTAGCAAGGTTGAGAAAAACCAAGGAGTAAATTTATAACTTTCTGTTTGAGTCTGGTTGAAAACTATGGCACAAGTAAGAGCTGTGTACTGGAAAGTGAGGATAACACAAAATGCTGAGTAACTCCTCGCTAACTGAGCACTGTTTGTTCCGCGTGATGAATGACACAGACGTTGCATGGAAAAAATGTCAATGCGACTACATAATCAAGAGTGCATTGAAGTGTATTTGCACAAGGAAACATAATCAAGGTTGCAAAGATTATGTCTCACTTTTGACATTTCCTAACCTTTGAGCACTTGACTTTGCATCAAAGTAATATACTTCAAACCATTTTTGGATATAGCATGTACACAGGTGCCTGCATGCACACATGTTAAATGCAAACTAGTTATGTTCTCTCACACGTTTTACACACATTGCTATTAGCAATATTTTCTAGTTAAAGAACATAACAACAACCCTCTCCTCTGTAAGAAAGTGCTATATTCCTTTTGCATGTTTTACCTTAAATTTTACATTTGTTAAGCAGCTCTCTGAAATTTTTACATCTATTCTTGCAGGGCTTTTATTATGGTAGATGTTTAATTTTGATTGTGGACATCCCAAAATAGAAACTGTATCTTTTAAAGTGCTTCATAAGCTTCAGTATTAAAAAAAAAAACCTAAGAAGGAAGACGATGTTCTTTTAGAATGGGTAATCTCTTCTTACATGTTTCTGCAGCAGACTTGAAGATGTCCAAGAAAAAACTTGTGTGTACATAGCTACTGAATTCTTCATCTCACATCCACATGTACGTAACACTTGTCTTTCAAGTGTCCTAACAGATTTGGAAGAATATGCTTTTAACAATAAAATATCCATCCAAAATGAAATAAAATGAACATCTTTGTTAGTGAGGAGGTGAGGTCCCACAAACTCTTCCACAGTTCACTCAACGGCATGTGTTATTCTCGGCTGCATAGAATTACAGCATCGGCACGGCTTTTTCCTTGCAAAGCCTGCATGGCAGCAAGTACTGTTTTCAGGAGAGACTCTTTATTTACCAGAACAGAAACATGCAGTTAAAAAAAAAAAAAAAGAAAAAAAATCAAATCTTTCTCAAGCCAGCATTTTCTTCCCTTCAGGAAAAAAAAAAAAAAAAAAGAGAAGAAA
The DNA here is from genome assembly GCF_036013475.1 of Columba livia. Classification (NCBI taxonomy): domain Eukaryota; kingdom Metazoa; phylum Chordata; class Aves; order Columbiformes; family Columbidae; genus Columba; species Columba livia. Next base: position 64,576,838 of record NC_088604.1, read on the forward strand.
AGAAGAATGCAACCTCTTGAAACTCCATTAATAGGAAGCCTGACATGCTCTCTAGGATATCCCTACCTTTTGCCAGAAGCTACAAATGTATACTCTAAAGTAAACAATGGAAAGGTTACTGAAGGTTAAGTACATTCACATACTTCAGAGTGAACAGCCAGCCGCCACGCTGGGAAGATAATTTACACAGCACGAACCCAGTGCCCCAGTTAAGCTGGGCTGGGGGCCGGTGGCTGCAGCAGGGCCCCCCCGAAGCGGGTGCTGGCACAAGCATGGAGGCACCTCTGTCTGTCCCCCCATCCACCCCTCCCGACCCCTTGCCATCCATCTTCCTGGGGATTCCCTGGCTGGCCTCATGACACGCTCCATGACATCACCTTGCCTCCTAATAATAGCACTTCAGCCAGCCACCCGCCAGCAGAGACGGATGGGTTTGGTTACAGATGCGCTCACTGAATGGCTATGTTGTGTGGTGCTGTGTCCTGTGCCCTCCCTGCCACCCCCCTCCCCAGCCTTGTTTCTCTGCTGCCAAGGAAACACAGGGAACACACTCTTGTCATGCTCTGTTCCCTCCTTCCAACACAGGCGCAGTTTTTCCAGGTCTGCTGTAATGAAATCTCTGCTGACATCAGGGCCAGCTGCTGAGTGTTACTCAGGAGCATCCTCAGCTCTACTACCGTGGCCATCCTGTTCATTCAGTGTGGCATAAACCACTCAGTCTCTAATTTTGAGTCTTGTGCATACATAACCGCATACTGAAGCTCAGAATTTACAGTGCCAGAGTACACTAGTGGAAAATAACTCCTTCTTTGAAATTTATTCTCCAGTATCCGTTAGTGCTCAGCATAATGGCCCCCAGAATTATTGTCAGTTTAGAACTTGCCACATAATTAGTGCATATCTTGGTCAAAACCATCAAACACACATGACAGGAAGAGCACTTTCTCTTTGTACCCACTTCTGGAAAGCACTGGAGTCCTAGAAAGATGCTTACAAAGACCTACAACTCTTCTCTCTTTCTAAGGGATTTTCTGTGCAGCAAACTATCAGTCAACAGTTGACACGGACCTTGGCACAGATGCGACAACCAGGACATAAGGCCAACAGAGGTCCTCTAATAGCTAGTCTGCCATTAAGCATCTGCTGCTGACGGCATTATCTGACCCAGACAGATTGAAGCTGTGATAGAAAGGCCTCAGCCTACCACAAACATATCTTCAACTTACACAGCCTTAGAGCAGTGCAAGCCACAGTAAACCACACTCAGGCCCTCACGTGTCCCTGCGAGTTTTATGAAAGAACGGAAGAGGTTCTGACAGTAGTATGAAGCCAGAACATTTTATTAAAATAGGCAGGTCATGCTACCCCTAACACTTGGGTTACTGTGCAAACCTCTGCTGAACAAAGCCAACCAGCCTGTCACTTTGCTGCTCTACCCTCCTTTTTCAGCTTTTTATAATTGCTGACAATATTCTGAATTGCACTGCACATAGCACTAAATAATTCACTCCTTTACATACCATTTACCTTATTAATGATATTGTAAAAACCAAAAGTGATGGGAGAATCCCTCATCAGTGCTACAAGCAAATGGACTAACACATGGACCCAGATCACTGCTTTGCAGTCCCATAGATTTTGTGGGTTTTTCAGTGTTCCTTCTATGATTCCATTCCCAAGGTCATCTGTGAGGCAGCCACATAATCATCCCTTGGATAAGGGACATCTGCAGCAACTGATTTGCTCTGAACTGAGTGTCAGCATGCTCCCAACTTGCATAACACCTACCTGGGAACTACATCTACACAGGAACTGAATTCTCTGTACCAAGAAGGCTGCCAGTTTCTATATATTCTTATATATATTTGCTATACATTCTTCTGAGCAATTGAAATATTTAGTTTAAAAAGTTCTATGAAGATGAGCTGATCTTTAAACTCTCATGACCCTGATTTCATAGCATCAGCTGGTTAAAACTGCACAAAATACAGCACCCTTTCCTCTGAGACAACCCCCCCCCCCCTTCTTACCAGAACTAACTTCAGCCCTAATACTGTAACTAGTTCTCTGCAAATGGATTTGGCATCAAAGTGGCTCTGCCTACACTGAGCTAACTGCACAACAGAGGCTAATGGTGAAAGCAAGGACCTTTGGAGGCGACTGTTTCTTGTTGTATTGGGCTCCCATGCCCTCTGAATGCCAAAGAGTAACAGATTATCTAAAGTACATCGACAACTCTACTTCTTTTGTGCAGTTAAAATGTTAATGTTGGTATATAGTAAAGGAAAAGGAGCAAGAAAAAAAGCTGACTATTAAAGAGAACAGGCTTGTACTCTCTGCAGCATCTATACCTCAGCGGGATTTCATGTATTAAAGCTGATACACACTGGGAAAGCCTTTCTCCGTACAGAAGTGCAGTCCATTCAGTGACACGAGTTCTTTTCTTGCCAACAAAACAAACCTTGAGATCTTTGCTTGCTTCCCCCTCTTCTAGTCTCTATGTCCTGCTGTGTTTTTATTTTAGAAAAACAGTTTCAGTTCTCCTCATAGACAGCTTGCTTGAATGTTATGATAAATTTAAACTTGGACTTTGCCATTTTCATCTGTAGTGTCATGATGCAAGAAGTCCCTCTAAAAGTGTTATGTCTGACATTTCAGTTCCTTGTTTAAGGTTATGTATTTAAATAACAATCCTTTATCTCAAAATTCAGTCAATTTACGGTGATGATCCCCAAACCAACTACTGAGAGCAGTGCAGACCAGTGAGAGGCTAAAGGAGGAGAGAGCAAAGCAAAATACTCTTTCATTTTTAGTACTGCTGTTTAGTTCTAGAAACAGATGAATTTCCTCTTTACCCTCCTTAACAAGTTGAACAGTTTCAGCTCCCCTTAGCATCCTTCTCTGGAGGTGACAGGTATGTCCAACATCTTTTATTTTTCGCAATGGTGCACACTCAGGAGAATCTATGCTCATTACAGACAGAGAAACATTGGGACTGCAGGCTTCACTTCTAGTATCAAGTATTTTTACCCATTTTCTAAACTTGCCTTGCAAAATAACCTAGTGATATTCTTTATTAAATAATCAGCGTTGGGGTACATAACAACCCTAGGTGTTAACAAGGTGGAGGAAATATTTAAGGTATTAAACAAAGAGATGTACACAGTAAGATTTTAACTAAACACTCCCCCAAATCCTTACACTGAATACATTAGGCTGAAAAAGATTTAAGCCTTATGGCCTTTATCTTTTTCAAAACCGACAAAGCGCTGTCATAACAAATGATCTTGTAAAAGCTAGAACTGTATTATATGATTATAAAGGTCTTCGCAATTTTCTGGTATCTACGACAGGAATTCTCAAACTGGAGCCACACAACCTGCAAACTGCCTGGAGAGCTTGCTGGGTCCCTGACTCGACCCTTCCCATCTTCAACCAGTGAACTCCACTAACAGAAATTAGGGTGTTTAATACTTTCCTTATACTGCCTTCTAATGCAGGGAACTGCTGTAAACATATCAAGAATTATATTCTCTTGGCCATAGAAGGTGGTCTGCCTAACAGTAATTGTGAAGGCAAGTCTTTAAAAAATTATTTTGTTGGTCAGAAAAGCCTAATAACCACCAAATCAAAGGAAACATTTCCTCTTTCATGGGTAGTCCAGACCTCAACATCATAGACTAATACTACACCTTTTCCAATCTACTTAAAATGTTACAATTGAAGAATTTTCCTGCCTTGAATGACTATCCAATCTTGAGAGTCTTAAGCTGAATTAGTTTCGAAAGAAATTAACACCACACTGAAAAGAAAGAAACACCACACTGTACGCTGAACACTGGACAGCTAAAATCAAGAATTTCCAGGTCCAGATTTTCAGACAAGAAGATAAAGACAGTGATGCTAATGACTAATCTGACATACAGGATTAGCAACAAAAAACAGAGAGCATGCCTCCAAACTGCGAGGTCTGGCAGTGGGGATGCACCATACTCTCAACTCTCTCCATCCGCCATGCATTCAGTGTGAGCTGTATCAGAGTCCAGCACCTGCCAGCCTGACTCCAGCTGAAGCTTTACTGACCAGTTGCTGGGCTCAGAACGCAGCTTTGGGGTCATGGCAAGGGAAGCGCAAGTACCAGAATCTGATCTTTAGACAAACAGACGTTCCTTTTAGTCCTGGCTGCCTCCTTTCCTGCAGTGCAAGCACGTCCATGCAGAATGCTCTTCTCTTTATTATGCCCACATAACTCTGAATATTCAGGGTAAGCCGGTGCACATGTCTTTACATGTTAGAGTGAGCAATGACCAACTAGACACATGACTGCGGATGGCCCTTCAGAGTTAAATCTGACTTGACTCAGGAGCTAGCTCCAAGTCGGAAAACAAGATGCCAACAACATATTTTACGTTCATTTTTTTTGTCCCGCATTAGCAAGGCACGCTTCTAAATACCTAAACTGCAACGCAGTGAGCATCTTATGCATTCAAAAAATGGTTGTGTAAGAGGCTGCAGTTTTCTTGACTCACCAGGAGATGGCGGCTGAATCTTAGGTTGTTTCTTAGTATCGCCAGTGCTGAAGACTTCTGGAGGGGGCTCCTCCCCTCGCTCAATCTTGCACTCGAAGGCAAACAGGTACTGAATGTATTGTTTTTTCAGGGAGCTGGCTGCACTGCTCGAAGTGCCAACATTCAAGGTGGTTGCCAGCTCACGCCACTTCTTGTTTTTATTAACCTAGCAAAATAAATGGTAGAATCACGGGTTTGCAGCAAAGCGTTTTGTTTAAGTCAGGAGACAAAAAAGGGGGGAAAAAACAAAAAGTAAAAAAAAGCACGTAATGTCTTGGTTTACTTCTACATTTTTTGTCTTTTAACTAATGCTCATTACTCCCACACACAGTAATGCATAGACAGCATTTACAGTTATAAAACCATTAAGGAACCTGCTGATAGCTACATAAAAAGCTTTGCTTGTGGAGAGTCTTCTGCATGGTGCATCTTCTAAATGCCTTGCACTCTCCCAGGGCCTATGCTCTTCAGTTAGCAATCCATCTCCAAGCAAATGCATGCTCATTCTCCCTCTCTCTGACACCCACCCGCACCCACCTCATTCTAATTAAAAAGCAGCTTCTAAAAACAAATTTAGAAGCAGTAATAGCATTATTCTGCAATTTAAGTGTTTGAGCATTGATATGAAAAGTAAATTTTTCTGCAAAATAGCCACCAGCTGTTAAACAGTTCAGCCTATAATTCTTTCACTTCAGAGTGTCTTGCAGAGACAGATCAGTGATCCCTCAGCTAGATAACAGGCAGAGTGAAGTGAGGTCCCTTAATTAATTAAGGCAGACTTCAAACACACAGGCGAGTCCAGCAATACTCCGTATCACAGTGCTGACTGCACAACTCTGCTGTGAGTCTTGTTTGCAGTGTGAGCCTGAGAATATTGAAAGACTCTGTTCATGAGCTCCTCAAACACAGCTGATCTGTAGTAACAGTGAAGTTAATTTCTCATCCTGGATGACGCCACTGGCTCGCTCAGCTCTACCACTTGTAGCAGCCAGTATTTTTGCTGCAATACCTGATGCCCCAGAGTTCATTCAACTAGTTGTGCAATTGCTAGGTATCATCCAAGGAGGAGAGACAGTACGGAAATAAATGGGCTTTAAATGTATGAGCATCTCAGCTTTTGTTGGGGAAGAATCCTGACTCCTGTGCAGCATGATGACTCCCTGCTTGCCATGAGGCCCGAGATTTTAATGACTCCAACTTAACTTTCACAGCTACAAAGGTTATCATTAGTCACACTGTTCCTAAGCCTGTGTGCCAGCAAAGGAAACATTTGTTTCTCAAAGTGTTTAATAACACTAACTGCTGCCAGTCAGCAAAGATCTTTTGGGGATAGCACTAATAGCAAGCAGGCCGGCATGGCTATGCAAAGTGTTTTTATTTCTCTGGTACATCCTACAAGAACTCAGGAGTTAAAGGAGACAAGATTTTCATAAACTGACCCCGTTGAGGCTTGAAATCCAGTCACACAGTTCTTTGTGCCCACTGACTTACAGCTAAGTGGTGCGCAATGAACACATCGCATACTGCAAACAGAAACATCCACACCTCCATGCCCAGTATATGGGCATTTAGAAGAAGACTGCCAACAGCTGCTCGGTTCAAGTTTTACACCATCAGTTGCAACTATCCAGACAGAATACGCACTGCTGCTGCTGCGCAGCTCCAGCTCCACTCCCTGTCACTCTCCAGCTAGAACCATAAGGAATGGAATGCCGTGCTGCAGTTGGAGCAACAGGAGAGCATCACACAGACGCATTTAAATAAACGTCAGCAAGCACCTCTCATTAGTCCCAAACAGCTAAACACGGTGACCACTCACATGAGCACACCAGCAAAACCAGGAGCCTTTATTTTCAGTGTCAATTTTTACCCATAGTGAAGCACACACACACACACGTCACTGAAGCCCTTTCAAGAATCAGCCTAAGTGAACAGCATCTATTCTTTGGCGAGGCATTATGTCTGTCACTGCAAATCAACACTGAGTGTCCCAAAAGAAAATAAATTTCCATAATAAGCAAACATGAATGATTCTCTAGAATAACCCATCTGCCCCCCATCATCTTGCTTAGTTCTTGATGCTAAGAGTCATACTATGGACATAATCACGCTGTATAAGGCAGAGCAGCTGCATGATACGATTTACCTGTAATAAAGTTTCTGAGCTAAAAGTAATGAAATCTTTATGATGCTGGGGGGCATGAGCTGATCACTGAAAGTGTCAGGATAACATCTCTTGCCCGTATACAGCATTTAACAACTGGCAAGGTGAACTATATTAGGTTTCTCTGCCTTCCTTTAATAACAGAAATAGCTTAAATCTCTGGACTTGAAGGGCCAATGATCTAATTCAGTAGTCAAATACTACACTAGGTGTGCTATTCAAAATAACATCGAAAATGGTACAAATTGATGTTGGACATTTCTTTCTTGAACTAACCACATAGATTATTAAAAATGCGCTCTCTTTCTGAGAATCTAATTTGTTTGATGTATTTTTGAGTCCAGATTTGTAATTACCATTAAATTATATCTGTTTAAATATTAAATATTATCTATTTTATAATACATACTGCAGATACATATTTATCTACATAGCTATGTTTAAGACATCATTTTGCAAAGCACTGAACATCTACAAACATTCCAAAACACACAGAAATGATGGGTCTCTGCACTTCACAGTAGCTTCTAGCACCCAGCCAGAGCAGTTCCCTAGATGCAAGGGATGCTTTGTAAAAGCATCAGGCAAGGACAGATGACTTTGAATACCAAATCTAAGGCTGCAAATACTGACCATTTTATCCTCCTTCCCCTTTTGGTGCTGCTAGGCAACAAAACATTTAGTTTTGCTCTGTGGTGGTCAGTCTTCTAGAACTCACAAGTAATTTCCAAATATCTCTTTGTAAAACTTCCAGTGAACTGGTGAGCACACAAACCAAAGCTTCTCTCTTCTGTCTGTGACTTTTGCAATTTCAGCTCTTCCTGCTTTCATTTTCCTTCATCTCGATTAAGTAATTCACCTTTTCCTTGTAATCATTATATTTGTAAGGCAACTCAAAATACCCTTCCAAACACAGGGATAGCACAGTCCCTGTCTAAGAAACAAATGTACTGTACAGAGACACTCAGAGATGAAAGATTTGGGATGAAGGACTGTGTTTCAATAATGTATCTCTGCCTCTTCTGTGGAGAGATGAACTGATTTGTCTTAGAGGCAGTATCCCTATCTGAGAAGGATGGATTTCAAAATCTCCTTTTCCTTTCAGCTCTATCATGTATTTCTTACTCATAACTTTGATCTAATGGCCTCTTCTTCTTTTCTTCTCTTGGTGGCATTACTGCATTCCCCCGAACAGGTAACAATTTCATCTGTCTATAGCAATGGCAATTATGAAGAAAAAAAAGAACTCTGGACAAATATTAAAACATGAAACCATTTTCAACCATTGTCAGGGCTAAAAATGTAACCATGTAACCAGCAGGAAACAGTCTAGAAAAAAAAGTGCATCACTTTTCAAAAGGTTCACTTTCAAGCCCTTCTTCTCACCTGTGCTAAACCTCCAATCTCCTTGACGCAGACATAGAGCCTGAACAGGTCCAGGGGCTTCTTGCCCACAGCTGGCAGACTGGCCACGGGTGTGCCCCTCTCCTCCATGAACGTCAGGTACCGATCTACCCACATCTTGCGCTCCGGCTCGTTTCCTAGTTCATAGACTTTTGTGATCTTCTCTCCAGTTGTGGTAGAAGAACTTGATTTCTAAGTCGCAAGAAGAAAAAAAAGAGTTGGGGGAAGGGTGGGAGAGGGAGGGAAAAGAAAGTAAGAAACTCACAACACTGAAAAAGAGAAGATGTCAAACAAACTAAAGCTATCACACAACAGTCAGGAATGAAGGCTACTAGTTCAGGCACAAACAGTACATTCTGTCCATATAAGGAAAATTCAGCTTTTTAAAATAAAGGGCCCAAACTCCCCATTCTCATATTTCTTTCACGATCTGAACTTTGGATCCCAGAAGGCAAGTTTCTGATGTTGCCTCATATTATTTTAAGAAGAGGCAGCTCTCATATAGTGCTTCTCATCCACTTATCTCGAAGTGCTTTGTAAGCAAAAATTTGGTTAAAGTCAAAACCAAGTTTGTCCCACACAAGTTTACATAATCCTAAAAACAAACCAAATCAACCCTCTCCCCTTTGCCCCTCAAAAGGGGCTAGAAAACCTGAAGGCGTTTCTCCAGAACAGGAACTGCACAAGAGTAGCCTAAAGCGTGGTTATGCTTTACTACCTCTTCACACCACTGCTGCCCAAGAATCAAGATGAGAGTGCCTACAGTACGAGGAGACTGGTGGCCATACTCTTCGTGAACTGCTAATTAGCTGTTGGAGGCAATAATGCTTACGAGTAGCTAGTCCTCCCTTGAAGAAGAACAGAATATAGTCATCTCATATGTCTTACCTTGTAAAGAGAAAGTGTATTATGACCTGGGGAAAACCAGGGATGGAAAGCAACCAGAGCTGAACCACCACCAGGAAAACGGAAAGACTTGGAAAGAGCAGAATTTTCTCATGTGGCAGAAGTGCAGGAACAAACACATCCTGCTGCTGCTCTATTTGGGCTTTACAACTAATCAAAGCTCATGTTGTCTCAATGCCTTTTCTTCTCTCATGATGGAAGAAAGAGATGGAAGAAAGCACTGAGGCTGCTACACAAACTCTAACTTCTCATCATACCTTTTCTGTGCAATATAACACTGTGAGCTGGGCTCTGTGCCACGTGTGGATGGATTACACACTACACCTTAGCCGAGATGTCCCTCAGGTGACAACACAGAGGGGCTGCTGCTACTGCAGGATAACCCTCCTGCGTGCAGAAGGCAAAGTGACTTGCTCAGCAGCGGAAGATGGAAGTGGTTCAAAATTAAACACAAGAGAAAAAGATTGACATAAAGCTTTGGGAAAGGAGACAAATATATGAAGGGAAACATATCCTTCATGTCTGTATAGTAAAATGCTAAACTTGGTTGTTGATTGTGGTAGACACTTTTTTAAACTCATCTAGTCAATCACTCTCTCCCTTCTTTGCCTTCTCCTTATTTGAATGGGAGACAGCACTACTCTGAAGCAAACAGGAACTTACTTCTAGTTGAAACACCTCTAAACGAGGCCCCAGCTGCACCTCACAGATGTTACAGAATGACGCACTTTGTCCACATCCCCACATTGTGCTGCTGAGGACTGGCACTCAACAACACCAAAGATGCAGTGGGGTAGCGTCCAACTGCCAAAGATTTTTAAAAGCATTGCCACCATTCATCTTGCATGTTAGCCTGGAAAACATGACAGGTTCTGTGTGTCCCTCCAGCCATTAGCTGAAACTTGGCCACACTGGAGGACAGCCAGGGAGAAAAGAGATGTGAAGCCAAAGGTGTGACCCAGCAGTTCCGTGAGCCATTGCTGTTCTTTCCAGTGAATGGATATTCATTTTAATTAAATAAATAGCCTCCTGTAAAGATTTCTGCCTTGCTTTCTCATACTGTAACTTCTTTTCAGCAGTCCGTCCTACAAACAGATATTATTACCTGTCTTACCGAGAAACGAGGTGATTTCTGAGTTTACCTGCAGCAGATTCAGTTGTGTCAAAACTCCTCCTGAAGTCAGAGTCAAGGCTGAATTTGTTTTACTAAGTCACTGGCAGGAAAGTACTTTGACAAGAGTCCTGTAGATTGTGCAAAGAAAGCACAAACTGACTCTGTAATGGCAACCAGTTTACTCTAAGCATCACTTGCTACGTATCTGGGTGTTTAAGAAAATCAGTTTAAATCTTTTCAACAAACATACTTTGCCAAAGATTTTTTAGGGGCGTGGGTAGAAAGAGGGAAGTAGGCAAGTCATGTTGCTACAAATTTGATTTTATAGTGAAGATATATGATCACATAGGCTTGAACAGCTGAACAAACTGGAGCTACCCCACCACCAACTGCAATATGAACAGAGTTACTGTACTGCTCATCAGCTTTAGTTTTAATCTGACATGATACCATGGGACTCTAATAAAAATGAACGTGGGAAATTTCAGCTTTTACTTAGAAGATTTTGCACGTGCTTATATTCTAACATGAGAAAACAAAATAGTTTCTGTTTCACTTTTCTGGTAGTTCATGATTAAGAATGTTCAGATTTACCCATTTTTTTCATTTTTATATGGTAAGATTATCTTTTTTGAATCAGATTCAGAGCAGAATGGAAACCAGTTAACCATTTTTCATTCTGGGTTTTTCTACTCTACATGTGAAATGATGCTGCTTTTCAGCAATGTGGCAGCAGGCTCTAAAATGACAGTATCATCTGAAAACTTTTCACAGTTTACACAAGGTTAGAAGTGTTTCTTACTGTGTGAGCTTTCAGGTTGTCATGCTTTATAAAATGGGTGCAATTTTCTTCTAAAGTGAAATGTTAACTTTAGAAGAATGCACCGGAGGGAAGAATGCTATTCCCCAAGAGTAAAGATCTTTTTATCTTCTCTATTTTTATAAATGTAAACATAGAGAAATGACAGATGTGTGCAAGCTAGTCTACACACAAACAAACTTCAGCTCCACATGGGCAGGTTCAGCTGGAAGCCTAAATTTGCCTAGAGATAGATGTTAACCCTCAGAAAATAAAGCTTTATTACAAAATGATCCCATTAGCAGATTGTTAACTAAAATGAGTGCATGTCAGGCAATGCTGGAAGAATACAGATCACGAGCTTTTCTTCTGTTACGTTTGTTGATAATTTTGGTGATAAAAGAATGCCGGTGCAAGCCTGTGGAACATAACTTTACCGATTCAGTTGCATCCTATTCTGCCCTCAATCCCCAGCCCTCTGCTACATGGCATGACTGGCCAAGTTTAAATAGGTGATGCAGAAAACCCTGCATCTAAATACAAGGATGCCAAAGCCAATTCTATTAAATTTGTCAAACCCCATACTTTATTTTTACTGCACCTACCACCCATTAAAACTATTATACACAGACTCTTATATGGTGAGTATGCAGAATCCTTGAGAGCAACAGAAATTTCTGTAGGAGTTCTTTTCATATTAAGGCAGTGGGTAGTTGTTTTCTTACACATCTCTAAGCATCTATATTAGTGCAACTATCTACTGTTCACTTTCACCACTTCAATAAAGACTGCCAATATTACACTTACGACATAGACCTATTTTACTGCAGAACAGAGTTGACATACACAGGCAGCAAAAACTGCTGAAGTCCAACCTCTGGCAGAGGTTTTTGGAAGACACAATTGTCTGTCAAGATTTCCTCCTGAAGGACTCTGCAGACCCCTCACAGCTAGCACCATGGAGATATAGTACTATTCAGGTACATTCACTATCATATTCATATGTACCTATAGACATAAACAGCATTTTATGGGGTTTTCATAACCTACAGCTTCATTTATGTTGCAGTGACCCTGCGTAATTCACACCCACACTTGCAAATTCTCTTTAAGAATTTTAAAGCCAACTCACCACTGTCAGGGATGCAAAACTAGTATGCAAAATTAGCATAGCAGAAGCGTTATTCACCATGAGGGTGGTGAGGCACTGGAACAGGCTGCCCAGAGAAGCTGTGGATGCCCCATCCCTGGCAGTGTTCAAGGCCAGGCTGGATGGGGCTTTGAGCAGCCTGGTCTAGTGGAAGGTATCCCTGCCTAAGGCAGGGGAGTTGGAACTAATGATCTTTAAGGTCCATTACAACCCAAACTGTTCTATGATTCTATGATTTTACCTATGTATCTAAAAAGCCCTCAAAACATAATTTCTTCTCCACATTTTCTTATGCCTCACTTCCATATAGAAGTCCTGAAAGAGAGGATCCACTTAGTAGGATCACAAGGGTACTGTGAAGTGAATCACAGACCATTCACCCTTGCTTTTATACTCTGCTGGAATGGAGAAGTTGTAGCACATGAAGCAGCTTTGGGAGTTAATGAACAAATTCAGACTGTTTTCAAGTGTAACAAAATGCCTGCAATCAATCGTTCCAGTCTATGTCAGGCTGCTGTTGCAGTCAATGGAAGTTATCCAATACACTGGCCTTCACAGGCAAAAAGCGATCAGCTAATTTACAGCACTTCTCCATAGTTTCAAAGCACTGTATTTATCTGTATCTGTATACCAAGAAGCTAACTGAAGCTAAAGATGCAGCAGCATTTGGACAGAAGGGTATTCAGAACAAACTGAAAGCACTAACTTGCTCCATTTATGTTTTCCAATGTTGTACTTCAGCACATTTACATGGAAAAAACTCCACATACATTCATGACGACTCTAGGATTTGTCATGCAGTTTATGCAATGGGCTCAGGAATGTGTTATTGCTTGGTAACCTTGCAGAGGAAGAACTCAATGTGTTATCCTGTGCAGTAACTCTCTTGCTTTCCTCCAGAAAACCATCCAAACAAGTAATACCCAAAACATTACTACAAAGAAAACTATCAGGGTTTTTGGTACCACTCTTTCAGAAATGCTGTGAAGAAAAAGGTGAGACTTTGTGGGAACAAGCAACACCAGCTGCCTTCTGAGACTCAAAGTTGTTGCCAAATAAACATCAAAACATTCAAGTAGTGCATTTCATGCAATGCTGCCCCTTTGCTCAGGGCTTTCACTACATGTCTGGTTTTTGGATGAGTAGATATTTTTCCTTTCGACTGGCCTTCCTCTGTTTGCCCTGAAACATTCTCTTCAGCATATCAATTTGTGAAAATTAAGTTACTATCTTATATCTGTATTATTATTCAGGACGTAGACTCAGGTTAAAATTCAGTACCAGAGGCCTGTCTTTATGACCCCAATATTTGAGATCAGGGATTAGAATTGTTGCTAATTTAAGTACATGTTAACGTTGGGAAAAAACCTTTATACTCTTCACAAGAATATATTTCAGTATTTTTTCTACAGAGAAATTCTGATCATTATGACCTTTGGTAGAAAGAAAAGAGGAACAACATATATTTTTCTAAGTCAAACAAACAAAGCAAAAATGTTCAAGTGGACGTTTGCTCCCCATAGGCCATATAAGCTTATGTCTGCATTCTCTTTTCTATAGATGTATAAAGATTTTCTATGTGCATATAAATAGATATATATGATGAAATCCATTTTTAGCACACACATCTCTCTCAGGTTTTTCTTTACAACCTGTATGAGAATGACTAAACATTATTTATCTAAAAAATACTTTTCTAAAAACACATATGCATCAGTTTGTTTTTTTTTTCTCTACTCACAATCTGGGTCATTTCAAAATAACTGAATGAAGCAAACCAGAAACAATTTTGTTTTAGACTGTGCCCTGATAACCTCATTATTGTATTTCCAAATACGCAACTGAAAATGAAAACTGTTTCCAAAACATACATGGCAGCTTTTCCGTAGTGCTGAGTCTACAATTTAAACTTTGATAGATCTCAGTTTCAATAGAGGAGAAGGTTTCTCATTTTGTTTTGCTTTGTTTTTTTCCCTAATTATTCCTAGCAAAGACAAATGCAGCAACCAGAGTGAAGTCAGTTGTGTGAAGGAGTTTGGGCCCAGGAACAGAAATGGAACCGTCCTCAACAACACAGTCGGCATGCTTGGAAGCTGATGCATTACAGGAAGGATGTTTTCTTCACAACAACTGCTGTATTACCAGACAGCACATTGGCATGACGCAGGCAATTTTACTCTTTCTTATTTCAAAGTGCTGTTTGGACAAATTTTGCCCTTGGATAAACATGCTCAGGCCCCACTGAAGCCAAGCAGTGGAACTTACAGTCATGTGTCCGAGAGCAGAATTTGTACCCAGTGTTATAATGAAAGAAAACTGTTTAGTGGATAAATAATGAAGAAAAGGAATTTACAAAACAAACAAGCAAGCATTAAAATATAATTAGTCACAAAAAAATTAAACAAAACCCAAAAAAAACAGAGCCACTTACAGGGCTTGATGGAGTCTTTGGCCAGCCTGGGCTGCTAATGCTATCACTTTCATCTCCATGAAATGAGGAGATGCTAGCAGAGCTTGGGGACATTGGGGAAGGGACTGGCAGGTTGCCTGGGGTTGGGGGCTGAGAAATACCCTGAGAGCTGTAGCTATCCTGTGGTAGAGGAATAAAAAAAAAATAATATGACAAAGGCAGGGCAAACTTTATTAAAAACAAAAAAAGTACATCCAGTTTAACAGACTGACCAATTTTTATATATAAAATATATATAAACAGAGAGACACATACAGAAAACACAAACATATATAAATATATTTATATATATATAAGGTATTAAAACGACATTGTTAATTAGTATAATTTGGAAAGTTTGCTGGATGCTTGGCTAAAGTCACTAAGCCACCATGCTTATTTCAAGCTCACATGGAATGCTAAGCATGGGTTTCCCCTTATGAAAGAAAGAAAAAAAACCAAGCTGTTCACCTTATTTTATCAAATAAGGCAGGAAAGCAAAATATTAAAGTATGTTGCTGCTGCTGAGGCGGCCAAAACAGGAAGCTATAACTGAAGGCAGAGAAAAATGGCTGCAAGTATCGAAACCAGGCAAGACCCTTCTTTCCCACCCAGCTGGCACAGCCAAATCCCCACGCAACTTTTGGCTTGGGTTGCTTTGCCCCCGCAAGTTAAAATGCCGTAAGAACTAGTAACTTTCAGATCCATACAATGAAGGAAAATAAAAAAGAAAAATTAAAAGAAACAAACAAAGAGATTGCACGTGAATGGAAAGGCATGCAGGAAAGAACAGAAGTGGGTAGGCCAAAACCAGAAGATGAAGGACAACACAGCAGACTTCTGCGGGCTGAACCAACACCACGTGCAGAGGTGGTAAATACCTTTGACTTGCTCTCGGGCTGGGGGGGTCCTTCTTCTTTGCCATCTGCTTTGAGAGGAAGGGGTAGTTTGGACTCACCAGATGTCATCATATCTGCAAGACCCATAGGTGCTAATCGAAAACAGGAGAAGCAGTTAAGCATGACTATGTTTGGCTTTGCGAGAAAACAACACGCTTCCTGCTGCAAGATTGTGGCGCAGAGATTATCCCACCTCTGTCCTGTTATTCCTTGTCCGGAAACCTGGAAACCTCTTTGGTTGAAGTCAGGAAATAAAAGAGAACGAACAAGGCGAGAATACAAGTACCATGCAACAACAACAACAACCACCACTTTACAAAGTAAAATTCATTCTTCATGCTGCTGGTGTCTTCAACTGGCTCCACGTTTGACCGCTACATTTTAACAGAACAGCTGTTCTATTTTTATTTATTATCTTTCTATTTTTATCTATTTATCTATTATTTTCTATTTTTTTCTATTTTCTATTTCTATTTTTATTATTATCTTTCTATTTTAATAACTACTGCACTTTCCCTTTAGCAACAGATAAACATAAATTAAAATGATGCGCATTTTGTTTGCAACGTTGAATCCAAGAGAAAGGCTGAATTACCAATTATATCTGTGTTAAGGTTGGTGTCCAGCAGATAATTCCTGCCCCTACTGACTCCAGTGTGAACGGCTCAGCCACTGTGAGCCTTAACTACAGAAGTACAAGCTGTAAACTCCACTCTGTTGGAGAACTGGCACTCAACATCTTCCCCTCCTGTCAAAATGAGGTGGGACTATAACGAACACACACATGTCTTTCTTTGATAATGGCACACAGTTGCTTCCCAGGGGTGTGAGGAGTTAAAAGGATTTTTTATTTGAAGATGCAAGTGCTAAGTATAGTGTTATTGCTGCAGAACTGCTGGGTTCCTGTATTTCTAGAAAGATGCAAGGAGAAACATTCAGATAAATAGACAGAAAATACTGGGCAGATCAGATGCTAGAAGATGCCATGACACTGAATCAATGCAAATAACCAGAGAACAACAGCAAGACACCAGGTGATTCTTTCCCTACAGAAAACCATGTGCACAGTACTTAGGAAAGACTGGATTATCTTTCCTTCCTCTCCCTTTTTACAAAGAAGGATCTGAAGTAAGAAAAGCATAGGACAGAAAAGCCTACAAGGCAATAAAAAGGGAAAAAATACAGATCCCAAACTTACGGATTTTAATAACTGACAAAGCATCCTTGTTTAGAAAAAAAATAATCGGATCATCACCAGAGTAGCGTTTCTCTCTGCAAAACAACAATGCCGGCTTGCACGAGGCAGCAGGCACACTGCAGAGCAAGCCAAAGAGAGGAGGGGGCAAAGAAGCTTTAAAAATACTTCACAGATTGGCCACTACAAAACGATTATTGCACATATTCATGTATTACTATGTTTTAGAAAATAATTAGTTTTAATTACAGCAGCGAGAGCATGAGCAGGACTCTGGCGAATATGCTGGCAAGCTCTGCAGTGCTAATTTGCTAATATCTTTCGCATCACTGCAGGTTGAGACTACGGGTCTGCCAAAAAAACCTACCCAGCCATGTGAGTTTACAACTGTATGCTCAATATTCAGCGTTGAACTGCCAGTGTTGTTCATGGGCACATTTTCTTGTTTTTTCAAAAGCACATTTGTAGCCCAATCAAGCCCTTAAAGTCATCACAACACATAAATCATAATTGAGACGTAAAGAAAAAAAAATTCTTGCAATACTTAAGACTTGAAGAATTGGAACAAAAAGCCTTTTTCAAGTGATGCAGCTGCAGAGGAAAATCTATTGGGATCAGCTAAAAATGCTGTTATTTTTATGTATGTGTGTGAAACCTCAACAAAACAGCCAAGCAATATGATACTGGAAAGCCAGCATCCACTAAGCATTTGATTTGTATGCATTTTGCCCTTACACCGAGGAGCTGGGGCGGCTTGTGACCATTATGAAGTGAAGGATGGCAGCCTAACACATATTAGTTTTGAATTCCACAGTTTTAGAAAAAAAAAAAGTTCTTTTTCTTTTAGGAATTTTTAAAAAATACAGTACAAAATGGTCAAATGTATGCCACAGTCTGGTTTCAAACTAGGATGCAGAACTGTTATACAAAATCCATTTTAACAGTTAACAGATTTCATCCTGTGAAAGCGCTAAAAGAGAAGTCTTAGTTTTAGTTTCAAGGCAACCAAAGATGACCCTTCCCCTCTAAAGCATTTTGAGAGAGGTCAAACAAAGCAAAGTTAACAATCACGCTTCTTCACCAGAATTCTGCATGGCTAAATCCTCTGCTGATATCTCACTGTTATCTAGGTTGGCACATTGTATTTCTGTTACAAAGAATATAGTAATTGTGCCCACTCCTGGTATTCTTGTTTCCATCAGAATTCCTTTATAAGATTTCTTTTCTAGAGAGGTCAAATTTAAGACCTCATGTAAATGGCAAGTAATGCTAGTCTGCAAATTACCATACATAATCTGACTGTATTAATCACGTTTAGAAATGTAAAAATAGCAATTTGTTTTGGCTTTTGAATATTTCTTGTTGGCATATGCAAATATAACTACCAGCAGTTGGGACAGTTAAGGAAAAAAAAATTTCCAAAAGTGTGTTTTCACTTTTTGTTCTAAATTATTTACTTCATGTGCATCCTTTCTAACTGTAAGAGGAGAACTGCAAGGATTTTACGAGCAATTGCAAGGTTGCCTAGTGTGCCTATAGCTTTTACCTAAGATGCTTCCACAGCTACTTTTCTATCCACTGCTGAAATGCTGTTTCGTAACTTCTTGCAAATGTACTCTCCAGCGACTTGCTAACAGACATTCCTTCGCTTTTTTAGCAAAGTGGTCCAGCAAGAACATTGTTTTGACCCTTTTGGAGCAGCGAAATACTGTTACTGTCACGAAACTGCTAAAATAAGACATGGTCTCTTTCTACACAGGTACTAATAATTCTTCGTGTGAAGTGCAGACCAAAGGATAAAACATTTTAGAGAGGAGGTTAAGAGGGAAATCTTCACTCAAAAAGCATTGTAGCATATTGTGAATAGGTTTCAAGTACTAGCCTCTGGCTTATTATAAGAATTTAAGAGCTAGAATGATTTCAAAAAGCAAGTATGGGTCACGGTCCTGAATTAACTATTCCACACTGAATTTAATGTACTCAAAGGCAGATATTGACATGAGTAAAACTGCAGCAAAGTATTATTTTTTGCTAAAGGCTGCTCTATCAGTCCCAGAAGACGATGAAATACTGTAGGAGTAGCAACACACAAACGTTGTTTTTCACTTTATTGCTAGTGCAATACCAAACCACACTCTACAAAACAGAGTATCACATCCTTTCTAAGACATTCCTTCCTCCCTTACCACTCTCCCTCGAGAGAAAAAGAGAAGTAAAAGCAGCAAATTTGTGACTCATGTGGAGTTGGTAAGAAGATCCTCACTGCTTTTTACACCCAGAGGAAAAATGGCAGAGGGACAACAGCATTGCTTAATGTCCTGCCACAAATGAACATGTACCCCTAGAGAAAAGCACAATCCTGGGTGCCTTATCCGAAAGGGATGAGCGGGACACCAAGGACCTCAGCGCCGCGCCTCCTTTCTGCCCACCAAGTCTCGGCCAAGGGATGGCAAGCACTCGCAGTCTGAGACGCCGGCATCTCTGTGCCGGGAGCTGGCTTGATGTGTAGTCACACAATGACCATTGGGTCACGGTCATCACTTGTTTGGGGTACAGGTGATGGGATACATCAGCTGTTACCGACTTCTGACATCCTCCAGGAAGTTTGCTTAAATGTGCATTATATAATAGCTCATTCACAAATATGCATTAAAGCCAAAAAATAGTGAAATAGATGGAGGTTTCCATTTTTCAGAAAAAATGTAACCAAGCTGCAAACCAGAGAGAGCAAATCGAGATTTCTAAAAGAATGCTTCACATTCATAAATATGATAGCTTTCTCTGTCAGAGATTCATCCAAATAAAAACAAAGTCAAATATATATAATGTAAATGAAAAGCTAAGTGTTGTATCTATTTTTAATTATGAGCATCCATTTAATTCCTTTAGTTCAAGTAACTTTAGGAATCCCAGAATTTCATGTTTTATGTAAAGTATTATGGTGTTAAAAGTTTGTTGGGAATAATAATTCCCAGAAAATGAAAGGTTTCAGTAGGACAGAGGTTGTGAAATTAGGAAACAATCTTTGTAGCAGTAAGATTACTGCCTTCTTATTGCTTTGTTCACCTCCAGAAGTAGCAGAGATTATATGTGCCAGTTTCTGTGCAAGCACAATACGGAAATCTGTGAGATCAAAATTCCGTATTACTTCTTTTCAAAGATAATTTTCACCAGAATTACCAAGGCTCACAGTAGGAAATTGTTATTTTATTTACGTCAGGTTTTGTAAATTTCCTTTTATTATATACATTTTAAGGCCTGAATTTAAAAAACTGGAGGGGGGGAATCTAAAATATATATGGGAAATGTAAACTCACATACAAAAAGGACAGTGGAGGTTATACAATTTTTCTGAATGGCAATTTGTTCTGTAATTTTGAAGGGATTCTGGCACTTTTTCTTGAAGCATTTGTTGTTGTTATGGATGGGATACTTTATCAGAAGGATCTGACTTCTCTGATCTCATAATTTCAGTGCTCCTAAACTGCTCTACATGAGAAGAAGCTGGCAATCCCCAGTTCGATGCGCAGTCACTGTTGAAGTACCAGGATGCATAACTGCAACACGATTTTCCTTCCAATTGTGACATTAATTAAAAAAAAATAAATAAAGAAAAAAAGGATCAGTTGGTCATAAGGAGTTATAGATACGACCAAAAACATGTGGCAAAACTAGTGTTATACTTAGCTGTACTGAAGCTCCAAAACCATATGAAAACAATTCCATTAGCATCAACAATCTTCCTCTATTTTAGAGTAAAACCCTAAAGTGCATTTGATTAAAATGAGTATAAGCAAAACCTACCTTCCTCCCTCAAAACAGGCAACACAACTGCACTCTCCAAAACCCAAACAAATAAACTAACTTCTCCCTATTGCTTACCTCAGTTTTTCACCGACCTCTAACTGAAACCACAGCTGTTGGTGCTCAGGGCACGTGAGCAAGTCAAGTAACGCAGTGGCCACTCAGCTGCATTTGGTTTTGGCCCCACACATTGACCGAACGCTGCTTTATCTGACAGACCTGTGACTTTACACTTGTGGGGCAGGAAGGCTCCAGACCCTGAGAGCCTGACTGGTGTTCGTGCCACAGAAAATGCCATTTTCAAGCCTGTAAGTAGGCATCACCTGCAGCGTCTCCACCTCATCAAACGCAGGGCCGGAGCTGACCCTGAAGCATCCCCCCGCTCCAGATATCATCATTTTAAGTACTGTGTTCACACTTGTCCTAAGCTCAGCCCTTCATTTCTTTAAGCCAAGCAGAAGGATGAGCCAGGACAGGGGCACATGCAGCACTCCCACATTCACACCATTCTCTCCTTTTGTTCCCCCCTCCCCATGCCATCTCTGTGTACCCTCGGGGACGAGCTGCAGAAAGCAATCCAGATGCACGTCTGCTCACACAGAGAGGAGAAGAGGTGCCCTGAACTCCTCTACTTCATCTAATACTTACTTTCCATTGGGTAGTCTTTGACTTAATAAAACTGGAACAAAAGAAAACCTCACAAATGCAGCAGCAGAAAAACCCCCTGATAAATGTTTAAATTATTAAAAATCCAATATTTCAGAATGCATAACACAATAAAAAGAGTATGACTACCCCATACAAAAGACTGCTAGGATAAATGGCCTTGCATTGAACAGATTTCCACTGTATGAAATAACGAATGGCTGAATTATCTGAACAAAAAAGCCTCTGTGAATCTTCCTTTAAACTGGTTATTCCTTAGGAATACATAAATCTTCTTAGGCAGGGCACTCTGCCATCTGTTTGCTGTTGGTTATTTTCGCAGCTCTGGGGGCCAAAGGAAAAGGGGGAAAAATTACTTCTGCTAATAGCAAAATAGAATTTATAGCACAGTTTCAATGCTCAGAAGTAATTTTATTTCAGTAAGCCAGACAAAACACATAACTACACAAACAAAACATAATATTACCTGGGACAGCTCTGGTGGGGGAAAAGCAAACTATTATCTAATGGTCTTTTCAATAGCTTTTCCCTCTTCATCCAGACGGTGAAGTGTGCTGTCTGGACTAACCAATGGCTTCCAAGCCAGAACTGGAAAAAGTGCCTTTTTCTTTTTAAATCTTAGTGATTAACAGCTTCCTTTCTGTTTCTTCTGCTATCCAGAAGTGTAACATAATATTGTTGAAAAATACAACACTGTTAAGTGTCTCAGGAGCTCCTATGTTGAGGAAAGAAACCCTCTGGACTTACTTAGACACCAGCATCTCACAGTGACCATTTTCTGCCCAGAAAGCAGGGACCTACACAAGTGACAGGGAGGAAAGATGGGGAAGGAGGCAAAGGACGAAGGAAAGGCGCAGGCTAAGCCAGGCAGAGAGGAAGATACCGAAACAAAGGCTCTTGGTAAGACACAATTTAAGTAGTACGGCACTTCTAAAGAAATAAACAAAAGTAGAAACAAAACCAGATAAAGAAACAACATCAAGTCACCCTAGTACAACCTATCCAGGTTTCGGAAAAATTTCAAAGCCTGAAACATTTCAGAAAGGTCTAATGAAAACAGTAAAGCATGCACAGAAACTCCATAACTGCAATAAGTTTTTGGGAGGATCCACTTCAGGGTCATTGAAATTCCATCCAAAGCCATCCCAATCAAAGAATTGATCTTTACTGAAGTATTATCTTGATGAAGGATACTTGTTAGGAGTTCAAGCTGAATACGGACGATAAAGCACATTTGCACAGAACTACATTCACCTGTCTTCACAGTCACACACAAAGCTGCAAGGAATTCTATATTCACAAGTTATGATATTAAGGATAAATCCAGCAGCTACATTGAATTTGCTTTTTTTTCAAAAGGAAGCTATGATTACATTTCATACACTGATATTTAAATAAGTGAATGAAGAAACCCTACATATGGTTATATGAATTTTGGAAACAGTAAATATGGCCTATGTTTTCAGAACAGAGTAATTATTTTAAGCGCTCAACTTACAGCTTCTTCAAGCCAGAGCAGGTGCATATCTCTTTTTTTTTGAACCAGGACCACATTAAACATCTGAAATTGCAATCTTGGGAACTAACACACTGAAAAGCAAGAGCAGCAGCCCCTCAAAAGATGAGGTTTTTCTCTCTGTTTCTTGCAAAAAACATACACACAAATATACATATACTTGCTAGTCAACAGCTATGTCAAACTGGGTCCGAGTGTTGCTGGAACTGTTCAGAACATTGTACCCATTTACATGCTGTGCAAAAGGACTTAATGAAAAATGTATGAGTTACTGTACAAAAAAAACGCGCATACCTTAGCCTAGTTTTGAATCACTCCAAACCACCCACCGGGGTGAATCAAATGCAGCAGGCTACCCCTCGGCCCCCAGCCCAGGGCTGGCAGCGTCAAGCAGATTGCTGGAGGAAGGCCACTGCTGAAAGGTTACCCACCATTACCTGTGGAACTGTTCACCATGTTAGGTGCCATGCTGTAAGGAGGAGCCTGCGGGTTCATCAAGCCAGAGCTGTTGTTCATCGGCTGAGTATAGGGGGAGCTGGATCCCATAATACCGCTCTGATTCATGGCAGGGAAATTGCCTTGCCTACGAGAAGAAAGAGCACACACACCATGTCTCATTACGTACCTCATTGCTGAAGGTGCTGTGGTTTGTCACAGAGTACATCTCCTATTGTTTGCAAATAGCTAAGGAGAAGACATGCAATTAGTTCGTTTTACCTACATGGGGAGCTATTAGTCTTGAATTAGTTACCGTATATCTAAGACAGAACTGGACTGAACAAAAAATTCAAGAGATGTATACAGTGTCTTTATATGTCATGACCAATCAGCAGAAAAATACAACTCGTTTATCCTATGAGTGGACAGCCGTGTGACCAGGAGAGAAATTAAAACCTAAGGTTGGCATAAAAAATTTTGGTGAATTGCAATTTTGACCATGTAATAGAAATCCTTGCTGGCCATAGCTTAAAAAACAGTGAAATGACCAGAAGAAAAATGGGTACTACAGAAATCTGTTTCAGATTTCTGTATCTGATGTCATTGCACAGGAGAAATGCAATTGCACGTGAGCATTTATCTTGAGCACTACTCATGACTGAAAGCGGCATTCGCGCAACTCCCAATGAAATCATATACATGTAACTTCCTGCTTCTCTTCTTCCTCAAAGCAGCGCTTTTTTTCTTTAAGTAATGCAACACGTTCCCATTTCC
This sequence comes from Columba livia, assembly GCF_036013475.1. Lineage (NCBI taxonomy): Eukaryota > Metazoa > Chordata > Aves > Columbiformes > Columbidae > Columba > Columba livia. Next base: position 64,600,684 of record NC_088604.1, read on the forward strand.
AATATTGATCTAGTCATAGTCATTTAGCAAACACCATTAAAGTGACCATAAACGTGACTGCAGCATTGAACAAAATGTTCGTCTTGTGGTACATGCCATCTATGTCCTTTCTTTCTATCTTTCAAAAAAGCACGTACGTGCCACCCTTTGTTGAAACAAGAAACAAGAAACCCCAGCAGAACTGTTTTGGTTCTGAAAAATTAATCACCTATCTGTGTAATGATTTAATAACTGACACTTAAGTTTCTCTGCAAAACTTCCCTGAATGAAGCCCCTACCTAATTCTCCACATTTTCAGATGTGAAGATCTTCAGAGCAAATATTTTGGAAGGCTAAACCTTATCTACTCCTAAGTTCTAAAAAGTACCTAAGTACACTTGGTACTTGATTTGGCAATTATATGGATAAACTGAGGCACAAGGAAGAAAATAATCACCCTATGTAACGCTTGATCCAACTTCAAAAATAATCTTTTATTCTTTGAAATCCATTATACAATTATCTACCTTTTCTCGGTATACTTGAAAACTGCACATAGTATGTGTATATGGATATAGACTTATACATAAATATACTTACTTGTATATTCATAGCCCACATAGGAAAATACAAAACTCAGGTCTGTTTCTTTAGTGTAACCCGTGTAAATTTATGCTGTTTTTCCAAATAAAGGAGGCAAGAAAGAAAGCAGCCACTCCATTACATAGCTTTGGTACCTGTCTGCTTTTTTTTTCTCGTGAAAAACAAAGCATTTAATGTCATCCTACAGGCAGGGAAAGCTGCATGTCCCAGTAGCAACATGGAGTTTTGGTATAAATTCTACTTTTCATTATTATACACTATTCAAGCAAAACAGACAACCCCCAAACCAACAACCCTGAATAACTTCAGCAGCTTCTTGTGTTCTCCAAACTAGTAGAAGATTCATAATGCAATTGGTAGAAACAGATTTCTTTTTTAGGAGGTACAAGAGGAGGACCATTAAAGCGCTATCTGGCCTAATTTTTCTTGACACATTGTGAATTTCTTCAAAGGGAAAGGGAACGTGTTATCTAAATAAAGCATCTTTTTCCAAGTCAGTTTTGTCCTTTGCTCTCTGAAGACAAACTTTTCTTCACTCTGGCAAAGAAGGAAAGGCTTTCTTTTGATATGAAGGAGACAACTGCCATACAATGTCATTTCCCTCATGAAGCTTGCAGTGAGAAGTGGAGGGAAAAGATTTAAAATGCACAGTGGTGCAATGCTCCAAGGGAAGATTACAAAGGGAAGAGAGAAGAGCAGAACTGTGTGGCAACAACTTTAAAAGATTTCTGTCACACAATCAAGCTTTTCTTATGTAAATACTGCATCTTAAACACCCTCCCCCTTTTTTTTAGCTGAAAATTGCTGTATTTCAACAAATGCAGCTAACGGAAAAGTTCTTTTTATGCTGGATAAGTGAGATCCTTTCTGTTACTGGGTAAAGGTACTAGTGAAGATGGAGGAAGTGTGCAAGTGCTTTTTTACACTTTAAAAAAGAATTAATAGATTTTAAAATGTTCTTTTATGGAGTATGGCTGGGATTCTGGAATAGACCGAAGTCCCTACAGGTACCTATTTCTCCAACGCCCTTATTTTGCTTTAAAAATACACAGGAGACACGCACCTTGCAGGTAAGCTGAAATTAGTCCTGACCTGCTAATATTTCAATACTATTACTGCCTATAGCATGTGTATCTTCTGAGCTGTGGTGCTGTTCATTGTCTCAAATAGAGGTACAACCTATTTCATGTTACCTACTGTGGACATCTATCTCAATTGTGGTTCATCAGAGCACACTGCTGTACGACAGCTTTAAATCAAAAAGCAGGGAACTATTTCCAGTTTAGACGGGGAGCAGAAATGAAATAAAAGGAATATACTAGCTCTGGCCAGGACAGCAAGAAAACAACCAAAGCCTAAAAAAATTGCTACTGTACTCAGAAAGACCCGAATGGCAGAGCCTAATTCAAAAATTTAATCTGGCAAGGCAATACCTTTCCCTTTCATCCTCCCCTGTAATGCTGCACTGGGAATGGACACAGCTCTCCATCTCTGGAAAGAGCCCAGCAGGTGAAAAGACTCAGCAGCATCCCTGGCAGAACTTGGTCCTTTCCCCGTCCCCTACCAAAGCGCTGACTAAAGCGCACCCAAGATAATTCGGTAACACTGAGGAGGCGACATCCTGTAACAGCAAATGTTATTTTATGCTGAGATTGGGTGCAGTCCGCAGTACGGAGCTCGTCCACATTTTCTTCTGCTCTAGGATGGCTTGGAATGGAAAGTTTCTTCAGGGAGAAATAACCAGGTATTACTTCAGCCTTTAATTCTCACTCCACAGTGGGCCTCCTTTGAGTAAAGACAGCCGACTGTGACAAATTGTGCTGCATCAGTGCTATAATATGAAGTGGAGTCCATTAAGAACTGAGCTGAGATCACCAAACTCATTTTGATTAACCTCCAGGTCACTAAACACTTATAAATATGTTACACAGCAGCTGCTAAACATATTTATATATGCTTAAGGTCACAGCATCATCTGTTGGTTGTTGGAGTTAAGTCAAAAATCTTATGTTTCCTTCTGTGCTGCTTTCAGTAAAAGCATATCCAACACACTATTTAAGAAGTAGTTATCTCAAAGAGTACTACCAGACTCTCTCCAACATCTCCCAATTCTCTCCTCGATTTTTCTGGGAGGCCAAATAAAAACCAAGTCTTTTAAAAACAGTCTGCTGTACACGTAGTGACACCTAATGGCAAAAATTCAACTGACCGGCTATGAATTCTGTAACAGAACCAACCCAGTTAAGTGAGCGATTTTACAGTATTTACCACATAAACACCAACAGTTAGGTTGCTTAGGGATGACGCAAATTATAATTAGGAATAATAGGAAGAAATTAAGAGAAGAAACACTAATGTTGAGTATAATGAAGAAATGTCTTCATGGTGAGATGCAGTTACCCTTCAAGAGAGTGAGGAAATCCCAGTACTTGACACTTCTGCACACAGACAACACATTAGAAAACGTAGTGGTCAGAGAAATCCTGCATTATAAATGAAATAGGTGACCTGTAAGGTATTTTCCAGCTCTAACTCCTGCCATACCATGATCCTAGATCACATATTTTTTCCCCGTTAAGAAGAAAAAGCAGCTGGGTTAATACTAATGTAGGATTAGGCTATCAATTTAAGCACCATACTTCAAGTCTACACATTTCGTTTATCTGCTCTACTGCTACAAGCAGATCTCCAAGTATTTGGCAGCAAATAGAAGAGATTAAAAATGGGAAAGGGAAGAATCTCCTTGCTTTTTGTGGTTTATTTGTTGACAATTCTGTAATTCGCAGCACTTGCATAATGCCAGAGCCAGTTTTTACGCCTGAGGAAAGTGGTGTACCCAGGGGGACCCAGACAGGCTGGAGCAATGTGCTGACAGGAACCTCATGGAAGTCAACAAGGACAAGTGCAAGGTCCCGCACCTGGGAAGGATGAGACCCTGCTGTGGTGCCGGCTGGGGCTTGACTGGGGGTAGCAGCTTTGCTGAAAAGCCCCTGGGCACCTTGGCAGACAGGGAGCTGAGCCTCAGCCAGCAGAGCGCCCTGGCAGCAAAGAGGACCAGCAACATCCTGGGCTGGGTGACCAGGAACAGAGCCAGGAGATGGAGGGAACTGATAATCCCCTCCTTACTCGGCACTCATTAGCCTCCACCTAGAGTATCGTGTTCAGTTTTGGAACACCCAGAAAAGGAAGATTATGATAAACAGGAGTGAGTCTAGCACAGGGCGCCCTAGATGGTCAGGGCTTGAGCACTCACCCTGGAGGGGGCTGAAGGACGAGGGCTAGTTTGGTCTGGGGCAGAGACAGCTGGGGACAGAGAGGAACATGACAGCAGCCCTCAGCACCTAAAAGGAGACCAGTAAGAGGATGAAGCTGGGTGCTCAACAGTGGGGCATGGCAGGAGGATGAGACACAACAGGTAAGAGTTAAAAGATGAGAAGTTCAGGCTGGATGTAGGGAACCCCATTTCCCAGTGAAAACAGTCAGACACTAGATCTGGTGACTCAAGAGAGATTGTCCAGTCTCTGTCCTTGGAGGTTTTCAAGACCCAACTGGATGAAGCCCTGACCTCTCAGCTGAGCTGACTGAGGAGGACGTTGGACCAGAGACCTCCTGAGGCTCCTTCCAGCCTGAATGACATCATGATCCTAGACCGTCAGCCTCATTGTGCTGTTGATAGTCTGGTGTGTTATCGGGTCCAAAGTAAAACTGGTCAAATTCAAAATATTCCCTTTTAAGAACGTCCTGTTCTGCTCTTTTGTTTTCCTTCGTTTGACATCTACCTGAAGCTTAATCTGCACTGAATATTTTTTTTTTTTTTCCTGCAAAACAAGTAGCACTAATTGTAGCATCTAATTGTGTCTTCTGAACTAATGCAGAAGTCCATGTATTTAAAGAGAGGAGATTACATGTGAGATCTGGTCATTGTTAAAAAGCAGAACAAAGAAATTGTAAGAAAGAAAAGCACTGACAACACAAAGGAGCACATGAGTGATCACAGCTGCCAAGCAGTGTCTCTTACACTGAGGTGTCTTCCTTTAACTGGACCTGACACCACCAGCAGATCAGTGTGTTGACTCTGACCCCTACACAGAAGTTACTCTGTAGCCCTCACATTTAATACTTGCTCGTGTGCGATTTAGTACCTCCTCAGTGCTTCCATGTGATGAACACTTTTACTGTTGTCTTTCTCAGATCTGAATAGACTAATTAAAAAATTGAGTTCAGAGGCAGGTGTGGTTTAGCTACGAACAATGATGAAAGTGGATTATGCTTCTCAGCAGGACAAGAAATGAAGAAACAACTTTTCACATGGAAACGTGTTAAAGCTCAGGTTTTTGCTGTGTGCAGAGGGATCAAGTTCTATCACATTGTGTGGATTTTCTGGCATGCAACTGACACTTGGTGCTCTCCTCTACATCTAAACCTGTAACATTGGAGCAAAGCCCTTCACAGAGCCAGACAAAATGATCTAGTGTCTGTAACAAGCCCTGTGGCAGCCTGAGCAATGGGGGAAGTCAAGCACAGAAATGTGCAGAGAACAGAAGACACGTTCACAGGTGAAGAGTCTAGAAGGGCTGGAGAAGAGGAGAGTTTGGGGCAGAAAAGATGGAAACAGAGGGGTTCACAGGGGAGTCTCAGAAGCAGGGTGCTACCAGCAACGTGCCTTCCTCCAGCTCCTCTGCTTGCGCACGCTGCAGTGAGGCAGGGCCAGGCTCCGAGGTGGCCACCCTGGCCAGCAGCGGGGCAAGCTCCAGTCCAGCTGCGTGGCACAGTGGGGCGATGCTGAAGGAGCAGAGCTGCAAGGACACGACCTGGAATGGGGCACATGGCCCAGGCAGGGAAGAGCTGCCACTGAGTCCCACCTCACACATCCTGGTGGCCACAAGCTCACACCAGTTATTAATTTTAGGCGCCTCTACGCTGTGATTTCTGAGACATCCCACTGCACTCACTAACACAGGGATTTCTCCCAGTTATCTTGCCATAGGCACCGGACCTGAAAAATTATCCTGGTACTGTGACCTGGTCACCTGAGCAACCGGCTGGTGAAAAAAAAAGCTCATGGAAGTTTGCCATTTCTGCTCCAGATCTTTAACCTACATCAGTTTTGCAGCGAATGCACTGTAGCACCTCAGGGGAGTAATTTGTGTAAACATTTTAAAAGGAACATTTTTTTTTTTAATGCTGACACACTGCTAAGGTGGCTACTTGATTACAAACTGTGAAAATGACTGCGTTGGGCTGCACTCACAAATCACCGTGTACTGACCAAATTGCCCTGTGCTTATCTGTGCCAGGTCTGCAGCATGACAATATTTCCTCTCTCTTTTAAATGTCAAAGCATGATTTGGGGGGCTGTTATTTAAACACACTGACCTGCACAATAATCAGAAGTACTTTATTTACATCTGTCTTGAGCTGGGACTAGCCTTAAGCGCTTATAATCTGTCATACTTTGACACCAAATGGGTTATTATAATGAGAGTAATTCAGGAGTGAGACCTGTGAATGCTTTCTCCCTGGAAAATTTACACATAAACATGTGCATGCAGATACATATGCTCTTTTGTTATGGATGTTCCTTCCTGCTACATTATAGGCTTCCTTGGAGAAGTGAAACGGTTTCTGTCACCAGGGGATATGGGAGAACTAGAAGAGGGAGAAGAGAGCAAGGGAAAATAAACTCCAACACTGCTTACTGTGCTCTGACTGAAGTTGATTGGTGTGTCGGTGTGATTAGCAAAGGCCAAGACACACAAAATCTAAATATTGGCTTGAGCAGCTATAAAAAGGCATTAAAGGCACTTCCCACGTAAACAAACCAAACAAATTTAACATCGCTACATCTGAAAGCTAAGTATCCCTGTCTTATTAGCTGCTACTATAAGTATACTAACCTGGATTTACATGTCGTCTTCTGCTCAGTGGGGAAGCTCGCCACTTGCAATAACAAAGTTTTAAATAAGCAACCACAAAAGCTGAGATGTGACAGGTGTTACGTCTGCCATGACATTTTTTCCATTTCTCAGGTTAGAAGGAAAAAGAAAATGTCATACTTTTGTGTGTGTGCATGCATGAAAAGGGGTGGCCAAAGCTCTGAAATGCACTGACACTGACAAAACATTAGGAAACATAAACAAAAAAGCATCCAGATTTGTACCGGGGTGCACGTGTCTGCCGACATCAGGCACACAGAACCAATACCAAACTGTTCTTCCCAATGACCAGGCCTAAATGGCAATGCTAAAATGAGGAATAATTTTCTAGCATCATAATTATGTGATGGTACACATCACTTTGTAATCTACTGCAGTCTGACCAAGCACACGGCCTGTTCTCTTCATCTGGCTGATCTAAAGATTACTGTGTAAGATACTTTTTGGAAGAATAACAGAAATAGCCTTTCTAAATATTCTTTTTCTGTTTACGCAAATACTTGTGCCTTTAGCATCATCACCATTACTTAGACGTCACTAAGAAACAATCAAGGAGGGAGAAAAAACTTAAAAATCAGTTGTTCCTACCAGGCTGATTCAATGCTCAGTCCCTCAGAAAAGCAGCCACCAAAGCTTTGTTTGTTGGCATGCTACTGTCATCACATTATCCATTTTTCCAACGAAAAGATCTGCCTGATGGGCTACCTACTTGGTAGTAATTTAAAGCCCAATAAAATGCAGGAGTGTCACACCACATCAAACACTGGAAGAGCAACATAAGAAGCACATGTAATTCATAAGTATTAAGGCTAATAACAGAAGTACACAACATTCGTACTGCTGAATGCATGCTGAGATCAGAATAAATCTCCCTATCCCATTTTACAGAGAGCAAAAACTGAGGAAGAGATCCAAGATTAATAATGGTCTAAAATATGGCCAGCAGAATAATAAAGTAGTTGAATACAGTGAGGAAAGCATAGCATAAGCCTGCAGAAAAATAAGTCCTTAACTTCATTTGATTCTAATTATATAAGGGTGTGTGGCTGAAAAACACTAAAGACATTTAGTGAAATACTGTACTTTCTTTTTATTTGTTTGTTTGTGGTATTTTGGGTTTTTTGTTTGCTTATTTGTTTGTTTTTTTTTTTTTTTAAGCTTCCAGTTATTTAATTTTGCTTTTATAATGCTCATTTTGTGTTAATTAAAGTTTTTTTGTTCTGAACTTCATGGTGACCGCAGTTTTCAAACCCACAGGGATTCCTTGAAATGCCTTTATTGCGCAGCATTCTTACAAGCACAGCAAGACCTCCGTATTTGAATTTAGTTGTATAAGAATAAACCAAGCCCTTTGTACTCAGTGCAACCTGTACTGGATAAACACACTACAATGCTGTGTGACAGAAAACATAGGACTCCTGAGAAGCAGGCCTCGTTAAACGGCTGGTAATCCCATTGAAGCTCCGCTCTCAGTGACCCCTGCCCACCTTCCTGACAACAGGGATTTAAGCAGCAGCTCTAAAGGCAGCTGCTTGTGCACTGTCCCACCACACATAACAGCAGAGCACTAAAAGGAGACCGAGTTCTTACAGCCCAAGCGGCGTGTGATGGGTAAGAGGGCAGCTGCGATCTGGCCTGCGAGCAGGAGCTTGATGCCGTCAATCTGAACCAGAATGCCAAGAACGGCGATTTAGCCCGGCGTGACTCGGTATCAAAATGGGAATGACTCATATGACTCTCTCACTATGCACCTTCTATTTTTGTGCATGGTTATAAACAGCTGTATCAAGAAGTCGGAAGGCCCTATGAACTCTCTCCCAGAATGATTACTTGAAAAGCGGGTAAGAGTCTGTTCCCAGCACACAAACAGCTAAGAGGTCACAAGAAGTGTGGAGCTAAAAAGCTACAGAAAGGTAAGGACACACCATGTGTGCCACTGATCCCGTTTCCTCCAGTATGGCTCTGTCTCTGGGGAGGCTTGACCCCTCAGCTCCCTCCTCTCCCACAGGGGACCAAGGACCTCCTGCCACCTCTCACCAGATTCTTACAATGCTTACAATCCCCACACCATTTTTGAGCACCATCGCAGCTCCATGGAGCTGCCCGTGCTGGCAACCAACTAAAAACCTAATAAAATCTCGATTGTTTGTTTCATGGCAGCTCTTCCGTGTATCTTTTCACAGTGAAAGGTCACCCAGCTGACAGCAGGCCCAACACAATCATGCATGTGCAGCAGCAGGGCCAGGAAGCTCTCCAAAGGGATTTCCCAACAGATACATTTTCACTTACCTAACTTTGGCCTGGAGCTGTTACATGTTTATCAATATTATTACCACCACGATTACTCCAGACAGCTTCACAAGAGCGACATGGTGCATATGTCAGTATGGTTTTAGCTGGCTCTTTTCTTCACCTTTGTCTCAGAAGATGCCTGAAACCTACTGTGAAAACTGCAGCAGGTATTCAATCTGTTAGTGAAACCGCTGGCCGTCGTTAAAAAGATCTTAATGCTGCTATGTTACCATTTAATACGATTCTTACAAGGTTACTTATATGTCCATTTAGAACCAATGTTCCCATCTGAACTCCATCAATAAAGGAAAGGGCTCTTCCCACTCATATTTCCCCGGGTAGCATTGCTAAAAAAAAAAATTGTTTAATTTTCTCTCAACCATCACCACTGTAAAACAACCGAAAACCTTTAAACTCCTCTAAACCCTGAAACCCTCCTACCATTTTTTATGTCTCTCCCTTTCTGTCACAAAAATCTCAGGCTGTTCAATCACAGTCTTGTACTTGCACAATGTATGTGCCAAATCACACACAGCAGTCGCGGAATTAGCCTTCTTCGTGAGTACCATTAAACAGATGGCTATTCTCCTGGTTTTTGGTCTTTTTATTTTTCTCCCCCTGACTAGTGCTGTGATTTAAACTAGTTGATCTTCTGGCTAAAAGGTAAAAAGCCCAATAGTGTGAAAATCCAGTTCCCTCATCTGAAACATTTCTCAGCACCCAAGAAAGAGTACCGAATCTAAAATAACAATTGATGAAGGACCACATTCTTAACGCTCTAAAGACCATATTTTGAAGTACAGAATTTCTATATAACGTCCAACTCTGAGGCAGAATGTTACTAAACTACACGGAGTCCTACACTGAAATTTTGTTTCAAAATAATTAGTAGGGCAACAGCTCCCCTAAATAACCAAATCGATCCAAAACCAATCCTGTCACAGTAATAATGTAATTAGAAGTATCTTTGAGATGACTTAAAATTCTCATTCGTGACTCCTGTTTTCACAATTTAAGAATGGTTACTCTCTGAAGGAGGGAAGGATAGGACTCTGGAGATCTGTGGTTAATCTCTCATGGCACGAACAGCATACAGCAGTCTACTTGATTGATGAGTAACCAAAAAAGAAAAAAAAGTCTTCCCAAATCACGGGTTGCCTGCATGAGCTCTGCAGCACAGTGACACTCAGGGCTCCAAAATGATGGATTTACCTTTTAGCAAAACAAAATTCTAGATAAAAATATATTTCTCTCAGTCTCCCACAAAAAATGCCTTCGGTTAGCTTGGCATGCAAAGTTTCTTCCAATCCTTACACGATTTTATTTGAGCTGATCGACAAAACGCATCTCCATTAACAAAAATAATCACAAAAGCGCGATTTCCAGCTCTCCCTTTACTATAATAAATGCATATAAGCTAAGCTGTACTTCATCCCTCCTAATACATCATAGAAAAAAGCCATATATGGTTGTGCTCTGAAAATCAAAAACGTGAGAAAAGGAAGTTTCCTTTCAAAAAAAGGAAGAAAGAATAAAAAAGTCAGCTTGATATAAATGACTATTGCTCATGAAGGGGGAAGAAAAATATTAAGATGTCAATAGTGTTTGATAGCTCTCTTAGAAATTACGGTTACAGTAAGCAGTAATATTTGGACTTTAATCCCTCAAATTGCACAGAAACTTGGCGTAAAGAGAAAAATCTTCCAGCCGTTACTGAAACGCTGCCAGCCCCAGGTGGAGCAAGCACAGCAGACACCTGGAGCTCACAGAAACACTGCACAGTCACTTGGGCCAAGAAGCAAAACCACTTCATCCAGCTGAAATGACTCGTAGAATTGTTTTTATTTGGGAAGTCAAATGCAGTTTCATGGACTGCAATGACCTGCCTGGGTATTCAAGGAGCACTAAGAGAAAGCCACTTGGGGCTCATTCCAGGGTGATCCAGCAGGATCTCTAAAGGAAACCCGAAGTGTGGGAGAGCTCAGGGGAGCGGGACAGAGGGAAATGGCCAGAGACCTTGAGACTGGAGAACTGTGAACGGCCTGATCTTGAACAGGAATAACTCCCACCCCTGTGACTGCATGCGAAATAAAAGACCCAGCAAAAAGAGCTTTTCTGCGAGGGGCTTATTTCAAAGGCCCGGCACTGGCTCCAATTATGGCTACCAGTCCTATGTCAGCCTAGTTTACTTTGGGGATTTCGCAGCTGGCAGCCTTTCATCTAGAAGTAGCCTGGTTTGAATAAGCAAAGAAACTTGAATGAGTACTTAACCTTCCTGCACTCCACCGCACTTCCCAGCAGAGAAGAACAGCACCTCCAAGCTTAAGGGGAAAAGGGAAAACAATGGAAAATATACACTCTCTCCAGGGATTATAGAGGATAAGTTTTACTGTAGCACTTCAAGTCTTCCTGCTACATAACTGCAGCTTTTAAAACCACAGTTAGAATTTTAAACCCAAGTTTCAAGATCAAAAGGGCCAGACAGGAAAATACTGAGTAGAAATTGACAGGCTCTAGCATGTAAAACACCTATAAGAGTTCTGTTTTTTATTTATATTATTATTCTTTTTAAAAAATTTATTCCCCATTTCCGCCTCGTTCTTTTTCCTTTTGACATTTTAATGCACCGTGTCCATTACTATATTTCCTCACCAGTACCTTCTAGTCCATCAGCAGTGCTGCATTACCCTGCTGTTGGAGAAAATAATACGGAAAAAGTGCTTTGCTGGCACCAACGACATGGAATATGAATTATACATACATAGCAGGAGAGAAATGCTGATGGAAGGTTAGTCTGCCTGTATGTGCGCAAGTGTGCATGTGCACATATACACACACGCAGACTAAAAAGGGGACTCATAGAATGCACATTTTTAACTCACACTAATTTTTTAGCTGTTTCTCTGTGCAACAGAGATTCTCTAATATCAGTGCAGCTTTTATAGATCAGTTTTAGGACAGAATGAAAACTTACCTCTGTTCTTCCGACCTCACCATGATGAGGCTGTAGTATCTAGCCAGCTGCTAAGCAGTTTAGAACCAGAACCACATTTTAGAGTGCCTAAAGGAATGTCACAGCAATGCAACACCGCACATTACTACAGAGACTGAACACCACTTCTCAGGTGGCACGGGGAGCAGCAGACGATAATGTAAATATCCACTTCAATTTAGCAACCCAATGGCCAGGATTTTAAATGGCCAGAGGTTGCAAATAGCTAAGCTGGGTCCCAATTCCTCAGTTTAATGAACTACGATGTCTAAATTGTCTGCTCTAAAATCAATGACACTGAATTCTAAATTCATTCAATCTATAAAAAAAATTGCTTTAATTTACAAAATTGCAACTCGCAATCCTGAGAATCATATTACGGTACAGTACACTGAAGTCAAAGACGCTGCCTTCAAAGACAGGACTGCTCCTCATGTAGGCACATCAAAAATAGTTTTATAGTAATTACTTCAGGTATTGATAACCACAGTTGCACCAGCAAGAGCCTCATTTTAGCATCCAGCTGGATGTGTATTTTACAGTCACCTAGTGCTGAATTACGTCTTCCTAAGGCCACACTGCAAACAGTATGTAAGGTGGCTACTTTGCAACTACATTTTTACCTTTCTATATACTACAGTCACACCTTCAACTGCAAAGAAGACATGCTCAGAATGACACTCATTGCTAGCATGAGAGATGCTGAAAATGATGACAAGCATCTAGCTCCAAAAACATCTGTTAACTTCAGGTATCAACCTAATAATTTTCAACAGCATGTACTGCGTACTCAACTGTAAGTACTGGGTACTTAATAGAAAGAAAAGCTCACAGACAGTGAACACCCAGTTTTTAAAAGTTTCAAGTTGGGCATCTACAAACTGAGGAACTCAAAATCGGCTGCTACTAGAAGATACTGGCTAAATTTGCTGCCTTTCACATCAACAGGGAAAACGTCATCTCATTAGCTTAAAATGGTTTGTTTTTACTGAAGGTTTACTGTGTTGCAGGTCTGTACACACATCAATTCTTATCTATCACTATAAATACATGTATTGTTATAAGAACTACAGTGTGATAAACGACTTTAGTTTTTGGAACCACCTGGTCCTCAGAGGCCTCTGCTGGGTTCTAACCTCCAGCAGCAGAACCAGCCCTTGAGGCTGGGCCAACACAAGCCTAAGTTACAAAACGTCTTTCCTTGGAGTTCAGTGGATATGTTAGGTCTTCAACATACAGACCTTACAATGGGTGTGCTGAGACCAAGACAGATATAAAAAGGAAAACACTGTTTTGTAGATCTTTCACACTGTCTTCCTGAAAATAAGGGGAATTACTGTACAGGGTATCAGAGAATTATTTAGCATTGCCTGCTCTAAGCTGTTACCCAGACCAAGCTTAAATATCCTGGGTAGTGTGAAACCACAGATACTGCTGGTTCAATTAAGAGGTCTTGAAAAGACCTTTCTTTCCTTTAGCCTCATTTGGAAAACATTGGCCTGCATGCACAAGACACAAGATTTTAGGTTACAGGGGAGGTATCACACAGCTGTAGAAATTAATCTAAGGTTAACATAGAGTAGGCCTCAAGGCGAGGTCAAAGGCTAATTCAAATAATGTAAACTCACTATCTTCCAGAGCTTCCACTTCTATTTATATGATTTTATATCTTCTCTAATCAAAAGGGTGGTGGCCTGCACTGACAATGATACCTGTGTACAACTGGCTGACGCTCAGATCTTGATCATTCAGCCCAGGTTAATGAACATTGATTTTCTGCCCCAGTGGAAGTGATTTTATTCTGATGCATGCCATTTAAATTCATTTTACACAGCTGCTTGGTGTAGCTTGGCAAGGCAGAGGCAAACCAGTTTTTTATGTCTAAATGAGACTCCTGTACTGGTAAAGGATAGATCCTGTGGATTAACAGCTGAAGATAAATTTCTCTCTCCTATTTATACTTGGCTACTGATTCAACAAGCTGATCTTGAAGGGGATCACAATCAACTTGTACAGAAATACTGCTGTGTAACCATGACTCTGACACAACCATTTCATTTTCTTCTTGATTCTACATAGAGAGGTGAGTTCTATAGTAATAAAAATCCAAGAGTTTTTGAAACTCACAGCTGAATCTTATAAAGTCAAGACATTCAAAGAAAAACATGGGGCATCTGCCAGTCCAGACTGGCTTGGATAAGCAGGCGACGTAATGTGTGGTGGCCTAATGTAAACCAAAAGAACAGCCTCTGTATTGCAAATCTGAATCACTGTCAAGTACATTCCTTCCATATGCAAGCATGGAGGATTTGCAGGAATAGCCAAAGCTATTACACTTTCTCCCGTACAGCTGACTTGGGATCAAAGAGGAAAACTGTATTGGCAGCCCCCTGGCATCAGAGGGCTGTGACAGCTTTCACTTGATTTGCAGTTTATAAATAGCCCTTCTGCCAGTATTTGCAATAGCAATTTGACTTCCAGGGATGCTGGATCACTGGAACAGGCAGTATGGAATGGAAAGGCTCCGAAATGGTGCAGTTTTGCCCAGGCTAGAAACCAAAAGTGGTTTTACAAAACTGACTTCGGAGCAAGGTCTGAGATAAGAGTAGTAATCATTTAGACTAGTTTTCGATCAAACACCACATGCTATGCCCAAAGCCTAAGTTGAATCACAACCAAATACTTTCCGCTTAACATCAAGTCTTTTCTTGCTGTAAAGACCAACAAATGTGAGCTTTTCCTTTCATTACATGATTATAAACTGTTCCTGCAGCTACTCATTAATTCCTTTGTGCCTGACCTATCAGCTTATAGCCTAAACCAGACAGACAGAAGCAGACTTCTGCAAATCCTCCTGGACAGATCTGTTAAAAAAACCTGACCGCTGATTCACAGATACCTGCTGGAATATGGTCTGTTTTAAGGAAGTGTGTTCTATTTTACTGAGGAATAACATGAAGTACACTAAATTTACTCTTATTGTTTTTAAAGTTTGCTATTGCTTATCACTAGAAGCCACCTGCCTTCCAAGCTTGCAAAACAAGAAAGCAACAGAAACAGGGACACATTAGCCCCGTGTCTAGTTTTGCATTGCATCGTGGAATCAGAGCAACCCTAGTGTCCAGAAACACTGGTCTTCAATGATAAATACCTGTATGCATATATGTGCATCTGTGTATGCATATGCATAAATAAATGCAAGATGCTTAATAAACACACACGCTCCCACATACTCCTGCTCACCAGAACAGCACAAACAGCTTCATGTAATTCTCAAATGTAATGGGACTTCTTGTAACAAAAAAGTAAAATAAATACACCAGGAGCTACTTGAGTCCAGGGAAATGTGGAAATTATTTAATCTGAAAAATTTCCCAGAAAATATGATTTCATTGTAAGTATTCAGGTATCTTAAAAATAACCATGGACGACAAAGTGCCTTTGCCAAAATCCATGTACAAATGTCAATGTGCAGTTATGCTGCCCGAAGGAGAGACCAAAAGACAGGTGATGGCTCCACCCTCCACAGTCCTGTTTGCAAGTCCTCTCTTAGGGATGCATAAGTGACAGTTATCAACTCCAGGTAATTACAGATTGCTTTTATGCCTTCTCCTGCCTTTCCCCTCCAGCTGCTCCACTCAGCCTGCCCTTCTCTTCCCTGCTGCATGCCTGACTAGGAACAAGAACATCCCGCAGATGTGCCATCAGCACTGCTGCTCACAGCGTGGACAGCAAACGCAAGAGTTGATGGGCAGCTTCATAAGCTCCCTTAGTCTCTGGCAGGGGCAAGCTGCCAAGGACATGTTGGCCCTCTCTCTACTGGAAATTATACATACATATACAGCTAATCAGTTTTAAGTTGCAGAGCTTGTTTTTGACTCCTAATGTCACTGCAACCCTGTGGGTTTTCCTAAAGCCTACCGTGTCAAAAACCAAACTGGAAGTGGCTGTCATCTCCATTGTCACAGCTGCTTTTCAAGAGGGCAACTTAGGCATGTTAACATGCTTTCCCCTTATGTTTAAGGAAAAATATTCTTCCCACATGCCATCTCTTCCCAGAGATAAGGGCACAGACGGAATACGTATAAATACATACGCATGCACATATAGAGTGCCATTCCTTCAGAAATGACAAGAAAAACATTCCCACTCATTTAAACTCCTTTCACCTGGAGGCATACCTGCTCTGAGCGGAGTTTGCAGCAGCCTGCATCACTGCCGCAGCCGCCTCCTGTGCCTTACGGTTCACAGTTGGCATGGGTGGGCCCATCCCGGGACCCCCCTGCTGAGACATGCCAGGAGAATTGGGGGTCATACTGCTCATGTTTCCAGGAAATGGTCTGCTCTGCATCCCGGCTGATGGCATCCGACCCAGGGGCATGGTACCGCAAGGCTGGCTCGGCCCCTGTCCGTGCATCTGACTGTTGGCATTTATACCCATGCCAGGTCCTGGGCCACTGTAACTTGTGTTGGGCACACCGCTGTACGTCGGTGGTCTGGAGTAGTTTCCTGAACAAAACGATAAAAAGCAGAGAGAAAAAAACATTAAATATTTCTGTTTAGGAAATTAGCGGCTGCAGAACTTACACATGTGAACTAAAGCGAACCACGCTGGCCTCGATGTCAGAGCAACTTCTTCACCATGATGACAGACAAGCAGTGGAACAAGCTGCCGAAGGGGGCTGTGCAGAGTCCCCACCTTGGAAATTTTCACGACCCAGTTGGATAAAGTCATGAGTAACCTTGCTCTGATCTTATATCTGACCTTGATTTGAATACAAGGTCAGCCAAGAAGAACTCCTGAGCACCCTTCCAACTTGAATGATCATGTGAACCTCAAACATTTTCTGCCTAATATATGTCATGGGACAACAGCAAACAGAAAAGTACAGTCTCCAGAGGGCTGACAACATAGCACACAGTACAAAACTGTCTTATGCAGTAAAGAGATACGTGGCATGTAAGAAACTTATTACATAAGCTCAAGGGAGATTCTTATTTTTGTAATTTCATGTTCTCATCCTTCATCTTTCTGCAATTTCAGCAATGGGCTAGTCTCAGCGGCTTCCTGCTCCTAATCATTCTGCTCATTTGTGTCAGAGACACTCTGGCACGGACTGGTGAGGATGGCTGCTGGGCCCTGAGAAACACTCCCGTTCCCTCCGCCTTACCCAGCTTTCCTGTTAAGTTCAAACTTTGGCTATGGCAGCAGAAGGGCTGGTAGCTTACAGTGCACCACTTCTGAGAAAACTAGTATTACAAGAGTAATCAGCAGCAGCATAAAGATGCTAATGTAAACATGTGCCCTAGGAAGGATGGCACGAAAACCTGGCTCACTCCCATCTATGTTGTCACGGGAGCAAACTGCTCTGCTTGTAGCAGCTTCACTCATTTGAGTGCTGATTTTCCTACCATGTGAAAGCTTAAAATAAGCGAGTGTACAGTATTCAGTGTTATAGAAACAGACCCAAGCAGCATGAGAAAGAGGAAAAAAAAGGTAAAGATATGATAGGAAAGTATTTTAGGGAACAGATCACATTACACTACTTCAGTCATCAGTTTTGACTTGTCTTTATTTCCATCTCATCCAGATTAGTGGAAAGGCGACCCATTCCCTCCCTGTGGGATGCCGCAGATCAGAGTTTCCTGACTACTCTCAGATATTCCCACGCTTGTTCAAAGGCAGCAGCCCTTGGACTCTTCCTCTGAACATGGAGATCAGCCATGTCTCTCCTCGGGCCTCAGCTAACAGGCAGAGGAGTCAGTAGCATGCAATCCTGTTTATATTTAAAATAAATATATTCATCCATCATTTGAATGCACACATAATTAATTCATATGCTCCTGATACTGTGCTTTGGCTAATCCTGCCGTCCTCCCCACCCAGCAGCTGCTCACTCTGCTACAAGTTCTCTGCAGCAAGAACGCGTGAGTCTTACGCTTCCCAAGGAAACGGAGCAACAATTCTCTTCTCTTTCAGAAACCAAGTTTCTGCCTGAGGGTCTTCACAAAAGGATCCCCGATATGTGGTTCAACAGAGATGAAAGGCTCCAGATTCAGCTTTATGCTGACTTCAGACTGCCCTATCACTTCTCCTCCCCCTGCTCCTCCAGGCTCGGCCGCTAGCAGCTGACTATTTTCTGTTCTGCTAGCCATTCCCCCCACAGCCAGAGTTTTGGTTGCTGAGAATCAGAAGCCACACTTCTAATTCAACGTATGTGACAACAAACTGAAGGGTTCACTAGTTTCACACTGCTCTACCTAGTGTTAAAGGTTTAAAACACAACTCAGATGTTGCTCTGGTTCTCCAGTTGCTTTGTGCAAGAAAAAATGTAATGCAGCAAGATGGTGCATATGTGCCGCTCAAAGATTACACATGGCCAGTTAACACATTTTATGTACATGCTATTGGTAATGCTGCTTCCCGAAGTGAAGCAAATTCCATCCCTGGACTAGCAGACCTGATATCAATAATCACTGGGAGCTACTGTCAGTCCAATTTACACAAAGCCCATTTGCTTTGTCAGTTAGGGTATGCGAAGTGCGGTCCAGCCGCATGCTTGGAGGAGCAAACACCAATGCTAAACACTATTGTTGTTTTGATGTTATTTTCAATTGGGACAAAAAAGTCTCTTCTTTCATGTTTTGGTTTCTCCAGTGTAAGCACAACACAGAAAAAACAGTGGAATCTTCTCCATAAAAATATGTGACTCAGTTAAAATAGCTCATCATCATTCATCTCCAGGGATACAGGTCCAAAAGCACGGGGAAGCGGTATCTTTTCAGGAAGGAAAATAAGTTTAAACGTTTTTTCCATGTTTCTTCCCCCCCTAAGCCTTTCCTCAGTACCTCAAGAACTACCTATTATTATACCTTTCCTAGACCACAAAAAAAAGGGCAAAATAAAAGCCAAACAAAATACGAGAGGAATTGCCAGGAATGAGGAGTGCAATCTTATTTCCATGTTTCTCTAATAGATTAGTAATTTGTTGGCAGTGGCTTTGACAGAAAACAGATGGATGCAGCATTAAACACAATGAATGCAGCAGATGCTAGGCCAGCCCACATCAGCTGGACGTGTCAGGCAGCCAAGTCCAAGAGCCCACACTTTTCAAGTGGGTACAAGCCTGGCAAGAGCAGCTGTACAACACTGCTGAACAACTCCTCCCCTCCATATCCAAGGGATTTTTGGTTCCAGCTCCCCCTCAGCAGAGTAGAATTGTACCCAGAGAGATGACACCGAAAACCAAAGCAGCAAATGGAATCAGGAAGAAAAAACAAAACAAAGCGAAACACCAAGAGTGTAATGAAGATAAAATACAAAAAAGCCTACTAACAATCTGCCAAAGACAGATGTGCATACTTGTTGCTGACACTCTGGTCCACTTTGTCCAGGTTTGCTGAACAAAGTGCTCTGACATCTTGCCATTTCTAAGCAAGCCCAAAAGAGGGAAATTTGCGAACTACCTGCTAGTTTTGCTCTCTGCTTTAGAGACACAGGTGCGATTCACAATATTAAAAATAGTATCTTAAAATCAAGTTTTTCTTGTACAGACAATTGAAATGTATTGTTCTGAATTCCTCTGAAATTATTTTACCTAGGGAACTTCAGTAGATACACTTGCTATTTAAGTCTTAACTCCACAGGCTGTAGCATATGTGGGTCTGGATTCTGAGGTCCAGACTCTTGAGGTACTAAATGCATCCCATTCTGAAGATGCTACCTCTTTAAAAAGTAGGATTAAAACCAGCGAGACCTAGAAAGCAAAGTGCTTTTGTGAAATGAGTCCAACAACATTAAAGATCACAAAGCACAAATACCCAATTCATATTACTTCACCACAAAAAAAAAACAACAAACGGGGGGTTTAACGTTACTGTGAAGTTCTGTGGTTGTGGTTCAAAGATATTCAGTAGTGGTTTCTCTCTTTGCTACACCCAAACAGAACAGTTTTACTGCTGAATTAGTGCTAGAGTTAGGTAAGGTTATGGTTGGACTTGATGATCCTGAGAGTCTCTTCCAACTGAAATAATTCTATGATTCTATGAATTAAGTAGGAAAAGTCAGGGAGACAGGGTGCATTTCTGATACGTTCTACTGATCCACAGGAAGTTTTATTCTGCCTCAGTCTTAAAAGAGCCAACTGACTACAGCATCTGACTGCTCTCCAGAGTGCATTTAAGGGACATTTTACTGTGGCAGCAGTTTGATGCTCGGGTCATAGACCAGAGCTTCATTAGCCCCTGGGCTAGATGTTGTCCAAATGCAAACCAAAGAGACTGTTTTATCCTGTAACAACTGCCATCCTCGCTCTGCTTTTTTTTTTTTTTAATTCTTGAGGGCAGGAAAATGCTGGGATTTAATACAAAATTAAAACTAATGTTCTGTACTGCATGCTGCTGTGTTGTATCACAGACACACAGAAGCGTGGAGCTAAAGCCACTTTTCATTTTTGCAGGAAATGGTTTCACAGGATTGGACTAGGTCCCCAGTACAGAATTGCTTCCTGGGAAAATATATTCTACTCTTATTATAGATCTAAGTGTCATGTAAACATATGAAAACCAAATAAATCAACCATATCCATGAAACGGATCATTCTGCTCTCATGAACTGTGGGCTAATTCCTCCAACCCAAACTTACTGGTGTAGTCTTGACTATGGTGATCAATTCCACTGCAGAGAAAGGACACGAGCCCTGAGCCAACAGTTTTCAGGACAACACACAGTGAAATCTGGCACTTAAAGCTTCATGTTGCAGAATACTTTGACACATATATAAAAATTCAAGCAGTCTTGTCGAACTCAGCCTATGCTTAACAATATTCTGGCAGAAGGCCTATGTGAAGCAAACACAAAAAGCAAATAAAATCCTTGAAAATAATTTTAGTTTAATAATTTAAGAACTCTGTTGCAACCTAGTTAATTTTTAATATATTTGCTATTTTGGCAATAAAAGGCAAATGGGGTAAGATTATTACATATTCGTCATTGCTGGCATATAATTGTGCTTTGTAAGAGGGTATATGAAGAGATGAAATTACAGATTCTAGAACCACAGAATGGTTTGGGTTGGAAGGGACCTTAAAGATCATCTAGTTCCAACCACCTTGCCATGGCCAAGGATGCCTTCCTCTACCCCAGGTTGCTCAAAGCCCCATACAGCCTGGTCTTGAAAAAATTTAAAACACTATTAAATCTAGGTGAATACATGACATTGAAATATCACCATCTTCATTCTAGGATTTTATTAATAGTGACATTAGCCTGGTGAAAATGTAGTGTTCTTCTGCTCTATTTGTTACCTGCAAAGCTGAAAGTCTACAGGGCCCTAATTTTATGATGACCGGCGCACAGGATCACCGGTACTCTCCAAGAACTGGCAGAAGAACACGCTTTTCATCCATCACGCTATTCACCAGACCCTTCTGAAACGGCCTGTTAATGACAATGATGCTCATTTTCTTCCTGCCCCTCAAGTTCACTTTTTAATAGCCTTTTCTTCCTGACCACGACCCATAAAATCATTACATAGGCACTTTCATCTACAGAGGGAGGAAAAGAACTGCTGAACTCAAGCAAAAAAGAAAGTGGTATTCCGCATGTTACTTAAATGCATTGATTTAGTACAAAAACCTTTCCATTCAATCAGTGTGGATGGCTAATGTTTTACTGCACTTGACACCCACTATTCCCAGGGTTCGGAATCTCAGCAGCAGCAGTACAGCTGGAAGTCAGGATAGCACATCATAAATCCACTGGATTTTTACCAGTTAAGCTAGTTGCTCACTGTGCAGATAAAAATAAGCACTTGGACAGCATTTTATGGCTACAAAATGCTTTCCAAATAAAAGGAAAGCACTAGTCAACTGGAGTTAGGTAATTAATCTTCACACATGGCTATAAGGCATTACTAGCCCCATTTCACAGTTAAGGAAAGCAAAGCAGAGAAATGAATCTACTCGCCTAAGTTGAAAGATGGTGTAAAAGGCAGAGCCAAAATTAGAAACTGGGAAATCTTGGCTTGTAGCCCTGTGCTCAGAATACTACAACAAATGCGACCCAGAGATGAAACAGAAAGGAACACTGCACAGTGCTGCAAGGCTCCCTGCAAACAAACATCAGAACTAGTTCTCAGAAACTCCGGAGACTAAAATAACCATCCTTGTCAGCATGGGCAAGCCACCGAGCCCTTACAGAATTTCCCATCACTAGCTCCCGTCCTTTTTGAGGATTTTAAGTAAGAAAGCAATAGTAGGAAGTGCTGAAATAGAAAAGCTTCTGTATGTACCTCTAAAGAAAATACTGCCCTTTATATATTCTGCGGCTTGACTTCAAGTTCATTAAACCCCTAAGCAGATGCATACTTTATAAAGGTTATCCATTGATGGCAAAACAATAGACAAGTTCAAGGATGTATGGGTTCAATGTCCAGGGGCAGAAATAGTGTATGCTATTTTTTAGTCTTCCAGCAATTCTGTCAAACAAGCAATATAAAAGGAACTGTCTCTCTCACTCTGAAGGGTTAGTTAAGATTCACAAACCGTATGCATTAGAGCTCAATATTATATTCCCACAGTCACCACTATATTATTATGTTCGTTAGAAGACTTTAACCCTCACAGTCACCACGCAATTTCATATTGGCCTTGGGATTCCATCTAAGAAAAGAAGTCCTATTTTGGGATTGGTGCTGTGACCCTTATTCCATGCTCGGTCAAATGCGGCCTTGTCGTAGAGATGACACGCTTGGGCTCCGAAACAATGGCCCTGGCAAAGCAACAGATCCATCATTTCCTTGCCCAGTTTAAGGTTGCTATTTTTATACAGAGAAAGGTGCTAATAACAGAAGCAGCTTCTTCCACAACGTGCAGCTCCAATTCTGAATGACAGTTTTGTATGTTTAAGTGTTTTTCTGGGGGCAGTTTGTTGTGGTTTTTTTCTTTTTTTTTGTTTGTTTGTTTTTAAGAAATCATATACCTACCTACATACACTCTATGTACATATATTTTTTACAAATATATATAATTAAAATTATCATCTGTATTACCAGCAAGCATTTTACCTTGTGGTCCATACTGGCTCATCTGGGGCCCATAAGTACCACTTGAATTACTCTGCTGAAAGCTACCAATTCCAGGATGCACCTGGCCTCCAGGTGAGGGGTGTGGTGACATGGAAGGTCCAGTTTGCTGAGGTCCATACTGTGACATTTGGGGGTTCCTCTGTATGCCTGTCATAAAACCTAAAGGGGAAAAAAGCGCCAAAGCAAAAATTAGTATTCAGGTAACTTTATTTAAGAGATCTTTGGCATTAACAAAAAAACAACCCTCTTTAGTTATTTTTAGACTAAAGATACCCAGAAAACTGCTATTGTTTATATGAACAGAAACAAATCCAAATCAGCAAAGCTATCTCAACAATCAAAACCTGTATACAGGTCTCAAGAACTCTTACTTGAAAAGGAAAGGGCAGTCCTGCCTAGTTACAAGTGGCTGCTGATTTTAAAATTAAAGAAAACTTTAGGAAAAAAAAATAAAGGCAATTATCTGCATTACCTATTAAGTAGTACGGAATTTGCCTGATGACTTATTGTGGTGGTATCATAACTTCCAAAATTACATGTGGCTACCAAAATGCATAATGTAAGCATATAGAAATCCACTGTAAATAATCCTATTGCCCACAAACACTCAGGATCTAAAATTTCCCTTTATGTGAAGACTTCTAATATAAGCCAGAAAAAAATGTCATTTTAGTATGTATTTGTGCTCTAGATCCTTCTTCTTGTCTGTGCCCAGCACACCTGTATTGCATTCTCTCCTTTTTCCCTTTTGTAAATGTAGTAATGAATCCAAATTTAATTTAAGGTTCAAAAGCTGCAGCAAGAGACCTAGTGAAGACCTAGCGAGATGATCTTGCACCTCCTTGTGCCCAGTTCTTTTGTGCTATGAACAGCTCAACCCACAATGTGCTAAAACTCTAACAACTGAAAGGTTTGGCAGAATATACACAGAGTTGTCCTGATCTTTGTGCAAGCCCCAAGACACAGGATTTGATCACACCTGAACCTCCAAGGCCCCTCAAAGACCAGCTCTGGAGGGAGCTGGGCCACATGCATGTGGCACAGCAAAGAACCAAGGGTGAAATGGCGGCTTGGAAACTGGCCTGTACTGTTTGGAAAAGTCCACACTTCTGCAATGGAAAGCTCATATGACCTTCTCCACTTGGCTTTACTTTGAAACAGACCCTTTCGATTTTTAGAATAGTTCAAACTCTGCACACAAATCTTATTACAAAGCCTATGCCTTCTGCCGACAGTGCTGTAACTAATTTAGAAACCTAATACAATTGTATGTCTGTATGAAATAAATGCTCACATTCCCAACACACATACACCATATACATCACACTCGTGGGATCCATTTAAATGAAAAATTTTGTACTGGTCACACTAAGTTTTTTATTATAAAGATAGTAAAGTTACTCTTGTATCTAGTACAGAAGTGAGGGTTTTCTGTTCACTGTGGGCCTTTTAATCTATATGAGATAACTTTCCAAACATTGTGCTAGTGATAAAGGTTTTCGGCCCAGTTATTATTGCGGGCAGTACTTAATACCACAACGATAGATGACATGCTGAAAAGCTATCATTTGCGTGGGCTGTAGTGATTTCCAGTAGTGATGCAGAGGGACTGGTGGTTGTTGAATCTAATGGAGAACATGGACTAATGTCTAATGGAGAATATCAGTTTTAGCCAGCTCTGCTGTGTCAGAAGGGATCCTGAAGGGACTAGAGCAATAAGTGAAATAAATGTTTCCACTCAAATGGCCTCTTCTTCAGGAAACTTCTATTAATCCGTTTTTGTGGAGCGGACTTGTGTGGCTATGTGTAGAGTCATAAATAAAACACACCGGGATGACTCCCTGGCCTGCAAAGCCATGTGGCACCCTCATGTCCATCCAGCTAAACCCTTCCACGCAGTCCTGGCAGTCTGTTATGACTCCTGTGCGCAGTGCCTTGTGCTGCCTCATCCATGCCCGGGGTTGGGGCTCAGTCAAAACCAGGCCATGGGGCACGCCAGGCATTCAACAGCAGAGATAGCCGTGGGAAACTACTCAAACTCATGCTCCGGTTTTAGTTTACAGAGATGTTCATTAACACAAGAAGAATGGAACCGACTCCTTAACAGCTTTTGATGTGAGGCATGAGTTTCATCATCCCAGAGAGCATGAGATCCCTCAAATGAGGTTGGCTTTGCTGTCTTCTCTTGAGCATGGACAGGTAAAGAATTCAGAAAAAAAGAAGCTTGAAATTCAGGAAGAATATCTGTGCCATATCACCTTCTGTCACTATCTGTACGGTATGTTGAAGCATGGTCTTAAAATAGGACCTGCTCCAGCTTCCTTCCAGAGAGCAGAAGAGTCATTTCAGCTATAGACGTGACATGGAGAAGAAAGCAAGATCGGGTTCTTACTGGGATCTGAATTTCATCATGAGAAAGAGAAGTTTATTCTCATTTACCTCCGTGAGAGCCCAGTGAATGTTCAGAGATCAGTGCATGAGTTTGAAGTGCTTCAAATATTTGCAGAAAGCTCAGATGTCTTAGAGAGAAAAGGGGTTCCTGGCCAAACCATTAACATTCTTGCATCATAGAGAGAAAACAACATCACTCCTAGAAATCTTATCAGAAATGAAAGGGAGCAGCTGGCATACATTCATTTTTCCTTATTTACACACATTTTCCCCAGTGTTCGTTTTATAAGACATACAAAAAGAAATAAATTTTCTTTCCAGAAAATTAGATCTAAGATAAAGTTTATTTTTGTAAAGAAGGGAAGCAGGATTACATTAGAGCTGCACTGGAGTAAAGCTGGTGGAGTGATTAAACAGCCAGACTGCATCTCACACGTCAACTTCTTCGACGACAACAAGGTGGGGTTTTTTGTCTTTTAAATAAAATGCTGCAAAACAGCCACGAATAAAGACTTTAAAGATTGCAATGGCAACATGTTCATCAGTGAACAAGTATTCTCCCTTCCTTTAATATTAGTGATAGAAGAGCTACAGATGCTGCTTTACTTGCCAACACAACAAGAGATTACTTACTGAAAAAACACGTGAGTGGATTTTGGCAAACTAAGCTATTTCAGGAATGG
Source organism: Columba livia (assembly GCF_036013475.1). Lineage (NCBI taxonomy): Eukaryota > Metazoa > Chordata > Aves > Columbiformes > Columbidae > Columba > Columba livia. The sequence continues at coordinate 64,626,647 of NC_088604.1, forward strand.
CTGAATAAAGTGAGCCTGCCAGAAGTATTCTCTTCCTTTTTTGTTATTTTTTATACTACATTTACATACCTAAAGAATGGTTGTCTTTATTGAAACACAATTTAAAGCTGTAGAGTCACCTTTGTGCTTCTTAGTTCTAAATGGAACAGTAGCATACTATTAACCACCAGAACTATAAAAAAATACGTTCAAATAGAACACATGTACAACATTTAAAGATGGTCAGGTAGCATATTTTCTTCTTTCTTTTTAGCAAAATGTAGAGAAATGTTACTAAATAGGTAAGGCTTATGACAGAAGTGTTTCTGCTCCTTTGATAAAGGAAAACACAGAAATGAAGCTTCTGTTGTCCTATATAGTATTAATATTGGGTAATACATATCAAACAGCTAATACTACTTATTATGTGTAAAATCTTGGTTTTCCCTTATCATATTTATATACAAACCAGATGAACAACAGTAAATTATTAAAGTTTCATGAAATTATGCACTAAAGTTGTCTTAATTACATTTGCACACCGACCAACACAAAATCATCTGTTTGCTGAATATAATCTCCTTATCACCAACCACAAAAAACACCCACTGAATGTTCTGGGTGTTGCTGCAAAATCTGAAATGGATTTTTCTGATATTTTAAAGACTTGGCTTGAATATGAAAAAAAAACCCAAACACCTTTCCAGGAAAGCAGGAGCTCCAACACAAAGGAAGCGGCAGCAAAGTACCAAGTTATTGCCCATCAACTGATGCACAGCAACTGTCTGCTGGCACACACTGAACCCGCGGTCAATGAGAGGTCTTTTGATCTAGCCAGGAGTAGTGCATTGATTTTCATGAATGAATTAAACCTGAAAACACATGGAACACTTAATCATTTTAAGCTCTGGAAAACTTTGGAGTTTACAGCGATAGCAGATCATAATTAGATTACACATCTGATAAATAAAACATGAGGAAAGACACAACTTGCAACAGTACTTTGTAAAAAAGAACTTCTGTAAGATAAAGTATATCAGGCTATCGCTCTTTCTAGAGCTGAGCTTAATGACAGAGCACAGGACCAAAGCCATTGAGGAGCTCTTCTGAGTTAGGAATAGGGAAGTTTCCTTGTTCAAGGGCTAAAAAAGGGGCTAGACAGGCTTATTACTCTGAAAATCATGGAATAAGGAAAGCAGAAACAGACTGGATGCATTTGCCAATCATCAAATAATTAGAGAAAAATAACACGAAATTATCTACTTACAAATCAGCTAAAAAAAAAAAAAAAAGTGAAAAGAGATATTTTCCACTACCTATTAAGGAAAAGCTTGTGTGCGGGGGAATCACACAAATTTCCAATGCTTAGTATGTCAGCAAGGCACTGGCCAGCACCCTTGAGAAAAAAGAGCAAATGTTTGCACACCCATGACACAGTTTTTGGCTGACTTTCCTTCCTCGGATGCTGTTTGGGCTGCAATCGCTATCTCACGATTTCCACCAGAGAATACAACAGAATTGAGATGGATCTAAAATGGCAACTCCGAAACGTAGCTTGTCCATGGGTAAACAATGCTGAGATAAAAATGGCAGGGCAAAGCTAAGCAAACAAAACCCAATATTCCGTGCAGTGGATATAATAAAATTTGGCAACCTGTTAGCAGGGCAGGATGCTCAGGAAGGTCACAGTGAGACTGAAACTCTGCCCGGCCCACCCATCTCGGATGGCATGGACAGCTCAGGAAGTCTTTGGACTGGTGACCCACATCTGGGTTTTTGCCCAGTTAAACGTGTCCCCAGTCAGCACCTCAGAGCACTGCAAGGAAACATCCAACAGAACAAGATTCGCATGTTCATAAAGTGTTTCAGTAACTGAATGAGTTCACTACTCTTACATAAACCTGGTGTACCAGGACCCTAAATATGCAACCAGGTTGACTGCAAGGACTGTTGATGGTGCTGGAACAAACATCTCCACATGGTGTGGTCAAACCTGGAGATGAGCAGCTTACAGACCACAGGAGATAAGAAAATACTGCTGGGCCATTGCTTGTGGGGGGGACAGTGCTACCTGGTCACAAACTACTGTCACTGGCAAAGAATGCCATGGCACCTCCTTAAAATATACATTTAAAACGACACAGTGAGAGGGATTTAAATACTGAAAAAAAAAATTCTAAGGAGCCAAACATTATATAGAAGTCTAAACAACTAACAGGAATGAACAAACTGGAGAAGGTTTGACCCATGTACCAGAACACAACCCAAGTAAATAAAGTGAAACCCTGCGGGTGGCATAAGAAAACTGGCCTCCAGAGTAACAAGCACAAGATTTCTTTACGTTCATGATAATGTACTTTCCTCAGCTCTTCTTCTCACTTTCCAGAAGCCAGCCTTACTTAATATGCCCACCTGGACTGGTTACAGCACATATGAAACCTACATTTGTCATACCATGGAACATCCGACCTAGTAATATACACTACGAGGTGATGGATTGCTGAGCATGAGTAGATCAGCTTGTAGTGTAAACCTCATTTAGATGATGCAAATACTAATTCTCAGTATTCCTGTCCAATTAATAGGCTGGTAAAAACAAAAACAAAAACAAAAAACGCCTTCACAAACAGATGGCAAACAAGATTCTGATCCATATTTAGCACAGCTAAGTTATAGCACTGCACCAATACATTATCTTTGGATGGCTCTGGTATGAACCTGTTCCAAGCAGCCTCACTGACAGGAGTAATACTTTGGTATTAAATATACCAGATCTTTGCTAATATCCCTGGTACTGAGAGAACACTTCTGCTGACAAGCAACTTCGGCAACTGAAGGGTAGCAGCATAAAAAGAAAACGTACTGAGACCACTGACATCGAAGAAATTAAAAGGCTTATTCTTTAGCCTCTAACAAGAAGGTTAACAATCTTCTTGATACTTGGTTTTTACTCATACAAAAGCTAAAAAAAAAATAATTAAAAAATCCTCATTTCTTTGTCCAATCACAATCGACTTTTTAAAAAGTGCCGAAGAGTTTTTAGGAGAAAGCTCTTTGTTGTTTCCCCATGAACCATGAAAAAAAAAATTAATTTCTACATTGAGCTCTTCTTCAGCCCACATAAGAAACCTCGTTGTCTTCTCCAAGTCCATCAGGGTGTCACTAAAAAGCATCTGAAATCTGGGCCAGAGTAACAGTGACATAGTTTCCCGTTGGCACCTGGACATTTTCATGTTGGCATCTACTAATATCTGCAGAAAGACCACCACATTTCTTCACACTCATTCAGCAAAGGATGTTTCTTTGACTACGTGACACAGCAGTTACAGAAAACATCGCCTTAGCAAAATCGGGGCTTCCTGCAAAGATCACTGCAGTATTTCTTCTTTTCACACAAGGATCAATGTTCTGTTTAAGAAAAAGTGCTGGATTGGTTTTATTTTTTTTTTTTTTAAGTATTTTCTTATTATGCCTTAATATCTCTCTTAGAGTCTCCACACTGTTTATTTGTTTGACTGCTTCCCTTCACAATGTGAATAGCTTTGGGGAAGATGGAAACTAATGACCTCGCTAAGGTTTTAACCCAGACCCCCTAGTGTTTTACCAGCTGTGCTATTAGGTTAACTGGCTGAATCTCCTCTGCCTCTCTCTCTGATATTACAAAACCCAGTCTATGTATAGCATGCAATAATGTTTAAATTTTTCCCACCCCTAAACCTCCCTCTGCTACTGCCTGGCCTTGAAATTTGTATAATCTATCATTGATAAATTAGAATCTGGGGAAGGATCAGACAGATTACCCAGATGGTAGCTGGGCAAGAAATATCTAGCCTTTCCTAATGCAAACCTTGCGTAATGCTCTCTGATGTAAATTTTAAGTGCTACACCGAGGGCAGAGAAGTAAAGACATTTGTGGAGATGTCGATGCACAGATAGAACAAAAAACCACTGCTCCCGCACCATTTTAAACATAATTTGTTACTGTATGATGCCTTACACAAGGTGCTTTTAATATATGCTCGGAAAATCAGGGTAACAGTGAACTGTAGTACAAAAGCCCCACACGCTGCCCTCTCAGTTGCTCTGGAAGCAAATCCTTGATTTCAGTAGGTGGCTTGGGCTGTTGGAATTAATCTGAGCAGCAACATGAAAAACACGAGGAATCCATCTGCTGTATACAATTGACACTTGTCTGAGTTTCCCCAATAACACACATATTTGCCAAAATCATGGTGGAGAGCAAAGAAGGAATGGCTTTTTTCAGAATGTAATGTGCAAGGCCTGTGGACTTAATGGTCTAAATTTACTGTTTGAAAAACTTACCCTCCCTGGAGACTCCCATTCAAAGCTTCCATGGATCAACTCAGATCTTCCTTTTAATGAAATTAATATATTGGATACCACAATATATATAGATAGATTTTGTGAACAGGACTAAAATACACATGGTGTCTTTTCTGTCTTGCGCACACATAAAATAAATAATAATATTTTTCAAAAATACAAAATCAGCATGTTGCCCTCACTTCCAAAATGACTTTGCCTTGCTCTTATTTTACCACGAGTTACAATTTACTGATTCTTTCCTTCCTCGATTTGCAGCTGTTCCCTGACGAGCATTTATTCTGCAGCCTTTTGGGATCCTTTGGTATGGGAACTATCCAGTGATAGCTATAATATATACATTATATAGATTTCAGCTCACTGCCCTATATATTAAATTAAAAAGACATAAAGGGTCTGAGACCAGAAATTCTTTATTTTTAGAGAAGCTTCATAAAAAGTGTAACTGAGGTACTGAGGGAGCAGAGCGGCCTGGAAATGACTGTGCTGTTAAACAGGCAGAGCACCGGCACTCCTGGTTTACAGGCCGTGACGGGAAGCTGTCCCAGGGACAGGGATCGTCCCCAGGAACTGTACATGGAGCCTGGGAACAGGAATGTTGACTGTCACTTCATCAAGTTCTTCACCAGCGGCTGCTTGTGGCTGATCTTCCTCCGAGCCCAGAGGCAGGGAATCTGATGGCTGCTTAATGAAGTCAGTGGAAACTTTTCTATTGAGAAGTCTCTCTGCTAGCAAATACATAAACTCTCTCAGAACAATTCAATTCTGCTCCCTAATCTCAAAAAGAGAATCCCCAATTTAGTTTTAAAAAAATGAAATAAAGATTTATCGCCAAGTACAACAAGACTTCACATCAGCATGAAGAAAGCAACGACCAGCTACTAGTATACAAAATTTACTTGGGAGACCTGATTCTGGGTTTTGATTGCACAGATATTATTACCTACTTCAAATCCTACTTCTGCAGTTTTCACTCTCCCAGCATGTCTTATCATATGTAAATCATACCTTTTCCTCTTTCAGTTCTTCTTGCAGATGGCCAATACTGCTGTAAATTTAGTGTAGGCCACAAATAATCAGATCAACCTAAAGCTGAAACTGGCTCGTGTATGTTTAAAATCCAAGGACAGTCTGAAACTAGCACCCTGAAATGGCAACTGATTTTTTTAAGAATTAACCTGGTTTGGCAGAGTAACATCATTTCTAAAACTTTTGGGCAAGAAATGCAGGTCTTCCTGCAAAGCCTGAGACAGACAAAACTACTCACTCCCACAGCTCAGAGTGAGAACCAGTAACCTTTCATTCCAAAGATCTCAATTACTAGTCAAAGTAGACATACTGTAAGCTTTTTTGCTGTGCATTGCTACATGATGTGGTACACTACAAACAGGTAGAAAAATGGGGGTCTTGAGTGCTATTGCAATTAAAACAGCAAAGGAAAACAGAGTGCATACATTTAAAAAGCCTGCTCATCACACCACCACTACATTTCAGTGCACTACACTTCCACCTTTACAATCAAATTAAAAACACAGTGGTAAAAAATAATGATGGCCTGATCTTTTTTTAAAGACTGTTGATAAACTTGGTGCTCACTAACCTGAGAAACCAACATAACTTTTTGAGTCACCACAGAAGTTGAGTGCAAGTCTGTACTGCATGGCTCCGTCTTCTCACGCAGATCAGCTCTGGATGTTCCAATGCATCATGTTCCTGTTTTATTGTATGACTTGAGATGAAAAATGGATATTTTACAGAGCTAGCCTTGCAACGAACTAACTCCTTGTAAAGATGTGACAGCTTCAACTAAAGCCTGCTTTTCCTCCTTATGTGACACACACTCTTCTGGCTTTTGTGGGCACAATTCCTCTAAGCCCAGATTTCTGAAGATGAAGATTTCCTTCCAGCCTGGCACACTGTTCCTGCGTACCAGCTGGCGCTCGGCTCCTCCGCACTGACCCACCTGGAGAACGTGATGTGCAGAAGAGGCACTCAGACATACCCGTCTCTGCACTCAGTCCATGTCTCAAGCATCTTTCTTTAAGAGCCTGAAACACTTCAGTCTACACCAAGTAAACTTATTACCAAGTCTGATTTAGCCTTAAGTGCTGTCATCGTTAACATAGCAAGCAGAAGAATTTTAATGACAAAAATAATTTTATTCTCTTGTTCAGGGGTGTCAAACCCATTTTCGCCGGGGGCCACATAAGCCTCGCGGTTGCCTTCAAAGGGCCAAATGTAATTTTAGGACTGTATAAATGTAGGAGTAGTTATGTTTATATATACATTTATATATTTATACATATATTTATACATTTGACCCTGCTCTAGTTCCTCAGTGCTCTGAATAGATCCCAAATCCCCAAATGAGAGCAAAAGACATATTCTCAGGGAAAAGCTCTTTTTAAAATCTAAAAGCAAACTACAGTATCTTTTTTGTTGCAATAAGAATTCTTGGATCTATTTTCTTCCTTTTAGTTTCTTTTTTAAGGAGAAAATAGATTTCAGGGAAAAGACTCTCTACCATCAAATGTCAGTATTAAGCCATAAATCTGATCAGGAACTGTAGGTGCAAACCACCAGATTGGTATTCTGTGCCTTCCACACCCACAAAACCACTCATATTTTGTTAGAAGAAAACACATGACAGCGGAATTTATGTGATGACAAAGTACAAATAAGCAAGCTCAGAAAACAGTTAAGGGGGGTAAAAATACCTATATGAAATCTAATGGGCAAATTAGGAAATTGTAGTTGCAGGAATTCAGTTGCTGCTTAGTGTTTATAGGGAAGCACAAAGAGAACATCAAGATGCCTGATCACATCCCATCTGTTACTACCTCTTGCTGGATAACATCTTGGCTGCCAAAAAAGCTATTTAAATTTACTACATTGCAGCTACTGATAAATATCACTTCTGTGAAAACCTAATACTAAGTGAGGACTAGATCTGAGGATAAAGCTCACAAGCCGTTGTGTCAAAAAGATCCAGATTTTGCTTAATATAACACCTGTACTCCTACAAGCCTTCAGTTTCTTACTCCCTGTTCCTGTCTGTGATATGTTTTTAATAGAGCATTCAGCTGTACAACAATCCTCAAAAGCTGGATCATGTCAACAACAGGCAGAAATAAAGCTAGAAGGGAAAGAATGACATGAAAAAAAAGGAAAAAAAGAAAAGGTACTGGGAGGAAGTGAAGGAGAAGGGGAAGGCTACTAATTCAACAGTTTTGGAGGTGTGTACTCCGGGCACTTTGCACATAGAACTGACAGGCACAGAATTGTGCCACGAAACTGCCTCCAGCAATAGAATACATTTTCCAGCACATCACAGCAGCTGCAACGGCATCAATTCTGCTTGCAATCCATGTCCAAACAGAAAAGTTCTCAGTGGTCCTATTTCAGTATATCTCAAGGACTAATTAAATCCTCATTACTATCTTCTAATTATTCCAGTGCTCTGGGATTTCACTGAGCAAGTCCCCAATGGTGCATTAGATGAAAAGGGTTAAATAACCTGTGTTGATTTTGAGACTCCAGATCTATTTCAGACCTTTAGCATATCATCAGCATTATCATGAATATTTAACTACATACCGCTGTGAAAATTATAAGGGGAAAACAATTAAAGAATTTTTTAAAATTAATTCTGACCCATATACATTTGCACTAATAAATAAGGCTTCTTTAAGTAGCCCCATTATGAGAGTGCTTACTAGAGTAATAATGTGAAGTCATTAACTGGTTCCATTAAATTCAATGGTTTTCAGGAGCTCCCAATTCACTATTTTAATATAAGACTAAAACCTGACATGTACATATCCAACTGGATAAGCATGAAAAATACCACTTAAAAGTAGGTAGGCTTTCTAAGCTTTTTCGAAATTATGTAAGGAAGCATTCAGTTCTGCAGGGGTAAAAGTGCGTATTTCAATAATTACTGTGACACATATTTTCCTGTTAGTGTTTGCATAGGTGAGTATTCACATAGGCAGACAGACCTCTCCATTAGGTTACAGAAGTAAGAGTATGAGCATAAGCTAATGGCCAGGATGGACGGCTGCTTTTTCACACTGCTGCTTCAGGAGACTGATTTAGGGGGTCAGTTGGGATACGCTGGGTTTCTATTTGAACCATACAAATAACTTCTAATCCAGTCAGCAGTTTTGGCTACTAAGCACATCCTCAAGTGACTATACACCTCCATTATCTGCCAAATGGTTATGACAACTGTGGTATCACCACTGCCCTACCTCTGGGGGCTAATGTAACTAGAGTGTATAAAAAGCTCTGACTTCATTAAACACACAAAATCAAACCCCTACTTTTGATCATAGCAAAGAAAAACCTGGAGTAGCTACATCAGAAGCAAAGAGCAAAACATGCATTCCCTTTCCCCTCAAAAGCATAGCAAGTTTCAATGACTAGCTTAATTAGACTACATTTTCATGTGCTGTCCCCCAGGTCATGGTAATCGCTGGGATTCAGCAGCAGTGAACTGCAGGTGTAGGTGAGCAGCTCCTGCTTCCCCAAGAGACTTCTGCCCCCCCGTCCCGTGCAGCCTGCTCCTGCTGCCTCTGCCAGCCTGTTAAGGTAAATGGGCCTTACTTCAGGTCCCAGTACTTTCAAAGACCTGTGAGCTGAGACACAGGTCATGCATGTGAAAGTACACGCAACTTCTTATTGCCTAGGAACACAAGACGTGTCGGCAGAACTGACAAAGTTTCATTGACTGGGCACTGAACAACAGAGGCTGGTTACTGATTCTGGGACAAGAACTGAAGTGGGCTGCCTAGAACAGCATTCTCCATTTATGCTGACCCAGGTCCCAACGTCCTATGGGTTGAGCAGGACGTGAGAAATTTTGAAATTACTCTTCAAAAAGTATTTTTACACATATTACAAAAAGTATGAAATAAGTTATATAATAATGAAGCTGAGAGCACAGGAAATCCAGTTCCCCAAGAAATTCCTGTTACTGTACACAAGTACTTATGTTACCACTTCCCTCCTTCCACATGCAGAATGTACGTGTAAAAATACGCTCATTGCTTCACGCTGCACTGTATGACACAGGATGTATAGCCTCAGGCAGGCAAACATAAAAATCCCAGCTGGGTGCTGAGTAACCATGGAAAGTAGGGTAAAATATAATCAAACACTTTCATAATAAAATACATAAGTGTAAACTTAATGGTTCAAGGTAGAGGTTTAGCATCCAGAAGTGCTACAGCTCAGACTTCACCTGTCAATCAAGCTTCACAATATCTGTTAAATAACATTTTTTTCAAGTATTGAGAGCAGAGGATTCAGCTCAAGAAATTATGAGCAGTCTTTGTTCATTCAATTCTCTCTCTAAAAAACGAAAGACACGTTTTACAAAGTGCTAAACCAAACAACATTACCTTATCCCATGGAGGGTCTCTTGTCCTTTTTGTTTTAATTTTTTTGTTCTTTTCTTTTTTTTTTTTTGGGAGAAGGTGTGTATCAGTAAGCCAAGAGTTTAAATAACAGATGCCTATGGATCAGGTGTCCTTAGCAGCAACGATTTTCTGCTCAGGTTTTTATCAGTAAATGACAAGCACCTTCCCTTTGAGTCCCCATCACTCCCCCTCATTCCTTTCTTCAAGTTCAGTGGAAACCAGTTCAAGCAAGCAAAGGAATCAACTAATGTAACAGCCTTTTTAAAAGGTGAAGTTTTCCATTTCAAAGGAGCCTCTAATCAATGACAGGGCGCAGAAGGGAATGCACGCATGTTTATGCGCGTATTATACCACAGACTTTAGAGAAGCTTTAGGGAACATATTCTGCACAATCAATACGACCTGGCTAGTTACAAATTTCATATTTGCTGCATGAAACACATGGACTGCTTGTACAAGCTGGGTCATGAGGATCATGTGTATTACACCAGGTTTTGCATATGAAGAGTGCAAAAATTTCAACATTCCCAAACACATTTTCTCTAAGAACATATCCACAATTCCCACCCGCCCCCAATGAGAAAGAACCAGGCTAAATCAATCTGTAAATTTTATTTCTCTCTCTGTTACTTACTTGTTGGCTTCCTAGTTATGGCAGCCATCTTCTGTTTTACTTTCAAATACTCCTCTGCCTCCCCCAACCATAAAATGACCCCCAGTTTTATTCTACAGCCGCAATGGAGAGGTTCGATCCTTCCAGCTCTGTCAGACCTGCCTAACACATCCCCCAAAGCCAGATGAGGAACACACACTGTGGAAATAATTATTGCTGGGCAGTGTAACATTTTGTGCCAAGACCCAGTTGTGCCAGATAATGCACACATCTGAGATGCGTGCATCTTCAAAGCCTCAATCTGATCTGTTCCCATTGCCTTGTGACATTCTAACCCACAAAACATATCTGTATTGGGTACCGAGGCCATTATTTTTTCACCAAGTGCCTACATTATTCTAACAGCTATGTATAAAGAATGACCTGAAAAGAAAAAAAAAAAAAACAAACAAAAAACCAAACAAGTGGAGTGTGGAATTGTGTGTTTTGTATTCTCATTAATCAGCATTCCTGGAAGAGAGAACACCCAACATGGGAAAATAGCAAAAATTAAGACTCTCTCCTTCTCTCTGTAAGTCCTCCTAAGTTCTTCCTGGATGCCATCCCAGAAATTTGTCATTCTGCGAGTTCAAATTGTTTCGCTGTAAGAAAACTACTAGTATTTATGGTATCCCCATATGGTGCTACTTGGAATATTTCTGGTAGCAAGACATGTTAGGAGGGGCATTTCATAAATAACTCCATGTTTATCACAGTTATCATGTATCTGTTTCGCAAGCTTGTCGCTGGCACATGTTAACCACTGCATGGACAGGATGCCCGGTTTACGGCAGTTGATCATATGGCCACGCAAAGCTGTGACAACCATCTTTCATGAGCTACAGAGGAAGGAGGCAAAAGGAAAAGGGCTTAAAGTTTATAAACAGTAACATAAGGAAAAAAAAATCGCTGTTTATTTTGGTGAGCACTTGCTAGGAAGCACTCTTTTAGAACAGTGCTGTTGCCTGCAAAGTTTTCCCTTGCAAGATTTCCACATCTTTGAACCATTTGACCTAAATATTTGATTTTGCTTTATATTATTTAAAGATATTTTTATTTCTACAACTGGCTAGAGAACTAGCTATCGAGTTCATGCAAAGACAGCAGAGATGAGAGCTTTAATAACAGTGGCAAAACTGCAGTGCTCCTAGCTAGCACTATTTCTATACATCTTAATTCCAAGGCAGACAACGGAAATTTGAATTCTCTAGCGTACAAATCAGGTATTTACAGAAAACTGCCTTGATACTCTGGGCATTCACAGTATTTTGAGAACGCCTTGTTTCCAACTGTATTTTGGTAAACCTGCTGTTCAATTGCTCTTTCCCCAGAGAAGGAAACCCCCTGAGCCTTTTGAATGAAGACTGTCGTTATTTTCCCTGGGAAAAGAAAAGAAATACCAGGAAATCTCACATGGCTAATGTGTGACTTTAAACATTTGGCACCAACTAAAAAAGCCCCAACACGCAACAAACCTCGGTCCTGTGGCATTGGTGACTGGCTCAAGGCAGGGTGGGAGCTGGATTCCGACTGGCTGCCAGGAGGCTGCGGTGGCATCTGACTGCCTGTGACACACAGGGGAAAAAGGGAAAAGAGACTTGCTTTTAGCATTACAATGCACAAACACCAAGCTCGCTGCACTTTTCAACCACTCAACATCAAAGAAAGTACCAGCGGTATAAGATACAGGGTTTTTTTTATATTTTTTCTTCTATTTTTTTTTACCTTTTTTTTAACCCCACGGAGGAAACATGCATAAACATATTTAGCAACAGGCATGGTGAAATGTTCAATTTCGTATTGAGCGAGTTCCCAACCTCACCGACATGATCCAATTTATAGCTGCAAATCTCCTGACACATATTTCTGTTAGAGAGTTTAACAAAATCCAAGTCTGCTGAACAATAGGGCTCATCCTGCCGAGCTTAAACTGGCCTCCAGCCAGGCAGACATGGACTGCTGCCAACAATATTACCAATGAAAAATTCAGTCAATACAGAAATTACTAACAACAACAGTTTAAAAAGTATTTCAATGAATCAGTGGTTTTAATGTTATTTGAATGCCCATGTAGAATATGGGAATAAAGAATAAGATGAAGGTGCACGTGGCAGAAAGCGAAGAATGTTTGAAAGAGATCAAACAGAAAAATGGTATCTTATTATTCAAATAAAAGCAAAGGGAAGATATTTGCTTATTAAAATATCCACCCAGAACAGACAGACCCATTTTATGGCCTCATTCAAAAGCCACCCACACAGTCTATCCACTGCTGCCTGCCCACCCAAAGAGGAACAGCACTCGCTGTGCCGTCTGTGGGGCTCAGGACACGAAACGCTGCTTTTCTATATTACTGGACAGCAAAGCAGGTGCTTATTGCACTGATGCAAGTCACTCCTCTGGGTCACCATGCGACGCCGTGTCAAGCAGGGAGGTCCACGCTGCTACCACCCTCCCACAGCACAACACCCCGAGGGCCTGGTGCCTGACAGCCAACCTGCCACAGCCCGAGCAGGAGCGTGAACGAGCGAACCAGACGGGACGTCTCCTGGGACCCCCCTCTGCCGCTGGCCTGAGACACGCCTGCTCCCGACAGCCCAGGCGGCTTGAACACCACCTCAGGTGAGGCAGCAACACAGACTTCAAGCGTTTGGAGGCTGTAGTGACGAGCACGGTATAAATAGCAGCAGACAGATTTATATCCCCTCATCCTCTGAAACTGCTCAGATTGTTTTCCGTTTGGAAGAAATGGAAAGAATAAAAACACAGGCAATAGATTTGTGCCTGCTGAGACTCATTTCCTCCCGCTCAGCAGCCGCCCCTCCGCAGCGGCAGGGGCCAGAGTCCCACCGCCGGTCCTGGGCTTGGGAGCCGGGAGGAGGGGGGGGCCGCAGGGGCAGCTCTTTCTTTACAGTCATGAAGGGCCCCAAGCTGGATGTAAATGCAGGGAAACAAACGTGTCTGCCCTGCCCCGTCCACTTCCCAGCACCAAAGCAACTGGCTCTCAGCACTGACTCTAAAGAAAGGCCAGATTGGTAAAGAACAAAAAGAAAATCCATAAAACGTGGAGAGTAACCGCTGTGTGGCTATTCAGACGAGGTGCATTTGCACTAAGAAATATGACAGCCAACATTACCGGGAGCAGCTGTGACAACTGTCTCAGAGATGTAAATGCTGGACCAGAGGCAGAATCGCTCCTCCAAAAGACCAAACATGCCACTCAGTGCCTGAGGCTTCGGGATCCACAGCCCATTCACAAACTAGAAGGCATACGACAATAATATTCTGCCTTACGTTTTGATGTCACTCAAGAGTAGGCTGTGGAGATGGTAAGTGCCTGCATTATAATGAAAGCTTTCTGCTTGACAGGAAGGATTCAGTGACTCAAGACTGTAAACAAATAGCAATTCCATGTTAACACGGGGCACTGCCACTTCCACTGTGTATGCCTGAGGCAACACTATCAGACAGAATACTTGAAGTAGATCCGAACCATCTAAGATTTTAACAAATTCTTAAAAAAAAAACCCAAAACCCTAAAGGAAGCGGTAGTACTGACTGTACCCCACAACTCCCAGTGGGATCCCCTCTCAGGTGGAGGCTTGGCAAACTTCGAGAGACATTAATAGTGCATGGAAGATCTGTGCTAGGCAACGTATTTTGAATACATTTATATATGCTCTTTAACTTTACACATCGATACTAACTTCAGTTATCTGGCAGAAGCCTTATCCTGCACAGGCAGGTGTGCAACCATGGACCGGGAAAGTCAAAGCTCAAAGCCTTGTACATGTGCGACGTGCTACAAAGAAATCATTTTCATCTGCATCCTTTGGGAATACAGACTCAGGACTCTTGGAAATTCACTGAAATTGTCAGCCTCTGCAAACATTAACACTATATGATTAGTTAACTTTTTAAAGTCTACTTCTGGTTTGTTGTTTTTTTTTTTTCTGTGTTTAAAGCAAAATTCTTGTTTCACAAAGGAAAACATTTTTGTAAACTAGACCAACTCTACACATATTCTGCCAATAACAAACTTGCAAGAGAAGTGTCCACTATGCTGATTAACAGTGGGTGCTACAAATGATCCCCATGCTGGCCATGAAAGTTTCACACCAAAATGTTTTTTTCAGTCAAATGGCATTTTATCCTTAGAGGTGATCTGAAAGGCAAAAGGAGGTTAAGCACACAAGTACCTTTGAAGACTTGAACTGAACTCTTAATTTGGGTATCTAACTCCTATTGATTGGGAGCTGATGACAGGACTTTAAAAACCTTTGAAGGTCCTGTCTGCCATGCTTTTTAAGTTTCTTTGTCATGAAAAGAAATTACCTTAAAGATTTTCCATTCCTTTCCTTTAAATGATATTAATCCTTCTCTCTTTCAACCAGTATTGTAGTTGGGATTCTTGGAAGACACTTTAAATAATACATGAACAGACTTCTGTATTTTATGAGGGAAGGAAAACTTCTACAAAACAACCTCTTTCCTTTTTAAACATAAATTCTACAGCTATTTAAGAGAGCAAAAAAACCCAGCAATTATTTTCACAGACTACTGCCTCCATTGAGCCAATGATACACAGATGGAAGTTTACACGGGGACAACCTCTTCCCATGTTTTGTATAGTATTGTTGCCACATTGGTGAGATACTCCACCTGCCAAAACTCAGGCAAAGTGAGTGCTACAGATGTTGCACAATATTTTTCTTATGCAAAATCAAAGCAAATACAACAATGCATGTTAAAAGGATTGATGCTGCCACACTAGTTCTTTCACCTACATTTAACAGAGGAGCAAAATGGTATTCAAATCTATATAGCTATCTTGTAAAATTAGTTGTTAGAAACACCAAACCTAGCCACCTACCTGATATGATGTCTGCCACTAAAAAAAAAGTCAGTTGAAGAGATGAGAGACTTTAAAAATGCTTAATAACACAGTTGTAAGCTGTTTTTCTATTTTTAAGATTATGTTAGAAATGCTTTTAAACATTTTGCATGTCACTTTGAAAATCTATGCTTGAAATAGTCAGGAGAGACTGCGGTGCACCTTTGGAAAAGCTGGACTGAGAAAAGTACTAATGGCGATTGCCTTATGACGACCACCATGAAATCTGAAGCTGAAGTGTAAAAAGTAAATATATTAGAGCCAAGATAGCAAGAAAAAGCAGACCTTTGATGCTGTGCTGAGGAGGGGCCCTTATGATGAGTTACAGCCCAAATCAGTAACGTTTTGAAACACGCTGAGCGCTCTCCACGCCCGTCACTGTAATGACACTGGAGGATGCTCCGCAGTGGTGCCCTGTGCCAGTCGGACAATACCTCACAGAATTGTGCCTGAACAATTGAATCAAGAAAACACTTCAGCGAGAACTGGTTCCCCGTGGGAAATTACTAGTTAAGGAGGGAAGGAGGGATATCAGCAGCGGAATTTTAAGATGCCTGAGGAACTGGGCAATGGGAGGGCGGGGGACTGATCAGAGCCTGTGTTGAAAGGGGCACATAAGGCTGCAGGACAGGCAGAAGTTAAAAGATCTTGTGGACTGTCTTTGGGACAATTCTCAATCTAATTTAGGAATTAAGATCTAGGACCGGATTAATGACATTGGCTGATTACAAAGTACGGAATTTTAGTCAATACAGAAGATGATCAAAATACCATCTAGGAAACTGGACCACCTTTTGGGTTGGAGTAATGAAAATCCATACTCGCAGACCAGAAACAGGTCTTTCCAAAGTGAAGAGCTGTAGGGTGTCACCCTGCACCAAACACATTTATCATTAGGATGAATTAGGAGAATTGCTTCCAGTAGAGGTAAGGAAATATAGCGTCATTTCTGATGTGTCACTGATGAGCCTTCACACAGACAAAACCAGAAAGCCTAATGTTAACTGGAATGGGAACCAAGGGCAGCGACCAGCATGATGTGACAGGAGGCTGAAAGAATATTGTTTAGTATCACAAAAACTAAAGCTGTGATTGTGTGACTTCTTTTAGAAAACGTATTTCGCACTAAATATCAGGGAAGAAAAAAAGCACAATGTTTAGGATGATAATGAAACCATTACTGGAATTTAAAACAACTTCCTTTTAGGAATAATGAGGTTCAGGAAACCTAGTGATTAAGAAGAGACCTGATAAAACTGATATAATGGGATTATATCACACAGTCAATGTGACAGTAAAGGCTCACAGACCGGAAGGGACATTCTGGGTCTCAGATCCCCACATAAGAAATGAAATATCATAAATAGGCTTCTGTATGGGGCTGATTTAAATGAGCTTTTCAGGAAATTGGAAGTGAGGTGCAAATGACCTCAAAGGAAAGAAATTTTTCTATGGGTAGCAAGAAGGGAAACTGGTCATGTGGTTTGTGTTATCTCTTTCATCTTACAAAGTCTGTGACCCCTTAAGAAGAAAGATTATTTTCTTCCTTAATTTATGCATTGTAACTAAGCTTCCCGTTGCATCAGGAGTATTTTTAAATGACTTATTCATCCGAGTAAAAAGCAAGGGTTGCCTGCATATCCCCCCAAATTAAGACGTGCAAAATATTAAAACCTTCCACATATCTATACAGTAACCTGAGCACAGATGCTTTAAAAGGCCAGCGACATGAGGACCCTTTCGGATAGAAGGTCCTGGGTTGGAAGGGACCCACAAGGATCATCGAGTCCAACTCCTGTCCCTGCATATGACAACCCCACAGTTCACACCATGTGTCTGAGGGTGTTGTCCAGTTTCTTCTTGAACACTGTCAGGCTTGGGGCCGTGACACCTCCCTGGGGAGCCTGTTCCAGTGCTCCACCACCCTCTGGGGGAAGAACCTTTTCCTAATGTCTAAGAACCTTTTCCCAACATCTAGTAGTGCAGCCGTGGCCCTGCTGAACCCCACTGCGGGGATACACAGAGTCAGGTGTGCTGGAACCAGCCTTCTGGCTCTGCTCAGCGCCTCGCTGCAGCTCATAACCTCACACCAGCAACAGCAATGCTGGTGACCCACTGCTGCCTGCTCACCCAGACCATTTCCACCCTTCCCACCTGAGCTCAGGACCAAGCCCGCAGCCCTCTCACCCCAGGATGCTTTTGGTGGCTGCCTGTGTGACTTGCTGAAGGTAAGATCGCAAACTGGCTGATTTGTTCCAGCCGCAGCAATGCAGAGCATCTGTAAACACGCGGATTATCAACTTAAGCCAGACTTCTGGATGTTACATATTGCTAAAAATTATCAAGATTGTTGCTGGGTCTGGCCCTGATTTTCCTTATTACCTCTTAAAATAAATACATCTTGCTCCTAACACACACATAAGTATCACTCCCAATCCACATAAAATCAACAAAATGTAAAAAAACCACTCTTCATGAAAATATGCATTTCTTAGACTACTAATCCTTGAAAGCGACACTGCATCTTCTTGTTCGTATTTGTGTTGTTTACCATATCGAGGACTGGCTTGTGAGCAGGTTCCAGAGATGTCACATGCTAAATTGCTCTCAAGTCTCCATTAAAAAATGAAACATTGAGCAAAGGTGGCCTACAGAAAGAAGCCTTGCTCTGACTTTTCTCTACATAAATGCAATAGCATAAACATCTTAATTCCATGACCGGAAGGTACTTGTTTGACATGATATAACATTTACTTCAAAGCAAAGTTGACAATGACAGAATGAGGTAGCTATTCAATATTTTGTTTCATCCTCATTATTCAGCGTGTAGTCCCAAGGTACTACTTATGGAACACCATCCAAATGTCATCCTTACTACGGAATAATTAATTATATTATGGGCATTTATTTAAAAAAGAAAAATTATTAATAAGTAGCTGAACCTGGGGTCTGCCAAATTAGACATCCAAGTTTTATTTCCAGGTTGTGTAACCTCTGAGCAAGGTGTGAAGACTTTCAACAAATACTCAGAGTACAAAGTGAAATAATTGCTAGTATTGCCTAAACTGACAATGGGCTGAGCGGTAAGGGGAAGGAAAGCAAATATACTGCCCTCCAAGGCCAAAGCTCACTTTGCTTGGGACAGAAAGGGCGAGCAGCAGCAGCCTCTGCAAGAGGGTCTGTTCATTCACGCCCCGTCCAGAAGCCACCTCTGCATTTGGACCGAAGTGAAGCACCACGGCATTTCTTCCCTGAGATTTTGGCCACAAGCCCAAAGCAAGCTGTCAATGGAAATCTTCAAAAAGCTGTGACTCACCCCAATAATGAATGGATTTCCAGAAGGCCACAGCAAGCATCCGTCTGCCTGATAGCTATTCCTCTCCAACCAATTTCAAAATCCTGCTGCAAACCAGGAAGGCACTAGAGCTCCTCGAAATTAAGCATGCACCATTTATTTATTTATATGAGCTAAGGCATAAGTCAGTCTAGATCTAGGGATCACTACTTCTCTATCCTCAGTAACACCCACCCCAGATCTGTAATTTCACTTTACTGTTATGAGAAGTTTCATTTTAGGGGATCAAATTCTTTCTGCTTTCACCCCTGCCTAAGTCTGTGTTCATTTAATGCTTTATTTCCACTAAGCTGGGGCGAGTTCCCAGCCCAGGGTATGTCTGCTGGAGGCCGATCCAGAATGGCGCAGCCCAGGATAGCAACCAGTTAAATCTTTTCTAATCCCTGCATTCAGAAATGGTGGCTCACGGCGGCTGGCATGCAGGGACTGAATAGAGCAGGCAAGCTTGTATTACTCTCACCAGGCCAAATTAATAAAAACAAAACCTGATTTCTCCTTCTAGTTTTCCTATTCTTCCTGCTCCCCAATATTTTTCCTCTTTCAAACAATTTTTTTTTTTTGTTTGAGAAGCTTAATGTTTGGCTGCCTTCTGAAGAAACGGGCACAGTGACAGATGAAAGGCCGTATTCATCGCCTAATTCAGAATAGGGAAAAACCAACTGCTGTGCATTTAAGATTCTAACAACCTTGCAATTTTGTATAGCCGTTTTCCCCAACCCGTTCTTTTGAAGAAATCTGCTTTTATTCTGTTAATAACTAACCACAGTTGCAGCAGCATGGATCCGATTAGCAGTTCTTACGCTACAAAGGAGGGGGGGGAGGGCTGTGAACAGGGTTGCCAATTTGTCCACCTGGGTCCCCAGGAAAAAGATTAGATGAGGCGCTTGCTCCTTTCTTCCCCACTTGCTCGCAGCTCTGCACTAGACAGACCTCTTCAAAGCTCAGGCACTGACTTCCATTTTTTTATATTTTTTCCTCTCTAAAGTCTCATTTAACTGCCCCTCCACATGTTTTGCACTCTGTGTCACCGCGTCCCTCCAAAGGGACGGTGTGGATTGGGATGAGAGGGGCTGTGGCTGCAGCTTGCCCAGCGCTTTCTCTCGCACCTCTTCAGGCCCTCTGAACTGCTTTTCTATTTTGTAAATTCTCTTAAATTTCTACAAACCGCTGGGAAAAAAGTGTCTATCTTCTTTAGAGAATGATCCAAATCCTCTAATGATACCATATTTTTACTCTGTCCTTTTAAGCCTTTCATAAAAATGATAGTTTTGCTTGCATTTAGACTGAAGTAGAAGATTGCAAAGGGTTGCATGGATTTAATCGTTCGTAATTACTTGGGACATGACATTGCATGTTAGTCAATGCAAAAAGCACATTCTTCGGCTAGAGAAAAAACATCTCAATTTCTTCATAAAATGTCAATTAACCAGAATATAAAATTGTAATTGATGCAAGTGCTAAATATCTAAAATCTCCTAACAAAGGACAGGGTAGTATTTCTTCCTTACATTTGGCCTATTTCTTCCTTCCAGAAATGAAAGATATCCTGCCACATACCTGAAACTTAAAACTTCAGAATTCCATTTAGGGAGATAATCCAGGTTCCAAAAGCAAGAATTTTTCATTATCAATGCTCATTCTCTAGGCTGGATTTATAACTACAGGGGCCAGTTCCTCATTGTGTCTACTGTTTTTAGGAGCCTGAGAAGCACAACAAATGCAGCAGACATATACTTCTGGTATTTGCCACCTAATAAAAACCTCAACTCCTAATTTTAACATCGCCAAATTCTAACAAAACCATACGTCAAATTTAATTTATAATATTTGCAGTGTGAAAACATGCAAGACAAAGAAAGGGTGAATGTCAACAGAAATTGCTGTTTCTTATACATATTTCTTTTCCCTTGATCCAGCAACACATAAGAATTGCTCAGAATAAATATGCATCACTAGGTGGCATTAACTTGAAAGACCAGCAGCGATGGAGTTTCACTCCTCCCTGCTCCTCCTGACTCCCTCAAGTTCAGGCAGGCAGGTGGAAACGGGAGCAGCACCAATACGTGGCAATGAACTGTTATGCCAGTCCTGCCTGCTGCTTCTCACGTTAGTCCATTTCTGTGATTAACAAGCATTTTAGTAGCAAAACGTTTGTGCTCTCATTATTCCTATCCCCAGAAGGAACAAACTCGTAGACAATCTATATTTTCTTATTGCATGACATTGCATATTATGCAGCCTTGATCTCAACAGTTCTCAGGGATGGGGGAGAAAAGTGCAAGTTGAATGCGTAAAGTATAAAAGCACCTTGAGGCAAACTCACTTCCAAAAACCATTTGGTGGGTCTGATCTTCCTGAAGACAAGATCTATCATGCCATATTTCATCTCGCCTGACAACGATAAGCTCCAAAGACTGGCGCAGAAGCAGAGCAATTCTTCATGTAATTTTAATCAACTGAGAACTTTCATCCCGTGAGCTCCCTCCGCAAGGTCACACACACCCCACGCGCGGCCATGTGCCTCTCATGCAGTTTGCAAACGCCAACTTGTAAGTCACCTTCTGTTTGGAAGGGGGAGTATCAATGCTAGCAACCCCTGGTTATATCATTTATAAACATGCAGATGTGGATTATTAAAGATTAATGCATTTTGGGATTGGTGTCGGCATTCCGTTTGTCTCACGCCGAAACCAATTCTGTTCTTCATTAGTCAACGACAACCCACATCACCCTGTTGTGGAAGAGAAATCAAAGGTGCAAGCATGAATTGAGAATAAGTGATGAAACTGATTACTAAGAAACTTAACGGCTGTAATCAATCAACACATCACAATAATTTGAGTCCACTGTTATCTGGAGATGGGGAACAAACAGAAAAGCTCGCTGTCAGAGTTGTTCTTTTGTGTTTGCTTTCTGAAAACCCACTTTGCCATTTGACTTCCGTATCTACTGACAGAGCGATGCTGTCGAAGGGCCGTTCGAATCTTTCAAGCAGCAGCTCAACCTGCATGAATTCTGTCCCCAAGGGAAAAAAATATCTCGCCTTTCATTAATTAAGAAACCCCATATTATCTGGAGGTAGTGAAAATGTTCTTCTTTTGAGGCTAAATGGCTATTTTCTAGCTGGACCAGAATAAATTCATGCCATATTTACAATCGTCCAAGTTCCTTCTTCTAAGGAGGGATGCACCGTGTATCGGTCTAGTCAAGTTTGACACTTAACTGTGAAGCATGAAGGTCGCTTTAAATATCTCTAATGGCAGTAGTACACAGTCCACTGAAAAACTGAAAACTGCAACAGCCTATCCCATCACAGAAATCAAACCACTTATGACATTTATGCTCTGTTTTATCTAGATGTAACAACGATCTGTCAACAACAACAAAAACATACTGATGGAAACGTAAGAGACTTTTCCCCTTCGCTCATCAATCACTGCTTAGTATTGCAAAGGACGAGGAAGTGAAAGACAACATTTTAATTTATGATAATACGTAAATTAATGCCCTATTTGGCAACACAAAGAAGGAGAGGGAACCTATGTTTGTGTAGCCAAATAACGACAGAATTAAAAAATCCCAAATGTACAAAACCAAATATACACTGTACTAAATTTCTTGACAAACACATAAGTGGGTTGAACAAAAAAAAAATTAGAAAGAAATGCACAGGTTAATGATGAAATGTAAACAATAATTTTCCAAGGGTGGCCTTAAAGTATACACCTAAAATGAACAACAAACATACCTGTCAAATCTTGGCAGCTGTGGTTAAGTATATTTGAGTTTTGTTACGTGAACCAGAGCACACGCATAGTTATGCAAAGATTTTAATTGGATTTCGACAGCCGTCGTACTCCAGGTGGATTTGCAGCGGCACGGGGCTGCCAAGGACTGGCGGAGCCACCGGGAGCGGCCGGCCGCGTGCGCCCTGCCACGGTGCACAGCACCGGCTGCCCCGCCGAGCCGCAACCGCCGGGACCGCAAAATCGGGCCTGGCAGGAACCGACAAGGACAAACCAGGCATGATGCAGAGCGCGGCGATGGGAATGTGAGCGCTGCCCGTGTGGGAGAGGTTCACGCGAAGCCTTTGCAGGGTGCTGGGTGACCCTCAGGGCTGGGCCTCCCAGACCCCACGGGGTGTTCAGGCCATGGGGCAGAAATGTTCGTCACTGGCTTACACAGCAAGTAAACACCAAGACCGAAATGCGTGACTGTGAAATATAAACATTGGTAAACCAGATATTAAGCAACTGAAAACACTTAAGACTAAACCCCAGAAATTACCCCTAAAAATAACCACACAGGGCATGCTGGTTTTGGTGACTGACTGTTTTTCTATCTGATGCTTAACTTAAGAGCTGATGAAAAACAGCAGGTTCATGGTGCTGGAATATGAGACCCTCTGTCATCAGGAAAATCTAACAGGAGGAACTCAAACAGCATGTCCTTGTCTCATTTTATCTCCTGCACCTGTTCTGGGAAGACCACCTCTGCAGAGGAACACAGCTCCCTGATCTCTCTGGCCAGACAGCGAGTCCCATAACAGCTCTGACAGTGTCTTTTGTAACATGATCTCTCCTCAAGAAACTAGATCAAGACTATTTATTTATTTCATTAAGCCTTGAGACAACAGATTATTCATCAGTTGTGACCTGGGCTGAATTCTAATAGATATCACAGGTTAGAAGCTCCACATGCTAGAAGTAATACCTCGAGCTAGAGCGCCTCACAATTTGCTTATTTTTCTTCTTGTCAAAAGACAGAAAAACCCTGAATGTTGTTCAAACCCTTCAAAAGAAAGGGTTTGAAACTATTGCTATGTGAAACATCCACACATTTCATTTGTAAGCATTCTAGATTTGCAAAACTGCTGAATAGATGTTTTGTGCGCTAGCAGTGATTAAGAACATAGCTACGTCAATGGCATTTTGTATTTTGTTTTTTTCAGGTCTGGATGCCAACGAACAGCATGCATCTTCCTTGCAACAAGCTGTTGCAAGATTTTTGCCTCCGGAGAAGCTAAGGGGGAAATATTGATATGTGAGTTAAAATAATCTTGCTAGACAGGGGTATCATATCCATTTTACAAGGATAACGTCCCCTTTCTTGTTTCACAATTATTTTAGGGTATCTGTAAAATTTCAAACAAAAAATACAGTATTACAAATTCACTTTCATATGGCAGTCTTCTCTACTTCAAATACTTTTTGAAGAGTCCATAACGTATAAACATACCAGTGGTCATGGTCAATAGATTAAGTATGTGGAATAGCTCAATCCCAAGCAAAAGATTCTTCCAAACTCCTGTTTAAAACAAAATCTGTCCGATCAGCTTGTCTCACTGCAGCCACTTCTGGAAACGGTTCAACTCTTAGGCTTCTCCTTTTATAAGGCATGAAAGAAAGCATCACTCCTATTCAAAGTTTTGCATAGTCCTTTTGGACTATGATAGACCATAGCTCATTTTTTTGCTTCTCTCAGCATTTTAGTCAGTGTAGTCTATCCGCACATTGACTAACATGCCCACCAAGGCAAGACGTCCCGTTACAGCTCTGGGCAGCCCATTCTCCTCTTGCTCCTTTTTTGTCTGGAGTGCCAGCTGTAATTCTGATGGGTCCTGGATTTCAAGCTAGCTAGCTGATCAATACAGCAGGGGAAGACCTCCGGTTTGCAGATCACTGAATGGAACACATCTATTGACCCATATCATTTTCAGAATTAAAAATTTGGGTTCTTGTTAATTAGAGGTGGGTGCTGATCACTAGTCAGCATAAATTAAGATGGCTGTCAATAATATTCCTAAGTGAGAATACCCACACGTGGATTTCTTCCTGAAAATTACAACTCCAGCTGTATCCAAGCTCTTTGGCAAAAGATGACATCAATACAATTATAATAAAAACAACAACGCAGTTGAAGCCTAACAGAGTGAAAATAATCTTGTCTGTTCAGAAAGTAAATGTAACATGTATTAAAAGCACAAATCAAAATACTGATCTATGAGAAAAAAAAGCTTTTACATATTTCAAAAGATGACATTTGCTATTCATTATTAATATAGCGTACCTTTATTTTCTATACAGATAAAAATTGCTGTAGAGCTTTAAAAACATTAGAATCTATTAACTTGTACAAAATCTACTTGTCTATCATGGGTTAAGGGATTCCTGGCCTATCAGCAATCTTACACAGAACTCTTAATATTAAAAATTTTTGCTGCTTACACCGCAAGGGAGAAAGAGCTGACAAAAGCCTTTGGCCAGTGAGATCAAAACTGGGGACGGGGGGCAGAAAGGGGAGTTTAGCTTATTTACATTTTTGCTTTGTTAGTAAACTGGAATGGTTGGACAAGGAGGGAAAGGAAAAAAAAAAAAGAGAGAGAAAAGTAAAATTAACAGCCACTAAATCTTCTGGCAACAGCAGCGCATTTTGATGATGTGCTGTGTCAGCTTCCACTAATGGTTTAGGGTTGAATGAGGCACGGTTCAAGACCCAAAGGAGTGCAGGGCGTCACATCTCATTCTTTGGAAGAACGTGTACCCTAATTATGAAGATGGCTACAAAATAAAAATATCAGGATTTCTGGCAAAGCAGAATCATGATCTGCTTAACGGGAAACCAGAATATAATTTTGAATCCCTAAAAATCAGTAGGGTTTCAGTCCTGTAACAAATGTGCATGTGAATGAGAAGTGTCACCATTTTGAGAAAGGACTATCTTTCTGAACAAAACCCATCAAAGTTGCTTTTTTTCTGCTCTAAGGGGTTAATCTCCCTGGTCTATTCCGGTAAGGCAAATGGAAACAAAGTCTGTGTATGTGTGTGAAACCACACAAAATATCCGTCCAGTATTTCAGAGAGCACAGGAAGGAAATGCCCACTGAGCCAGGGACGTGCCAATGTCAGTGCTGCCTGTGCCAGTCCATTCCCGAGAAATTCACGGCATGACGCAGAAAGCAACGCGGGGTGGCAGGCTTGTGGTGGGGTGGGGAGACGGCTTAAACAGGCAGCGGAGGAGAATCAGCCATTTGGGAGGTTTAATAGGGGGCTGTTTGTTTGTCTGCCCTTTTGATGTTAAATTAGTCTTCAATTTTGTTGCAAGGAAGGAGGCATTGGGAAAAGGATGCTTCTCTTTCAGTAAACCCTGGGAAAGCAACACCTTTATTTTAACGGCCTTCCCACCAAGAACCCCCTGCAACATTTTGGCTTTCCCTAGCCATAGCTATCAGCAACACAACAGCTGCTCATTTTACAATGACTTGCTGGAGAGGGAATGATTGAAAGAGCCAATCTATGTCACATGGAGAAGCTGTGGCACAACATTGCAGGAGGTAATAGGAGAGGAATGAGGTCAGAACAAACAAGGGTAGGGTGAGAACGGGGAGGAAAATAGCAGAGAACAAAATTATTAAAGGCAAGACGCTGTACTACACAATCTACGTTTAAAACCAGCCGCAACCTAAACGCTGCAAACAACCACAGGAACACAGATGAGCTCCGTATTAGTTTCTCACAGAGTCTTGTGAATATGGTTGATGAAAAAAGCTCCCAAAGTCCTAGTAATGAAGCACAACAATGGGAATACGCCTAGGTGAAAGCACAGTCTAATTCATATGGCTTTAAAGCCCCAGCACCCGGTGGTGTCCTGATAGTCACAGGGTTTTAAATAGCAGCCTCACTCGTGTCCTTTTGTAGCCTGAAAAACGCAGGAGCAGCAGCAGCAGCAGCAGCAACGCTACGGCAGCTGCCCGGCTCCCTCCGGAGAGATCCGCGCTCGCTCACGCCTGGGAGTTCACCTTCAGCAAAGGAGCTGCAGAGCGGCAGCTCGCCCACGCCAGGGAAACAGCGGAGGGCGATTTTCATCTGGCACCATTCATAAAAACCCCTCCTGAGGAAGAGCTGCTTTTGTGTTACCACAGCAGACCAGAAAATCACCAAGCAAAACGGTAGCATGGTTGGTAAGAAGAGGCAATATTTTTTTCATTAGGCCAGTCACAAAAATGAGCTTTTAGGCTCAGCTGAAGTGATTAAGTGACTCTGAGCCTGACCTTTGGGCCCACACCCCTTCTATTTTTACCCCAGAGGGATCACTGGTTTCATAAAAGTTATTACTTTCCCCTACGCACTGTCCTGTTTCAATCCTTATCTACCATGACTATAATAAAGCTACTTTCAACGTCACAACATCCTTTCCCTGTTCAGCAGTCAGGCTGCTAAATGCAAATCCATTTACTTGCCCAAGTCCAACTGTGGGAAAACGTTTCCTTTCCAGCCAGGTGCACTATCTGGCTTCACTCAACAACAGGGATGGGTTTCTGTGCCACGTACCAGGAAATATGCTGCAAACACAAAGCTAACATACTGCAGATAATGCAAATACTCCGGTCCTGCTGCCATCCCCTCTATTTCTGCCCCACCTGAGCATGTGCTGCCAGCCAGAGCGGCAGCAGAGGGAAGAAATGACTGCAGGGCACACATGCAGCATCAGGGCTCAACACGCTCAGGCCACAGTGAGTACACAACATTCCTGCGTGCACTGAGCTTGCCCCCCTTTGCTTATCTAGTTTAACCTCTGTATACAAACAAGCGTGCACATTTTACACAGATACCTTTGTATTGAATACCGAAACACATGCCACTCACTGGATTTTAACCTGCATTTGGTTTACAGCACATCTAATGAAAAGGCATCGCTGGTTTTATTTCTTTTAACTAAGCTCCACGTTGATATTTTTGTGGTTTTGTCAGCAACTGATGTTATCCCTGGGGTAATGTCAGCAGACTCCTACTCTTAGGAATTCCCCTAATATTCACAATGTCAGAAAATAATAAAAAACTTGAGGATCAGAAAAAGAATAAACTCATCTGAAAAACCAAATACATGTTGCTCCCTGACCCCCTGCAAGTAACATGCCAGATGGGTGGGGACAAGGTAAGAACTGGAATTAATGCATGCTTTTCTTTGTTCTGGATGTCTTTAACAGATTTCCACAAACTTCTGAACGTACAGGAGTGACCACCTGTCATGCTCTCTGTGGCACAATAGAGCAAGTGGCAAGAATGCCACCGGCATTTCAATCATTACTGGTGGGCTGGCTTCCAAGTATTAATAACTTGGCCTGTGCAAATAATTAAGAAGTATCTCATACAATATTCTGTACTCGTGTCCGAAATTACATTATCACAATATAGGGTTGGAAAAACCATGCCTTGTCCTACTGGTCTGAAACCTCCATACAAATCCAAGAGCCACAGTCAACAAAAATACAGAGTAAAAACAAAAAAGGGGTCCTATAAATACTATAGAGTAATATATGACAGATAGATGATGCATGAACCAAAAACAAAACTTACCATCACCTATTCACATTGGTCAATGATAAAGACATATATCAAACACATATGTGGAGTCAAGTTCAGAATTTTTGACCATTCCGAGGGTTTGGCAACTAAAACTTAGATGGAATTTACCCTTGCTTTAAGAACACATTTTTTTTCCCCCAGAAAAGGCCCCGCAAATGCATGATTCTCATGAAATAAATTAATTTGGAATACAGGAGTATTTCTTTATTTAATAAACCTGTCCATCATTTTACTTTTGTTTGTTGGAACAAACTTACTTGGAATACTCGCTGGAGAAATGGGACCAGATCTTGACTGGTTGCTCCCAACGGGAGAGCCTACAGGGGAAGGCGATGGGCCCCCGGGGATGCCAGAGAGATGTGGAGAAGCATGAGGGGAGAACGGAGACTGTGCAGGGTTGCTCTGCTCCCCTTGGCTGCTCGTGGAGCCTGACGCGCTGACGGCTGAGCTCAGGGTTGCTTCGGTTCCAGTCGGCAAGTCATCAATGGATCCAGATAAATCCTGAGGAAAAAGGAAAAAAGAACATAAGTCATTGCACTAAGTAATACTCAGGCCACAGGACTCAAGACCTGGCACAGTGATGAGGTCCATTTGTTTACTTATTGCAGCAGATAGCTGAGAGGTTGTCTTTAATGTTGGTTCATGTAGTTAAATGATGGCAGAAAGCGAGGATACTACGTACAATTCTCGGCTTAATCTCTAATTCTTCTGAGAAAAAGAACGAGCAAGGGTAACAAATGAATTGGAACCAAATTCACTCAACATTAAATTTAACCTTTTCCATCTGGATTAAGCTTTCAAAATTAATCCCACAAATTCTGCTCGAGCTTACTAAAACTAATGAAAATGAAACTTCAGTTTCGATTTCACAGAGTATTTCATTTTGGGGTTTGCTACCATTACAAGTGCAGCTTATATACTTCACTCTTTAAACCATCACCAAAATGAGAGAAGAAGGGTTTAAAATATGCAGCCCTTGGGTCCCAGTTTCAGCTGGAAAAGAGTGAATTATCTTCCTAGTAGCTGATATGGCACTGTGTTCTGGATTTAGAATGAGAATAATGTTGATAATAAACTGATGTTTTAGTTGTTGCTAAGCAGTCCGGGACTTTTTCAGCTTCTCACAGCATGCCAGGTGCACAAGAAGTTGGGAGGGGACACAGCTGGGACAGCTGATCCCAACTGGCCAAAGGGATATTCCACACCAAATGACATCATGCTCAGCATATGAAGTTGGGAGAAGAAGGAAGGAGGGGATGTTCAGACTGATGGCATTTGTCTTCCTAGCTAACAGTTCTATCCCACCAGGGGCGAGTGAGTGAGCGGCTGCGTGAGGCTTAGTTGCCAGCTGGGGTTAAACCATGACACCTGGTAACATCCCCAGCTCCTTCACCATGCAGAAGACACACAAGAGGTGGTCCTGCCCTCAGCAGCAGCACAGGACCCACTGGCCACCTAAGAGCAAGGAAGGCTGCTTCCCTCTTCCCATCAAATACCAGTTTGACCAGTGTACAATTCACAGTTTCTCTTCAATTTCATTTGAATACACTGAAAAACAGTTGCTGCATTTCACTTCATAACTGCTGCATTTTCAATGAGAAGTTTCCTCCACAGGTCAAAGCACATCTAAATTCTAACTACAAACTGCTGAGCATACTTCCTAAAGCTGTAACACAGGACTTATACTGGTCTTTGGATCTGTGGTGGTAATTTGCTTTTTTAAATCATTGTAAAATTAGACATGAAAAACCAAGAATGCTGTAACAAGGCAAATGTGTGGCCCTTAATCGTCAGGAAAAATGTTAATTCCTAAGCATCACAGAAAAATCTAATACAAACAGAAGAGCGCAAAGATAGCTGTGCTTCTGTGACTACTGGCAAGGTAAAAGCTAAGGAGCGTATTGCAATTTTTATTAGCAAATGAGGTTGCATACAAGAGGCAGGAAGCTACCTCACATATAAAACAGGTCACTAAATGACCCCTGAGGCTTCCAGTAACTGGGGCTACAGAGTGTGTTACTTTGGCTGATGCTGACTTCACTTGTCTGGCTCATGCAAGTGATTGCGCCACAGACAACAAGATCTGTCATCTGAGTAGCACAAAAAGAGCTGGGCTCTGCCTGGGCAAAGAGCTCAGGAAGCAAAGCCTCACCCTCCCTAATTTTCATAACAAAAAATAAAGTTATTTTTAGAAGTTAGAGAACCTGGATGAAACACAAAGTGGTTTATTTAGAGTCTGGTCTGATTCTGACTACCTCTCTTGCAAGGGAGGCTCCCAGCCAGTCTCCCCTAACAGGCAGCTATAGCCAGTCTTCCAAGGCATGGAAAGAGTACAATTAATAGTTTAAACACCAATACCATTCATTAGAAGACACCTAGAACACTACGTGTTATTCCTCCTCGTGCATAAAGGTAGTAAGTACAACCCACTCAACTTAGGCCTCTGCAGGACCTTCTTTCCAAACGTGAATTACACACAAATACTTCAGGCACAACTCTCACCACAGGTTAAATTTGCTTTTTCTGACAAGCACAAAATTGTACATTATGCTATGAAAAGCAACGATTAAGTTGGAAACTTCAGTCTATGTGTGGACTCTGCATCCACTCAAGAGTAGACTTCCAAATCCCTACAAATGGAAAATTAAATTGTGAAATGGGCAATAAACTATTTTCATTGTTTCTTTTTGAAAACTATTAACTGTAGAAAATGTAAACAAGAAATAACACCATTTGATACTGTACAGAGCAACGCTAGAGATTTTTCATAGTAGAATGTATTTGGCAAACAGGTAAGCAATTACTGCTTTCCCATACATAATATGGTATTCTTTTAAATGGAATCAAATCGCCGCTGTTGTTATGTGTAACAAATGCTGCAGGAAGTGCTGATAAAACAAATGCTGTTGAAAAGCATATAATAAACCCCTGAAAACCGAACATAGCAGAATAGAGCCTATTCTAAAGGAATACAAATCCTGCATAAAAAAAACAGATAGGCACCCAGCTGATAGATAAAGAAAACACAGGGTTTTACATTTAAAATAACGAAGATTTTAAAGGGGTGTTTGGATTAAAGATTTCATTTGTTGCAGCAAGCCATGGAGTACTTGAAAAACAAACATGCCAAAATAATGAAAAGCCGCAAAGCAGTCAGGATACTGTGATACTGTGACCGTCCGTGATGAAATTATCTGTTGTTCAGAGACCAAGACAAAACGTGACCGCTGCCCACAGCACCTCCCCAGCTTGCCAAGCACGTGTGTGGAGAAGAACCTGAGGACAGGACTGAAGTTCGCTTTTCCCATCAGGCCACATCCGACTTCTCCAGCCTCCCGCAAGTCGGAGCGACTGACAAGTCCCGGGCGCTTCCCCAGGTGCCTGCCTTCCAGGGATTTCCTCACTAGCCTGATGGAACCCATTCACACAAGTGGAAAGGAAAGGAAGAGGAAAGCTTGCCTCACTCCAGTCTATTTAAGAGCAAAGCTGCCCCGGCCTCCCCAGTTCAGGCAGAGGGACCAGCCAGGTGGGCTCGGCACACCTGGGGTTCTCTGTGCTCCCCACACGTACTCAGCCTCAGCACCGGGATTTCCTCCCTGGGCTGGGGAGCTTCACAAAATCCACCGAAATCGCCTGCCGAGGATGCTATGGTAGCATTCATTTGTCAGACCATCAAGAAAACTGATAATGAGGTTGCTCTCAGCATGGCATGAAAGGCTGTTGCCTTCTAGATGCCTGGGCGGTGCTACACAACCTTTACCTTGTGTTACAGTGGGCTAAAATGAGAAATATCAGCTGTTCTGCGCAGGGTGGTTTGCAGATCATTACTCTGTATTTTTGTTAACACATACTTCGTGGCCTTTCCCAGTCTTCTAAAGCAGAAAGCCTGAGTAGGTGAGCAACTGGGAAACTTCCAGCACACAAAGGCTTTAGAAACACCTCTGTTATCCACAAAAGCTAATTGGGAAATTAAAGAGAAGGAGAAGAAAGACTCTATGTGAAGCACCTGGAAATAAAGAGCAGAAGTTGACTTACTGTTCCTCTATTATCAGTATTTTAATACTTGCTTTTACCCTGGTGAAACAGAACAGCAATGAAGTCATGTGCTATTTCCACATCACAAACATTTATTTATATATAAAATACTGAACACGTACACATTGTATATGTAAATTACATGGATATACCTGCATTTACTCGGCATATCCATATGTAAAGCTATTAAAAAGCCTACTAATAAGAGAAATTCACAGTGGTTTAAGCATACAGCCTAGTTAACAAAGAAGCTCTGTAACTAATACTGCTCTAGAGGACAATTTAGTCAGCAGGGCACCAACTCTATTCTTCTTTTCTAAGTACTATCAGATCTATGATGCCTGTAAAGAACAGAGAGACCTTACTTACTGCATCTCATTCAAACCAAGGCACCTTCAAGCTACAGTGCTTCCATTTATCTTGCTGGAAAGTTGGCAGGTTCGGTAATTGCTGGGATTCTTTTAAGGGGCTGAAGTCCCTGTACCCTAAGGCATGCCTTAAATTTTGCCTCTTTTCAGAGGCATTTTCTGGAAAGCACTCGTTTCTTTCAGTCAAATGTCACAAGTCCAGAATTACCAGAAAGCTCTTGTTTTACAGATCTGTTTCTTGCAGAGTAATCTTATTATTCTTGTCTATGGTATCGGTTTGACTATATTTTCAAATGTGACAGCCAGTGTAAGAAAAAATGAATGATTTTTTTTTTTCCCTGTCACAAATCCGTGTCACAGTTCTGTACTCTCTATGCCAGCTTTACATCCTGTATTATTCAGGACTTCCCAAACAGCTTTCAAAGTTCATTTCTAGATAACACCTTGATTACAAACTGAAACGTCCCTGCGCAAGATTTATCTCTTTTAGCAAAGTGTTTTATCTTCAACTATCTTCACTTCTAGCCTCACCTTCCACCCATGCACCTCTATTCTTGTCCCTCTGACAAGCACGACAGCTAAAATGAACAGGATCGCATTGTGCTTGGGATTATGTTATGCCTTCCTGGTGGTACGATCTTATCAAACTGACAGGAGAGCCAGTCTTGAAACAGCACACCAATAGACTATCGCAACACAGTCAACAAGGGGTAGAAGGAAGCAAAGTGCTTATATAGAGCCAGAAAACCCAAAGTTACTTTACAAAGAGACCACAAGAAAAAATACAAACACCCATATATAACATAATGTTAACTTACTCAAGGAATACACCTAAACCAAATAAACAGCAAAAGGAGACTATAGCAACTCCATAATGCCACCACATCATTACACACAAAGTGTGACAGCATTAAAGCATTCACCACGGAGCAAAAATTTACACCGCAAACACTTCATGCAGTTTGCTTGAGAGTCTCAGCAGATAGAAAACAAGATTTTACTAAAGGGATCCCTTGCTAAGTACAAACAGTTGGAAAATGATGAGCACCTTGTCTGAAATCGGTAAAAAGGGTAAGTGTTGAGCACCCTGCTAACTGAGCTCCTACATCGCTAAATGATACCCCAAGTTCACTGACACGTTACTGCAGTTTGGGGCTTTCCTACAGGGCTTGTGCGGAGCATATACAAGCTGGGGCTTATTTAAACTTCCCAACTAATGCCTACTGGTTTCTTTATGCTCAGGGAGTAGAAGAAAAGCAGAGGTATTCTGTAGATATTAAAATTAAAGACACACAAAACCTTCTGCTCTCCAAAAAGCTGAAAACCCCAGACTCAACCCTACCATCCGTTTTGCCAGCACGAATCCCAGCGCTACGTGCAGGGAACTGCAGGAACCGCCTGGCTGCAGGATCAAAGCTCTGTTCACTCCATTCAGGCCTTCCTGCAGTATTTTTATTAGGATGGAGGATGGTGCTGCTCAAAAGACAGGATCCTGCATGAAATATCCATCTCCTTAACACGAATCACCACTTTAGAAGTGAAATTATATATACACGCAAACATATTTTACATATAAGTATGTAAATATATATTCAAGCAGACATACACTCTGCTATTGTTTTGGAGCCATGGGGGATTATGAACAATATGCTCTGTAATTGAGATTAACTTTGAACAAATGATTTGGCTGACAAACACACATACGCGCACAAAGGGAAAACCCACAATAGCTCTGTTTAAATTTCAAGATATTTGTAAGACCTCTTTTCATCACAAAGCAGCCCATAATAGCATGTTTCAAGCAGTCTTCCAAAGGCCCTGCTGGTCACATTGTCGAGGCAGCGAGCGAGCTAACAGCCTCCTATCGCCTGCGCAACCAGAAAAACACACAGGCACAGCAACGATGGGGACCACGAGGAAAATCCCTTTGTGTTCAAAGGTTGCCATCCCCTAAACAGGAACCTTCCTTCCACACCAAGTACACCATGACACTCAGCAAGCAAGCCAAACATACCTAACGCACATCCTTAAAAGTTATTTTTAACAGCAGTCAGAAAGGCCGCTGTTAGATTATTGCCACAGTGCCTTTTACACCCCTTTCTGAAATGAATATGGGAACAGAAAACAAGGCTCCTTCTCTTAATGTTGTTAATTCAAGTTTTGGAGAAGGAAAAGTAGGCAAGATTGCTTCCATTTCAAACACCTCCCTGAGAAAAAAAAGCTATATTTTTATTAATGGGCGTAACTCTACCTCAGAAAATGCTAGAGAGGATTTGTTTCATACTAAAAGATTTACTCGCAAGAGAAATGCCAACTTTAAAAATACTTGGCATGGGGCACTTCTTAGTTACTAATGGTATTTGTCAGTCTTACTCCATTCCACTTCTATATGTTTTAGTGGTTTCAACCAGATTTTTAACTTTAACCTCTATGTGGTAAACTATTAATGCAATGCTCTAGATGAAGGAATTTCTAAGTATACGGTAAAAATGCTAGCTCCTTGCACTAGATTTAGTGACAAAGCATCACTTGCTGGGGAAACACATTCCCTTCATTCTGCAGACCTCACATACTCCCCAAAATAACTCAGTTACTGAACTGTGTTGCAAGGACTCCAATCAGTATCAAATACTCTCTCTGAGTAGTTACACAGGGAAGTCCCCAGGGATGCAAAATCTTTTCTCCAAAAGCCCTGTATTCACTCAAGCAAACAAGAAAAGGTGTAAGCAAACAATGCAGTGACAGGGCTTTGCCTGCTGTCTTTTCAGTATATGAGATCCTGGAATTACATCAGTCTTCAAGAAACAATCTACAAAAAGCCAACTTGGAAAAACATATTCAAGTCACAGCTCACTACCTAATCACTAAGCAAACAACTGGTTTGGACAGTTCTTACTTGTAATTTGGGTAAGAAACTCATTCCCAGTCTTAAAAAATCCCCCTGAATAAAAGTGCACAGAAAACATTCTTTCTAAGAAAAGTGTTAGTCCTAATAAATAAATGCTTTCCAAGACTGGGGAAAGAACAAAGGAACATTTTCTAGCTTTTCTTTTTTAAACAGGTTCACTAAAGCTGGTGTGAATTCTGCTGCTTGACTTTAACTGACTTGTTTTTTTTCTCCAAACACTCAGTTAATGGGAATGTTTCATCTGTCAAATGTAAGGGATCTTAAGTGGACTCGCTGCAAAGTCAAAATCAAACAGCCACCCTTTCCCACTCCCCCGGCTTTGTTTTCCTTTTCTTTTAGATAACTCCTGGTCCTACAATATGAACACCAAAGTGCACGTGAGGAGATGGTGCAGTGTCATTGGCTTGGATCCCCGAGTAAGGACCTGAGCTGTGAGAATCACGTAGGCTGTGCAGGAGAGGCTGTGGCTGAAAGCACACTTCCTCGCACAACACAACACCTCCTCACACAACACAACACCTCCCCACACAACACCTCCTCACAGGCTTTCACCGTCATCGCCAGTGAACACCACCACGACAGCACAGCTCACGAGGGTCAGGAGCTGTGACCGGCCTTCCCAGCTGCCCAGGTGGGACTGCCACCCTAATGAGGAATAGGGTTTTGTTCTGTTGGATATGGCACCTCACAGTAGCATTCAATTCCCAGTTCATTTAAAGAAAGAGTAATTTCGTACTATATTTGCTAAACAAGCAAAGCATCTGTGTTTGCAAGATAACCTTCACTAAAAATAAAAACTGTTGACCTGTGTATACAGGTGTCCAAGAACGGAACATGATATACCCCTATCTGTCAGACACAGGATGAGAAGAAGTTGCTAAGATGGATATAGTTGCACTTTTGTGCTTACAGCGATCCATGACAGGGTCTTACTTGCTTGTCCAGACAAGAGCTTTACAGCAAAAACAACTTAGGGCAATTAGAAATTCAAAACAGACAGAGTAGCTTGGAGGAACCAGATGGACGCCCAGACAACCCTGCACCTCCCTGCCTGGGCTCAGCGCCGCGCGTTACGGCTCTGCAGCTCCCCGACACTCAACAGGAATGCAGCTCCTGAAGTCTCCAGCTGCACTGAGAAATCTCCTAATGGCGTTAAAAAAGTCGCTGGTTTACGAACATTGACTCCTGTGTAAGGAACGCTAAGTACTCATGACCAACGTGCTATCAAGACAAACTGATAAAGTCTAACAAGGATTGTAAACAGGTAAGACATACAGCTTGTCTGACAACAATACCTTTTTAATATCGAAAATAAAACAGTGAATCTCCAGAACACAAAAATAATAACACAGTGTCTCTCAAGATACAAACTTCACTGTTTATCTCTGAAGCAGAATGCTTAGCACGTAGAATTTCTAGAAATAAAATTTAAAAACAAAAAGCCACGAACCCTTAGGAGCCATTTGTTTCCTCAGTATTGTGGCAAAGAAAAATTCTTAGCCAACAACTCTTGTAGCTACAGCATCAGCTATTTATCATCAATAAATCACCAACATTTAAAACAACCAAATCAATGAAAACCACAACAAATTGTGCCTATAAAGAAGAAAGAAAAGTTGCGTTTGCATAACCGCAACCTAATAAAATTCAGCCGGACTCATACTACTTCCCATCCATAGTTTCCTCAGTGCCAATCTTAACCATCACTAAACATGAAATCCCTTCTGTTAAGGTTTTTTCATAAAAAGAACAATGAGGTGAGACACAGCAACCTCCTTCTTTGGTGTTTCTTTGGATTACAACCATTCTCTAGATCATGTAGCCTGCAGCTGCCTCCCCAGGGAGAAGACAGATGAAACTGGCAGGATAAAATAGAGAGGGAGCTGACTGAAGGAAAACGCACCGATCCAGAACCTTCGGGCTCTCTGGAGCTTGTTATTTTGGGGATCGCTATCCTCCTCCCTCTCTGCAGTATGCTTAGGATCTCAATGGCCACTGGGTGCCTGCCCTGCTCGCCAGCCCAGCCTGGATTCCCAGCTGCGCGTCTGGTCATGCTGAATCCAGCATCACAAATCCACAAAGAAAACTCCACGTGCCTGCTATTCCCCCTCCCATTGCCTACTTTTTCTACTTTCACAGCCAGTGTAGAAAGAAATCAGACCAAGTAAGCAAGGAGAGGAGTATCGAATCATAAGAAAGACAAAATGGGTTTGGGCAAAAGCATATGAAAAAGAAGAACAAGACATTACCAAGAGAACATATGGGCCAGTAGACCTGAAAGAGACCTAAAATTTTAGCAGGAGCAGCAGTGATATAAATTAGAAATTATTGCTTGTTCTCTTTATTCCCTTTACTCTGGCTATCCTGCTTCCAGAAACTTGCAGCATGTGCAGTAAGACACAGAATCTATCTTGAGACTACGTATTCAAAACCCTGGTATTTTGCAGGTGTGGCTCAAGCAAAAAAGAGCAAACACCAATTCAGACTACCGTAACAAGAAATGTGGTAAAAGTCACACCATGTCTATCCTGCAGTACATCCACATGCGACTGCAGCGCACACATTCTCAATAGGTTTATGCAGCGTAGCTCAAATAGGACAAGCTCTTTAAACATGACCACACAACCTCATATAGCTTAACGTACCTTACTGTTTACTACTACAGGCATACCCTGAGTCACAATACACCTACCTTGCAATTATAAGTTAACATCTTTCCACATGTGCTTCTCAGACTATTCCATATTGCATTCAGAAGGCATCAGCTATTCTGTTAAAAAGGTTGGACCTTCAATACTATCTGACTAGGAGACTGCAACTAGGAGAACAGAAAAAGTGTTGGTCCAACAATCAATCGCCCACTGGTCACTGAAAGCAAATCTTTTCATCCCACAGTAAATTAAGCAATTTGATAACAAGTGAGCTGTTCTGACAGTCAAAGGCCACGTATGTGTGGACCACGATAAAGGGCTAAAACAACTGATGAACCTATACACCTGTATGCCCAAGGTTTAAAAACTCTTGATCTATGGTACTTGCCGCCCCCCTTTTTTTTTTGGCTTTTTTTTTGGCACTTTGTAGAGTTATGATTTGATAAAGAAGATGTCCCAGCAGGTTACCGTGAGAATAAGGATCTACAAAACATTGTTTTTCATTAGCTTAGGGCTTGTCCATGCATCATACAGCGTCTCTTTCTTGTCTCTCCCACAACAACCCTGTAACCAAATACCACAATTCAATGAGATGGTAAATAAGCCACAGACATATCTTACACTTCAAAAACACAAGTGCTTCAATAACCTTCCATCTCTTCTTCTTGAATCAGAAGCTGAAAGGAGCAGAAAGATGTATACACCAAAAAGAGTGATGTTAGAAAGGGTTCGTTTTTAAGGAACTCAGGAGAATTGCCTCAGAGAACAAATTAATTAAGTCTTACTTAACCAGAACAAACTGGATATACAGCGTTATATTGGGGCACCAGGCAGGAATGAGTGTCACAATGTTTACTGCAATAAATGCAGCTTAATTTGCAACTCTAGACTCATTGTCTCAGCATCACGCAGGAATCCCTCATACTCCACCCTCTTTCCTTCTGAATCCAGTGCACCCCAGCATCATGTAGCTCCACAACCAGCAAAGCACAAACAAACGGGGCTGCGATCGCTCTGACGCACTTTGCTCCGCACCCAGACACAAACTGCTTACTCCTTTCTGAGGTTCGTGGGCCACAGCAGCAAAACCAAACAATTACGCTTCAAGAGCTGTTCGCTCAACCCCTCTCACCTCTTCATTTTCCAGTAACCTGGGAAAATGTTGGGAAATGAAATCCAAGATGGTAATAAAGCAGAAAATAAACTTTCAGATCGTTTCTCACGCATGCCGGCTAGAACCAGACTAGACTCCCTGTTCACCCCAGGTTCTGAAGTTCACATTGCCTCACAGTAATTCAGTGCTGGCTGGGCACACCATTGTGTGAAATATAATTGAGCGGCAAGGGAACGCGATATTTTGAGATGATATGGCGTTAACAGACTTGTGTAGAACTCGCCTTTCAGAAACCTCTATATAAATTTCAAAAGGCTTTTGAAATCCTAGAAAAATGTCTCAGCCTCAGATTTCTTTTGAAATAATGTCTTGATTACCCTAGTAGGAAGGATAACTTGTAGAACTTCAATGAAGCTTTAAGAGAAAATTCTGAAAGCCCAATACCCTCCCTGGTCTGCTGCGAAGCATGCTGTCCCAGCCACAGCTGACAAACCTTGCTTTTGGGGTGGGAAGAGGTATCTTGAGGCTAAGATAACAACATGGTTGTTCTGATCATTTGAATGTATTAAGTTAATATTTATCCATCAGGTTCATAATTTCAGGTGCGCTCTTGAAATCCAACAAGCAAGCAGAAACACGTAAGATTCACTATGGAAGTGCTAAACCATGTAGACTATGCAATGTAGAGAAAAAAGCAATATACCGATTACTACTGTTCTTTAATTAATAAGACATAGAAAGAAAAGACTTCCAAGATGAACTGTGAAAGCCAGCTTTTTGTGAGTTTGAGTTGCTGGGAATGCTTCAAAGTTGCAGCTTTGTCTATCATAGAGAAGACAGGGAGTCCCAAGACCTTTGAGATAACGCTTTCAGTAGGTTTTTCCTCCAAAATTTTCCTTAGCTTGAAAGGAGGTTGTTGGTATTGCACAAAACTACCAATTCAACCTGATTAAAGTTTTGCCGTGTGGCTTGTAAGGTCATTGCTGCTTTGCTGCAGTGTTGCCTGAGCACCTGCCGCAGTCCCCCATTCGCAGTCTTCCACGTTGAAGACTTCAAATAGAGTGAGCATTTCTACACTGCCTTCTTAAAAAAACCCCAAACCTACCTATCCCACAATTTCTAAGAAGATCTAACTGATGAACTACCAAACCACAGCTCATTTCATCATCTGAATTATTCATTAGACAGATCACCAAAAAAAAAAAGAGGAAAAAAAGCGCAAATTAGTAAGTTTGGATCGTTACAAAGTCCCAAAACATTTCTGAAGAGTGCTTGTCAGAACAAACAAATGCACTAAAGGAACAAACAGCCTTATGAATTAAGTAGAGAAATAAATAAAGGGAAAACATGTGAAAACTTCAACAACCATGCCAATCTGTTGCGAGCTGTACCCGTGCCAGTGAGTGGCCTCAGGGCGCCGTAGGATTCCTCAGCGCAGTGCCAAGCTCCAGCAATATTGTTATGGTTAGAGAGGAATTTCTCACAAGAGCTAACAAAGGCAGAAGGTCATAAATAAACACAGCAGGATCGCCTTGTCAGTTCTCATTATTAGCGCTGCAGGCACTTGCTTTTCTATGGGCTGCTCACAGGTTCATTTAAGTGTACGAGCTCCTCCTCAGAATTTCACATGCTCATAAATAAAGACAACATTTCTCAAGAAAGAAAGGCACACCTAAGTTATTTTTTATTATTATTTTCTGTGCACGCAGGAGCAAACGCGCATGGGCTGCTCATGCTGTCTGCAGCCGTCCTGTCCACAGGCACCCACGCGTGCTTCCCACGCCGGCCAAAAGCTTGTGTACTAACCCAGAGCTGCAGCATCCTTCTGCACCAGCCTCCCTTACGCCACACAGGCCTCCATCAGACTGTGGTCACAATGAATGAGGAGAGCCTTTCTACTGTAATAATGGTCACCGGAATTACCTCTGAGCAGGAAACGAGGCTGAGCTCCTAAAGTGATCCTGACGTGTATTACACAACTCGGAAAGCACAGCTGTGTGATCATTATTGCAATTATAAAATGACATTTAGTGTTAACTTTCTTTTGTCACTGCATTCTGAAACACAGAGAGGGCAGTACCACTGACTGCAGTGGTACAAACATGCAAAGAAGGGAGGGAAAAGTTCTTGAGATTTCGAGCGCTGTTCCTTCATCTCCTGTTAAAAACTAATAAACAGCCAAGCGAAAACATCTCACCCTTCCCATACACATACCTACCTATCTATTTATATATAATCATATCTATATAAGTGAAGGAGAAGCGAGCTCTGTGTCAAACCAGATGCTCCCCACGGCGCTGCCGGTAGCAGGAGCTCAGCCCAGGCGGGCCGCAGAGCCTCCCCAGCTCTCGAGCAGGCCCCTGCTGCACGTGTGCTCGGGGCTGCGCAGCTCCCAAGACACTGTCCCCAGCACAGGCATGACGAAAACCCTCCAGACACCCCGAGGAAAGGGAATTTTTCTCTGAGAATATACAATCCCACTCTTACTCAAATTTTCTCTTTTCCTTCTTACCGATAAATCATCATAATCACCAGAACCCTCCATACAACAGAAAAATGAATGCATAAGGAAAGCGGAAAAAAGGCCCATAATAAACTACATTCAAAGGATAAATGCGCAAAACATTTGTATTCCTCCTTACTCCCAGTGCAAGACATAAGAGAAACAGACTGGGCAAGCCATGAAGCCCTCTGTGATCCAGCACAGTTCTCCTCACACCATCTGTCCCTCCCCAGCTGGAGACAGGGAAGAGTTTCACGTTGACTTCAGAGGTCTCCAAGTCTTCTCGACTTGTCGATTCCAAGTATAGGTATTTCTGAGAGCAAAGTTGCATTTACATATTTTTCCCTCATTTTTTCTTATTAATTTTAAAAAAATATACCTATCAGACATGTTGCAATGAATTTAGCTTCTCTGATCAAAACACATTTATTTCTGTAGAAACACTTCTCTGACACTGATTTCAAAAGAAGAGCCAGGTTTCAGCCCACTCACTCAAACGTGCATTTGTGCTAATTCCTGCATCTTGTAAATTATTTCAGAAGAAAGGAATTGCTTGCACAAGTCAGAAAGTGACTTAAACCTACCAAGTGCTAAGTACTATGAGTGGCAGTGGACAGGGCTGAGGAGAAGGACGTTTCTAAGGGGTCTATGCAGCACTTTGAACTCAAAATGAAAAGCACTTTAGGTTTCTCAGGCTCATCCTTTTTTTTTTCTTTCTTTTTTTTTTTTTTTTTTAGTACAATCTGTTTTGTTCTTCAGTGCTTGTGGTCATATTTCAGTAGCATAATACCCACGGCTTTTTGGCATTTTTGATATCTTGAACTTATTTTACACAGTTACACACTTGTAATTATACAAAACATTATAAAAATGTTTCAAGGTCTTCAGATTAGTAAATTAAATCACTAAATACTTTTTCATATTCAGCAGTATATTTCATTGCCATAGATGCACTAATAGGGAGCTTTTCCTCTAGGAGTAGAATATACTTATTTTCTACAGTATGAAAAAGGTAATTTTACATTTTTCAAGAGTGTGAAAAAATTATGCAAAGAACAGTTGAGGAAGGGAAAAAAGCACAGGACATATATTTCTCATAAGAATTATGTACATATTTTCTTGTTACAAAATATCATTTGTTATTTTTCAATCAAAGAAAACTGCAAGGAAAGACTAAAAAGGTTGAACAAACTACTCTAAAAAATTATGAATGTGCCAAAAGATCAAAACTAACGTGTTAATGTCAGAATGTCGGTTCCCGTCGACGTCTCAGGATTTTAATTTTGCTTTTTAAAGGGAGAAAAGCAGAGAGAAACAGAGAAGGCATCATTAGGCTAAATCCACCCTGCCTAGCCTTGATTTTTTAAGCTAAAAACCCTAAACTGTGTCCACGATCTGTATCAGTTTGTACCTGACCACTTCAGCCGTCCCTGACACTTGACCTGCTTCCGAAAAGCAAGAAGTCCAATTTAAGCTGACGGTCCTGCGGGGAGGTAATGGTTTGACCCTTGGTCCCTCCAGCACAACCGTTCCAATTCTCTAATGATTTCCCTGCAGGGTTCATTTACCAGTTCTGGGTCAAAGACCAGCGCATCCACGGAGGCAAGGGGCAGCACGAGCACCGCATGATGGATTTGGAAGTAAGTGCATCGTAAAGGAAACCTCCATCAATTAGAGATGGCCTTTGAATTCCAAACAAAAGGAAGCAAAGCGCAAATCATAATGTCTACTCTGCTCATTTTAGCGGCACACGGCTACACACGTTACGAGATGTATTCTAGCCTAGGTGCAGGAGTGGCAATCATCCCAGGACAAACAGTCCCCATTCATCCTCAGAAGAGATGGCCTTTCGCTCGCTCTGAGAAACCGGGAAGGCAAAGCGATTCACTGTTTGATTCCAAGCAAGCTTTTCGTACATCTCAGTG
Organism: Columba livia; assembly: GCF_036013475.1. Classification (NCBI taxonomy): domain Eukaryota; kingdom Metazoa; phylum Chordata; class Aves; order Columbiformes; family Columbidae; genus Columba; species Columba livia. The sequence continues at coordinate 64,670,163 of NC_088604.1, forward strand.
CTTCGATATTATAAGCACCACGACTCCAACCAGAAATATTAAGACCCGCTGTAACTAAGAAGTAAAAGATTATTCAGGTACACTTACACTTTTTGGAATCTGTGCCTTAATTTATCTTTACAGGGAACAGCAAAATTACCAGTTACAAGTACTGCTTTTGCATCCACCCGTCGCCATGCATATATTCAAGCAGTGCTAATTTCCTTTTTTTTCCAGTGGTCCTGAACACTGAAATGCACTACGTGCTTTTTTTGGAAAGAAAGGTATGAGGAAGTAGATTGAGTAGTACAGAAGGAGATGCAGTAAGGGCATAAAAATATGAACACTGGAGAAAACAAAAGAGACCCTGTGCTTGTTTCTAGTGAAAGATAGAGGGTGGGGGAGAGAATTATGCCCCTTATTACCAGTGAACATGCAAATTAAAAAGATATGAGAATACTCAAGGTCTCTGCTTTCCTGTGTGGAGTGAGCAGGTGAGGCCATGTTAACAGCTCGGCGGATGCTGGTCTGCAGAAGCTGTGGCCATGGCTAGTGGTCACTGAGCTCCTGTCTAGTGAATCCAGATTAGATGTAACAACCATGGAGTGCAGCTATATCCACACATGCAACTGTTCTGGTGCTACAGTTACAAGACCATCAAAATTAAAACACAGAAAAAATCCTACAGTGACACGGTCTTCTTTTTATGCCATGCTTTTAATACATCTGTGTTTCCCTTCCCTATTAATTTTCAAGGGACAGGGGAAAACTGGTTATATGTTTGTTATGATGCCTCTTGCTGAGGTGTTTCAAAATCAATAGTGATCGAGATCCTGTAAAAATACTCTAATTTTCCAAGACTTCCAAGAAACCTGGAAAAGAGGGACTTCTTCATAATGTTTCAACATCAGCATCTGAAAATCTTTGCTTGCCTTTGAAACTTTTGTCTGTCTGTGCACACAAGTATCACTCATGCTCTCTCCAATATTCTGCTCAATACCAATTTGTCTCTATTATTCTCCAGCACAAGAGGCATATAAATCTGACCCTGGCTAAAACAGAGAGAAAGTAAAACAAGACAAAACAAAACCACAAACAAAAAACAACTACCACCACCACCAAACCCCACAGCCTCTTTAATGTGACTTTCTCCAACAATACGTGTCTGGAAAAAAATAAAGAGTATGATTGGTAAGACTCAGAACAGCCAAATTTAAACAGGGAGCAGAGAGAAAAAATTATAATGAAAGCATTGTGACAGCCAAACTTTTTAAAGCACACGTTTTCTTCACAAATTCAAAACTGAAAAGCTTTGTAAAACCCCTGGTAATGAGCCCATCAAGCTTGCTGACCTTGAATCTTGTGAATTACCTCCTGAAGCCTTTAGTATTCTCAGTCTGACTTTGGCAAAAGTGAGGGACGGGCAACAGCCCCTGGGATCTGATTTAACAGGGTCTGTCTATCCAATCAGGCTGGCTGAAAATAACTTCTTGCTGCCAACCACACTATATATGACAGGAAAACTTTTGTTAATAAAAACCATATTGATGTACTTGTTAACGACCTGAACACCCCAGTTATTTGAATTTAAACCAGTTAACTAGTCACCAGGGCTTCATCAGCCCACCTCCTTCATCTCCTCAACCCCTGCCTTGTTTCAAAGCAACTGGAAGGGTTTTACATCACCGCCGCCCTTCCACCATTAGGTGAGCTCAGGAAGCATTTGAGCAGCTCATTTGAAGTGCTCTTAACTGCATTTTTCAAAGAACAAAGCAGTTTTATAACTCTATACAAACAGAAGGCACTTACATGAGAGCTTCTCTTACTTTCAGTCCATCAATACGTGACACCAGTACACTACAACTGGCGACCACCGTGGAGACAAAGCCCGTCCGTCCCTGACCTCATAAGGATCAAATCACATCGATATTTCTGTGTTGTGTTTTTTGGTTTTTTTTCTTAATTAAAAGGGATCAGGGAAAGAAACAAAGCCTCCCCCAGAGTGCTCAAGCACCAGTACAAAAAATGAAAGCTGAATTACTAAAAGGTCGCAATTACAGAAAAACCGTTTTCAGATTTGGGGATTTTAAAAAAGTAGTAATTATTTAATTATTTTCCATTATTTTTCATCAATTAATTTAATTTTTGTGTGAGTCAACACAAGAGAGATGACAATAAAAGCCTGATGAAGCAAACCTTTCTGGAGACACTTAAGCCAAGTGATTTCAGCTTGTAATCAGGTTATGCTACGTGGCTCCACGTCTACCCTAAAGTGTGGTTTTCCATGACTTTTGCTAGGCCCGCGACATTCTGCTTTTGTAGTTGTATGCAAAGAATGGCTCACTACAAACTTTATTGCAAAGAAATGATCTAATTTGTTTATTTTTACTTGAATTAAATTATTCTGTGTGCACATCATTTATCTCACACAGACCACAATTTACTATTGCAGGTGGGAAGAGAAAAGCCAATAGTTGTCTCTAACTTCACACTGGGTCTAAGACCATACAATAATCACACACATTGCAACAGACTTGCACAACAACATTTGGGCAGCATCTCGATGGATGGATAGCTTGTCTGTAGAGATGTGAACTTATCAAGGTTCTGCTTGGCGTAGATATCCAGACAAGCAGTTGGCAGCGAGGTTTCTTCTGCACTAATTACATTCTTTTCCAAAAGTTCACCCTGCCTGGGTGTCCAGGTAATTGCAATTAAGGCAGGAATCTGGTAATTAGAAATTCAAGTGCCCTGCCAAGAACAATACACTTCCTCTTAACGTGCTGCCCACAGAACTAATTCACTTGGAAAGGACAGAAGCTGATGTGAAGTGGCAGAGTAGATGTTGATTAAGCAACAACCACAGAAATAAATTCCCTTCCCCCTAAAATCAAATTCATTACATCTCATTTAGACTCCTAGAAAGTGTTTTATTACTGTGAAAAATTTAAAATAAATGAGAACTCAGAATTTCAGACCTCCAAACAGCAGCATTTTCTGCTCCCCAGCTTCAGAGACCCATCCGCTTAGAACTGCTGGAACATCTCTTTTGAAGCTGGAAATACAATGCTGGTCATACTCCCCTTTAAAATCCCACCAAAACGCTAACTCTGTATTGCCACTCAGCAATTACTGCTCATGGACATTTTTCGGTAAATATCAAATAACTCGGTAATCTTTGAAATATGTTTACCACAGAACAACAAATACATTTTAAAGAAGTATAAAGCAAAGTCACTCACAATTCAGCACTCTCGCTGGATAGAAAGATGCTACACTGTCCTCTAAATTCCAAAATTTTAAATGGTAATGTTAGCTGGAAATTAATGGTTATTTTTTACTCTCCCTATACATTTCTTTCTAATTTACAGTTTTCTTACCAATTCAGAAAAACACCTCTATCTCAAGCCTTAGCCTCTTCTACTTTATACTAGTTTTTTCCTTCAGGCAACACAAAAGTCCTTTTTCTACTGGTGATAAGAAAACTTATTGTGCATATATTGTGTGCATGTGCATATTTACATAAAGTTACATGAACACAGAGGTTTCTGTTCAAATCAAAGCCCTGGAATCAAGTCCTTGGCTTTAGACATAGCGATGTCTATTCATTTTTGTATTGCTAAATAATTTGAAATTCAAAGTTGAAGGGCTCTGGGCCGACACTGTTTAAAATTACTGGAAAGAAATGGGGTGGGGTAGGAATTCGTTCCCTCTTTCTCAATAAAAATCAATGCCAGGTCCATGTCTGTGCCAGATGAGTCAAGGAAAGTGCTCTCCCCAGCATGGCACTCTGTGGTTCCCCAATAGCTTCTTGTGGATGACACCACCACCTCTTCTAATGAGCTACCGAGGCGCTATCAAAGGAGCTTCTGCTGCCTTGTCCCGTGTTTCACCCACTGGAGGCTTCAATAAACTCCCATCACTGGGATTGATCTAGGGATCAAAAACCACCACAAGCAGCACTCACATAATCCGGAACACACTTCACAAACGGAGCCCAGAGCAGCGCCGCAAAATGTATATAGAGCCCTGATGGAAAACTATGAAAAGGAAAGGATGCTTTGAAATTCTCAAGATCTGTTATTGGTTTGCTTTCATAAAGCATTATAAGAGCAGTTCTGCCCCCCTCCCGCCCCCAATGTTTTTAACTCTAAAACATTACTCCGTTCTCTCCTGACCTCTGTTCCCTGTTGCCTTAGTGGGTTTCCAAGATGCCTTAGATCATACCCAAACATAACTACTAAAGGAACAAGCTGAGATCATCAAAACCTTATGACTGAAACACTGAAAACAAAATAAAATGTACAGTTTTCACCACCCACCCCAGAAGTACATCAAGTGCACCATAAGAAAAGCCCACGGTAAGAAATTACCTCTCGCTCGCTGCAGCAAAGCCTCAGGAGCTAATAATACAAGAAATAAAACTGCTGTTTTGATTGATAGATCTGTTAAAGTTTCTTATCGCTTACTTCCAACAATGTCAGTCAAATACGTTTCATCTTTTATCAGTAACAAAACAAAGTTATTTTTGCCTCAGAACCTAAATTATAGATACTACACGTAGAGAAATAGCACTAAGCCAAGCAACAATTGAGGGCTAATATTTTCCAATTGACCTAAGAACGTATTAAACAAAAAAATAACAAAGATTAACTATTATGAACTAACACACTGTTCCTTCCTGTATTTCATTTCAGCTGATCATAAGCAAGGTATTTAGTTCAGGTATATTGTTTTTTGTTTTAAGTTAGTCTTCCCAACTGTACCTACTATAGGTACCTCTAAAAGCACAGCAGAATAAGCCAAAATTCTCTGCTGCACAGGCATTTGCATTCTGTGTTCATGTAACACATGAATCTTACATGTGTTACACATGTATTTACATATTTATGTAAAAACACACATATATACACACAATACATATAATGTCAAATCTTTTAATCAGTAAGGCTGGGTACTGAAAAATGGCTCACGCTCAGTAATATTTTGCTGTTGTATTAGAAGTGATTTTTATTTTCCTGGGTAAGTTAAAATTTATTGTTCAAGGAGTATGAAAATCCTCTATACTGCATGCTGATTTCAGAGTTACGACATGCTGAAAGTCATTGGATGTTTTGTACAAGGCATAATAGTGAAAATAGTGCTTTGCAGGGAATTTGGACTAGAAAAGACTGAAAAAAAGTTAGTACCCTTATCCTCATTGTATTTACACAGAAGCAAATGAATGGCTGACTGCAAACACGCAGTTGGATAAGATCATTTCCCAGGGTGCCAATGCTATCTGCAAAGGAGCAGGGCTGGGCCCCATTCCCTTCCTAATTACAGGGGTCCATCACAACCCAGAGAGTAAGAGAAAACTGTGAAAGGCCACAACCACAAAAATGGCAGAAAGCTTTAGACTGAAAAAGAAAAGGGCATTTGTCATGTCAGAAGTTACCAGATCCCAAGCAGATGCCACGCATGGGTCTGTCCTGCAGCATCTGCATGATGATGGAGGGACCAGCTCCCACCTGGGACACATGGTGAGCAGTAGCTCCTCTGCCCCTCTCCATAACTCCTCTCTCATCATCTGTGTGCTGCCAGATACACTAGGACTGCAGCTTACCCACATTAGACCCTGCTTTTCCAACATCATCCCCCATTGGCTCTGCGCGGATGTTGAAGACCCCAGCAGCGCGCCAAGCACTGGCCACGCTCCCCAACGCTGGTGGCCATCAGGGGCATCCCTGATGCCTCAAGAAGCAAAACCGCCTGGGTCTCTCTCTGGGTGGGAAAAGGCACTTTTTCACATTAAATATGTTATTACAAACCAAGCCATGTAGAAGAAACTTTCTCTTGTAACATCTTTAAAAATGGTTAATAAGGGATTTTTAAAAGTCAGATTTTTCTCTATAACACTCCATAAAACAATAACATTACAGCATTTTACTGCTTCTTTCTTCAAAGATGCACAGCTTTTCTGAGAGCTGCATCCATTCAGCTAATGGAAAGGAGCCAAGGTGCAACCAGAAGCACTCGCATTCTGAAATCCAAGTGGTCATTTTACAAAAATTATATTAACCAGTACATAGCAATATAAATTGCTCCATAAAAGCAGCAAACTGCCTTATAAACTGCTCGTTTAAAAGTAACTTAAGAAAAAAAAAAATTAAGTTAACAATGGGCTGCACAGCTGTAAAATAAGTTGCCAGTCTCCAACTAAGATGATGAAAAGCAGCCATTAAAGAAATTTTGGTGAACGGCAGTAAGAACAAGGTGACGATTATATTTGGGGGAGCTATTGGGCCCTGCAGACTCTACTTCAGCGGCAGAGAACTGCATGCATCTCAAGTTGGCATCCAGCTCACGAGGCGTGATATTCTAGACCAATCTATTACCACTCAATAACAATGTCTTGAGAGCCAGTATTTTCTGAAAAAATAATTTAAAAAAAACAAATTCCAACGGACAAGTAGCAGCCTCCCGGCAGTTAGATGGGTCCAGGGATAAGTTAACCACACCAGAGGTAATTTTCTCCATTTTATAAAGGTTCGGTCTCCAAACACACAGACGGCTTTTATTTTTGCAGAACGTTAGCTCCGAAATGCAACGGGGTGATCACAGGGTAACGTTCTCCATGAATCTGTAGGGTTTGTTAAGACAACAGTTCTGGCAGCCTCACCCTTTCTGCAAAGCCCGAATTTACGCATCCTTCTCACCAAAGTGAGAAGGTCACGCTTGTGACTGAAATCCTGGATCATGACGATGAACTCCATGCTAGCAGGCTCTGCACAGCAAACTGCACATTGGAAGTCCTTCCCAAAAACCCATCCCACACACGCCTTCACAGAACAGGCTCCAAATATTTTTCTAAACCACAGGCAAAGGCTCGTGCATACGCAAAGAATGACACAATGGGAAAACTGCTTGTCGTCTTCACTGTTTTTCACTAGGTAATTTTTTAAAAAAGAAGATACAGTTTCTAATGACCTTCCCACCCAAAGGGTAAGAGCTTCGTCACTTGTGAGTTATTTGTATACTCTTGCTAATTGTATCGCTACACTCCTCCAACCGTTATGAATATTCATTTTATCTCACTTCTCTCTCTGTGCACTTATTAACTGTATAACACATATACTCGAGAGATTATGTGTGTATGTATATATGTATATGCGTGCGTGACATTATTTATGTAAATCTATATCTGACCTGTGCACGCAAAACGCGCTGTTCAGCAGTGGTACCGCAGCCTTCAGAAATGAGGTTTTAAAGGTCTGAACTGCAACAGAAATTTTAAAGGTTCCAAATCATCAGATATCACCTCAAATAAAAACAGTTCCTTTAACAACGATTTTTTTTTTGGCGAGGATATGAACTCACCGAGCATTTCTTATCATTATTATGATTATTTACTGAACACTAAACCGTGTTTTGTCTTATATATTTAAATTAGGAGAGCAAGCTGACTAAAAGACCTTGTCTTGTTGCGTTTGCTTCTATCTGCTGCCACAGTTTTAAAGCACATTTCCCTTTATTTCACTTTTCCACAAGCCATAAAAAAACTCATTTCTAATTCATCCGTTCGTTCAGCTTAACCTCTCTTCTCAGCAATTAAAGCACTCTGCGCATCCCTCATCTATCACACAGCCAGCTAAATAATGCATTGCGTCCTCCGCTCATCTTTTATCATCCCAAATGACAGGTATTAGCATATCTCCCCAGTCAATTACAGTGCAGCGGAATAATCACAGCATAATTGGGCGAAAGCCACTCTAATCACCAACCCTGCAAACTCGCAGAATAAAAACTGAGTGGCAGTTCAGACAGGCCTTGCTCTTGCCCATGACTCCAGCCAACGCGCTTGGCAGGTCTCCATTTCCTTCTGCCTTTTCAAACTTCTTCTTCGGGGCTAAACTTCCCAGCACACACACATGCAACTCGTTTCATTTTTCTTAAAGGAAGACCGTGCACATTGATAAATATTACCCAGAGCCTGTTTGCTAACAAATGCAAGCCTGGAAGAGAGCGCGGCTGTTTTCTGCCCTTCAGATCATGCGGCTGGGCTCTGCTTTACAGACTCACTTTGACAGATGGGTTTGTTGCTCGAGGTAGAAAGTTTTACATTTCATGTTAGAGCAAGCAGGATTTCTCTTCCTTCAAGTATAAAGGATTTACGAGATCTAACACAGTTAGGTACTGCTTTAGATGGTACTGCTTACTGCAGACTGCCTTTTGTTTTGCAACACAAGAGAGATGCCCACAAAGCATAATTTTTATTTGTTGTCTGTTTAATACATCTAGATTAAAATCTGACATATACATATTTGAACATAAAACAAATGTTTCATTTGTTAAACAAAGAAACACAAGTAAATTAACATCAGGTTGCTGTCTCCTGTGCTCAACTTGAGCAAACGAGAGCATCAACAGAAATTCTCCATGGCCATTATGCCAGTTTAAGACTAACACACTCTTGGACATGAGCTCTCACAGCAGCTCCCAGATGGGTGGTGCAGGACCAATCTCAGGTCAGCTGCCTGCTCCGGGATGGTGGTGGGACCACCCCAGGCCTACGTGTGCTCCTGGGACCTGCTTACCCTACGGGGCAGGTGTGTGTCAGCCCTACGCAGACCGGGATCTTCTCAAGTGCCCTGGGAAATCAGGATATGCATTTAAAAGAAAATTTTTGATAATACTACTTCAGCACAGTTAAAATTTTCAAATGTATTAGAAACATGGGAAAGGTCGTCTGAAACACAACAGACAAATTATCTTATCTGAAACTCCAAGTGAGATGTACTAAATCTGTGCTGTCACCATCCCTGGTAGCAGACTTTGGTTGCGCACATTTGGAAGACTCCTCTGCCATTTACCAGTGTATAGACCTATCACCAGGCCATCAGTGTGGTGCATTCCTGCTGTTTGGATAGGATTATGGGTAAATGCAAGTTCTACCCACTATAAGGTTAAATAGCATAAAATTAGGAAAATTAAGACTTTCTGGATGCAGAGTTTGGACAAGTTATGTACCTGTTTTAATCTAAAAGGAGGGGGTTGCTATCAACTCTTTGTACTAAATGGTTGAGACTTTACTCATTACTTTAGCTAGAACACATCATCATTTTGAACCAGCTTTTAATGTTTCATCTTCTTTCTAACCTCTTCTCTCCAATAACTCTAAACCACTTTCAGATTTCTACCTTGGTGTAATTCCTTTGTTAGCAATAGAATTACATCAAATACATTTAATCAGTGGTGACCTTCCTATCCTTGCTTCCCAACATGGAGCTGAACAAGATACGGACTTCTATTTTTAATTATTTTTAAATTCACCTTGTATAATGTCCCATCATACGGCTCTGTGTGCCAGCACTGTTCTTGCAGTGCAACCGCATGAACAATTTGGTATTAAACCAGTGTTGCGAAGCTGGGGAAGGAAGAACAAAAGCTTGTGTACTTGTAGGACAAAGACCAATGCCCTCCTAACCCCATGCCTGCCGTAAGACACACAACACTGATCCACACCTTCTTTCTACGGCCACAGCACAAATGAGAAGGGGAAAGCGAGGCTCAAGGCTGTCTGACACTGGAAATGCAGCTGAAGGATCCGCGTCACCTTCCCCGCAAAGGAGCTGAGTTTCCACAAAGATACAGTGATTATTCAGCTTTCTGCGCTGCTTCTTTCTTCTGTGCCACTGAGGAGCTCCCTGGGGCCAAAGCCTGTTTCTTCTGCTAAGTGTCGCAAAGCAAAAGACACACCAATTGTACCTCTCCAACTCCTTTCATCTTAAGTTGTTTCTCATTCTCACTTCTGCTTTAAAAAATAGTATAGAATAGCTATACAAATAACATTTTCACTGGTTAAAAATCCTGTTGCATCGTCTCCCAAGCCTGCTTTACTTCATACAGATAAATGGCGGACTCTTTCCAGATTCTAACTTATTACTCCTTATAACGTCAGGCACTGTGCTACTCTCAACAGATTCACTGAAAACGATGTGACTTGGGGAGAAGCCAGTCACAGGGAAAAAAAAAAAAAGCCATTAAAAATTGGCTTTAAATCTTGGCTTTGAACTGATAGAAAGACTTTGGGGAAGAAAAAAAAAAAAAGCAAGCTTTTAAGAATTCTCGTTCCTTTTTTTTTTTTTTTTTAATTTCTCTCCTGCGATTGCTGATTTCACTCTTCCAGTTCTGTATAAACCTCAGCAAGCTGAATGAAGGCCAGTCAGCTAGGTCATAACAGGTTATGTTGAAAGAAACACTAAGTTAGATGCTGTTACAGGAACCTTTATAAAGCCCTACACCTATTACTTTTCTTTCTGCAGTGTATTTACTGCTCACAAAATGTGTTCAATAGCTATTGAGAAGAGGTTTCTTCATTTCTGCAATATAAGGGGAACACAGCGTCACTGAACACGTCTCGCCAGCACTGCCCTTCACATCACTCTGCGCTAAGAAACGCATTTGCTCTGCTTTTGTTCTTCCTTTTTATCTCTTACCAACATCCAGCTTAATGAACTTAACAACTTCCCTGTGAAGAAGCAGGCTATGACCCAATCCAATGTTGCAGAAGTATGCAAGCCCATTTTTCAATGGATATATCTGGGAAAAACAAAAACCATAGGATTTGGCAGCCTGTGATAGAAAGCCTTCCCAGGAACTGGGGAGGTATTTTGAGGTGCAAAGCAGCCTTGTTCATTTGCTTCATCTACAGGGACCAAGGGATTTTACGGCCCAATTCCAACAGGGAACTGGGGCAGGTTAGGGCTGTTCGACCTGTCTACCTCACCACTTAGGTGCTTCTACAGAAAAATCATGATAAGAGAATGTAAGCTTGCACCCAGATGCTCAAACTCAAACTGAATTCATGTTTTAAACTATGATCTGAGGTTGTTTGGACTACTGCAGTATTCTTTCACCTGTTATAAGGTGGGTAGTTTCTGGTAATTATTACAGTTAGGGGTAGTTACCACCTTCTGCAATAACATCTGTCAAAGGGCCTCTTGGTAAGCACCTAATCTAAAGAATGCAGAGACGATCCTTAAAATCACACAACTTAAATTCTACAACATTACGTTACACCCTGACCCAGCTCAGCTCATTCGAGGAAGCAAATATAAAGTAGGTTCATCACACAGAATCATCAAAATCTTAGCCTAAGTTTTGCATATTATATACTTGATGGCACATCCAGGCACATACTGTAGTTCATATTTTTGAGAAAAGGATAATTCATCTAGTAACAACATCCAAAATCATGTGCACATAAGAAATTTCCACAGGGAATACGAAAGTCTCTACAAATAGTAGCTGTTAAGACAAGGTCCCAGAACCTCAGGCAGAAGAAGATGCTATACAAACTCCTCCACCAACATCTGGACCGAAAAACAGCTTAAAAAGAAATTTCCAAATCTACATTTTTTGGAACAACTGAATTTCAGAAACAACATTTCCTTTCATCCACGACCACGATTCTGTAAGCAACAAATGGATCGAGTTCCACCAAGATTTCCTAGAAACGCAATATCTTAATGCCTTCAAGCTGCATGCAAATTTCTATCCAGCAAGGGAATTTCTGTGTCAAGGTTTAGAGAGTGCAAATGTGTCATGCTGCAGCTGCCTTGCATGTTATGAAACACGTTCTCATACTCTTGGACAATGCCTGTCGGCCAAACTAGAAGAACAGAGAGACATAAACTATACATCATAGTCAAGAAAACAGTATCTGGGGTGGGTGGGGGAGAAGTACGAGTGTATCACCAACCTTAGCTCTACAGCAATGATGGAGAATTCTGTGTATCTGTCCAAAGATTACCCTGCTGGTAGCGGACATGACCATGGTGTCTGAATGCAAAAGAACGGTCTGCAGAAAAGGAACTCAACATAAATCGAAGAAATGATGGGAAGATGTATTCTCTGGAATAAGTGGTTAGTAGGGAACCACAACCTACTACTCAAACTAAAACTTAAAAAGACTACTGAAAGTGTGTTGATGTGCAAAGTTTAGTCACACAGCAATTCTCTCCTGGATGCAAACTCTTCATGTCCTCACTAAGGACAGTTCTACAGAAACAGACACCAACACAATCGCCTCCTTCACAACTACACTGGTTCTTGTTTAACAAGTTAGGCAGCAGTATCCCTTTATCACTGAACTTTTATCATCATTGTAGTACCATAATTTATTTGTAAGTCATGTTTGCATTTGTTTTGTAGAACTTGACGAATGTTAAAATACTGACATTTTTATTAAAATACTTTTCTTTTATTCCAACATCTTACAGCCCTAACACTTATTTATCTTTTTCAAGAACGCCGCAATAGTGTAATAATTATGACCTATGTTCAATTCACTTGACAACTAATGAGCCTTCTGTAACCCAAGTAAAAATCCCATAAGCTTTGATAAATTGCATAGATGTAACGTCGTAGCAACACTCAGTCACTACTTTTCCTGAGTGAAACAGAAGCACCAAGACAAAGCTGGGAGGATAAATGTCTTCCCTAAAACGTTGTATTCCAAATGGGAATTAAACAAATATTCCTCTTCCTTCTTTTTTTGGAGGGGGGGGGGGTGGGCAGGGTGGGGCAGAACAGGGAAAATATGCGCTATGTTCCAGCCTCAAAATCCTCAAATCTGAGAGGAGGGTTAGAAACGATGGGAACCTCTTTTAATTTAAAAGAGTTCCTACGCTAGCTGGATTATACCATTAATGAGAATGATGGCTCATCTTTTCCATGGATCTTTCAGCACAACCACACCTACGACACGGGGATACAAGTGTCTCCAAAGTAACAGCATTTTCCATCCAAGAGAAAATACAGCTGTTTTGAGATCTTATTTGAGAACATAATACTCTGCATTTTAGTTACTGCTTGGAAGACTGTAAGAAAAACATACATGGTCTCAAATAGAGGATTAGAGTTCCCTTTATCACAAGAATGACTCTAAATACAGGGAAAGCAATCCGTTCTACACATAGACGTTCTCATTTTCCTTCTGTATGTGCATGAATGAAAGCAGGTACTTACAGTTAATGTCTTAGTATACATACACTATCAAGGAAATGATGCAATCTTTGGTTATCTAGGACTTTCAAAATCCACGTTATTAAATAACTTACATTGTCTTTCATACAGGTTAGCAAATTTTCCATTGTTTTCTTCTACACACAATGTCAAAGAAATGAGATGAATCAATAAAGTAACTGAATTCAGAGAATGGTCACAAGAGTGTTCTCTCTAAATGGAATTATTAAAACAGCTTATGACTCCCTGAAAAGATTGCAAAACCTGGATAATGTCCAAATAGTATTTTGGAATTAGACACCTGCTCATCACATCAGCTACCTTACAATTCCCTTGCAGACTGGTTCCAGGAATTAACAAGTTGTTTGTAGGGTTTTCTGTTTGTTTGTTGGTTTGATTTTGGTCAGGGATGGTGATATAAAACTAGAGAACAAAAATGCTAACATAGATTCCCTTTAAAACAGCTTCTGTTTTAAAATATTGCCTTCTTTCTGATTTGCAAGCTCATATGTACGTGAGAATAGAAAGCATTTGCAATTCCTTTAATAATAATAATTCCTTGATGGCAATTTACTAGGGAAACATAAATATGAATTATTATAGAGTAAAGCATTTTGAAACCCAGAAACACTACCTTCTGATTTTGAATATACTAGCAAACTAATTTTCCAAATTCATTAAAAAAACTCTTTCTATTGTTGCACAATATTTGGAAAACGGGAGCTTTTCTCCTTTGCTCAGCTATGGCAGGTGCAAACTTTGGGAGGGAGACGTGCAGCAGAAGCTTGTGCAGCCCCTCTGAAACTCTGAAGACTGGCACCTGCAAGACTTCTCCTAAATTTGTCTTCTCCTAAATAGCTCTTTCCTACGGCTTAGAACTGACACATAAACAACAAGCAGAGCTGTGGGCAATCTACAGGGACAATATGAGGTTTATTTTATTTTTGCTGAAGAGTTTAATATTACCAGTATCCATACGGCTGGTAGGTACAAAAGAGACACAAGGTATAGGAAAGTCTTTGTTACTTCCAACTGAGCACGTACTGCTCTACAGATACACAGCCTGAACTTTATATACATAAGCCTTTCACAAGATCTTCTCAATGCAAACATGAAAATTCAGAGTGTATGCACAAAGAAATCTGAAAATTGACAGAAAACCAACTTAGCTTTCCCACATATGTTTCCTAGAACAAACTGTAGTGTACAGTGGGGAGCTGTAACTTTGAAATACTAACACATAACATCGTGTTCGAACTGTACTTCCTGTTATTTGAAGGTGTCTCTTGCTTTTGTTTCCTTGTTTCCTTTTCTTTTTTTAAATAATAAAATGACAAGAGGGCAAAACCAATTACAGAAATAAGGCAACCTGCTCTTAAACTCATTAGCCTTGATGTCAAAATGATCGTATTCACTTTTACCAAACATCTTTCCACAAAAGCAAATCCATTCTCTTCCAGATCAAGTGTCACATACAAGTGTACATATGCAAATATGTACACTTCAGTCTACCGAGTGATGTTCGACCAATTTACATAGCCAAGCGGCTCACTCAGACTTTCTGTGCTTTGAGGTTACGTGTCCCAGAACATACTCAGCTTGTTGGCATTTGGAAAATTAAATTTAGAGAAACGTATTACTTCACAGTTCCTTCCTCCAAGTTACTAAAATATTTAGGCGTAAGATATTCTATATCTAGATAAAGGGATAAATCAAAGACCAAGATGATGAACTTCCACTCAACAGCAGCCCTTCTCTGTACCTTTCATCTCCTTATCAAAACAGAGATGAGCCTGGAGGGAAGCGAGCCCTGGAGTGAGATGGTCTGAGTCTGCTCAAGTATGCCAGGAGACCACGCTACGATGATTGCATGTATTTGAGTGTAGCAAAAACCATCTTTCACTCCTAAATTAGAACATCCTGAACTCAAATAACTTTGTAGAGCAAAATTGGAAGTGCAAGACTAAAATAAGAGGAGACAATTTTAACCAGGAGAAAAAAAGAAGCTAACTCTTCTCCCCTGCTGAAGCACAGCAATTGCCTGCGCCTCACCAAAAGCCCGTTTCAGATTTTGCACGCTGTCGTCGCCAGTTCTGGGGAGACTTAGGGCTTCACATAACACCGCATTTGAAAAACACCTCCAGTTGAGGGCTGTTGACATATTCAAGGTTAATCAGGAGTAAAGTGCCCCGTGTGGCACCCTGGCCTCGAAAGAGCTGTGGCACCCAGCCCCAAGAGTGCCAGGTGTGTTAAGAGCAGCCAGCGCTCCCCCAGGGGTAAGGCTGATGCTGCAGTTTATCACATAATAATTTGCATTCTGATGGTGTAAAGTTAAAGCACCCGATATCCCAGCAAACACCACAAAGCGTCAGGCATCCTAGGTACGATTGTTTTGTATGCGTGTGCACATTTGGGATTTTAAATTTATATTTTATCAGATTTAGCAGAAGGATGGCCTTTGCCAGAACACGATGGAAGGGTATGTATGGAATGCAATCTCCAAATTACACTGTCTGTCATAGTTTAGAGTATAATTACTTTACCTCACAGTAAAATATCATAAACTAATCTCCAAACCTTAGTGAGCAATGCTCTTTGGTAAAATATATAGTCACAGTAAAGATCAACAACAAGAAACTGTGGCAATACCTGCAGCAGAAAAGAAAAAAAAAGAACAGGTGATACCATATAAACTGTTGTTTATACATAAACTGTAGTTTATAATTATTTGTAATTATTTCACAATATAATCTAATATTGTAGGAATTCCTGCAAAAAATATTGTATTATATACTTTTGAAACGTTTCTCTTCTGGATGGAAGATTCCATTCTGCCTGGCAGTGAGCGAAAGGAAACCTTCTTTAGCCTCACTTACTGGGCTCTAGTGATGAGGGATTAAAAAAATGTAACCACTTTTCCCCCAATTCCCTACATTTTAAGGCAAAATAAACAGGGTTTAACTCTCAAACACAGAATTGACATAGTTCTCTTTTTCCCTTTTAACACAGGTTTTCTTTGTTTAACTAAGACAATTTATTTCAAATCTGATGAAGACGCAGCTGTAGGACACTACCCACGCACTGCTTCTCTCCAGTAACCCCAAAACGCTGTAAGCATCATTCAAACAAATAAGGGCACACCCTAGGAAGGGTGTATTGTGGTGTCTATCTAGTCCTAGCTGCATCTCACCAAAATCAGAGTGGGGGCTGCCCCGCGCTGCCTTCCTCACTCGCCACAGAGCACCAACTTGCTTCTCTGCAGAGTCCCATCACAGATGATTTTCAGCTGAACTCTCGCTTGCTGTGAGAAAAAAGGTATCTGAAATGAACCCTGAGAGCCCACTAGTTGCTTCAAGTAATGCTGACTCCCTGGTAAAGCTAATGGAAGAGCTGTGGAACACGGCATTTACAAATCAAACAGTTCTGCGCATCTCAACCAGCGACTGGACCTATGCCGTAACACGCATGTGTGTATACGTTTACCTGATGATAACATGATCCATACTATGCATTCCTATATTTCAACTTGAAAACTGTGACTGCCATTTTGGCACAAAAATGAAACTCATGAAATTAAGTTCCCAGAAGGTGCTGGGGCATCAAGCGTCAGTACCGGTTTCCTACAAAGAGGAGCGCTGCAGTCACAGCGAGCTCTTCTGCTGTCCGCCCCAAACACTCCTGCCCCAAACACAATAAGCCTAAGAGAAGGGACACTAATGCCACCTGCCATGACAGTTGTCCAGTGGCCTGAAATGCCCGATCAGATGTTGTGGAAAAGCCTTTTCTGGCTGCCATTTACAGGCATCGTGAATTCTGCCGGCCTGCAATCCAGTCACCACCAACTCCCAGACAAGTCTGTAAATACTTCTTGTGATCAAGGCAGACTAAGAGCCTGGAATTCAGGATTTGAAAAGGGTATATTACAAGTTACACTGGAAAATATGGAGAAGGTAAAATATAGCCTAAGCTCTACAACTGCAGTTGCTTTGCTGTAAACCATTCCAAAGAAAAAAAGCAACTGTTAGTTGTGTTTTGTTTTGCTTTTTTAAAATACAGACTTGGGATGAGATGGCGTTAGAATCAAGAGTGTATCTTAATAATTGAGAAAAACATACTCTCTGTAAGAGAAAATTTGTACACTAGAACACATCAGTGGGTGACCACGTGCAACCCCAAGCCTCCAAACCATGGGGGTGTCCCACTGGCACCTGACTAACAGGAGCGAAGGGACAGTGCTTAGAGGTGAGCAGAAAATCCAGAGAAGCTTTGCAGGCATATTGGAAGATTTAGCGCACAGGTATGGTGTGAACCAACTTATGAAAACATTGCAAGATCTCCAACAATCCCTGCTTTCAAGCCACGCAAAAATCCTGCCCAAAATAAGGAGAAAAAAACTAAGTAACTAAGTATAGATATGTAAGAGACAAAATTATACATATATATTTAAATATACATCTCTCTGTATATACATTTTATATTTCTCTCTGGGTGCGTGTATAAAAATACAGTTTTGAGTGTTTTAATAGAAGCAAGCACAAATTGATTTAAATTAATCTCTGAACATACTGGAGAGCCAGCACACTAATTAACTGTGTTATTTATTAATTATTATAGCCATACCAACTGTCCTTTCTCTTCATCTGTCCAATAAAAACAATTCATCTCTAATTCACTACAGCTGCAGAAACTTTCATGGAATGTTACATAAGGTAATAAAATAGCTCCAGTTTTAGGTCTGCAGGATCCAGTTCTGGCCTTCGATCAATCGTGTCAGATTATAATCTCCAGTGAAGAGTTTGATGTTATTTCAACAATCCAATACTTCACCGGCACATGTGAGCACACTAAAAGATTTTTTTTTAATTACACAGCAATATAGTCTGAATAGGAGATCGGTCACTGAACAAGCTAAATCTGCATGAAGGAGAGAAGACTGAAAGCGCAGGGAGGGAGTGGATGTAGCGAGCAGGATCAGAAAAACGAAAATAGAACTGAAAACTGAGGAAGGATGATAGAAATGTACCTTAGTTGAAAAGGTTTCTTGCAGTATCTTCTGGCGGTTTCTCTTAATCTGTGCAACAGTTCCCTCTATTATTCTATTGCAGTCAATAACTTGAGTGGGCATAAAATAGAGAATTTCAAATGGTTTAGATCAAAACAGGATATAAGCCATAGCTGAAATGTATTTCCATGTGCTAAATTCAGCAATGATAATTGTAATCCAATTGCTTATATAGCATACTTTGACAATTGAGGTGGTAAGCACAGGCAATGTGGAGCAAAAAGGACGGCAGAAATACATTTATTCAGATTGCTGCTTACTGAATTTACCTTTGTTTTGCTAGTACATTGTTAAATCTTTTTGTGTGTGTTTCACAGGAAGATACACATTTTCAAGACGGTTAGTCATAACAAGTTCTTTATTTTGTTTTTGGTTTTAAATGCCTGTAATTTGCACAACCTGACACCTGCTGATTTCATGCCCTGCCGTTTCCCGTCAAAGCCCCTTCTCGGCTCTCCACACAAGGAAATCTCATTTATCAAAATTCTGTTAGCGTAAGGGGAAGGGCTATGCTGAGCCAAGCCGTGGCCTTCATTAAACATGCAGAACATAAACTGCTGACACTAAGCACAGTCAACTTGCAGCGCGGCAGAGGAGGGGAGGAAAGCAAAAACCAGGAACAAAAAAAAGAGCAATAGGACAGAAGGAGGGGTGCGATGGTGAGACGGGAATAAAAGCCACGGTTTTGCAAAGCGTTTAAGTCATACTGGAGTCAGTGAGATTTAATCACAGACCTGAAGTTAAGCATGAGCTTAACTTTGCCAAACAGAAATAGATCACTGAATTATGAATGGAACAATCTATTTCTGTTCCCTGGAACACGCACACTTTGTTCTCCAGACCATTCCCTCAGGGAATGAAAAAGGTGAGGGGGGGAAATGATAATAAAATTGGAGAAAACAATCCCTTCTTCAACTCAAAATATTGGTCTGGATAAAGAAACCATACGTTATGTTTAACATAACAAGATCTTAAAAGGTTGGTGTCCATCATTTAGATCTCAGAGGAGGGAAAAGAGCAATTGCCATTACGGTCACTAATTTCAACAGGGTACCAAAGACAGGTGCTCTGAATAGGGAGAAAAAAAAAAAATCAGAAGAAGGAAGCATGGAAACAGAACCACACTGAAAATCAACATTAGGGCTGAGGGGGAACAAACTGGCTTTTAAAATTTTCACTTCACAGTTACTGTTCTTTATATTTTTTCCCCTTTAATTCTCAAAGATAGCTGTGTAATGCTGCCTACAATAGAAACTTGAATTTAATAGGCACGAAGCAGAAGGTGTGTAACATTTTCCTCTGATCACAAGGAACAAGCACTTAGCTGTAAGAGAGATCCACAATGAGTCACTGCAGGGAGGAATCAAATGCATCACAGGTACATGCAAGCCTTTTTTATTATGATTGTACCAACTGAAAACACATTATAACTTACAGCCTTGGAAAAAAATAATCGATTTTAAACCTCCAAGTCCAACAAAAATATATAATATCCCAACCATATATGCCTGCATTTATACAGTTTGAGCAGAAGCTAAGGCAGATGCAAGGGCAGGGTGGGAGGGAGAAGTCAGCATTTCCTCTGAAAGCTTTTTTGTGTGTGGCTTTTTTTTCTTAATAAATAAGCTAAGATAATCATTGCAAGTTGAAACTGTCTCAGTATCAAAAAATATTATTTTCCATCAAGTTTCAAACAGCAGCTAAAAGCTATTTCAATATTAATTATCTGAACAATAATCTCATATTAACATTTTCTGATTCTTTGACACCTTCTAAAATAGTTCTTCAAAGCTAACTTAGAATTAAAAGTACCATAAAATTAATGGCTGGATGGATGCTGCTACCCTTTCCCATACTGAATATCTTTACATTCCAGAAAGAAAGAATTTGGCTCTGATCAACTAACTCTTAATACTAATTTTTTGCTCATCTTCCAGGGTTCTGGGTACATGCAACCTAGACGGAAGAGAACAGAAAGCAGACACACACTTGTGGCAATGGGAGATGTACATTGATCATTCCCCATAAGTAATTTCTGTCGATTTTTTGGAAACAAATGTTGTATACATTTAACAGAAATCAATAGTTGCTTTCATAGTGAAAAAGCTCTACTGGTATTGTTTTTCTTAACATCACCTATAACATAGAACAGGATGCCCCAATTCTCCCATCTTGTCTTTGGACTTGTAAACAGTGCAGTATTTTCAGTGGTTTTAGCTTTATTCTGGTCAACAAGACACTGCAGCCTGCCATATAAAGCTGCACACCACATGGCACCATTCAACAGCACATCTAGGTCAGCCTGCATTTTTAATGGGCTCCATTAGCTTTCTCTTGCTCACTGTATCAAGTTCAAATTTCTCTTTCTCATTTTTGAACGTCTGTATAACTAAGCGAGGCAACACACAGGACCTTAAGACTATCCTCATCATGTTCAACATTTGTTCTACCAAAGACACCTGTTCTAATCCTAATTAATTTCCTTAATTTCATGCCATTTCCAAGTCCAACATCCCCAAATTTCTCCTTCAAGATCCTTTTCCACAACACTGCTGGTAAAAAGAGTTTACTTTAAAGAAAAAAAAAAAGGAGAAAGAGAGCTTTAGCTAAAATAATTCCTTCCCTCAGTACTGTGTGGGGCTGCTTAACAACTTTGACCTTGGCAGCATTCTGCACACACCACAGCTGAAAACTACAAGTTAATAAGCATATAAACAGCCATACCTACATTACTGTAAAGCTTTTGCACGCAATCATACGTGTTATAATGATATTTAGTTACTTAGACGCAACAAAAGCCAGTTCCACATGATTCACTTCATTGCTTTCTTTCATAAACAGCAGTTAACACATTTCTCAAAAATACATTTATTAATTTTTAAATTAGTATGTATTCTAACTGCTCTTCCCACAAGTGCTTCTGAGCTGTACATCCCTCCGCTGGAGCACAGCCCTTGCACAGGGACTGAAGTTGTAAACCCACTCTAGATATACATTACATTTACGAGGTGATCGTACATCAGTTCTGACACAAGGAATAACACCGTGAGGAAGTTTCACAGGAGGCTCAGGGAGATTTAAACAGATCTTGATAAAGGGGGGTAGAAGGGGGGGGGAATCAGCCGGTGGAATGAAAACAGTCACATTAAATTGAACAGTACGAATGATGCTTATTTAGCTTCAGATTAAATTGTTAAGGCAAGTTTCACTAAAGAGACTGTAAATCTATGCTTTCTATTTCAAGTAGTAGGAAGGATTCAGTAGTAAAATCACAGAACACACAGAATGATTGCTGCATTAGAAATGTATCAAAATAGTTTACATGTGTATAATATTAAACAATTTAAAGCATTGCAGCAGTATAAAAGTCATGCCAAAACCATTTGTAATCTTGATCTTCCTACATAAGAAAATATTAAGTCCCTGCATAATTAACTGTTCACCAAGAAAATCAAATAAATGACCTTGAAAAACAAGATTTCCCAGTGTCATTCTAATCCAATAAAATTATCCATCAAAATCCCAACTCACTAGAAAACCCTGTCTCGCAAGAAGAAATTCTTAAAAAATGAACAGCGGAGTAATTGAAGCTTCAAATTACAAAACGATGTTTTATGTAAAGAAATGTACATTCAGTAAAAAGCCCAAGATTCTGCATTATTGTCAATGCTTTCTTCCTGTTTGAAACCTGCAACATGTCAACAGCCCTTTTTCCAGCAAAGCACAGCTCCGAAGCATGATACACACCTGACCTTGTCTCAGGAAAAAACAAGAGGAAATGAAAAGCTAAATCACATCTGTCTACCCAACAACTTTCTCACGATCCTCTCTGCAATTCCTATTCTTCAACCCTAGTATTAGTTTTAACAAGCTGGCTGCACAATCAGGGGAAGCAGCCACATAGCAGAAATCTGAATATTTTTTCTATACATGTATTTCATGCTATTAAAAAAAGATAGAATGATACATAAAAAAAGCAAACAAATAGTAGTTTAAGGAAAATAAATATTTGTGGTTTCTTTGTTGTTGTTTTTTAAATGGTGATGTGAATGGGAGCATGATTCCTGCAGCAAGGTGGGGTTGGTTGCTGGAGGGAGCAGTTCTGGTCCCACCAGTTAAGCAAGCAGGTAGAATTTACAGCAGAAAAAGAAATCTGGTCTAACCTGCTTTCCTAATCAAGAACAAACAGCAAACTACTTGCAAATACTCTGTCCTGCCCCCTTCCCACCCCCAAACAAAGAGACCACCTGCCTCAACATTTTATTTAAAATGTGCAGGTATTTACAAGCAAACATTGTGTTCCCATTGTTAGATGATTCCTTGGTAAACCTGATACTCCCTCAAAGTTCAAACCAGCAGTATAAAGCAAAGGGGCCACAAAGAACCACAAATGACCCACCATATCAGCCCAGCATCACTCCGGTTACATGTCACCAGGCGGCAGAGCGAGGGGGGACCATGAGAGCACACCCGGCCAGACAGGGGCAGACAGCTCAGGCACATCAGGCTTGGGCCACCGAAGTAAGCCCACCCGTTAAAAACGTGGAGAGTAACAGAAGGAAGACAGAGAAAACAAATTCTCTTTTTTTTTTTCGTGATAACTTCTATCATAGTGACTGGTGTGAAATGGTGGGTTCAGTCAAACCCTCAAGGTGATGCACGTTCCCATCATGAAAGCAGTACCACTTTGCAAAGTGCAAACCATACTACAGCCTGTCTCTTCAAAAAAAGCAGCAGGGGGAAGTACAGACTGCTGCTGCTGCCACCACAAGAACTGGGGGGGCTCCAGGTTGCAGCAGTTAATTACAACGAAGAGGCAATGTAAATTGGCACAGAACTGCCCAAAAAGGGATACTGATCAATCAGAAAAGCAAAACCAGTTGCCAAGCCTTCTTACTTACAGACATCACTCGAGCAAATACTAAACAGATGCTTTCAATCACATACGCATGTTCTGAAAACTGCACACTGATTTCTGTCCCCTGGTACTTTGGGAAAGGCGGTGGGAGCTTTAAGCTTCTATCAAAACCCCAAAGTGTGGCCCCATCCACGCCTTTACCACATCAATTGTGCCTTACTGGAGACGAAGGCTGTTCATCACGCCGATGTGTGCCTGGAAGTAGAGGCAATGCAGGAGGAAAGCCAGCAGCTTACATGTTTTTAGTACTACTCCCAGCTGGGTGCAGGGCGCTGGGCAAACCACAGGCCAGCGATATTCAAGGGTGCTGAGAAGAACACGATGTTCACCAGCTGTGCTCAAACCAGCCTGCCACAGGGTGCTCCGTAGCTCTATGAAACAAATCTTACCACATGCCCATGCAGACTGCCCAAGTCTAACCCTGAGGCCATCAGTATTTATTCTGCAAGCATCATGAGATGCTTCACACTGAAAAGGAGCATTAAACATGGATTTATCTCTAGTTTAGAGAAAGAAACAAAGGAATATCGAAGGAAGTCTGACATGCTGTACCCACACTGTGACACTGCCACAGGAGAGCAGCCCTTCCTGAAGCCTTGTCCTGTCTGAGACTACAGGCCAGGAGCACAGGCTACAGGGCACAAGGAGGAAAGAACCAACTGTTACTTTGCCATTTACACAGTGTGTCTTGGCATTTTCACATCTGGGCATTCACAGCCAACGTATGATTATTTTTCCTGTTCTACATATCATTTCATTTTTTTCTCTTCAAGATCATGTTGGAACTGCCCAGATCTACCTCCACTGCACAGAGTCACTAGGACCTCTAAGAAGTGTTCACTTTCCATACTCACACAGAGCTTTAAAATCCTCTCTACATCAGAAGTGGGAGTGAGCTGTGAGGAGTGGGGTGCCACAGCAATCAAGTGCTGTTTGAAATGGATTTTGATGAGAACACATTCGTGTTCTGATTTCACCCTCTGTACTGTTATAGATACACTCCTCTGCAGCCCCCAGCACTCGGGACAAACTTGGACCAAAGTCAGGACTATACAGTGGATGGAGAGGAGTTTATGGCTTTAAATATGTTGGTGTGCCTCTTAATTTCTATAAAACTAATAGGGAAAACAAACAAACAAACCACAGAGATCTTTACTGAGACTGAACTTACCAAACATCAGAACTATGGATTATGCAAGTGAAATTTCTAAAACATCACAAATGCTCCATTTTGCATGTTCCTGGATGGTCCTGATTAACACAGCGGTGATATGCATAGGTCCAGGCAGAAACATGTTGCTGATACTTCCCTAGTCATAACTATTTCAAAACATTTTGACACATCTTTAAGGGGTCCCTAAGAATATTAAAAAAGCACCTTGTTCCCTGCTATAATGCTACTCCCTGCTCTTAGAAAACACTCAGCGCAGAGGCAGCTCAGACGACTTCAGCAATCCTAAAACACAGCAGCTTTAAAAATGACTCAAAGAAAGCAAGCTGGAAAATCCTTTTAGTTATCTGAACACCTCAGGTAAAACAACTCCACACAGAACACAAGAAAAACAAAAAAAAAAGGGGGGGGGGAAATGTGTAATCCTAACTCTGCTCTGAGTAGCAAAACAGAAGTTACTGGAGGCTAATATGAATATCTATTTTTTTTAGGCTGAAACAAATCCAAAAACTTATTTACTACCCCCAGAATCCTACCTAAGTCAACAGTGCACAGACAGATGTAAATTATGACTCATTTCTCTGTATCTTCCCATATACCAAGTACACACACAGACACTCCAAGTGTCAACATATCAAGACAGAGATAATTCAGACTCTTGAAAACATCCTCTTCTGAAAAGGATTAATTGGTTTTAAAACAATTTAATTTGGCTTTGAAGATGTAACTTTTATTAGCAGCCACCAGATGGCAGAAGCAGAGGCTGCTTAGAGCCTTCAACAAAAGAAAGCCGTCTTAAACAAGGCGTGCATTAAAAGAAAACAATTTTGAATGCCTACTTTTTCTTTTCGTGTCTTCTCTTCTCCTTCTTTCCCACAAGTAAGTATTATTTTGTTACAATCAAGCTAATACAAATTTTAAAATAAATAAATAAATAGATAAAATATATTGAGAACAAGTTTTCTTGATCGTCTCAAATGGCATCTCTACTCCATCTTGTAGCTCAAGGCTTCTGTGTTAAGGATACCACTAGAACAACAGTTTCTTTCCAGATTTGCAGAGTCATAACTCACAGTCAGCCACCCTGATGTTCTGTGCTTCAAACCAGGAAGCTGACACGTAGCTACAGCGTGTAGTTGAATTTCCCCTCAGGATCTGATCTTCTGGTATCTGGAACCGTGAAAATACATGGGCTACAGAAGATGCACCCTGATGTGCTGAGGGTTGCAATAAAGCAGCGTTTGCAAGGTGAAGAAATAAACAAACAACAACAACCAACAAAAAGTCCTCTTAATAAACTCAAGTAAAAGTAGCATGATTGAGAGGAAAAAAAGGTATTTTAGTCCTAAGCACACTTGATTTTTAAACCCATGTATCCTCTATCAGAGAAAAAGCATAAAAAAATGCATCTCAGCAGCACACACTTAAAAAAGAACTTAGGAACAGAGTCTCTCAATAACTCCCAGAGTTAATAAATTATGGAGTTGAGGTCATCACTTTATGCTGTGTCACAGAACAAAAATACAGCCAGTTCCACGAACAATGCTGAAAGCTCCACCACGCAGACTCAGCAATGCCACCCTTGCTGCACTTCTTTAATAGAGCTGTGTCTCCATTATGCTCATGTCTCGATCAAAGAGAAAAGCTTTTCTCCTGTATTTGTCTTCTGCAAAGGAAATGTAAAATCACTCCTACACTGAACACATCCATGGGGACTCAGATTCTCTTTCCTCAGCCCCAGCAGTACGGTCCCAGAAACAAACAGGTGAAGCTCGCTCCTACTTCAAGACAGCCCGAGATGCAGTGGCGTAGTTAATTCTGCCTCTGCACATTAGCAAACACGCCGCTTGCAAAATATGAAAGGCTTTCTTCCCTGCCCCGTTTTTAAATGACACCTGCAAATCACTAATCCAGTTGCCATTTATTTCCATATGTCAAATTACAATCTTAACTTGTGCAAAGCAACATAATAGTAATGATTAAGCCAATTACATCACAACACAGCTTAAAACGGCACACAATGGAAGGATTAAAGCTCACTACCAAATAAGAGAGTCCTGTTCTCGGTGGAGCTCCCCCACTGTGGGAACATAAGTGTCTCTTTTCCTGTTGCACAAAGTTGTGAGCCTTCTGACATGTAGCTGCTGGACTGCCATTAACAAACTTATTTATATTAATGCTGCCCTAAGCCGGAATCACGGCAGCTCGGCATTAGCTGCGGTAGGCGGCTCGGCGGCCGTCCCTGCGCACAGGCTGAAGGCACTTGGCACGTCCGCAGGCAGGTTGAGACACGTGGCCGAGGTGATCTCACCCTGCTTAGGCTGAGCCCAGCCTCTTCCAGCCTGCGATATTTGGGTCAGGGAGGTGCTGACAGTAAAGGCCTTTGGGAAAGGGAGGGAAAGGAGAGGAGAGTAAAAGGAGCACAAATATTCCAAAAGTTAAGCAGCTCCTTCTCTAGATAGGGCCAGACACCATTTGTAACCTGTCTGGAATACGTGCTACTGCGTTCGACACCGTAATTCCAACTGATGCCAATATGCAGCTCCTGCAACCATAAAATGTGGGTTAAATCTTTATATAATAATCAACCTTTCAGACTAAGATTTTCAATTCGACCTCAGGGATTAAAATGTTCTAATGGAAATTGAGCATCCGAATCTCTTAGGAGGATTTAAAAAAACTCAGGCACTGTTATTTTTATTTGTTCATTGCTTTATAGTGTTTAAATCAGCATCACTCAGAATGGTTAAACCTTTTAACCTTTTTATTTCAGTTCTGCACACCTTATTCTTTTTTTTCTCTCTCTTTTTCACATCTTTGCATCCCTCTTCATTTTCTCTACCATCTGGGAACACTGATCCCATCTGCTAAAATGTATCTTCCTATTCCAGCTAAAATGAACTTAGAATAAATTGGTACTGATAGTATTTTACATGTCATTATTAGGCTTCAATAAGATTAACGGGACTGAAGGAGCTTCCAACTTCTAAATACATTTCTGTGTGTTGACTGCAGACTTGGGCAGATACTGCTCTATCAATTCACTCTGAGATTCTATGTCAGTTTCTTGGCCACTAAGGTTCTGAGGAAACTTACTTATTAGATGTGTAGGTTTGTCCTCAGCAGAATCTGAAGGAACCAGGTATAAGTGGTGTTGAGTCTGTCTCAGATCATCTATCAGCTCTTCTGATTCACAAGGTGGTCATTTCCCGACATCTCTCTATACACAACCACACACATATCACAACCCTTCTGAATATTGAAACAGAAGGATCAGCGGAAAGCCGGATACTTTGGTTTTCTCTTTTCTTTAAGAAACAAACGTGAACACAAACACACACAGAGATGCATGTGTAAATTAAAGTGAACACTACGTGTACCATCTTCAAAAAGGCTGCTACAGCACCCTAACAGCTTCCCCTTTCTCTAAAATTAGTTGCAAAGGAAGCTGAATGGTTTTGCTTCCTACTATGCAACCAAAGGAAGGGTTCAGACAGCCATGCTGTCAAATCTGGGTGTCTTTATACTTATCAAAAAACAACTTTTAAGTTAAACTGAAAAACTGCTTACACTTTCATGGCCCATTAAGGAGTACCGGTCTCACATATGCACAAAATAAAAAAAAATGTTCATATTAAAAATACTATTTTTACTCCAATAAATGCTTTATATTTTACCTTTGTTTTGGGAAGACTCTTATCAAAAAGGTGATGTGGATAGAACATTTTGAAGGACTATTGCTAATGGTTTGCAATTTGCACCTGTTCTTTGCATACAGAGTAAAGATAAGATTTGGCACTTCAAAGTGCCTCTTCCCTGGGTATTTTGATAGTGTGAAACAATAGCTTTTGTTTTAATTTTCTTTTCTAAAATAAGAATTATTTTGTTGAAATCAATGTGCATATCTTGCATCAAAAGCATCCTGTAGCTGATTTATACATGCGCTTATCATTAGCATCAAAGACTCAGCTATTCAAGGGGCAGATACATCAGCCAGGTTTTCACTTCACCGACAATAACTACAGTGAATCTGAACAATGTTCTGTCGTCTCATTCAGCACATTTTCCTGGGAAACAGCCCCATTTGCTGCCAGTATGCATATTTACCCTGAGACTAAAATCATGCAGAATTTAAGACTAACAGATAACACTGTAAGCTCTTTCAGCAGTCTAGAAATATTAAAACCAAAACCAAACCAAATCCCACAGTATTCTAGTACCCACAGGCAACACGACCTGTCACCAAGCCTTAAACTAAGGGGTGTCTAAGGACAGGTGGAATGGATACAAGTCAAAAGAAGAGCACCCTCTGCAGCAAATAATGCTTCTGCTTGTGCATACGGAGGGGTCCTAGTACCTTTCAAGCTGAGGCATATGCCACACTCAAAACCGTAGAGTCTCCAACAGACCTGGAGAAAAATTCAGGCTAAAAACTAGTATCAAGGAAAGCATTACGTTGTGCAAACTCTAACCTTATATCCTTCTCAACTATGCTATCTGGTATTTGCCATACAAACATGTTTTCTAATTTATAACATTTTATATAGATTTTTTTTTAAATTTAAAAAATTGTGCTTATGTGTATTCTACGTGGGCATATCAGCTGATTTGTTAATATAACACAGACACTAACATTTATTTGTCATTGAGACAGACAGTAGAGGAAGCATTTCTTAAGGCAGAGGAGGAAAGAAAGTGCTTTCACAGCATGCCTAAATAGACAGCTAAGATAAATTCCGAGATTAACAAATTTGGGATGATACATGTGCCTTTCTTCTTGACGGATAAAAAGTACACGACATTCCCAGACATACGTAGTTCACTATATAATGTAAAGCTACTATTTTAAGAAAGTAAAAAGACCTGTTGGTTCTGAAGCAGAATCTTACAGAAAAGCTGCTTGCAACTCTGGAGCACGCCGTTAAGAGCTGGCAACCGTACCGATTTGGTTTTGTAAAACTGAAGCTTAGCAATAGCAAATTCTTAAAACTTTAGGTAATAAAAAGGAGTTTCAAAGCATGTCCATCAAGATAATTCCAAGACTGAAAACCACGCTGCAAGTCCAGCCATGAAAAAAAAGAAGCAGCTTCCTCCACAGTGTTTTAGTTCTAAGAGCAACTTGCTACAATAATCTTCAGTAGTATTTCTGTTTACCCACCTAGTCTGAAAGATTATGGAGATGAGTTCACAAGAACTGACCCTCCAGGTTTATTAAATATTCAATAAATATTCTGTATGCATGCTGGGTATTGAATAAAAAAACAAACAAACAAAACAAAACAAAAACCCCCAAAACAAACAAACACTGCTTCAAATAATACTGGAGTAGCTCTGTTTGCTTTTTAATAATTTATTTAAATCACTTTATCACATATCAACACAAAAATGTACAATATGGACACAATGTAATTTCTGGCATCATTCATATTCTATGAATGTTTAGGTGCTTTTAATGCTTTTCTAAATTTTCTCTCCTGTGGGTTAGTTTTGTTTATGGCATTCTGTACAAACTTGGATAACTTATTTCATCTTTTCTTGATTTTTTTTTTTTACCTTGATAGTAATAGCACTGCTATTTTCTCACCTGCAGTAGTATCACAGCATGTGGGCCTTCAGCAGCAGGAAACTCTTCACTGTCATGATTTAACCTACTGCTCCTACTATCTTCTGCTTTCCCTCCCCATCCACTCTCTTCCTAGCTAAATAGATATAGCCTACACACAATATGCCCTGCTTAGAATCATCTGCTATTAGTGCTCAATTAAAACTGTGGTCGCCACCATAATGCTCACCAGCCAAAGAAACTCAAGCAATAGTTTGGATACAGCCTATCTGAGCAACAGAGCATATCTACACTGGCCTCTCCAACACACGTACTGCCTGCTATACATTGAGCTACAATTGAACACAGGGTGATGCAGCTGTTCAATGTACAACATTCTACTCAAGATGCACTGTGAAAAAGGAACATGAACAAAGGGGCTTACTCAACAGACTACAAAGCGGGTAACAACTACAATTTTTGAGCTGCAAATCAATGGAACAAGAACAAATCTGGCACTTGGGCAACTCCAATCTTAAAAGTTACTACAAAGCTGACATCCCATGTTTCCACATGGGCTTCCTCAAGTAAAATTTGCTCACACGTTTTATACCAAATAAACAGGATGGAGAGAGAGCCTGTGTGTTGTTCTCAGATTACCATAAATTAGGGAAAGTTTCTGAATCAGTGGATATAAGTCACAGGATCCTCAATTCTCAGGTTGAAAATTGTCATCTTCTGTGACATCACATCCAACAATTTAATTTGACGGGACCTACAGAACAAAACTGCATCAAACTACACACCTTGTGTCCAAATGTAGCATCCTCGGAGGCCAAGACTTCAACCTGAAATCATAAGGAGAAAGATAATTTCAAATTTAGCCACTACCAAGAACCTCTCTCTCCTGAGCACAGCACCACAGTCCAGGCAAAGAAGAGATCTGTATGGAGAGAGGCCAGGCTGGGTCAGCCCTCAGAAACCTACATATGGCAGGACACACGGAACCAACAGCTGACAACAGAAAACCTTGAGAGAGGAAACTCAGAAAGCATGCCTCACAACACAAACAACGTTTCTCAACCTAAACGACGGAAAGATTATCTGTCAGTGTCCCAAATTTTACTGTACATCAGCTGGAACACTGTTCTCCATATGGCGTCCTGGCTACACCAAAAAGCTGCCTGAGCACAAGCAGAATCATCTACCATGATAACTCCCTGTAAAAAAAAGGCTGAAAATATCTGAACTCTTTCCCTCCCATCATCTTCTAACCAGGCTGGGTGCTCCTGCACCAGCATCAAGTTGGAACAGCGCTAATGGGAAACTCTGAAGCGGAGATCTCGCTTGCAGGCTCTTGCCCTGTCTTGAGCATAGCAAAGTCTTTGAAAACTGTAGAATTCGGGGAACACAAACTCCGCAGGCAAAGGTTGAGACTAGTCAGCTGCAAAATACAGCGAATGTTTGAAAGCTGGAGAAGAGCAAGCTGCTGGGTCATCCAGTGCTGCTCCAAATCAAACTCCTTGCTGGCTGCCACGCACCACACAGCTCTAGGGGCTGATACGCACTAACCCGAAACAACAGGCAAGAGACGCAGAAAAGCAGGCACACTGATTTTTCATTAGGCTCCTTACAAATACTTCACACTTCAGCACCTTTCACATGAGAATCTCAGTGCTTTTATGCATTTTAATTAATTAAGCTTCCCAGTACAGCAGTGAAGTAGGAAATGTCATCATCCCAATATACAGATGGAAGAGTGATGCAGAAAGAGGTTAAATAATTTCTTAGTAGTCATGTGCCAAGCCAGGGACACGCTCAGCAAAAGAATCCCAGATTTCTACTCCCGGGCTCACAGTTTAACAACTAGGAAATTCTCCATTTCTCTGATTTACATCCTATTTAAAATGCCTACTGCTGCACTGTAATTTATACAACTAGTATAACTATAACTAATGTATCTAATCTCCAGTTTAACTTAAGAAGAGTGAAGGATTTAAAGCAAATCAAGAGGGAAAAAAAATGAATGTCAAGTTTCAGCCTGAAGCACGTTATAATGCCAGAGTTATAAACCCCTGAATAAGGGGGTTTATAATGGAGAGGCTGATAAACTAACAATGATGGCAGCACTTAAATATATTTATGTCATGATCTAGTAACATATGGTATCTCTTCATCTCTAAATTAGAAAAGGGGGAAAAAAAAGGCTAAGGAGATAAAGCATTTATAGGAACTAGGAATAAAAGAAGAAAATTAATCTGAAGTTACCCAATTGTTACCTGTCCAGCTGATTAGGAATGGCAGTAAGAGTCTACAAAATAGCATCTCATTCAATAGGAGGTAGGAAAAAAAAAATCCAAGTAAATAAAATCAATCTAAAATGATATGTATTAGCTACTAATATTAAACTTCTAATCCTTTAGGCACTTTATAAATATTAAACAATCAGTCCTGGTGAGACTGATAAATATCCATAATATATTTTACAGATGAAGAAACAGACAGAGGGTTAAGTGACTTGCCCAGGGCCAAAAAGAGAATCATCAGCCACTGGATTGCAAATAACAGTATGACTGCCTGTCACAATACAGTGCTCTACTCAGATGTTTGAGTGGCTTCTGAAAAAAGTCATTCCAATATCAGAAGCAGTCCGGTTAGGGTTAATGTGGTACCCAGTTAAACTGTGAGCGCTCATTTTCACTAGGCTTACTGTTTTGGTACAACATCCAGCTATCAGAACTAGACAGCCCCCAAAACTTGAACAATCTGGTTCAAAACTTACCCAGTTTTCTCTGTCCAGTATTGTGCCAGTCACATACCCTAGATGCTACCTCCTGGGTCGTTAATGCTTATTACTCTGCTGCACTTCTCTTGTGGAGATCCATCAGCAAAACTGGAGCCTCCTCTGTGTCGCCGGGTTCCTCTCTGACTCCCTCCTTGAACCCAGACGGGCTGCTGACTCCCTGCCAGCCACAGCCCACCCTGCCTCCCTTGCCTGATGTCCCTTCCTCTTCCACCTCCTCTCCTTCCAGATACAGCCCAGTTGGGCTGATGGCCACGACAAGCCTGTCCAGAGCCTTCTGCCCTGGGCTCCCACAAGGCTCCCAGCTGCAGGAGCACATGGCAGGTGGCACAAACTCCTGCACGGACTCACATGGACCAGGCAGAGCATCCTCTGTTTGGGCTCCAAGCTCTGCCTCACCTGCAGAGGCCAACTCATCACGCAGGGACCTTCGCTGCAGAGCACGGTGGCATTGCAAACACAATGGGTTGTGCTAATCAAGCTCCCGCTCAGGGCCAAGAGACTGCCGGCGACTGCCATAGTTTCAAAACACATGAATTAACACGGCACAGTGACCAGCACCTTGGCAAAGCTCAATTCTCCTCCTTTTCACTGAGAAACTGAGAAGAGAAACAAACTGTGACATCAAAGAGTAAAGCAGAAGTTTAAGCTGATGTATTATAACTTACTGTTAGTCTCTTTTACATATAAAAATATCTTTTTTTATGCTTAGAAAATCAAGGCTTGCAGAAACAATAAAACGGTTTGGAATGCAGTTACTGGTGTAGGTAATAATTCTAATAAAAAATGCTATTGAACAGGTCTAATAATGCCAATTCTGTTTTTCCAAGAGGGATCACACCATTTCAGTGATAAATACTCGTCCCCACTTTGCAGATGATGCAATAAAATATCCTCCGTTTTCTTTGTTACTACTGTGTTTACCAGTGTACTAGTGGGTTAGACCATTCTCTGCATAAAAGGCAGTTAAGATCAGTAAGAGACAAGTAGCTGCTGACACCGTAAGATACACAATATGAAGTACTGAAACAAGATGTGGGACAAGGTGACGTTTTCCTCATGCTGAGTTTCAAAAAACAAAACAAAACCAAGCTTAAATGCATTACAACCTAGGCTGAGCGGACCCCCCTCTAGTGGGAATGAGAGTGTACTTCAATCAGCACCCACGTATTAGCAAGCACCACATTTCTCTTAATCATCTTTAAAACATATCATTTCCATTCCAATAAACAAAAAAAATGTGCAAGAGATTCATTATTGCTTCAAGATAACCAGACATTAATTAAGAACTACTCATTATATACTTATTTGTGGCACTTACACATTTCCTATTTCAGTTGTCTATTCTGACTGTACATACGTAAATATATTATATTGGGCGGGGCGGGGGGGGGTGTTTTTCTTTTACAGTGAAAAAAATCACTGCATTATTAAAAAAAAGCCGACTTGGTTCTCAAGTTAAGTGCTGTTGATTTTGTGTCTATCTATCTGTAGCAAGATACAGTAGCTCTGCCCTGGGCACTGCTTTGAATCTTTGCTGAATGCCCCTCTCCATCTCCACTTCAGCCCACTTCCCACAGTACAGTGTTGTAGCTGAATGGGGCTGTTTGCCCTGTTTTTTGTTTCTATGTAAAAGCAACTTTTAATCACTGTTCATTGGTGGTTTTTCCAGTTTATCTAAAGAATCAAAAAGCTTTCTGCTTCTAATAAACAAACCCAAACCACACTACAGTATCTTGGGCTAGAAGGCTACTGTAAGTGGTAAGGGGTAAACGATGAAGTAGTATTCTAGAGAGAGTGTGTATTAACCACACACTGCAGATCTATTACAGGAGACACAAATCCCACGGCTGGAGCAAGTCTGTCCTGCAGGGGCAGCACCAAGAAAACCTGTGGGCTCCCCAGCCATTTTAACCTACCTGTCAAAAAGACAATGAGTTGAATCACAGAATGGTTTGGGTTGGAAAGGACCTTAAACATCATCTAGTCCAATGCCCTGCCATGGGCAGGGACATCTTCCACTAGACCAGGTTGTTCAAAACCCAATCCAGCCTGACCTTGAACACTTCCAGGGATGGGGCATCCACAGCTTCTCTGGGCAGCCTGTTCCTGTGCCTCACCACCCTCATGGTGAAGAAAATTATCCCATTCAATCACTCCTTGTTTAAAGGGATACCCTGACAGCCCAGATCATAAAATACTTAGACACAGATCAAAACCTTAACGAGCAATGCTGAACCATACGTTTTTGGAACAGAGATGTACAACCTAGTGATCAGATGAGACAAGGAACTCTGATAATCTGGTCTTCTCCAAAGCCATACTTGGCACGGATCTGGTCCTCAGCTCAGTCCAGCTTCTTGTTGTCTCATCAAGACTTTGTTTGAGATAGGATTAGCCGGAACTGAGCAAGCGCCACAGGAAGTGGAATACCGTTAACAAGAGAAATTACAGCTGCACTTAGTACCCAGACTGTTATCCGAACAACAGAATATGAGGTAGTAAGTATGCAAGGACAAAATAATTAACTCAAAAAAGACAGAGGTCACAGAACCAGTCCCCATCCTTTTTGGGGGGAATCTGAAAACAAGTACTAAAAATAATTTCTGATGCATGTGGATTTCCATATAACATCCTGTTAAAATTAATGCTGAAAAGGATCATCGATCTATGTTTAACTACCCAGGCAAAAACTCCCAATACAACACACACTTAACGCTGCTCTCAGACGGGGGTCGGAGCTCCTCAGAGTTCATCTAATAGAGCCGCTCTTTGCAGCTGGCAGGTGAGGGGGTGACAGCTACTCCGGCAAGGAACGCAGCAGCCTGGAGCAGCTCTGATCCAGACAAAATATTCTGCGCAGGCACTTACGGTTTCCATGGGTCACACACGAGAATTTGCCCAGCTGGCTGCAAATTTTATAGGCTTTCTATTGTCATTTATTTGACATTATTATTCTAGGAAAATTACAGCACGGGGCTTCTCTGATACCTAGAGGGCTTTTGCCAACTGCCTGCTTGCTAAAAAGGCATGCCTCTGGCACTTTTAAAATATGCTCAAAACAAAATAAATGTATATGTTAATACTTGCATTTTGCAGTACTTTGGTTTTCTCTGTTTGGTAAAGATCAATCAGATCAGACACGACTCTCTTCCCTGTGATAACAAAATCCCAAAAGAATGAGGAAATACAGGTGCTTCAGTGAATTACTGTCAAATTACCTCTCGCTGTTGGGGTGGTGCACTTGCTCAATCGTGATAAGATAAACTGCATCACACTGCCCAGTTCATAACCAAACTTGGCTCTTGTACCCATGGTTTGTTCTCTGACTTACACAGGAGCTCATGGCAGGTTGGGGGAGGCTCTGTACCCCCAACAACTTAAAAATTGGATGCATTTGTCCTGGTGCAGAGCAATGCAAATGCAACTCCAACTACTATTTCCCCACAACAAGCTTGCTGAGCTGTCTATAGAAAATAGCCTGGACAGCGTGAAACACGGAGGATGCTGTAGTGTTTGACGCAGGTATACCCTCACAAACCTTTCTAGTGCAGATTCTCAGCTTTTAAGGTTTTTCCTTCAGCCCACCCAACCACACACCACCAGTTCTGAACCCATCTTTTTTAAACAAAGGTGACAAGAAGTTAATCCAGTTTTCATTTCTCAAAGTCCTTAGGAAGTTTCTTTCAAAGACTGAATATGGCTATAGTCATTCATATCTTCACAAAATCCAGCCTAACTAGCTGCACTATCTCCTCCCTTTGCCTTCCTTTTAAAGTAATTGAGTATTCAGCAACTGTAGAAGATGGTTCTTCTCTTTGGAGCAGGGACAAATCTAAACGACCCACACAAGTTTCTGGTAATTCTTCGAGAACTTACTGAAGGCACACACAGCTTTTAATGCATGCAGTACTGCAGGAATAAACTTTGCTAACTGCGACAGCCCTCCCTTCCCCTTATTGTCTGCTACCTGCCACCAGTTTTATTTTTTAATGGCAATCATGCGTGTACTTCAGGCTAGGTTTCAGGTCTGTAGCAAACGAGGACCAGGCATGTTCCCTGGGCAATCTTCGAACAAACACATCAAAGACACGCCTTTGTTACGACCCTGAATCTATGCCTGGAATAAAGGCATGGCAGTCACATGGTATATATCTCATGAATTAAGGACAGATCAGCTGAGATTTCCTCACTTGTTATACAAAGTTCGTTCAGACTACATACTCAAGGCCTTTTGGTTAAGTATTATAAATTCCATCTCCTCAAAGCCTGACCTGTGTAAAAACTGGATACAATGTGACCCAGTTCAGGACAATTATTTACTAAATCTGGCATCCACTTTTTCTTAGACTTTCCCTTTAATTTGTTTGTTCTTTCGGGTATCAGTCATTTATCTTGTAGCTCACCAGGTCTAGCAATAATAAAGATCAGTGTTCTAATTTTTGAAGCCACAATTTTTACCTCCAAAAATACAAATTAAGTAACAAAACGATCTCTCTTTAAAAGACAGAATAACTCCGTGT
The DNA here is from genome assembly GCF_036013475.1 of Columba livia. NCBI lineage: Eukaryota > Metazoa > Chordata > Aves > Columbiformes > Columbidae > Columba > Columba livia. The sequence continues at coordinate 64,707,169 of NC_088604.1, forward strand.
GCTACTTTTGTGCTAAAATGGTTTGAAAAGATGTTTCAAGAAACTATCCTGAGCTTGAATTGCTTATTAATTCTCCTCATTCTCCTTATTAGCATGTACAGACAACACAGTGGCTCAAGGACACAGCTCGCTGAGGCAGCTCTGTACTTGGTAAGCCCGTGTTCGAGATAAAACACAACAATGCCTCACGTTCTTAAAAGCTGTTTAGTAGAGCAGATCTGTCCTGTTCATATTTTTAAACTGTTTCTTAAATGTCCGTATTTTGGGGGAAGCTGATTTACAATGACAAAAAAAATCATTCTCATCTTCAACATTGTGCCCATTCTTGAACATGCTATTGACTAGCCTGCTGGTTTAGTCTCCCATTGCAAATATTTTGCAGAATCCTGGGATCAAGGCCAATCCCTAAGAAGCAAAAAAAATTAGACTCTAGATATTAGCTAACTAAAAGCAATTACCATCAGCCTTGTGAGACGTAATACTTACAAGAGAATTACATATATTAGATGTAACTTGGGAGAATAAAAGTTTTGTGTTATGAGGCAATTCCTGTAACCTCAAAAAGACCGAAAGGTACGAACATATTTAGGTCTGCACCAGGAAACAACCATTACAAATCTCAGATAAACTGACATTTGAGACTGTGTACATCTCTGCTCAGGGCACGCTCACTGCAGGGGAACCTTTGAGACCAGTCTGTGAGCACAATCCTGTCCCTTACAATTCTGCTGTAACTTATTTCTCCTCAGATACCATATAAACAGTTGACCAGCGGCAAATTATTGACAGTAACATGCTCATCTGCTACTATCACGAGGAGATGAAACAGGTAGGATATAAATACACACATACACATGCACATGTTTTCCCTTTGCAAATACGCAGACCAATTCTTTTGTATCTTTCTCTCATACTGTTTTTCATATATATATGCAAAGATGTGTAACATAGTTAGTTCTTTCATACCAGAACACTGCGTGAAACAGAGTAACTGCACTGCAAATTAGCTTTCGATATTTATTTGTTTGACAATGTAGAGATCAAAATGACTGTTGTACTTAGACAGAAATCTCAGAGCAGTCTCTATTTAATTTCCCTTAAGAAAACAGTGGTAGATATTATAAAAACAAAACTCCAGCCTTTCATCCTCACACATTCTAATATATGGGAAAACCTGAAAAACTGTCATCATACCACATGACATAAGCAGTAACAGTTACTGCCATCGGTGAGCCTTTTATTTAGGTGCTGTGTCTGCCCCTTCTCTAACCCATTTATATTTCTCACTCTCCTATTCCAACACCACGATCTCATTTTCATTCTGCACTTCCAAAACTGGGAATCATTAAACCTCGTCTACTGAAGCCCACTGCCAAGTGTCTCTACAGCAGCCCCCTCTGTGGGCGACCACACTCTCAGGGTGCAGATGGACCCTGCTACGGAAAACACCAGAAAAGGTTAAAATGTTTCTGCCCTGTACTTGCAGTGCTGGAGGTTCCCACTGCCACAGCTCAGCACCCAAGGGGCCACCTGAACACCCCCAACAACCCTTTTCAGACAAAATTCTAAACAGAATATGCCATCCACCAGCAACTAGGGGGTGGTACCGAACATCTGCAGTGCCATAATGCTTTCAAATATTCCAGAAAGTTCCAGCAAAGCATGTTTTAAAGCTGCCCTCACCAGCAGGGAGGGTTTTTTCTGTTTAAGGCCGCAGCTACAGAGTACCCTCCGTGCTCCCTCTCAATATAATTACTGCACATACCACCTGTAAAAGAGACAATAAACACAGTCCTAGCTAAAACTGCACTTCTTACCTTAACAATCTTGCCTAAAAGATGTCAAACAATCCACAGCAAAAAATGAAGATAAGTGACCAAGGACAAAATCTTTACAGAAACAAAGCTTCAAGTTTCAACTCCACACCCTTCTGTCAGCAGCTTTCTCATTTAATTGAGCCCGCATACAACCAACATCAAAGATACTAAGCTATTTTGTGCTGAAAATATTGGAAGCATGTTAGGAAGAGGTGGCAAACAGAAAGGATCTGTCAAAGGTAACAGATGTATCAAGGGCACCAAGCACTGTGAAGGCGACGTTAATTATCTATGCTGAAAAAGAAAAGGTGTTTGAAAAACAGAAACTGTTTCCAAAAGATTCAACATATTCCTATTGTGCTCAGGAGAAAAAGCTTCCTGCACCTTAGACAGTATTTTAGGTATGCGGGTTAAAAAGCTTTTTTTTTTAGGCAAGGCAAGCACACAATGTTGAGAGCAGCCTGTTTCAGAAACATGGCTTTAACTTCAAAACCTTTACTGTGTCTCACAACCAATTCCAATCATAAATTGCATTCTTTATTCCTGCTTTTAATGGAATGGGTAACTTTCACAACATAGCTGAATCTCTAAAGTAACAGGGAAAAGAAGAACACCTTTCTGAGCACCTTTTTGTAATTTCGCACAATCTCCACAGTACTTTCAACTCCTGCCCTACAAGGATTGCTTCATTTTTCCTTTTGCTTTACCTGAAAGAAGTGGTACTTTTTGAGATTAAAACACGAATAAGCAAAAAAGTCGCACGCAGGCAAAATTTTTCACCAGAGGACCTACCCTACATACAGCTCATGTTCTTATTTTTTTCTAGACTGTATATGGTTCTGCTTGCTCACAACGTAGTTCTGAGCCAGCAGAAGAAACCAATTCTTCATTATACCTATGCTCCTCCTCTTCACCTGCCCTCACAGGACTGGTGAGGTGGGACTTTCTGCAGCATGATTTTGAGAAAACTGGTTAACACAAGAACAACCCTCTTCATCTCCAACAGAAAAAAAGGGAAAGAAAAAAAAAAGGAACAGATCAGAAAAGAGATGTGAAACAATTAAAAGCAAGGAAAGCCTCCACCTTTACTAAAGAAAAGACTGAAGCATATTTCTCTGAAGATAATTAAAACATACTAAACACATGTCTGATATTGCACACTCAGCTAAATTAATATAGTTGCCATAGGAGTGTGATATGATGGACAATGGACAACAGAACCACGGTGGTCTACGCAACAGTAAATTATGTGGGGAAATGGCGCAGGCAATTGCCGGCAGGGATGTAACAGGCTCTCAGAACCTGGTCCCCACTTTCTCACCTAGACAGTTTTTTCTGACACCCTCTTCTCCCGTATCAGCACTATGCAAATACAGAGGGTGGCTAACACTGGCAACGTCTGGGTAATTCACTTGGGCATCATTTGGGCATCGTCATTTCCAGAGCACAGATTTGGAAGGGATGGTTTCCACAACAAAGTATCAACACACCTGCCAAACAGTCAAGCAGAAGGAATCCCCTGGGTAATGTTCCGTATTTCATACGGTAACTTGAAAAGGTAAATCTGTGGCACAAGACTCAGTTGAACTGAATTATTTTTGCTAATGACCTGAACTTTTCTCTTGAATTATTTTAGGCTGTGTCCCCATTGCCTCCCCATGAGGCACAAAGATTGGTAAATACTCTGAGTGTGTTAAGTGCTTTAAAAATTATTCGGATGTCACAGCTAGCCAGTTTTTGACCCTTCCGGTATGAGGATTTAAGAGTTTACTGGGAAAGAACAAGTGCTTCAGTCAGTGCCATAACTCCTCCACACTCTTCCAGCTCACAACAGCAACACAATTCCTCAGAACTGAAGGAAAAACCACCTCTCAAATCTAGTCCAGCTTTACATCCAACCTTTCAACGGGGCAGGCAAAAATACCAGCTCTCCTAGGAGAGTCACTTCAGTCCTCAGTAGGGTGCATAATAATAAAAGCCTCAATAAACTGACAAAGTTTTTGTGTTTTGTTTCTCTTTCATTTTACTCCGAGTTCTCTAATAGAGAAAAATGAACACAAGCCCTGAAAACATCCTCCTCCAAAAACACACATTCCATGATTCAAATGAACAAAGTCCAAATCTCCATACAGGAATCAAATGGTGAGGTCTCCTCAAATACTTGAACTACTTACACAAATTGGTACTTTTTTCACCAAAGCAAGTGCACAATGTAAAATTCTGCAGAACACTTCAGCATTTCACTGTTTTGCTATACCCATAAACAACAAAAAGATTTAACTCCAAATTCTTCTCCAAGTTACTTCAAGCAAATAGCAGCTCACTTATAAAAGCCTGATTAATTGCAGAATCTTGGCTTCAGAATTCGGTTACATGTTAGAATATTAAAAAGTCTGAAGTCCATAAACAATGACTATAAAACTGTTTATAGCATTTTTAGTATTTTGTTTGAATATTGCAGTATGAATTACAAACGCACTTTTCCCTGCCACCCCCCCTTGCTCCCCCTTATTTGTTTGCTGCCGTTTCTTCATGCCAACAGAACTAGAACAACACTCAGGGTGAGAGGAGGGAGAGAGGATGTGGCAGGCTATTGACACGCCACCTCCTCGCAAACTCTGATTCTTCATTGTGCTTTATGTGCCTGCTCTGTGAGTTTTATTCTGGGATCTACAAGGGTGCTTTTGGATAATTGCAGCATACAAGCCAGCATTTTTTTCCAGCCTGTCTCAATTTCAAAGTAAGCCCCCCATTCATGCTTTTACTATTATATTATTAAAAGTAAAACAGCAAAACAAATCAATTGCTAACAGCCACGTGCAGTTTTCTAAACTTAGCATTTCTGCACAACGGTGTGCATATAAGGTAGTATTCAGTGCAGCAGTACATGCTCAGGCACGAGAACCTTGTATAAATCCTCAACTTCAATGACCATTTTTGTAAAGATTTAATTTTTATGCACATATGTATTGCACAGGTCAGCCTAAAAGAGGATACAGCAAGTACCCAAGCAAATATTTTTCTTGCAACTTTTCCTGAAGAACTAAACCCCAGCACTCACCCTGTTTTCCAATTACTGTATCCACACCAATTAGAACGATAAGCTGGCAACCCTGGAAACTGCTTTTTATATTCACTTTAAGCTCATTTTACTCAGAATGTAAAGAAAGACTTGAACCACAGTCTCAAAGGTGAAAGGCGAGAGTTTTAATTTCTGGACTATGCAGCCCTGGCAGGTCTTTTCAACACTTTATGTTTGGTGGAGTCCATTTTGTTTCTGTATATATTTCTACTAAGCTTCCCCTTTTCCCTTAAAACAAATAATATATCACTGTATTTATAAGGAAGGCAGTCATGGACAGGTTTTGCTGCAGCCCATTTGTTACGTCTGAGTTTACAAACAGCTGTCCCAAGCATCTCCACTGGATACAATTTTAGTCTAGACAGAGGAAATCCAAGCTACTGCTGCCCAAACAGCATAAACACAGGAAGATTTTCAATCAATCACTTCATTAATAGGAACACGTCTAATAATACACGGGGAGGGTGTTTTGGAAGAAAGCCTATTTCAGAGCCTGAAACAGTGTAATTGCATGGCATTGTTCTTGTGCTAGGCAGGGCTATGGAACGACACTCTCACAAACCAGATTTTGGTGCCATGGTAGATTTCAATAAATGAGCCTTGTTTCTCCAACACAAGTGGCTTTCAAGACCACTGACAACTTTGAATTAAATGGTAAAAAGACTAAACAAGACTTGCACAGCACTGGCATTCATCTCCGCTTTGATACAATCAGGTCAGTGCCCCACACAAATATATTTCTAGCACGACCATTATTTCTGGCTTTCTTCAAGTTGTTTTACCTGGGAAATAGCATTAAATACAGCAGTTACTATCATACTAATTACTTTCTTCTGTTCTCCTCTGTGTCACCCTGTTGTCTGTCGCTCAACACGTAAATATCTAGAAACAAACTCCTTCTAATGCAGTTATTTCTTTGTTGCTATGTTTTTAGAGAAGAACACTGCGTCCTCCCTTCTTATGTTTGGAGCATCCACACACTTAATTCCAAAAATAATTCAAAAAATAAAATAAAAAAGAGGAACATTGCAAAGCTTTCTACCTCCACCCCCCACAGTGGAGGAAGGAGAAGCAGCTTTTCTTCGGTGCTTATTATATTTTTTTGTTCCTGAGCAGTAGCTGTCCCTTCAACAGGCTCAGTTTACGATCATGATCTCAGAACAACTTTTACCAGTGGGTGTCAGTGTAACAGTGTAATGATATAATGGGGGGAGGATAGGGAGAAAACATGAAAAAAACGAAGATTAAGTTTTTTTACATGCTACATTTATACAAAAAAAAAAAAAAAAGGAGAAAATGTGAAAATGCTTCCTTTCAGAGCCTATTTCACTGCTGATCTATTATACAAAAATTCTCTAATTTTGCATGTGTTTGTGTTAACATGCCCAAAGTAATTAATTTCAATTTTTGTTTTCCAGGCCTATGTATGTTCTGTGTGCGTACACACACGCACACACTGTAAGCATTTGGAATATAAACCTTTTCCATCGTCTTGACGAAATGAGACTGTCTCTTTAATTGAAATTTCACAGTGAACAGTTAAGAGGCTCTGTGGACCCCAACTTATTAACCTGTGCCAATTTAACTAGTATTACTCAAGAGGTTCAAAAACCTAAAAATAGGTGTTAATCTGTGCAGACTGACAGCAGCTAATCAGTACCTGCCCTGTCACAACTTCTGTCCCTCCTACTCACTGGGGGGAGGAGGGGAAGTACAGCACATGGGGAGGGCAAGAAAAGGAGAGCTCTGGGTTTTAAAAAAAGTATATTGGGTAGAGCTCAATTTGAAAACTTGTTCCCCTACCAGCAAGCGATGGCTTCCTGAAATCAAGAACTACTCGAACCAAATCCTTCTGTCAAAGCGATAAAACCCTTCATTTTTACTAACCATAAAAATAAACAAGCTTAAAAGAACACTGGCCCTAGTTTCAAGTCTAATTAGATGCATAACGTGCATTTGAAGTTTTAAACATGCAACTTTTGTCTTTTGAAATGTCGTTACATTTATAACCTGGTTCAGAGTCTTTCTCCACCAAAGCAACAAGGGCATGCATGGCTGTTTACACAGGTACCGATTCTTCCCTTGCCCAGCTCCCTGCACTAACCCGGTCCCTGTGCTTTGGCGACAACCCCAGCAGTTACGTGCTCACATACCCAGCTGCCTTTTATTAATATAAACAGAATGATCTGCTGAGTGAAGAGCAACCCAAGCTGCAGATTACGGACTACCGGCTGCCGCAGCTACAGGGACAACTGTAGCTCTGCCCTTAAAACCATACCCCGGAAAAGTGGATTTAAAAATAAAAAAAAAAAAAAAGAAAAAAGTGTCAGTTGGGCCAGCTCACAACTAAACTGTCAAAAATAAGCACTGAACTAGGTTATGCCTTTCTGTATATAACTCGTGCTGACCGGGCTATGCCGGATTTTGTTAAAGCGAAGAAGTATCTTCCCGAGTAAACCATTAAGCCATCACGGTCAGATTTGCAGGAAGTACCAAAATAATGTAAAACAATCCTGTAAAGCCATTGTTAAGAGGAGGAAGTAAACAACAGTGGGTTAATGGGGGAGGGGGGGAAGGGAGGCGCTTTGCGAGTCTCTTTCGTGCGTGGCTTATGAAAAAAGGCGGCGAAGGGCGCCGCTCGGGCTCCCGTTCCCGCACCGGGAACAAATGGCCGCGGCCCCGCCGCCCCGCGCCCGCAGCTGCGCCCGCGCCCCGCCGCGCGCCAATGGCGGCCCGCCCGCCCCTCCCCCGCCGCCGCGCGACCAGACCTGTTTTTGTCTGCCTCAGTGAGCGGCGCTCCCGCCCGGCTTCCTCCCCACACACACCCCCCCGGCCTTATTTTCCATCCCTGTTCAACCATCAGCCACTCGCTTTAATTACGCAGAACGAGTTGCAACTCATCCAGGCTGAAAGTTATATTGAAAAAGAGCGAGCGAGCGTGGGGAAAGAGGACGGGAGGGAAGAGGGAGATGGAAACGGGAGAAAAAAAGCAGCCGAGGGTGGAGTTAGAGCCGGGGAGGGCACGATAAACAAGGCTCCTTCCTTACAGTAAATTTTAATGCAACTTTTTATTTTAAGCTTTCTCCAAGGTCAGCAGAAACTCCCCTCTCCGCGTTTCTCCTGCTCTGCCAAGGCTCCTCAGAAAAAGATCAGTATCTTTGGTGCCTATCCTTTTAAGACACCACCTAAAAAAAGGAGGGGGAAGCGAAGTCCCAAGGGCTCCCACCTGCGCTCAGCCCCGCAGGCCGGGCGAGGCAGGCCACTGAGGAGCGGGCCCCTCTACGCGAGTTCCCAAGTTTCCGTGTTTAGGCCGCCTCCAGGTTTCGCTGCTCTTTAAGCCACTCTGAGGAATTGAACAAGGGCCACTAAAAGCCAGAGAGAGGAGAGGGCGGCCTTGGGCAAGGAGAAGCCGCCTGCCATTTGCCTGGGCCCCGGCGGGGCGAGTGTCTGCCCTCAGCACGCAATCCTCCTCAGCGTTTATGTGCATTTACAAAGGCACATCTGTGCGTGTTGGAGGGCCAGCCTGACGTGTTCGCTGCTCGCAGCAGCTGCGGTTTCTGAGGAAACAAGGCTGATTTTCTAGTCAGGCTGGAAGGGCTTTTTTCTCTCCCCCCCGCCTTCCCCGTTCCAAGCGCCTACGTGCGGGGGAGGGGGAGCGGGAACGGCGGGGGGAGGAGAGGCGGCGCCGCAGCGGAGCCTCGGGAGGCGGCGGGGGAGGGGAGTGGAGGGGAGGGGCGGGCCGCGCCGCGCCGCGCGGGGCCTGCCGGGAATCGGCTGGGGCCGCTTTCCGAGGGCGGCTCTCGGTGTCGCAATCCCGCTCGCTCTCGGCTGTTGGTTTGGTGGGGTGTTCTGTGTTTTTTTTTTTCTTCTTTACTTCAACGTTTGTAGCCGACTGTTGCGCGAGGCCTCGGAACTGTCAGGGGCTGTCTCGCACCGTTTGCCAAAAATCCCTTTAATCCTGCCAATTTGGGAGAAAAACAATCAAAAAGGAAAAAGCCCCGCTTAACTAAGTCCTCGCACTTCGGGGTCCTGCGGGGCGGATTTCCACGGTTTCCCCTTGGCGGGCGTCCCCTTCTGCTTCCCCACCGCTTCTCGAAAGGCAAACGGTTAATTCGAGCCGCTCCAATTATTTAAATAGGCGGCAGATTTCCAAAACGATAACATTTTGCAGGGGATGAGCACATCTGAGCAGGGGGGTTGTCCTTCCCCTCTCTCCCTCGCATTTTCCCCAGTCTCTCTCTCTCTCTCCCCCCCCCCCCCCCTCTTTTTTTAAAAAACCCTCGGCCCTGGCAACCAATAAACCAGATAAAATTCCCGTCCCGATGAATGATTAACTCCGGCGCTGACACGCAGGCCGGGCGGCGGGGGAGGACAGCGGGGGGGTGCGGCCAGCGAGGGGCCCGCGCGGGGAGGGGCTCGCGCCGCAGCAAACCGCCGCCCCCCTCAGCAACCGCCGCCGTCTCTGTGTCGTCCCCCCCCCGCCCTCCCGAGGGGGCCTTCGACACCCTGTGCTGTAAGGGCTGCGCTACCTGCGTCGGGAAAGAGACGGAAATTAATTAAAACTTAAAGGCCGGAGAGCGAACCCGGGGCCAACAAGGACACGCCAGGCGAGATCAAATGTTCCAAGTTAAAACGAGCGCAGCGCTTCGGCTCCCCTGTTCTACCCGCCCCCAATAAAACCCTCTAATAACGAAAATTGAAGATTAGGGGGGAGGGCAGAGACTACTGCTGTTCCGACAACGACGGGAAGAAATAAAAAACCAGATAAAATACACATGGAAAGACTTGTGCTAAGTTCGGTAAAGTACTAATTGACTGTAATAGGCAAAGGTGGAAGATAAAGGAAACATTTGTGTTCTTTGTTCTGATACTAAAAGTGTCAGATAAAATCCCTTGTAGCGGTTTATTTTTAAAATGTCCAAACATTTTCCTGTGCACACAGCATAACAAATTAATTTCACTGATGTTTAGCACTTGAGATCACTGTAGACAAGCAAGGAATTGATTCCGAGATATGAAAGCTAATGTTACAAATTTTTCAAACTTGGTTGCCTACTATTAGGGTACCTATGTTCATATTTAGTCACTGAAATAATTGGCCTAATTTTCAGAAACTATAAGCACTCACATTTTCAATTAATTTCACATCTCTGAAAATGAGGCCATTACATATTTAAATTTGACCTAGGTTTGAAAATTTTGGTTGTTATCTCCGAAACAGGAAAAAAAATCTCTTAAAGTGAATTACAAGCAAATACTGGCATACTTACTTAACATCAAATATGGAGAGACTAGAAAGGGAATATGTATTTATTTGGCAGTGGTATCTAGTGCTACAGAAGCTACATGACAATGGCATTAAAAATATTCAAAGCTCTATTTGAATCTGATACTTAGATTGGTTCCAGTTATTGCCGTGGAAAAAAATATGAACAACTTTCACCTCAACAGGAAACAAAGCCCACACTTACAAATTGTCAGGGCTGAACCAACACATTTGGCCATATTAATCAAACTTAACACACATTTTCCCACATGGGAACTGAATTTAAAAAAATCACCTCTGCTTTAAATAGGAGAAAAAGGCAAACTGGGTGAGGACTGCATGCGCATGTATACCTCACTGAATGTAATTTAACTGTTACTTCTAACTGTACAAGGGCTGTTTTTCCCACAATTTGAAATGAACTTTTCTGTAGGTCTGAGCAATGCACAGGGGTGGCTCTAAAGAGTAGTATTAGAAATGGGGGGGGGGGGGAAGTAAGATTATTGAGAAATACCAAAACAATAATGTTTCTTGCCTTCTACCAGAACTGCAGTCAGTTTTACCAAGCCGAAGCACTCAGAAATCAGAAAAAAAACCCAACAAAACATCGAACTTTTAAGAGACAACTTTGGATTCTTTTTATGCATCTTCTAGTTTGTGAACATGAAGTAGGTACTTACGATCATTATTCTCACATCCCTCCTCCTCCATTTTACAAGAGCTAAAAAATGCCCCCCTACAAGCACTGGAATGTAGAGGCTGAACGGTTTTGTTGTTGTTGTGTGTGGTTGATTTTTTTTTTTTTTTTAATCCAAGAAATGATACTCCAGTCTGTGTTCCATCCTCATCTCTTCCCCTCCACCCTGAAATGCAAACCCTGAAGCAAACTCCCGGTCGGATTGCCCTGGGAGCGGGGAGCCAGCCTTCTGCCTTGGCCTCACCCCCATCCAGGGCAGCAGCAACAATCCCTCCTTCTGCCGTGTTCCTCAAAAAAAGGTCAACCCAGTGCCCTGCTGTAATCATTAGGTAATATCTTTAGCTTGATCCAGGTCCTTCATGCAGGGAAAAATCAACTGCAGTGGCTTTAAAAGTACTAGAGCTCCTTGTTGTTAACAGGCCTCCTAGGCACACAGATGGCAGGAAACAATTTATGGTTTTCTTCCAGGAATCCTGCCCCAGCCCTATTGCAGTTGGGGAACGGGGCAAGCAAGGAAGACTTGTGCACTGCCTTCAGGATGGCCAGCGCAAGGTAAAATTTCTAGCCACAATCGTGTGGTTCTCAGATGATTTAACAAAGTTGAAATCCTCAGAGGAACCTAAGGGTTACCTTGACCTGCTAAATTGTTTGAAAAACCTAAATTATCTCATCCTCATCATATTACCTCATGGTAGTTAACTTGCTAAGAATGCTGCTCTTTGATGACAAGCCCTTAAAGGCACAGTGCAGAATCTCACCCACTGTTCTTCCTTTCCCCATAACAGCTTTGAGAGGCCCTGTAGGAATGATGACCTGTCACTTTATATGCCTCTGCAGGCTAAGACAATTTCAAGTAACGGTCAGTATTAAGGGCCAGGGGAAGAAAAAAAAAAGCTTCAGGAACTAAAAGATATGGAGGAAGAAATATCTAGTAAGCTGCTCTGATGTATGGGGGAAAGCACAAATGAATGACTGCTCTCTTTTCAAAGAGAACATGGACACTTTATCAGTACTTTAATATGGACAAGTTCAGGTACAATGACTTGTAAGCAGCAGATGAGACCTTAAATAAAGAAGACGATACTTTTTTCAGTCTTACACTATGTGGGCAGTAACAACAGCAACTGTTCACATATAGAAAGCAAACGGTCTATTTATATTTGAAAAAAAATCTAATATGTACGACCTTTTCAAATGAAAACACTAATGCTTTGTACGTATGATTTTCTAGGACTGCCAACAAGACCATTAGGAGGTAAAAAGCATAAAAAACCAAATGCAATCTCTTTCAGTGTCTGTTAAACAGAAAGTGACCCCAATTCCCCGAAAATAAGCTTTCCAAAACTCTAGAAAAGCAAGAAAATTCCCTTGCTGGTAACTAAATCTCTATTTCCAAATCTTCCAAAATCCAATGGCAACATTTAATACACACACACACAATCACAAAGCTCTGAAAAATGCTTTTAGAAAGTTCTAAGGCAGCCTATACTGCCTCATAGGAATTATTCACATCTCTTTTCCATGCCGTGGAACTAACACTTGAAAGGGAGAATAAGGTATAGATGCATAAATATTTGACATACTGGTCCAATCCTTTTAAAACTTATGAAAATACAGAACATGTGAAAGGAGCCAACCCAGATGAACGCCTACATGATTAGATGAGTGCTGCCTTCCATTCCTTCCCTTTTACCCCTAAATGAAACTGTCATTAGCAGAGTGTCAGTCCCAATATCATCAACTTAATAAAGCAAGATTGAAGCGGGAGACGAAGCCAGTTAATGCAGTCTTCCAAATGCAACCCATATCAGAAGAAAACTGTTTGAAAGGCACGGTGCTGCTTCTAGTGGAGCAAGTAACAGACTGGACAATGGTTCTTGAGGAAAAAAAAAAAGCCAAGATACTAATTTCACCGTACAGAACATTGAAAACCTATATCCAGTAACAGTATGGGTAAAGAAGAAACATGAGAACAATACAAAATTGGGTTATTTACTATTCAGTTCAAGTATTTAAAAACTGTTCAGTAATGAATGATCAGCAGACAAGCAGTAGCTATGTTACACAGATACACCCTTGGGCTCTTAACAGACTAACATTGAGATGAATTGCCACCACTCCTGGATATTTCTCTTCCCCTCCCCCGTCTGATGGACTGTCATCACCACTGTCCACATGTGGGTGGGAAACACCCCCAAAACAAAACCAACATACTTGCTGATGCATTGTATGCGAGGAAATCCTTATATGGTCCACACACACTCCTAACCAGGCTTCTCTGCAAGAAAACCTATTCTAGTAGATGTGGGCAAAAGTGAGAATTCATCATCGTTGGATGAAGTTGAATCTTCTTCAGGGACTGGAATTGTTTCAGTACTGTACAAAAGCCAGGCATCCAAAATATGAGGAAAGCCAAAGAAGTTTCAGCATAGCAATTCAACAACCTATTGAAGTTCTCCTCTTCTACCATGCATCAAGAGATTTACAAACAGAGCTCTCTACATGCTCCATAGCACAATGGGACCAATTTCTGAAACAAGAAACCTCTAACAAAGCTAATTTATTCCACCAGAATGAAATATCCTTCATATTAGGTTCCCCACAACCTTTCATAAACATGTTTTTTATTTGAAAATGTTCAAGCATAAAATTCTTCAATAAATGTTTTTAACGGTATTTTACAGTTACAGGTAACTGTTCTTGTATAAATATTGTCTATGTGTATGTTTTCATTTGGAGTGAAACCATAAGTAAGCAGGGAAAGCCTAAAAAATTTATTTTCTCAGCCCTATCTGCGGAGGGAGACAAACATTACCTCCTCCACGTGCCGGGCATACAGCTATGAAATCAATGGCGCGTGCGCCTCACCTTCAGTTCCTAACTGAGAAATTTTTTTCTAAGGGACTACAAGTAGAAGGATAACAAGATAGTTTATGAAAATGTAGAATATCAACATACCTTAAGAGGCAGAATGTCAATGAGTAAATAACCGTTCCATCTCCTTTAAATGCCTCTCCATGTGAGCTCCAAATTGTACTTCCCACAAAATACCATTTACCTACAGGAGGGCTCCAGAGTCTCTGGGAGATCGAAACTCTGCTCTCCCAAAACCAGAATCAATCAGCCAGGCTCCAAGAGGGTGCAAAGCTTGGTAAACATATTTAAAAAACCCTCTAGGTAATATGTTGGAAAAAACTTGAGAGAAAATCTGCTGGCATTGCCTGAGCTATGGTGGAGCATGCCCAGGTCATCACATGCCTTCCACTTTCCTAACTCGCACTTCCTAACTTCCACTTTCCTTCATAGCATCATTGTGACAGTCTCTGTGTTGCAAGCACCAGGCACTAAGAGTTTCTAGTCACAGATCCAGAAAGCTGAGGGAATCCTCTGGATATTCTTTTTCTTCTTGTCTTGATCACAAAACATGTAAGACATACAAGGAAACCTCAAGCCCTTAAAGCAGAACATGAGCAGATAAGCTTTGGAGACTCAAATGGAGTTCTGACGTGGCCCCATAGGGGAAAACTTAGCTTTTGTCCTAGAAGTTACCTTGTCCTGAAGAGTACTTAATCATGGTTCTAGAACAAGGCCCTGGATCTCTCCTTTCCTTTTGACCATCACATGAAGACAATCATAGTCTTCTCTGCAAAAATAACAGAGAGGGTAGATGGACTCTGGCTGTAACAGATTAATAATCCAGAAGGTAAGGCCGATACTGACATTTAAGTGAAGGACCTACCCCTCAGCCAGTGAAGAGATTGCATGTATCCCTGTGGGATCTCCAGAGGGTGGGGTGAATTAGCACTGAGAAAATCTCTACTTGTGAGTTCCAGGCAGAAAGGGAGAGCAAGTGCAACCTGAACAAACTTAACAGAGGCCCGCTTCTTTTCTGCTCAAGTAAGTAATCCAGAATCCTGGGCAGAGCAACCTGAAACAGGGTCATGTTTGTTTTGTTCCTCTGCAGATACTGCTGAGGAAATAAAATTTTCTGGCTTTCTGTGCTTGCATATGGGTTCACTCACATTTTCAGCCACCCACCAAGCTGAAAATGTGGTTTATCTGGCTATATACATCCATTTAAGATACATTCCCAATCTTCAGTGATTTGAAATTCAAGACTTGCTGAATCAGAGGTCACACATCTTTGTACTAAGTAACACTTGATGGAGTTTTCTTCCACTGATTTGTCCAATCTTTATTTTAAATCCATGTACTTTTTTTGGCATCTGCAACATTCTGCAGCAAAGACATCTACAGCTTAATTTGGTTCTTTTTGTTTACTTTCAGCATGCTACCTTGCTTTGGAAGAGACAGGAGTGGGACTGGACTTCACAGGTGTTTCTGAAATGGCACCACAAGATAGGGCTTCTGCACATTCACACTTGGTCCCAGATTGCAAGAACACGAGCTCTAAAGCACTCAATATTCTTCCCTCAGGAATGTCCCCTATAAGCCAACCACCCAATACTGACATTGATATATTAACACACACACACACACACACACACATACATAAAATCACACCTTTTATGAGCAGGGGACCTGCTCCTGTGCAGACGTGAGGTGGGAATCAGAGGATTCCAGGTTCAGCACAGTTCCTGCACCCATCACTTGCCTCCATTACTGAGCTGAGCCAGAGCAACAATTGCAAACACTGGAACTGTCACTCTTGACACTTTGGTGCTGCTGTTACAAGCTAACATAGCCCAAAATACATGCCAAGAAGTTGGGGGTTATGTGAAGATGATGCTCTTTGTTGGACCAGGTCTATGTCTGTGAAATCTCTTAGTGAAAAGCCAGCCTTTCAGTCTTGGAAAGCACCATTTGATAGGTTAAGTAACTTTGGCACTTGAGATAAAACAACTATCTTGAGTTTTGCTTTAGGAGAAGGAATGAACAACTAATAGAACTTGTTACATTGACTACTTCGCACTTGCCTTACCAGAGGAAGAATGTTTGTTGGGAATACATTGGTTAAACATGCACTGTCAACTAAGTGTAAAATACAATTTGTTTAAATCATGGATTTTGCAAAATTTGAAGTCAGCCTGATTTCCAAGGTAAGGTAAATACCTCTTAAAGTATTACCAAAGTTTTGGAATGACTGCCAGTATTTAATTCCTTTACAAAATACGTTTTTCAGACAAAAATACTCTCAGACAAACTGAATCCATTAACATAATCTTAAAAGGAAAAAAAAATGCATGGGATTGTCAGTCCTGTCCATGGAGCGACACTGTAGAGGAGAAGAAGTTGTTATAAACAGTTCACAAATATTAAAAAAAAACAAACCACCAAACTTCACTGCCCCCATCTCAGTTATACTTGTATCAAGAGTAACTGCAGTAACTTTTTAATTTAACAGGTCAGATTAAATAGGAAGAAAATTTGCTCTGGCTCTTTCTTGTGTTGCTTGTCTTTAAGGAAGGAGGCTTCCTGAATATCAAGACAATGAGTTTACCCTTATCCTATTTTAAAATAACTACTGCACTATGCAGCCAAACTTCTTGGGCTAATAATGAAGACAAGCTCTTCAAAAGAGGAGTTAAGTACAAGACAACCTACTATGGAAATGGTGTTAATTCAAATCCAACTACAACAGCTGAGAGCTATCAGGTCTTCTCACCTCCACAGCATTAGCATCTCTGTGTGTGTCTATATATACACATTTTAAAATAATTTCTTAATGCATTTCTTTAACAAAAACTACGGTTCAAAGCACTTCATGAGTTGGACGGTATTTTAGGCAGGGAAGGATGATGACTACAAAGGTGAGGGAGATTTACATTAAATTTGGCTTTGGATCTCACAAACTACCTTTCAGTGGAAAATCATCTCTGTTCTACAGAGCATGTAATTTACTTGTCTTCACAAAAGGCAGCTGACACTAACGTTCCCAATACAAGGCTCTTTGAGTCTCAATTACAGGAATTAACTCCATTTGGCCTGCCTGGATTTTGTCCCCTTGCCTCGCTGCACCCATGTTTCAATGCAAATTCTGAGCTCAATCAGAACACAAATGATAGCAAATGTCAGGTTATTGGTAAAATATATTTGTAGTTCTTCTCAACAGACCTCAATTAAGGTGATGTACAATCTTCCCCTTTTCAAGAGCTCAGAGCTGTGTTGCGTCTCTCAGTACCAACTGTGTAGATCCATGTTACCTTACTGAACCATCCAAACCTCCCCATCACACCAGCAAAATCTCAAAACCAGAAGTGAGCAAAATGAGATCCACAGAGTTCAACAGGGGAGACAGCATCGTCTTCAGCAACAAGCTGTAGCCTGCAGAGCGTGTGGGTCCCAGCACACAGTGCTCCACGCTGCACCTCCGCAGAAGGAAAAATGAGGATGGCTGCACTAGATCTGCTGCATTTAACAAAAAAACCCAGCAAATAAACACCGTGCTTTCCATAGAGTTTTTATGCTATGATCTTAATGTAAACCTGTATAAAACCAGATTTTTTTTTGCGTAATACGGGAAAAAGCATGTTTCCAATTAATCAAAAAGACCCCAAATCATATAATCCAGTCATAAAGACAGGAAAACTGATTTTCACAATTATTCACAAAAGCTGTTATGTTTAAAATAAATGGTTATTTTCAAAATGAGATGCAAAGCTTTAATGTTATTACATCTCTTAATACCTGCATTGCTTTCATGCTTTGATATGTATTAAAGCAATGGAACACAGCTTTGTGACATGTGATAAGGAATTTTCCATCTTTCTTGTCCAGTTCTGTACGTGTGTGTACACACAGATACACACACATTCTCTCTCTTCCCCCTTCTCCCCGACTCAATGGTACTTGCACAGTTACAGTGTTTCAGTGTGTAAAGTGTGAAGAAAACTTCATTTTTTTCACCTCTGCTTTCACACAAGTATCTAGAAGAAGAGTAAAATAAGGAGGGAAAGTTCTGCTAATGATCCTGTTTGCTTCAAATCATCAACATCTCAGTTTTCATTTCACACACACTCTCCAGCTGGTGCACGCAAGTGACCAGTACCCAGCATCCAGTTAGGCAGTCCATTAATAAGAGAAAGAATACAGAGAAAAGGTTAAGAGAAGACTGCAACTCATTCATAGTCAGTTTTTAGCTACGTTTGTTAGAAAATATATATTCACATAAACAGGGATATGTTAAAAGTTGTATCACAAACAGGACAAATTATTTACATTTTGTGCAAAATGACAGGCTATTGGATGGCTCTGTTTGTCTTTGGAATTAATAGTATGACCAGGATATGCGAGCTGTAAATATATGCAATTGATAAATGAAAACTTGCTGGAAGTAACTCCCTTCTGAATTTTATAAGTACTCTTTCCAAAGTGCCAAAGAACAACATTTCCCTTATAGTTTAATATTCAGACAATCTCTGTGTCTGAAAGCCTGCCCTATTTTACATATTTGGTTGTACAGCAATAATTAAATACATTCTTTAGGGCTAAATGGTACTAGTATTGACCTTGACTTCTACCTACAGCTGCAACAGACAGACTTCTATGGAACCAGTCACAGTAACACACATTGTTTGCTGGGCAGAGGGCTCAGGAGAGAACTCCGTTCTGAACTCCAGTTTTGTCTATCTATGTGAAGAACCAATGGCAAATCAGTGTCTCGCTATGCCTTGGCTTCTAAAGCCTCCCTGTTCCAAAAATCACAGAGACAGGGGGTGGAAAGAAAAGCTTATTTGTCCTTTATCAGTCTTTTGGAAAGCTTAATTCATTGCTCCAGAACTTAAAAACTAACAGAAAAATTTCTCACCTTGCTATCTCCCACACAACAGCCCCCAAAGAAGTAAACTCAATAGTTATGCTGTATCAGCAAATAGGCAACAAAATGAAAAGAGAATAGGGAGACAGGCTTCTAAGACACATACTGCAAGTAGAAAGTTAGCTCCTAAGTGGCATGTTAGCCTTGGGGCCTTCCTCAGGCCCTGGAAAAAACAGAGCAATTAACAGATAACCAAGCTGCGTGTTTTGTTTGCTTGTTTGGGGTTTGGATTTTTTTTTTCCTGTTGTTTATTTTTTAAATGCTCAAGAACAGAGATTATTCATAATTTGCAGATTTCCTAAAAAGCCATGGCAGCCTAATAATGTAATACTGTTATTTGTACTTGTTAACAACAGCAGAAGCAATAACAAAATACTGGAAAAGAAGAGACAGTAGGGAAAGGAATATGATGTTTCCTTTCTTTCTCAGCATTTGGAAAATGGCCTATAGGGAAACACCACTGATTATTTTTCATAGAAATAACAACAGAAACCGTGCCTAGTCCCCCACACTGAGGATTAGCTGCTCAGAGAAAAGATTTTCATTTTCACACATGCACACGTTTATACACACCCTTGGTTTAGATAAATTTGCACAAGCTGCTTTAACTAAACTGATGGGAAGCTTGGCTGCATCTGAAATACATGGTTATTCTGATGGACAAGAGGGTGGGCACTGCATACATGTTGTTCTGAATTAGACAGCAATTTAGGACTTCAGTTTGAACCGGGAAGAGTAACCATGCTTTTATTCAGTTGCCTACTATGAAGCATCTGATCCTGTGACCATAGTATTAAACTCAGGTGGCAAGTGTGTCTGCAGGTGGAAGAAGAAAGACAACATACTTTGATTCTTTTCCCTTTTTAGATTTTAATAAACACCAACAACTTAAATGGAGCTACTCATGCCCAAATTGAACTGTCAGGTTTGGTTCACATGAAACATAATTTACCTTCTCTCTCTTCTTTTCCCTCTCCTCCCCCTTCATTTGTTCTCTCTTTCCATGCAGCCCTTATAGTCCAGTTTGCAAAATCTGAACATTTTATTATAATATCTTTCAGAAGGTACGTAAGAAATAAGTCTGAAAAACCTCCATGACTATGGAACCAGAGCTCAAGAGGAGATCACTCGCTATGGCTTACTCTCTGTTTTAATGTTCAGTTTTTCATTACTAGCTACAGTTACTCCTCCGCAATAATATATTTCAAAGAAAAAAAAAAATAATTTTCAGCTCAGCAAGTGCCCTTTGTGTTGTTTGCCAGATTCACGCCTAACTCAAAAAAAACCAATGGGTTTGGGATTAAAGAGTCCACTCGTCCTCCTTTACAGTAAAAACCTTAGCAGCATCGAATTGTGGGAGAAAAAGGAATAAGGTCCTTGGAAATTCAAGTACAAGGCTGATGGATTCTTTGAGACACCACTAAACTGTATTTCTAAAGAGACTTTTACAGACTTATATTTACTGTAAGTCACATGTGCTCTATATTAAAGAATACAAAATAAGCTTTCATCTTTGAGATAGTCAAATATTGTAATATGTGACAATGTAATCTTCTGTAAGAATCTTTTTTTGCCATTATACGTTTTTAAATCATACTAGCCTTCCCTTCTTGACTTATGGTATGTACATTTTGCTTAATTTTTAGAAGTGTTCATGTTTGCACATGGTATTCCCAAGGGAGATTAATAGCTTCTTACAAAATACATAATTCATCTGTCTTTTGCCATTCTGCAAATACTACCGACTCTACTTCAGTACACAGTTTCCAAATATCTTAAAACTAGTAGCATTCTAACACTTAACATTTTCCAGTCAAAAAAAACCAAAGACAAAACTGTTTTGTGGCACTCCATGTAAGAGTCCAAAAATTTTAAAGTTCATGCAAAGTCTATTATCAAATTTAAAGTAAGTACATGAGAAAGGATTTTCAGCCTACTATCAAGACACTGCTCGGCAGCATGGCTACTACCAGTCTCCTGGTGTGGTAACCCCTTTGTCTGGAGTCCAGCAGCACAGAGTAACGTGTACAATGTGCATAAGGAAAAAAGAGAACCAGACCTACCTGTCATGGGACATTTCCCATCGCATTTATTCATCGATAAATAAATCTGGGAAGTGGGGGCAACCTCCTCTCTTCTGTTTTGGTTTACTGTGGAACCTGTCATGACTACAAGTGGCCAGGACTTTGGTTTTACATCTCATCTGAACAACAGGGCCAGCAAAAGGTGTCCCGTCCCCTGACAGACTGCCGGGGCATTGCCTCAGTACGGGTTGAGACAGAAGAGTGTCACCCACTGAATGACAAATACCACTTGCTAGAGCAGTTTTTCTTCTATGTGTCACATCTAATCAGCATAGCACAATTCTCACAGCTGCTAGGAAGGCTGATAACATTTTCTTTCAAGGAACTAAAATTTAATTTTATTCAGGCTAGACACTAGTATTGCTGGAAAGAAAGGCTTTTACTGAGATTTGGAAGAACATTAACAAAATGTTATAGGGCCATATGGCCTTTAGTAATCTGGTCAAGCTAAAGACCATTTAGGGGTAGTTTGAGATGTGGAGGGAGTCTCACCACAACGGAAAGATCTCTCTTTGTGAGAGTGCAGAGCTGATGAATCTGGCAGAGATGGGTGACACACGCAGTGACATATCCACACTGCTCACCAGATCACTATTTTTTTTAAGGCAATATCCAGGATTTTTTTTTTTAGATCGAATTTGCTATTCAAAACAACTTAACATGAATGTTCTTTTAGTATTAGCGATAAATCTGCACAGCCTCCATGCAGCGTGGAACAGTGAATCCATGTGGCTAAAAAACTGGTTATGCAAGCAAGGCATATGCTTGAGGGGATGAAGAAAAATTGGCAAGATACAGCTTGCCAAGGCATGCCACACATTAGCTCTCCTTTAAAACTGTTAGCAAATTTCAGTGCTTGCAGTTCATTTTTCTCCACAGATACACAGAACGGGATGCATCTTCTTTCAAGAATCATCATGAGATGCTCTCCCCTCCCCGTTTCTCCCCTATTTTGATCACATCTTCTCTTTGAAATTAATGGCCATGTTTTGTCAGATGATGTTATCTCTGAGCATAATAACACTACGTCCTTCATTATTTAAAATTAGGTATTAAACAGAAGCAAACATTTTTTGTAAAGCTATTACTGCACATTTGTGCAGCATACAACATTCTTCTTAGAAATGGCTTAAAACATTGTACAAACACATAAAAAACCCGATTGCATACACAGGATATTGCCATTTTATTTTAAATAACTGCTTTACCATAAATGGCCTTCTACCCGCTCCCCCTGAACCTGTCTTCTGAATTTGTTCTAAATTCTAATCCTGGGGATTGGAGGAGTGGGGGGGGGGGGGGGGGGGAGGTGGAATCAGACTGCATCAGAAATCTTAAGGAATCAATATCACCTACAGCGTATCTGAAGTAAATCTCTTAAAATGACCAACTAAACACAATATGTTCTGTGTTTATAACATGAAAGCAACAAAAATGTTGGAAAACTGTTGGTTTCTTATTTACAGGTAGTACAGAAAGTAGATATTAGGCACTGACCCAATCTATTACTGTTTATCATGGTATGGTGAAATATTAAAACTTTTCTGGAAAAATAAGTTAGAGAAAACACAGAAGGGGAATAAAAGGGACAAACTGCCTGGAAAATACACAAGAACTACAATGCAGATTAAGCATCAGATTAAATCACTGAATATCAATATTGACATACCAGTCTTTCTTACATTTCCAGCAACTTTTAGGAAAATTCTAGATTTTCAATATATTTTTGAAAAAGTTAAAACAAATAGAAAAGAATGGATTGTTAAAAATCCTGTTCAGTATATCCAGACTATTTTCCTCCTCCCCAAGGTTACAATTAGCTTTCTGCTAACCCCCATCAATGTAGTTAGCATAATTACTGAGCAGCTTTATATTCAAGCTTCTGCTTTCAAAGTGACCATATATATTTAGTGTTGCACCTGGAACCCTGCAAGCAAAATAGGGAAAACAAAAGCCCCCTAGTATTTTAGATTAAAACTTTGCATTCAACCAAATTCCTGTCTCCCCAAGTTGCTTCTGTGTGTTCATTATTTTTTTAAAGAGGTTAGTTTCATTAATAGTAATGATGTAGATCTTCTTTCTCCTCCCACTCTCCCATTATCATTATTTTGAATATAGACACACCAGTTAGTGTGAAGCAGAGGTTTTACCCCAAACTTCCTGGAGTTTGACTCGAGATTGTAACTCCATAAACTCTTAAAGCAAAGCAAAGCTCAGGGTATCTTCCCTATGACCCCATTATTTTCTCCCCCAGTATTTGTTCACAAGAGAAAAAAATGACCCCATTTAACATTTGGGGGCGGCTGCAAAGCTATTACCCTTGCTAAATACTCAGCAAACATGTAATTTACTGGGCAGCATTAGACAGAGTTCAAGCTCTTCCTTGGCATGCATTTAGTATCTCAAGCCCATGACATTTCAATGCAAAGCAGGCTTCCTGAGAAATAAACGAATGCTCATCAATAGATCTGACTCAGTGAAAAGCCTTCGACTGATAAAAGAAGGCATCAAACATGAAGACAGATCATTACCTCGTCTAGCAGCTGTCTGTCATTTCCAGCGAGGTGCAAAACTATTTCTTAAAACATCACTTTAACACAGCTCAAACTCAAACACCATTTCAAAAGCAAGCTTGTGGGTTTAGTGTCACTATTTTACTAAAATTGGTCAGAGCCCATTTTGCAATTGCCAGGAACCACTGTTATTAGCAGTGCTCAAAACACTTCCACGAAGGCTGTTTTAAGTCTCCACAGAGAGACATTTGGATATCCCCTTTAAAGTCAGTACTTGAAAGGTAAAAAAAAAAAAAAATATATATATATATATATATATATATATATATCTGTAAAAAGGCAGAATTTCTTGCTATATAAAAGGCTGTAGTTGAAACTGATCAAGTTTTCTCCCTTTGCTCTATATAACAGGTGTTAACAGAGGCAGCATTTAATCCTTGAGCCCAAATTCATTCCTGATAGAAGCATTTGCTTCAAATGAGCTTTCGGGAGCACAGATTAATTTGGCTCCCACTATGAATAACAGCCTATCAGTAGAATATTTAAGATATTTAAAATTTTTATTAAGAAGTGAAAGGAGCTATATTAACATCTGGAAGGGAAGAAAGCTTGCACAAAATCCTACCTCATTTACAAAAGATTTCTTTATATGCCAAAGCCATACTGAAAGCTGGAAGAGCATGCTATCAAGGAAGATACCATGTTTTCAAAGTTAGCTTTGAAAACATAACCAGTATGTCCAATAATCATGTTGAACACCCAGCTTTCCCACCTTCAAAGAGTCTTTTGGTAACCTGGTTTGTCCTAACTTAAGCCTCTACGTCAGTTTACACACACTTCATAGAAACAGCCAACCAAAACTGAAGTTTTGCAATATAAAAATGATGTGTAGTTCTCCTGAGGGAAAATCTTATATTTATTTGCTTCAGATTGCAGTCAGCTTATTTCAATGAATCCTTCCCTCTAAAAAAAAAAATATACAAATCTCAATATATGTCATGATTGTTTGGAATATGAGCACTGGAGGTCACGGATGTTGAAGTATGTACTTCATGAAATACAGGCTGTGTTTTTATAAATGCTCATACAGTACAGATATTCTATGTTCTTCCAAGGTCAGGTATTTTTAACACCCCTATGCACAGAGCCCTGTATGATGAAACATTATATTAGGTCACAAAAACAGGATCAAAAGTTAAAAAGTGAAAACTGAGGTTGCCGATACCAACTCAGATGTGGTTGGTCTTCTTTCCCTGTCACCTCCCACTTGTTCATGGCCTAGTCCCTGCTGCCTTTCCTGTGTGAAGCTCTTACTCTCACAGCAGACCTAGGGGTTTCACTCTCCTGTCCTCTGAATGTTCATCTCTACAGCTCCTTGCCTCTGCTCCCCCTGCAGTACCCCCTCCCCAGGCACTGCCTTCGCCCTGCCCTCGCCCCTCCTCTTCCTCAGTGTCCAGGCTCTGCTGCCTCACCCTGGCACCAGCATCCCCTCCAGCTCACTCCTGCCCTACCAGGGAGCAGCTCCAGCCTCCCAATGGCTCCTCATCCGACCTCGGTTTTATTCGTCCCCATTCTGCCCTTTCCTCCAGCCAAACATCTTCATTTCTCACCCTCACAAGGGGTTTTGTCCAGGTGCTGGGCCCCCCCTCAGCTTCCAGAGCAGCCTTTGTCCATCGCTGGGCACAGCTGCTGCCGCAGCCAAGAGCGTGATGTGGAAGGCTCTTGGAGGAATTTAGCTCCACTCCCGGACCAGGCAGCGGGCGTCTTTATGGACTTGGATCTTCCAGGTGTGGGTAACGGGGGTGGATTCACAGCAATGTAAGTGACCTACCCTGCATGACAAGTGCAGCAGCAGCTCACTTTTAAGTTTCTGCTAAAAACAACGGGACTGCAAGGTCTGTTTAAAAAGAAGGGGTTGTGATGTCTCGTGTGAGGTTTTTTTTGTGTATGTGTGTTTGTATGTCTAAAATAATTTTTCTTTAGACCTGTTTTTTTAAAAAAATATGAGCTGTTCTTGTGAAATTTTCAAAAATTTTGAAAACTATCTGTAAGCAACTTAAAACAAGCTCTTACAGTAGGAAATGTCAGACACGCCGAATATTAGCACTATTATGCCTGCCCATAATAATTTCCAAATTAAATTTAGATTCTGTGGTATATCTTCACCTAAACAGATTTCCATAACCACCAACCAGTAACTGTTAATTTCAGAGTGCTGTGCTAGATGAATCTGTTCCCAGAATCAGACCATGAGGCCAGCATCCCAAGAGACACTCCCACCTCTTCCTGGGGATAAACAAGCCAGCCCTGGGAACATGGAACAAACGGCAAGAAACACTATTTGGCTTTTATAAATTTTAATAAACTAAAACACAGGATTGAAAGCTTGAAATATTTTTAATTTACTATTACCCTGAAATATTTATTTGCATTTACTTTAAATATATAAATATACCATTTTTGCCATTCAATACACTTCCCACCTGCCCATCCTTTTGAGTTGGCTTTGTTTTTTAAGCAGTCTGGCATTAGCCAAAAAGCTAACTTTTCTTCTTTATCCACAAGGGATGTCTGCAGTAGGCTTCATAATCCTAGCAGACATTTTTCATGGTCGTTCTTCAGTTTGTGAATCAGGTAACTAAAAGTAAGTCGTATCACTGCCATCACCACTTGATCACCACATGCGAGAAATTACTTGTTCTACTTGCAAACTTGTTCTGGAGTCTGTTGTCCTAACTGCGCATTGCTCCTTCCCCTCCACCATTTTTATAATATTATAAACATTAATCTCTATGCTTATAATTCAGCTAAGCAAGCAATTTTTTACATTCGTAAATATTTAAGCTTACAAAGGATATTTATAATTAAAAGGGTCATATCAGCCTTTTATCATTGCATCACTAATACTTATTTCTAACGTATTGCCATGTTACACAAATGTGCATGTAATGTACGTTATCACTGGGTGTAGAGGACAAAGGGAAACATGAAGGTACATTAAATACATGTCTTGGAGAGAGTGGAAGACAATAAGACAGATTACCAAGAAATTCAATATATATTGTTGAGAATGGGTTAGCATCAGCTTTTAGAATCCAGGAATTGCTCTGCTCTATCATATAAATGGGAAATGAGGGGGCTGCAGATGATAATCGCTCCTCTGACCTTCACCTTCCTGCCTTAAGCAGTCAGAAAGGAAAACTGTGTAAATACCATTAGTAAGAATGCAACAATTCTGAAGATCCTAAACTACTCCAGAGTACACTGGGTCTCCAGTGACTCATACTAGGATTTTTCTTCCTGAAATGGGCTATCTCCTCCCACCTTTTGCAGGCTCAAAAACCCAGACACGAGAAAGCTGCCATCGCAACATCAATACTTGAGCTGTGTTTTTCTCTCTTCATCCCCAGAGCTATCACTCCTTATTCACTCCACATGGCAAAGACAGTCTCATCTCTTTGAACTTGTCTCCACTATTTTTAAAAGATATGAGGGGCAGCAGGAAAAAAAAGAAGAGAGGGAGGGAAGAAAAGAGAAAGAAAAAGACAGAGAGGACACATCAAGGTGAGTTAGATTTCCACATGATTTATCCTACAAGAAAGCACACGCTTTAATCTACCCTGAGCCAGACACAGGCATTGTTAGGGTTGCATTTTGTCTACAAAGCTAAAGAAGTAGCGAGTGTACTATTATGCTGCTGTGTCAGTCTAGTTTGACTAGTTTCACAAGTTCGCTAGAAAAGGAAGTGTGACATTTTCATTTAGAAGAACATGAGCGTAGCTTAAAAACATGGCTAGGCATGTTGGAGTAAATTGGACAGTGTGTTTCTGAACAGGAGAGAACTTTGTTTTAAAATCAGCCGAACATTCCAACAACTGATGGCAGATTTCCCTGAATTTAAAATGCAGAAAAAACTTCACTGAAGATAATGGAAAAGAGGAAAAGAAAGGTTATATATTGTAACCTCAGTTCTTTGATATCCACAGCTCACAGTTATGCTTGCCATGGCAGATACAGATAGACACTGTCACTCGGATGCCCTGTACCAGTATCTGTCACACCAGCGTGGTCCTCCCTGCTCTTCCATGCATGTAAACCAGAGCGTGCTCCATGCCACGCCAGTTTTCAGTCTGAGTGCACTATCCCAAAGACAGGAGTTTCAAAAAGACTTTCAGGAGGAGAGAGGAAGGGGAATGCAAAACATGAACGCACTGCAAGCAAGTGGTTTGGCTAAAAACAGGCAGGTTGACAGCTGGGTTTAAGAGGAATTAAAAAGCCACCTTTCAGATTAGCTCCAAACAAGGCACGGGAGCACCCTGTCCAGCCAGAGCACTGTCTGTGAAGGATCAGCAATAAGGGCCTGGATTTCTTCCACCGTCCTGGAAAAGGTGATTGCAAAAGGAATGCCACCTTCACAGTAAGGTGAAAGAAGCTACAGGTTCTTGTGGACTGAAGGTCAGGCCAAAGAGAACTCAAAGAGAGTACCTGGAGTTTAGTTTATCCATCACCACACCACCACGGTAATTTTAAAAATTAGCTAGAAATGCCTGTCCCTTTCACTTGATCCTGTCATCACAGGCAGGGGTAACAAAATTCTGCTCCCTCAGCCCTCTGTGCTCACAGCCAAAATGTGCTCTTTCATTAAAAATGAAGTACCTTTCACAACGAATCTCAGCCAGCCAGAGAGGAAGGGTTTCCAGTGTCAGGGCTGTCCGGCCATGAAGAACATATTTCCTTGCTGGGATGTGAACCAGTTGTCCGCAAACTGAGATGTCTCAGACACTTGGTTAATGCTTTGCCTCATCTTGTGAGTCAAGAGCAAAAGTAGATTTAAGTGCAATTGATGGAACGATAGATAAAGATACTGTAGCTTATTTTGCTAAAGGAACCAACCATTCCTCACAAATAGAGAAACAGTCTAAACCCAGGATTTTATGTTTCGTGTCTGTTTATGAAGCTACATGGTTTAGAAGGGCTGAACAGAGCCATATTGACTGGGGGGGGAAAAAAATCAGGATGCCAAGACAAACAGCACATGGTCTAAAACCTATGCTGCTGCACAAAGACCTTTGAGCCACTGAATCCAGATTCACTACAATGACCTTTAAAGCCTGGACGGAGCTAACCTGTAGCTTTTCGGCATTCATCTTTATACCTCCAGCTCTTAAGGCATAAAATGCTGCTACACAAAGACTGTAAGATTCTTTCACCAAGCAGTTGTTCAGATAAAGTGAAGAAGTCAGTGAATTGCCCTGAGGTAGGAACAGCTTTGTTAAGGTGCTCACTGTAATAGACAAGGGGACAATTTGCAATTAGAAATGGTCTTGCCCATCCTAAGACAAAGCATCTGCGGGATCTTATGAAACCAGAAACCTCAAGATCAAAAGATGTGAACGAGCCTTTTACCTCAAAAGCCAAGAATCACAGCAGCCAGGATCCCTATATCCTGAACTTGAACTTGTGAATTACAGTGCTTAGTTTTCTTAAACACAGAACAAATTTAAATCAGCTATTCCTCTTCAGTTCCATGAAACAGCTGATAGAGGTATCTCACACAATTTGTAGTGCATGAAAATTATCTGTAGGGCAACCTAGCATCACAAAGGTATTTACTATGTATATGAAGTAACTCAAATGAAATAACCTTAGGAGGTAAAAGAAGTTTTGGGGCAACAACACATACAGAATAACTTCTGGCAATGGTGTGCTGGACCCATGAGTCTGACATTGCATGTGCTCCTCAAAAAACTCAGGTCTCTAGGGGTAATGTTGGTCTGCACTTACTAAACACTATCACTGCAGGGGAAGATATAAGATTATATATAAAAATGTATTTATACACATGTAATCCACATCACTTCCAAAGGTATAATGAATTTTAACATTTTGGAAATCAGATGCTATAGAAAACAACAGAATAATCAAGGACATCGAGAAGGATGTCAGAAGTTGCCCAGTTCTGAAATACGGGATGTTGTATTATGAATGGTTTCTGAAACTATGACTGTAAAGAGTGCTACTCCTGATCTGCAGAAAAATTAGACTGTTGTATTTTATGTACATCACTAGTTACAGGTGAAGCATACCTATTAAAAAAAAGTTACGGTAAAATAAACTACCCAAATTGAAACAATTGGAAGACAAATGTGACAGGAAAGACAGCTAAATAAGCAGAAATTGGTAAAAACTCCCAGCAATAACTGCACTTAGGCTGGAAGTCAGAAAAGTTCCTAAGTACTTCCAGTCAGCAAACCAAACGCAAGATGGTCCCTGTTCGGAGTGAGAGAGCGCAATGGGCCACCTGCAGAGCCAAGTAACAGATCTTGTATGATCTTCTGTGATTGCAGTTTGAAAGTTCCTCACCTGTCCCAGGCGCAGAGCTATTCCATCATCAGGAAGTGTGCCTGTGTGTGTTGCTGACCTTGTAATAATGTGCATTTCAGAGCGAATGTACAAGCATTAGCAAATTAACTCTGTTTCCTTGGTTTCTCCTTTTCTCTCTTCTTTTTCCCTTTTTGTTAGGGGTGGGAGGGCAGGTGGAAGAGTAAGAGGGTGTCAGAGAAAAGGGCAAGAGGAAAGACAAGTTAAGAAGACATTTTAAAGCAAGCCTAAAAACCATACAACATGAATTAAAATATTACCCCCAGAACAGAATATGGCTGCCCATATGTCTACAGAGAATTTCTTTAAAGTAATATAAAAATGATACTCTGTCTCTCCTCCTTATTCAAAGCCATGCTGCAGACACAAATGGATCCTCCTAAAAAGTTGTGAATGGTGAAAAGATCTGTGCTTCAGCCTCAGGCTAAAAACCAGATCTATTTCTACTGCATCAGTTTCCTTCTAAATATCAATAAAGACCACAAATCTTAGGTGACTTCCTTGTAAGATGTGCTGTTTCTGCTTTTGTTCATGCATTTGTGTTGTCTATTATATTTCAGGTTAAATGCATTTTGTTAATTATGCAGCAGGACAGGATACATCTTCCATTCATATGCTTTTAATTAAAAACCAAACACACAGAGCAACAGGTAGGGTTTCCTAGTGATTTAAGCCTTTAAGCTCAGGTCAAAGCCTGCCCACCAAATGATGCAATTATGCTTTATTTCCCTGCACCTACTTCTTCATGGCAGTGAAAAACTGATGATAAAGACTTCTTTTTTTTCATATACTGCTGAGGAAGGAGTGACTGTAAGGCCCGAAGGAGAGTGCTGTGGTGGCACAGAAGTGCACTAAACACAAATGCTCGTCCATTGCATAAACCAGAATTTAACTATAAAAATGACCCATGCAAACACAGGAACATCAAACCACCACTATAAAATATGTGACAAGTGCTATCTTCTGCCTTGCTGTGAACTGCAAACACGTGGTCATTTTCTTATTGAAATCCGTCTTCACCACTACATTTGGTGGGAATCAGTGCTCAAGCATGCCCACCGCTGGGCCACACGGCTGGTTTATGGCAGGTCACAAAACAAGTCAATAAAAGCTCTGGGATGCAAGTGCTGGTGCAGCACGACCGGGAGAGGTTTCGCAGAAACATCTGCTAGGCCAGAGACCGTGAAGAAGAATTATCCAATATTAGAAGGCAATCATACAGAAGTCCTCAGCAACAGACATGCAATTTATTCTCCCACAACATGGGAAACAAATACAATTTTGGACAAGTTCATCAACAAACACCTCATCTCCCACCTCTCCTTCATCAGCAAGATCAGCGAGTGTGCTTCACCATGCCTTTCCATGTCCTCACCTGCATTTCCACTCTCTGCTTTTTCTAAATACACTTCTGCTGCTGGATCTCTGCTCAAATCCTTCTGTCCAAGAAGCCCTTTGGGCTTCACCAAAGCCCCAAACATTCCCACCTTCCCTTGTCTGATCTGATAGCCTTTGTCTTGAGTCCTTCTCCCATGGCTTCCTGGTGTCCATCCCTTGCCAGTGCTGACCTCACCACCAGTGACTCCTTCTGTGTGGGGAGAGGAACACCACTGAGCCAGGAAGGCAACTAAAGGAAGGAGCAGGTAGCCAGGAGTTTTAGAGAAACACGTAACTGTGAAGCTGTATTTGTATAAATCCTGCACTTCTCATAATGGCCTCTCTGCAGAACACAGCATCTCACAGAACACTTGAAATGTAATCTCTGGCATTGATATCTAAATAAAAACCACTGTCAGAGCTGCTGCTACCATTCCTGTTACACCCTAAAGGCTGGAGATAGTGACCAATATGGAAAAGGGACATGCCCAGAGGGAAAGACGTCATGAACACGTATGAAAAGAGGTACTGGGAGCCACCAAATCACTAAAAGGGAACAGGATCACACGTATTATTAGGATTTTATTTTCAGATTTTTTTAACCTTTTTTATTTTTTACATAGTGTCTTTAAATATCTGCAGAGTATATTCATATTAATTCTGTCTACATGCTAGGTTTGACTTTCAGTAAATTCTAAATGATTTATCAAGAAAGAAATTCTGTTATGAACTTTACCATGCCTTCTTCTTGCACCCATTTACATACCCCCCCAAAAATTACTGTTTTGAACTCACGAGTCCTGATATCAGAATGTTTAACTAAAACAAAAAATACTTTTACTGATTAAACACAAGAACTTGTATCTCAGTATGAACTATGGCACTGCTTCCACAGTGCTATAATAATTAGAGTTAACATAATGAAAATCTAGTAAAAAGACTATAAATTCACCATATGAGCACATACGGATGTGAAAAAGGAAATCAAACGAGCTCTCCAAACTAAAATTAGATTCAAAACAGAACAGCATCCCCCAGAAATAGCACAGGCCTAAAAAGTCTATAAATTTACTATGCCAAATCCAATTTTATCTAACATTCAGTTTAATCTATCCACGTTTCCAGAGAGTATTTAAGGTATTGAGAGTTTAACTGTTCATGTAAGTCTGGACTACAGTGTAGTTGCTTTTGATAGATTTCCATGTTCAAAGCAAACCAGAGCTGGGTTCATCGCACAGCTACAAAACCAGGAAGCCCAGTCAACTGAGTTGTGAATGTCACTTTCTTAACCTCGTTTCTGTGCTGAGATTTTGCATCGCTTGTTCTGTTTATGTTTTCTGTACAACTGAGTCTTCCTTTCTGTGGATTTTAAGGGGATTCATTTAAAATATACCTTCTGAAGAGCGGTCTCATCATAAAAGAGGAGAACAAAATCCATTTTTTCTCTGTTACTGTATTTGTGTTCATCTAAATATGCTTTTAAAGCAATTCATGTGTGAAGATGAGCCACCTCTCAGTTCAAATAAAGATAGTTTTGAATATGATATTGCTTTTATATTGCTTGTAGCCTCTGCAACTTTCTGCCACAAAACTTCGGTGTAAAAAGCTTGTGACAGAGCTCTGAGCAGTTTTTGTTTCATTTTGGTCATGCTGTATCCTCCACGTCAGTTCCAACTGCTGTGTCCTGAATCTTCTAGCATGTCGCAGGCACTGACAGTCATGTCAACCATCAGCTGGGGAATCAACTCAAGTAGCAGTGTGTCCATTTTGCTTCTGGACTGCCCCAAAGGTGTTTGCTGCAACCAATGCCAGTCATCAGATGGAGAGTCTGTTAAACTTGCAGGCACTTCAACCAATTTCTTCCAAGCTGTTTAATTACCTTGTGACTTCTGGGATTTAGCTTTTTTTTTTTTTTTGAGAAGTCAAATAAATAACAAAGCTATATACGCATCTACTGATGCAGTCGCAAGAGATGCGGCGGCTGAGGATGTGCTGTTTCTACTGACCAGGGAGCCGTGACCGGAGACAAGCCAGTGCACCACTCCCTGCCTACACCTTCCGTTTTTATTGTTCAGGTGCTTGGTGATCCCATGTTTCACAAG
Source organism: Columba livia (assembly GCF_036013475.1). Lineage (NCBI taxonomy): Eukaryota > Metazoa > Chordata > Aves > Columbiformes > Columbidae > Columba > Columba livia. The sequence continues at coordinate 64,740,265 of NC_088604.1, forward strand.
CATCCCAAGATATTCAGAAAGAAAGAACTACTTCTAACAGATGATTTAAGATTCGCATCCCTCACCTTGCTGGCCCATTTTACAGCATTTCAGCCCTTACGCTGCTTTGCCACGTGTACACTCCCTGGCATGCTTCTATTCTAGTTCTATCTCTGAACTTTTTATCTTCTGCTGCATCTCCCCTTCTCAGCAAACCTCCTCTCAGACCTTCCAGGCTCAACGGCAGATTTCGTGCACAAAAGGCTGTAAATTTTTAGGGCAGGAATTATCTCGCTGCTTTTGTTAGTTAACAAGCTATGTAGCCTTGATAGGGGAGGGAAATGCAACCTACTACATGGTTTTAAATAACCACTATACTCATAAATTATTTGTAACAGCAACACGCCTACACTAAAGAGCAGAAGGAAAGGTCAGGTACAGCCGTGGTCTCTCGCAGTCGCCGATGCCATGTGGAGCTGCGAGCAGCGGCAGCCTGTGCGCGCCGCCTCGCACGGCGTGCAGGAAACATTTCAGAACTTCGCAGTTCCTTCCCAAGTAGCACCTTAATAACCATCTCCAACCCATCGCTGGCACTTGGGCTGTGAACATGATGTTGCTGACGAGGGCAGCATGGGTCTGTCAGGGGGCGAGGGACCAGCTTTGTCCCCAGCGCAATGTCCTCGAGCTGCCACATGGGCCTCTCGCTCAGGCTGCCCGTGCCCCGTGGTTACGCTTGCCGGCAGCTCCGGTGCGACAGCTCGGGGGCTACGGCAACTCTCCGAGGTCCACAGGCCTCGAGAAGGGACAGGCCACCTCCTGATCCGCAGCCGGGATGAAGGGATTAGTGGCGAGCCGAGCCAGCTGCCACAGGCTTTATCAGTGCGCAGCCCCGACAGATGGGGGCCCATTGGAAAAGCCTCCTGGTCCAGCCCTCGCGGCCCTTCTGCTCACCCTGCCGACACGAAAGCATGTAAAAAATATGCAAAAAGGGGCAAACAAGCATTTAAAAAAATACATGCACCCGGCTTGGTATGCTGCTCAGGTTAAGCAACACCGAGCGAGTCACCCTGTAAGGAAGAGCTGGTTTCTACTGCAGTGAAGCTACTTGCAGTAAAATGCTTCATTTTTACTGAGTTTGCAGTTGGTAGGATTTCTAGCAGATGACACTTGTTTCCACCAGAACAAATTATCTGATGGCATTAAAACTGCATGTACAAGGACTGTGGTAAGAGACACACAAAAGACAGAAGATACTACAAACTATAGAGACTAATTAAAATTAATTTAGTTTTTTATAGATACTGAAAACAGTGGATACCCCAACCTGATCTAGCAGAAACTGGGACTTCCACGTTTCAGACATGAAAGGCAGGTACCGTCCATCTGACTTGTAAGTCCTGAAGCACATGCCTGCTCCAGAATTATTGGTACTTTGTCCAAGACAAAGGGTTGCAACAAGACCAAAAACACTGGCAGTTTTTATTGCTGCAATTCATATTCAGGAAAACTAAAAATCCTTAAAAATCAAAGAACAGAAAATCACCTTTAAAAGGAAAATGCCTAATTACTGCCAGAAAAATAACCACCACACTTTACTGCTGACTACGCCACACTGAAGTACGTGCTACACTTATGCACAGCAGTACAAAAAAAGCAAATCACATTGCTGCTATCTAAGAAAGAAAGAAACTCTCTTAACAGATTGTTATACAGCCAGATAAAAGCCCAGCAGAGTCAATGGCAGCCTTTGCATTCATTGCTAGGGACTCTGTACCAGACACTACATATCAAAATACATAGTTTCTCTCGTATAATATCTCATGAGTCTACAATTGACTTCATTTTCTGTGAGCTCAAATGTGAACAATATTTAGAAAGAAATGCTACAATTTGCCAGCCTGGTATGTAAAAGCCTCAATTTTCCTCCTCTCTTGCTCCTTGAAAGGGGTGTCACATGAAAGTATATTCCAACCTAAGTTTAAAGCTGTTTCACTGTGCGAGCAAAAAAATTTTGCACCTCAAAAAAGCTGCCTAGCTCGGAGCAAACTAAGTACCCAGAATTTTATTTATACAATTTACACTTGTGCACCATGGGCAGTATCAACTTTAATTTATATTTGCATAGGTAAATTCCTACTAGAACTCAAAATCAACCTGACACCAACCAAGAAATCTTTACATCAGTACTTTTGATTTCCGCCAGTGATCCACAGCCCCAAACCAGTTCATGCAGCTTCAATGTAATTTCACAACTTCCTTAACTTAAAAACATGTTTAGTGCATAAAATTAAACATTAAGAAATTAAGAAAGCTAGAAACAAATACTGCAATTTAAACACAGTGATTTTTGTGCTCTTTAATATAAGTACATGTTGAGGACAGCTTTTTTATAATGCATTTTCCAAAAATCAAATTAAAACTGTCTTCACTTTATGGAAATCAAGACTACAAATCTATTCAGGCAGTGTCCACCCCCATAAACAAAAGTAGCCAGTACCTGCTTCTAAGGACAGATCAACTTTGCATCAGCAAATTACATGAAAATGTATACAAAATGTACCAGGTACCTCCTGAAAAATAAACCCTCCTTCTCATTAAGGATTTCCAGTAAGCATAAAATCAAGATAAAGGAGTAAATATTTTATTGTAACTCTAAGTCTCAGACCAGAGACAGCAAAGTTCTTTATGTGATGTTCAAAATTAAAATCAACACTTAAATAAAAACAGAGGCATCTAAACTGTAAGTAAAGAGCATTTCAAAAGACTGTATTTATATTAAAAAGTCTTCCGAAAGTTGTTTTCAACAGAAAAAGGTTTTAATTTAAAAACAAACGCCAAACCCACACACAAACTTATTTATTAAAAAACAAACAACCAAAAAACAGCAACAAAACAAACCCAAAACTCTAGACCAGATAAAGACAGCAAACAATCATTAGGATTCCACAGTTACACTTGTGGGACTTCATCAGTTAAGCCTGAATCCCATGTTTTATAAACATATTTATGAATTCTGTGTGTCATTTATAAACCTATTTTCTGCTATGCATCTGAAGAAATGTGTCATCTGTAGATCTCGGTCATTCGCTTTTAAATTCTACGACACAGAATATTGAAGGAATTTATGAATATTGCCAAGCAAATAATTTCAAATGGAAAGGTTTGGGGTTTTTGTTTTGGATTTGTGAGGGGAGAGGGCATATTATGTGCAGGAGACATCTGTATATCCACATTTCATGCCGTGCAATGTTTATTTGTAGCACACTGACCTAGTTAAGTCTGACGGCAGCATTAACAAATACGGCCAACAAATTCAGAGGAGGAACACACACCTTTCATGCGGACACAAGAACAGAGGAACAACAAAAAATACAGTAGCTCTCACCCACTGACACATCAAACATCCAAAGTGGACCAACACAGTTGCATCACTTACAGTGCCCAAGGTCCAGATGCACTCTAATTCCTACTTGTTACAGAAGCCTAATTAGTGTTGACAAACACTAGCTCAGCGAGGGCTGCAGACAGTCTGCTTCAAAGACAAATGTATAGAAAGAAAAGCAAAGACACAGAAGAGATGGGTCTGGGCAAATACTGGAGCAGCAATCCCGAAAGAGCAGAGCAGGTACAGGTACAGCAACCGATTTGAAGACTGAGCTCAATCGATCTATGAAAAGGCCCACCTGATCTACCTGCCTACAGTGGTACCTGGTTTCCATCGCTCTTCTGCTGCAACAGCCAGTTCAACATGTCCAAACATGATGTCCTCCTGCTTGAATGTCTAAATAGATCAAAACAGCCTTTTCCGACATTTCAATAGACTAAGCTTGCAGAAGATCACATGGAAGGAGGAAAGGAAAAGAAATGGCAGGGAATGAAATTTCTTCAGGCAGGTCTAACGCTGCTCCACTGTGTGGCAACTTCATCAGATGTTCCATCACAAGCAAAACTGCACAACAAATGAGCAGTGGCACCAAACTGATGTTCTCTCTCAATTTAAGTTGTAACTACAGCTGTATACAAGAATCCATACACATGCTTACCAAAAAAAAAACCCAATCCCCTAAAAACCCTGGATGAAGAGCAGTTGCTAAAAGATTGAATGAAAATGCAAATATATGATCAGAAATTCAATGCAGTTGAGATTCCCAATGGATCAAGACAATGACTGGACAGAGAGAAAAGAAATAAGGCTGTGCTTAGTTCTTCTGCTTCACAACTTTTGGAACATTTCTTCCCACTGGAGAGCACGATGAGCACCATATCCAGGTGTCCTGAGGCAGCAGAATGTTGCTGCTGATGTGAAGAAGCTTTATGTGCAATCCTCTCCTTTGCAGTGAACACTTTTGCAACTGATTAAAATACTGTGACCATCTCAAAGCTTGATAAATCCAGGAGAAGTAAACATATGGATTGCTTTACAGAAAAACTGGAATACCGACGCGTGTGGGGGGGAAACCTTTTGCCAACGGTGCTCTAATGCATCTAAAAGATAGCTGCCAGTATCATTAACAGCTGGATTGATGTTAATGCAGTACAGGTGGTACAGGGCATTCAGGGCAGAAAGCATTTCTCTCTTTGCCTATTCCAAAGACAATTAGAAGCCAGCTCACCAAATTCCAGTGCCCAGCCCTGGGAAGCAGAGCACGGGTGTGTGAATGAGTTACCACCTCCCAGCAGTCATTCTCCCTCCTCTGCTGAGGGCTGCGCTGACAGCGCCAGGTACCCACGGTGACCATGTGTCCAGCCTCAGTAACTACAGAATTGGGCACCCATGGGAGGGTCATGCCCTGCAGCGAGGCGGGTGTGCCCAACCTGGGTACAGGGGGCATGGGTGCTGCGGAGGCCGCTCGTTCCCAGCAGAACCCCCCCGGCTGTCACACGCCGCTTGTGGCACCTACATGACCGCAGCAGCAAAAGGCTTGAGGTCAAAAACCCACCTTAAGCTTTGTTTATTCCAAACAAGATACTGATGCAGAGAACAGATGAGGCAAAAAGAGAAACTGTTTAAAGGAATAAAACAAAAATAATAATAATAAAAAAAAATGGTGTGGGAAAAGCCAAAAGTAACACCAGCGATTACTTAATAAAAATGAAATATTTACAATATGATGAGAAGAAAAACTTAGGAAAAAAGCAAGGTGCACAAAAAAGTATGGTTTTCCTTTGCAGTGCAGATGTTTAGGATTTACAATCAATATGGTTCGCTTTTTCATGCTATAAAATGCATATACAATTATGCCCAAGATGTGTTTAAATGTCTAAATATTAAAACAAAACAGATATTCTGAATGGTTTATGTTTGTTTTTGAAAAGAAAAAAATGTATTTTACAAGGAACCAAGCACTAAAGTGAAATTAACACAAAACAAACAAACCAGTGTAATAAAATAAAAAGCTCAAAACCAAGTTAACCAAGGTCGTTAATGTCAGTTAAATGGCAAAGATCCATGTTAGCCAATGTTTAAATATCAATTAAGTGGGAAAAGACTGCCTTGCAATTACACTTCAAAGATTTATTTCTGCTTTTTCTAGGGCTTATATTGTCTCTAGCAAACATGCAAGTTTCCTTACATTTCTGAAGCTTAAATTTCCTTATAGAAATACTCAGCCACACAGAATTTTTTCTTCATCCTTTTTGCCATTTAATTTTCTAAATATTTAGGAGAATGCTAACACTGATCTGATAGTCCTGCCCACCTCTTCCAATGCTAAGTCTGTAACTAATGAAACCATACGCTTAACCTCTCTATTTGAACAGGAGACAAAGCTCTCATCCACCTCTTCACTCTAAAAATACCACAGCTTAAAATCTTGAAACACAAAAGGCACAATATGCATTAGCACAAATTCAGTGTTTTGTTGACCTTTTTTTTTAAAAAAAAAAAGGTCCTTGTATGGAAAATGGAAGTCTGGGGGGGGGAAAGTATTTGGCAAGAAGATTTTTTCGTGCCCTGTCGCTGAGTGATGCTGCCTGGATGGAATTTAGAGAGGGCCACAGCCTAAAAATACAGGGTCTGGGAACAGCAAAGCAGCTACAGGGATTACACTCAGCTCTTACAACCCCCCATAGCCTCACAGGAAAGCCCGTTGCTGCAGCACCCATCGACAGTGCTGTTCCTTCTCCTATCCTGGAAAAAATAACAATTTGAGAGTAAGACATAAAACATTCCAGCTACAGGAAAGCCAAGTTAAGTGTTGGCCACTGTACAATGCCCACATAAAATATTCACACAGGGAAATGTCAGCAATAACGAGTTCTCACAGAACATAAACACGGATCAAACAGTGGAAAAACCTCTTTTTTAAAAATAAAGATATTTTATTTTAATATAAATCCTCCCTTTTTTCAGCCTATGAGAGGTGAAATGGATACAGCTGAAAGCTATTTTCTGTTAACAAGATTAGGGGAGACCCAGCAGCCTGTGTACTACTGACACAGAGCTATCTATTTAAATAACATAAAACCTGATTTTTTTCCTAACCCTCAAAAGAGAATGAAAAAGGAGGGTTTTGCATGTCTGGGGTTTCTGGTTTTGTTTGGTTTTGTTTTCTTCTGTTCCGCCTCCCCCTCTGCCCATTTACTTCAGAGTCCTGGGTAAGTTTACGTTATGGGCCCTATGCACATGTAAGCATGTCAGAGCTCCTCACTGGGGTTAAGGCACAGCATGGGGGGACTGTCTTTTGATTGAAACAAAATTGTGCCTACTAAACCCTTCTTTCAAGAGGTCAAAAAGAGAACGTGATTTTACCAGCAGTCCCGGCCTTTTCACCTTTCTATATTCATTAATAAGTTTAACAGCTAAGTTACTTAAACTGCCAGTGGAAACATGGATGTTGCTTATGCCTGTAAACAATCCCCTGACCCTTTCCTCTCAGTCCTTGGGGTGTGGAGCTTTTTGTTTAGTTTTGGGGTTTTTTCTGGGGGGGCGGGGGGGGAAGGTTGCTCTTCCAAACATGCTATCAACTGAACAGTTAAGCTTTAAAAGAGGTGATTACCTTGTTTTATGTTATTGATTCTTTGCCTGGAACGGGAATGTTCGAATTTATCCAGTATACAGAGAAGCAACCCAATTTAGGAAATACACTCTTAGACCTTTGCTTGGTTTACTTGCATAGAGACACTACAGCCACACTGAGCAAGAGAGGGTGTTCACGCAATCCCTGCTCTAAGGTAAGGAAGATCCTTTGAGCAGCACTGAGCTTGCGAATGCCAAGAGAGAGATTCCTCATGTGCTTTAGAGACACTGCATAATTCTTCAGCTCAGATGAGCTCTTCAGCCTCCCAAACCGAAATCTGTGGTCAGCTAAATGTAAAACATATGCACCAGAAATCTATCTTTCAAGGTATAATTTCTCTCAGCCTACTGGTAAGAAAAGCACGTTACACAAAAGCATAGTCCTCTCTCAAGAACTGTGTCATGACTCTTGCAAAGTCAGTTTGGGTGCCAGTCAGTCACTATTTTGCCTTCCTCAACGTAACACTGAGACAGAGGTACCAAATCTTCCAAGGAAGCACCGGCTTGGAAAAGTCATGGGGAAGCAGCAGAAAAGCACACCTGTGTTTCAGGGAATAGTCGTAATGTACGTCCAAAAGGGAATTATTAATACTGGTAATAAATGAGCTCTCCACAAACAGACACATAAGAACTTTCTTGTGAATCCACAACCAGCCCACAAACAGACAATCAGGCTCTTAATTCTCTTGACCATCAAAGCAATCTGCTCAAGATCACAGCTTCTAGGTAACACATACTAAAAATCATCTGATGGAGGTCTGGCAGCACAATTGTCCAGCATTTGTGTGAACAACTTGAAGATAAGGACCACATATAGTAGGGTGGGGTAGAAATCAAGCAGATCCACCAACAATGATTGTCAGAAGACAATGAGATGATGTGTAGACAGAGATGTGCTTTTCCAGGCTGGATCTTTCCTGAAAACACTCAATAGCCTGGCTTTATTGCTCACGCAAGACACTTCAGGAATGAGGTGGGTGACTTCAAGCTTTCCTGAAGACCAGTCTTGATGGATTTTTGGAACAATATTACCAGCCTTAGAAAAGGTCAAAGGCAGTAAGTATGTAGTACAGAGACACTAATAGCATTCTTCCAGCTCCGACTAACAATGAGAAAGACACACAGTATAACTCAGAGTCCAAACAGTCCCCATCCTTTTCCAGAAAGAAAAGGCAGTGTCTCTTGAAAAAAAAAACAGAAAATGCATTTTGTGCAATGCTAACTGTACCCAGATCTTCAGAAATGTGGGAGTATGTAACTTAAACACAAAAAAATCTTGATTAGGTATGTCCTGACTGGAAATAGGAACATGCAAATGAAAAGTTCTGACAATTACCAGTCTGCTCTCAAGGTGAGAAACAGGAGTTACCAGTCACCCAGTGCTCGTGATAACCAGTACATACAAGCATCAGGTACTCTACGAATACATCAAAGCATCGGTACTGGATATTAAGTAAACCAATGGAACTTTAAAATGCTTGGAAATTAGAATATACAGGTTTTCAAAGCAGATATTAAACCAGAAACAGCAAATTCCTCCACCTCATTCTGCAATTTATATAGGAAGCATCGCTCCTCTCCCTCCACCATCTGTTTAAAATTTAAATAAGATTCTCAAGAGCCCAGGACAGTCTAGAGATGTTCTTAAGGTTCCAATGTGGCAGGTTTATGCAGTAAATGAAATAAAATTAAGGGAAAAATTAGAAAACCTCAATAGCATTATTTTTCTAACAGTCCTTTATTGTTGTGCCTTTTATACAAATAATTTCCTTTCCATGGATTTGGTCAGTAATATCTTTGAATGGCTGCAAGTGCAGTGCTTTTTTGAGAGCAACCTGAAAAACTAGGTTAGCCTAGAAAGTGAATTCCATCTGTCCTCGTTGTCATCAGTAAAAGATACCTATTCACTTCCTTTCAAGCACATAATTTTAGTACTCAGTCTAAAATAGGATTTTAAAGACTTCTCTCATCAGCTTTTAGCCTTACTTCAGTAAGCAGAAAATACACTACTTTAGAGAACTGAGGTTTTTGTTTTGTTTTACAAAAAAAGAACGAACACAGATAATACAGGAGGTCAATGCAACAACAGATACAGAAAGAATTAAAATATTTTGCAGTCACAATAATACATACCACAAGCACTTGAAAGAACCATACAGCGTGCAACTTGGCGAGGGGAAAAAGGCTGTTGAATGATTATTACAGCCTAAGTTTGATACTTCAGTGGCTAGAAGACCCTGCTTATTAAAATAAACAACATTTCTCTGAGTAGATTAATTAAAAAGAAAAATCTATTCTGCCTACAATGGAATTATTTCAGAACTTTGCTTATTTCACTGGAAACATAGCATATGAAGTTTGGGAAAAAAGGTTGCTACCTTCATGAATAGTGAAAACTGAGAAAGCTGGTCCAAATGCACAGTATTTTTTCGATTAGATCCATTTCTTCACAAAGTTTCCAGGATGGTTGAGTTTACTCAAGACTACGAAGACAACAATGGCTAAGCTTGCACTGAAGCCTATGTTACTTTATATAATGCCTACACATTTCTCGTTTCAGTAAAAATCTTTAGAAATGAAAGTATCTTCAATCACAGTTAATTCTAGGATTTGACAAGATCAGTATTCCATGCCACATATGGAATGTAAGAAGTGATTTTCTAGTTAAAAACGCAAGGTAATATGACTAGCATGTTATATACTGTCCCTCAATGGATTAGGATGATGTAAATTCTTTAGCATTTCAACAATACTCATACACCCAAATTCTTAAAAATGTGGAACGGTATATAGAGTATTTTACTGTTTTTACACTTCCCAAGATTTTGGGAGGAGTCAACATTCCTATACACGCAACTGAACCCAAGAGTTTCACTTGTCAGTGTGCCTGGTTATAAAAAACAAGACTGATGCGCAGGAAATGAAAATGCACGCAAGCAAAACAAAGCAGCATTATCAGTTCTTCAGCAAACCGCTCTTCAAAGCAAAGATCACTCGAAAAGCCTTTGTCACGCTTGTGATGGGAGGAGACCCGGCACAATCCATCTCACAGCTTCGCGAGGGTTTACCATGCGGAGAAGGCATGGGGTGCACCTCGGTGGGGCTGCGGGGAGCTGCTGGCACCCAGTGCCCAGCACTGAGGCGCAGGTTTCCCGCACCCTGCCCCACGGATGGCTGCAGAGACCAGCCCGGGCGAGAAAAGCCACCCAGATGAGATGGAGGAGAACAAGCTGCAGTGCCGCTACACAACCTCTCCACGTTCAGCAGCCCTCCTGGAAGAACTTCACTGACTTCTTCACACTCAAGGCATCAGCCCTCCAGCAAACACCCCAAATGCAGCCTCAGCCCTGCAGCGACCCCAGTGACTCTGTCGCTCACTGAAGCATAATTTCCTTCAGACAGCAAGACAGCAACCAGTAAGCACCTTGTCAGCTCACCCAAATTATAATTGCACACGAAGAAGGCTGAGCAGTTATTTAAAAAACAAAACAACAACAACAAAACTAAATGGGCAGGATGAGCGATGCTGTTTGAGCACAAGAAGACTGCACGGCAGCTACCACTAATGCACTTTAGCTAATGAATTTATCAAACAACGTTACTGGATTTACTCAAATTTCTTGGTAATTACAGTATATGCTATAGAATTGTCAGATTAACAAAATGGCTGGCTTTTCCCCCAAAATGTTCTGGTTTGGAACACCTCATTTAGTGCTTGATATTTACTTACTTTTTCTTTCAAAGCACAGTGTGTAAATTAACTTTCTGCTATTCTACTTATTCAATGTGGACCGAAACCCAAGCAGGATTCTTTACTGCTGTAGGTTCCCAAGAAAACCTCTAGTGTAAGAAAAAGTCAAATTCCTAGCTATTATAAACTGACTTTTACTCATGTGAACTAAGCAACTACTGACATATGAGTTAATATGAGCATACCAAACTTTATTTAGGAAAGAGAAATGGGCTATTATAATTGTATTTGATTCCCATTCACTTACTACATCCACTTTGGAAAATGAAATAAACCATGCCAAAAGACATTAATTCTCTTCAATGTATCAAAAGTACTTTACAGAAGCAGCGTAAAGAGAAATAGCTATTGTTCTTCTTTTATTTCCAATCCCCTCATTTCCTTACTGTTATGAGGATCAAATTCAAATACACCAAGCAGCTATTCTGAATGTTTGCAGCCCTAGTGAAACAGAACATGAGCACACTGCAGCTCCATCCAAACCTGCCTGCCTGCCATCCACCCGTCATTTGGATGGGTAATTTCTCCCCTCGGGACCATATGCAGTGCTTAAAGCTGAGTCAGTTTGCCATATGGCATTATTCTATAAAAGCAACATGGCTTTGCTGGAATCTGACCTAGGAGAGTAAAGGCTTCTACGTATTTGGCTCAGTAGTTGCTAGACATGTTAAAGAAACAATTCCCCCCCACCACCACCCAGATATTTCAAATTTTACTGTAATCCACTCGTTTTACATGGCATTTTTCATATCAACGAGTACCAGCTTTACACCATTAAGAAGCAAGAGTTCTGAACATTATTCTTGTTATTACCTACATCCAGTTGCACACAAGAAATGAAAAAATGTAGAATGCACAAAATAATTACTTTGCACTGAATTACAGATCTACAGCCAAATTATAAATCCACTGAATATTGTATCTACTGAATTATACAGATATATTTCATACTTTTGTTTCATAATTTGCACTTTCCATCTCTGTCCCACTGTGCTGCTTTTCTTTTCAAACATTTTATACAAATAATTTGGAGAACATTGGACATCAAAGGCTTCTAATAAATGCCTGGTGGATGCACAACTAGCATATTGGAAATGTTTACTAATATTCTCGCCCCTTACTTTTGTTTTATGGCAGCTACCTATTTCAGCTTTTTACTGAGTAGTGGGAAAGTAATTATTTCAGAAAGCTGTAGACAGACTCACTGTTTCTTTAGCTTAAGTGTGATTTAATATATCAAGCCAAGAAAAGGGAAAAAACCCAACCAAACAAAAACACACCACTGAAGCAGGAGAATTCCCTTTTTTGTGTTGAAAATGCTGGTAACGTTGTCCAAAATCAACAGAAACAAACAAAAAAATATATTAGGAACAATCTTAACACTCTTACAGTTGCTGTAAATTCTGCTGATGTGCATTTGCCAACCTGCACAAGAAGTACAGTATTACTTTACAATCACATTAGACATCACAGGCAACAGTGGCTAGCTAAGATGATTACAATAAAAAAACACGTTATCGTTACCAAATTCTTTCTGGCCACCTCTTTTATACAAGTTTTACCATGTACATGAGAAAAGGAGGAGTGGGGCATTATAATGTACTTGTTAATGTAGACCTCTGCTCCGTTTCCACAGCCCAGACAACTGGCGCTCCGAAGGGGGCCAGCCAAAATGGAACATGTGTGCGTAGTACAACCCACTGGCCTTGACCACAGGTATTAAAATATTCATATCTCCTTTCAATGTCACTTGCATACAAACAGCTTCTCCTCCTCCTCTGAAACGTTAACCTCTGCTCTCCCAGGTGATACCAACTGGTTGCAGAATGAGAACCGCCTTTCCTTGCAAAACCACCACTCAGCTAAGAAGGGCAGCACCTGTCAGGCACTTGCTTCTGCCTCCTCAGTGCTCAATTATCTATTAGTTACAGCCTACCCACTCCACCAGGAGATGGGCTAGAACCAGGCAGGGGTGTTTGCTCAGAAACAAAAGGAGAGCCACGCTGCTCCCCTCCAAACTTCACCCCTAGGGTGGCCACTCCTTCCATCCTCCCACTCCCCTCCTGCCATCTGCATTCACCATCCGGGCTCTTCGCTAGAGAAACTTCATCCTCTTCACAGAATGTTTTATTTTAAAACGCAAGGCTCCATAATGCCTCCTTCGTGGCACACGGAGGAATATGAATAATAAGCTGAGGATTCATATGGCTTTATTATTACAGGGCTTTACAAGATAAAACACCCAGAAGAGTTAAAACAAAACAAGAAACCTCTTACTGTAGTCAATCTAAAGTGTTTTGATTACAAAGTTATCCAGATTAGGTATTTATCTTTTTAACACAAAACACACATGCACAACTATATTCATACAGGATTTTAAAGCCCAGAATTATGTTTACACATTAATCCAAGTTGGGGGAGTGGGGCAAACACTAAACCAAACCAACCAGCAACCCCTCACCCCACAAATACCCTCACAACCAACAAATAACCAACCCCACCCCCAAAACCTGCTCCCCAGCCAAGCACTATCAGCCCCTAAATGAACAGTAACAGTTTGGAGGATGTGTGTCCACTGGGAAATCAGATCTGTATTAGCCCAGAAAAATATGGCTGGAAAATATTTACTCAGAAAATTCTGGCCAAAATCTGACTGAAGCTTAACTCTGGCTGCGACACAGCTACCCCGTGCAGGCCAACAGTGGAAGGGAAGGTCCTCTTCAGTGCTTTCACCACTGCTACCCATGGCAAGGGATACAAGGAGCATCATTCTGCATTTCGCTTTTTCTCGAGTGTAATTGTCACCGTGATGGATGCATCAGAAACACACATTAACCAATTTCACCATGCAGAGCATAGTGCTCTCCCAAAGCCAGGCCAGTCGCCACAAAGGAAGCAGCACTCAGGTTGGTAGGACCATTAGACAGAGCTCTCTTGCTATAAAAGCCTGCAAATAAATGTAGACTAAAATAAACAGCAAGTCAGATGTTTTATCTGGGGATGTTACCTCATTAAAGGCTATATATGCCAACTCCAATTCAATTTGAAGTAACCTTACGAGGAAAGACATCACCCCTGCCCCCACCCCAAATTAGATCCACTTGATCATTTTAATTATACTGCATTGCTCTTTTCAAGAGTCCTGCGAGCCTTTATGGGCTGCTGTGCTCCCCTTTGAAATTAGCAAATTAGGCTTGGTAATTAGAGAGTCAAAATGGGGTGTTATATTGTTTGGGGGTGACAAGGGATTTAAGAGTGTTTCATTTTAAGTCATTTTCAAGGTTTGAAGGTAAAATACTATCACTAATCATGTATGTTCTCATTTTCCACCTACGCTGATTAATATCTACACAGTGCAATGAAAAAAATTGCTTTGCATCTTAATTAAGAACATTTCAAGGCAGATTCCTCCAAGTTCTGTTCATTTGAAATGATGCTGTAAATATCTTTTAAATGCTATTTACCACGAAAGAAAAAAAAAATTCCCAAAACAACCTTCTAGGATATAATAGTAAGTACTAATTTATCCCAGAAATTATAAATTACTATTTTTTTCTCCTTAATAGATCTGTCGACAAATCTTAGGATGTCACTGAAGCCTGATACATCAACTGAAGAATATGGCTGAGTCATCCTTCCTCCTGAGAACGAGCCTCTGCATTTGCTCACTGTCAAACAAACTTTAACAATTTACGTTTCAGTTTGCATTGCTTAAGATGACGCTGCAAGCAGCAAAATTGATTATTATTAACCATACAGCCCCCACAGAAGGATTGCCGTGATGTATCATTGGACTGATGTCCAGTTTCATGACAACACCAACATCAGATTCGAGCAAAGTGTGGCCTGAGAAGCCATAAGATAACATTTACAGCATTGCTGCTTTAATCTCAGGCTCTCAAGCCTCTTCACATATACAACTCACAGGTAGTTAACTACTTTTGTATGATATACAAGGATAAACACTTGGCAATCTTGGTCACTGATTGGGGCACAAAGAAAACAGAATTAAAGAAACCCTGATACCTGAACCCCATAGTAAGGTACAATATGTTTCGATACTAGGATATTTTTCACTTTCAACAAATCTAGAGCAAAAATATGGTGCTGCCATTTTATTCTAATTTTCAGTACATTTGTTTTTCAGCAAAGCCACTGACTTTCTGGTGGCACTCAGAATAAACACAACATAGCAGTATTTCCCCCCAAAATTACAAAACCTGAAACATAAGCTATTTTAATTCTATTCAAAGTATTAAAGCACAGAGTATATAGACTTTCTTCCCCTGAAGTACTCTTCTAAGCTAGCATTGTATAACAGTAGGTGAAAATGTCAGAGAGGAGGATGGAACTTCGTTCCCATATATAGGATCAAAGCATATAAAACATAGGAGACAATAAAAAGAAAGCAAGCAAGAAAAAGAGGTATTAAAAGGGTATGATGAATGGCATATACATCCTTGTGATAATTCCTTTCCTGCTTTATTGCTCGGTAATGATCATACAATACTATACTTCATTGATCACTGCTTGAAATCTAAGCTTCATTTCCTTCACATACGTTAAACACCTTTGACTTGAATTCACTTCATGTAACTTTTCAGTACTTTCTTTTTAGTGTAAAGGGAAACTGAATATAAATACTGAATGAGGGGTGGGAAAAAAAGAAAAGTCATCTGACATTATTGTTCTCTAACATCTATAGAGCTAGAAGATGTCTTTGAGGTTCAAACGTGTCTGTGGCAAAGCAGGGCACCACATCAAGGCACTCTATATATTAAGCATGTGCCTTGGGCTAGTGATTGAAAACCCACTTTGACCACGAACTGCCAAGGCTGAATTCAGATTTCTCCGTAGACAAATCACTCACGGGACAGGAAAGACAGAACGTCCTGTACGGTCCAACAAGCAGCTGGACCTCAGGGGCAGAGCAGCGCCTGGGCCAGTCCTGCCGTCCTCTTCTCTCCTGGGGCTCAGAGTGGGTCCATGTCCCCACAAGCAGTCCACCTACCTGTAGCATGTACCAGGCAAGCACCCGCAGACACTTATTACAGAATACTACCTCATGCTTTGTGACTACGCACACAGTTTTAGATGTCAGATGAACAAATAAGGATGCTGGCAGCTCCTTTTACACAGAAAAACTCCAGCTGGAAGGGGATAATTTATGAGCAGTTCCTCACTGCATATACTTCCCTCTTAATCAACTGCTAATGGTCACTGCGGTGCTCCCCTTGGACAGCCCCATCTCCTGCTCGCTGTGGAGCACAATGACTCCACACACACGAAGGCATATAATGAATTGACACACCACTAACAGCTAATACTCATTTGACAGTGTAATCATTTATTGTGATGAATTCTCTCCCACAAAACATTGGGGGAAAAATATATTAATTTAAAAAAAAAAAAAAAAAGAAATATTTTGCTTATATTGCATTTTCAGCTTCTGATTTACTCAATGAAACAAAGTACAACCACGTAAAATCTTAGAATTAATATATATGAAAGAACAGATGGCACTTAAACCTCAAGTCTCTAGAAATCCTTTTCACCAGGACAAAAGGCACACTGGGTAAGGATTGTAAGAGCACCTAGTTAATCAAACAAAATCACAAATATTGAGGGGTTACAGTCCTGTGATTAAGGCATCTGACCGGGATGCAATTCCATCTTTGCCTCTCACTTCCTCCATGACCTTGGGCAAATCAATTAATCTTTCTGTGCCACAGATACTCAGCAGGGATAGTAATAATACAACTTCCTACCTCTCAGGACTGTTTCACTGATGTTTGTGAGGCCAGCTGCCTCCCTCTCAGGTCATATAGATTAACTCTATTTTGTTTACATCTAAGTGCTAAGAGCAGCAACCCAATACTACCTGATTCCAAACAGCAAGGCAACTATTTCTGCAGATTGTTTTATGCATTAAGGAACCTGAAATCCTAAAGAAACCTGAATTTTCCACATGAAAGTGTACAATAATGGTGTATTATGGACTGGGAGCTTATGACCACCAAACACATAATAAGTTAAGTGTCAGTAATTCCTAGGTCTTCATCACCTATGTGCTTGACTGGAAAATCATTTGTGTTCACGGCATCCAGGAGATTTCTGTATTTCACATTCAGAAACTTTTTAACTGTATAGACAATCACAGATTTATACAATAACTGTAAAGTGGAAAAAAAATAACCAAAGAACTAGAGGGCATAACATGCAGGAAGAAAATCATAGATCACAAGTAGATTTAGCACGTAGAATCTTGTTTTTCCTACATGTACAGAAAGACAAGGGAAGTGGCTGTCAGAAAATAACCTCTAAATCAAAGAGATAAAGAAAAATTTTCTAAACAGGCATATAATGAGGATTTCCAGTATGGACTTTATGCTGTTCAGTAAGTATCCAGTAACTCCAGGGTTTCTATATTAAGTGTGAATTGAAAAACAGGAAAAAAGACTACTTTTTTAAAATGGTCCCACAGTCAACTTCAGCTTCATGAACAAAAGACAAAAGAAAGTGACTTGCACTTAGGAACACAAGCCATAAGCAACTGTGTCATGAGGAGCTTATAGATCCTGTACTTGATTAACAAACACGCAGGCCAGGCCATCCTGGCAAATACGGCATCACTACAGGTGAAAGGAAAAGGCAGCGAACAAAACAGAACTTATATATACCTACCATTAAACAGCCTGCCCAAGATTTGAGCATGCTTAAATTTTGAACACCACTGTCCAATATAGACCAGTACATGGCCGGAAAATCCCCTAGAACATTCCTAGAAAAGGCATCAAAAGTGTGCAGCTTCTACATTCATACTGCCGGTTCAGTACACGTGGGTGCAGGAAGCACAATGCACTGCACTGCTCTCAGTTCCAGACTCTCTTGGGCCCTGTATACGTGATTAAATGAGTTTTAGAGATTTATTATTTTTGTTTTGAGGGAAGAAAGACAAATACTGTATTCTGTAGGCTTTAAAGTGCACTCTGAAATATATTGTAAAGTATGAGAATAAAATAACTAGACAAGAAAAATAAGTAGTCTGTCTAGTCAAAACAACACTTGATATTTTTATACATATTTCTTTTATTGTATACTTCAAAGAAAAATATATTTTAATTCTGAAAGAGTGGACAGGTGAGTACCAAGGAATTCTTGAGTAAAAGAACATAAAAAGATGTAAGGATGCCTTAAGGTCAGTTTTGCATTTCTCCTATTTTCAAGCCAGTTTGGCCCGTTAGTATAATTCAAAACCTCTGAGTTTGTTTAATTTTCATCCATCTGCCAGAGTGCTCAAGAGATGAGAAAGCACTCATGAGTCAAGTTAGCAGTGCCACAAAACTCCCCCAATTTAGGGTCTGAAGGATAGGTAACCCAGCAACTGCACCACCTTGTTGCTATCCAAAATCTGCCCTAAGGCAGGGCAATTCTCAAATACCTACAGAGATCACAACAGAGGTATATACACAACTATATAGATCCCCCTAACCCAACTCTTTTAGCAAAAAGAAGATGTACTAAGCATAATCAGTTGCTTGCATTTTTATCATAACTGTCATCATCCAGTAACAAAAAGTAATAAGAGAGTAGTACAGCTGTGCTGTATCACTATACCAGGCTTACTAGTAGTGACAGAGGTCTCCAACAGTTGTGTTTTCATTTTAAATTAAGTTTAAAGTATTTTAAATCAGTCACGTAAGCTGCACTCAGCATGAAATAAATTAGAATGTTTTAAGACTTTAGGACTAATTTTACTGGAACTTCTGGGTTCTTCCTAGCTCTCAGCCACAAGATTAGCCACTCATCAGGAAACATTCACAAATATTTTCTTGCCCATCCATGGCTGGAAACAAGAATAGGAGATGAGGGGAAATAAAAGGAATTTAAAGCTGCTGAAAACTAATGTCTACCACATGAGGCACAAAATAAGCACGCCGTTGTATATTTGATGAAAAAATAACTGTTATGAAATATTCATTTGAAAAGTGATTAAGCTTTGCAATTGAAAAGCTAACCCTTCACAACACGAAATAATCATGCAGCTTGGGAACGAACACATCCTGTGTCCTCTGGTGCTCATTATAATTTATGCAACATCTCTACCCCAATACATTGGTTGCTTAGATTTTTTTTTTCTTCTTTGTTAAATATTTAAAATGAAAAGATCACTAGACTTGTTTCTTATAAGCATTCTTCAAACCCAAGGAACCAGACTTACCATCCCCATCCATTTCCAGGCAAAGACTCGTAAAGCTTTGTCCCAATTACCTGCTGGGGAGAGCAGGAGGCTCTCCAAGGCCCCAGCAACAGGGGCCCGCACACCCCAGGGCAGATTCCCACCTCCCACCCTGCAGCAGGAAGAAGCTCCTTTCTTCCAAGCTGTTAGCAAATTCACTCACCAGCACAATGCAGGATGACTCTCCTAAGGGTTAAAATGAATGACCCTTCATACAGAACAGGCAACCTATTCCCTAAACTAGGAGCAATTAATCCACCGAGCAAAAGAAATGTTTTACAATCCCATTTACTTTAACAAAATTTCTTCAGGGATATGTAACTTTACATATGAAAGCTATACTTTGTACATGGTATACATGCAGACGCATTATTTATTTACAAGTCCCAGGCACGGAAACTATGAGTTTGAAATTTTCCTTACAATGAATTTCATAATTAGCCCTTCCGTAGTCAAGGCACATAGAGAGATCAGGGATTATTCATTAGAGGAAGGAATTAGCAGGATTTTAGGCTTCAATGGCCTGTACAGACTATTAGCTTGTATTTGGCTATTAGGCGGGTAAGCAGAGTGGTCTCTAAAGTGTCAGCAACAGATAACAATAAATTCTTAAAATGAGACTTAACACCTGCTTTCCTCATCTGGAAGGGAAGGGGGGAAAAGCCGATTCAGCGGTGGCACAGCACCCCTTCCAGCCGCGCCGGCTCGCGGTGCCAGCTCCCTGCCAGGGAAGCCAGAGGTGCCATGGTGAGTGGAGAAGCCAAGACCATGGTGCCACACAACGTCCTCCAGAGCTGCGTGACAGCACACAGGCTCAGCCACTGCTCCCCTCGATAGACAACCTTCTCAAAATGAAACCAAAGGAGGGTACACGGGGCTGGCTCATTCACCGGCCATCAGTTGGTCTCCTTCCATCACTTCCAAGGGATGAGAGGAACAGGGGGTTGCCAATGGAGACACAACCACTGGCATGTCCTGTCCATTCGTTTTATTGTTTCTTGTTTTTGTCTTTTTTTTAATTCTGAACACCACCAGCACCTTCTACCTTCTCATAACACAAACCACCATCTAGTAACACCATCCTATGTTTTCCTTTTAACAAATTAATTCCTTGCTTTAAAGCAGATGGGAAAAATGGGAAGATCTCTGGTATTCTTCTTTTGCTAAAGTTAATGCACTCAAAGATGAAGGACAGAAAAATATGTTTACCAAAAATACAGCACAAGACCCTCAGGACCACTTTGGCTACAGCTGATGCATAAATACTAGAAAACCATTGAATTTTGATTTAAACTCTTCTCCCCGCTCCTTTACATTTCCAAGGCACACAGAAATAACTGCATTAAATACAGCTACTAAGAACAGAAGTGCTGACAGATAAGCAGCATGAACCCAATCAGCAAAACGTCTGACAGCCTGGTACAACGTTTCATCCTCACCTGGATCAGGAGAGTATTTCAACCGGAATAAAAAGCACTATCAAAAGCACAACCCTAATTCACCACTACTGCAATTTTGTATCGGCATAAGTTCAACGATTTCAGAGTAATTACACAGATGTAAAACAAGGATAACTGTGATAAATCAGCCCCAGTGCAAATTCAGAGGAACTCTTCCATGCACACGTACAAATAAAAACATTAAGACAAACCATTACAGAAAGACACACACAATTACATATAATTGTAAATGCACATTCTACTAGATCCCCGCATCCAAAGATGAAATGGAGCTACGCTTTGTTCCTAGATTGTTCAAATACCATTATTATAGTATACAATCTATTTTGGAAAGAAGAAAAATAAAGAGTACAGATTTTTGTACTTTATGGAAGATGAAGACTAAGTAAACAAAATAATACAGTAAATAAAGAAGAAGTTCAACAGATCCAAGCTGTCCACATTAATTTGTTAAAGCAGTAATTTGATTTCCTACCTCACATGAAAGCAGTCAGAGGAAGTGGGAAGAGAAAAGCTTTTCTGGATACTGATCAAACATCTTATGTAATAAAAAAAAAGTAACTGCACACGAAACAAATTGAGACAATTTTCCCAAAGAGAGAAAATTTTGATGTAAACATGTGAGAACCAGGGCAATGGAAAGAATTCATAGGTTACTCATCAATTAGTAGGACAGTGAAACGCCTTCTATCCTATCCTCGTCTCTAAAAACAAACTTGAGATTTTTTAATTAGCACTGGTTTTAGACCTATGGTATCACTAATCTCAGAACAACATTAGTACAAATGAAAATTGAGTTTCTCCTTCTGCTTTCCCGCCTTTTTACTTCAAAACTGTGAGGAAAGTGACTGTTGGTGAGAATGAGGGGCTTACGGCACGATTTTGAGAGGAGCACAGCTGCACTGCGTACACTTCTCCACTGCCTGTCAGTGCAACTCAACCCATGACCCAAAACTCCTCTGCTAATTTCAATTTTGGACCTTACTTAAGCATTGGATGCTAATTTTCTGACTTCCGCCCTTCCCCTTCCCCCACCCCCCTCCAACTAGGACAAAAGGATTCCAGGAGAGAGCAAGAAGCTCACTTCCACTTGAAAACTGATCAGGCTATTTGAACTCTGTTCTTTAAAAGGTAACATTTTCTCATTATAGAAAAATCTCTGAACATCCCTTTTCAGATCACAACCAAATCATTAGGGCCTGCCACAAAGCCTGTTAAAGTCAATGGAAGTCATTCAGAAGACTTCAAAGGACTTTGGATCCAGACCTTATGTAAAACATCCAGATGTGGCCCAGCGGCATCCCGCACTGAAGGGGAAGGCGGTGCCTGCCCACGCGGTGTTGCAGCTCTGCCGCAGAGCCCGGTGCCAAGCGCCCGGCACCCAGCCATACCCCGTCAGAGGCTGTGTCCTTCGGGCCAGCCCAGGGACCAAGTGCCCGCTAGCACCTGCAGTGCATTGGGCAAGCTCCTGGGGTGTGTTTTTCCATTTCATTTCATCTGAAAGGAATCCAGCTTGCTCCTTGTCTGCTGGGTAATGTGAATCAAAGTATGGTAACAGGGCTCAACTGGGAGAGTTGCTTCAGAAGCCCGCCCGTGACATGGACCAAAACGTTAACACAGTCCCACTCCTGCATCAAACAGCTCGAGCGGCCACTGAAGAAGCAGGGCCAAGTTTCTTTGAAGTAAGATCACAGAACCATAGAATAGTTTGGGTTGGAAAGGATCTTCAAAGGTCATCTAGTGCAACCCCCCTGCAATGAGCAGGGACATCTTCAACCAGATCAGGTTGCTCAGAGCCCCGTCCAGCCTGGCCTTGAATGTGTCCAGGGATGGGGCATCTACCACCTCTCTGGGCAACCTGTGCCAGTGCTTCACCACCCTCATTGTAAAAAATTTCTTCTTCATGTCTAGCCTGAATCGCCCCTCTTCTAGTTGAAAGCCATTACTCCTTGTCCTATCACAAAGATCTTAAGAGGAATCGAGCAGATTTCCAGAAGAAAAACTATGGACTTCAGGGGCCACAGGACAGCAAGTGCCCTCAGGAGGTTCTCAGCAATTCTTATTTAAATTTGAGTTGTCTTAATCAGAATTAAAAGAAAAAAAAAGCAAAAAAAAAGTTCAGAAAGAAAACAAACAAAATATCCCATTGCTGTGTTTCCCCAAAGTGACTCCAAAACAGTTTTGGTTTTCCAAAAAATTGAAATTTCAAAATTCCAGCTGAGTTCTTTTAAAAGTGTCAACAGGCAAACACTTCAAAATCTCACCACGGTGTATAAAGACTTTATTTTAGACTGCAAAGAAAATAATCTAAAAAGGTCTTCCTTGCTGTAAGGAATTCTACGTAATCCACTGAGCAGCTCTTCCCCAAGCTGAAACCACATCTGGTAAAGTCTACTAAAAGGAAATTTGTGATGAAGTAGATTGTTTACTGATCTTCAGGGCTGGTTTAAGTAACTTAACTCTAGAGTTGCTGTTCATTATTTTCACAAAATACATTACTATGTTTTGTACTCTGAGCAATTGCATCTTAATTTTGGAACACATACCTTTTTCTGAGGTATAAAAGCAAACCTAACATAAGAAAGGACAAACTAGTGTTCTTTTCATTTGATAAGTGAATGAAATTAAAATACAATTTCATTATGGCAGTGCTACAGGAAACAAACACACAAAAACCACCAGAGCAAAACCAAACTACACACTTAACCTAATTCTGAAAGGACACATCCAACCAAAAATGACAGTGTTATATCACTATTAGCTTTAGAAACAAAGCTTTTAGGAGCAATTTCAGTTCTTAGTCTGTTACACCCTAAATGATGGCATATGTAAAAAGAGCACATACAGAAATGTAGTTTGGAAAAGATTAAGAGATTATTTTAGAAGCAAATCACTCCATAAATAAAGCGCAAAGGCAACACAGCATCATTCAGGAATGGACATCTGTCACCCAAAGCAGATACCACATCCACACATTTGCAGCTTAATTCTGCAAAGTGGAAAAACAAGACTTAAAACAACACATAGAGCCTTACATGCATTGCCTTCATTTTTAAATTTCTAGTTACCAAAAATATCCAGACACCATCAAGAAGTATAAACATTACACACAGAGGAAATGGTGAGAAATAAAATGAACAAAGAACAGAAGAGAAAGTCACACGGAGTTAGAAAAATCTAGCCCTATCCTGAGTAGTTCCAGTGACACATTTCTTCTAGTGAGGGACGGAAGAGAAGTCATATTCAATGTCATCTTGACAGCGACCTCTTATTCAAAAACTATTATTTTTCCATCTTGAATAAGAGAGAACCAAGTGCTCTTCATAATCACATAAATGACCTACCACTCTCTAAGTGCTCTCTCTTAGATCAACAAAGAGCTATCGGAAACAGAAAGTATTGCACGCTGCTCCCCTGTCGTCTCAATCTAAGTCATTGGCATAGTTCAACCTTACCGTAAGAGAAACCTTGAAAGGCCAAAAGCTTTAGGAAATACACTTATCAGGCTATCCTTCCTCCTCACAGCAATCCTTTCACAATTTTGCGGAGTTAAAATGATAAAGACACAGGGACCAAAAACCAACCAGAACCAAAAAAGTTAAAAGGGAGAGAGAGAAAGAAAGAAAGAAGCAGCATGACAGATATTATCTTTTATTTTTCTTGGGGAAGGAAATCAATAGCTTGAAACTGGTGTTTAACGAGGGTGGGAAGAAAATCTTCAGTTATCATTAGAATCACACAACGGTTTGGGTTGGAAGGGACCTTAAAGATCATTAGTTCCAACACCTACTGCCATGGGCAGGGGCACCCTCCACTAGACCAGGCTGCTCAAAGCCCCATCCAGCCTGGCCTTGAACACTGCCAGGGATGGGGCATCCACAGCTTCTCTGGGCAGCCTGTTCCTGTGCCTCACCGCCTTCACAGGGAAGAATTTCTTCCTGATATCTAACCTAATGTAGCCTCTTTCAGTTTAAAGCCATCATCCCTTGTCCTGTCACTACATGCCCTTATAAAAAGTCCCTCTCCATCTTTTTTGTAGGCTCTGTTAGGTACTAAAAGACCACAATAAGGTCTCCCTGGAGACTTCTTCAGGCTAAGCAACTCTTTCGGCCTGTCCTGATTGCATAGGTGTTCCAGCCCTCCGATCATTTTTGTGGTCTCCTCTGTCCCCTCTCCAACAGGTCCATGTCTTTCCTGTACTTAAGGATCCAGAGTTGGATGCGGAACTCCAGCTGAAGTCTCACCAGAGCAGAGCAGAACGGCAGAATCACCTCCCTCAACCTGCTCACAGACTGTTCCCCAATGCTGCATTCAGAAGATCTGTGCAATTAACTAAGAGTTCTTATTGCAAGGAACTCCGCAGCAGTACATAAACTGACAAACTTCCCCTCCTCTCTCTCTCCATGGAGATAGCAAGAGCCTGTCCCCATAAGGTCAGTGGCAAGGCTAAGGACATTTATCCCAAAAGAAGAGCTGTTTGAGGGGGTGTATGAGTGGGGGTTTTTTTCTGTTTAAGGGAAGGCTGAAAGGAGAAATCCTATTCATTTAATTGTCTCCACTTCTTTCCATATAATTAAACAGTATAAAAGTACCCAAGGAAAAAAATGAAAATTGTACCATGTGAAAGGAAAAGGGGAGGGGGGAGGAACACTTTTGCAGAGTACCATATTAGCAAACACACAAATATCTCCCAGAAATGCTTTGCTGTTATGTTGAAATCCAACTGCAAATTAAATTAGTTCAATAACAAAGAAGGATCTGGTGCACTGAGTGACTCAGCAAGTCAGACCTCAGGCCAGCTCGCAGGGTGGAAAGTTAAGGGGGCAGTCCACATCCCAGATATCCTGCCCATTTCATGTGCTTGCTTTGTTACTGAAGCTGATCCAAAGTACTCCTCAACCTCCTATTCCACCTGTGAAGAACAACACAATGATCACACATGGCGGGGCGGGGGGATGGAATCCATTTTTCCCCCTTAGTCCCCCAAAGGCTTAGTCAGCAGTGCTGAAAGGCTACCTTTGCCAGTCAGGTCAGCCTGAAATATTGACTGTACAAGAATTTCCATTCATCCATCCAAATCACCCAAAAAGGTGCAAAATAACCTATTTCCATTTCCAGTAGACGGATTTGCTGGAAATTCAAATCCTCCCAAACGGAATAGTTGAACCACAGCTGAGAAACAGTGTTTGTTGAAATGCTGTGTTCACAAGGCTGCAAGCCACTTCTTGCAGTAACTGAGAGCTGGGGAATACACAAGGACCATGGCAAGCACTGGGATGGCTCAGAACTCCTTCAAAAACTAAGTCCATAAATTCCCCTCTACCACTACCATAAAGCAAAGGGATCAAGTGTACATTATCACTAGGAGGAACCAACAGTCCATAATGCTTTCTTTTCTCTCTACCAAGAGTGAGTAAAATACGCCACAAAGGAAAAAGCAAACATGAGAAAACCCTAGGAGAATCCTCAGATCTGACCTTCTCTCCAATTCTTATTTATTTATTTATTTTTAAGCTTCTATAGAATCTTTGCTGTACTGCTGACTGGAGAACATTTACTGAAGAATGCATAATTACATCTCTTTAACCCCTTGCTGTCACAATGTATACACTGTGCTCAGACCTGTTTAACTTTCCCCTTCCCCACCCCCCCCCCAAAAAAAACCCAAGAATGATGAGAATTTGCACAGGCTAGCAAGATCAAAAAATTACAAAAATACCACTAATACACTACTATTGTGAAAGATTCCAACCCATACAAACTAGACTCTCCACATTGGACTCCTCCCCATTATGCTTTGCTTCACACTGCTCAAGTACACACACAGTGGAGTCAGTAAAATGCAAGAACATCACCAACAAAGGAACATTTCAGGCCCAGCAGCTTCTGTTCACACGCCTTTCCATATGAACCTTGCAGTGTGCAAGTCCAACAAGGCTTTTTTCACTGCCAACATTTCAATCCCTACTCTGGAAGAGCTTGAGAACCCACTCACAGGTTGGAGCCAACAAGAACTGCCTGTGAATTCCACCCTTCATACAATGCCTAAAGCAAGAAGCAATTCTTCAGATTAATAAGTAATTTTGAATCTTTACGGTATTGTTTTGAAATCTCAGGATACAGTACTTGTGTTTTCCAGAATTCAAAAACTAGCCACTCTGAAGCAATGCTTTTGCATACAAGTAATAAGTATTTTTGTAGACCCTGGCTCCTGCCAATAACAGGACAAGAATATTTTCAAAAACAATAGCTGTAGTGTTTCAACAGACAGGAGACCTGAACTAATAAGCATACATGACCACAGTGGCAGTCAGCTGAAAGAGATATGAAAACACAGATCTTCACCTAAAAGACTGAAAAACCTTTCCTGAGACCATAAGAGACCATAAGCTAATGAGGAGTAGGGGGTTGGAATTTTTTGTTTTGTTTGTTTTTTGTTTGGTTGTTTTTTTGTTTGTTTTTTTTTGTTTTGTTTTGTTTCGTTTTTCTCCATTTTGTCTCTATTTCTAGCTAGGCAGAGGAATAGCTAGAGGCTAAAGGGTCTGAATACAGATACTAAAGACACGTAACACTGGTTTCTAAAGGACTTTTTCTTCATTTATGTATGATTTGCAAATATATTGTTTCCAGTGAGGTTTCCACCTGTGATGAAATGTGATTTTGGCTCAGAAGGCTGCAAACATTACCATGGAGAGTTGTATTTGCTGG
Organism: Columba livia; assembly: GCF_036013475.1. Lineage (NCBI taxonomy): Eukaryota > Metazoa > Chordata > Aves > Columbiformes > Columbidae > Columba > Columba livia. The sequence goes on from NC_088604.1 coordinate 64,767,420, forward strand.
TCACTACAGGCACAGCATACACAGCTGTGCACAACAGGTTTACAGACCCTGTCCAAAGAAAAAGGTTCAGTGAAGATGTTAATATGGAGGAACAGGGTGACAACTGGGGGGAATGAACATAAGAATTAATCGGCCCATACCAGAGCTCACTGAAGTCAGTGAAAAAGACTGATTTCAACAAAGTTTGAGCGAGGCCCTCAAAGAATAAGGAAAGGGAGAAAAGCAGACAGAAGTTTATACCCATTTTGGGCTACTGTGCCTGTTGTTCATTTGGAAATAACCACCTGCAAAGAAGAGATATTACTGGTATTTTAAGTGTGAGTCTGGATTTTACTTCCATGTGGTATTTCCCTTTTTAAAAGTCTCTCTAGTCTTTTCTTCTCATTCCAAATCAGTGGTGTCAAAGACTGGTATCAGCTACACATAACCAATACGCTGTTTGACCCCCATGGCAAAAACTAATATAATATAAAGACCTTTTTCACCCTATGTCTTCTATATGTTCTTCTGTATCATGCATTATTATAATTCCAGCTGAACTGGTTTTAGTTAAATTGTTTTATGTGAACTGTCATAGTTTTATGAAGTCAGAGATATGACAACTTGGAGCAGTGAAAGGCTTAGTCAAAAGATTTAAAACAGAACAGAGGAAGTGAAAACACTAGGAATTCTGGAAAAAAGCAGGGGAAGGAATAATTTTAGGTTGTTCTGAACTCTGCAAATACAGTGCTAACAAGAATATTGAGTACCTAAATAATTAAAGTTTATCCTCTTTATTGAAACAGTCCATGTTTGAGAATTCGTGAGAGTTTCAATGTTTAATTAAGGGATTTAAACATCGTTTTAAGTGAAAACTCTGCAACCTTAACTACGGACCCACTAGGTCACCTCTATAATATATTCATGTTGGGAGATCCAGGACCTGGCTTTTACATAAGTCAGTTACTACAAACACACAGTTCAAATATCAGTCACAAGCACGTGAAAAATCAATTTACAAGGAGATGAAAAAATAAATGTTCTGGGAGATAGGATATGCTAATGAAAATTAGTGTAGTGTGTTTGCTTTTAGTCCATATGCAGGTTTTGGTTTCACATGCAGTGGCTGCTGAGACATGTTTATTTAGTGATTAAAAAAGAAAAAAAGATTAAGCAGTAACTTTAAAAAGCCCTGTGCAGATAAAGATACGTCTGTTTTATAAGCTATCAGTAACTTCTTATTAATGGAATGCAAACCGTTTTGTCTAATTTTCCCAGAATTCGCAGATTTAAGGGGAAAGCAACTCAAAGGATGAAATTTATACACACAGAAACAGGAGAGGAGAGTAAACCTCTAGCCCAGCCCATTTAATATACACAGTTATACAATACTGTATCCACACTTAGAATAGATTTGCCAGTACTGCCTTTATATACATATATATATTTAAACTGAATTTAAAAAACACGTACACAACACACAGACTCCAGGCTGGGCTGCAGTACAGCCCGCAGCTGCTGTTGGCCAAGAGCTGAGGCAGGCCCTGTGCTGGTCTCAGGTGGCCATGGAGTTGGGTTAACTATCCATCTTCCACCCACCCCAGGGCCTCCCCGAGGTAGGAAATGGATTTCACCCGAGTTTTAGAAGCAGCACTACGTACTGAAGGTTGTCAGTGGGAGTCACAGCTGCACGCAGAACAAACGCTGAGCTTTGAGACGACAAGAGCTGAAGATGGACACATGGTGCGGAGCAGGAGCCCTGCGCACACCACCTCCCTGCTCAGAGACCCTACCGCAGTCTACAGCCCAGCTGCATAGGTGAAATAAAGGTTTCGGACCACTGTCCAGAAGGTAAAAGTCCATCCCACAAAAGATACCATTTACTTCAACATCGGTACACAACATCAATTAAAAAAAAAAAAAAAAAGGACGACAAAAATTGAAGATTTGCCTTTTTTCCTGAGATGTCTTTGGAAGTGTTCAGAGAATAGGATCTGTCATAGATACAGACAGATAAAGTGAGGTGCCAGTAAGCACCAAATAACAACAAACTCATTACTAAAAAATCTAAAAGGGGGTTGGAGGGAACTATGAATTCCTGATTTCCCTGTTAGCCTTCAAGTTTTTAAATAAAGAATCCATTTGTGTCGGCAGGGATGACTGAATCCCTGTATCCACAGCACTTGACTGCGCTTGGATATACACCTCCTACTAGAGACTAAAATGAAAGTTATATTTTGGAGCACTGAAAAGGTGAAACAAAGCCTGCAGCTTGTGTTTATAACAATACTTGTACTTGTCTAGAGGAATTTCACTGGCTCTGTATTAAAGAGGAAGATGGTGGAGGTAAATACTGTCCCCCCAGGATTGTGTGGGATTTTTTGGTCCTTCAACCACGAGGTGCATCTCTTCTGAAATCTGTCAACAAAATGCTACATGTACAGAGTGAGGTGACAATGCTAGGGGCAGAAGACAAGCTGGGCAAAAAATCAAAATGCAAGAGCAAATGACTTCCTCGACTCGAACCGTCCACAAGCCTATCAAAGCTCATGTATGCCGACTTCAGCATCTGCTTCAATTAAATGACAAGAACAGATCCATCTGCATCACCTTGTAGAAAGCTCTAAAAAAGAATTCTTTAAAAAAGGGTAAAACAAACAAACAAACAAACCAACCTAAACTTCTTTTAAAAAAGCCTTTCTCTGTTTTAAATACATTGAATAGGAGCAGCCAGAACTGCTAGAGGCTGGCCTCCAAGTTTTTAAAGACACAATCAAGTAGTGAAAGAGTTAAGTCCTGAAAAATAAAAGAGCAACAGAGCAAATCTGACTACATGTTTGAAAGAGCCTATAAAGTGTTACAAGCAAAACAGGAAAGCTTGTGTTAATAATGCATAAACCAAAGGAGGGGGGAAAAAAGCTACCCATTTAACGGAATAATGCTTTTATCCTTGCAGTTAAAATGAAATAAACCATGACTATTAAACTGGTAAGGCCATTTTTAAACATTTTCTAAGAGGGGACAGTTCAGTAACCGCTCTGGAGAGCGAGGCCTTGTGCGGGGCCGCGCTGGGCGCTAAATACCAGGCTCCGCTCGGCGGAGGCCATTACCGCCCCGTCGCCATGGCGACGCTAACAGTGCGCCCGACTTCAAAGACAAAGATGTAATTTCAGACTTCCAGCAGCCAGAGGGAGCGGTGAGAGCTTTCTGCCCGGGCGGTGGCAGCTGATGATCAATTAGAAAAATGCCCAGGACGGTTCCGAGGCGGCCTTGAACCGCCGCCCGCCCTCCCGGACCCCGGGGAGCGCCCCTCAGCCCCCGCGGGGCAGGACGCTCCTTCCCGGGGCCTCCCTCGCCAAACCACCTCGCAGAGCTGCCACCAATGCCTCTGCCAGGGGAGAGCGGGCCCCTGCGCCCGGCCAGCTGGGAGAACCCGAGCGCGTTAAATCAACACGCTTTTAATTTTATAGAGTCATTCCAACAACAAAAAAAAACCAAACCCGGTCGTTTTCAGTTTTTCGTCCTACATGAAAAGCATAGGGATACTTGCAAGATTGGTTCAGTGGAGAAAACCCTCCCAGGGAAGGAGAAAGCTCACTTTCAAGTTTTGCCACTATGTGGATACTGGCAATAAAGAGTAATAGCAGTGCAGAAAAAACAGACATTAACTTAGCTTGTACACTGCTGTATCATCAATATGCTCTTATTAAGCATGACAAAAATATCCACTGAGAAATCAATCCATAGACTGGGCCTTTGTAGGCTAGCAGTAGTGCCATGTGCTGCTCAGGAAGCCAAGAATTCAAGCTCCGATGTGTTTTGTTTTTTAAATCCACCTCAGTGAGTCTTCAGCAGGTAACACAGTTCTTCTTCTAGGTGCCATGTCCCCCACAGCATCACAGCCATATGCCATAAACCAAGAGAAAAGTAATATACTCCCTTTCTGTTTACTAAAGTTGGGTTACCCTGCAAACCCCTTAGGAAGGAGACAGAGGAGCCGCAGAAAGGATAGATCCTCAAACAATCCAACACCTTGAAGTATATTTTTTTATGTTAATGTAAACATATATAATGTAAATGGCATTACATCCATAACTTATTGTTACCTAGCCTGATGGAAAACTAAGTCTGTTCTGCAGAAACTGAGACACTTGGCCCTCCATTTGCCAGGTCATGAAACACCATGAGCTCTTGTATCCCCACCAGAAAGGCCACTTCTCACCTGACAGAGCCCTGAAGTGTTCAGAGACCAAAACCCCAAATAGAGCCGTACAGAACATACATAGCTGGCCAGCAAGCACTAACACATCCCCCACACACACACTCCAGCCCCAGATGGAGCAGTGGCACACGCCACCACATCATGTCCCTGCACCATGTTCTCCTGGTCCCAGCTGCAACACGGGCCAGCACTTGCTGGTAGATTTTGTCACTCACCCCAATAAGATTGGGAGGTACACAGCGATCCTGTGAGTGACCCTGAACCAAAAGCCCCAGGCTGAACCTGAAGGAGCATTAGCTGCCCGATCTGCGCTTGTTTAATCATGAACGTTTGAGTTCTGTGGGCTACAACATTTGGCTTTCGACAAAACAGAGTCCACATGATCTAAACGCAGCACACAGGAATCAGGAGTCTGTGGGAAATTCAGATATACACAGAAGGATATACAGAATGTCTTAGACTGCTAGAAAAGAGATTTTTAAAGTTAGAGAAGGTTGGGGTTTTTTTGTTGTTTGGTTTTTCCTTTAAACAAGCATTTTTAAAAAAAAAAAACAACCTTTGTATAGCTGATCTCATTTTGTTTCCAAGTTACATTTTTTGTGGATGTGGGTGGTGGGGGAAAAGAAACATGTCAATCTATAGGTCCTTTAATTACTCTTCAAATCTGTAGTTTCACTGCACACTGTAAGTGACAAAAGACAGTTCTCAGCCTGTTCAGCTAGCTCACTATGGCCGTCTGATCACATCTCCATGGAAATGCAGGTCAAGTGATCAAAATTATTATACAGGAAGGGAAAGTTTGTTTTTCTGGCAGAAGTAAGGTAAAGGATTTCCAGGACTGACTTCAATCTGACCTGTACTACTGTGAATATAGGCATTAAAAAGCAGGCACTAGAAAGCACTGGTTTCTAACCAGCAAAAGTTAAAGAGCTAAAATGTTTGTAAGTGTATGTGAGCATGTGCATGGGTGCATTTCTCAGCATTTCATAGGATCTGATATCTGACCTCTGTTTCTTTGCAGAGAAGAAAGACAACTCTGTAGAAAGACCAAATGGACCCTCTCACACCAAGCTGCCATCCAAGCATTGGAATGACCCTCTGGCCAGAAGAAGCCAAAGACTTCCAGAGAGAAAATATATTCCTGTACTTCATCGTACCTCAGAATGGGAACAAAAAGGCTGATACTGTGATTTCCAGGGGGGCAAAATGTCTAACAAGCCATGCAGGAAGAACTAGCAGTCATTTAAAAACACCAGTGCTGTGTATATGTAGTCTTCCTAAGTCTTCTTTAATGGCACAATCAAAACAAAGGAATGAAGACAGAAAGAAAACAGACTATGAGAGAATCCAAGTGAAGCCACAACTCTGAGATGTTACTTATTAAAAACAAACAAACAAACAGAAACCAAGCACAGACTCTAAAATTTTACAGCCTTGTTTCAATAAATTCTGAAGAGCTGTGCTGAAAATTCCACTAAACAACTTTACTTTTTTCCTACTTTCATGTAGGCACCTAATGATACAATAAACAGGCTTGAAAAAATATAGGTTTTTATGAAGCTTTCCTGAAGCCCTATTATTAAAATCTTGACAGTCTGTAAATTAAATAAGGTAAAGAGATAATCTAGAGGTTTTCTTCCATATCCACCACAGTATCATACAAAAAACTGCTAAGGCTTTCAGTTTACTATAAATGTCTAAAATCAAAAGATCACAGTTTGCATTAAGTTTTATCCTGTGCCATAACGATTTAGTTCACTAGGGCCAATGTCTGTACTCAATCCATACACCATTTTATCTACCCATATATAATCTTGCGAGTTATTTTGGTTTTCGTAAGTGAGTCTAAAAGTCTCAGATCACTTCTAGTGCCTTTCTTTCCACACTCTTCAAAAACAAGCACTGGCCATTGTACAGTTTGCAGTTTAAAAAATAAAAATGTTTTAGATCTCTTTCATTACCTTTTTCTGCAAAATGCATTGGCAAAATTCATCATCTTTGATACTATACATGTGAGTGCACACCTTATCCTATGGCATGAAACAAGCTTTGTTCTTTTAACTATGTCCACTGCTGCACATTCAGCAAACCTTACCGATCCATAGTGTATTACTACATGCAAACATATTAACTCTCATGTATGCTTTATATTATATATGCTTTATATCTTTATATTACTTCCCAAAATTATTACTTCAATACCATGGTGGAAGATAAACTATTCAGGGAATTTCCATCTTGAAGGGGGGAAAAAAAAAACCCAACACCACACAATTCAGTTACACATTCATGCCACTTAACTATGATGTGAAATAAATGATCCAGAATGGCATATTTCCCTATACTAATGCAATTATTCAAATGTGCCTCAAAACTCAGATCCTAATTCTAATTTAACACAATAAGTCTCATTTCACAGGTTGAGCTGATTAAAAGGGTCACCTGCAATTGCTTGCATGGAAGGAAAGAGATCAAAAGCCTAAACTACTGGGAACTTAGAGTAGCCTTTCCCTGATGTTAACAGCTTTTCTACCTTGATTTCAACACACTATGATGTTTCACCCCCCGAAATTACACTGCTGATTCAAACAGGACCCTCTTTATAAAGCCCTGTGGGAGGAGAATTGTGTGTGGAATTGTGTGAGAAATGGCACAGAATAATCTGCATGACGTTAAGAAAAACTGATGCGATCAGTTAAAGTGTTAGTGCCTTCCAAAGACAAATGCAGAGACCACCCCCATTTAGTGTGTGCATGTTTGTGTGTGCATATATATATATACACACTTTTTTTAAAGGTAAATTTATAATGGATGCCTATTTACATGTAACACCCTTCAGAAGCACGATATAGCACAGATTCAAAAAAGCCACAATGAATCACTGTCTTCAAGGGAAGACTTCCTAGTGAATCTAAGATGTATGGCTCCAGCAAAGGAAGAAACGTTTCAGAGGTTTAAGCATTACAAGACATCAGGTTTCAAGAAAGCACATTTGAGATAAATTCAGAAAATTGTTTCAAACCTCAAGAAAATAAACCAAAATGTGTATAGCCTCACACACTACAGGACTGACTTTATTGCGATTCAAACCTAGTACTACAAAACAAATAATACATTACAAACACTTCCCATTTGCACTGTGATGATACCCCAAATCCCCAGCAATTATGGATACACCATAAACAATCAGACAAAGCACTGTGAAACCTGGCCTAATCTTAACACTATTGACCGTGACTGCACAAACATCTGCTTACACAGAGACAGAGAGCTGAGCAGGACCCCTCGGAAATGAGCTTCACATCAAAGAATGGTCACTTTTTTTTTTCTTTCTTTTTTTCTTCACACGAAAGCTGCAACAATAGCACCAGAAACCAACACATTCCCAGCAAACAGCGATGGATGGTAGAAGAAAAAGAAAAGGCACATCTACTGCTAAGGCGTCGGATGTTGCTGGTCAGAATGAGTGTTTAGTCAAGGTTAGGAAGCTGAGGTCACACTTCACAATGGTTGGTGAGCACAAGCAAAGGAGTCATTCTGGGAAAAAAAATTCCTATCGTACAGGAATACTTGTGGTAAAAATAAAGAAAAAACATTTAAAGTGTCTCAGGTACTTCCTGAAACGGCATTCAAGTGAGTAACACTCTTTTGTCTTTCTTTCTGCATCATAATCCCAGTGTTCACACAGGCATGAACAGAGACATGCACCACTGAATATATTAAGCTTCGGAATTTACAGTATGCTATCAACTCAAAATTCACAAATAACCAAGTAGACAGACATACATGCTTTTATACACACATTGTGTAAAATGTTTTTCAAAAAAATCTCAAATTAAAAAAAAAAAAATAAAACAAACAAATCAGCAAACCCTACCATTTTAGAGTTAGATTCTGACACGCAGAACCTAAAGGCACTGACTTGGAAAATTTAGGCAGATTAAGAGGACAGCTAGCGCAGATATGTGAAATCCCCAGCAATTACAGATACACCACAAACAATCAGATAAGATGCCACCCTTGCAGCAGCCACATGTGCAGAGCCATCCGCGCTACTACAGTTTCTGGCCTTGCACACTGAAGTAGTAACTATTGGGGCCTTCAATTTGCCTCTCATCTCAAGCTGGAGGCTTTGGTGGTTCGGGGGCTACCACAAGCACAGTTCAGTCACCCTGGCTATGGGGGCAGCAGCTTCTAGAGAGGGAACTAGAGGCGGGGGGAAAGCTTCAGGCACCCAAATTAAATCTAATTTCCTGAATTCTTTAATCAACATCAATACTGTCCTCGTATATGGAGGTATAAATTATGTTGGCACAGTTCCTCATGGCTTAAAAAACCATTGCCAGATAAAAGCTACTAATTCTTTAATATTCCACTTAGGACAACATTGGCCTATTTAAATACAAGTTTTTGCAACTTTAACCACTACTGGGATCTATAATCCCTTAGCAGGTTTCCTATGTAAGCTTCATGTAGAGGTCAGACTAAATATTTCTTTTTGCATTTGCAATTTTTCTTAGATCCTAAATTAGTAATTTTGTTATTACAGGAATATTGTGAACCTTGTAAAGGTATTTTGAAAATGGAAAAGGTGATGGAATAGCCAAATATCTTTTTTTACGGTACTTAGTTAAATTAATTTTTATACTACAATAACAATCTAAAACTGCTTTTAAAATAAATATGATCAATCTGCCAAGCAAAACCAAGTAAACCTGTAAAGCACAAAATGCAAATGAGTAACAACAGGACCTTCTTATTACAAATTCTAATTTTAATAGCAAGAATCAACAGTTTTAGTTTCAATGTTTCAGTTTAACCCTGCATGGAAAACATATGCACAGGGCTGCTCTGCTCTACTTTCATCGTACTTTTCCCCCCAAATGGGACTTAAACTGAATGTACAAGTTGATTCTCGGACAATTAATCTGTTTGATCAGCTACATGAAATCCTGGTTCCACTGAAGTCCACTGATTTTCAGTGACACACACAAAGCGTAAGGCACATAACATCACCGATTCCAGCAGCGCTGCTGGGGCTCACACTGGATTTGACCCGCTGTTCTGACCGACACCAGGACACAAACAGGAGGCCACGTACAGAACCTGTGTGCACACCAGCACCAACAACGCAACATATTTTGCACCTCAGAAACACACTGAAATACATACACTTGACATCTCCACACATACGTATTGTATGACACTTGTTCTAGCTACAGGTTTGCTACATGGAATGCTAAGGAAAAAAAAAAACACACATACTACTTGTTCGAGAATTAAAATGTCTTGGAAAAAACAGCACGTTTTTCCAACTCTGTGCATAATGGCTAAGAAAAGCCTTTGAGAAAGCTTAGTCACTTCTTTGCAACTTGAAGCTTTTTTCCTTTTATTCCAGGCTTAAACAAAGTTCAGTGGGGCATCAAACTGCCTCAGTTTTAAATTACAGTCTGTACTTTAAAATAGAATGCATGCACCACATGCTCCTGAAGCTAGAGGGTGGGAGTGTTATTCACTGAAAATTGAAGGCTTGTTGAGTCAATAATCTTCTTTCACAGAGTAACAATTTTCAGCTAAAATTTCTTGACCCAAACAAAGGAAAACAAGATCATTCAGTTACTTTACAACAGAGCAGAAAAAAGGAACGTGGCGAAGAGGCACACCAGTCTTATCCTACTTGATGTAAAAACAATGGAAAATTTAATTCACAAATATTACATACTCACATTTCCTTCTTGTTCATGGTTTAACATACTCCCAAACAGTTATTTTCAGATGGAGGCAAGAATAGAAGTGAATAACTGAAGAACAGATTTGCTATCATGTACTACAATTACCAAGAATCTATGTACAGATTTTATTTTTCCTCCTTTTTCCTCAAATCAGAAGCAATCTTCTGGATTTTTAAAATATCACTTAAATTTAGAAGAAGTTTTCTAATTTGCTTACTTTCAAAGAATCCAACAAAGATTCCAAAAAAAAAAAAAAAAAAGAGGATTGCTGCACTACCTCTGCTTTAGTACTGATTTGTCCTGACCAGAGCAGTAATACATATTTACATTATGGAAGTGCCCAAAACCCTCATCATGATTAAGGCTTACTGGACTAAGCTCTGGATAAATGTCACCAGAGTCCCTTGTCCCAGCAGTTTAACCTCTGAGAAAAGAAAAGGTATCTCCTGCTAACTCTCAACCACAGTTTCCCAAATAACGCTGGAAACTGTTCTCCTGATCTATTAAGACTTCAGCCATTAAAGGCATTCATTCAGGGAGTGCTGTTGCTCGAGATGACAGAAGTGAGACGGGGAATGTGGATTCCCAGACCATTCCATGTATTTTCCTCACAGTCTGCACCTGAAAGAATCTGCATCTGAAATGATGTTGTTCCATGAGTCTTGCATTTTGTTCCCTACTTGTTCTCAAAACGGGTCCTCTGAAATGTGAGTACCCCCTCCTTCTACAGTGAAAAAAGTGTGTCAGCCAGAGGAACGACAGTCCAGCACTTCAGACATCCTTTAGAGGCTCATTAAAATGAGGTAAAACAGAACTGTGAAGCAGTTAATTGTATCAGGACGGGATTGCTGATATACTGTTTTCCATAGTACCAAGAATAATGAAACAAGGCAACCATCATCTTATAAAGTTTATCTGTCCAAGGAACAATATGTGTTATTTGAGACCAACTTGGCCCTGAAGCTCATACAACTATGGACATTGCAGAACCACAATCAAATTTCTCAGGTTATGGCATTGCACAAGACACAAGCAGCCGCCTACCTCCATTGCTGGCTACTATTTTGTTTTGCAGAGAAATTGCTCGGCCTCCATGAAAAGACACAGCGAGTAAGTGATGTCATAGGATTAATCCATGAACTCAAGAATTCTAGGTGACCTCATTAAGCACCAGTTCCCTCAACTCCAGATACAACCTTCCCCCTTCATCACTGCATGCCCTCCAGCAAACAAACACAAGATGACTCTGAGCTAAGTGACTAAGACCATGATGTCCCTGCAGCTGACACTGAAGTGGCCGAGGGCTGCCACAAGCCCCCTTGCCCGTGGCCTCCAGTCACACAGGCTCACACTGCCGGGCCTGCACTCACCGACGGTGTTAAACAGCTCAGGGATGTCAACTGGCAGAAAACTTACCTTCCAAAAAGAGGTGAACTGTCTTCTGTCTGTTTGGGGCTCTGCAACTGCCAAAGGCCAGACTGGGAACACTGAGATCTGCTGTGCCCCAATGTCTCAGCAGACACCTTAAGCCCTTACAGCAAGGCCATACAGGCTTCTAGGATGTGGCTACAATCAAAGCTGCTGTTGTCCCCACTGTCCCCTTACCCATCACAGCTTCTGATTCCTGTCTCTTCTTCTGAGGTACCACTGATGCCTAAGCAATTACACCGTGACTCATCAAAAACTAACCCAGAAATAAAAAGTGTGATTATTTCCCAGCTGGTTCAGTTCCCCAGCACTGTAGGACCGCATCAGCCCTGGCTTACAACAGCTCAAGAAGCTGCAGAACTTCACTTGTAGGTTGCGACAAAAGAAAATTAGCAGAACCCATGTTTCAAAAGCATGGCAACCCTGAGTAGGCCATTTGACCTCACACCTCAAACAAACACACCTGACAGTAGACAAAAAAGGACCTTATTAAAACAAAACAAAGTAACAGCAAAAGCACCAATGCCTATGTGAAATTGCTTCCATACTTGCTCCAATTAAAAAAAAGTTTTCTGCTCTTCATTCTATCAATACAATCCAACATGAACATTTACAAAATTACTCATTAAAGACAAAATAGAGGCTTAGTCTTCCTAGACACACATAGCCTGCTGCTGACACAAGCTCTTTTACTGCAACAACAAACCTGCAGATATATAATTTCAAATCTTTTTCCTGTAGGTCTGCTCTAGCTTTCTCACAACAGAAGTGTGTATTTTGCTATTATCCCTTAAGTCTCAATAAATGCATTCCGTAGTAACTGTTGTGCAGATAATTTCATTCAGGCCTCTCCCCCTTTATTCAGCCACTCTAATAGGGAACAGTTTCTGTTTATGACTTCCTTTCCTTCACAGAGCACCGAACTCCCACGTTTTCTCAAAAGCTCGGGATTTCCTTCTAATTGTGACCCCAACAAAAGCGCTCGGAGCACTGTTCTGTGCAACTTTTCATCTGGGCTCTCAGTGACTCCACATGGTCAGAGACCCACAGGTCAAACCCTCCAGATCTAGGAGCAGTTAGGAGAAGGAAAGCAAGCATTGTCTAGAATCTGACAGGCCATTAGAAGTAGCTAATAAAGCCATATTTTGTTTGTAGCCGTTTGTTACCAACCCGCATTACAAATTTGTCCGCTTTGAACTTTATGGGAACATTCATGCCAGGACTTTTATATACAATGTGTGAAGGAAACGGAACAACTATTGAGCTGTTTAGCTGCGCTTACTGTGACACAAACCTGCTGAAATAACTCCCCCAAAGGATGACACAAGCCAGCATTCAGTGCCGCAGAAAGTGGCCAGCTCCTCTTCAAATCCATCAAAGGGAAACTCTTTTTTTTCAAAGCCACATCAGAGAACACCATTCACCATTTAGTATTACATCTCTTTTGTTGTTTTTAGACACTTGTATAAACTTGCTATGTAGCAGCCGTGATTTTACACAATGCCCTTAAGAAATAAAAAGATAAAGGGCAAATTGTGTAAATACCAGAATGCCATGGAAAAAAAATAGCCAAATTTTATTAAAAGCATAACACCACTGCTATCATTTCAAGCTTCATTATACAAAGATGACTTACTGACTACGCTCAAGAACAGCATTATCTTGAAAACAAGCTAAAGGAGCCACATTTAGCACCCCAAAATGACACTGTAACTAGGAATACTAAACAAGGGATAGTGATCACAGGCTTTCATAAGCAGTCCAAAACTGAACACAGAACGCTTGCTCCAGGGGAAAAAAACCAAAAACAAACTAAACATGTTTATATGGTCAAGCCATCCATACCCCAAATAGAGTTATATTAAAGCATTTACCATGCTCACCATACTTTGAATGTATGGATTGTTCCTAACTTTGAAAACATTTTCCTTGAAAGTGAGATGACGGGGAGTTTGCTTACACTTGCAAAATAAGCATTGTCACCACATACACAGGGTTGCAGTTGTTTTTAAATTGGAAAAACAAAACAAATAACCTAACCAAAACCCCAAACCAAAACAAACTAGAAAAACGTAATAGCTCCATTCCCCTCCATATCTGAACAGCAGGGTTTTTGAGTATATTAAGTGCTCTCTGGTTATGTATCAAAGCTTTTCAGTAATGAAGTGTTTCAATATCAGCATTTAATCTATGTGGCCAAAATGGTTAACATTCACTGTTAATACTACCAGCTTACTCATACCTAGAATAATAATGAGCTACTAAATATACCAAACACTCAGGGACACAGATAATATCCGATACCCTGCTTAGATATCATGATGATGTAGGTAGCAGAGAGCATTGATTAAAAGTGGGACAAGTATTTGAGAATAAACACAGGCAAATTAGTAGAACATTAGTTGATAAATAACTTCACTTCTCTCTGCCCCAACAAACACTGTTCACTAAAAACTGGGACGGTAAAAAGTCCCTTTTAATATCACTGCTTTTTAAAGTAGGTAGTTGTTGCCAAAACAGTTCCATGTCCACAGTAGTTACTATTTTTAAACTAATTGCCAGCATTCATTTTTGAGACCTGATAAGAGAAACTAGTCTTTTTAAAAACCGTTTCCTGAAAAAATATCAAATTAATACTAGTTCAAAGCAAACGGGTATCTCTTCTCACACCAGTTTCCATAGATTCTCCTGAGACATGCACATCTCAAACGTCATGTAAAGAACTGGTGGCACATATACTCTAGGTGACAAAGATATAACTTCAAAATACTATGAAGACGTTTACTGCCGTGTTTATAGGGGCTGACAATAGTGTTGTGTATCTTGGTATGGTAAACTGTGTTCAGAGAGATCCGCTGCGAACTGGAAATGAATACATACCCAGTAAACTGCAGAAAATATCCTATATATTTGTGATACATTATTCCAAGCCAGAGATCACATAGTTTATAAACAGTTTTCATCAGTTAAGATGACTGTATTTTAGTTGGTTTATATTCATGCTGTTTTACTACCAATAGGAAAATCCCCAAACCATAAGGGGCAACTCAGAGAACAGGCCAAGGAGCACTTTGTCCATTACGAAGAAGTAAGACCTTAAAAAATGCCAGTAGCTGCAAATGTCTTTGTGAAGTATATTTGTGCTGTTTCTCCCACAGCAGAATGCACAGAGTTCAGAAAAAAATAAAAAATGTGAGTCCAAAATAATCTCCTAGCAAAACATCAGCCTAGCCCATGCATCACTATCATTCCCACTTCTACATCTCTGTAGTAACAGGCAGTAGCAGAATTAATATGTCAAACTAATTACTGACGCTCTGTGTTTGGAGCAAACAACTCCTGGTTGTAGTATTCTAAACCAGAATTTACTGAAATCCTTCAAAAAGGGCACAGAAGAAAAAGCCTCTTCTTCACCAGATTGTTTTGTGCAAGTATGGAATTCCTAAAGCTAAAAAAAAAGACAAATCAATCCATTTCCTCTATGCAAATACACATGTGCACAAACACAAAACATGCATGTGCATAAATAGTGCTATTTTGAACCAGAACTAAGCCTAAGCTAAGTCCACTCATACACAAGCTGGTTTTTCTCAACACATTTTTAAAGACAGTTTGTGATCGACCTCATTTTAATATTTCTTCTTTCAATATTTCTCATCTGCTCATCCTAGATGCAGTGAAATCCTATGTAAAGTGCTTTCATTTTAAAATACTGAAACAAACATGAGTTTCTTACTGGTAAGCTCGATGGTCTTTCTTGCTGGATTAGGTTCAAGTCTTCATGGTTAGGCTTTCCTGGGGCCATAGGGGCTTGAGATCTGGTTCCATAGCCTTCCTGAGACATGTCCTGCAACAACAGTTTTAACAGAATTATTAACCTCAGTAATTACAATTAAGTCTGCATCACAGAAAGTTGAAAATCCAACAGCTGAGTGCTGATGCTTTTTTGATCAGAAATTTCTACTAGTTAAACCTTCTTAATGGAAGTATCAAGCCCACAGAGGTACCACTATGACGTGTGCTGTTCATAAAGAAATCCAAGGACCAGACTGACATGTTGACAAGCAGCAGGGAATACCGCTGGAACGCAGCAAAACACAGAAAGACAAACCTGCTAAATGAACATCCCCCTTTCACTGTAAAAGAGTAGCAAGCACAAAGTGGTCAAAACATGGACGTAGTCCGAGATGTATTCTCAAGCCTTTTGATGAAGTACTGAGCCAGGTGGAAGGCTGACTTAAAAGCAAGATTGTAATCACACTGTGTAACCAGACTCCCGTAACAACCCTGGATTTACCATCACTACTACTGGCACAACTTTCAAACACCGGCTATCGGGTCATAGCACACAACACATTCCCTGCATCTGCTGGAGGCACGCTATGTCTGATGGATTGGAAGGAAAGTGTATTTCATCAAAAGCAGCTCCAAAGCTCATACCAGCAACCTGGGGATGTTCCTCCCTATGCAAGCCCAAGCAATCTTAGGTAATGGCCTAACACCACACCCACCACTCAGGGGCAGGGGAAGACACGAAACAACCTCCTCCATGCCACCCCCATCCCATAGCACAGGCTTACTTCACACACATAAAGATACTTGCCCACTGCAGAGCCTTACATTCAGGCTTAATTTTAGCTACTGTAGCAGCTTCTACACTGACTTCTCCAAGGAAAACAACAGAAAGTGCAATAGCGACTGCAGCATGTGTAACTGGCAGGGAAAGTTGGAGAACCAGTTCCCGCCTGCTAGAGAAAGGTATCACACCTTAAAGGTCTTTCTCTGTTGTTTCTAAATGGTTTAATTCTCCTCTTCCCCCTTCTGAGTCTCCTACCAGTTCAATTTGCTTCAGCCACCTCACAGCTTCAGTTTGGACACGTACCTGCGAGCAGGCAGGTGCTCCGGGCACGAAGGGGCAGCTGTCTCCTGGCCCACCCCACCGCAGCCCGACCATCACCTGGCTGCTGCGCCCGCGGCCCCGCCGGCAGAGCTGCTGCTCACGCACAGGCTCCGGCAGGCAGCTGGCAGGGTGGGAAAGCTGCTTCTGGCTTTAGCCCTGCTCCTGACAGAGGGAAATTTGTTAACAACCGGACTGTTTTCCATTCGGCCCCTGCCATCGCTTCCGACTCTCCCAAATTATTTTAAGGGATGCAGAAAACTCAACGGGGCTAATAAAACAAACTCCAGCAAACCTGATACGATGCTAACCCGGCAATAAACAATCCTATCTGTAAGCCTGTGCCAAGTAAAAAAAAAAAAAAATAAAAAAAAAAAATCAAGAAACACTTAAAAGGCCAGCACTTCAATGTGGTTGCCAGCAGAGGGTAACAATTAGGCTTAAGGGTGACAAAGGCTGATGGTTGAATGATTATTATCCCCTGTGACCCCCCGCGCTCCCCCCCGCCCAGATTTCCACTTGTCACACAGCTCTCCTGCTGCGCACACCAGCAGGTTCCTGTGGATTAACAGGGAGGTTTAAAATCAACAAATGGCACAAGGCCTCCATTCAGCAGCCTTCACCCCAGCACAAAGGAGTAGAAAGGTGCAGGACAGCTTCACAATAGGCAAACAAATGAGCAAACCTCTGCTTTCCTTTTTATTTAAAAACACACACGCATACGCACATGCACGCTAGGGGCTGTCAGTGCGTAGGCTTCTGTAATAAACCCAGCAACCCTGGATTTCAACTTCCAGTTCAGTGTTCGACTCTCTTCTTAATTCTTAAAAAAATACACCAAATAAGAACCACTTGTTAAAACAGCAACAACAAAGAAACACCCAGAAATACCAAGAGTGGTGAAAAAGGGTAAATGGAATATTCAATTTAGGAGACGTCACTTTAGAAGCACAATTGTTCCTTTTTCCAGACCCTACAGGATTTTGATGGGAAGCAAAAGATGGTTTATATTTTGAAAAATCAAGAGCCATTAATTCCTTACAAAGTACCAAGCATGTTTTTTCCCACGTTTGCAAGATTTTAACCTCGCTTCCTACTGAAATTTCCAGGGGGACCAGAGTGGCACAAGGAAGCAACAGCACTACTTCCCATGAGAAATACTGCATGTTGAATGGAATTTACTTTTACCTGGGTATTTGAGACAATCTATGAAATGTCTTTCCACACAGTGAAGAGCACATTAAAAACGCAAGACGTGAGACCCTTTGTCTTTTTAAATGCGCCATTTTCATAATGCTTTCCTCTCTGACTGTGGAAAAATCAAATCTTGCTGCTCAATTCTAGATTAGCTTTGGAAACAAATACTGTAGACACCCATGTTTGTTAAAATGCAGATACCTCTGCACTCCAAATGGGACTGAGATCACATGCTCTTTTTTATATTCTCTGTAAAGCTGTTTAGATACTTGGATCACTCTAAACTTGGAAAGGGACTCTTGAGAAGTGCAGAATCAGTTCACTCTCAGTAAGTTGCAGGCATGGGAATCTCCCAGATGAAATATGCATGGGGCTGTGTGTATAATTTTATGGGTTTATACATATGCATTGTCCAATAAAAACAGTTCATTTATATACTAAACATAACGATGATTAAATAATAGCACATTTCACTAAGAGGTTGGCTTCATAACCCAAATAGTGCTTAGTATCATTTTCACTGAAAAAATGAGGAGAGAAAATCCCTACTGCCTTTCCTCAGTTCTGCATTAGGAAATTTTGTTACCATACAATATATTACAGAATAGATCCAACAGATTTTGAGAGATAAATAAGAAATAAGGACTGAAGTATCAGGGTAAATTGTCTGTCGCTGAAGAAATGCACGGAACTGGCAATTCTCACTTTCAGTTTTGAAAGGTCATTTTTCTTTCCAGCATCTAGGAAGGGATTTATTTGGGACTGAACAGAGGGAACATAAGGGGAACGCGTTACCATGTGTTGTGTTACAGTCATGGCTGAGGAGTCCCCCATTGACATTAGGGCTCAATCTTCCCTTGGGATCCCTGATTTTTTCTTTTGACTCCCAATATTTCATCCATCAAAGACACTGGCTTTCAAAGCAAAGCTTATCATATTTTATGAATCACAGAAAATCCTTGCTCCCATAGTAAAGGAGCACGTGTGTAAGAGAGAAATCCAGGCTTTTAAAAACAGAAGGCTACAAGTTTCCACTCAGAACTCCCAGCTTGGCACAAACCCAATCATATCATAGCTGTTATAGCACAAACTGTCAACAAAGTTGTAAAATAACTAAAAGCAGGGTTTCCCCCATCAGGTTTTCAAAAAGGCACAGGGACAAATAATCAGCAAGTCACCAACACCTACTCAAAATAGCTGAAGTTTAGACTTTTCAAGAAACATGTATACTGTGAAACAGGTGGAGGGGAAAAAAAAAGGGACTATGCCTGTGTATACACACCCTAAAACCTCTGTATTGAGTAAGCTGTTCAGATATCAATCCATCTACAGTTAATAGATTTGGTTAATAATAATAGCAACCAATTGCTTATTGTGTACAGAGCCAGGACTAGTTCTTCACCTCCTGTTCACATACACTTCTAGCTTGCTCTATGAATTGTGGTATATGAAGCTCAAGATTTGTTTAGTCTGAGAAGTAAAGAAGAAAACAGGATATTTTCTTCCCTCTTATTCTCTGTTACTGTATTCATCTTACAAATTTCTAAAGTCTATAATTCTAGTGTGGGATTTCACTAACACAGAGGTTTAGAGCAACCCAATAAGCCAAGGTACCAGTCTACAAGAAAGTCAAAGGCCCCTTGTTCCTGCCTCCTCAATTCTTGCAGTTGGACACACACCCCACCCTTTAGTCTGTGTTAGTTTTATCTTTACTGGACCACCTTGTGAAACAGTGCAACTTAGAACTCGCCAGAAACGTAACCCCTTGCCCCCCCAGCTTCATCATGGGTTGCTGAGCAGAGCTGCCCTCGGGAAGGGCTGGGTGAGCAAAGAGAGGAAGGAGAACTCTGGTGAAACTATCCTGTGATCCTCTCAAACTTCCCAAACAGCTGCCCAGCTCAGCTGCCCTGCAAGCACTGTGCTGCAGGCTGCCACCTTTTCCCTTTTGGTGTGCAATGCTAATTTCTGTTGTGCTTTCATTCTCTAGCTGGACCTAACTTAAAACAAGTCTATCCATGTTTACATGTTCCCTGCAAACCTGAATCAATATGGTGCTGATAATGCTTGAAACCATGTAGATGAAATGCACATTTGTTGTAAGTTCTACCAAAGAAGATAAGATCTAATTATTAAATAGTTTAAATTATTTTTAATGGAAAATGAAAGCATAGTGAAAACATTAATGTTCAGGGAAAACCACATTTAAAGGAGGGCTGGGTGAGAAATATCATTTAAGCTTCATCTGTTTCTACTGCAGCAAATTTCAGAGGGATAACATGACCACCCAGAAAGATAAGTACCACGATGGTTAAATAGAAGGAAAATAATTTATGGAAAATAATATACTAGACTTCAATTTGGAAAAAACTCATTAAAAACTATTTTAGCTCATGTTCTTGATTCAGTTCATTGATCTTTAGAAGACTTCAAGTGTGAGAGCAGTGAATTCTATGGTAATGTGTAACAGCAAAACCAAAAGCAAATGTTATTTTTTTTTTCCCCAGACCACTTGAGAATGGAAAGTCAGGTCCCAGTACAGCAGCCAAGAGGAGCACAGAGCCCAATAATACGAGATCATCTTACACATCTTACGTATCAGAGCACTGGAACAGGCTGCCCAGGGAGGCTGTGGAGTCTCCTACTCCAGAGGCATTCAAAACCCGCCTGGACACATTCCTGTGTGGCCTCATCTAAGTGTTCGTGCTCCGGCAAGGGGATTGGACTGGATGATCTTTTGAGGTCCCTTCCAATCCCCAACTTTCTGTGATTCTGTGATCTCTGAACAGGTACTACGGAACAGAAAGAAGGCAAGTGGTATGTTAGGGGCTATAGAAGGAAATACCTTATTATCACTTCACCAAGTATCTGTTCTGTGTAGGTACATATATAGCAACACACTTCCCCTCTTTCCACATTCTGCAATAAAAAGCTACAATTAAAAAAAAACACAAAATCATTTACCAGAATGGGGACATATCCCTATAGAGCCAGCTTCTAGACCAACTCTTGTACCTAACATGTCATCTCCCAAGCTGTACACTCTATGGCAGCACAAAACTGACACCAAAGGACAGCCAACCTGTTTGGGGAACACTGCAGGTAAGGCTGCACTCAATAAAAATGTTATGCCCACAGGCACAGGCAGCACTAAGTTTCATGCAAGCAATCAACAGAATGCAGCCCTGCGGGGAACAATCCACTAAGGACAAAAAAGCAGAGGGGTTTGCTTGAATCCTGGGCAGATGGTCTGCAGAGGTCCTGCAGGATGTGGGTGGACTCCTGCAGAAGACTCTGGGTGAAGACAAAATACGTATGTCTTGAATTTTATGAATCAGAAATGAAAAGAAAAAAAAACACGACCAACCAAGCAAACAAAAACAACAAAAAATCCCACACAAAACACCCACCAAAAACAAAAACCACACCAAACCAAAACACACAACACGAAAACAAACAAACCCCTCTAAAGCCTTGAAGAAAAGGAAATTGGTACCATGCAACCAGAGAGCATTGTGCACAAGCCAGCAAGCAAGTCTCTTACTGTACAGAGGGAGCAAGTGATTGCAGGAAAAAAATTATTTGGTAGTTCCCAGCACCTATTACACCAACAAAAAAGAGAGCTAACCACCAGAGGCGGATTACCAGTGCAGTCTGGTAATCCCCTTCAACACGCTAGTCTGTGTTTACATGATGAAGTGAATAAACCCTGCTCATAACCAAAATATGTAAATCATTTCAGGCCAATCCCCTAGCACCACAACAGAAACCTGAACGGAGATGAGGAAAGCAGCTGTCCCCAAGTCCGACAAGGAACAGCCCGGCATCGACCTCAACATGTTGATGCTATTTGTTGACTGTTGCTGCAGTGGGTTCATTTCCCCACAGCCAAGCCAGGGCAGGACTGTGCCCTCAGAAACAAAGATGACACAGGTAGGTGTTTGCCTCACCAACTTAAATTTCAGTCTTCATCTTCATTACATGTACGAGAGGGAGTCAAGAGCATCAGAGATGTGCCAAAGCAACACAGACCTTTCCTCTTCCAAAAGGAGGTAATTCATCCAGAAATCACACCTAAATACTCAGAGAAAAATCCTACCATGTACCTGGAGAAATTTGGAGAAATTGCCAGTTTGGATGCCTCAGGTGTAGACCAGTCATCGTCAGCAAGACATCCCATCTTCTTCAACGTTACTAATGCCTTGCCTTCCAAGGTATCTGCAGTTTCATGCTAAAACTTAATATTTCTTAGATCTCTTTTTTTAAGCTAATTTAAAAAACCCTTTAAAATTAGAACACCATTCTGTCCCTTCAGGATTCCAGTTATCATAGAATAACAACCAAGTTAGGTCTTAGAACACTGGAGGGGGAAGGAAAAAAATATACTTTACGTAGCAGCCAGCAGTTGATGCAAAAGACAGTTAACTTAAGTAAGCAAATACATTATTGAGGTTTGGGCCATCAAAACTCTCAGGAAATTACTAGAAACTCAGCCTGCCTCACTATAGAAGGTTTTCCTCTGCAGAATATACTGAAAGCGTTTTAAATGCAGCCAGGGTCAAAAAAAGCCACCCCCATTTTACAGGAAGAACACTGTCTGGCCAGCAGAGCTCCCAGTCACTTATCAGGTAATCTGAGCCAACTAGCAAGAGAGAAGGGTCTCTCTAGTCCATTTTCATGTGTGTCTCGTCTCTATGGCCTCAGGAGCCACGTTAAGGCAAAGACACAGGAAGAACTCCAAGATTAAATAATTCCCTGAAACCCTTATCTTGCTATTCTCTTTCTGCCACTATTGCATTCCACGGATCACAGAGCATATCAATAGTGGATTTAATCAGAAACAAGACATTTCTTCTGGTTTTCTTCTCTCATACTTGTAACATGCCACATGAAAAAAATACACCAGTTTGATGTTTATATTAAAATGTGCTGGTTGCACATTGCACAGCCTGATAAACAGCTGTCAGTTCTTCATTTACAGGCAAAAAGGTAGTTTCTTTGTTCTACAGATGTAAAGTTCCAGTGTCAAAGAAGAGATGAGAGAAAACCTGAAGAGGTAATCTGAGAAATATAACTTGGAAATAAGGGGTAAAACAAGTCTTTTATTTCCACGAATTTTCCCATGCTTATAGAGCTTTTTGGACTTTTCCTAAAAAACCCCACAAGGCTGGGCAGTCCAACCACGCTTTCATTTTCTATACCCATTCCTTCCTCTCCCTGCGCATCCTTTCACTGACAAGGTTGTATTTAAAAAAAAATACATAAATAAAAATGAAAGAAAGAAAAGAGCCCTGGCAATGAGTCCTATTCCTTAGAGTCACCTGGGACAGACAACCACATTACTGTGCTGACTTACAGATTCTGTGCCACCCAGCACGCAGCCCTGCTAAACTAGTCCTTCCTGCAGCTCTGCACCCCATCAAAATGCAGCAGAGTGACAGGATTTAAAACCTGCCATGTCTTTCAACGAGGTGGCTGCAGAGCGGGGAGCCGGGGGGCTCTGTGCCCCCGAAGAGGGCAGCTGCCTGCCCCAGCCTGCTGCCCCCGAGGAAGCTCTGTCTCTCCCGAGCACACGTCTCGCCGGCAGAAAGGAGGTCAGAGCAGCGCCCGCAGCTCCCAGCAGCACTGCGAGCCTGAAGCCGGCTCGCAGAATAAAGAGAAAAACTGCACCAAGAGCAGCTGCTCCCTCCAGGCTAATGGAGCTGGGTACCCAAGGATGAGGCTGCCTCACTGGAGATCGTGAAACATTTCTGCAGTGTTTTCTTAGGGACATGTCTATAACTGTGCTTGCAGGTAAAAGCCAGGTCTTCATCTAAAGGCTCGCGAACATCTGCAAATCTGTGAGGAAGGGCTGCAAGCAACACCTAAAACATCACTGAGGTCACACACACGTGCTCCCACACACACAAAAACCACATCACAAAACCAACCACCACCACCACACACAGAATGGTGAGGTTTGTTGTGTGTTTTTCCTCACCCTCCTCCCCCAACCGGAATATAAAGCTATATTATGTTTTAGACAACATTTATATCACAGTTCAGTGACACTTGTTAACTCATTCCCTAACCCTCCACCACAAAGGTCCCTTAAAAGAAATAACTGAAATGAGGTTTACCTACTGTTTTAACAACATCAGAATCACACGTGAAGGAATTGAAGTTTAGATGCAAACAAGTGTCTCGCAATTTTGGCAAAAAAGATTTCTCAACTGGACTTCACTATTTAGGTTAGCTTAATTTTTCAGTACATGAGAGAGTTAGCATGTTACATTTGGGGCTGCTAGACATATTAATAGATGATTAGCTGCAATACCATCTTCTCTCTGTGGTGTGTGAAGACACAGAGTATCTGCACAACAATCTTTAAAACCAGCCACCACACGGAAAAATATCTTAGTCCAAGGAGTGGAAAGAGAACCATAATTTACAGAAAAATAACAATAATTTACAGAAGGAAACATCCAGCAACAGAATCAATTAAATGGACATCACCATACAACAGTTAATACCAATAGCAGCAAACCATTTCTTTAATCTTTGAGGTAGACAAGTCTTCACCACCACCACCACAACCATGAATTTTTTGAAATAAAGTATTCCCAACTGGGTTGGTATTGGAAGTGCCAAAAGGAGGGTGGAGAACAAGTGAAAGAAGCGATGAAAACTTAAAAACCATGAGACCAGACCACTGAATATGCTTAAATACAGCAAGAAAAAACCAGTGACTTTCATTAAAAGTTGGTACAGGATTGCTAAGTTAATAAAGCAACAATAAACCTTCTTTTTGTGAGTATGAAGGAGCACTATCTTTACAAATTCTGTGGGCAGGCACCCAAAAAACAAACATGTATAGCTAGTTATTTAATTTTCTACCCAAAGCCAGGCATGTGGAAGACACGTGAGATGGGTACCTGGCAATCAGGGAGAAGCGTGAACAAGACATGAAGAGAGAGGCTGCGCTCTTGCAGAGCTTGGTTTATTGAGGGACGGCTCACAGAAACCAACAGTTGTTCTCCTCTCTCCCACAACAAAAACACCAAGCAGTTTTGTCAACATGTAAAGGTAAACGTGTTTTTTTTTTAAGTGGTATCTTATTTACTTTGATTTGCTATTTTATTCTTTGTTGTCCATATCTGATTGTAACAACCAAAACACCCTGCAAGGTTTCAGCTGCACGCTCCAATATCTATTCTAAATCCTACTACAGTAGGAGGGAAATGCAGTAAAAGGGAAATACTGGAAAGGATCATGAATACATATAAAATATATGCTGACCTATATTCAGATAATACAATGTCTCAACAACAAATTCTCAATTCGAAATACAGAAAATAAAACTAAATATATGTACACTGAACATCTTCAATTATTAAAGAAAATATGGGCAGCCAAAAAAAAAAATACAGCGGTAAAATTTATGCTGGGAAATATTAACAAACTTATTTGCCCAACCTCTGAGGAGAATAACGTGTGTTAATTTAAAGGCCATAAGAGAATACTCTTGCATTGCAACTGACCATGAAGTGTAATTTACAAGACCACTAAAATTTGGAATGTATACTGCTCATACAGAAAACAAACAAACAAACAGAAAACAAACAAAAAACTATCACTCAGATTTATTGGTACTTTACAGACTTTACAACTTTATCACTTCATTCACAGTATTATATTATTTGCATTTTAAATTCTGTCTTGAAACAGGATTTGTGCATTTATATTCATTTGTGTAGACAATTTCGTCTATGCACAGCCATCAGATTAATGGATAATAATGTAAATTACTATTACACGATCAGGTATCTTTTGATAAACTCACTATTCTGTTTAACTTGCTGCTAAACTTCAAAGGCGTGGAAAAATTATTTCTGGGATATTAATTTTGCTCTCAGAATAATAGTAAAAGAAAATCACCTCTGAGTAATAAGGAGAGTGGTATGGGGAACAACAATAGTTATGATCACTAATCTCCTAAAACAAAATAGTTTTTATCAGCCTGCATTCCAATAGTTTTACTATCAAGTTAATTAATTGACTCCTACACTAATATCTAAATGCCAAGCAATTAGTGGCACTGAACTATAAATGGCTTTGTCTTTGCTCTTGTAGAGTTATTTTATAAAGCAAATGCAATTCTATCAGTTCACTGATTTAATGCAGGCTTTGTGAGGTTAATATTCCCAAGCAATCGCAAAATAAAGAACTGCTTTAATTAACCTTCTGTGATTTACGTACTGAGAGAAGTCAGAATTTAGGAACTTTAAATAATACCACCATCGTATCAACAACAGTAACGATACTTTGTGGATCAAAGCCAAACCACTGATTTGAGAACTTTGAGAAATGCATTTGAACACGTGTCTTACTGAACTTCTAAACTCATTAAAAAGACTTTTCTCTGAGCATAACATAGTAAACCCAGGATAGATTCTACGTAGTTTCTGCAGTTGAGAAGAAAAATGTTCCCTTTCAGGATTACTAACTTATAAATACCGAAGTTTTCATTTTGAAAAAAATTATCTGCATCACCACCTTTTGCACTGGAATGCTTTGCAGAGATTTTTGCTACAGATGTGGGACACTGCCTGCTGAATCTACAAACTGACTGCACGTCCATAACTGACCACTTAAAAATGAAGGAGCAAAACAGGACTTCCTTTTTTCTCTCAGGACTAAATTTTCTCTCTTTCCAATTTAGCAGAAAGGAGGCTCTCACTGCCAGAGTTTCTTTATGATACGGTACACTAACTTCATTTCAGCACATGAAATAACTCATCAGGGCTCCAGCATTTCTGCATTGCTCATCTTACAAGCTGTGGTATGTCTACTAGGTTTGCAATGATCTAATACAAAAACGGGGGCTAAAAATTAAAATTAAAAATTAAAACCCAGCAGGGTATACAGGTGGCCATGAACAGGTTTGCAGTGTGCGCTGACCCATCTCCTCCAACTACCCAGCCAGATACCATCAAACCCTGTCAGCAGCAGATGCCTGAGGAGCTGCACTTGCTGCTTTCTTGGGAGAAGAAAGGCGACCTTCAAAATTTCTCCTTTGAGCTGCAATCCGAAAAGCCTATTTTCTGCAGAAAACCATTAACAGATCAACACAGCATAAGAACACACAGACTGGGAAAATGTTTCTTAACTACAATGAGGGAACTTGAAACTGAAGATGCCATACAATTGTTAAGACAACGCAGAAGCAAACAAATACTTTCACTGACAGCCCTTTGGAAGATTATAAAATGGAAGCATAAAGAAGTTTGCTACATTTTATATATAAACAGTAGTACTGCTTTGCAAGATAAAATATTTCTTTTCCCAGTAGTATGGCTTCACAAATCCAAGTTACTAAAAAGACAGATACAGGTAAGGGGTAACTACACATACTAGCTTTAAAGGTTTCAGACCTAATAGAATAATAAACCCTTTTTGGTTGGAAAAAGACCTTTAAGATCATCGAGTCCAACCATTAAGCTAACACTGCCAAGTCCACTTCTAAACCATGCCCCTAAGAACCTCATCTGTGTCTTTTAAATATCGCCAGGGATAGTCTGTAGTTGATTTTTATTTGGCTAAATCAGTCGCTGTGTCTGTAAACAGTCACTTTAAAATAACAAGGCAGAGAAATTCTTCTCAAAATCCGAGCGAGGATTTTTGGGTTTGGTCAACACGCCTGCAGCAAGAAGAAGCCTGCGCTGCTGTGAGTGCTGCTCCATGCTATGCCCTCAATTTTATGTTTGTGCTCAGGTGTGAGTTTACAGACAATTATCCTTGCTTTTTCTGCCTGACTCTATTCCTGCCAGCTACTTGGCTCAGGAAGATCATTCTCCGTGTCTGACAAGCTAGCACCTATTATAATCTTATAAATACAGATATAAATCACTGAGGGAAAAAGACAAAGGTTCGACACATTTCCTGGAATGATGTAAGCAATGCTGAGCAAACAGAGCATTCCCCAAATGGACAACAACCAGCTGTTCCTTCCTGCTACTGGGAGATGATGTGGCATAACGGGAGTCACGTTTTCACTGAACTCCTGAGCTGAGTAACCTCTGCCACAGAGATAAACAGCCATACGCTTAACACTTATTTGCTATTATAGTAGCATCTTGATTATGAAGTAAGACTTCACAAAAGCAGAAATCTAGCAGGCAAAGACTTCAATCGCTTAAGTATTCATTGAACCTACACAGGTCCAAACCTCATCTGCCCTTCCTGAAATCATCACACCTTTAAGAAAGGCTCGAAATCAGTTTTGTTTACAAGATCAGTACAGTCCCTAAGTATTTCAACAGTTCATTTGCTTTTAAATCACTTCTGTGTTCAGCAAGGTAAGGTGACAAATGCCCTTCAGAGGTGCTGGTCACTGGTGGCTTGTCCGTGAGGTTTTCCACCTAGATGTTTTGTTGTCAGGCATTTCTCTGCTCACTACATACAAGCAGCCCTGGCTTCCAAAAGCCAACAAACAAGCACCCATCAAAGCAGAAGTTCTCAGTGCCATGAATTTGAGGTTGAATGGTTTAAAGGAATCACTTCTACCTCTTTACCCAGGCAAGAAAATAATCACTTCTACCTAAAAACAAGACCAGCATTTCACGACAGTGTGAATACACACTGGGCACTAGGCACCCCTGCTGAGATGGAAGCCATGAAGAATTTATGGTACACAAGAAGGGTGGTGTCGGCCACTGCCAATGATGGCAGGTTAACCATCTCTTCTGAACATTAAATTTGATGATGAGTTCCCATAGAACTTCAAGAGGCAACTTCCACAAAGAATGCTTTCCTATGTGCCTGGCAGCAAATGTCAGATTAACACAGAAGCTTGTTCTTTCCCAGATTTCCTGTGGTTCATAACATGATAAATACTAAGGGCAACTACTCACCTAATGTCAGAAAATTAGAGACACACGAGTTAGAAGTGCAGAAGGAGAAACAATTTTTATTACAACTTTAAGCCGTGAGCAGTTATACACTACTTGCAAGGCCCTGTATATTCTAAAAAAAGTTTAAATTAAATTTTGCAGGAGACTGAACTACAGTACAGCCAACTGCTAATTCTGTGCCAGTTACTAGTTACTTTGGAATGAAGATTTTATTAAAAAGAATAATTGCACTGAGGTATAAAACTTATATTTCAACTCACTGAGGACTGTCTGTATTACTAATGAATTCATTATTTGCATGTAACGCAACTATTCCTAACTTACAACAACAGTATTTTTGTACAGTGTTACACCCCAAAACAGCTTGACAGCGTTAATTAACATGCTGCTTATTATACTCTTAAAAGAACTTCAGCAGCTCGCATCAAATTCAAAAACAACACTTTATCCTCATTGTACCAAAATCACTTTAATAATTTGATGCATTTTGCCACAATACAATTTGTTCTGTTTTCATGACAGTCATACAGCTTGGACATGAAAACAGATTAATTAGTTTCACATGTTGTTCACATTTTCAAAGACTGTTTCAAATTGGGGAATGTTTTATCTGCCCTACCTTGCACTGACTCAATGCTAGAAACAGATGTCTTCACAAGAACATTCTCAGAGCCACCATCCTCTCAAGCTTGCAACTAAGACTAGCTCAAACCACTGTCACCAGCTCAGCAAGAAATCTGGAATTTATGGCTTCCATTGATTCAAGTTCAGGGAGCCAGAGAGAAACCACAGCCCCTTGCAGGAGCCTAGGTGGTCCCTGGATGTCCACCTGGAGAGGCCACCCAAGGCACCACCAGGCATGTCCCCCACCTCTGCTGCCCTCCTGCCTGGGAGGCCTTTCTACCTGGGACTACTAAAACACTTAACATATTCTTACTGACCCGAACTGCATTTGTCCCCCTGGCCCACTCTCAGGGAAAAACAAACAGACAAAAACCCCAAACCTCCACACACAACCAACACCACCACCACACAACCACCACTAGTTATTCTGCTTTGTCTAATGACAATTTGGGTTGAAAAAATCCTTGTCATAATCAGTAGGTGAGGTATTATACTGGTGTGGAAAACAAGGTTTTGGCCAGCTTTTAGAACATTGTAGTCAACCCTGACAGCGAGAGGGAGTTTTGTTTGTTTGCTTGTTTACAAAACATTTTCTCCTTTTAAATAAAACCAGACTACAGACTAAGCCTGAACTACTTGTCTGTTCCTTTCAGGCATTCAAAGGGAATAATGGTAACCACACAGGAATTTTGTGATAAACACTGTTAACCAGAAGAACTGATGCCCCAGAAAAGTGCACACGTGTGCCCCACCACACTTTTTTCCCCTTTGAATCCCATGCCTGCACATGAGAAAAGGGATCAACACTCCAGCATAATCCCACTCTCTTCTGGAAACCTGCAAGCAGAAAAATTTCCAGGAATACTTAAAACAAAAGATGACTTCAGGTTTACAGAAGCAGGTATAGAATAAAATGACTTTTGTTTGTTTAACTAAGAGTTAGAACATAATTATTTCCCAGATCCATTTCATCTGTCAAAAAGCGATATGGTCCCAACTCATAAAATAACACATTAAACCTCAAAGGCACGATCGTCTCTTGATACATATGAACACATGCTACATAAAACAAGAAAATATATAAACATGGCTGTTTAAAAGCCAGTTGGAAAGCATAATAACCCAAAATATACATCACACTATCTTAACAAAATAATGTTTAGTGATGACAGTTTAAGTTTGCAATTACATGACATTCTTGAGCAAAATATCACTTCTACTTATGGCAAAAGATTTAAAACTGCAAAAACAACTGAAGCATTTATTCATTTATATGCCATTTCAAGATGAAAAACCCTGCCAAGGGCAACACTAGTACTGTAGCACATCTTTCTTTCTCCCTTTTTTTTTCTTTTAAAGAGCAGTAAAGGTATAAAGAAGAGTGTTTTGGTTTGGTTTTGTTTTTTTAAAAGAGTTATCTACATCTACTGGCAATATCTAATGATCAATGAATCTGCTACAGCAATAAATTTGCTTAAAACAAAGCTCTTCCTTTAATGGTTTTTACACAGCAGGCTCCTGATATGAAGAGGGGATGACTGATGCTGCCTTGCAATATGGCTCTATAGTAAACCGTGCCAGTATCACTATCAAATCACCTCTTATGAAACTCCTTTTCTGCCCACCATGCAATCAATTTAACAAAGATCTAAACAACTTACAGTTCAAACATTCAAATAAATCCCATTCTCCTCCTTCTCCTCTAAGCTTATTAGAAGAATGGAAAGTCACAAGTCACTGGAACAGCCCCAGAAATTATCTGTTTACTTTTATTGACAAGACTGCATATTGAATTCAAGCGAGGCAAGGAAAAGGAGGAATGGCTTCACACTTCCACAATACATGGGAAATAAAAATGAGTACCAGTTCCAAGGCACAACACTAAGAGTTATACCTGACTGCAGAAGCTCACTCACATTATGTCTGAAAGAGCAAAAATAAAACATTATCCCTATGAAATTTCATATGTTTCCTTCCCATAACAGAATACCCAGCACATCACACTACAGGGTTTTACATTAAAAGAAACTAGTGGCAAGAAAAAGTCCATCATCCATCCAGAATAAACACTACTTTTGACTTAATAATCTCCAAAACAAGTAGATTGACATAAATCTAAAAGGGAAACAGAGAAAATACAGTAGGCAAAAGATGCCAAATCACTGAGAAGCCTACACTTAAAACTCCTAAAACTATACAAATACCTATTCCTATCTTTCTTGCAAAAATTTTATGTCAAGTAAACTCTAATTTACAAATTATTTTCAAAAGATAGTCAGTCTCATATAAGCAGAGACATTTATGCTTAAATAAGGACAGCTTTAATTTTTCTCAGCAGCAGAATTTGACATCCACTCCCAAGGTTTTTTTCATGCTAGTATTAATTTTGTATTGTGCACTGGTTACCACTTGACAGTAACACTACTGTGCATCAGCAACAGAGAAAGAACACTGATGCTGAAGTGTCAAAAGTATAGACTTGAACTTCTTGTGTTGGTAATTTTTCTTCTATATTAGCAGTTCCCAAAGAATGGGAAAGAACAAAGTGGTGAGGTTTAACAGAGCAACATTAGAGAGGAGGTGTTCACCTGATGACCCTTCTTGAGACAAGGGGAAGAGCAGCCGTGGAACCAATCTGGATATGGGAAAAAGGAGCAAGCCTCAAAGTCTTAAAGACTACTTATTATTTATATGAAATAGTCCCATCTACACACAAATACTCCAGGAAAAGCCTGTATAATTCAAAAGGTGGCATCAGAGTTGAAAACTTAAGAGGTTGACCACTACTGAAGAACAGGATAACCAACCAGCCCTTAAGAAACCACAAAGAATTTCAGGTGAGATTCTCACAGTAAGGATCACCAGCCGCAAGGCTGTGTTGGTGACCACCTAATGTATCATCTGAATTTGCAGATTCAGGCAAAAATGACTATTGACCTTGAAATGTCTGTATCACCCTTGGAGCCTGGAGTTAGACACTTGTTCAAATGTACCCTCAAATCCTCAAAGAAATTTGGCTACATCAAGGCTGATATCTTCTACTAGTGAATCTGTTCCTGCCTTTCTCTTCATCTCAGTTCTCTGAAGTCCATAATATATGGAAGGCTTTACTCTCATTTTGCCTTCATCCTCTTTTATGATACCCCTCACTTACAAACCTCCACTTTACTGGCTATGATAGCGAATTATGTAATTGGAACAGGTATCAACAGATAAATCAGTATCTTGTTACTTCCTAAGTCCTGTATAGTTGGTGTGTTTTGTATATTTTTTTAAACTAAAATCCATTCAACTGTCAGGATTTAAAAATATGACGAGGTGTCCGAGGAAGCAAAAAAAATTTCAGTTTCACAACCTGTGATATGTAGACATTGGAGCAGCTGTGTGTCTTCTATCTCATAGGCTGTATTACTAGGACTTTATCTGCTAAGACTTCATCAAGATGCTTATGAACACTATTTTCAAGTAATAGAAAAATCAAGCATTTAATGCCAAAGCAAAAAGGCAAAAAAATTAAATTTAAAGACACAACTGCAATCTTTAAGTCACAGTTACACATAATCCAAAAGATGGAAAGTGGTGACATTTACAAGAATATCATAGATACAATTAAGAATTCTATTTCATAAAGCATCCAGCATTTTAATGAAAAAAGTTCATTCTCAATGGAATTTTAAAATGTAGATGAAGAAAAATTAACATGTAATTACGCAGTGAAATTATCATAGCTTTATTTTAAAATCAAAGGAGGGGAGCCTCCTGTATCATTGCTACTTACAGCATCTTTTGTTAGTTTATTTTACACACTATTTTTATTCCAAGCTAGGATTTCTACATCACACCAGCATTATCCCAAAATGTTAATCAGCCATGCCTGACAAAATTCCCCCGTGATTTGCAGCAAGCACTGATGCTTCCACTAATACCCAGTCTTCAGCAACTCACTTTGGTTAGATTTCCCAGGATGGCCAGTATGCTTTAGTTTCATCCTTCCATTTCCAGATCACCTCTCTGTGATTAACAGAGCTGAGACTGCAGATAGAACTGAACCTACATGTTCAGCTGCATCAGCTCTGCACATCCATTTTGCTCAGTATCTAAAATGTGGATGTTTCTCAAGCTCTGGGAAGCAGACCCATACAATATCACTTCTGATCTTAGTTAAAAACAAAATCACTTTAAATTAACGTTAATGGCTAACATATAAAGCACAATTCAAGAACAGCAATGGATTTTGAATTACGTAGTCTCACTAACTGGATGTACAAACTGACAACATTCAAATTAATAGCTGTAATATCAATTTAAAATGCCTCTTAAGAACCTATCTTCACAAAGCAGATTCAGAATGCCTTTAAGTTATCTACACTCAAATGAACTAACAGGAAAAACAAAATAGTAGTGACCACATTAGATGCATGAGCTCTCAATGATGTCTGTCTTGTGAGGGGGAAATAAAACCAAACAAAAGCAAGGAAAATCTCCAGCCTCCACTAATATCTGATCAAGATACCGTTACTTCTTTCTAAAAGCAGAATTAATAGTTGCTGGGGTATTTACACTGGCTTTACTCAAAAAGTTGATATAAAAGAAAGCCTGAAAGCGTGTGCAGATGTACTTGTGTGTCTATCCCAAAAGACTTTTCAGACGGATGTTGTCTGACTCCGTGTTTATTCAATTTTGTTTTTAACACCGTTCTCAGGAATAGGTCAGGTGGGTTTTGTTCATGTCACACAGACCAATTTTTACACACCCAGCTCCACGGGAATTGTCGGTAGCAGAGGAAGGCGCTTACCTGCTGAGCCTGGTACCTCTGCTGCGCCTGCGACAGATACTGTGCCTGGGGCGGCAGATGCTGGGGCTGCTGGTTGTAGTAGGGCTGCTGGCCCTGCTGGCAGTAGCCACTCACACCTTGCTGGCCGTACTGGGGCGGAATCTGTTGGAAGAGCCAAGCAAAGCAAACACATGAGTTGAGGCAGGAGGACATGAAATCCAGCTGTGTCACATCTGTATGGCAACCCAACTGGAATCCCTCAGCTACACACCCGACCCAACAGTCCCGCTCTTCTGTTCAGTTCACACAAGCTCTTCAGATCCTCTCGCCCAAGCAGGAGTTGCCAGCCCGAGCGCTCTCTATAGTTACTCTTTTCAGGAAGAGCTTCTAAGGAAAATGCTGTGCTTCTGAACATCACGATCCCATAATGCCAAGCCTTAAAATACAAGAGTGGCCATTTTAAATGTTTGCTATCCATGGGCATGCTACTGAAGCAAATCGACACAGGAATCATTCTAATGGCACTGACCCAAAAGTAGAATTGTGGAAAAAAAGGACAACTCTAAAACAGACATGGAAAGAGAAATGCCCTTTTAAAAAAAAAAAAAAAAAATAAAATAAAATAAAATAAATAAATATATATATATATATATATATATATATCGGAGCAATAAAGCACTAAAGCACTAAATTTTGTGAAATGTTTTGCCCACAACCCTCAGGTTTTCAACAATTATGTGTTTAAGCCTTACACAAAAAACTTGGGCTTGGGCAGGCTGTTGGTTTTGTCAAGTTCTGTCTCTCTCTCTTCTTTAATAACATTTTTTTTTTTTTTAAATGAAAACAAAACAGCAGTGCAACACAAAATTAGCTGTTACAGGGCCTATTAATGGACAAATCAGCACATGTCATATACCGAGAACCCACACACACTGAAAATTTCACTTATTAGCAAAAGCAAGTCAACTACAGTGTCATAGGAATTTTCAGCATCAGTTTAGTCTGTAAGCCTTGTATCAATAGACACTGACATTTTCTTGAGATATTCAAAAGTGTACATTTTCAAGAAACTCCTGATATTGTGTATAGATTGCCCAAATTTTAGGTACCCATGCCTTCCCCCAAACACTGGTATTTAGTACCATTTCAGACGAATGACAGATGCAACACAGGCCTTCTCCCTTCTAGAACAGACCTCCTGCTGGTCCTGCACATCCCTGCCCTGAGCAAATGTCTCACATACCGGAGTATATCTGACATCTGAAATGCTTTGATCTCTGAACTGTTCCCACTGAGTTTCTGATACACTGATAAATCTGTTTACTCAATATGTAAACACACACCTGTTCTACCTGAAGTTAACTTACTACATTCGTTCAGTAATACTGACTAGGTGATGATAATAATACAAAGTCAAATTTAAACCCTTGTTTTGGTTGTTTTTACTAAGACACCTTGATCTGCTCCTGGTACTTCTCCCAGAAGCTGCTGGTCCTACTTCTTGCTAACTTGTAAGGTCAGCGCTCCAACCCCACTTCTTGCACTTGTTCGCTTCGCTTGCGCTTCCACTTCCTTCACCATCATTTTGCAAGCAGTGAGATGTTTCTGTGACCAAAACAAGCCTTTCTGACAAATGCCCTCTCCCTGCTGATGCATAAATGAGGCCGTTATAATGCAAACTAAAAAGGGTGCGTTGGAATATCATCAAGCAAACAGACAGCTGGAGTCTGGGATCTGACAGAAGACCACATGGTGATTTGCCCGTCAGCTGCAAAGGTCACAGAGCCTGGACCGGTTCCTAGGAAATGCTGAGGAGAAACCTATGTTGTGGTCCATCTGGGTCCCAGTAACGGTAGGAAGGAAAGATATTCTGACAGCAAAATACAGGCTTCCAAAAAGAATAAAAAGATCATTTGAATGCCTGGTTGACAGGATGGTGACAAAGCAAAAGATCAGATTTATCAGGAACCGGAGTATTTCTAGAATAAAGACACTTGTGCAGGAGGGCTGGAGCTCACCTGAATACAGAAGCCGGATTGCTGGTACCTACAGATCAAGAAAGTGATATTTTAAGCTAAGAGAGGGGATTAGAAGAACACATGGTTAAAAAGCATGGCATTTCTATAACAAATGAAGACATGGAGATTCTGCGTCATCAAGTGAAGATGTTGAGAAGAATCCAAGAATGAAAACAGACACACAGATGACTGCAGAGTAAATAGGGTAGGCAAGAAGAAAATTCAACAATACACTGCCTTGTACACAAAGGGGAGAATTAAAGTAGAATTAAAACTGGAACACTGGAACATCAAGCCTCAAAGAAAAGCATTAGCATTAGTCATATCAAAAATCTGGTAGAAGGGAGACAATTTGTGAGTTGCTATTTTGCAACATCCTAGGATACAAATACATAGGAAAGACAGCTGACGATGAAGTAACGTTACATGGTACATAAGAATTTAAGAACAAATCCAAACTGCACCTCACCAAGCAGCAGAGCTCTGGAGCTTGGTTAGGTCAGGAAGGGCGATCGCTGGGACCAGCAGGCACGGCCAGACCACGGCAATGCTGCCTGCAGCACAGAGAGCCTGAGCAGCAAAGGCACGGCACGAGGTTGTACAGGGGCAGATTTCAAGTCCTCCACATAGAGTGAGCAAGCAGACTATGACACAGGGATCCGAAGTATCAGAGAACTGACAACGGTTGTTCCACGGAGCTGCTGGGCAGGCAACCTGCACAAGGAGCCGCCGCCTTTGGCTCAGTCCTGAGCAGCAGGAATCATCTGCTTCTACATCCTACAGAATCACTACACGTAAGTGACCACAACACAGGTAACTTGAGCATCCCTACAGGAACAAAGACGACCAAGGAATCTACTACTGTTGTGCTTAACTTCAAAAAGTGTAACTACATAAAAGGAGATAGCTTGTTAAAAGCTCTAACAGACAGCTACGAGAAATAAAATCTGACTGGCAGCATCAAAGATGCTCAACAACAATCACATGGAAAGCACAGAACCAATATTCACCACCTATTCAGAAAGAGCAAAGGAACATCAGCATGGCTCATCGCAGGTTTCTAGAAGCAAAAAGGCATCTTTCAGTAAGCCGACACCAAGTACAAATGAGGAAAACAGAGAAGACTGTAAACTCTGGCACTTCAAATGTAATGAGGCAGGCCAGAAAGAACTGGAGAAACAGCTAGGAAAGGGAATCAAATGAGTAATATATCATTTCTTCAAACACATCAGGAGCAGGAGTTCTGCCAGAGAATCTCAAGTGCTAAGTGATGCTCACGGTATAAAAGGAGATTCAGAGAAAACAGGGCCATGACATAGAAGCTTAACAATTTTCTTGCACCAGTGTGCACTTTGGAAAAATCTTGGGAGGTTCCCATGCTGGAGTCCTCCTTTGTGAGGGACTCGATGAATGTGTCTGAATCTGATGAGACTATTCATGGAACAAACTGACAGATGAATGGTAAGAAATGCTAAAGACCATACAGCATCACCCCAAAGGTCTGAGCAAATCCAAGAAAGAAACAGCTGAATTACTAATGACAGAACACAGCCTCTAACCTGGAGCTGCCTTGATGCGTAAGAATTTGAGTATGGCTTTATAAAAATAAAAAGCAGAGATTTGAGTAATTTAAGACTGTAAAGGACTGATGATTGTTGTGGATAAATCAGGGCAGACAAGAACGAAGATCAGAATTGGGAAATATTAACACAGCTTTTCTGAAGGAAAATCCCTCTCTTTAGACTTCTTGAACTTTCTAGGGAGGGTCAAACAGAAAGGTTCAGAGAAATGCAATAAGAATTATCAAAGGTGTGGAACAGTTTCCATACAAAGAAACTATAACCCTTTAAGTATGGAAAAGATGCCAGGAAGTAGGAATACGACAGAAAGCTACAAAACCATTTTGTCCAATGCAACAATTAGGAGGCATTAAATGGTACAAGCTAGTAGAAGAAAACTTTGAAACAAGAGAGACATAAGTTCTCTAGTCACAAAGGTAGGAAATGTTTGAAACTTCCTGACAAATTATATTTTGAAAGCTGAAAGCTTATGTGGGCTCAAGTAAAGACTGGACAAATTCACAAAAGATACATCCTCTGAGGGTTACCCAATAAATAGAGCCACATCTGGCCCAGGAAGTCCCTGAACTGAAAACAGCTGGAGGCTCAGAGAGTATTGGGGGAAGTACCACACACTTCTTGGGGGAAGTACCACACTCTGGCTCTTCTCTAGGTGTCCAATTAAAGCCTCAGCTGGAGAAGATAGAGGGCTCTGTGAATCCTTGATCTGGCCTGATTCGGCTGTGCCTTTGTTCTAACCCCCTCTTTGCAACATATGTTTGTGTCCTGTGAGACAGCACTGAAAATTTAGTGTGCAAGGTGCTAAGTAACACATGTAAGCAACGTGAAGAGGCAATAACACCTTGATTGTCAGAAGCTGGGAGACTGCTTCAATTTTGTGAAGGTTTTCCCTAGCAATCTGCTTCCAGACACTGGTGTAAAAACAAGGTACGGGGCTCTTCTTCTGACCTTATGTATCAGTCATTACTTTCCTCCATATTCTCCCAAACAAAACAAACAAACAAACTCAACAAAACCACAACAATAATCCTGATGGTACATGTACTTTCAGATGCTATACCTTTCAGTGCAGAGACCCATCATCACTGCCTTAGCCGAACACTCAGTGTAATTTCTGTGGCTATTTAAATAAATAACAAACAACAACATGCAAATTAATCCTCCTGCTTTACTGATGGGGATCACAAGATACCGCTTATGGACAAATGTTTATTAAACAGCATATAAAAAAGCTTAATTAAAACCTCCCCAGAACAAAACAAATCTGAAGCCAATTACTTACAATGCTTGAAGTGAATGACCCAAGCATCCTCTTTTTTCATAAGGTAAAACCCTCCCTCCCTTTCTGCCTTACACCCACATTCTTTGCAGCTACACAACGCAGGAGATGCAAATTTGGGAAACTTCAGCATGCGTGTGGTAACCCACACTCTTGGGACAGTTCAAGAGAGAAGAGACCAAAGTTTGAATCTATCTCTAAGCAAGCACAGAAACTGCAATAATCACTTTGCCTCCTGACTTGCACAATACAAACAGCATTATTTTGGGAGAAGTATGATGGATCATCAGTGATGAGACCACTCTGACCGCTAACAAAGGCAGGGTGAGAATAAAAGAGGAACAAAACTGGCAGCTGTAATGAAAAGGTGGGAGAAATCCAATTAAACCTATAACTTAGCCCATTATCTTTAATTCTTGCTTGAACAAGGGGTCTTGTGGCAGACATTCTTTGTCCAGGTAATACCTTGATAGTAATGGAAGTTTTAAGCAATTTTTGCACGCATAATCCATAGTTAGTGTCAAAGGAGAAGGATCATTAGACAGCATTACAGTCATTATAATATTTTTTAAAATTAAAATGCAACAGAATTAGCACGTTAGCATAGGTACACTAAAAATACCAGCGATATGCAGCTACTGCACTTTTAAACCATCCTAATGGCTAGATCTGGTCAATAATGGAAGAAACTTTACATGCCCCCTGTCACAAAAAGCCCTGCCAAGTCACTTGGGACCCACCTGAACATGCCAGTCACCATGACATGCTCACTACATGGAGCAGAGTCCTGGCAACATTGGTCATTGCTTCTCCCTGCAATCTACTCCATGCTCCAAAAGTAGGGCAGACAGGGAAACAGAGCTCAACACAATGATACAAGTACCACCTCCAGAAATGTAACCATCAGTAACAATCCACTTCCCTAGCAACTATAACACTGTAATTACATCAAATTGGAATACAAAATGTAGAGTGAGATTCCCAGGAAAGGAAGAAAAAACAAGCAAATAAACAAAACAAAACACCACCAAACCCAACCCAACCCAAACAAAAAAACCCACCCCAACAGCATCACCTGGTACTTCACACCTGGAGTAAAACAGCACATTCTTGCAGTCAACAAGACATAGACCAGGGGTGTCAAACTCATTTTCACTGGGGGCTGCCATACCGTTTACATTTATAACTACTCTTACATTTATACAGTGTACATTTATATGCAGCATACATTTATAACTACTACATTTATACAGTACTAAAATTACATTTGACCCTTTGAAAGCAACCGCGAGGCTGATGTGGCCCCCCAGTGAAAATGAGTCTGACACCTCTGACTTAGCAAAATTTAATTATAATTATTTTAATTTTACAGTGGTCACTTCAGTAATAACTATAAGGAAAGCTGTCATACAGTTCCCAAACATTCAAGTAAAACTCTTGTGATTTTCTAAAACATCTACTCCTTACTACTTAGATTTCCAAAGCCAGACTTCTTCCAAACCATAAGTATTTTCCCCCAAAAAATTCAACCATGCATTTCTCCATACTTTTTAATGGAAAATTATAAGGGAAAAGTAACCCTCTGACTTGAACATATTTAAAAAAAAAAAAAAAAAAAATTGGTTCATATCTAGAACGTTCAAGTTCACATTTAGCTGGATTACAGAAAGAATATATAACATGCTTATACAGCATAGGGAAATCCTTTGGCACACATTCAGCAGCAGTAAAGATTCTATTGCAGATGGTGCAGTATGGTTTCCTTTCTCAAATTCACCATGTCCAACCCCAATGTGCTTGTGCACCCACAGTCTTAACGAAGGGTACACGTCCTTCTCAATGAACAACAGAAAAAGAAAATCTAAGCGGAAACCAAGTAAAAAGCTGGGTATTAATGTCAAGGCTATTAATCAGAGATAAATCAGGAATCCTGATGCTAAGGCATTATATTAATACATTCTATAACTTCTTATCACTTATTTTTTTGACCTTTTGACAGTATATGGGTCACAACGTTCACCTGTGTTACTGTCTTTGCTAGACTGCTTGCCTTTACACTCAAGTGTGAACTTTAAAATCCTATTAAGAGCCTTTAAAATATTAACACTGGGCCTGATACTGGTCCACCCTGTGACCCAGAGCAAGGAAGCAAAAGGATGAAAAGCATGTTTCTGTGTCACAGCACAATAATCCCCATTCCAGAACGTGCAAGGTAGTGGATTTTGCAGAGCCATTAAATGTGTGTCTACGCTGAGGACTGCAGTGCAGTACACAGATCTGCAAACTAGCTCGGATGTTGGAAGGAGCCCACACCAAAAGCTGTGCTGGGCTCATCTGCCGAGCTCCACGGAAGGGTGAACTAGGTCAGAGTGAGATGCACGCTCTCGTAGACAGACTGCTTCTTGTACACAGGCCAGTGCACTTAAAAAGGTATCTCGAGTGTCTTTGCAACATGCTGCAGTCTGCAATGCAGTCATACCCGGTGCTCCTGGTAACGTGCAGGACAGAAAGGACAGGACTTTGGGCACAAGCCCGTAGTCCCCTTTTCTTCAAAAAGTGCACAGCAGTTATCAGTGCAATGTATATGGCATCAAATATATACCTGTCACGAGGTGCTCTCTATATACTGCCTTTTACTGTAGCTTAAAACAAAAGCAACATGAACCAACCCATTATTACTACATGCAATTTTTCTCTCTTTAAAAAAAGAGAAACTATAAAAAATAGAATGTAAAAAACCAGTAAGACTACACGATTAAAAAACTCTCCAGTCAGAAAATATAGATGTTAAGGTTCCAAAAGCAACATTAACTGAGTCATGTTGCACATATATAGCACCTTCTCTTTCTGATTTATGTTGTCAAAGGCATTTCATAAAATATCGCAGATGTGAAATGTAGCTCAGTTAATGTGGCTGCTAGAATCTTATCATTTATGTTTTCTGACTTCTTAGCTGTGCAACCTTCACATCTTATTAACATAGTTTTTTGCATAGACTGTAGTATGGAATAGTACTTATGTTTTATGTATTGACATATTTTTGATGTACTGAGATTTTGAATAAGTTTGCTATTCTTCATGATGAGAGCCAAATAAATAAAGACTACTACCACAAAATAGTCAGTCATTTATAAGGAAAAGCAATATCTCTCCTTCCAAAAAAGAACACTTTGATTCCCTTGTCAGAAATTGATGAAAACTACCTCTGCTGTAAATGCTAAATCTATGACAATATTGCAACCACCTCCAACTCCCACCTTCCCCTAAAAACAGCAAACAAACAAAATAAAAAATTTGCATGTTTTAGATGAGCTAAAATTAGTTTCAAGGGAGAGGTAAACAGCTGAGACTAGAAACAATAGGAAGAAATTTTTCCTACACAAGAGCCTGATAGTGTTGATTTGTACACTGTATTATGGTTTGAACTAATGCAACATTTGGTCCTTCCTTAAAGAATGAAAATATGATAATCTCCAGTAAAAGATTTTCATATTGTTATATCCATGCACTCAGACCAACACCATAGAGATGACTGAGAATCTGCAACAGAATTATTTTCAGAAGAGCTATTTTGATATATCAAATTAAAAATAGAGAGAAATCACAGTGCCTGTATATAAAGACACACTTAAATGATGAGTCAGATAAGATATCTATTCTTATACTCTGCCTTCCTTTCCTTTTTAAAAGTGATCAAAACAATTATAAGGGATCATGTAATCTGCTTAATGATTTGATTTCCATTTTACAAACCAAGGTAAGAAACAGCAGACCAGAACTGCCACAACCAATGGAAGCTTCACCTGATCCCTATGGTGTCTCCAATGGTTGGCGTTTCAGTAAAATGCACACAGGACACCTTACCCCCCACTGCACGAACAGCATGAAACCCACCTGCGAAATGCCAGCCATCACTTAAAGAAAAAAAATGTAAAAGCCTGTATTTAACCTGATTTTTAATCATAACAAATCATTTATCACAGAGCACTTCCTGTGTGTGTCTATGAATGGACTGCACAACAGTCCTTGGTCCCCAAATCCTGTATTTGCCAGTTTTTCTCCAGGAAATTGGTAACAGCTTTGACCACTATTTCTGAAATGGTGGTTAAAATAAAATACGATGAAGAAAATACACACATATAAACATTTTTTCTTCAGACACATTTTGCAGTGCCATTCAAACCTTCCAAAGCAAGGGACACAAATGAAAGCTATAGGTTGAGTCTGAATAGCAGGTAATCTAACCACATAAGTAATCCTCCATTTTTATGCATTTATGCACAGAGAGACTCCCAACACTTAACTACTGGAGACAGAAAAATCTCTCTGTAAAATAGCTTTCACTCTACATTTCTTCTGGCACACCATCTTGGTGGCTGGAAGAAATGCAAACTTCATTATTTAACTGCAGTAGTGAGAAAAGGCAGAACATACACATACCCTGTTTACCATTGCTTCCCCAAAATCTTATACATCTTTAAGCTTTCCTTCTCTCTTCTGGTCTCTTTCAAGAGAGAAGGGTGCTTTTTAATTCATTCATGTGCTCCTCCAAAGGTACCAATCTTGATTGTCTTTACCATTCCTAAGTTTGATGTGAAAGCTGTATCATTTGAGACCATTCAGAACCCTTCACTGTACCTCTTAAAAATGACAAGAGAAGAATATAAAATATCTTCTACAATGTACTCTCGAGCAAGCCATGCCCTTCTCCTCCTCCCACCCAAATCTCCTCAGTTCCACCAGACTATTGGGTTCATAGCCCTTCATGGTGCTCACACTCTCACCCCGACAGCTGCTTCTCTTCTTCCTTCTTCACTCCTTTTCTTCTCTTGTCTTCACCTGGGGAGTAACAACCCTGTGCACCAACATACTGTAGAGGCCACCCAGCTGGAAAGCAGCTTGGCAGAAAAGGACCATGGGATCCTGGTGGACACCAAATTGCACACGAGCCAGCCGCATGCCCTTCCCACAAAGGGGGTTAATGGTATCCTGGGCTGCATTAGACAATGTGCTGCCAGCAGGTCAAGGGAGGTTCTTGGGCTCAGCACTGCTGAAGCCAGACCATAGCACTGTGTCCAGTTCTGGGCTTCCCAGTACTAGAGAGACATGCACATAGTGGAGTGAGTCTAATGAAAGGCCACAAAAATTATTTAACGGGC
The DNA here is from genome assembly GCF_036013475.1 of Columba livia. Classification (NCBI taxonomy): domain Eukaryota; kingdom Metazoa; phylum Chordata; class Aves; order Columbiformes; family Columbidae; genus Columba; species Columba livia. The sequence goes on from NC_088604.1 coordinate 64,811,198, forward strand.
TAGTGCACCTCACATATGAGGAGAGGCTGAGAGAGCTGTGGCTGTTCAGCCTGAAGAAGAGAAGGCTCAGGGGATCCTGTCAATGCATTTAAATACCTGAAGGGAGGGAACACAGAGGATGGAGCCAGGATCTTTTCAGTGGCGTCCACTGACAGGAGCAAAGACAATAAACACTAACTGAAACACACTAGGTTCCCTCAGACCATCAGAAAAATACTTTTGCACTGTGAGGGTGACTGAGCACTGGGACAGGTTGCCCAAAGAGGCTGTGGAGTTTCCATCCTTGGAGATATACAAAAACTGCTTGAACATGGTCCTGGACAACCAGCTCTCCATGGTCCTGCTTGAGCAGGGGCTAAACATACTTCAGTTTAGTGTCTCGGTACGAAGTTAACAGCCAAGGGGCACACCCAGTTTCTGGTGTTGAACAGAGAAGCCCTCTGGTTTTGGCCCAGAACACATTTAATGAGATCGCTGCTTTGAGTCAGCCCCCCAGCTCTGTCCCCTGGCACAGCAGAGCAGTTGGTTGCTGTTACACAGCAAGTCACCCTCCAGTTCCAGTCCTTCGCTTTTCTAAGAGATATCACACTTTTTATAACGAAAAAACTCTCCCTGCACATACAGGAGGAGAACAGATTTACAGCTCTTTGTGTTCTCATTATGGATTTCAATCCCCAAATAGTATCCACAACATAAGAGGTCAACACATAAAAGAAAAAGGCATGACCTCCCACAGCTATCATTTAGGTTCAGCAATTTCTGTGACAAATGTAGTCATTTGAACAGTCCAAATTCTGCTAGTTCCTTCTACTACAGCAGGATCAAAATCATACTTTTCGTCTGGACACTAAAAATTCCCCTAAGCATGGAATCGTGAGGCAAACAAAACAACTGGCTGAACCAAGTGGATAAGAAAATTTGATTACATCTCTACCAGCCTGGCATAATGCTATGCTGCAACATATTGACTGCCTAAGATCAGGATCCCATTCCTGTGGTACAGTCCCTCAACAACAGCAATCCTACAGACATAGGCAAATACTCTGGAGTACTTATGCTTGCTTAAAATAAAAAAAAAAAAATTCAACCCCCTGCTTTTTTCGAAAAGTTTGAACAGTGTCAGCAATTAAAAAAAAAGAGAGAGAGGAAGATGTTTATCTTTTCCGTGCTGGCTTTTCCATCCCTTTCTCTATTGAGAACAGATAAAAAGACAAGTCAACCTCTTAAGTAAGAGCACTTACATAATGGTCTGAACACTATCTTACAAACTATAATACATCTATAACTTCAAATACGGCTGCAAGTATTGTTAAAAGAAAAGTTTCAAACCCCTTGTAGTCACAGAGTTTAGATCCCTGAATTACTCCATTCCTATTATTCAATTTGACCTATTACTTAGCACTGGAAAACATCAAAAGAACCTGGACAGAAACATCAAAGACATCGATCTTACAAATTCTTGGCTGAAACCATATAGCCCATCATAATTTCTTAAATAATTACAATTATATTAGACTCACAATAAGATGATTATTGTAAATTATTCCTCATATCAGTCACAAGTAAGCCTTGGAAACATCTGCTAAATGTAAGTATCTGAATACAGATAATCCAGTTCACATAACATTATCCTCAAAATGGAACAGAAAAACAAACAAGAACCTTTATAGTCGTAACATCACTTATTAAAAATGACCTGTTTTGATTAATTCAAAAATAGCCCCCTTAAAAACTTACAAAAAACCAACCATCAAGCTCATTCATTCTGCCAATCTACAAGAATTCTTTTTTTCCTTAATTAATATTGCAACTTAACTTAATTGTGCTTCATCAGTTAATCTTTATAATACCTACTATTCTTTCAAAGCATCCAAGCATCTCTGGTATATCCATGCAGGCTCCTTTCCTTTCTTGAAAGCTTGAACTTCCCTTCCCCCTCAAGTCTGGGTGTTTTGGGCTATTATCTGAACGCTTATTTTGCCTAAGCATTCACAAAACAAGTTCTTCCGCTCACAATAAAATACTTATTTCTCATTTATGGGCAGACTGAAGTAATATCTATCTGTACACAAAATTAACACACAAGTGTATAATTGTAGTTTTATGTTCAAGTGCCCCAATTATGCACTTTAAGACACTTTAAAGGATCCATCAGGAACATTCAATACCTCCAAAACTGTAAAGTCTAGAGGGAAGTCTTTTGACAAAACAGCTGCATTACAGGGATATCTTTCTGGGTTTGTTTTTGTGCAGTTTTGGGGGGTTTTGGTTGGTTGGTTGTTTTTTTGTTTTAAATCAACTTTATCTTTTTTATTCCAAGACACCCAGACTGTAAAGAACAGAAGGAGCTGCCTGGTGCAGCACATTTTGCCAAAAGTAACAGAGGAGCCAGAAACTGAGTTTGTGTCCCAGGTAGACTTTGTCTTGGAGCACGAAGCACAAAAGGGGTCCAGACTTCAGGTTGCTCAGGAAGGTGCTGAAGGATGTGTGCACACAGGTAAGGACCCTGCACTTTCCTCATCCCCCTCCCAAGGTAACGGCAGCTCCCCACACGCCTTCTGTGAATATTCAGTCCTCTGCTTTCTCACCTCTCCCTACAAAATACTGTCAAGAAGCTGCCACTACACATGTGGTGGAGATGGGAAACCTAAGTAAAACCATCTGACTTTGCACTGAAGTATACTGCAAGTGCTAATGTGATGTATTATGCTTTCCCACCCAGGCTGGTGAAAAACATGCAGATTCCTGCATTGTTTAGTTTATTAGAACAATTTAGGGTGTTATTGTTGGGGTTGTGTTTTGTTTTGTTTTGTTTCCCCCTCAAAAAACTCCAGTGGACAAAAGAAGATAAAGAGAAGATTATTTTTATTGTTTCCTATGACAAGCACACATGAAGTTCTTAAAAAATAAGAGGTGGGTGAACTAGGAATGGCAAAAATTTTACACATAACAAGAAAGTAGACAGTTCACTGCATTAAAAAACAACATAAAAAGAAAAGGGCTTCAGCCTGAATCAAAGATGGTTAAATAGTGAGGCCATGTTAGCAAAGATTTTCCTCAATAAAATCAAGAAAACAGAACTGGTAACTTAAAGTGAGAAAACGCAATGCTCTATGCAACTCTCAGGAGATTTAGCATCAGGTGTATGTAGTCACTTCCTGTTGACCATCAACAAGGAGATGAGAAGAGCCTATCTAGGGGTCACAGTACTCCAGGAGAGATCACAAGCACCAGGCACAGGGAGTCAAAATAGCAGTTGCTGTTGCAGTTCTCCAAAGAGGCCAAGAAAGAGCTAAGCTCTTCCAAAGGTGATGGAAAAAGCGCATGTTTTCAGAAGGGAGCCGTTCAAAGCTGTTCTACAGGAAATGCTCCATGCAAAAATGCAGCTGAGCTCCTCATCTGCTCCGCTGAGTGGTTCCTGCCCCACAACTGCCCAGCAGCAACCTCCACAGGCTGAAGGGGCTGGGGAACGAAGGGGTCTCCTGATAGCAGGCACCACAAAAGGAAGATTGCCTCTTCTGGAAAGAAAGGACACTGGGGGGGCTGTTCAGCTTTTGTATAATGCTCCAGAGGCTAGAGCACCACGATGGCTGACCTACAGCTCCAAGCCAATGCAACTGCTGCTCCAGAAGTCCCACTGGCTTCTCTCTTCACCCAACCTGTCAGTCCTCCATAGCTGGTCCGATCCTCTACCAAGCCATTCCACCAGACTAAACCAGCAGATTAAGGGACAGCCTTCTGGTGGTTTAGCGCACAGAGACAACTCAACATGGTCCGATGAACCAAACCAGAGGTGATGCAAGAGAAGTGGCACTGCAGCTACCACTGGGGTTGGCTTTGGCTTCTGCTGGAAATGCAGAGTATTTGCTTTTGGTTTTCCTGGACTCTCCTCATCCTATGCATCCAAATCCACAATTCTTACTTTCCAAAAAAGCACCTCATATGCAAAGCAACAGCTTCCAGTTCTCCACAGAAAAGAACACGCAGAGACATCTAAGATACAAGTGCCACGAGAAAGGTGCAGCCCAAAGTGAAGCTACAAAAAGGAGCCTCTCTTCTTGTCTTTCAGGAAGGACACTCGCTTTTAAGGGCTCCTCAAACTCAGATGCTTAAATTCTGCCATAAAATTTAACCCACTTTAAGCGGGAAAGCAGTCATTCCAGCTCTTGCCCAGAAAGACACCCAAAGGGAAAGTAGTGATGCAGGGAGGGGAAACACACACAATTCCCTCTCCCTTCTTTCCTTGCAGGGAGCAGAAACCAATAACTAATACATTTCAGGGACATTATTTGCATGAAAATGCAAGTGGACAATGCCCACTTAGATTAGTTCTTGAATATTATTAGGTCAGTGATCACTTTTCTATGTTGGTAGTTAGATATTTAAGCCTCCCATTTGGTTTGGCAAATCTTTCTCCAAGTACCAGTTCTACTTTACCAGCTACAGCATTGTTCAGGCGTGAACTTCTAAGATTAAACTAAGCTGCTGATTTTGCAGTTGCATAGCTACTTAAAATATTTCAAACAACAGGTCAATATTTCTCAGCAGCGGTATATACCGTCCATAGGACAGACTTCATATGTCCTGACAGACAATGGGCAAGTTACATTTTAATTTTAAAAGCAGATATTTTCACCACTTAGTCGGGTCTGAAGTATATAAATCTGATTTTCTGGAGAGTACAAAACTAGGGAGAAAAGCTTAGGAAGCAGCACTGTCTGCTTTGGAGGGAGTACTTACCCATCTGCCCTTCTGGCCAGAGGTTTAATAGATTTCTATTTTTATAGAGGACATAAGGGGAGGGGGTGGCTCCATCAGTTTCCTACAGAAACCCAGCTGCCAAACTGGATGTGCCAAAGGGGAATTTTAGGGAATTTTAAAGAGATAACCTCTGCTGAGACTGCAATGTCAGCTTTGTAACCTCATGACTGGAACATGTGCAGTGAATGCTGGATTGAAAAAGCTGTGCTATGGGAGTTAGAAGAAAGAAAAGGAGAAAACACAAACAGCACGAACTGGGATTATTACTCTGTGATGACAAGGGGACTGGAGCTCAAAACACTGTTAGTTCACTATGAAAAAAATACATCTATAGAGTAAGCTCACTTTGATTTGAGTATTTATTGATAACCTATGCACACTTCCATCCTCTCAGACCTAATACAATCTCCGCATTTTATGCTGATGCTGTTGTTCCATTTAGCAGTTCAGTTGCAGCATATTTTAAACAACACACGGTGCTGAAGTGACCTCTGCTTTAAATATTCAGCACAGAAATTGGGGAGGGTGGAAAGGGTGGGCGGGGCATCGAGTGGGGAAGATGAAAAGGAGAGAATAGGAGCACTGACAATTAAAAGCAAACACCAATTTAAAAACCAAACCCCCCCAACATTAAGTAATTCGTGCTTTTTCAGTCTAGTCCTTCAGCTTCTACTCAGCTTTTCTTTCATGTCCAGAGGTAAAAATAAATGAGGTCTCCTCAGTTTATCAAGACTCTTTACAGAAAATAGGTAAAATAAAGAACTATGGCATGTGCTACTATTTACTTGCCAAGATCACAATGTTTGAAGAAATGTAATAATCTAAGAAAGCTGCAAAACATTTGTGAATCAAAACTAAGATCAACATTCAAAACAGTAATGATAGCCAAACAACCCACACAAATATAGTTGCCACAAATACCTTCAAAGGTCTATAAAAAAGTATCACCAAGGAAGGAAATAGCATTGACAGCCCTATTCAGGAATTTAAAAGGTGAAATTGGCAACTCACACTTCAACGAGTACATTTCTATATGAAATTACAGTAAGAGAAATCTCTTTTGGGTAAGATCCCATTAACAAAACACTTCTAATGTCCACCTGTTTTCTTCCTCTCATCACACACAGCAGTGTGCTTGCAAAACCTACCCCTTTTACTACATTTAAAATAGATAGAAAAAGATGATGTCATCACATTTCACCCAGAAGAGAAGCAGTAATAAATACCCTTTTGCAGTGAAAGCAGGAATGCTTTATGATAAAATATAACAGCTCTTTAAAAAGAAAGATTTCAAAGTAACACAAATGTTAGAAAGGTAAAATAAATTAATAGACTATGTTGTTTAAAGCCATCTACAAATCTTCATAATCCAATTCTCTCAACAGCTCCGATATGTGGTGAATGTCATTAAATTACCAATCTAAGAGAAAAAGCTGTCTTCAAACTTGAGGATATATATTCTGTTTAGCTTGGAAATTTGGGAGTGTTTTAAAATATTTTTTTTAACATTTTGGGTTAGTGGTATTTGGGGGTGGGGGAGGGGTGTTGGATTTTTCTGAAGGAAGCTGTCGACTGAGGACCCTTACAAACCAGCTAATTTTAGAACCCCACATCACCAGGCACACAAGACACAGCACTAGATCCTGTCTTCACCTAAAGGCTCATTTGCTTCACCAATGTTTGCTCTTCTTCCCGGGAAGCACTTCACTGAGGACCTGCGCCCTTGAGCAAAGAGCAGCTGATTCAATGCAGCATATCTGAATGTCTCTCCAGAAGAAAAGGCATGTAATCAAAGAATTAGCATCCAACATAACCATTCTGTGCATCAGAAGAAAAAAAAAAAAAACCTAGACAAGCACTTATTTAAAAGCATTGCCTCTTCTACTCTGTTGCCTATATCTGGTTATCTTCCAAGTCAAAAAGAAAACAACTTGTTACATTGCAAGTGGTTCTTTCAGTGCTTTACAGTAAGAAAAGCTTCGCAAAGCCGGAAGATTTTTCCTCTATTTAAAAAAAAAAAGAAAAAAATCTTCCTATGATGTATCGTAAATCTTTACCTCCCTCAATTGGGAGGTAGGTTTTTATGCCTTTCAAAATTTATTATGTCTGCTTGACTGTGCTTTCCTAAAGATACCCTTCAGCTTCTGTTCCAACTAGCAAGTGAAAACTCTCTCAAGTGCAGTAATATAAAAGGAGTAGGAAAGAAATTCAGCACATGAACAGGGCAGAAACACAATGTAGAGCAGTGCACATTACAGCTGGCTTCATGAAATACATGAATTCAAAGTACTTGCTATATAGGTCTTATAATTTATTAAAGTTTATATTCTAAATAAAACCAGGAAGCCAGTCCCAGTTGAAATGCATACATTTCCAAAGATGCCCTCCCTACAAACTCAGCAAAACCTTCAACCTTTTCTATACATCTTTCCCACCCACATCTTTATTTATTTCCATTGCATGTTATTCAGGTTCCAACTCTACAAACTGCTACACATTCTTAAATTTTAATCATGTGAGTAGAGCCACTGAGCTTAACTGGACCAACGCTACCAGCGTTAACTAGTGATGCACGCATGAATGTATGAGCTGAGGGATTTATACTGCGATAGTCTTGGGGCAAGGAATATGGATTTGTCTGTATTTCATAAAGAAGCCCATAATTTTGCTGGCAAACAGGAAATAAAGATTTCAAGTTTAAAATTTTCATAAATCATTATGTAAAAGATAAACCCACTGTTACACTATTACCTACAAGCCCAGAAAAAACTCTGTGTCAGACTGAAAGGATCTCCACAATCTGTTTGCCTAGTGACAACAGTCAGGAAAGGTACGATACGAGCTATGGTACAAGCACTTTATGACTAATTGGAAGACTAATCAGCACCCAGTTTTTCCTGCCAGCCCTTTTCAGGTATCTTTTTCTACTTTTGTCAAAAGCAAAGGAGTTCCAATAAAATAAGAGCAGACTATACTACTTCTATTAAAAAAAAACCACCACCACCACCACCACAACAAACCCAAACCACCACACCAAACACATGCAAAACCAAAACCAGTTTGAACTATACTAACTGTTCCTTCCTTACATTTTTCCTACTGTTTATTCAGTTAATAAAAAAGGGTAAAATTACATACAGAGGCACTATAAAATTCACTATCAGAACAACAAATCATCAACCTGGGAATGAATTTTCCTCTGATATTTCAGTAAATATATTGCAATAGACACTCAACACTATTTCTAGGCTTGAAGAGTAAATACATCCTTCCTATGTGGAAAACGCAGCAAAGTCTCTGATATTGTAAGTACAGGAGTACCTTGATAATTTTAATTATTGAGAAACTTGTCTTGAGTTTCTAAACTCAACCAATAACAAGGTAAACAAAGGAAGCAAGAAACAGAAGCCAAGGCCAGTTAGTTATACCTTGCTAATACTTTAATATTGCAGAGTTTGGTTTCTCTACCAAGTATTAGAAAGTATATTTCACTAACTTTGTAAGATGAACTGATTATTACTATGACATTTCAACCACACACAACAAAGTACAGATAGACTAGAGCAGAAACATACTATCAGTTCAACAGCAGTGATTTTGAAAAGAGGTTCTTGAGTTTATACAAGTGGGTTTTTTACATAAGTTGAAAATAGTTTTATTCCGTTATGTCAAATACCATTTCTGTTTGAATTATGTATCTGTAATATGTATCATACCACAAAAAGGGAGACATGGAGCAAAAACATGACTCCACAGACATGGCCTTACCATCAAAAAATACTGCTTTATAAATAATGCTGAAGTAAATAGAATCTGCATATAAACAACAGTTACCATACTGACTGTTAAATACACTGACAGAAGCAAGCAGCAGCTTATCGTAAAAATATACCTCTGCTTTTACTTTAAATATATAACCAAAATATTTCTGTAACCATCAACGCATTCAGGCAGCTGATTCTTAATTCTGTCTGCGAGGAGCACACAGCTACAAATTAAGGAAGAGGAAAACAAAAAAGGGGGGTGGGGGGAAAAACACAAATGAGTTTTCACAGTATTGACAAGGCCTATAATCCAGAAAAATCTGTCATGCGAGCCAAGGCACAGCAACACGGTGTTTAGGCACATGGAGGAGAAATGCTTGTAAATTCCACTGGTCCGATGAGCAGAGACACAGTTTTCATAATTTTATCATTGTGCTCCACGGCTGAGCGGCTGTCAGGCCAATGGCAAGGCACAGGTTCCCATTTGAATGACATATGGGTTCACCCAACCAGAGAGATGTTAGAGCATTAAATACCACAAACAGACAGGACGAGAATACAAAAAGCCAAATTAGCGCTGGCGCAGCGGCACGCTCCGGCAGGGACCCGCTGCTCCCCACAACTCGCCCCTTTGCCGGGAGAGCCCCGTCCTCCGGCTAACAGCCCCGCACCTCCCGAAACTGAAAGACATGCTGGAAAACCGGACTTCAAAGGGCAGCAGGAAAATAAGAAAAAGCGTACTTTAAAACACTGGGAAATGCAGGTCGAGGTATACGGGGAGAGAGAACCAAGCAGGAATTGCCGTTTCCCACAGTAATTCTAAAAAGCGCCATGGAAAATACATTTTACCTTTGTGGAAAGCTGTTCTTCAGACAGAAGTGTTTAACATGTTATATAAACATGTTATGCAGTGAAATGTAAAACACAGAGGGATTTTCATCACATTTATTGCATTTGTTAGCCAAAATGTAGTAGTCTTGTAATCACTGCCGCTGCAGCAGTAAAACACCTCAGTAATATTAACAAAAAAAGTGCTTTCAGCCTGGCTTGTTGCAGGGTAAAGAGATTATATTGAACACCTTGGACCTAAACAAAATAACAAAAACCAATAAAAACCCCAAAGAACTGCAGACGAGTGCGCAGCAGGAGAGCACGGGACTGATTTCAACTGGCAATTCACCATCCTTTGAAATCCTCTTTTCTGAGCAGACCTGACCCAAGTCCCAGAAATGACCAAACACTGCGCAAGATGGGGGCCATCCCCTCCCTGCACAGGGTGGTGGAGCAGCAGGGGAGCCACATGAGGACACCCACCCACAGGAAAGGTTCGGACTTTGGGGAGCTGAGAGAGGTTGCATTAGCAACCTTAGCTAGTTGTCCCTGCTCATTGCACGGGGGCTGGACTCAATGACCTCCAAAGTTCCCTTCCAACCCAAACTATCCTACGATTTTCAGGCTTCGGTCAATAAATACAAGTCAAAAAGTTCACCATCATCATATATAACCAACACTGGCCTTGCACAGTTTGCAAAAGTAGCAAAAGACCTCAGTCGCAGGGAACTCCATGGGTGAGCAGGAGTGGGGACGCCAGCCCCTGCTCTCCCCAGCTCTGGTACGTGCCCACCACAGCACCTTCTGCTGACTTGAAGGGAACTTTTCTTCTCAGCCTCTCCGTGCTATTTTCCCCTCCGCAAGTCTCTCTCTAGACACGGTCTCTTTAGATTTGTTTTCTAACACCAGCATCCTCTTCTGTTTGTACTGCATTCTTTCCTTCTTGTGTTTGTTTTACCCTTTCTGTACTATCGCCATCGTCTTGGCTGTGCAGAAAATTTGGGAGGCTTCACTGGGATCCACAACATTCTCCAACAATCAACTGAAGTGACCAGAAGGGAAGATTATCATCAGGCATCCATTCAAAAATTGCTGTTTAGGTCAAGGGTCCTGATTAATTACTGCAGCTCAGAAGTCAGCGACAATCTCTTCCCAACCAAGAAATAACCACCCAACAAGAATATCAATCCACAGTAATATATATTAAGAGTTACTTAATCACACAAGATTTATTTTTTAAGTAGTAGAATTTGTACTGTACATGCAAAAATTTGGTTTGCTTTTTCTTGGGGAAAAAAAAAAAAGCCAAATGCTTTTTAGGACAACAAAGAATTGTTAGGAACAGCAACAAAACCATTTTTTTTCCTTAAAAAGTCCAGCACAACACTACTATCTACTGCCTCTTCTTTTCAGTATCTCCAGAAACATCATGCGGTATTTTCCAATAAACCATATTACAGATTAAGCCCTGCCCCAAAGTTAATCCCAGCAGTGTCTTTTCACCTCTGAATTTGTTTTGCCTGAGAACTTCATACTGAACTTCCAACTGAATGCACGCAACTAGTATCCTCCCACCTTCTTGTTTGCAGTTAATTACTAAGAACCTATTTCAGGACTATGTACACTGAAACAACAAAAAAAGCCCCTCTTACTCAGGAAAACACCAAAAAAAATCCATTTAAATATCTCCCTGATTATTCTTCACATAAGCAAGCAGTATGTCACTTGAACAAGATGAAGAGCAAATAAATCAAAGACTACGAAATGTATTCCTTAGCTATTTTAACATCTAACAGCGGAAAATTATTTCAAAGCTACCAATACACACACGGAACAGTTCTGGCAAAACACAAGGAAAGTGGATGTGAAGCAGTATTGTCAGTGATGTCCTCCTTAAAATACTACCTTACAGAACAACCCTCATACCCTCTAGGCTAATCCATTCCCCTGCTCTGTGCTGGAAGATGATGCTCATATTACAAGATCCATCAGCGCCCGCCCTACCTCAGACAAGGAAAAAAGGCAGCAGTGCAGCTAATGGAGAGAAACCCCCCAAGCCGCAGGCAGAGCATCGCTCCCCTCCACACTAAGGGGGGCTGGCAAACCCAGCCACAACTCCCGATTCAAAAATGCGGGAGCTTTCAAAAAGGCTCAGAAAATGTGGAAAGTGAGGCTGAAGATTAATAGCATCGTCAGAGCTCAGCAAAATGCAGCGCAGAGGGGGAAAAATGAAATAGATGTCTATGACATATCAAAATAAATGTGAATAACACCCTTTTCTACTAAGTTAAAAATTTTAATTACACGGATACAGATTTTGATGCTGATACGGTGATGTGAAAACTCGCCAGGCTTAGTTTCAGGTGTTGTGGTTTTTTTGTTGTTTTATTTTAAATAAAGTGCAGTACCAAAGCACAGCGGAAATTATTAAGACCGGTTTTAGTAGTTTTCAACTCAGAATGAAAGCAACTTTTGCACATACAGAAACCAAAAATGAAGTCTGTCAAAGCAAAACTGAAAAAAATTTTAAATGTGAATATTTAGATTTTACTATAATTGTCAAAAACATACAAGTTCAAAATTACAACTGAAAAAAAAATATCACTGAACAGTAAAACATCATGCAAAAAAAAAAATTAAGAAAGAACTTTTCAATTCCCTCTCCTCTCCAAAACACTTCTTTTGAAATAAATTTTATTTCACAGATGCTTTCACAATAACAAAAATTAATTGCCAGGCAGAAGACCACGTTTTCCAACAGCTTACAGCTATCAAAACTAACGCGTTGCAATTTACCATCCTAGTTAAGTAAAATGTGGAAATACTCAGAATTAATAAGTACTTAATAGAGGAAAAATTAACATGGACTTCAGAGTAGACTTAGGCAGCACAAAGGTAAGCATACTGAGTTAAATTTATACATCTTACTATAGGTTGTTTTATGTAGTGTCTATAAACCTGTAGGCGGACACACGCTAAACTCTGAGCAGAACATGACTTTCTTGGACATTAAGATAATTTTAACATGGAAAAATGCTGTCCCCAACTACAGAGACCCAAAACATCAATGGACCTTTTCTAATTCTGTTTCTGTGGAACATAACCAACTAGACATCAGTAAAACAAACAAATCATTCTCACAAAGTTAATCAACTGGTGTCCTCTCTTTCCAAAATTACGCTGAAACCAGAGGCACCAAAGACTTGAGTAGCACTAGTAAAAAAGTTCAAATATTTTCAGGTCAGAAAGTAATTCAGGTTGATGCTTAATGTCTGGGCTGCACAGCTCAGGGGTTTTTCCAAGACAAGGAGATTTCAGCCGAACCCCGAGCTCTGCAGGGGAATGAAACCTCACAAATTTTTGCTTCTCACACCCCAAGGCAGCAATGCCCATGTGCAAATATCATCTGAAGTCCCAACCAAATAAGTATTACAATAAATAAACATGGCTCACCTAACACTCACCAGTGCACACTTAAAAAAACAGAAGGATTTTAAGGTTTTAAGGACATATCTGACTGCTGGCATCCCCTTCTACTCTGACCCAATCTGTGTAATAGATGGAAATGGTAAGAGCTCCACCATTGTGAGCACTGCAAAAACGAACAGCTGTCCTCATCCTTCATCTGCCTGAACAAAGACACACAAAAAGTCAGGACTGCCCTCGCTCCATCTTCAGTCCTTTTTCAACTGATGACCGAGAGGTACTTAATGCAGTGACAGAAAGACAATGACTGGAGAGGGAGTGGACAGAGAGAAGCACATTAACAAAGCAATGATGCCTGAACTTCAAAATATTTTCAGAAGATATAAATTAAATTTATAAATATTAAATTTTAAATTGCCAAAAATTACTTATCGTAAGGACCAACATTCTGTTATAAAGCTGTTTCTAGCTTAAGGGTATACTTGGAAAAATACCCTCTATTTTTGCCTTCAGAGCCAGCAAGACAAACACCAAAGTCCTGTAGGAAGATAAATAAGTCTTCGGCATTGATCCAGAAGGAGGAAGGTTTCAGATATTAGGATGTAAAACTGCACTGAAAATACAGGCTAGGCAAGAGGGTTAATGATAGTTTGATAGACCTGATTAAAAAGAACACATGGATAGATGGCAGTCAGTGCCCATTACTGCAAGGCTTGGATGGGATTATTTTAATTAATGTTCTACCTAAACTCTTACTTCAATAGCTGCTAATTACTATTAAGAACTACCAGCTATATCCACAGATTAAACATTTCTCCCCACTCCAAAGACCCAATTTTAGAAGCTGCTTCTACAACAAATTATTTGTTATACTGTTTATGGTACCGTAGAAACCCTTACACGCTTTTATATTTGTGGTAAGTTCCTTTGATGTAGGTCCTTTAAAAAAACTTGTTGAACGGATACTCACAAAACAAATGCCTCTTTACTGTATGCCCAAAAGAGAGTGTGAAAATAATGTCAATATGCTACATAACTTTATAGCAAAATTAGAGGACTCCCAGTATTTGATGTGATCTTCAGACTGAGTTAAATCCTGTAGCTTTCTCTTTGTTTCTGAATACGCTTAGGAACAGAGAAATAAGAAAGACCTTGTCTTGAAGATGTAATTTTTTGTAGATTGATGTATTCTCTTTTAAAGGGATATAATTTTACAATCCCTCACAGGTGAGATAGAAGGTTTAATATCTAAAGGAAAGTACATATTTGTCTTTATGTCAATCTACATGAAAGAAAAATCACTGGGAAAGTAACAATAAAATACATGCGCTGCAAGGATCCATCTACATTCCTATTTTGTGGCTCAGATTTGACATATTATTTGCCATACTCAGAAATGTGGTATTTCTGTATGCGCACACATAAATCTTGACAAAAATTATCTTATTTCACTCATGCTGATCCTATTTTTAAATTTATTTAATACTCAGCTACAAAAGGAGAATACTATTTTGTAACTGAAAGGACATCATTGTTGAGAAACATTCCTGATTGAAAATACTATCTGGATGGATAAAAGAAAAATCCTACTGTGTTTCCTTTAAAAATCAATAGAATAAGACAGATACGTACAGAATTTGGACACACTAATAAACAAATTGCAACAAGAACAAAAAAGTCTTAGCAGTTTCCTCTACACACACTTTCAATCTCAGTCATATTTTCCCCCACAGTATTGTGAATTTAATATAAACTACGCTGAGTACATCTATGAGATGCTTTAGTCTAGAATTTTTACATCTGTTTAAAGATATCCACAAATTTCAGTAAAAAAATATACAGGCTTGCAGTTTAAAAAAAATAAACAAAAGGCCAAAATTCTAGCACAGGAACTCAAATCTCTTTGAAAAGTGCTTTTAAATCTATCTTCCTGCAAGACAGAATCTCTCATTTTACTTTGCCTAGCTGAGAAACTCCATGAGAACATATTGGTACAACTATATGCTACCTCTCTCTTAGAAAAACAATGAAGAACAAAGAATAAATTTAAAAACAACCAACTGCTGTGTACTGGTTATGATAAAAAAAGTGACTATTAGCACAGATACAATACTTCAGACAAAATTTTTAACAACATTTGCTTTCTCCATCTGTCTTTTTTGAAGCCATACTTCACAAGTGAGTCAGATTTTAGACAATATTTGATGTGGTGCCATTTAAAAAGAATTTGGAAGAGACAGTATGAAAAATCTGGAATATGACAACAAATCCATGTCAAATAACAGTCTTAGATTCTTAAGACTTATTTAGGAAACGTGAAGAAAAATAATTAAGCTTAAGGAACTCAAGATTCTAGTGCACGCAATATCATAGAAGAAAATTAATAGATACATGAATTTAACGAAATGATGCCATGTTTGCCTAGTGCTGTTATACACAGAGGGGCAATCATACAGTGGTAGCAGATCTCTGTTATCAGGGTGACCACTGCAATCTTTCTTTTCCATGTACAAAAGCCACTACAAGTCTACAAAGACAGTAGCAAGAGCATCAGCTGCTAGGGGTTTTACTTTTGTTATTCACCTTCCTGATCAATGTTGTACAGGTTCTTCCCTCTACCGGAACTGAAGAGAGGAAGGAAAAAAATAGGAAAACAAACAGACAAAACAAACACAACCACAGCAAACCAACATTTCAAAGAGCAGGATGGAGCAGATGGAGTTTGGTGAGTGCACCTCCTGCACAGAGACCAAGTTTGCAAGTTAAGAGTGCACTGACAGCACATTTTCTTTACCAAAAAAAGATTTACTAGCTACTCTATTAGGAGTGCCTACCTAAACAACGCTTTTCTAACAGGTTGCTGAAACATACCAAATTAACCCAAAACTTCTTCTGTAGTGACATCATGACTTCTCACAAATGGGACTGCTGAAGAAAAATCCTATGCTAATATATTTTATAATTGTTACCAGTCAGTTGCCGTCCTTCTGAATGCATCTGATTTGAGAAGACAAAGCACCTTGGCAATAGGCTGTTCTATAAAACCAAAATAATATAATGGAAACTTAGCAATTTCTTTTAAATATTTATTAGGTCCAGAATGGCACTGTTGGACAGAAGAGCACAAGGCATCGTGGCACAGCTTTGGCAGACCCAGTTGCAGGCCCAAGATGCCTTACTGAAGGACATGAGCCTTAACTAGCAAATTACTGCTTATTTTGAAATTGTTCTGACTGTGTCAATGCAGCAAAGCAAGCCCATCTGACTGCCAAGTGCCAGAGATCCACCCTCCTCTCCATCCTCCCAGCACACAGCTTCTTTTTCTGCAGGGCCCTGGCACCCACCCGGCCCTGAGCTGAGCCATTTCAGCACACTAAACCAGCAGAAAACTAAATATCCTCCCCTCCTTCCCAACAACAACAAAAAAAAGGCAAGTCTCAAATCTGTTCTGTGAATCATTGCTAAGCTCCACTAAAATCAGCAAGGCACCGTGCTGATCCACAGGGAAAGCCCGAGATCCAAAGTGAATCAGCATGCCGCAAGGAACAGAAAACTGTCCAAAACTAAGGAAACTGTTGCCCCCACCCCCCTGATTCTGACTCAGATTTGTAACACCAGCAAAATGCACGTAACAGTGATGTGATTGATGCATGCTATATTTGGCATCAAGCAAAGCATAAGCAAATCTCCAAAGCACTAAAAAATACCTCCAACATCCAAGACACATTAAATACATATACACATCTATACTTCACACACACATCCCCACTGAATTCTGTAAGTAATTAGTCCCTCATCTGAAAATCTTAAGCAATTCATAACTATATAATAAAACATATTGGTGAGGCTGACAGATATTATCACCTTAGCAGAGACAGAATATTAAATCTTTTGTTCAAGTCTATAGCAGAGTGATGAAGCACCCCACTTCTCTCAGTGCTTTAGAACAAACTCCCCCCATACAGAATCACATTTTCCCTGTTTATCTTCTCCCACCGACTTAGTTTGCTAAATATTTTTCCCGTTTCCTTTCTTCCAAATATGTTGTAATGTGTCTAGCACACTGTAGTTTTTGAAGCACTTGGGTAGTCAATGCACATACATAATCCAGTTTTCAAAGTCATAATGTGCCTTGAGGGATGTGAAAGGTGTTAAGAAAAATAAATAAGGCAGCAAGAGTTTTTAGTTCAGCCAACCAGCTTGAAGTTACATTTTTCTAAGCACTTATATGTATTCTTAGCCACTTTTAAGTATGTGTTAAAAGCACAGAAACAATAAAGAATTTGTAGTTTTTCTGTAAGCCATGAAAGCCTCCGTAGCTCCCTGGTGTACATGCAGAGGGTAAGAGACGAGGAAGAAAGCCGGTCACCTTCTCACTGCTCACTGGATTCAGGTGTTCGGCCTACTTAAGCTCTTCAGTAACAACTTGCTTCAGCAGCTAAACCAAAACCGATATCGAACAAACTCAACAAATTTCTAACAAAAGCTTGCTGAAAGCACTAGCAGAGGAAAGCCAAAAATTATATGAACTTAGAGACTATATAGATTATTCTTTAAAACTCTGTTATTAGGGTACTGCCAGTACTCTCCAGACATAAAAGACTGGCATCTTAATTGTTCAATTTGAGGCCTGCATGTCTAGATGGTTTAAAAAAGCCCCAAACAATAACATTTTTGGTATTTTTTTCCAGTTTCAAGAACAGTTTTCTGAAAGATGCAACTGTCTCATAAGTGAAACATCTCCAGAACAACCCAAAATTCTTGCAGAAAACAAGTGGGGATGAGGGAGAAACACAAGCTTAGATGTTTAAAATATTGCTATTACTAAGGATATCAAGATAAAAATTGAAAGGATGAATTGAAGGTATGCTCAGTGCTCAAAGCACAGTTCTAAAATACAAGATAAAGAGAAGATATTCTCTGACAAATAGTTATCTCCCCCAGAGGGTTGTAAGATTATTAATCTTGAGAGCACAAAACACTGCAAAACTACAATTCCCGGTGTACCCTGCAGCCCATTCAATTACCACAAGTACAGCTGTCCTTGCTAAGACGAGGTGGATTAGTTTTAAGAAAACACCAACCTTGCTCTGCTGTGCAGTTCCCAGGTCTTAGTGACTGGGCATGATTTTTTTTCCCATGCTCTATGCCTCTTGCAGAAAGAGAGAATTAGTAAACAGAGAGAGGCTAAATAATATTTTTGGTTTCCTGTGAAAGAACAATCTCAAGGTGATACTGCAAACATATAACGGCTTTTAGAACAGGTTTTGGCAATGCCTTCTACACAACTGTATGTGGTATCATAACAACAAACTGAGAAAACGTGTGTGTTACTGGGTTTCCACTATCCCCCAAAATGCTTCAACTGACCAAGAGAAGAAACAAAACTCAAGCTGAAATAATGAAGTGGCACCTGTGAGCAGGAACAAAACTTCCTTGTATGGCTCAGAAAAGAGGATCAAAGCAGGACAGACCCATGTTTCCCCTCTCAGTTTACAGCTGCACCCATGGGCCAGCGCTCTGGAGTCACAGACAGGGAGAACATCTCACCTACTGCTGTAAAAGTGAGCACGCACATGGCACATGCACGCGTGCGTACATATGGATGATATCATCTGAGATGCACATCCTTCCCAGGCCTGAGGTCACAGCAACCACACCAGGGTTTGACAGAATACATTATGGCTAACAGAGAGTGCAACTTCAGCTGAAACATCTCTGATGCATGGCTTTTCCAGAAGGTTAAATGGGGGAGGGGAAAGAGCTGGTGGGGGGAAGTGTTTTATCCCCATTATATAGTTTGGTTGAGCTTCATGACCTGAGCTGTGTCCCACTGCCTGGCTCCTCAATCCCACTCCATGAGCTCAGGCAAGCCAAGGGGTGCATCAATGGGTGGAGTAGAGGGACACCCACACCCTGTAAGCACAAGAGGCCCTGGCAACACCAACCTGCCACCGAAGCCTTCACCGTGTCCAACTGTGCTAGAAAAGACGCACCTATTCACCAAGGAAAGCAAAGACCCCTTCAATTAAAGCCACAAGGATGCACAAACCATCATGTAAAAGTAACTTAATTACATGTATTGCATCCATTAATCAGCAGCATAAGTAAAAAAAAAAAAGAAAAACACATCATACAGAAGACCACCATCGCTCTCTGGAAAAGTGAAGGAAAAGATGGCTTGGTGAACACACAAGGGAACCGCCGGTCACTCCACAGAGAGGACAAGGGGTCTCACCAGGAGGCGGCCAACAGCACTTTGTCCCACCAGAGCCCTAGTGGGTCCAAACAAGTTGAATAATAAACTCTACCATGCTGGAGATACACACACCTGGAATTTGGTGCCTGTGTCCATACCCACACCATTACCCAACTAACCAGCGGGGAGAGGGCAGATGACATGCAGCAAATGTAATGCCTGTACTGTAAGACCATTAATTTATCTTACAGCTATTTTGTTGGCACAACCCCCACTCTCTAATGGTGCTTCTTTTCCTGACTATGAGAAATTATTGGGCAGTTTGTGCTGCTTTCCCGTCATGTTTCATTTCCAAATACCATCTTCTGTCAGTTTATTCCCATTCAACCCAAAGCGACTGTCAGTGTGAATACAGATGGTCTGTTCGTTCTTATAATCATCAAATTTCGAGAGTAATTTCCACCTCCCCTATTCCTTGAACTTAAAAGGCTAGCCAAATCCCCCTCCAAAACAAACACCAAACCACTATTAGATTAAACCTCAGCATTTTAAGAAATATATTCTGCACATGTCATTGATCCATTTACATTTTTCTTTGTTTCAGAGAAGACATTAATTGTGGAAAAGGGAAATAAACCCAACCTAAAAGAAAAACAACACACCAAAACCAAACAAAACAAACCAAACTAAAGATACCCCACATCACCACCCCCCACACACCCCACCCCTACCATGTTTTAACTGTATCTAAGTATTTTGCACCCTAAATATCCACATTCTGTTTTTCCATTCCTGCTCATTCTACTAAATTTTAGTCTTCAACCAAAAGGAGAGGCCCTCCTTGAGGGGTTGAACCCTCACCTCCTAGCACCCACAAACCTTCATGAGCCCTGAAAACACTCTCAAAATGCAGCAAAACGCAGTAACCCTTGGGGAAGGCACAGGAGGGTTAAAAAGAAAATAAGGAATTCCTGGAAATGGTCCTGCACTGCAATTATGTAACTCTATATCAAAGGTGCGAAAGCTGGAATGAAAATATTTGATGTGACAGCTCTTCACCTCAGTTGTAGCATGCCCCATCTAAATAGCAGGAGAGCAGATGGTAATTTTCAAGCACATTTAGACTGGAATACAAGCGATACTTAAAAATAAATACATAAATAAACAAATAACAGCACACATGGAATAAATAAAGCAAAGCATGTGTAGCGGGAATGCCTTACTAGGCTAACCAATGTAGCTGTGGAAAACAATCCACCACTACCACACACACAAATATATAGTCACACAAGCCCATCTTCAGATCTGACATTTAAAATTTATTTCTAAGCTAAACTGCTAAATTGTAGAGCAACACAAAGATACATGCACTTGTCCTGGCAAAAGCTTTGAAGTTCATTGGTATTAAATCTGCAGCCTGGTAAGCTGTGAAAACTCTGTCCTTTCAAAGGAAAAGGCTTTTGAATACTTGTTTTGAAAATTTTAAGTGAATAAGTAGACTGCATAAAACTTGTTCAAACACCTACCACTATCTAGAGATTTATTCAATGTCAGATGCACCCTCAAACTCCAAATTATTTTGACGATAAGAAGCAATAAATCATTTTAATATTAATAAAGACTGGTTTCAAAATGCTGCTTGCTCTACAGATAATTCTGAATAGTTTTCCAACTGTCCAATCAAATAAATCAGTATCTGGGGTCATGGCGAGGTGGATTTGTGAGCTATACATGGTTTGTATTTAATTGTCATAGCAAATCCCAGATTTAAGGCATCACTACAGCTGACAGAGCCAAGAACACCCTTACTAAGAGTGGTGCTGCCACTGCTCAGGAATCCACACTGTCAGGATATTGCTGGATATAGATATATCCATACCACTATATATGTGTATATAGATGTAATGTATATATGTATACGTGTGTGTACATACTATGTCGAAGACAGAATTTAACAAAACTGGGACCAGATGAAGGACAGAAATACATGGTCACTTGCTCTTAAGGATCTACTAACCACCAGTACGTCTGGCGGAAAGGGATGCCCACACACACCTTTCCCAAATTCTATTCATCTATACAGTAGGCCAAGAGTTTCTTGGCTGGTCATTTTTGCAGGATTGCCACTTATTCTGAAAGGTGAGGAAATCACAACCTACCACTGACAACTACATGGAAACTGCTACAAATTTTATGCTTAAGCTGCTGTGTTTTTAAGGAAAATTAAAGAGTTTGCCCACTTATCTAAATAAAACTTCTAAAGCTGCTTTTACACATACTATTCTAAAATGCCACACACGTATACATGCCCACTCCACTATACCCACCTTCCAGGGTTACAGTAACATGTCAGTAAATTGTGAAAGAAAACTTAAAACTAATCATGTCTAAATAAACTCTTCCCTGCTGCGGTCACACCAGTGTGGTCACCCCCGTCCCACACTCCTGCGGACATTTACCCGGCTCCCTGCGCTGGCCGTATTGTCCCTTCTGTACCTCTCTGTTGATTCCAGCTTGTCCTCCTCACCCTCATTTTCAAAGGGCTCCCCAGCTCACCTCCAGCCCCTCTCCAACGCTACCGACTTAGGCATGAACACAAGACAGCAAACCTGTGACTAACAAAGCTAGAACCCTGGCGCTAGAGGAGGGCAGCTTCTCATGATGGCAACAAGGCATATTTTTGACCTGACATGTAGACTTAAATGATTTAAAGACTGTATTAACAGCATTAAAAAACAAAAAAAAGCTGAGATAAAAACAACTAATTGCTGCTTCTACAGCACAAGTGTTTCCACCTGATGTGCAAGAGCACATTTATTCAAAGTGTGCTAGAACTCCAGCACATTTAAAACTTGGATTTTTTTTTTTTCCCCCGTATTTTGCAAGAACACGATTTCTGCTCAATGAACATTATGTGGTAAAATGCTAGTGAATATGCAGCACCAGGTAGGTATTTTATCATTTATTTGCAAGTATCATGCATTTTATAATAAATTAGCATAACAGTTCAGCAGCAGAGTCAAAATTTGTACCCGAGAATCCTAATTACCAGGATTCTTTCTATATTCCAACTCATTAGTATGTATTCTACATGCATTACTAAAAGCACACACAAATGAAATTATCATAAATATATAACTACAGTTACATTTTTATTAGGTTTACAGAAATTTGAAAGAAAACTGCACTATTAAAAGCAACACTTACATATCAAATTGCAACAAATTGTGTATTGTGTTTAATTTATTCTTCAAAATACCCCCAAAAATTCTGAACTGAAGAACTATATTTTATACAAAAACTAGTAATAACTATGTATTCATTGTCTAGAAGAACTAGAGGTTATCATCTGAAATAATAACTTGAGTGTACTGTAACATGGCTCCCAGGCATTAAAAAAAATAGCTATTAACAGAGCCAGACTAAATTGATATGATTAAGTCACAGTTTAATCTACTGTATAGTTTTATGCATTTGTTTAGCTTGCTTCCTTGTGGTCAATTTTGGAAAGTAAACTGTTAATGAAACACTATTAAGACCTTTACTCCCAACCCATGCCAAGACAAAGAAGAGCACATAGAGAAGAGTGCTTAGTATGCAACACTTCCACATATTCTCACATGGAAATTTAGCAAGGTAAGCTTTTCTTTATTCGTATATTTACAATTTCACAACAAGTTGTGAGAATCAAGATGGATGGTTAACCAACATAAAAAAATGTAAAAATCGTTCTCCAGAAGTGCCTCATGCAAATGCAGTAAAACCTACGAGCCTATACCCAAACTCAATGATCTTCAGTGGGACACATTTTGGGAAAAAAAAATACAAACCAAAACCCAACCCAACAAAAAACACTAAAAAAATTAAGATCTTCGCAGTTTAAAGGGCCTTTACACAACTGGACCAAGTAAAATTCAGGAGAAAAACCTGTATATAGCCCACTCAGTTTGTCTCCCGTTCAGAAGTCCTCCTTACGAGTTGGTTAGTGCTTCTCCCAGCCGCGCTCGCCCACACTGCAGAGACCACAACAGCACACAGACCAGCCTGCCAGCTTGCTGCCATCTCAAAGGTTTCTTTTTTTCTCTGGAGGATGCAGGTGTTATTTAGCTCATTTACTTAGGGTTGTTTAGCCTGGAGAAAAGGAGACTGAGGGGAGACCTTAACACTGTCTACAACTACATGACAGGAGGTTGTAGCATGGAGGGTGTTGGTCTCTTCTCCCAAGTAACAAGTGATAGGGCAAGAGGAAATGGCCTCAAGTTGTGCCAGGGGAGGTTTAGATTGGATATTAGGAAAAATGTCTTCATCAAAAGGGTTGTCAGGCATTGGAACAGGCTGCCCAGGAAAGTGGTAGAGCCACCATCCCTGGAGGTGTTTAAAAGACATGGTACTTAGGGACATAGTTTAGTGGTGGACTTGGCAGTTTGACTCAACGATCTTAATGATCTCTTCCAATGACTAAATGACTTTATGATTATCCTGTCTGTGATTCCAAGCAAGACGCAAAATAGCACTTCTGTGTCTTCTGAACTCTTACAGTTTACTTGGTGTGTTTCAGAACACCTTCCATCACTAAAAGGCCTTTTCATACCTTCTACATGCATTTTAGATTACTTGCCTGATGACAAACTTCTCAGGCACAGAAAACCCACCTCCACAAAAAGCATTCACTTTCGCAAAATTGAGAACCACATTAATTTTAGTAATTTGAGTTCCTAGTTTCTGAACACATAACAACGTGCTACAGGTTTAATAAACTGATCACATTGTTGGAATATGAGATTCACTAGAGAAAGAAAAGTAAATGCTACGATTGTAATAATGCAGAAGCAAAGGGATTTCACATTTGTGTCACCCAAAACTTTAGAGACCAAGTTAATTTTCAGATCCTTTGGGGTTATTCTGATTGTTTGAAGATATTCTGCAACACTTAAGGGATGCAGCAAGCCTTACATGGCATCCACATGTGTCCACAGTTCTCCAGTCAACGTGTTTTCCTTGTCTGCAGAAGTATAGCCCATGTTACATAACTGTATGCTGGATTGAAAAAAATATTCTTTAAAATTCTTGTTCCACTTACTCAGTTAAACACAGATTCAGGCCAAGAGACCTGAATCACCTCTTTTAAACCTAGAAGGTTATTAATTAATTGAGCACCTAAAAGGCTACTCAGTTCTTAAGAATTCTTACAATCAACCACATTCTCCAGTTCACTGCAGTCATCCTAATTCTTCATCTGAGCTCCATCTCCACTAGTCATTTTGAGAGACCGAAAACCAGATTCAGTTTTCCAGTACCTCTTTCTTTTCCTCAGCCAAGTATCATATTAATGCTTTTAAACTGCACAATTGCACAAGAAACTTGCACTCAACTGATTACCTACCATGACCTTCAAAGCTTTCTCTGTCACTGCTTTTCCAGAAGATAGTGGTACCCCATAAAGAAAGACCTGCATTTTAGTTCCTAGACCACAGTGGATTTATTCAAATCAAAGTATTGTCTATCAGTCTGATCTTCATTTAAATTGGCAAGCAGGAAAATCTGGTATGAGTAATATATTTTAATCTGTGCTGCATTCATAGTTTATTTATTTTTTTTTTTTAAGAAAGGTTTAGTCTCACTAATTGGTAACTATTCTTTTTTGTCTTGTTATTAGTTCTAGCTTTCACAGAACACTTGGCAAGTCTTTTTGCTAACCAGAAAAACATATTTAAATGTCCACACACACTTATTTAAGCAATTATGTACTTAAACAAATATTTATTCGGTTCTTAAATTTAACATGCTTAGTACATTAGAAAAATGGCAAACAGACATTTCTTTGTTACCAGATCATTTTTTAAATTCACAATTAGTGCTCATTTATACTTGAAGGAATTTGACTCCTTTTAAAATGGGTCTTTGTTAGTTAAGAAAACCACTTGAAAATAAACTTGACTCACATTCAAAATATCCTTATTAAACAAAACAAGAAATAGCTTCAAGAAGTGAAGCTTCTAGTTTTAAAATTCTGACAGATGCTGGAGACAGAAACAGCAGGAGAGAATTAAGTTTCCCCTCAATTATTTATTTAGTAAAAAACCTTTAAGCCATTTCCAAGTACCATCTATAGAAAAAAAAAATTCCTCCCAACCCATTTAGCTTATGACCGTTCCCATATTTGTGTTGCTGTCTCTCTGACAGTAATAGACACGTCTGTATGTGTACACAATATATCTACCAATCTCTATACTACCATGGTCACAGATTTTATGTTGTTGCTTATTTGAGCTCAATTATTTCTGCACATAAAACAGTTAAATCAAGCCATGGTCCTTAGAACTAAAACCCACTAATTTATTTCTCTGAGTGGTTCTTCTTCATCTGCCTTTGAATTCCTCAGTGTCAGATACAATGCTTTTCCCAACAAATTGTCACCTACCCTCACACAGTTTTTAACGGAAATTCATAAGGATTTAAATCCTGCCAGCAAAGGCATTCAGTCCCTGTTCCTCTCACTTTCCCCATTGCAAGTAATATTCTTAAAGGACTGGTCATCCTGATTCTAATTTATTTCAGTGGTATCTAGCAGGTACTAGCTAGTACCCTCATCTCCTGCCTTCTCTGCCAGGACAGTAACTCAGAAGCATTTAATATCATTTGCTTTTGAGTACTCAGTGATTCAGAAATACATAATATCGCTCTTGATATAGAGTACCACTTTCCCTCCCCTTCTACCCATTCAATTCTCTCTAAATAGGTTATAACCGTTTATTTTAACATTCCAATCCTGTGAAGCTTCCCACTAGATTTCAAGTAATACCAAGTAGATGAAATTTATAATCGTAAATGAGAAATTTCAGCTCCTCTTGTTTATTACCCTGGCTGCCAGCATCAGCGTACAGGCAATTAAATAAGGGTGTTTTTTTTTCTTCCCTCCTGTCATGTCAGAATACCTTGATCACTTTTGCTCACAAAAGCAAGGTTTAGATGGCAACGTGTGCTTGTATGTTCCTGTAATCTTATCCGCCCTGCCCCGGCTCAGAGCTCTTGCACCCGCCCAAGCCAAAGTGCCCCCCAGCACATCGCTTCTCTGGCTACTGGAGGGAGCCCAGCCAAAGCACACGCTCCCTTCCCTTCACAGAAGATAAACAGCTTCTCCAAACCCCAACAGCTTCTACACCAAATTATTCACTCCATCAGCGGGTCACTTCCAGAATCTTTGTTTCTGTCCTCCTTATCAGGAAGAAAAGCTTTTCAAGCACATCATCTGGATAAAGCAGCTTTTAAAAGCCTCCTGGCAACTAGTGTCAAACCCTACCTTACTAAGGTGAATTCTCCCACCCAAGCTGACTGACAGGACAGCCAAATGTTGCTGGGGGGCATGGGAAGAGGGGGGCGCCAGGTTTCTAAATCAAAAAAGCGGGTTTTCTTCTATCTCTTGGGAAGTTGTTAGACTTCGGAATAACCAACATAATCTTCCAGAAGTCTCAGTAGCCTCATGAGTGTGAGCCATATTTTCCTTTCTTTAGGCCAGAAAATGCCTGGCTAGATGTATTTTCTGGCCAGTGGAGCAATTAAAGCACCACAACTCCAAAATCCTCCAATCCTTAGCATGGATTGAGTCCACTTATTTCTTCTACCTTGAAATTTCTGAGATACTCTGCCATTTTGTTCTATACCAGAAAAAAAGAAGCCACTGCTCCAATATGTAGCATGGTTTCAGCAAGTATCACATTCTAAATTAGTGGTACTGTAGGGTATCCAAAGGTATGACAAGCAGTCAAGTCCAAGTGAAGACATTAAACCACAGTGACCAGTCACACACTGTCACCGGCTTCACTCAGGAGAGAGATTATAATCTCTTCTTTAAGATCTGCATTTGCACGCTTATTTTCACATGGTAACTCTTTTCTAAATACTTATCAAAATGTATCTCCATCCAAACGACTGCTGCATCAAGACATACTTTTTGTAATACGGGTCCAGATTTTTCCACAGCCCTACTGTCACTATGTTGACCTCGACTGTCTCCCAAATAGAAGGGAGATTTTTGAGACAGATCAGCTCACAACCGCTACAGTTTTCCACTAAGTAACTCCAGGGAGGGACAGGTCTCTGCAGGAAGGAGCAGGAAGCCTCCTGAGCCTCCCGTTGGAAATGACAGCTGTAAGGGCAAAAGTGACATGCGTAGCACAACCTGAGGCCAACTTCACTTTTTTAAAAAAAAAAAAAAGAAAAAAAAATAATAATCATAATAATAATGTAAACCAACAGGAGAGCTAACGGCTAGTGGTGGTGTTCCCGAACAGCAATACAGTTTCCTCCCCTAGAAGGGAAAGCAAACAGAAGACTGACCAAGCATCCCTAACACCTCTATCCAGCACAATGTTTCAGGCTTCCTTTAGTCATTTATTTTTCCATGAGCAAATATAGGGTAACTAACAATATTAATGTAGCAATAAGGGCAAACATGTACACCTCTGCCCAAGCTGACAAAAATATTTGCAAAGTTCATTTCAGCTGCAGCTAAACAGAGAAAGTTGCCCCAAGACAGGGAAAGCTTAAGGAAAAAAGACAAGAAAAATCCCTCAAGGCAACTGCACACAAATATACTGTTGTATGTTGCTTGCTCCAATAAGCACTTACACTGACTTCAACCACAGGAAAAATTATGGGACAAGAGTGAATTCACATCCTTTCAAGGGGCCCTATCACCCAATTCATTCTACTTTTTTCAGCACAATTGGGATTTTCACAGCGTATCACATTCCAGTGTCTGCATATCTCAATTTCCAAAACAAGATGTTAACAGCATAGATAAAGAACTCCAGCAAATGCATGAAAACAACCCTACACTTTTTTCAACCACGGTTCAAATATCTGCTACAATCTCTTGCCAAGTTGTATGAAAATAATAACAAAAAGGCATCTCTTCAAGGAAGATATTAAGTCTTAGTATTCTTATTGCATGCTTTAGGTGAGCCATTCACAATATTTGTTTTCAATTGTAATTTGACATACTCCACACCACGTGCATTACTAGATGAACAGTACTACTGAAAGCAACACAGGGAGAGCAAATATTGCATTCCAAAAACAATGACAGCATAGCAATAAAAACATGCAGATTTATGTTAGATTCACTGTAAAAATATCTCCAGGCTAATCACAAACTGCTATAGCATCCTCAATATTTCCCACTGCTATTGCCTTCCTTTAACAGGGGAGAAAAAAAGAAAATAAAAAGCCATGATTCAAAATGGAATTCAGTAATTATTTACAGCCCAGTATGTAATCGGCAAAAAGACTGGCAAAGTTCTTAGCACATCAGCTCAGTAAGCAAGGCATTCCTACCCCGCGGTAGGCGGCCCCATGTCAAGTAGCTATGTGCTAGAACTTGTCCTGTGCTACCTGTTCAAAGGGAACTGTGCAAGAATATTTCAAGCTCTGACAGATACCACTTTGTGCAAAAACATCCACAGGAGTATTACTAAAAAAGACAGCACTGATGTTTTCAACAACTCCTGAGTCAAGAAAGGTGCTCTCCTGCATTTTTATTGACATACAGAAAGTGGATGATGATTCCTTGTACAATCAGCACTAGCACTGCTGATGCTGATTCTCTGCTATAGTAGTTCCCTGCTCCTTCTCACGTCTTTTAACAAACTCTAGTATTTAATACTCTGCACGTCCCTTTTTCTGAGATGCTACTAAAAATGGCAAACAACCTGGTAAAACTTTGCATCTCTGAGACTGTAAAAAAATGTCCAACAAAAACACAACTCCATTTTTAAAAGCTATCATTTGCAGCATTTTATTACTACAGGATTAACAAGTGCCAAAGTGTGTTTTCCTTTCTCTCAGCAAGTATTTATAAAAATCTAGAAGACAGTTAAATGTATTATGTGGAAGTATTCAGGTCACCATCACTCCTGCCTATGTCTGGAAGGGAATACATAAGATCAGGTCCACATATAAAAATGCTTTTCAAGTAAAAATGTATTTTCTCCACTAAGAGGAACACTACATGCAGCATGCATCTTTCCATATTCTTATAACCAACAGCCTTACAACCAGGTTTCAGAAAAATAACTAATTTTATCCTCTGAGCTTAAAACCATTTTTTTTTCCTTAAAAAAAAAACAGCTTTACATAAAGCAGAAATTTCAGAATTCCTGCAAGCGAGTCTGAAACAACTCCAGCAAAAACACAAAAACTCACACGTACACAGGGTTCTGATATTTAGTCAGGTTTTTGTTCTTCTGTACAGTATCTTAACACATGCCAAGAACAGGAACATATTTTTAGATAGTTATATATATATGAAAGACAAAAATGGGATGACAAAACACAAGAGAGAAAGAAGAAAGAAGAGCCTACACCAAACACACCCGAAGTATATCTGTTCTTTGCCTGGATATTCTTCTATTACTTTTTGTGGTTATGCTCCTCTTGTAACCCGTGTTATAGGCCTAAAGCAATATTAGAAAACATTATTTTTCTTGTAATGTATAAAATAAAAAAGAAAAAGGCAAGTACCCACACAGTCTTGGCATTTACTAAATCTACTCTTCACCATTTGCTGCAAGACTGCAAATTTACTCAGGTCATAAAACTTAATCTTCTGTTTGAGAAGGATACATGGGGTTTCTCACAGCATCACCTCAGAGGACTGAAAACCCACCCGCCTTCTCTCCGATATCAGGTAAGCTTTTTTTCCTTGGTGAATGCAAGGTCTAAAGTATCATTTCCTGCAGAACTTAAGGTCCATTTTGGAAATAATAGTTTCCTCTCTAGGACAACTTTCCAAACGTAAAAGGGCCGTAAATCTATTAAGTACACAGTTCCCAAATCTGCAGGGGGATATCTTGGCCTCTGATTTTCTTCAGTTTTGCCAACCAGCAATAAAATAAAAACCAATGAAAAACACAAAACCAGTCAATTTGCATCTGTCCTTTTAAATACTCTCCAGCAGGGTGGGAGAGCCAAAACACATACCAGTTTTCACGGCTGCAAGCTGGGGAAGCCGGGAGGGAAGGCAGAGGCGAGCGGGGCTCCTCAGCAGGGGCCGGGGAGCCCCAAGCCGAGGTCCCGCGGCGCAGCCCGGCCTGCTCCCACCCCGCACAGCCGCCCTCTGTGCTCGGCACGGACTCCCAGGTACTTGTTTTTACTGAGCACCACTTACACAGCCTGAAACAGTCCAGGGAGAGAGACAATTCTGCGAAAAGAACAAGGCGGCTTTGCTAACCTGTCCTGTAAAACATGTATTCGCCAACGTGGCCTGTAAAACACAGGTATGTACGTAGATTCAAGATAAGCCAAAGCATTACTAAGAAACAATGTTCAGAAAAGGAGGAAAAGAATGTAGTGCAGAACGAAATAAAACAGACACTGACTTTCTCTTTGCTCCTCTTCCCCACGCCCAAAAGACACTATAAGATTCAGAGATCAAATACTTACCAGCAAGGATGCAAGCGTTTAACACATTTGTTCTATTTTAGGCAAAGCAATGAATAAGAGGCACCAGTATCAGCAAAGCACCCAAAATAGGGTCACCCAAGGTAGCAGAAGAATAAAAGCCTACAAAAATTAAATGAGCTGTAGCTTTAAGTTATTCCTTGAGTTCTGAAATCTTTCTTTCCTCGGTCTTGAAAAACAACAAAACACCAAAAGCTTAAAGTATTTACATTAGGATCTTTATAAGCCCTTAGTTACTATAGTTATAAGGAGCAATCAAATACATAAACAGAGTTTTAGAAAAAAAGACCTACAGAAAATGTTAATAAACTTTTTTTTTTTTTAATTTTATAACTCATTTACTCCCACTAAAGTCTTAATGTTTTAGGTGATAAAACATGCAAAACTGAAGCAGGTCGCTGAGCAAGCTTTGATTACACTGTATGAGACCCACGTCATTTAAGACTGACTACATTAAAAAGGTGTGGAAAATGCTTTTGAATTTTTTGCAGTATTTGCTATCCTGCTGTTAATCTAATTTTTCCTTAAGTTTTGCTGAAACTTAATGTAACATAAAACTTAATTGTTTTTTGGTAAAAAAAAAAAACAAACCAAACCAAAACAAACAAACACAAACAAAACAAGCTAGCTGCTGGTAGCAACAGGAATCTAAGCCTGATCTAGTGAAATATCAGGTACTTTTTGAAAGGCCTATTGTTCCAAGAAACAAGCTACCTGACTCTGTCCCAGGGTCACCGAAGTGAAGGGTACTGACCTGTCTCATTCTGAAATTCTCTACAATTCACTTAGAGGGCTGATTCTGCCTATGGTGCTATCAACCGAAGACAAGTCACCCAACCCCAACCACGTGGCCCGCAAGTGAAACGGCAGCGCCACTAAAGTCACAGCAAATTTCCCACTAAACTTCAGGCAGGTTTCGCCTTATCTTCAGCCCTATTTTCAACTGTGGGAAACACAGTGTCTATTTTTAAAAAAGCAAACTCTAAAGCCTCCCTTTGCTTCCTCTGAGCAAGTTCAAGTTTATAGACAATTGATAGTATCTTCTGAGA
Source organism: Columba livia (assembly GCF_036013475.1). NCBI lineage: Eukaryota > Metazoa > Chordata > Aves > Columbiformes > Columbidae > Columba > Columba livia. The sequence goes on from NC_088604.1 coordinate 64,842,688, forward strand.
AATTTCCACCAAGATTTGAAAAAAAAAACCAAAACACTGCGTTGCCCCCTGGGGCCATTACAGAAAGTATGATTACAGAAATCTTAACGTATGCACACATGGTGGTCTGGATGTCATTTCAGTAGTCTGGTGTGCCAGTTATTCTTTGATGAATATTATTAACAGAAAACTACTATAACTATAATATTAGGAGTAACAGATAATTATTCCTTACCTACCCTTTAAAACCCTCCTGGCACAGTCATTACATGGCAGCTGTTGAACAGAGTAACACAGCAGCCTTTTCTTAAATAAAGATGTTTATTTTACTTCAAACATAAATAAACTCATGCCTCCAGTTGCCATTTAAAATGAGCTGTTCATAAATGATTTTGTGTCTTCCTAGTAAAGCAGCAAACGGCCCTCTGTTCTCTTCTTCTGATCACCAAAATCTATTTCCTACCTAACTCCCCTGTAGACTGACAGCTAATACTTCAGCAAACCAAGTTTTCAACAACAAAATAACCGCTGCTTCCTTAACAGCAACCTTTTTCAGAACACCAACACACACAGATTGCATATTTTCCTCTCTCATGCCCCCACTTCCAAGCAGAATAACAAATATGATTACAGCTATTAAATCTATTAAATATTCCAACTGAAGTACAATCATTTAGCAGTAATGAAAATATATTTTATTTGGCATAGTAGGTTGATGATTCTTACATATTTTCTATACAAACGTAGACTGCCATTTACTCCAGGATGGAGGCAAAAATTAGCATTTACTGAGCATCAGTACATAGTAATTGAACATATAAAGATGTTGGCCCTGTCTCATTTCCAAGCTCTCTCTCACCAGCTGAAGGATCAGCTCTTTTTCCTTTTCAACCTACATTTTTTCCACACAGTTTAAAAGAAATGATAGAAGCTACTCAAATGTTTCTATTTACCATAATAATGTAATTCTGCTACTTTAGGGATTTTCTTTGGTAAACATTCTCAGATGACCAGCATTAAGATGAAGAGCTAAGCTACCATAAAGACCCCAAACTTATGTCAAATTTGATTCTGTGATTATCTGTAATCTGTGCTCACCTCCCTCTATAGAGTGAATTACGCTCAATAGAAGGGATAATTCTAAAGGAGACAATACAACATAAAGCCTTATCCTGCCATGAACTAAAGTAGCAGCTTTTTTTTCAATTTAGTCAATGAGGCTTAGTATACCCAAAAGAAAGAACCACGCTAAACATTTTCCTACAGTCTGCACAAGCACATTATTTAGCATTTTCCTAAATCTGAAATTTAAAAATCCCATTTCTTTACATAACAAAGAGCAGCAACTTTTCTTCGCATTTATTAACACTTGACCATCAAAAGATTCATTCTTAAAGGTGACCTTACAAGGAAGACAAATAGCTGTACCTTCTCATCCCTTTTTCTGATTCATTAAAGGAAGGATTCAAAACTTTACACTCTCCAGGAAGCATTTCTTCTACTTATTGACAGAGGTGTTTTGATGGAAGTTTATAGCAGTTCAACAGGATGGCAGATATATTATTCAAATAAAATTTTACTGAGGAATTATTTTCACTCAAAGTATTTTAAAGTTTTTAATTGAGGAGGAATTTGGGAAAAGATTCTGTCCTTAAGAGTTTCAACCATTCTGCTTTCCAGGAATTACTAAGAAGGTCTATCATCCACTAGTGAGAGCTCTAACTAAATGCCCAGGGGGGAAAGGCAGAACAAAATAAACAAAAGAAACAAACACCCAAAATAAAACACAAACACCCTGCAAAAAAATTCCCTTCCACCTCACCCAAACAAAAAACTGGAAAAACATACTGTTGATGCACACACTGATCAAAGCTTCACACTCCCTTTTTGTGTGTGTGCATGAAATGCATCTATCCATCTTTAAGAAAAAGCAACATATCTCAATGTTTTGTCTTTTGCTGGCTTTTCTTGAGATTGGATCACACTGATTTATTCTGTTCTTGCAAAATAAATAGGCTAAGAAATTAAAACTTGCTTATTTTCTGTGTCTGCTCCCTTAACCAACACTAACATCAACTGCACTAAAAGCTGCTTAGAAGCACAAAAAATCACAGTCTACACCATACTCTCTAGCTGGTGATGGCAATCACACACAGAAGACAAATGTTACCACTTGACTAGTATTCACTGTATGGATATGCTACATTTTAAGTTAACAGTTCAGAGCAAAACACTACAGAAAGCCTCAATTTCTTACTGTAACGCAATCTTCTAGAATAAAGATTATTTCAGAAACTAACACACAACCAGCCACCTAGTAGTACACATATTTGTGTTTACTAGCTTTAAAACTCTACCTGCCAAGCCAACAGTCAATTGATTTCTTTGGCGTAAATTTGACATTTCCATTCTAGGACATTACCCAACACAGGCACTGTAAAGACTTTCCTAAATGAGGTAATCACATTGGTGCTGCTATAGTGCTGGTTGACTTGCAATTTCCATTACAATAAATCCTTGCTGCACATTCCCAGAGGTTTTACAACTTCTCTGACCCTTTGAAAAAACACTGTCACATAAGAAAAAAAAAAAAAAGCAGCATATTTTTCTTAATTCTGAAAACAATCTGTATTTTTAAAGAGGAAAAAAAAGAAAAAAAAAGTTTATCTGAATATTTACAGTTTCACTCTTGAAACTATGAGGATACTGACAATGTTCATTCTTTAATTCTGCAAATCAAGACTATAAAAACTGTTAAAGGGACAAAAGATTAGCACCCTCTCGTCTTAAGAGTATTTCTGTAGCAAAAAAGGGAGAAAGAATAGACTGAGGCTCCAGCCTCGTAACTGAGTTACTGCAAGCAGGCTCAAAGCACTAAGACAACTGCATGACCAGTACTGAAATAAAAAAGTACGGAAATACTCCAATTTAAACAGCTATTATGAATGGCTATTGTATATATTCACACAACTGTCCTTCATAAAGAATTTACTATGCATTATAGCAACACGATCCTATTGACACAATAAGCTGGTGTTCCAGTCCATCAAGTACACAAGAAATTGTAATGCATCCTAAAAAAAAAAAAATCAATTAGGCAATGATCATCTGATTAAACAGGCACATCACACCATTCAATTCTTCCAAACATGTTCATAAATCCAAACCTTCAGACTTTGCTGAAAATTTCTGAAACCTACATGTGAGTATTTCAAGGAGCTAATTTTTAAGCTTAATGAAATTCAACACAAAATGAAGAATTACATAACATTCACATGAAAAGCAACACCATCAGACAGAGGCAGAAAAAACCAAACAACACTTATTTTCATAGGTATACCAAGGTATTTCTAGTTTTAGGAAAAATCTTTTTACAAAGTAGCAGAAGGCTTTCCTACAGTACTAACGCACAGAAACACTTTGACAAGGCACTGGAACCAAAGCCAGAAGCTATGATGATCATAGCTTGCTTGAGGTCCAAAAGGAGTAGGGGGAGAAAAGTGAGAAGGAAATTATTGCCCTTATAATCAGATCTTATTACTCATCTTATAGTGAAACGTATTGCAAAATCAAGCCTGAAGTCTGCAGGTGCTAAGTACTCCTGCGTATTGGGCTTTTCAATTTTGACATTACTTCTCTTTTAACTCCAAGAAATATCTAAGAGATAAGAAACTGAAAGTTAAACCTGAAAGTACGTTCTTCTGCTTTCTCTTTTTTACATGTACACTGCAATCTCCCTGAGGTCTTGGGTGAGGAGCACTAATAATCCTAAAATTACATTCATCCCATGCAAAGCAGGAGAGAGAGTACATGACATGATGAGGTGGCAGTATTAATATTCACATGCAAGACCAGCATTTTAAAACCTTGGGATGCAAACACCAGCCTTGCTACAACCTGTGTTTCAAATCATGTTGAAAACTGACAACATAGGCACAGGTCAACCTGGCCCCAGTTCTCCCTTGGCTCCTTGCCCTCCCCTCCCACTGAAAGAGGACAGGAAAGAGACAAAACCCCAACAGTTTCCTAACATGAAAATCTCTTTGCTAGTAATTCATTCACCATACCTATTTATGCCTACTGACAAAAGAGACATAAACTGTCAAGTCTGCAATCCTATAAATTAAGTATATGACTCTTTTAGCAGCGCCGTTCTTTCTTATACTTCCCCTTTTATACAGGTACACAATCAATTTGATTTTTGATCTCCTAACCCATTAAGACAATTTTGCACAAATCAGTCCAAATGCTTTATATACTTATTTGACTCACACTGACTTAACCGGACATGCCCTTAAAATCTAGCAAAATGCTGCGGCATTCTTCAAATTGCTTAGCATTTTGTCACAACAAGCTATCACCCATCTCCACTTGATAAATTTGGATCTCTGTTGTCAAGCACTGGAGAAGAAAAAGCAAACCTCAGATTACCATTAGCTTCATCACAGTTTTACCTCTCTTTCCCACATGCCTATGTATATATCTCAACCCCTTTATCTCTGGTTATATTAGTGAGTAATGCAAAAAGACTGACTGCATTTCAAATTTTGCTCCTTATATAAGGCTTAGTGTTTTGTTCTGGGGCTTGTCATCGTAACTCATGAGAGACGAGTTCCAAGCTCAAATGCTTAGATCTGGTTTCTCTCTTCACAGCACCCTTTGCAGCCACGTCACAGCACATACCCCGTACCTTCTGTACTCTCTTCAACATCCTGCCATTTCCACATGGAATGTTAAGAAAATTCGGGGTTTTATTTGCACCCTCCTGTTCGGTATCAAGCACGCCTAGACCGAAGAGCAGTTGTAAGAGGATGTCTGCAGTGTTACATAGATGCCACTTCTTCAACGGGTTAGCAGGCTGAGCTTGACACCCATGCTGCAGATACGTAGAATGACTGCACCTGATAACATTTCATCTTTTTCATCCTCTTTAATCTTTCACTGCTTATGCCAGAGGCCTCCCTTCCTGCGAGCTCTCTCCTCCACCTCTGGGCTGCAGGCTGGAACGTGACACAGACCAGCTAACTACATCTAGGCAATTTTTCTACCATTTCCGTTAATTTTAGCTGCATTTTTAGGGCGTTGTTTTTCATCTTCATTTCTTCATTTGCAGCATCCTGCAGCAGAGCCTGCAAGTTAAAATATGTCAAGTCCCATAGTTCTAACCTCAAGCCACAACACTCGCTGACAAAGAGCCAGACTTAACATTTCAAGGTCTTCTTCAAAATTCCAAAGTCCTCACAGTCTAACAAAACGCCGACACCCTCAGCTATCTTTGGGCAACAACAGACTAACTTAAAATAAGAACAACCTTTCCAACTGCTGTTTCCCACCCTTCCTGCAGTGTGGCGCTTCCACCCTCATAATGCATCTACCCAGTGTTCCCTCTGCACAAGACTTAAATCTGAGCACTGTATGTGTTTAAGGCCCAGCATTTTTAACTGATCAAGTATTTGCAAGTGCCTTGTGCTTTTGATAAATTAAATGTGACACTGTAAAGGACTCCAATTTTCAGAAAGTGCTGAGATTCATCTTCTAAAATTTCTGGCAATATTACTTATTTTATATATATTATATCTAGAAGTAGGTACATGCTACACAGCCAATTTTAACAAGCATAGCTAGGCTCTCCTTATTTAATATTCATGTCACAGGAGTAAAAATCCAGCCAGGAATCAAACTGTGGCATCCTGTGCCAAAGACAACTTACCACTCAGCTGGTAAGTTGGCAATTCAATTTACAAACCTGCATTCCTGCATTTTAATCCTTTGTAGAAAGGTGGTAATATACGAGCAATATGAAAAGAACTGGATTCAGATCATTAGAGGTTCACAAACCAAACACACGAAGCTTTGGAGGCTGTCCAAAACAAAATCATGCCTAGGTGGTGATGTCCGTTCAATAAAAATTCAATGTCATAATTATCCTCTCACTTTTTCCCCAAAGAGCATTAGTGCTCAGAACTGTGCTGCTGCTCAGCCAATTATATTAATGCTGTGAGAAGACGGATAGGGCCGGCAGCCAATCGCTGTGCCAGGTCACTGCCTGCTGACGGGTAATTTACAATTATCAAGCAATTAGCAAATGAAGTGAAAATTCAACACTCATCTCCACATAACGCAGAATAACTCATTTTAAAATTAAAAATATGTTTTAATAACTTCATTTGGCTACAGCCACACAGGAAAATAAAGCCGCCTTTTTTCAATTTCTCCTCCTTTTACAGCTGACAAAACATTTGCTGTTTGGATCTAGCAACCAAGTACATTGACACTTCTACACAAAACAATCTCTTCCTTACAAGTAAGTATCTATTTAACAACAGAAAATAATAAAAATGAAGACTATTGATAATGGTACTATTCATCCAACTACTATCTTTGAAACTGTTATTTAATTAACTGCCTGATTAATGTCCTGTCCTGGTAGATTGGTGATAACAAGAATTAGCCAGGCACCTATCTGCCAGGGAGTCCAACATTTTCTCCTCTTCTCTATATTTAACAATAAATAACAAAAAAGCTAACGTGCAACCAGTCAGTTGTACAAAACAAATGTTCCTTCCCATTAATGATAAAGTTTTGCTCTGTTGTGCTCACAAGAAAGTACAGAGCTCCCATCTGCCTACACTCACATTACTAATTTTTTAAAAAATTAGTAAAACGTAACTTCTTGATAACTTTGGTTTATCCTCCCCTCTAGAAAACTACTGTACTACTTAATATGTGGTACAAACATTGGGACTGATCTTTCAAAGGGTCGGAAAAAGGCAGAAGAAGTCACCATTGACAGTAAAATCCAAGTAGATAAAAGGAAAGTCTTACATCTCTATGTAAAAAAAAACCCTGACTTTAAAAGAGCTGGTAAAGGAAAAAAAAGTAAAATAAAAAAAGCAAAGCTGCAGGCTCCTACCAAAATGAGGAGAAGAAGAAAGGGGAAAAAAAAAAGTAAAAAAACCCCACCAGAACAAGCAAAAACAACCCAAACAAAACAAAAAATTCACACTTCTACAAAAAAACAGCTGACGTAAATATGTAACACTTTTGTATGCACTGGACAACACTAATCTTGCTACACTTATGTCAGCTCTAGGTTTTCATCTTACATTTAAGTGTATCTAAGCCTGAAAGAAAAAGAATTAAAAAAAAATAAATATATATACACATACAAGGCTAAACGGTGTCAAATGGAAAAAGAAGAAAATTGATGGCGATTGACATACTCCTCTCTCCAAAAAGATGCCAGCAACAAAGCAAACTTTTTTCTGACTGTATGGGGTTTCAGAAAACATTACGCCGCCAACACAATATATTTACTTTCAAAACAGTCCTTCACCCTCCTCCTGCAATTGGCAACACTTCTTTCTGAATTTTTCTCTCCCGCACCCTTGGTAGGACACATCAGGGTCAGGAGGGAGGGGAAGGGGAGGTGGGAAACCCGAGGGGCGCGGAGCGAACCTGCACCGACCTGTTGCTGCGGATACTGCATCCCGGCCATGGCGGGGGTCCGGCCCTGCATGCCCAGCGGGTAGCGCTGGGGGCCGGGGTGGCCGTAGGGCTGCCCAGGGTAGGGGCTGCTGGGCTGGGCCTGCGAGTGAGGGTTGTTGCCCAGGCCATACAGCTGGGGCCTCTTCATCACCATGGGATCCATCGGACTGCCCTGGGGTGAAACACAAACACAGAAATGCATACGTTAAATACGGAAAGGAAAAGGTCAGAATAGTCACGCTCACCGCCGGCAAAACGTACGTGTCTTTTCTCAATGCTTTATACATCAAATACTGACTTGACATACAAACTAAGTACCATACTCTGGTTCTCACATTAATTAGACGAGTTTTTGAATGGTGAGTTCGGTACTCCCATTGCATTTTAAAAAAAAAATTGTACTCGGTGTTCTCTTACCTACAGAAGATGCAGAAAAACTGCCCAATAAATTTCAGCTTAAGAAATAATCAAGTATATTGTTGTAAACTGATTAGCCACACTGACTTTGATGTTTAAACATAAAACCATGTCTATCAAGAGTAGTGGACAAGCCATTTAACTTTGAGAAAACCTCTGAAAAAAGGGTAAGTGGAAAGAAAATAAAGTTTCCAAGAACACACTGTATTTCGACATTTTCATATCACTATCACGTGCATTAATAAATTTCCAGATCAAAAGGCAAGCCATAACCCACATTTTACATGAAAGTTTATGTGCCTCCTTAACAGACCTTAGAAAATCCAAACTGCAATCACCCATGGAGGGGGAGGGGAGAGAAGTTTTATTTTTAGACTTTTTGGCAGCACTTACCAAGCACCGTAACAGTTTCAAGACAGGTGTCAACCATTGTGTGGTATTACTCTCATGTTTTATTACTGAGGACTAACTGAACCAGAAAAAATATCATATTTTGTCAAGCGCAGCACTGCATTGTTAATATGCCATCCATTTTTTAATTCCTGAGTGCCAGTTATATTCACAAAAGAAAGAGGAGGGGGAAAAAAGCTTTTAAAAAGCCTATCACAATCTCATTTTCATGAGAGAGACATATCCCCCCCGCCTCCTCCTCCCAGGGAAAAAGACATATTCATTCACCCTCCCGCCAGGAGCAGGATTCCTTCCCGCAGCACATTCTGTACGTGTCTTCCTACAGTGTACTGCTGACCAGTTTCATTTTAAAGCCTGCTATGTAACACTGCTTCTGCAAGTCCTTTTGGCAATTATATTCTGATGTAATAGTTATTACAATAAGAAATTAAATTCCCCCCCTCCCATCCCTGTTCCTTCTCATTATTGCTGTTGGTACTACTAATACACTATGGCTTTTTTTCCCTTATACATACAAAGTATGTACTCTCCAAAGAAGTCACTGTTTAACAAACCATTGTGTGTTGTTCTTGCTCCTTCCTGCAAGTAAAAAACTCAAACCTTCTCATTTTTATCACTGGCTCCCCATCCTTACCAATACTGATTTGACAGGAATGTCAGCTAACACAAATGTTCTGAATGTGGACACATGACACCCAATGAGATACAGATGATAACCCTCTACTCCTCCTCCCACAACACCTCCATTCACTTCAAAAGAGGACTGCCGTTTTCTGACACCGTAACAAATTGCACATTCACTTCTAATTTGAGGTTAGTATTAGTCAGCAATTTTCCCTCTATTATTTGGCTTCTTCGTGCCCAGATCACAAGTTTCTATTTTTCACCACTAAATGTCCCTGTGTAATTTACTATTTATATTTCACACATTCAAAATCAATGGTTCCCCAAACCCTTCAGGCCATCTGACCCATAACACCACCTTTTTTTTTTCTTTTTTTTTTTAGGCTGTTATGCACTCTCAACACACTTTTAACTAAGAACAACATAAACACGAAGGCTCAGCAAATGGACTACAGATTCCTACTTATGGGGTCCCAGCAGAATAAATACCGTCCTCAGACCAAAATAAATATCGTCCTCGGACCAAGATACTTTATCTAGATTTATTTCCGTGTTTTAATGTTCATTTTGTGCATCACCTGTCATATTGATCTTCTCAAATATAAATCCTTGTTCAAAGCAAGTCTTGAGCCTCCTTTGTGAGATTCACATGAAGCCAAATGGCACTGTTCAGTGCCACCATTTTCTGTTTCAGGGTGTTATTTCCAGGTCTCAACTCCAACAGCAACACTGACTCAAATTTAATTTTAATTAGTCTTGAGCATAATACTTTCTGTTCGGCATCCAATACATAAATGTAGCTGTAAACAATGCAGATAGCTACGCAGCTAAAACAGTCTGACACTTGCCACTATTAAGACTACTTTCAGCTGCATATAAACTTTGCCAAACTTCAAGTATTTAGGCTGAAATTTTCCAGGCCATATGTATGCCTGAGGCTGAAATTCTCTGGAAAATTCAGCAGAAACAGTTCAGCTATGTCTTAGAATGAGGTCACAGAAAAATACATCGTTTATGTTCTTACATGAAACACTTAAAAATACCTCTTGAGTACCATGCTTTGAGGCAGAGAATTTTAATTTGCCAGGGTGACACTACGTGTTCAGGAACGGCAAGGCGTGCACCCCTGTCGAGAGAGAGCACCTGAACATCACCAGACCATGAGGAGCATGGGAGGAAGAAAGGGAAACACACACATGGCTTCAGAGGATTTACAAGGTAGATGGAGGTGGCCTCAAATTTGCTGGACAAAGAAAGAAGGACAATGGGTTAAAAAAAGCAACAGAGACAGAAGGGAGGCAGGAAGAGTTGAAGGGAAGGAGAAGAAACAAGGTCAGGAGGTGACATGGACACAGGCTGAAGACTAGTGAGCTCCAAGTGCTGGAGAGGGGTTTTATTGTGTGTTAGGAGAGTAAGCTTCACTGTCAGTTCATCCTTCCTTCCCTTCTTCTCACCAGCCTGTTGTCTCTTTGCTTCCCCTTGCCCTCTCGAGGACTGAGGCTCCTCTTTCCCTCAGGTGACATCCCTCCACTTCAGAAAGGTGGAGGGATAAAGAGCCTGAGATATTGCTGTAATCCCAGTCTGTAGGTGACACACACAACCCTGAAACCAAGGGGGCTGTGGTCATGGGGTATGAGGAGCGAGGGACGTGGGCATACTCAGAATTCACTGTGGCCACTGCAATTGAGGCATCAGGATCAAACACTGGAGATACTGAATATGGGAAGACGAGACTGTGAGAATGGTGAATATGCCCGGGTGAATTACTGGGACAACCCCAAGAGACCTACCCCAGGCTGCCCATACTGCCTGTTCCCCACTCCCTCCGAGGTCTCGGGGAAAGAACAAACAGGACAGAAGAGCACTCTGATCATCTTTAGGGATGGAGAAGACAGATCCAATGAAGAAGCACATCTCATCCCATGCACTGGCAGGTCCTTATGGCAGGTGGCAACTCACCACAGCCATCCCTGACCCCCTTCAGATCAGATCCTGATCATCTGCACAGCACAGCTGAATGTTATGACACCTAAGAGGGACCCAGTGTCTGTCATCACATTTCTGCAAGACAAAACAAAGCCTAACAGCGAGCTCTTCCCCAGGTTTAAGAGACGTTACTACCACAGCAGTTAGAGCTCTCGGAATTAAGTTTGCCCTTGCAGCGTTAAACACGTCTCCTTCAGAGATATAACTGTATCAGTCTTTAAATACGGTCACGCTTTTGTCCCCTGCTGCAGGGACCTATGGGCAGCAGCGCAGTGAAGGGGCTGTTGGGTGCTACAGGACGCAACGCATCGCTTGTCTCGTGGCCAGTGGGTGAAGCAGAAGATGTTCTCACTGTTGAGACAGCTGTAGGCTGCTCAGGCAGAACTGGCGTCCACCCTGCATCTGCCACGGTGTTTCACTACAACAAAAAATTTTCAAAATTTACCAACTCAATGCATTCCTCGTTTCTTGATTTGAAATAACAGGATTTAAATTGCAGAAAATGCTACATATCTACAGCTGCAACCACTTTTTAATTTGATGAGGTGTGCTTTGAAGGTGTTTTCAGAAGCTGTATGTTCCAGAAAATTTAACCTATGGCCATCATAAACAGGCCACTTAAACTTCTCACAGCTATGCCTTAGTTTCCCAACTATAAAAATTGAGAGAAAAATAATCTCTGCACCGGAAATGTGATTTTAGAATTTAATATGACCATGATCAATACTGTAGAAAACTCTGTAACAAAAGAACAAATTTTGTCTTCAGAACGGCATACGGTGAGAAAGACCTGGAGCCATACACTTAACAGAAAGAAAAAACAGCTGCTCATCCAGTACGATGTCTTACATACAGTGGAGGTAAAAATGTAATTATAACCTTTCCCAACTTAAACACATGCACAGTTTTCAGCTTCAGTATTCTTTTAAACTTAAAGTTTCATTTCTATAGACTTTCTTTCATCCACATTTCCTGAAGTTATTTAGGAGGAGTTCGTGGTTGAAAAATACGTATTATAATCTTATCTGAAGGTTCCCTTAACATTTATTAAGTTCAAATATTTTCTTTAACATTGGCTCCAACAGTTTTCAAACACAAGTTTTGGTGACAGGATGATCACAAGTATCAACCTTGTCACGTTGTAGGGACCAACAACCAACCCCTCCACACCTGCTCCCTAACACTTACTGAAAATGACAGCATTGCTGTAACTGCATCACATGCTAAAACCCAGTGGGCATGCGTGACCATGAATGGATGATGGCACCTTCCATGCCTTTACTTAATTCTTTACATGCTGTACTATAAAGTTTTAATTACTTTTTAAATTTTGTTCTAGTTTCATTGCAGTTATCAATCTCCATTTATTTCCTTCACCTCCCTTTACAGAAGAGTCCAATTTTTTTCTAGTGCTATTTTACTCCCAAAATACACATTAAGTTTTCATCAATTTAGCTAATGTTTGCTTATGGTATTTTTACTGCATATTTTTACTCCACATTCTGCCAGGCAAGCCTGAATGGATTCAGCCTTTTACTTCTGATTCTGCACCTCCTCTTTGACTTGCTGCATTTAACTTAAACTTTGCATAGACCTGCAGTTCCTCAAAATACCTCAGTCTTATTCTTTGCTTCAGTCCACAGTACTATTATAATTTATAACCCCTTTATTACAGTGCCTATCTTGTGTCAGTATCAGATTCATTTGCACATGTACTATCAGGCTTTGTAAGAACAGAGCATTTTGTAAGAGTCCTTGCCTGTTATGTACCTTGTGAATGCATTAAAACACCCAACAGAAGGTTTGCTAATGATTGCAACAGGGCCAAGGTTTCATTCCCAGTCTTCAAATCGACAGTTCAACCATTAAAAAAGAAAAAAAAGCCTACGCTGCCTACAAATAGTAACTGACAACCTTTTTCTGTTACCTGCTCCTCTTTGCAATGTTTTGTGTAGAAGAAGGCATAAACTCAGCATCCCTGCCACAAGCAGAAGAGGAAAAATTAATATTCTACATCCACTTGTAAACTCAGTATCACCACCACTTTTGCTCTCTTCCTAGCCAAAACAATCAAATCATCTCACCCTGAAGTACCTGGAGATTCAATTTTACCTCTTCTAAAGCGAGAGGAAAACCACACTACCGTTTTATCTTTTAACCAGCAGTTTGCTGGGTATCTCGTGTCCAGTAAGATCTGAGGCAGGGTGAACACCAGAATAACTTAAGCAGCAGTCTGACCAATATATATCAGCTCTTCCTTTTGAGACATCACTGCTGCTACGCACACATTATATATGCGTTATAAAAGTTATCAATGTATGCTTCACATCTAACAACCAAAATCTTTATTTGAAAGACATTTATCAATACGAACAACACTGGTAACAGTCCCAAAATGCAACTTAACTCTTTAAAGATACTACTAAGAACAAAGGTCACAGTGGGATTCAGATGTGACGCCAGAGCTCTTATACAAGGCAGACAGAGGAATTCACTACAAGACAAGAGCATTCACATGATATAACTACTCAAGTGAAAGTGTCCTTTTTCATTTGTTTAAACAAACAAACAAACAAAACTGAAAGCAGCATTGGTTTGGCTGACAACAGCAAATGCTACAGTTTACAGGGACTATAAGCCACAGCACATCCCAACAACTAAAGCTACATCATTTGCGCCTACAAGAAAACAACACGAACTCAACACTCTCAAGTAGGCTTGCCCTCAAACTCCTAGAGCTACTGAATACAATAACTCTTTGTTTATTCGTTGATCTGCAGCCAAAGCTTCTGTCTCCGTATTAAAAAAAAGCGTGTCTTTATTAATACCAAAGCCTTGAAACTTCATAATAAAGAGAGCTGACAATCAGCTACCGACATTCCAAGAAAGATGGGCATGGAGCTCTCAGCTCTAGGTCAGGCACCAAGTTACAAATTTATCACTAGAGATAATCACAAGTATTCACCGTAATACAATGACACAGCTGGCATAAGGACGCAACTGGGGAAAAGATAATCCATTCCTATATAATGTCATCATTTGTATGAACATGTACAAGGACTCCTCAGCCAACGTTTTTACAAAACAAAAGCGTGAGTATCAAAACACAACTTTCATTACCTGTGTTTTAAGTATCCTTTCAAGAAAGATGTGAACAACTACTAAAAAAGTATTAATGTACAGCATTAAAACTTGCATTAATATTAAAATCTGAGAGTGACTAGCAAACACACTGTCTGTGCTTTATTAAAACTTTTAAAGGTCCTTTGCAAAAACCAAGAGCCAAGTTCAACGTATGCCTATGATGAGGGAAAATCCAGTGAATGAAGAAGCATATACTAGCAGAGATTTAACAATAATATCAATTTTCCTTGTCTTAAAGGCTCTACATACTGTCTGATTTCAGCTGCAGAGACACATTGTAAAGATAATTTCCCACTCAAATCAGAAAATACATAATTAAAAAGGAGAAGAGGAGAAAGTCAAAGCTATACCCAACCAAAAAATCAACTATGTCTCCACTAGAACATTTACAAATAATTCTACAAAAAACTGTCTCTGGGTGTGGGGGATAAGGACATTTATATGCCTGTTTTCCGGTTTTCTTCTGGGTCCTCTTTAACACAACCTGCAAACTGGAAAGTCAGTGATTCAGCCACTCTCTACTTATTATTTTGTAGACAGATAAACCTAAATGCCTACTGAAAGAACAAACCACAATAAACACAGCAAAGAAAATAAACCTGTTTTTAACAAGCTACACAACTGGCTTCTTCGTGTTGCCACTAGGAGTGCATGCAAAGGTTGAGACGACATCAAAAAGGAATCATACCCATTTATCACACCTCATGGCCAAAATAATCCTCTGACAAGTTGGATCTCAGAACTGTTGCCCTTCAAACTGCCTTTGGCACTGCCAACTACTGATACATAGGTAATACCCTGATTGCTCTGAAATCCATTGAAGGTGTGTTATCTGTCCCCATCACACTCAAACCCTTAGACTTCTTCTGTAACCCACTGTCCTAATTCCCAGCTTCTCCCAGGGGAACTCAGGAATTATCTCTCTGTCTTCATTTTTGTTTCCTCCAACTTGGACGCTCTGTACAGAGGAGACACCTTCCCTTAGGCATGCAGACACTCTAGTCTCTCAGCAAAAGTGTTCCCTGGCAAGTTAGTGGTAATTTCCAGTGCAGCAGAATTCAGGGGTTCTTACAGACATCTTCTAGCAAACCTATCTGCAACCGCACACAATACAGCATCAATTCCAGCTGCTCTTCCTACATGCTGCCAGATCATGACTGAGCTTAAATTAAAGCTGTCAGCGTAGGGTGGTTTTGCACCAATACAACATCTTTGGCAGTGCAGCATGTGAGACAGGGCACAGTTCTAATTCTGCCATTTCTGCTACTGAAATAGTAACCCACAGCAGGCGAACAAGGCAGATAGCGAGGAAAAAACAGCATCTTTAAGCTGTCATGCTAGGTTCACCAGAGGATGTCTCACAGCCCTAAGGCCGCCTCAGTAGCCAACGCTATGGCTCAACAAGGAAGAGAAAAATCCATTCATAAACCCAGAAAACTGTAAGTTAAAAAAAGAAAAGCCCCACCCAGAATACCAGTGACTTCTATTTTGTCTGGCAATGAGGTTCTCAGCTTCCCAGACAAGTACACATCTTCACTCACTGTGCACGGCTGCCATCTGGAACTTGAAATAAATTCCCTTACCCACTTTGTACAGCTCCTACACAAACACAGGGTTAGATGGACAGAAATGGATGTTCTAAAAATAGTGTCTGTCATGCAAGAAGCAGAGAGCAGCCTGGAATGGAAGGAGAGGAGAGCTGCAGGAAGGCTCCCTGCAGAGAATACTGGAGTAAGAGGGGGAAACACAGAAAGTCCCAAAAACCAGTAAGTGACAGAAAGAGGGGGAGAGGGGATAAATGAAAGAAACCCCACATCTACTTGGAATTTTAAACACTTTAAAGAAAAATCTTCCTAAACCTAATGAATATTCAAGCAGATTTGAATACACTTTCTCAGTTACTTGATTTTATTAGCAAAAGTAAAATTAAAGGTTAGATGTATTTAATTGCTGGAGAGAGCATTAGCTGAGAAAGTGATGTGATGGACACTGGGGAGGACAGTGTACCCACAAAAAGGTATAACCCATCACAACTAGGTCACAGGCCAGAAGTACATACAGTTAGCTGCAGATTTTTTCCACTCAAAGCATTATATATAGTTCTATATTAACACACACACAAAAAGGTATGCTGGTCATATAGCCTCAGCATTTATGGCAAATTATTAATCAAGTCCCACCTGAAACAATTTGTTAAATTGATTTTAATCACTGGGCCTCTCATGTGAAGCTTTGTATAATCAGCATTTCATTTACAAAATTAATTGCCTGATTGATTCTCAAGAGGCAGTAGCTGTCATTACACTGCTGTCATAACTTTTGAGTAGGGGTGTCACAACACTGAATTCTGACAGTATGAAGAGCACAGCTATTTAAAAATTGAGGGCGGGGAGGTAGGGGGGAAACAAATACAGTGATTTCACAGAATTGCTCTTTAGCCCGATAGAATGTTAAACCATTTCCCAGCCGTTTCAGCCAGCCTCCCCGTTTTCCATTCATTGAATAATGCGGTACTCAGCTATTCAGTCTCTTTTCTTAGAGGCAGGTCCATTTAATTCAATTTTATCATAGTTGCGGTTGCATAAAATGAGTTGTTTGTTGAATATACAAAAGATTTAATCACAGGCCACTCTTAAGGTTATTTATAGAGCAGAGTATGACTTTCAAACATGTAGAACTTTTTTTTTCCACGTCCACAACCTTCTGGAAAGTTATTTTCAACTAGATTTTTTTTTTTTTTTTAAACAGAGCAAAGTAAACCATAACTTTACGAAACTTATCCAGGAGCTCCTTTAGGAAGCTTTTTTCCTTCCCCCAGTATTTTAAGCTACGTATAAGCCTCAAAGTCCCCGACAGAGCTGGAAGCAAAGCTCCTATACTTGCTGTGGCTACTTCTACAGCCCATTGCTACTACATTCTTGGAAGAGCTGAGTGCTGGGGAGAGGCGGCACAGGCCAGCGGTTAAGGCAGAGTCATAAGACAGGGCTTCTATTCCTGGCTCAGCAGCTGACCTGCTTTGCAAACACGAGCACAACACTTCACCTTTCTGCGACTGGATTTTCACTTGCACAATAACAAGTATTATATGCACTCTTAACAAGCAACAAGACGTGAAGACTTTGGGGAGACCGATGTTAGTTTTTACCAACAAGAAACAGGACTAAGAGTGGCAAATGGGTAGGCTAAGAGATCAAAAACAAACAAACAAACAAAAAACAACAAACAAAAAACCCACCTCTTGAAGGTTTTCAAAAAGACAAACTGCATCACAGGCTGTAACAAGACATTTTAAATTTTCAGAAATCTACCTTCGAAAGAAAAAAGGTGTCTAGAAACATATTAAAAATAAACAAACAAAACAAAACAAAAAAATCCCACAAGCCACACTTCATTTTCTGCTAGATCACTTGGAACAGTATTAATGCCTTTGAGAAACTGACCTATTTCTAAGGTAAGTGCAAAAATAAGCCCCAGAACATCTCAAGTTCAACCTTATGCACTAGATGTCATCAAGTACTCCTCAGCGAAACATATTTAAAATTTCTAGGCCATGCTCTGAGATTACACTATTACAAAAAAAAAAGGAAATGACAACTTTTCAAAACCTGAATTATACCTACTGCTGGCACTCATAATGGACCTCACCAGAATGCAATTCCAGAACAAATCAGAGTCCAGACAGCACTGGAATCTGGCAGATACTCTAGAAAACACAGCCCTTTGTCCCTTTCCACCCCCTCAGATCTTAGTCTCATCCCTGACTGCTGTCAAATATTTTCCTCCACTCCATTCTGCAAAGTGCCCC
The DNA here is from genome assembly GCF_036013475.1 of Columba livia. Taxonomy (NCBI): domain Eukaryota; kingdom Metazoa; phylum Chordata; class Aves; order Columbiformes; family Columbidae; genus Columba; species Columba livia. The sequence continues at coordinate 64,860,542 of NC_088604.1, forward strand.
GCCACTCTCTTCCAGTCAAAGCATAAGTTGCTTTGGTATGAAGACTCCTGACACAGTTTTCTTCTCTCTTTTTGCAGGTCACCAAGTTCATGTTGAATAAAATCAGAGGTCTAAAGAAACCAAAAAACCACTTACAAAATAGACAGGATACTGGGATAAAGAGGCATAAAAGGGTAACAGAATGGAAAACTCCACCAGACAAACAAAAGAGGTTAATTGTTTTCTTTTTTCATAGCCATAACATGAGACTGCAACAAAGAGAAGTTCAGAAAGTTCTGGACATGCTGAGAAATGGTTGCCAAAGAGTTTTGAGAGATATATACCTCTGCCACACCAAGAAGCAAAGAGGCTCAGAAAAAAGAAGAAAAAATCAGTCACCCTACTAACACCAAGTGATAGCAGACCAGGACGTTAAAAAGAAGTGTAAAGCACTGCCTTTCTGTATTTGTTGCTTTCTAGCCTCATAGCAGGTAGCTTACCCATTAGTCTAGCATTTTCTCTTTTCTGCTCAAACTTTCTATTATCATTATTATTATGCAATATATGGTCTTAATTAAATACAAAAACAGAGGAAAGCCCCTAGCTAGAGCCAATACATGCAAAATTCCTAAAGGATATATATACGATCAGGATCATTGGAATGCAAAGTCAGTTCTATAACAGAAGCCCTATCACTTCTTCAACTGCCAAGAAACTGCTTCTCTTGTAACATATTTTCTGCGTTAAAACTGTTCCCTGTATGAGATGAAAAAAACTTGGTTTTAAATAGTGCAAAATATTAATAGTAACCTGGAAACTAACCAGTTTATCTTGTTTGTTTGTTTTCTTTTTACCATCGTTCTATACCAGTCTCTGTATCCTGTTGGTTGAACACCATAAAAATCCACTGTCCAGTTAGAGACATATCAGCAGCATCAGCTCAGACCAAGGGACAACTAGACACAGACAGCAAATATGGGGACAGACACATATTGTGGAGCTGGACAGACACCCCTATTGTGGAGCTGGAGCAACAGAATTTTGGTGAGTACCTGCCTGTGATTATTTTTCATTTATAATTATCTTCTTCATCAACATGGACACTGTCAGGAGCAGGGAACTGACTTTCTCAGAGGAGCTAAACAAACAAAAATTTGGCCAGCACCAGGTGATTTAAAGCATTAGAAAATAGACTTTTTTCAGTAGTTAAAAAAGATCCTCAATTTTAACTTTTTTTAAGATTTAAATCAATCACCAGAACAAACTACAGTTCTGAGTGAAAATTTTCATTACTGATTGAAAACATTTAATAACTAATAAATTAGAAGAAACAGGAGACTGCAGGTCAAAGCCTCTGTATTACTTGAGAGAACAATGTGATTGCAAACCATGAATTCACACACATGCCTACATTCACACCAGCTCTTTTCTATAATGTAACTGATTCCCAAGTATCGTTTTACAATTCTGATTAGGTCTTACAAAAATCTTGTTTATTAAATTGCTTTCTTTAGGCATGCATAGCTGCTAATTTGTTTCCAACTAAATCATGTATCATCTGAAAAAGATTACATTGCAACAGCAAAACAACACTCCTGGGATTATGCTTCATCTGGATTTTAGAACTGAAAGGACAAATATTACAAGAGTTGTAAATTTCTATTTAAAGGTGATGGTGGCAAAACCACCCTGTAACAGGGTAATTCCAAACAGAACTATTAGTGTACTTAACATGTAGCAGCCATACTAAGAGAGACACATGTAGCAAGTCAAAAACTCAAAAGCATTAAGGGATCTGTTCAGCTTTAAACTTTAATTTCTACAAGTAAAAAATTGCTCTTTAGATCAACATATGTATTTATACAGACATACTTCATAAGCAAGATAAATAATGATAGGAAAAAAATTAAAAGCTCCACTGATTTTAAAATATTATCAACTCTAATACCCATAGGATTTAAACAAACTTTAAAAATGGCAGAGATTTAGGAATTACTTCCAAAGAATTCTACAGAACAGACCTCCAAAGATACCTGGATACTAACAGAAAGTTCCCCATGGCTTACTCAGGAAAAAATTCTGACCTGCGTTTAAACCAGGTCAAATTCTGGTTTAACCCTTGTGCCTTCACCTACTTCTCACTCAAAACAGTAGAAGTTGCTAAGTCTTCACCGCTCTTTGCGCAGTCACTCCAAAAGGGACAAGTCTTTCAACACTGTCAGACCATGAAACATCCTAGAGCACCTCAGCACAAAGAAACACATGCATATAACACATGCACCTAGGTAACTGCAGAAATAGGGAAGCAGGATTAATTATCCTCTGCAATATATTATCCTGGATGTTCAGAATGAAGTGCATGGTTTTAGTATAATTCCTATGCAGAACTGTCAGTTTCTATACAAAGAAGGCATGTGTTTTCAATATATGATCATAATTTTCTTTTAATATCACACCATTTAAAATTAAATTAAAAATCAACATGCAGGACGTATCTGGTCTGAGAAATATGCAAGCAGGAAAGCTGATCCACTTCTTCAGTATTTCTCATCCAAAAAACATCATCTCACAGGAAACTTGACTATGCCATATTCACAGAATTTCTTCCCCTCTCCCACAGCAGAAACCATTAGTTTCAAATTCTGTCTGCCTGAAAACTCTTGGCTTCTTTCCACTTCTATGCCCACCTCTTATTTCCCAGTCCTTAAGAGAGCCCACATCAGCCATCCTGTGAAAACACCACCACAGCATTCCTAAAATCACTTCAAAGAAACTCCTTTTTTTGCTAGAGAGGACATTCAGGATTAATGAGCCCCCTTTGGGCATACCTAAAATGCAGTAGTCCCAACTTCCTAAAATTACTAAATCCAGAACAGAATTAAAATTAATGATCAGATTAAACGGGAAGAAAGAGAGGGAAATGACAGCCTTCGTAAGCACTGAAATAGTACAGGTACGAGGAATCTTTCCTCCATGTCTGAGTAAGCTATTTCTGAGGACAACGGCAATTTGAGTATATTTACATCTAATCTTTCTCCCTTCTCCAAGGCTGCAACTTGCAGCAGCCTCTTCCTGCAGCTGATGAGGGCTGAAGACAGTTCATTCTGTCAAAATCACTTGGCCCAGTCAGATGAGGTCATTTAGCAGCAAAGACAGATGCTTCTCAGCCAATATAACTAAACTAAAAAGGCAAAATAGAGCAAACAAGCCCAAAGACTCATTTTAGCAACAGAGTATCTGCAATTCCAATTTTAGGTATTGTTCAATTTAGAAAGATGTTGTTCATCCGACACTCATTTGCAAACTTCAATTTAGGATTAAAGAGCTGCAGATACCATGTGTAAAATTCTGAAACGTACATTCTATTTATTCTTCAAAGAAAAAAGATCTTCTCTTGAAGCCACATTACTCACTTCATATCTAACCTGGCGTTTCAGCTAAACCCAGTTCTTCTGACAAGTACTATGATCTCTTGAATACATTCTTCCCCTTCTCCATTTAAACTCCTACCCCTAGCTGTTAGCATGTTTTTTGTTTGATTGGTTTTGGGGTTTTTTATGTTTTGTTGTTTGGGTTTGTTTTGGTTTTTTTTGCTGAGCTCTTTCACAAAGAAAAAGAAATTGAATTTTTTAAAAGTGAAACTGATTATATACCAGAAATACTGTCAAGGATCAAAAGGAAATGCTACACATTTTTAAACTAAATTGCTCAGTGCCCAAGAAGATGAGACACTGATTACAAAGAAAACACAGAAAAAGAATCACTTCAGGAAGAAACACACCTGAACAACAGACTACCACTTAAAATTAGAAATAGGCATTGCACTCAAAACTACACAAGCATCATTAGACTATTTTGACAGAAAGCATTAAGTTTCCAAAAACGAGAAACAACTACTCAAATACTTGAATAATCCTGTATGAATCCACATATCCTCTCATACCAGCTCTATGACAAGTTCAGCTGCACAAAGCTTTGGGCGGGGGGAAGGTTATGTATAAATAATTCCTTTTTGCTCATTCCGTAACTCCTACAGGACAGAGCAGCATCCGTCTTGAATGGTTTAGGTCCATCTTATCCTGCCTTAGAGCAGAGGGATGGATTAAATGACCTCTTGATGTCCCCCCCAGCCTTGCTCTTCTATGATTCAGAGGTTATTACATCATCTCTATTTTATTTTAAGACTTTTCCTGTTTCTGCAATTTGCTTTTCATTTCAAGTCATAATCTTCAATTTCTGACACAATGAGACAACATGGACTTCATAACACTATAAATATAATATAAATACCAATAAAAGAAAATTAAGAGGGAAAAAAAAAAAAAACCCTATGATTTCAAACCAGCCATTTTGCAAGAAGTAGAAACAATACATAAGAAAAACTGTTTCTAAGGAATTTATGTTGATATTTGCAGAAACTGCTAAAACACTGTGAAGAGGTGTTTACATATTCTTCTTTTGGGGGTCGCACAAACGTAAGGATGAGACATGCTGTATTCTAAGCAGCAAAGGAGATACGGACAGAAGAGAACAAGAGAAGGTGGCCAACATCAAAGCACCGTCCGTGTAGATACTAGGTACCCACTTCTGACTGAACCAGACAAGGGAGATCACCCCTACCAAACCTACCTTCTACAGAGCATTACATTGTCTTCTGATGGCATCACACATCAGAAGAGCACCTGCACCCTCCCTTCCCTCTGTTTCCAATTTGAGCTGCTCCTTGTACAACTGGAGCCTAGTAACGTCAATTATGGTCCCAACTGTCTTGTGTGAAGATCAATAAATCTCAGCAATTCCCTAAACAATCAACATTTTTGGAAGTCTTTTTTTTCCCCTCCAACTTCACCAAGGAACCTTCTTTCTGTGATCCAGAGATGCATGCAATTAGAGCAACAGCACAATCAAACTCAAGGAATAATGAGAAGCGGGAGACAAAAGGTGTCCAACACAGAATTCACTAGGCAGCCACAGACTATTCCACCTGTTGCATCATTGTACACTGTGTACTCGCAAAACCACAGAGGGGAGGGGAAAAAAAAAAAAAAAAGAAAAAAGGCAAATACATCCAAGCAGCTAGGAATATTATTTTTGATCCCTTTTTATATCCTATTGTTATCCACAACCCAGGAAGCTGTTAATTGGCCTAAGTAATTGGTTTAAATACCCAAGTCCCATTATAAAAAAATATACTATGAAAATGCTTAGACACTTATCACAACCAAGAAATTCTTAACTAAAGTTCAAAGCTGAAAATGCACTAGGGACTTGTCTACACTGAAGGAAAAAAATACATAATTATACCAATGTAACTAGCTCAGTGTGGAAACTTACTCCAGTATAAGAGTACCCTTTCACACTTAAACTTACGTGCTTTGGAAGCAGAATAAGATAAACCATGAAAACTCTTATTCTGGTATAAGAGTGTCTCCATAGGGAGTTATATTGGTATAATTATAGCATATAATTATAGCACATAGTTGTACCATTAAATTTCCTTGTGTAGACAAGCACTAGGTGCCCAGTCCACATACATTTTCTAGCAAAACAAATGGTTATCAAATTCCAATAGAGGCGCATAAAATACTTAGCTTTTATTTTTGTTTGATGAATCTTCTTCATTTTGAAGTGATGAATTACTTCAATTAATCTTCCTTGCAAATGCTTTTCTCTCTGCTATCCTATATGGTAATAGATTATTCTTCTGGTGGAGGCATCATAAACTAACACTTTGAGAATGGCTGCCATATCTCCCATACTGATTTAGGCTCTCATTATATAAAGTAAGTGGTGAGAAATCAGGTACAAGGAAGGAATAAGGTGCTGTTTACACATTTGGCTGTTAGACTCGCACCTTTTATAGTACATCCCCTGCTACTTTAAACAGTCAAGTGCTTCAATAATTTAGTCTCTATCTTTCTGACAATTTAATTCTCACCTCATTTGCTGTAGAAGTTAAAACATTTCAGACAACCTTGAGGAAGCCACGCTTCCTCCTCCCTATCCCTGTACACAAAGCAGAGAGAAAAAGTACATCTAAAAACCATGCTATTAGTTGAACTTCAAAATACAAAAAAGAACCATAAAAGGTCTACAAAAGACTCTTCAGAATCTTCTGAAAACAAGCAACTTTTCAGAGGGTACTGAGCTCAGAAACCCAAGCTTAAGTGAAATAAATGGTAAATTTTTATGAGAAAGATCCCTTAAAAAGGGAGCAAACACAAATACTGGTTACACCAGCCTCCAGAAAGTGGAAAACACCGAAAATCTGCCACAGAGATGTCAGTGAAATTATTAATAGCAATAATACTTCAGTTTGGGCATTTAAAACACTCTACTAGTAAAGGTTAAGTGACCCTAGAGATAATAAAGGATTACAGTAACCATTTTGCAGGACACATAGGTAAATCCCTTTTGCAAAATGCATTTTTTTTTCCTCTTTAACCATTTCGTAAAAAAATGCACTGCCCAAAAAATAGCTCTTTGCGGGTTAGGCACCCCTGTGTTTTCTTTGGGACTTCTGAACAATTTCACCCCTCAACACTACACTGGGTTTCATCGCTTTGGTTTTGGAACACATCCCCAGCACTCCAAAACTTGCTTGCTCCCACAGTCACCATCTCCCTTGGTGGCAGAGACCCCTCGCCTGCGCTGCCCCTCCTTTCCCCCCCATACCCAGCAGAGCCCCCCAGCCCTGCCAAAGCCCCCCAGACAGACCCAGAGGAGAGACCAGCAGGAGGGCTGCGGAGCGAGGACCACCACCTTCACAGCAGCTCCATCCCAGGGGTGCCCACACTTGCCACGCCTGGAACGCCAGCAACGGGCCAAGAGCTTCCAATGGACTGTGACAAAACCGCTGCCCCATTTCCAAATCGAAAGCTCGCATCTCTCTGCAGAAATTGCGTTCCTAAGCGTTAAGGTCAACTGATTTGGAAATTCATCCTCGTACTTTTAAGTTTGCCAGTATGCCTCATGTCTGCAAAGAGGCTTGAAAAGAAACACTGACAGTTCTTACAATATCATCATGAGAAAAGCAACAGCAGGAAAAAGTCTCAATAGGTATTATAAAAAAGGACAACAAAAAAAGAAAACTATCAGGCTTGACAGAAAATGGGTATTAAGACCAGTAGTTCTAATGGGTTAGCAAGATAACGAAGGAAGGTTAGTCCAGAACTCCAACAGAAGACTGGAATCATTGCCCGTATGATTCGAAAACACTGTAAATCATTGAAGGAATTAACTTCACCTGCCCTTCGACAAAAACACCTGAGCTTATCAGCCTAGACTTCTTTAGAGCAAGGGGAAAAATAGGAGCATGATTCATTAGCTCTGCATTATGTATCTACTTTAGGATGAGATGATTCACACCAAAGAAAATACTATTTCTTTACACCAAAGTGAAAAGCCGCCACAAAAAGATCAGGTATAAATGCCTACAATACAGATGCTTAGATGAGTCCCACCTGTGAAATCTAGTATTTCAAAGATAATGAAGGCTTATTTGGCCACTGCAATCAGCATATTGTGTAAAATTATCATCTTGGGGAAAAATATACACATATATGTATGTATATATACCTTTTATCTTTCTGCCTCGGATTTCCTGCTCCAGAGAAACTAAATATCTGCTATGATTTACAGAGTAATTTTACACTCAAGATACAGCCTCATGATGAGTTTAAGCTGACACAAGCCAGTACCATCACCAAAAGGGGCTGTCCTGCCCTGACCGCCACCCTCACCACACTCTCCCTTGCTTTGCCTCTGTCCTGCAAACAAGACCAGCTCAATGACCTGGCTGGAAGTGAACCATTCACAGGTTTTATTTGGCAGGATTACTTTTCAGACAAATCAGCCAGCTGATGCGACTCACCTTAGGACACAAGGGAAGCAGCAGGGAGCTGACAAAAGGGTGGGACTAGTCTTTTCAGCACAAGTGAAGTCTTACATAAGCTCCAGACAACCATTAGACTCACCCTTCGGTGTAAAATCTTTTAGCCACAGAAAACTCGATAAAAGGGTATCCAAGGAGTGTAACAAAAGGCTACAGAAAAATGCAGAGGTAACCAAATTAGGTTTTCAAGTCGTCTTCAGTTTTCCCCAAAGAAATTCTGGCTTGGTATCTACACAAAAGGCACATGTCCATTTAGTTCAACACATAGTTTCCTATACAATTTATGTGTAACAACCTTTCTCCTGTTCATTTGCTCTTTGTCTCAGCCTCTGATCCTCAAAACCCAAGAAAAATAAGAGGCTGCCTTTATGAAGAATACCCACTTGGATTTTCTGATCAATGTCTAAAGAATTAACTCAATTTAAAAAAATATTCCCTACTTATTCCCAAGCATCAATCTAAAAATGATAGACAAAACATGCCACAGAATTCTCAGTATCAGATAAACATCGGGGGGGGGGGGGGGGGGGGGGGGGGGGATGAATAACATTCATTGTGTCCTTCAGTCTACAATAGGATATATAACCCCACTTCCAGAGATAAAAACTACATTTTCACCTATTCTTGGCACGTTGGCTGAGACAACTTGCTCGAGTAAGACAACCACATGTGAGTTCAAGGACTTCAAGAAAGTAAAAATGTCATCAGAAATCATAATTATTTGAACCTTCTGTTATGATGCCATGACCAGCTGCAGCCCTTAACAAAAAGCACCTAATTTCTTCCTTCATCTCTTCAATGAAGACATCAACACCAAGCAAGGAAAAACTTTAAGCTGAATGTTAAAAAGCAGGAGTAGAGAGAAGGAACAAACAGGGTAAGTCAGACTCAGCTTTTTCAAACCTAAGACGACAAGCAACTATCACAGGTAAATCTGAGATTTTTTTTCAAGAAACAAGAATTGTGGCAAATAAACATCTAGATCATCTTAGAGGCAAAACAACAGAATTTGGAGACTACCATGCGAGAAGACACTGGCTTTTGTTGTTCTTTGAATTCCTAAGGTATTTTCCTAGAACAATGGAACCTTAATTAACTTTTTACACAGGCTTCATTCACCATCTGAACAAGCGACATCCCCCAAAAGAAAATACAACACAGTAGAATAACAAACAACCATCTTTGGCAGCTTGCTTCTCTCCACACTCCCAATCTTCTGAGGACAATTAAAAGGAAATCTACGAAATTAAATATCAAGTACTATAAAACTGCACAGACTGCATCTAGTACATCAGATTCACTACTTAATATAGACAATTACATGCAAAGTGCTTACTCTCCTCGGTTACTGTATTTTCTACTTTGCACATACTCAGCAACACCACACTTCAATTTCCATGCTGACATCTTTTCAAACATCTTTTGGGCAAATATAGAAAGAAAGATTTTTAATTACAGTTGCCATGCCAGGTAAAAAGGAAATAAATTGTGCACATCACATTTACATTCCAGATTGGTTTTGTCTCCTTTGTTTTTTTCCCCTCTATTCTAAGTCTGCTATTATTAATACTTAGAGGATCAGCGTTACAGGAACCTAAAATAAAAAATAAAAACCCAACAACAAACAAACAGCATTATCACCCACAGATACCTACTTATATGATTCCTCCTAATATACTGCCAAGCCTTGCCAGGATTTGGGGGCTTGCCTTTTTTTTTAATGTAAATTGACCTCCAGTCACTGTAAGTCCCTACACAGGAAGCTGGCTTGTGAACGAAGCCACTTTCCCAGCTGTCACTCTGTCCCAACAACTTTTGTGCATAGATGCCTTGGAGGACAGAGAGGAGCAAATACAAGTAAGAGGGAGAGATGGATACCAGGGTCACACAAGAGCTATTTTCTCCTCAGATATATGGTCACGCTACTCAGCATCATACAAATGTAAAATGGCAGAAGACAATAAGGACGGCTGTTCCATCACCCTGATGATTTGGAAAGTGAGAAAGACAGGAATTTGGAGACAATGTTTAAAGAAGGAAAACAAAAAAATCACAAGAAAAAGGAGCAAAAAAGATGATGACATTTGCATATCTTTGGTAAGGAAGTGAAAGATAAGCAAATAAGCCACAAATAAATCTCTCTCCGCAGGGGAAAAAAAAAAAGCAGAGGAAAAGCCTTGAGCAACCATATCTCACGACAAATCTGACACACAGTAGTGTTAGTACCTCCAAAAAAAGTATACAAATGCATCTACCATTCTGCCAACCACACTCTAGCAAAGCACCAGCTCACTCAGCTTAAACCACCCCACCCACCCCTCCCCCCAAAAAAATCAAAGTGTGGTGGTAGTGGTATTAAAATGAGTTTTGAAAAAAACTAAGAGGAGGAATGGGGGGCTATGCAAAGTCTTCCTGGGGCAGTCAATCCCTCCCCTCTGCTTGTCCACAAGTGCTGCATTTGGCAAGTTCCTTATGAACAAACGAATCCCTAAATGATACCCCAATATGTGACTGCCTACCCACGTACCTAAACCTAAAATTTACTGACGGTGTCAAGTCATCCATAAAACATAGCGTTCATCACCAGCATTCACACATAAAAATCTCGACAGCTTAGGCTGTGGTAGCCCTCAGATCCCAAGCTAATTCTTGGAAAAATCTTTATTTTTAAGTGTTGGCAACTATGCCAACACATTGAGCACTTCAAGAAGACTGTTGTAAAACCCTAAACCCTTTGCTTCAAATGCTGCTCAATCATCCCCTCTTCTTTAGAGGAAGAGTTCAATTAAGTTGGGAACTTTTCTGAATGATTTTAAATGGGTTTTTTCATTGTGGTTGGATCTCAGTTAGTGTAATTGCTATTTATATCAAAACATTAAAAGGTCTGGTTATGGGGTTTATTAGAAAAGCAAAATGTGTTTTTAATACCTAAAAAAAAGCCACAACAAAATACTTTGTAGGACTGTTTTCCCCTGTATTTGCATACCACATGTTAAACAACAACAAAGACTATTTTACAAAGTTAGAAGTCTCAAAACTATCCCTAAAGTAGTAGCTCCTACGTTGTGTTAACAGGAAAAATGCTTTTGTGCCATGTTGGAGGGGTATACCGAGTGACACCTGTTGATGTCAGGATTTTAAAGAAAAAAAAATACATTGTAAACCAAAATATAACGTACAACGTAAACAAATACAACCTGCACTTATTAGCAAAAATACAATTTTAAATGTAACAAAGTGTCACTTGAAGACAACCACTAGCAATACCCCGCATAACGTTGTTTCAAAGACGTGAAGGCAGAGGAGAAAACCACCTTCGACAGGCAGCTAAGTGACACACAGTCAAGAATTAAATTGTAAAAAAAAACCAAAACAAAACAAAACTTAACTAAACAAAGCATTCCTCACACCTCTCCCTTTCCACGCGTGTTTCCTTCTGCCGGTGTCGCTCACCTCCCCCGCACGCCCCTGGAATCCCATCTCCTCGCATTACCTCTGCCCAGGTCAGGGATGAATGGCTGTCAAACTCCCCGAGGAAAGAAAAAGAAAAAAAAAAAAAAAAAAAAAGAAAAGAAAAAAACAACATACACACAAAACCCCGCACCACCCCCCCTTCTTTCTTCCCGAGGCAGCACGTTTCCATTGAGAAGCACATGGCTAATCTCCATATGTGAAGGTCAGGGCACTCCAGCCGGGGAGGTGAAGAATGGAGCGGCTCACGTAAGGGGCCGCCCCGCACACCCTGGCCCGCTGCCCGACCAGCGAGATTGTTGAAAAGCAATAGATAGCTTCTGGCAGCGGCCGGGGGAAAAATATTTTGATCATGTGACGCTATACAAGCTAACTAGTTTGCTTCATGTGTGAAACTTTTACAGACGCTACAAATACCGCGTTTGTAATCGGCCCCAGAACCCGGCCCCGCTCTCCCCCCCACCTCCCCGGGGGAAGCCTCTGCCGCCAGCCAGCGGTTCTGCCGGCTGCAAAGGCCTCGGTCAAGCAAAACTTCGGTTTAAAACAAATTACAGAAAACAGAATGCAACCAGCCAACAGCCAGATATATATATAGATATATATATAGACAGATATATATATATATAGATATATTCTTGTTACATTTCACGACTATTAAATACACGGCATCATGAAGTTATCCGCCTTGCAAAAATCTCCCTTTCTGTTTACAGGAAGGGAGAACTTTCAAATACAAGTAAAACTGCCAAATAAAATTATTTTGCCATTGCTGGTACAAAACTAAAGCATCCTCAAATGTACCTACATGTATTTTCCCAGAAACATACATTAAAATAGCCTCTATCTATGACCACCTGTAAACATCTTAAAACAAGAACAGCTCTAAAGAACATGCTCATTTTTCTTGTCTTGGGAATTTTAAGCAACTTAGAAACACTGAATTTAAAAAAGAAAAATCACAAAAGCTAAATTATTTTCCAGAAATCATGTCTGAAAGTAAGACATCAATACTTCTATTTCATATAAACAGAGAATATCCAAAACATTCACAACATAAATTGCTACACACACAAAAAAAACGCAGAACTCCATACATTCCACCCAAATCAAAGGCTGCAAATAAAGAAGCATATTCCTTTGATGCTGTCAAAACAAACCTCCTTATCTTTATTTTTAACTTTAAAAGAATAAAATTTAAGAACTACAAATCCTGTCCTTGTGCTTTCAAAAGACATTTTCAGAGCTGATGTTTCAGTATCTTGTTTACAAACAAGTAAGTCTGACAAGCTAACCAAATAACATGATCAATGCTGGGAACACCTAGTCTCAGATCTCATTCAAACAAATAGAGAGCAGAAGGTACAGTGCAGACTGGATACCTTCACATAAAGTGAGAATTTAGGCTGCGTATTTATTCTGCATGACATCGGAATTAAAAATGCACATCAAACTCAAGTATTTAAATAAGGCAAATATTATCCTTATTTTAACATAGGGAAACTGAGGTATTCAGTAGTGAAACCAGCTACACTTAGATCAGGAAGGCAGCAGACAACTCTCCAGAATTCCTGCACCACTCCTCAAGTAATAACGTTTTTCTGAAGTCACATAATTTACCCACCATGGCTGAATTCACTGCTTGTGTAAAGAAGGCCCTTTTCCACTTCAGTCTATGAATTAAGCCATGTCCACACTGGGAACTGCACACATGACTACAATTATGTTTTAAAACAGCATGTCTCCTTTTGGGATTTTCAGAACCAATTTTCTTTCTTTAACTCAAACAAACAATAAACAACCAAACTTCACATCTTCCTGTGAAAGTCAGCAGCACGAGGGGCTGTGCTATACAGCAAGGCAGCCGAGCCTGTCCTGCACAACACAGACCACTTGGTGCTTTTAAAACATGATCAAAACATGTCACGCAACTGTCTACTTCGTGAAAAACTCAGCAAGTTACTTCTATCATAATAGCCATACCTGTAAACCCCTCAGGAGAGGCTACTTAATAAAGACTCTTGTTACTTTGCCAGTGCAGATACACTACCACCCCAATGGTAAGCTAAATACAAAAGGGTTTGCCGCAACTCTTATTAGTCAAGGATGCAATTAATTCCCTGAGCCTAACTATGTAGCTACAACAGCAGAACTTCACAGTGGACCTGGCCACATGGTCTTTAAAGGGAAAATAAATTTTTGATTCAGTAACTTGGAGGAATCAAAACCATTTTGTAACTAACACAGCTAGAAAAAGAACTAACATCCAACACAAACCCCTGCTGCTGAAGACTTTTTTTTTTGAGAAAGTAGATAACTAAAATAAATTCCAAACAAAGCTGTCAAAGCAAAAAAGATCCCGAGTGTAACAGTTCAGAAGCTTGCAAGACTCTATTAGTAACACAACTAACACTACTCCATTAAACAAGGTGGGTGGTTATACATTAAAGAGTTTTCTCCTTTTTTCAGCAAAAATGCTAAAGCAAATAAGTGACCAAAAAAAAAAAAAAAAACTCCCACATATATCTGATTTCTTTAAAAAAAACAAAAAAGGCAGAAAAAAGATCAGTAGAAAATGCCTTACCCACCCCCCCAATAGTCAGAAAGAGACCAAGGGGGATTGCAGGGGGAGTTCAGTGACACAGCCCTACAGATGGAAATGTCAGAGGGCCTATCACTCAGATGGAAGTCTTCAGAAACCATTATCAGATCACAAACCTAAATTGAGTATATTTTCAAATCTGAAAATGCTATTACAAAGCAGGGGGAAGATATGGCACAGCAGTGAATTCTTAAATGCAGAACACCATTTGGCAATTAGGGAAGTTCAGGTGCAAAAGATCAACTAACTAATATTTACTGAAATTGGAGAAAGGAAACAAATTACATACTTCTTATGCTTACTCCTTCTGACATAGTTACTAACACCACCATGAGTCAAATGCAAGAAGTAATATGCAAGTAAATAAAACACCGACAGCGCAGTACTGAAAGCAATTCCTTTCACACACTGCAGAACCATCAAATTCTGTTATATTTCCACAAACTGGCCACTATCCATTCTGAAATTCAGCAGCCTCATTACTTAGCTTGCTAGTTTATAATGAAATTAACGCTTCCACTATATATAGAATATAAATGCGCAACATACCAATACCCTTTCAAATCTACTGACTGAAAACTATTACACAGATCTCACATTGGTTTTAATAAACATAAATGAAATATTTTTATAATAGCATCAGGATAATGATCTTGGGTTACACAATTTTCTAAATAGTTGCAGGGGCCTTCAGATGAAGTAAGCTACCTAATTCAGGGAATACAAAGTTTGCTGAAGGTACTTTATATATGCAGAAAGAACAATTCCCATATGAAAAGCCATCTTTAAACAAGACACAACAACTGTAATGTCTGCATCAAATTTGCTCACTTTAAAAATGAAGACAATTTATCTGTCAGACTAAACAACAGGACTTGGTCGTAAGGAAGCCTGTGCATGAACCCCGGCAGCCCCCAGCACATACTTGTGCTCTGTGCATCATATTCATCAGAAGGCAAGTCCTGCAACACCAGCTAACCTCCTGGGCATTTGTTCAACTCAATTTTTCATTGAGTTTAATTTCTGTGAGAAATCCAGCGACTTGATATAGATGACACAGAGTACATAATGATAAAACAGTGCAAGGAATACTTGAATTTTAGATGACAGTGCTTTTAGTTTAAGGTGACTATATTGACACAGCAGACAAATCCCTCGTTTCACTCAGTCATTTGTCTTCTCAGTCGTCTCAATAGAAAAAAAAAAACAACTAAATTCTCCCACAACAGAATGTGTTCACAGCAAGACTAGATTTATTCAAAAGCTGAAGTTTACAGCACCAAGATTCTATTTCTGTATAAGAGACCCCTGTTTTCCGTTGTGCCTGCCTGAAGGAAGGTGTATGTAATACGCCCCAGTTTCCCCGTCTTTTACTACAAGAAGAATCGTCCGTCTCTTAGTCCAGTGCAAAGCACACTACAAAGACAGCGTAAAGATCAAACATGCTTGGAACATTGTTACTGAGAAAATAAATTTAGTTAAACATAGTCTTGCTCTTGCACAAATTAGCCATCTACTGTCCCCAAAGCGCACTGTGCACAAATTACATCAACATCTTGGGATGCGTTTATCACCGAGGATTCCTTGACTGGATGAGTCTGGCCCTTGTGGAGCTGATGTGCTCTTGGCAGACCACTGGATGCCATACTCTCAGAAGTACAACAACACAAATCCTCTGGCCCACCTGCAACAGAAACATTGCAGCACTGTGCCCACACATAAGCATTTTTTGTGTGTAACTCAGCATGAACAAGAAGGATTGGATAACAGAAAAACTGAAAAGGTAAGCTTATGGTCTGACAGGCAAAACATAGATCTGATATATAGAAAGCTTTCAAGTTTACTAAAAAATAATATTTAAATTTATTGACAGGTAAGCCGCCTTTAAAATAAATTTTACTCTAATACAATTGGCTCCACAAGATTTTGATGTATTACATCTATTTGCTTCTCTCG
Source organism: Columba livia (assembly GCF_036013475.1). Classification (NCBI taxonomy): domain Eukaryota; kingdom Metazoa; phylum Chordata; class Aves; order Columbiformes; family Columbidae; genus Columba; species Columba livia. The sequence continues at coordinate 64,876,441 of NC_088604.1, forward strand.
GCACCAAGCGATACAAAACCAACACTGCTTAGTACCACTTTTCTATTACTAGTTTTCAAAACAAATTTGAAAACCACTACGGTATACTTTTAATTTAAGTTTAATTAAAGTCCTCATTCAGTCCTACCAAAACATGTATTTAGCACTATGTAAATAGCCCCAAAATTGAAAGAAAAAAGGTTTTTTTTTTTCCTAAGTACCTTAATAATCACAATTCTAAAATATATTCTAGCAAGTTAGCCTAACACAAACACACGCTACAGAAATTCTGCAGCCTTGAGCATGCATGCACAGTGAGTGCGGCAATACTACTTTACATATCCACAGAGAATCTTCAAAGCCTCCCGATAAATGGCACATTTTGAAAAAGTACTGAAATGTAACTAGTTAGGACACAGGTAGATTCTTAAGAAAATAAGGATAAATAAACTGCTGCCATTCACACATTAACAATGAGAATTTCAAAATACCTATGACAAAATATTTGAGGTGCAAAAGTAAGAAAGACCAATCAGCAGCTATCGAAACTTGTTTTCATCACACAAATTTCATCTAGTTTTAACTAAGATACTATTTCAGAATGAAATAGCATCACCTAACAGACCATGCTGAGTAATTTAAAAAAATTTATGATACATATATAACTAGAAAATTTACCAAAAGATTAAATGCCTTAGTTTTTTATCCCTAGAGATTTGAATCAGGATACCAAAAAGATAGTAATCGACTGCTTAGTTGTAGAATCCTTAAACGAGGGAGGCAGTAATACAGCAGACAGGTTTGCATCTCTCTTTATTGTATCTCATACACAGGGTCCTGCTGTTCAACATGTAGTCATAAGCACTACTACAGAAACCAATAACTGAACATCAAACCACAAAGTGTCCAATATACAGTCGTTACATATATATATATAGATGCTACTAACTGAGAATATTGCTATTTGCTACTTCTAAATAGAAGCTATGTGAATACTAAACTGTTTATTCGAAAATGCACAGGGAAAAATATATTTTATTCTCCCATTGAGACATCAAGAATCTATTCACCACACTAACAGCTGTTTAACGGCCTTCAGGCACAGGACATGATTCTGCAGCCCTGGCTTAGCCAGAACTCCCAATACAGGCAACCTATTCGGCATAAAAAGAGCTGCAGAATCAGGAATATTCCGAGTTTCTCCGCTGCAAAACAAAAGATTCATACACACACAAACTCAGAGCAGCTCAACATATTTTTTCTAGCACCTGATATATACTTTATGCTATATAGGTATTCCTGAAAAGACCCAGGTTCTCTCTTTGTGTGTAAGTCTATGTAAATCTTACACATGTGCACAAAGGAGAAAGATGTATACAAAGCACACACACAGAGAGCAACTAATGTGTTAAGATACTGCAGTGCGAATCAGAAGTGAAGAATAAAAGGAGCCTCAGGACTCTAAATATCCATACACTGCCAAAGAATTGATCAATAATCAAAATAACTGAATGACAAAGTACTGTAGTAGCCCTACAGAACTCCTCCACGATAAAATCAATGTATCTGCATGAGCAATATCCATCTGCTTTGAAAACGTGTGTTTCTTCAGAAACAAGAGGCCTCTTTTTCGAGCTTACATCTCACGACCGGGTAAGGTGATTAAATAAAATGGCAGCAAAATTTTCTTAAATAACAGGCTGGACAAACACACAAGTCAGTTCAGAGTGAGACATCACAGTTCTGCATATCACAAAAAATTACCCGTGCTGAGGCAAGTATTTCCTGAACAAGCATCTCAGATGTTGTAGCCTGCTGACGGTCCTTTTTCTCTGTTAATAGCACAGTAGTTTCTTATAGGCATAGGGGCCAATCATCATCTGCTTTGCAAAGACACATGACAAGTGAGTATACTCTAAAATGTGTATACACATACACAGAGTATACACACAGATGATTATTTTAAAAAATAAAGATAAGCCTTCTGTTCAAATGCTGGACTAATATTAATGTTTTTCCTCTTTCAAAAAGCAATAAATTTATCTACTTAACATATATAGACACGTGGGAATTAAAAATAAAAAACACCATACAAAGATAATTGTGTTCCGTATTTCTTTTCTATTTGACATAATGTATTTTATACATTAAAAATATTAATTTAAAATCTAAGAAAATGTCTTATCTCAGTAACTTTCTGGTTAGATGGAAAAAACATAATACTAAGAACACTCATAACTTGCCTTTATGACAATTACTTTGAGGAAAAAATAAATTTTTTTTAAAAGATCAGAAAAATTGTGCCCTTCCCAGACTGCTCTTTCTAAGCTGCATCTTAATTCTTATGCTACAAAAAAATGAAACTAAGAAATCTGTAAGAGAGGATGTAAATCCATAAACATAAGGAAGTATTTCTAAGGGTCATACCGAGGACATAATGAATTTACTCTCACCCCTCCAATAAAAATAAAATACTTTAAACTATTTCTGCAGAAACAGCACTCTGAACTAATATGTACTATGTCTACCTGACAATGGTTTTCCCAGCTTTTGAAGCCATAAATTCTGAACTGCATTCAAATGCAAGCAGCGAATGCAAATATTTTTAAATTAATTATGAAAAGTTATGCATATGAAGCCTCATTACCTTACGGCTTCCAGTGACCCTTTCACCAGAGCAAATTAAAAAAAGGTAAAAATTAACACTCACCAAAAAAAAAAAAAGGCAAAAAAAAAAGCAAAAAAAAAAAAAAGAGAAAAATAAATAAAAATCTTGTTTCCCTAGAAGAAAATAGAGGAAACGGAATAAAAACTAAAAATGTGACAAGAGTGGCCTGTTGGAAGTAGACAAACACACACAGCCAGTCCATCCAGGGTTTCTATTATTATTTTTTCAGGATTAATGCACTGTTCACAAAATTAAGCGATGTTTTCTCCATGTTCTCTTCATTAGTTTATGGAGAGATCCAGCCATTTGAGGACCCCAAAAGCATACACCTTCATTTGTTCCTGTCACTCCTCACTGTTAAAAGCTATTAAAAGATTTAACAGTTCTTAATAGAAAGATGTTGTTGAAGGGAAAAGAAACCCATAAAATTCTAATGTACTACTCCATATAACACAATTCACTTTCCTACTGAGAATTCAAGCCTAATCTCACACTCGTGTAGAAAAATGAGATCAACAACTCCCGATGCTCCTTGAAGTATTCAAACGCAAAAGCACATTTCCCCCCCCAATATCGGGATTCGTTGCAGAGATTAAACAAATGCAACCTCTGGCAGAAGAGCTCCTTTTTCCCTTCTTTGTACAGTACACGGCGTTTTCTCACCTACAGCAGCTACACGCAAACAAGATTTTTTTTTAAGAGGCATGCACAGGTTAGGCACCACGCTAGCAGAAATGTAACGAAATTAGTATTTGAATTTATTTTTTTTTTTTTTACAAAAATCTAATCCCCCGCATAGTATCAATAAGCTGCAATATCAAAAAATGTTTTTTTAGAGGCACAAAAGCGCAACTTGAAATCCCGAATCCTCGTCCAGGCGCTGTTATTACAAGATACTCCCGTACCGCCTCCAATTAGCAAAGAATTAAAGACAGAAAACAACAACAAAAAGAAACAAACTAATAATAAACAGATAGATCGATGCCCAGAGAAGCCGCGCCGTCTAACCAGACTGGATGGGGTGGGAAACGGGGGAGGGGAGAGGGGACGGTGCCCCTGGCGTTTCCGCGCGCCGGCGGCCCCCACGGCGGGTGCCGCTGCCCGGGCCCGCGCCGCCAGTCCCCGCCGCGCGGCCGCCCGCGTTATTTGTGCCGGGGCTTCTGTGACTGCGCCGCTCAGCGCCTCTATTTACATCAGCGGCGCGAGGTGCCCAATGGCGAGCGGGGAGCCAATCAGATGGCAGATTAGATGTCAACTCGGAGGCAGCTGTCTGGAGACGGTTGCAGCCAGTTTACCTCCACAATTCAAATTCCGAACCTGGCGGCGGGGACCCGGCCGCTCCTCGGGCACCGATCGCCCGGCGGGGCCCGCCGGCTCCCCGCACCGCCGCGCCCACCCCGGAAAGGCGCTGCGCCGCGGCCCGCCGCCCCGCCATCATCGCGCCCATCTGCCCATCGATCGGCGGAGTTACCGGGCTGGCGCAGGGGGTGCGGGCGGGGGTGGCGGCCCGCCCGGTGCCCGCGTCCCTTTACTGACGCCAAGGACTTTTCCTTCTTTTTTTTTTTTTTTTTTTTTTTTACCCGGTTTGATTTCCGCGTGTGTTTGGAGAGAGAAACGTAGTTATGCGCGCGCGCACCCACGCGCGCTTCTGCTGGTGGGCATGTCCCCTTCAGGTCACCGGACCGCGGCGCCCCACGCGCCCCGGCCCGCGCCGCGCGGACAGGGGCGCGGGCACACGCGCTCACACACACGCACACGAATTACACACGCGCGCACTCTCCCCACAGCGAAAGGAGCCCGGCTGCTCCCAGTGGATCTCACTGCGGTAACTCCACCAGTGACAAACTAATTTGCTAAGAGCGTGCAACGGCACAACTCGTTCTGTTAAAAAAATATTAACAGATTAAAAAGAGGAAAAGGAAAAAAGAAAAAAAAGCACCGTGGAAGATAATGGACGTTTATCCCCCGGGAAGCCCCGGATCCGACACTCCAGTTACAAAATCCACCACCCCCCCCTCCGCCCCCGTCCCAAGCTGCCTGTCCTCTGGGCCCTGCCTCTCTCCTCCACTGTTTCAAAGTGGAGGGAAAAAATATTAATTGGGTCTGAGAACAACCTAATTTCGGCAGCGAAACCCGCACTTCGGTGCCTCCAGCCCCAGCGGGGCCGCGCATTGTGCGCTGCTCACCCCTGCTACGGAGGCAGCGAGGAGAACTGGCCCGGAGGAGGGAGGAGAGAGGGGAAAAAAAAGAGGGGGAAGGAGGATAGGAAAAAGAAAGTTAATGATAAAGAAACTAAGACCTCGACACGAGTGGCACGGAGCCGGCATTAACCGAGCGCGGGGGCTTACCTGGGTCCTGCTGATGGCCTGCCCGGTGTTCCCAGGGCTCATCGCCGGGTGATTTCTTTGTTGTGCCGTTGCCCAGGCCGGGTTTGCCGCTCCGTACTGGGCGCCCATGTCCTTGCCCATGCCCATGCCCGCCGCTGCCTGCTGGCTTCCCGGGGCGGCCGCCGCTGCCTGGGGCTGGGGCTGCGGCGGGGCGCTGGGGCTGCTGTAGTCGGGGTAGCTGCTGCCGTAGCTCCGCATCATGGGGCTGGGGGACGTGAGCAGCTGGTTCAAGGTAGGGGTGGCCCCGGACGGGTGCTGGTTCTGCCCGGAGAACCGCGCGAAACCGCCGGCCCCCGCGCCGGCAGCAGCCTTGCCGAGGCCGGCCCCGCCGCCGGGGCCCATCATCATGCCGCCGCCCGGCTGCCGCGGGGAGCTCAGCACCCCGTAGCCCGCCGCGGAGCCCCCGTAGCCGCCGCCGCCTGCCCCGGCGGCCGCCGCCGCCGCCACGGCTCCCGCGCCGCCGCCGCCGCCGGGGCCGCGGCCGTAGCCCGGGTAGTGGTTGTACTGGCTGTTGGGGTAACCTTCGTGGGAGTTTTGCAGGGGGTCCATGCTGTTGGGGGCCGCCGTGGGGTGCATTATCCCCATCCCGGGGCTTTGTTGTCCGCCATGTTGATCAAAGCAAGGCCCGGCGCGGCTCGCCGTAGCGCTGCTGGCAGGGGCAGCGTTGCCATAATAGCTATTGAACTCCGAGACACCCACCGCGGAGGGGCCGCCGCCGCCTCCCCCGCTCCCGCCGCCGCCGCCGAGGCCGCCGCCGCCGCTCCCAGCGCTCGGGGGCGGCTGCTGGGGCTGCTGCTGTCCGCCCAGGGGTCCCAAGCCGGGGTGATCGTAGCGGCCGCCGATGGGCTCGCCCATCTTGCCGGGCATCTCCTCCTCGTCGGCGCCTTTATTCAGCATTTGCTGCGGCTGCTGGGGGGGCTCGGCCTGAGCGCCCAAAACACTGTCTTTTCCTCCATGTTGCTGCTGCTCCATGTCTGCACTGGGCTGAGCAGCGCCGCCACCGCCGTTGTTGTTGCTGCCGCTGCCGCCGCCGAGGCTGCTGTTGTTATTCTGCACGGGATGGTGCTGAGGCGGCGGCTGCTGCGGCGGCGGCGGCGGGAATTGATTTAGCTGCTGCTGTAGTGCATGGTGGTGGTGGTGCGGGTGGTGGGCATGGTGGTGGTGGGCATGGTGATGCGGGTGGTGGGCATGGTGGTGGTGGGGCGGCGCGGCGGGGTGATCGCCTCCGACGCTCTTCAGCTTGTGGTTGGGGAGCAGCCCCGTCTCCATGGCCGAGCCCGGGTTGGAGGAGGAGGAGGAGGAGGAGGAAGAAGACGAAGAAGATGAAGATAACGCCGAGGAGCTTCCACCTTCCTTCAGAGCCGGCTCCGAGGAGGAGCCGCCGCTGGCGTTGTTGTTGTTACCGACGGCAGCGGCGGGAGCCGCGTTATTGGCCATGTTCAGCGGCTCGCTGTGGTGGCGGAGGCCATGGTGATCTACATTATTCACGCCGCCGCTGCTGCTGCTGCTGCCGGCCGGACTCCCCTCTCCGACCCCCAGCGCGGGGACCGGCCCGGGCGCCCCCGCGGCGGCCGCGGCCCCGGCCCCTCCCGGACCCCGGTCCGGGCCCAGGCCGCCCGGCAGGTTCGGGGCTTTGCCCTTGCTGTTGTTCGCACCCGCCGGAGCCGCTGCGACTTGCGCGGCCATGATCATCGCAACATTGCGAGTCCGGAGAAATTACTACTGATAATAGTAACTACTAAAAAAAAAAATTGAAAATTGAAAAAAGTCGACCCCCACCCTCAAAAAAGGAGGGCGAGCACGGGGTGGGGGAGGGAGAGGGGCAGAAAGCGAAGCGGCCGGGGAAGGGACTTGGCTGAGCCAAGAGTATCCCCTGCGGACCGCTCCGCACGCACCAAATTACAGAAATTTCCCTCCCCGAGTCCGTGATTGCGATTAGAAATGGTAAGAACGCCTTACGGTCTGTGCCTGTTCCTGCTGTGTGATTTCATGTTGAAAGTTTTTTGTTCAGGTTTAAATGAAACTTTTTTTTTTTTTTTTTCCTCCTTTCCTCTCTAACCCGGATATGGGTAAACACACGTCTGCCGGAGCCGCGCTGGCCCAGCATGGCATGAGCGAGCGAGCGAGCCAGCGCCGGCAGCCATCGCCCCCTCCGCCCCGATCGCTCCCGCGCACTCGCAAAACGCGGACTGGACTCCGCACGGCTCCGGCTCCTGCTCCCCGCCGCCGGCAGCAGCGCGGCGGGATGGGGGGGGCGTGGACCCCCTCCGCTGCCCCTGCTCGCAATCGGGTCCCACTCGTGTGCGCGCCGAGTGTCGCGGCCGGCGCGGGGTTCCCTCCGGGCTCCGCGGAGGCGGCAGCCAAACGCGGAACTTGCGCGGGGCTTGCCCCAAGGCGCAGGGTCGGGCCGGGCGCCCTGGGCAGCCAAATGCCGCGGGGGGCTGTGGGGTGTGGGTCGCGGCTGGTCCCGCAGCTGCTGCGGGGCCGGGGGTGGCGGCGGCGCTGTCCCGAGCGGGCCGCAGCGGGGGGGGAGGGGTGGGGGCAGCCTCAAACGGGGAGTCCCGTGGCCAGATGTGCTGGAGCAGATGGATCGGTGGAACTTTCGGGGGCCGCATGTTGTCCCCCAGCCCCCTGTGTCATGGTCAAAAGACTCCTCGTTGTATTCCGAGGGCAGGAAAACGTTTTCTATGGCACTGAAAAATAAGCTTTTTTTTTTTTTTCCTCCCACTCTCCATCCCCCCAAAGATTTATATTGTGTGTGCAGGCGGTTATAAAATTTAACCTGAAATTCTGCAGCGGTAGCATCTTTGCAGTTGTCCACATTGTCCAGCTGTCTCCGAATCCTAACGATCATTTGCACTGATGATGCTTTTATATATAGGGCTGTTTTCAATATGTTCTAGGTACTTATTTGCAGATCAACAGGAGCTGATCAAGGAGAGCAAGACATTTTTGGCCTCATAATTGTTTAGCCAAACAATATAATTTTCAGTACACACAAGACACTTGTGAAAACGTAGTAACACAAAACCCAAAATATGTAATCTGAGTAACTCTTACTCGAAGTGGGAAGCTGTTGCTGATGACCTACATTTTTGAGCGATCTTTCAGAACTGTTTGAATGGGCTTTTTTATAACTATCTTAATACAAATGATGCCCTAGTATAAGAAAAGGTAATAGTCATACACTATATTAATCAAATAAAAGCATTCGGGAGGTAAAAAAAAACCTTAGCTATGAATATAGAAAACTGGGATATTAGCGAGCGTTTTCAATATAGTAAGGGTCTAAACCATGCTGTTTTAAATGAATATATTTATGCACTCTGTTAAAGGTAAGCACGTCTTCAAATTTCAAAATGGATAAATATGAGATTCAATAATAACGGTAGAGAAAAACGCAGCATATCAAGACAGATGCTGTCATGGGTAGGTAGGCTTTTTTGAATCCACTGTGAAAACATTAAAGAGCAGAAGCTTCATGCTATAATGTTGAATTACATGCAAAGATTATTGATAAATGAACAGTGTGATTCCAGTGTCTATTAATTTGAGTTCTGTCTGAAAAGACAGAAATACTCTGATTTCCATTATGGAGTTAGTTTTGAAAAGTCTCAGTGCTCATCAAGTACATCTCGCTAATACTTCTGTTACAATTATATTTTCTTCTTGTTATTTTTTCCTTTCTTTTTTTTTTTTTTTTCCCCTACTCTTTGGAAATGCAAAGATGTTATATGGCCAGGAAAAAAACATAGAGCGGGAAAAAAATGGTGAGTAATTCTAGTGGGGGGAATCAGGTGCATACCCAAGGGTCATTACAGTCTGTAACAACAACAAATCGCAATTCTATGCAAACTGCTAGAAAGGGGTATATCATCTTTGTAGGAGAGAGAATAACAGAACTGTAAGATGAATTCATGCCAAATCATTCATCAGCTTTTGCCAAGAGAATACTACATCTTTGTTAGTGAGCCTTTTTGACATTTTCTCCTGGATTTTCTTCTTTTCTATATTCAAATGCACGCTAATTATACACATTAAACCACATGAGTTGATTTTTTGAAGTCTTTCATATGCAAATATAAATATAGATGTCTACTTGTGTGTATTTATTTACATGTGTACTCCAAAATAAAATATAAAATCAATTACACGTTTATACATTAAGACATTTATATTCAAGCAATAATACATATTTTGAAAATCTGATAAGATGTACTGATAGCGCCTTGGTTGCAGATTGCAATACTTCCTCACATGCTCCACAACTCTTCCCGATCAGGAGAACAACCCGCAAAGTTTAACGCAGGTTTACTTTGAAATGTTTTCCCCAGGAAAAAAAAAAAAAAAGGATGAGCCTTTAAACTGAAGAATTTATACTATTAACTCCTTTTCTTCCCATTTATTTCAGCAACTTGGCTACAAGGTTGGAACTAAGAGGCTATAAAATAGAGGCCCTCGGCACAATGAAATCAGTCTGCTATAAAAGGCAACACATGCCAGTTTTTCCTCCCCAATGGCAGATGCCACACCCTAAAGCAGACAGAAGGCACTGCAGTCTGTGCAAGGGAAGCACAACACAAAGCAACAACCATGGTTCAATTTTTTAGATCGCAAATAATGTTGAAATTCCTTTTGCCATCTTTGCTCAGATGATGAGTGGTGGTGTTTGTTAAATTCAAATGCTCCTTTCCAAACGCTCTCATTGTATGCATGAATTATGAATTTATTATAATATAATGTAAAAAAGCTCTAATTGCCATGCATATTATCTGCCGCAAAATGATTGCATTGATATTTGATATCACAAGTGCTCCGTTTCAACTTTAGTTCCATTTTCATTGTTTCTTCAATTTAATTATTTTCTATAAACCGATGTTGTCCAAGCAGGGCTTCTTTCTCTTGATTTCTTTTCTGATAAATTATAAACTCTGGTGCTCTTGGGACCCCTTTCCAGCATAAACAACATCACTTTCTAAACTTACTGTTGGTAATGTGTTTATTCCATTGGCTATGACATCCATGCAGACCCCTAGGCTGCCCGGCTGTGGCTCAGCCCCATGGCAGTGAGGCGCCTTCCCCAGCTGTGCAGCAGCCGCTCTCCATTTGGCTTTTAAATCATACAGAGAGAAACACTAAGGAGAGATACAGAAAACCAACCAATATTGTAATAGCCCTGAGGTGTTATTTTAGAGGTGTTGGGAGCAATCTTAAATTTTTTTGGTGAGGTAAAAATCCAGTCAGAGGTTCAAGAACCTGTTGCATCTGACCTGGATACTCACGACAGTCTGAAAAATCCCTGTGTTAAAAAAAACCCACTTTTTGTTGTGTTCTTGTTATGCTTTATGTTTCAATCCACTGCGCAGTTTGATGAAACAGTTGTCAAATTCACGGGAATTCTCAATTTCCTTCTTTTAGATTGACATTAGATTTAATGAGAAAAAAGAGAGAAGTATGTGGGCTTTTATTAAATTATCACTTCTTTTACTATTTAAACATCCAATCAAAATCATTCTGAAGTCAGTGCAAATCTTTTAATTGATTTCAATAAGGCATAAATCAGATCACAGAAAAGTAAGCAGCCATCTCAGAGCTTTAGCTTTATGCTTTAGCTTGTTACTTGGAGCTATAGTAACAGGATTTTGCTTTTACGAGAACCTTTATGTGGTCAACATATAAATATAATCTAGTAGTGCTTTCTTTATTATAATATTTACATTTCAGTCACAAATGTAATATGTAAACTATTTCGGTTGATATCCAGCTGATAAGCCAGAATCTGTTAGGTGTAAAGCCTGTAGGTAAGTGTAATAGTTTTATTTTAGCTGGTCATAATGAACTTTGAAAAAACAGGGTTTATGCCAACAGATTGTGGCCTAAAACATGTAGAGAGTGACACATTCAACCATTTAATTAAAATCCATTCTTTAGCAGCTACTAATCCTGGGCAATTTAATCAATTTCTTCTGGCAATGTGTAAACAAAAGGACTTCAAAACATCACCATCTCCATCTCAAGAACGTCATACACAATTTTATTATGGAAATGCAACATTAGCAGTTTTTTTCCTTCCTGGATTTAGATCACTTGAATAGAATGTTTAAATACCTCAATTTTACAAATGCGAATCATCCATTGAAGTCAATAAGATCACTCACTTCCTTAAAGTTAAGCCCTGATTAAGTGCTTCTGTGGACTGAGGCCTCTAGGAAAAAACAGCTCTTGAGTGAGATAGCAGCCCAACCAATTACCTAAATCAAAACAAAATCTTCCACTTCGCAGTAATAGTAGGGGTTGTTGATTTCTGGGTTTACCTGCCAGTGAACTCTGAGCCTTCAAACTGAATTACCTAATATTTCTGTGTCCTATTTCATCGTTTGGGAACATCATTGCATTTTGGAGAAATCTAGGAAAAGGCCAGCTTTCCATGGAATTAATAGTGTATGGTACTGTTCATTTATAAATTAGATAATTTCAATGACATTCAGTACAACTGTAATCATAGAGTTCTCTGCCAACAATTTTTTCCTGTTCTCCTGCCTTTTAAAAATCTTTTATTTGCTGATACGAAGAGTCACACGGGAAACCAAAGGAAATATTTGCTGTTTAGCTACACATTGGTTGGAGGTCCCTTCTATCATCAGTTGTAGCATGCAGGGTTGACTGATGCATCGAAGAAACAGTCAAACTGACAATACACAGCTTTCACACTTGTAAAATAAACGAGATCAGTACCTTAGCTGTAAACATGCTGGTTCTTCCAAAAAAAAACACTATAGTTTTCTTTCCTAAACTTTTTCCACAGTATAGTTACACATTTTGTCTAACGCAATGCAAATATTACCTATAGCCCGCAGTATTTATCAGTTGCTGTTTCTAGGAACAGATTACTGTGGCCTCCATGTGTTCACCAAGCAAAATAATTTGTCTGTAGGTTATTTTTATGTACAGCCAGAAATGCACGGATTTTAATAGAAGATGGTTCTTTGCAAACCAAATTTATTTACCATAACTATAGTGTATATGCAAGCAAGGGTGACAAAATTATGATTTTGCCCGATGCACTGGTATTTATGACCCATTTCTGCAGTATTTAACCATTCACAGTCTCTAATACAGCAGCTCTGTGTCTTTTAGCTGGAGCCCCACGTTTCTCCTTTGCTGTAATAGTTGTAATTCCCTCCTTCCCACACCTTATCTTCATTCTCTACCTTTTTACACATGTGTGCACATTTGCTCTTTCAGTAACCCCAAATTCCTGCAGCCCAGCTTGGAGCCTCCCGAAGTATAGTGAGTATCACTTGTACTGTTGTTTTCTCTCCAAATGAATCCTGCTCTCCCAGTTCTGGCAAAGTTTATTCCTATGCCAACTTTCTTCAGCCCCTCTGCATAGGGGACACAAAGTGAATGCTCTCAATGAAGAGAAGGAGAAACTGCAAAGGCTGGAAGAGGATGCGGACTACCCGGACTTGTGCAAAGCATTTGACACTGTCCTGCATGACATCCTTGTCTCCAAAATGGAGAGACATGGATTTGATGGACAGATCACTCGGTGCGTAATTAATTAGCTGGGTGATTGCACTCAGTGGGTTGCGGTCAATGGCTCAGTGTCCAAGTGGAGAACAGTGACAAGAGGGGTTCCTCAGGTCAGTATTGGGACTGGTGCTGTTTAACATCTTTGTTGGTGACATGGACAGTAGGATTGAGTGTACTCTCAGCAGGTTTGCTGACAACACCAAGCTGTGTGGTTCAGTCGACACTCTGGAGGGAAGGGGCGCCATCCAGAGGGACCCTGACAGGCTTGAGAGCTGGGCCTGTGTGAACCTCATGAAGTTCAACAGTGCCAAGTGCGAGGTCCTGCACATGGGTTGGGGCAGTCCCAAGTGCAAATACAGGCTGGGTGGAAGATACATTGAGAACAGCCCTGAGGAGAAGGGCTTAGGTGTGTTGGCTGATGAGAAGCTCAACATGAGCTGTAATGTGCCCTTGCAGCCCAGAAAGCCAAATGTATCCTGGGCTGCATCAAAACAAGTGTGGCCAGCAGGTTGAGGGAGGTGATTCTCCCCCTCTACTCCACTCTGGTGAGTCCATGCCTGGGGTACTACAGCCATTTCTGGGGCCCCCAACATAAGAAGGACATGGACCTATTGGAGCAAGTCCAGAGGATGGCCAAGATGATCAGAGGGCTAGAGCATCCCTCCTGTGAAGACAGGCTGAGAGAGCTGGGGTTATTCAGACTGGAGAAGAGAAGGCTCCAGCCTTCCAGTACCTAAAGGGGACCTACAAGAAAGATGGAGAGGGACTTTTTACAAGGGCATATTGTGATAGGACAAGGGGTAATGGCTTTAAATTGAGAGAGGGTAGATTTAGATTAGATATAAGGAATAAATTCTTCACCATGTGGATGGTGAGGCACTGGAACAGGTTGCCCAGAGAAGTTCTGGATGCCCCTTCTGTGGGAGTGTTCAAGGTCAGGTTGGATAGGGCTTTTGAGCAACCTGATCTAGTGGAAGGTGTCCCTGTCCATGGCAGGGAGGTTAGAACTGGATGATCTGTATGGTTCCTTCCAACCCAAAGCATTCTGTGACTCTATGAGGGTGGAGAGAGGTGGGAGAGGCCAGATGCAATTTTCCTGAGCCTTCCCCATCCCAGCCTGATAGATGCTGTGCCTTCCCAAGGGGGCAACTTCTGAGTTTGAGAGCTGTTGCTTTGATACATTTATCCTTAAAACACTCATGTAAACTGAGAAGTCCAGTTACTCCCACTTCACTGTCAAGGAAATGAGGCACAAGGGAGGAATGTCATGACTGCATTATTGTTTCTTTCAGCTGCAGCACCAGTTCCAGCAGCTCCAGGTGACTGCCATGATCACCTGCCATGGACCCTGGGGGTGCTGATGCAACGGTCTGTGCAGCTGCATGGTGTGCCAGTAACCCAAGGGGGGAAAAAGAAAACTTATTTTTATCCAGACCCTTGCACTGACTCACCCAACGGCCCAACCAGTGGTGTTGGCATAACAGGAAGGGGGAAGAGAAGGGGCAGAGCAACATGAGGCTGTTACTGCTTCTTACTGTTTGACCAAAGAGGTTTGGAAGCAGGGGGAGATGAATAGGACCTGTTTAGCCAACACTACTGCCAAAAGAAATGTCCTGAGATTAAAAACAGGTGCTCTCTTCTAAAGCCCAGCTCTGCCAGTGAAAGAAGTTACTATCCCCGTTTTTTCCCAGCATCACCCCTGCTAGATATTAATGCTCCTCACATCTGCCAGTACAGTTGCTTGTATGTGTGTTCCCCAACTTTTTTCAGATTAAGTGAGCCAGGTTACCAGACTATTTAAATTATCTGCATTAGCTTGGACGCATTTGCCTAAATAAGATTAGGATAAAGTGAGCCGACAGATCTGAGGAGACACCAGACTCCAGCAGAGGGACAAGAAATAGCTGTTAGGTAGTAGTAACCTCTTCGATAAGCACAACTTCTTATGTACTGAGGGAGTCCATCCATGTAGACCCTAAATGTTGGTCATGGTGATGTAGAGACAGTAACATGTCAGGGAAGAGAGATAATCAATTTTTTTTGGATATCTGGCCTAGACTAGTAAAAACTCTAGGGTGTGAGGTTTACTATCTTTTATTTATTTTAATATTATTGCATCATGGGTGTGTACATTTGTGAAACATATGCTGAACTATATGTACATCTCCAGAGTCCCAGGCTTGTATTACAACTGCTGGTCCATCGTCTTTGCTCATACAGTGGCTCCACGGAGCCTCTAAGCTGCAAAAGTAGCTAGCAATTCTTGCCTGTGTGTATGAGGTGGGAAGGCTCCTTGTGCAGCAGGCAGCTGAAGTCCTGTGATCTCTAGATTAATGGAGAGAGGATGAAGATGCTCCACACAGCAGCTGGAGAAGGTGCAGCAATGGCTTGGTGCTCAGGGAGCTAGTGCAGGAGAAGGCTGTAATCCAGAGGGGTGCAGCAGCTGTGGGTTACGCACGCCATCCCCAGGGACATGCTGACTTTGGTCCTGTCCTCAGCAAACAGGACGTCACCACCAACTGCCACTCGGGTGCTTCACTTTCACATCCTCTCTGCCACGACATGCCTGATTGTCAAAGCCACAATCAAATCCTCGTTGCGAGGGTGAAGTATTTCTCAAGAAAAGCATCCTCTATGGCTGGCTCCTTGCTCCAGCTAAGCTAAGAGCTAAAGTAACCTAAGAGAAGGTTTATTTTAATATCCTGGAGGTATACTTCAAGATATACAGCTCTAAGAAATCTAAAAAATGATCCTGGAAATGTTTAATAATTCATGCAGTCCTTGCTCCTGTTGAGCCATGAAACTTACTGACAGACTTGAGTAGCTATCACGTGGTGAGGGCTGGTCTGTCTAAAACATCTGTTTCTTCTTGCTTATATTTAAAAATAAATGTTATTAAAATTACAACAACCATTTTATTAATCCAAAATATAATCTAGCTATTTAACAAAGACTTAACAATGCGAGTCATCTGCACTAACAAATTCAGATGCTATAGTCAGAAGCAGCAAAGGCTCAGGGACTGACAATAGGCTTGCTTTGTACGCTAATGAATTTTTTGCTATTTGTTTTTCGTTCCAAACAGGCCATCCCTAATATTTTATCTCTTCTGGTAGATTTTAGGAAAATGCTATTAAGATTTTTCTGATCTTGATTTTGTCTTTTCAATGGACTTCATAAAAAGACGAAGGGTGCACATTTCATTTTGCCATGTTACAGCAGTTTTCTTCTCATCCAGAAGACTGGACAAATGTGGTTTTCATTTAACCACATCTAAGTTTAAATTGCCACACCATTCTGTGCGGGGTGTAAACTTACTAAGCATATGTCCAAGAAGAAAGAAGCCTAATTTGAGAACAGCTATCCATGGTGATTCTCACCAGCTAGAAATCAGGGACTGTGCTTGTTCTGGGAAAGGACACATAATGTAAAATCATCAAAATCATCTGATCCTTTTTGCTTTTCACTGAAGGGCTGGTCCCACTGAATGGGAATTTTCAAAGTACCTTGTGACAGAAGAATTAAAGTTCAGAAGGAGCAAAGTGATGCCAGTACTAAACACTTTGGCGATTTAATTTTAATACATATCATTTTTATACAGGGATCTCATTTGCACAGCTCAATACAGCCATGTATTTGAAGAGCACTGCTGATTAATTAGGTTGGTTCAGTATGAATGAATTAGGTGAGCTCTATTTTAAGTCTGTTTTGAAGTTCACTATTGTGAACTTCACCCCATTCAGTGCTCCATCCTGTTTAAAAGACTTATTACTAACTTTACTTGGGCAGGAAAGGGAATCATTAAAAGTGCCATGCAAGCCTCTTGAGTATGATGGGTTCTGTTACAGATGTATAAATCTAGCTCATTACTCATCTGAGGGGAACTGACTTTCTAGGTAGGTTTTGAAAACAGAGGGATCATGGGTTGGCAGGTGTGAAAACTACAGTTTTTATGGACCAGACCTGAACCCACGTTCTCTGTTCCTGGGGAGATGTCTGTACCAGCTGTATAAGTAATCTGCCTCTTTTTATAAGTCTGTTGTGTATTTTGCTCCTATTTTCTAGAAAGACTGCAGAAACAACTTATTTCAGTTATTTGGAATATTTCTCAGCCCTTCAGTAAAAACAAATTTATGTTTCACTTAGAAATACAACAGAGGTGGAACATGCTAGACTTCTCTTTTTGTGTCTTTACTTCCAGTTCAGGAGTTCCTTTATTCAGTCTGATGTTAAATCTATTTGTATTAGAGATTCCTTTTTATCCGAGCAAATCTTATTCCTTAGCATTGAATCTCAGAACATTGTGGGGTGATTGTATAAAGCCATTGCTTTTTCTTTATTGCCCACTAAAGAAACATTTATGATTAAATAGGAAAGGGAACTGTGTCATTCTCCGGAGCTGGAGATATTGGACTCAATAATGTCCTTCATACGTGTATGCTCTATTTCAGCTAACCTGTTAGAATTGCAATATAGAATTGTAAATCAATGGCGTCAAAAACCTGTGAAGATAAGTAAGATTGCAAGCCATTTCTCAGATAGATTTGGAGAAGCAGCTCCTAGCCAAGAACTCTTTTACATGTTCTACATGGTCTGTCCTAAATTACTCCAATAAAGTCACTTGTTATACATCATATTGAGAAAATTGCCAGCTGTCTGATGTCAAGTACTCCGGAACACTCTACATAGGGACACTTGGACTTTGAGGGACGTGACAGACAACTGGATGTTAATAAAAATCAAGTTACAGGCTATTCAGCTGGTTATTTGCAGAGCTAAAAATTCGGACTCTTCTTTAGTAACGGAAGTGGATCCTTAGGAATCTGTTCAAATCTGTTCTGTTTAGCTATAGCTGTAGAAAATGCAGTTCTCTATACAAGGTGTTCCTTTATTGATTACTTCAGTGAAGGTAGGAATAGTTAAACCCAGCTACTCATAAACACTTTATGGGATAGAAAGAATGAAAGTGAGGAAGAATTTTGTTTGTTTTTCTTGTCTTTCTGTAATCACAATGGTATCTCTTTTAAGCTTCTCATCTTCTGCTTGGCTGATTCTCTTGTAAGGGCTTTAATAATATGAATTTAATATGAAGTGTACTTTTGTACCTACAAATATGCATCAGTCAAAACCCTTACTCTCTGTATTTTGGAATAAACTTATTAAGATTTATATATGTGAAATATCCCCAGACCTAGCAAATGCCGAGTTGTTATTGCCTAGGCGTGCTCTTTACCTTTGCAGAGCATGGAGACCAGTGCGGTAGGAGCACTTGGCTGCCAGGAAATATAAAATAAAAATATACATCACCCAGCTAAGGGTATTTCAACCCCACTCACAGAACTGACAGTACCCACTGAACACAATTCTGTCACCAGGGAGTTCTCCTGCCCCCTGCAGAGGACACCAAAATGTGAGGAGGGGATATGTTCTAATGAGTCAACCCAACGGTTTATGCTACTCTGGAACGGTGATGGCAGGTCTGCTGCTGGAAAAGGGATTACAGTGTTAACTAGAAGAATGGAGCTAGAAGGAGTCAAAGAATGATCAATGAAAGGATCAGAGAGAGGAGGGACTCCAAGGTGAGGCACCCAGACAGAAGAGGGAATCACAGGGGTCAAAACATTTTGTTATGGCTCTGGATTCAGTAATGTGATGCAAAAGTTATAAGCTAGAAAGGAAAATGGTGACTTCTTCGTTTGGTATCTTTGAAGAAGTTGCTTGCTCATTTATGAATCATGAAGGTTAATTACATAAAATTGCTTGACCTGTGTTATACCTCAGGTTGTATGACCTAAAGGTATCTTCTGACGTTAAATTTTATGAATCTGCATTAAGTAGCTGTAAGGAAGGAATGGCAGAATGGGATGGTGTTTCACTGATTTGAATTACATGTATTTGCATCTTCATTTGCATTTACTGTCTTAAGAGTAACTGTACTGAATGCAGTTGTGGAATGGAGTTGTCAGTGTGAGCTGAGAAGAGGTGAATGTGTGTTCTGAGAGACCAAGATCCTGTTCACAGGACTGACATTGACTAGCATGGCTGTAAAAAGATGCCAGCCCTGACAGGCATAGCTGTGTCAACAGAAGCCTCTGGTAGAGACACAGTTGTACCAGTAAAACAGTATTTTTACCAATAATGTGCTAGTGTTGGGAGATGGTTTTATTCTACTAGCAGAAAATATTGTTTTGCTACTACAGATGTATTCATGTTAAACTGCTGAGGATTTTACTATTCCCAGCAAAACACTCCCCTCAATGATTCCTAAACCAATCAATTTTGTTGGTGCTGCCAGAGAAAGGGCATGCAACTGGCCCTGGCAACTGTCAGCTGTGTGGTACCATACATGACAGCATTTAATAAGGGGAGAGTGTTTCAGGAGAAATCCAGGCTCAATCTGTTGCCCAAATAGTTTTGTCGGGGAGAAGTGCGAAAAGATCAGGGTGAATGAAGTTGGAATAAACAATGAATAATGAAAAAGTTCTCTTTTAAAAAAAGAGTTTCTGTCACTTGAAGCAAAGGTTTGACAATACTGGCAAAAATGACACTGGAATAAATTGCACTGACCCTGTGGTTTTAGTAATTGCAGCTATACTGGAAAATTCTTTGTGGTGTAAACTAACTCACAGAAAAGACTCTAGGGGAAAGGGTGAAGGGTGATAATAGTCAGCACTCCATCCAGGAGCAGGGAACAAGGAGGGAACATCGCTACTTTGGTCTCTAAGCGCAGGCCAGATAGAGCAGCCCTGATCGGACTGTGTGATCCACTCTCAAGCCTTGCCCGTGAAAAGTGTGGGTGTTATTCTTTATTCGGCAGTGTTCACAGCCTCCATTTCCACGGATTTCCAAGGACGTGGGTGTGCACAGCTTTAATATCAGCCTAGCAGATGCAGTCTCTACTGAATTAGTGCTCAAAAGTGCAATTCTTGCTTTTCACAGTTCATGTCTAGGCATTGCATATCTTGGAAGGGTATGGCCACTAATAAAAGTTTACTCCACCTTAATAAAGTTTTGCAATATTCCACGTCCTTATACTTTTTTCTTTTTTTCTTTTTGATTTCCAATAACCTTCTCGAAACCTTCTAGTACTCTGCTGCAGCTTTTTTCCTTCACTGCTTCCGTAGCTTTAGCAATGATTCTCCTGGCCAAAACGGTGACTGGCTGTATTCTAGAACTTCCACTGCATCTGCACCACTCACATCTCAGCCCTTCTCCTCACCCAGGAACAAGACCTAAAGGCTGAACCTCAGGGCATTCAGAAGCGATTTGGAGGTGATGTGGAAATTATTGTTGGGAATCTGTTTTCAAGCAAGGTAGTGCGTGTGGGGAGCTAGGGGGGAGGTTTTTGGGGCAGCAAAGTGCCTTGGCTGCTGTTTCTTGTCTCTCTCCCTCTTGTGCTGTTGTGCCATTTGTGCCCTGTGGTGCTGCTCACAGCGCTCACCCACCACAGGGCTTTCATTGTCCTTATTTCCAGCATGGCAGCTCTGACTCTTCTCTCGCCCATCCCACCATCGCCCATTGCTGTGACCCCTGCTGCAGCAGCTGCTAGTCTCACACACGCGTGCAGACATCCCATGCAGGACTCCTTCATTTCATGCCTCCTCTGGGCAAACACGGAGGACTGGCAGCGAGGGGGAGAAGGTGAAGGAGCTGAGGGGATGCAGGCACACCTCAGGGCAGGCGCAGCTAGAGGCTGGGAGAAGCAGAGGAACAGGAAAAAGATAACAGCCTCTGCTCCAAGGTTGTGCCTTGCCACCTCAGAAATGTCGGCACTGGCACGCAGAAGGCCTGGAGAACACCGAAGGGCCCTGTTCCTCTCCATGAGATGTTCAAAACCACATGAACACTTAGAGGAGATGAACACAGCTGGGAACGGGATCCTGGGGAATGGTGAGTTGCTCTCTTTACCTCAGTCACCACACGTTCTCGCTTGCCCTTCCCTAGGGATCTGGGCTCCCACATGCAGGGGAGAAGGGCTCAGCTGGCAGTGGCGGCAGGAGTAGTGCGGGAGAGGCTGGTGTGTGGCCAGCCATGGCAGCGGTGAAGGACTGCCCCTGGGGAAGGGAGATGCCGCCTGGCTTGGTTCAGCCAGCACAGACAAGAGCAGGGCAAGGTGTGCACCAACAGCCCACCCTGAACCAGAGGCGGCTTGAAGGCCCCCAACATGGATCAGGCTGGGCACAGCCCTGGGTGGAAGAGGGAGACACCAGAGAGGGCTGCGCCGGACTCCTCCTTGGGCAAAAGCCTCCAGCTGGGGCTGCAAGCGCCATGCCGCCCCTCTCTGAGGCACCGCAGCCAGGAGCGGGTTTTTGGGGCATCAGGAGTCTGTTCTTAGAGATGGTAGTGCTTCTTGGCTAGAGCTGTGTTTGCTTTTGCTGGCATACAAAAGAGCGATTAAAAAAAAAAGTAAAAGCCACAACGGGTGAAACAGGGAATCCAAGTATAACTTACATTAATGTATTGCAAATTTGCTGCACAAAAAAATTTTAATTCAGCACAAAGATTTTTGGGAGTGTGAAAAACATAGATCCCACGCTGTCATAATACACTTAATATGTGAAGAATAATTTATGTGAAATCCTACGTTTAGTGGGTAAATAAACATGTATCTTTAATTCAATCCAGCACAACACAACTGCGCTGAATCTGGTGGTACTCATAATGAGCCCAGAACACTTTATTGAAAACAATAAATTAACCGAAACAACGGCCGCGCCGGCCACAGGAGCTGGCGGGGCACACGGCCGCGGCGCCGCTCTGCCCGGCGCCACCTGGTGGCCGCACGCCTGCGGGGCCGGTGGCGCCCGGGCCCGCCGGGGCGCGGTGCCTGCCGGGAGCGGCCGCCATGTCGCGCACCGCAGGCTGTAGGGCGGGCGAGGAGGGGAGGGGCCTCTCCCGCGGCTCCTCCCCCTTGTCACCGGGACTGTGGGGCTGTGCCATGACTTCAGCCACCTGCTCATGTGGTAACACTGGCTTCCAGGGTTGAGGTTTTGGGGTGAGGTGTGCCCCTGTACCTGCACACGCGCCTCTTGTTCTACTGAGAAGTAAGCGTTTTTCTGAAAGATGCGCCATGTAAGTTCCTCATCATGGGTCTTGGCAAACCTATTGTCTGTAGAGAAATGCGAGTAGGAGTGGGAGTGAATATAAACCACACAGTTACTCTGAAGGAGTATAAATGGAGAAAACAGCAAAAGTCTTTACATTTTTATTTGGAGTACAAGCTCCCCAGGGAGGTGTCATGGCCCCAAGCCTGACGGTGTTCAAGGAGACACTGGGCAACACCCTCAGACACATGGGTTGTCATATGCATGGGCAGGAGTTGGACTCGATGATCCTTGTGTGACCCTTCCAACTCAGGGCCTTCTATGATTCTATGGTTACACATACCAATGGAAAATCATTAGAAGGATTAAACGAGTATTTGTTTTATTACACCTTGAATGCTCAGTTTGTAAATATACAGCAACCTTACTACTCAAGCTGGAATACAAGAGGTTCCGCTTAAATTTGAGAAGAAACTTCCTCTCAGTGAGGGTAACAGAGCACTGGAACAGGCTGCCCAGGGAGGTTGTGGAGTCTCCTTCTCTGGAGACATTCAAAACCCGCCTGGACATGTTCCTGTGCGACCTCACCTAGGCGTTCCTGCTCCAGCAGGGGGATTGGACTAGATGATCTTTTGAGGTCCCTTCCAATCCCTAACATACTGTGATACTGTGATACTCTATACTAAGAGTTCTCAGCATACTGTGTGGCCCTGTGGAAATCAACATTTTTTTTCCTGGATCTGGAAGGGCTGTGGTGTGTCTTTGCTCCATTCCCCGTTTAGTGGCCATTGTTTGTTTCCTGATGCAGGTCTTGGGAGCAGGTGAGGAAGAAGTCATGACACCACTGCACCACAAGACAGTGTTGTCCTGTGTTGCCGCTGTGAAATGAAGTTAGCTGTAAAGTTACAGTGACAGTCTTGACAGGTGATGCTTTCATAGCAACTCAGTGTTTTGCAGTCTTGCGAGAAATTAAACATCTTAATTTTTATTAAAAAAAAAAAAAAAAGAAGTGTCCATGTTTGTAGTGACAGACTTGGAAATGCTACTGAAATATACCTCTCAATGGCTGGAATGCCAGAAGACATAGACAGTCATTTTTTGGTTTTCAGTCTCATAATTAGGATAATATATTGGACTGGGGATGGGGTCTGACTCCTGCTTTTGTAATTTCTTGGGTTTGCAATACTAAGTGACACTGGATTTTCTACTAGTTTAGTGGTGGCCAGGTGTGCCATGCACATGAGAACATGCTGATGCTCTCAGTGGTGTGAGGCTCCTGGACAGCTGATTGATAGTATCTTCCCTTACAGGACATAGCAGACCCTCCAGTGTCCAGACTTCTGAAAACTGGAGCTGCTGCTGCCTGGCATGGACACTTCTCTCAAATCCCCAGGGCTCACAATTATTTTCTTGCTTTGTGCCATTCATAAAATGCCCATGTGCTGTTCCTTCCCTCCTGTAGGCTGCTGATCCCTGAAGTAACATATTTGCTTAGGTGGTTCTTCTATATTGGACCCGTCAGGTACAGTCTAATTGAGAGGACAAAGTGAGTTTCCGGTTTTGCATGGTCCTCTGTGCATACATCTACATCTATGGATGGACAAAGACTTCTGAGCATCTCACCCTGCAATGGAAACAAAGCACTTTGTTTGACGCTTCAAAAGTAATTTCCTGCGTCTACAGAATAGCTGTATACTACTCTGACTAGAGAACAGGGCTTTCTCTCTTGGGTTTTGTAAAATGTACTCAAAATGGGGGCCAGAGAGAAAATCGATGATCTGAGACACTGTATGCTGATTTACAGATAGATTAGGAATATAAATATTACACCAATATGCATGTTTATGCCTTGTATATACTGTCTGTGGTGCCTTCATCTTATCCATAAGCCTAAATCACATCAGAGATTCCTGAGCATTCAAAAGTAGGAAATGTTACATAACTGAGAAAGAATAGAAAGATTCTGAGGAATATAACTGCCTTCTTGGGCGTGTATCAAACCCGTGATTGTAGAGAATGGAAAAACAAGTTCATCGAGTTCAAGCTTTTTCTCCTTTGTAAAAACAAGAGCAACGTGAAAGATGGTGTAAGTTTTATAATTCAAATGGCTCAAGTGCCTTTCCCTAGGAGTTGGAGGAAAGAACATCTTATCCATACTGCTACCACTTACATGTATTTAAAAATAGACAACACAGAGACCCCGTGTATTCCTGATGTGTCTTGCTCAGTGCATATAACTTTGATGGTTTATGCCGTGTCCAAAACAAAAAGAGTTACCGTACCTTCTGTTGTAACAAAAGCTTTTGTCTGAACTGAATGTACTTGAAAAGGAGAGGGGCAAAAGCACAACTGAAACCAAGCCATGTTGTTTCCCCTACTCTAATTCAGCTGAAAGAATATCAATTCCCAGCTGAAATCTTGAGAAAACCAAAAAGGGATCCTTCAGTAAGACTGGATTTTTCACAGAGACAGTATGTGAGGCGGAATATTTTCCCCAACATTTTCTTTGCACGGTGTCTTTTTATGTGGCTATCATGTAGATAACAGCAGGGAATTCCACTTAAGTAGATCCTTAATGGATTTAACTAATGGTTTCTTTGTGATGCTCTCAGACAGTTCTCCTGTAATGTGGATCCTCTAAATATTTAAATCCACCATTGAAGCATTTAATAGGAAGAAAGTCTCCTACCACTAGAATAAAGAAAAGGCTTTCAGCTGGAAACAATACCAACCCCAAATCTGATTTGTACAACTGCATCAAGAACCTAAGCCCACTTGCTCTCTGAGGCAGCTGCTACAACAAGGACCTGTGGTGCCAGGTAAACAACAAGCAGTCATCTGTATATTGAGACAATCTCTCTCTTTTCCTGTTTCTCTATATCCCCCATGTTTTTGAGAGGTGTTTGTAGTGTTTGATGGTTTGAGTGAGCAATAAAGCTGGTGAATTAATATTGCTACTTGCTGTTGGTATGGGGTAACTGCTTAACCCGGAGGCTCGTGGCATCTTGAAAACAGTGGATAGGTTAACCCGGGACACTTCTCCTTGTTTCGATTATTTTTCTGACTGCCTCAAAGTAATCTTTCTCAGTATTGTATCCATTATCCTCTTATTTTATTCTTTTTACAAATGGAGCCTGATGTTTCCCCAGTTCCATAAAATATTTGAGCTGGAAGGAAAAACCTTTTAGAAATCTACTTCATGTATTGTCAAGATCCATTTTTTTCTCTCCTGTCTCTTGCTTGGGAGGAACAGTCACTTCAGAAACTAACGTTGTTCTTTAAGCTGTCTGCTTTGCCCTGGATTTTACTCTGTTTCCTTTGCACAAAGAACAAAATCTACTGTTTTCAATCTAGATAGTTTCTGAAAATGAGAAATAAGAGAAAAATAAAGGCTCCCTGTAGTTCGTATTCAGGGGAACAAAAACATAGAGTTACAATTGCCCCACAGCTGCTTTTGTGGTATATGAGATACATCCCCTACCTTTTGAATACACAGGACTCCTTAAAAAGAATAAATGTAACTCTCAGCTAAATACATGTTTGTTCTTCTCTGCACAGTTTGGGCAGGGCAGTTTACTTCTGCAGATTATATCAATACATTTGTAGAAGTTTTCTGTAGTCACTTCACAATCCATATTGCCTAAATCCACGTGTAACTTGTTCCACATCTAGCCCCTAACCATAGACACTTTTTGAATTTTACTCTCTGATATTTCTGTGATACAAATAATTTCTGCACTTATATCGCTTGGTATTACTTACATATACAAGCATGTAAAACCATGCTGAATTTCTTTGTGCACAGCTGTGGTATAAATAATATACAATATAAGCAGCAAAGTTTCTCATTTGCTGTGGAAACTGGCCATCCAGAAAGGGCACACTGGATCAACTTATCCACCCTCACTTGGCTGTAATGAGAAGGTTCTTTAATAAAATGAGCGTGCACTTAGATTTTCCTTCTTGTTGCGTCTTGGTGCTGTTAGGGACAATGCGGAACTACCAGCATGTTCCTCTCACGCTTGTACTTTATGTTGCATGGATACACTCAAAGGCTCAAATTAAAGGCTTTCTTGCTATCCTGCACGCTGCCAGAAATGGAGAGCCTGTTTTTAAACCAAGCGCCTGGTTCTTTGTTACTCTGTATCTCCTGCAGTTACATAAACCAAAGCGAGTCAATGGAAAATGGGCATTGGATATTAACATCTATGTAAATCAGTGCAGATGTTGAACCGATAGCATTTCCTATCCCCTTGCAGAGCAGAATATGATTACCTCGAGTTAAAATGGGGCAAAATTTACTTTGAGTGAAAGAAAACAGCAATGAGTGAGTACATAGGAACTGCTGTCACTTAGAACCACTCAAACTTTTTTCTCCAGATACCTGTGCATTTTACTTATATGGTGGTTAAAAAGCAGAGAATGCAATTATTAAATTCCCAATAAAGGCCACTTAAGCACCTAACTCCTGTTTGTGCCTTTGAAAACCTCCTGTTCTTACCTATTCTTTTAAATATATTTAATTTTGAAGATATTGCCTATTTTATCCATGAGAGCAAAGAAAGAATATAGTACTAGTTTGAATTGGTACGGGAGCAAATGTCTCCATTAATACTGTGATTTGTTTTTTTTTTTTTTATACAGAGGCATATGTGTGAATTGCTGCTTTGTGCCGACCCACAATTTATGAAGCTTTTGCCCAAATCTATCAGACAAAACTCTTTAAATGGCTTAAAAATAGTTTGTAAGTGTTATAGGCATTCAGTCAAATTAGTCACTTAGTCAAATCATCCTTTCAACTGGTGCTTTCAGCAAATGGTTAAAACAGAATTTGAGGAAGGACCAGGTGCATGATCTAATGCCTGAATGCAGCTCTTACTCAATGACATAATCCTAAGAATAAATGTATTGTAAGTGTATGGCCAAACACAAGAGAATATCTGTCATCAAGTAGCTGGAAGTGCCACATGGTTTTTGTATCACTGCGCTTCAGCTGGAGCCACTGAAACTTGTGCAGCACTTTCAGCTCCTTCTGAGAAAAATACCACCTACTGCTTCAGTGCTCCCTGGATCCGGGGCAGATACTTTTAAGAAATCCTTACCTAGCAGAAGTAAAACCTTGCTGGATCTCTTTTCTTCTAGATGGAAGAAACTCAAAATTCACACAATTTTTTCTAGTGGCCTGAGCCCAGTGGCTTGTGAAACAGTTCCTCTCACCTTGCTGTGGCAGTACACTAAACAGACAGAGGAGGACACTGGGAGTCCTGTGTACAGGGATCAAAGTCTGGGTCCATCCGTAGCATACACAATGCCAGGTTAATCACTTGGCCTCTTTATGCCCTGTTTCTACTAGTGTATCAGGATAACATACAATATGGACATTGGGAAGAAAAAAAACTTGGAAGAAAGGAACTATACCTTTAATATGACAATTATTATTACAGTTGCAGTTGTGCTCTCAGAACTCACAAACAATAATACCTCACTCATTTAAAGAGTATTGCAGATTTCTCCAAGAATACCTCTTGGACTAGCCTCATTCTTCATCTCTATTTCTGTTTTCATCGTGAACATGTACAACTCTGTCATTACTGTCTTTATAGGTAACTTTTAAGTGGACTCTGTTCTTGACTTCCTGCTGGTTCTTGCTAATCAGCACTTGTGCTAGAGTTCCTTGCTTGTTGATATTTTTCTTTTCCTGGAGAATGGTGTGTCTCCATTTACAGTTTAAAAACTAGCACTTAAATGGAGTGTTAAATCACTTCTGGAAACTGGGCCTAAAATAAACAGTTATACTCTATGAAAAGCCACATCAACCTTTTGACCCTGCTCTTGCCTCTTTTCAGAGGCATCTTAGGAACAGCTGTGTATACAAATTGAATGTACTCTCTGTCTTCAGACCTTTCACTAGGATCCATCCCAGTATTTGAGCACTCATTGCAACTCTATGACTGTTCAAATCCATCCTCTTCTGCTAACCCTGCAACTAACGCTTCAGCTTTCCTCCCGCAGCTTCCTGCCTCTCCTGTGGCCACTGCCATTACACTCTGCACATCACTCCTCAACCACTCTGCATTATTCCCTTCACTGCTGAGCCCTCTGACCTTCTGTAACTTCTCCCACTCAGCTGATTGCCAGCTAATTTCCCCAAATAGTTTTTTTTAAAAAATCAAGAAAATTACAGTGCTGTATTAAAACAGAGGAATGAAACATTGGAGAATGATGAACCAGAACTCAAGTCAGCATGGATTTTGCCTTTTCTGAGGAGGAGGGCAGTTAATGGGCTTCATTTCTCACAAGTACTCACAAGCCAGTGAAAAAAAAAAAAAAAAAGAAAAGTATACATCCTTAAACATACTTAATTTTTGGTTATGGGTGGGGAAAAAAAAAAAGGAAGGAAATTAATAAATTGAAAACAAGAATGCAGAATGAAACCTGTTCTGTGACCAAAGTAGCAATGGTGAATACAGCTCATTCAGCAATCACCTCTTTTGGCAGCAGATGATGACTAGGATTTTTCTTGTTTCTGAATAATTGGTGCTTGTGGGGTGAGAGAGGACTGGGAGGCCTCATCTTGCACCAGCCAGACCCAGATTCTTAACCTAGTTCCAGAGTAAAAAGGACAAGAAAAAGAAGGGGAAAGGAATTTTTCTACAGTCTTTCTTCCAGGAGAGGAAGAAGGGCGCAAACTAGTGAATCCTCAGAGCAGCAGGTAGAGATAAATCTTTTCTCTTCTGCCCTGATACAGCAGCTTAATCCAGCTTGGGGTGTTCACCGGGGAACTCTTCTTGCAGGCTCCTGGTCTGGGAGGTGGTGGGTAGTCTCACAGCCTGTTTTGTCATTCCGGGGTGAAGGCACTGTTTGAACAAAGCTCTCACTGGCTTAGACAGGGAGGCAGGGGTAAGAAAAGAGATCTTTCTCACTGTCTTTATTTCACTTGATGTGGAGTTCGTATCCTGGTGCATTTCTGTTTGTATGATGTCCCTTGATGTCAGTGGAATTAGTGCTGGGGGAGGAGCAGCAGCAGATCCCACAGGCGTGGTCTCAGGGCACGGAAGAGAACCCCCAGGGGCCTCCTGAATTTGTGAAGGCAGTGGAACAGTAGATCTGAAAAGGAATACTAAATGTGAAATAGGGGGGTGGGATGTTTCAGCTCATTAGTGATTGTTAAAAATAATCATTATTATGTGAGTGTAAACAGTACTGAGTATGCTGATCTTAAAATTAGATTGAGCAAGATGCTTCTTCACAACCCAGTTATTATACGTGGTCATCTGTAGTCACTGCTTTTTAGACTGTGGCTTTCGAAGTGTGTGAAAAACACTTTACGCTCCTGTGTGTATCCAAGTTGATTTCACACAGTCCAGCCCAGTCGCCATGTGCAATCGTTTAGTGATTATTTTGTGTTCCTTTCTAATGTGAGACTCTCAGAGCAATGACAGATATATCATTGATGGCTCTTTTTGTAAAGTATCAGCATTCAGCCAGTAATCAATTTATTACCAAATGTTGCTTGGAATGAGCAGCTTTCTCTCTGACAGTAATCTCATCAGTTGTGAAAGGATATGATCAGGTGACAATGAGACCTTCTCAGTAATATTACAGTAAATCACACTCAATAAAAATAGAGTCCTGAATAAAAATAATTCCATTTTCTGTTAACAAAGTCCTTGGCAATTGGCATCCAGTGCAACACTGGCAAAGCTGCACACAGTGCTGGAGTAGTGAGCACTTGTTGTCCGAAACATAAAAAGTTACTAGGAAGATCAGTTTAACAGAGCTTTCTACATACACCAGTTTTTCACTGCTATCTCCTTTTCTGTGGTGTGTGTGTTCCCTTTTAAAGCTTCTCTGTTGCTCTTAAACTGTCATGTAAAACTTAATCCATGGGATCTGCTAAGGCAGCTATATCCAACTTACCTCCATGATATCTAATATAATAATTATGCACAGAGGTACATTTTTCCCCTAATTTTGTATTTTGCAGCTAGCATTACATTTGTTTATTTGTAGTATTTGTAGTATTGTACTACCATTGTGTCTACTTGACAAAAAGTGGTCTCGTGGCAGGAAGATCTGTGGCTGTTCCAGTGTTTTCAAAAGGGAGATAGTTCTACATTCAGCTTTCTGTTTCCTGTACTGACACCTCTCATTCTTGTTGCAGACAGTTGTTTCAGAGACGTGCCTTGAGAAGTCTGAAGAGGTTCCTAACTCTCTCTGACCTGGCCCACAAAGGGCTTTGAAAACAGATGAGAATATTAAAAAGCATTATATATAGTGGCTTAAGAAGATACACGATTTCTGTAGTGTAAGAACCGCATTTTGCATAATGGAAGGAACTTTCAAAGTCTCCTTCCCTGATGCACACGATCCTTTGTAAGCCACAAACATGGCAGTACTGTGACCAAGACGCAATGTCATTGTGCCCAAGACTGGATGCTTCTGGACTGAGTTTGGTCAAGTCAGGCTGTTACTGTAGTGCTTTGTTCAATTTGCTTCAGTCTTCTCAGGTTGATTTGAAATAAATTAATTTGTCACAAGTGCTGATGGACTCTAAGACAATCACCCTCATGCTGGTACCCTGACCTCTGCCTGAGTGTGCAGATGACCTGAAATAATAATTCAAAGTATTGAGAATTTCCATATTTTTATCAGTTATGGTAATCATGGCCAGTTAAGCATTAATTCTGAGATTTTTAAGTCTCTCAGTCATTGAGTATTGCTTTTTCTGGTAAAACCACTGAAGAACAAGGATTGAATTATGAAGACTTGCACTGCCTACTGTGCGTGGTCCATATTGTGTCACAGATAGACATGAATGGCTACTTAGGCAACCAGATAAAGCTGAGAGAGGACCATACTTTGTTTTCCTCCATGAGCTCCCAGCTAACAAGTCACCTCAAGAAAAAAAATGTCCGTGATGTATCAGTTCCCTAAATCAACCGTCATACCCAGGACAAATACTTTTTCTCAAAACTCAGCCACCTGTATGAAATAAAATCTGCAAAATTATTTTAAAATGAAGAAAAAATATTTTCCTATGTATTTCTGCAGACTTAAAATGGCTAAAGAAATTTTCCTGAGATTTAGAAGAAGTTGCCTTTGGCCACAAAGTGTGAATGGAGAGTTTTAACCCCCAAAGTGATATTTTCAAGCAAGATCTTATCAAACTGGGAGCTGTCATGAAAATTTTTTCCTCATCCTCTCTGTTACCAATGGATGCTGGATTTTCCTTTCGTCTTCTCTATAATACCTCTCGCAATTGCATCTGAGTCCATCATTAAATTCCTGATTGCTAATTAATACAAGTTATTATTTATTGTTGCTCTTATTAAAGAAGGGTAGGACTGCCTTCATCTGTCTGGAGGGTCTGTCATTATATCTGCTCTGTGCATTGCTACTACAGTGGAATTGAATATGCCTCAGCTTCATGCAGATGCAGTCTGTCAGAAAACATCTGCTAGCTGCTGATTTTATGCATATTACAGAGACTTTATGTACTGTTAAATGGACCACTTTTTCATTCCAAACCATAATTTTCCATGTGGCATCATTTGATCTGTCCTCACTCCAGCATTTGGTTTGATCAACTCATTTCTTCCTACCCAATGTGTGTGTTGTAACTTCCTCTATGATTCTATATGTGTGTGTGTATCCTGTCTGTGAATGGCAATTACAATAGTGCTCCTGTCATGATAATATGGTTGTAGAGCAAAACGTGGTGTTTTAATCAATATACTTTATTTTCCTTCGCTTCTTTCATCACTGAGCTTTAGTCTAGACAACTTAGGTCTGATAATGCCAGCTGCTACCCAGCTACCTAGTGGAATACCATGGTCAAATGCACTTTTCCAGAAGTACCAAGGATACTTACTTGGGTACTAGGTTTAGAGCTTAAAGGCAGCTGGTGAGGAAAACACATCCTCCACACAGCACTGCCCTGTGCAAGTACACCACGCTTCAGAGTGGGAGAGGCAGAGGGGCAGCTCATTTGGGTCACTGTCCTTTGGGGACACATCCATCTGGGCCCTGCTGTTTCCCCTTGGTGAGTCAAGCTGCAGGGCCATTGCAGCAGAAGGTGCAGGAGGTAGAAGCTGGAAAGGGCTCAAAAGAAGACAATTCCCTCTGGGATTGGGGCACACTTTGCTATTAATTGTTTTGCTTTGATTTTCTTGTACACCTCAACTTTGTATCACCCACCCTCCTTTGAGAATGATGCGTGCTGCAATCATTCCCCATGGTTAAATTTGAAATTACTGCAGAGAGAGTTACCTTGCAGAAGCAGGCTGTTCAGGACTGCTCTGCATGGCCTGTGGAATAATGACTCTGCCTGTCCATTCCTATGAGTTCTTGAAACAATAAATCTCTTCTCAGTCTGT
This sequence comes from Columba livia, assembly GCF_036013475.1. Taxonomy (NCBI): domain Eukaryota; kingdom Metazoa; phylum Chordata; class Aves; order Columbiformes; family Columbidae; genus Columba; species Columba livia. Next base: position 64,908,434 of record NC_088604.1, read on the forward strand.
TGAATCATAACTCATGATTAGTACAGCTCTAATTACAACAGGGAAGAAAGTACTTCTTTGTTAAGCTTTGGTCATGGTGACATTTCTAGAGGCTATAAACAGAAATATGTGAAGTTTGAATAACACCTACTGATCATTTCTTATATATGTAAGTGGCAGGAGGAGGGGCCCATATTGCTGGAGAAACATTTTTGCCAAATAAAACATGATGAAGTCCTTCTTGGCATGCGGAGAACTCCATTGCTATATTAAAAAAAATAAAAAAACATAGATTTTGCATATTTCGTGATTCTGACAAGTTAGAATAAATATACTTTATTATTAATAATAATAAAAATGCACATTTAGATAGCTCTTTTAATCTTCAAAGGACTTGATAAATGCTAGTTTGTTAACTAATCCTTGTGACATCCTTGGGAGGTGGAGAATTATTATCCACATATTAGAGGTATATAATGGTGTTCAGTGTACCAATATCCAGTAACTTTTAAACAGTGCATGGAAGTCTGATAGACAGCCTTTATCGCTATATATGTGGAATACCACTGACATAAATGGATATAACATTAGCAATTTCTAATATGAAAACAGAGTGAATATATCACTTATGTCTCTAATCCATTTTCTCAGAAAATAGTCATTATCATTTAATTGTGCACGAGGTAACAGTCAGGGAACCCAGCAGTGATGGTGACGGGGATACTGGGGTACAAGGCGCTAAGCTCACTTGTACCTGTGAGTGAAAGAGACTGGTTCCCACCCCAGATATTTTGCAGTTCAAGTCTATGGTAGGAGACAATAGATGGATACAACCAAGAGACAGAGACATCACGAGGTTACAGTGAGAGGATTACAATTACTATAAGAAGTGGTGGTCATAGCACACCAGCTGTTAAACCATTCTCAGATAATTTTTTAGCCATCGCAACAGTGAAAGAAGGAGAATGATTTGAAGGAGGATGACAAAGTGGCTGGGCAGACTTCCCTAAGGTCCTCGCCACATATGAAGGCAGAGGCATGGGGAAAATGCCTTCATAAGCAAATGGGGTGAAAAGTATTTCACCTTTAGTAAAAATGAGGTTAGAGCTAAGGATTCTAATTTACCATATGAAATCATGAGGGATGAGACAGCGATAAGCCCGGAAGAGAGAAACTGAAGTGAATTTGGGTCTGAAGTGAAATGCAAGGTATGGGCACGCAGTGACAGTGAAGTGAGGTGACAGGAGTGAAGTGCCAAGACAGAAGATGACAGCTGTGTTTTGATTGAGCTGTTTGGTGGAAGCTGTTGGAGTTCTAAGGCTGTAAGCGCATCTGTTTTTCAAAGTCTTAGATGAAACCCCAGTCTATCTTGGCTATTCTACGGGAGGCTGTGAGGACAGTCTTCTGACCCTGACTTTCTGTGGCCTCCATGAGAGACATGGACCCCAGCTCTGTGCTTTGCAGCTGTTTCAGTCCTGTGCATGAGCGACTTGCACTCTTGCTTGGTGTTCAGCTAAAACACTCTCTGCGTTTGCATATGTGCCTTAAGACCCAGTTGAAACACAGAGAGGGAGAGAAGCTTTACACGCCACATTCGCCTCTGATTAATCTGGCCTTTGAAAAAGGCAGTAACCCTAATTTGTGTGTTATTTCCAGTGTGAGCATTAGGGCTTTGATCAAGCAATTCATGTACTTGATAGGAGTCTTTCCATTGCCTGCAGTGGGCTTTGGATTGGAACCATAATCCGGATGTCTCACATGCATGTACATCCTTAATTAAAATTTTCTAAATTGCTGTTACATAATGAGGATCCCAAACCTCCTGTGAAGTGTTTCCAGTTAAGCCAGTGAAAAAAAAAGAAAAGCACTCAGTACCTTACCATCACAGTTAACATGAAGTACAGCAATTCTCTGTACTGAGTATTAAGAAGGCAGGTGAATATCGGTACATTGAGAACACTAAGTGAATGTCCTGACTTTTGAATGCTTGTGATTTATAAAGAAAACAGCTTTACTGTAATTTTACCATATAACACACATATATACATATATACACACTCAAGAAACTTAGGATCAGCTTTAAAAATAGGCTTAGAATGAAAATAATGAATCAACCTTAAATATAGCAAGTGCTTCTCCTGTAATTATATTCATTCAGTTTGCCAGGCATATTTTAAAAAATATATTAGATTGCTACACCTTTTTACTAAGCAGCAATGCATCTTGTGAGAGATGTCTGTCATTAGCCATGGAACCTTTTTACCCTGACCTATATGAAAAAGCTGAAGGAGACCTCAATCAAACCCCCTCTGTTGTGCAGTAAAAGCAGTCATTCCAGATTTTAACTGATTTTATTTATTTATTTTATTTTTTTTTTTCAGCAGGAAATACCAATCTGGTATCTTAGAATTGCTCTGACTTGGATTTATATGACCTGCTTTCTATTCCTGGTTCTGCCTCTGAATGACCTTATGAAAGTCATTTTTATCTACTATTGTTTTTAAATGGGCAGAAAAATGTTTCCTAGCAGAACTGGCCAAACATAGGCACTTTTCCATTATCTCACCTAAAAAACCCATCCATGAAGACGATACACACTTGTACACATACAAATGCCACTCAAGTGTTTGCCTCAAATAAGCTGCTCTGCCCCTTTCCCTCATGCTCTCTCTCTCTTTTGTTCTTTATAGCATGAGGGAGTCACAGTGGAGTGCCTAAATAATGTTCTTGAAATATACATAACTTGAAAAGCCTAATTACATATACACATTTCTGCTCCAGTAGGCTGAGGTGATTTCTGAAAGCAAATACAGTCTGGACCAAAGTGAGCTCCCAAAATACTGATGGGCTTACTGTACTGCTACATCCAATACATGATAAATATTTTTTGGAAAACTGCCTTCCTCTTTAGTGGCAGAACCGTCAGACAACAGTTCATACATAGCAACACAAAGTCATAACTTGGGAGATAATCTTTTATACGCTCCTAACCATATGCTCTGAAATCCTACATTTAAAAGGGTTTAGAAACACACAATACCCCAAACCATCAAATAAGCAGTAAAAGTTACATGCAGAGCCAGACACAAAACCAGAATGAAAAAGATTTTTTGTTATTCTCCTCTGTATTACCATAAATGACATGCTATATTTAATTTTACGGTGCCCCTGGACAAATCATCAAATACTTTAATAACTACACAAACATTAATATTTAAATACAAGAGATCCCCTCAGTTACTGAATAATCATAACTCTGGATTGATAGGGTACTAAATGGAAAAATCTTGTTTAGACAGTTGTAAGAGGGGGGAGGGTGTTTAATGAAACAAGTTTGATGGTCTTGTCATCATAAAACTGATAGATATTTGGCACAATTTATATCTTTGCTGAAAAGAAGTTTGAGAAATGGTACAATTGTGGTGAAGATTAATTTTCCCTTCTTCTGCTGTGGGAACACAGTCCTTTAGGTCATTAGCAGGAATGTGTGACATAGATTGCACTTTACCCATGCAAGCCCTGTGCTGACTCTTAGAAAATGCACGTGTTAAATAGCTGCAGCTTCTATACTTGTGGGATGGGCTGCCCAACTGTCATCACAGCTGTCCAGGCTCATTCGATGAGAGTGAGGAATATAGACGGTGGAACAGGCAGCATGAGGAGTTCTGACTGTCAGTGTTTCTTAGACCTGCCCACCCATTCTACCCACTGTTCTCAGTGGGACTCTTTTTTTTAAATCCAGATTTTGTACCGGCACTTCAGCCACTCTCCCAATTAAATATTCTACTTAATAATGGAAGTTTGACTACCAAAACACAATAAGAACTGCAAATTGTGAGATATTTCTTAACTCTTCAGCACACACAGACACACACAAAAAAAAAGACGACTGAGAGACTCACTGACATCAAACTCAGTGACATAAACATCTAAACTGGAAGTCTGAAACTTTTAGGTTGCCAGATCTGGGACTATGTTCCTGCATGTGTACTAGGTGTCAGAAGCACACATGCCACTTAACTGATGATAACATTTGGTCATTACTGGACAAAGGGTATACTCTTATTTGTGTCATAGCATATTATGCTTGGGTGCCACAGCATTTGTAGCTCAGTGCAATGCTTATGGATGGGGTAGTGGGCTGCTTTCTCTGACCGATTCCTTATACTGTTTGACCTCATGCCCATTTTCAGGAGAGTCTGTCTCTGTGACTCGTAACATTTTCTTTTCCATTTTGGGCCACCTGCTCAGACTCTGCACTTTTCAGATTTCCTTCTTCTGTGCATTCAAGCTCCATGGAGATAGTATAGCTCTGGCTGTATTGTGCTTCTCAACTGGGAAATACCCCTTTGAGGGAAGTTCAGGAGAAAACATGTATGCCTTTACATTCTAGCTTCAAGGGAACAGAGAGGGGAACAGGCACAGAGACATAAGGCCTCTGAATTATAGGTCATGGCCTGTGGGATGGTAGACCCTAGAAGCAATACCATTAGAGTACTCCTCCAGATGTGGACAGCTGACAAACCTAATAATGAAGGCTGCACCCAGGCCACTTACGATGAACTAATTAAATCTCTTGCTCCATTTCAAAAAGGAAGTGTGGGAGAATCCAGAGCTGTCTCTATATCACCTACCTAGTGCCCTGTAGAGCTTGTACAATGGCAGGAAAAGTTAACTGAAGAAAAAGACAACAGGGCAAAACAAAAGGACTAAGACTGGTGGAAGTTTCTGTGCTAGGAAAAAACGGGTGTTGTCACCACATCCTGATGAAAACCAAAATACCCTGGAAACTCCAAAGCTACAGACCTAGAATCAGAGCAAAGAAGGTTGAAACAGCAGAAGTTAGCATGATCACTGCTTCATAGAGCTGAGCAAATCTTTAAATAAGTAATCAATTATTTCTGTCTCAGCTTCATATATTCAATCATAATTTATCATTCAGTTCTTGTAACTTCATTTATTTTTTTTTCCTTTTCCTTGTTCTAAGATAGCAATAAAAGAAGAAGTTGAAACTGAGTTCTTGATATCAAGAAAAGGTTTGATTACTGCCTGACACTGACTTGGGCTTGGGCTGCCTCCACCTCTGCTGCTGTAGTAGCAATGCATGTTCCCTTGAGAGGACAGATTTAGCCACTGAGCGCAACCTCTTTTTCAGGAGAAGAAAATGTAAAGAGACAGCAGTTTCTAGCAATAAAATAAAAACCAAAACAACATAAAACATTTCTCTCACACTCATTTCTTTCTCCCTTGTTTCAGCTTTTATTGAAATAGACAACCCAGGCCCATCGATGAGATTTTGAGCTATTCATTATTATCTGTAGTGCTTGACAGAAAAGCTATTTTTCACTTACATGTGAACAAGAGAAAACACATTTTCACCTTTTTACTTCACTCCAAAAATCTACCTGAAACATGGCTAGAAACTAGAAATACATTATTTTAGATGAATCTCATTTGAAGACATTGAAACATTTGTGAGGAATGAAATTCTACAAAACTGTATTACTTCATGATAAAATTGTGAATGCAATGTACTGGAATGAGTAATTGAACTCCACAAATTGCAGTGTGATTTCTTCCTTCCCTTGTATGTGCATGGGTGTTCGTGTTTTTGTATAGAGAGCAACAGAAAGGTATTATAAAAAGATGTTTTAGTGAAGTATTTCAATTTATTATTAACAAAGTTTTGGAGATGCACATGTATTTTTCTCATTTCTCAGCATCTTGTCTCCAATAAATCTTCAAAGTCCCACAATTTGAAGGTTAGAGTGGCTTTTCCATATCACTTTACTGCATTAATTGCTTCCCATTCCTTGACAGAAACAGAGATAAGCAACTATTTTGTGAAATGGTATTTTGGTCAGCTGGCATAATTTCTGGGGCTAGACATAGTCCCAAGGTATATTGGAAGCATGAATGAATCCTATGTGGACTAGAAATCATAAATGGATGTGCTGAAGAAGTCGTCTGTTCATGAATAACGCAGCTCACAACAGAGACACTACCTTTTTTGAGCCTTCTGTGAAATAAAAGGTACAGATGGTTGTCTATGTGCATAACATCAGTGATGCCCAAAGCAAAGACATTGCAAATATTTTACAGAGCTGTTATCACCAAATATGTACTCAGGATACAGAAAGGCAGAAATTCACCTTAGAGTTATGGAAGGCGGTTTGCCACTCTGTTGCCTGTTTGTTGCCATAACCACTCAGAAATCACAGGTTATTTTTCTACTTTTCTTTTTTCCTTTACTTTTTCTGGATTTAACTTAGGATATCACTTGACTCTGATGAAGTTATATTTAACTTTGCAAATATTAAATTAATTACTGGAAACCATCTTACACAAACTGCATGTGCAGTCAAAGAGTTTGGAAAAAGCCACTGTGGAGAGCAAAATTAGTTGGCATATGCAGTGGTTGAAATCTTGCCTCTGTAATGATGCTGTACATAACTATTTGGCCTCGTGGATTTAGCATCTTAGGTGGGATTCAGGGACACAACATGTAGACTGGTTGTGCTTAGCTAGGATACCTTCCCAACTCAACTTGTAAACTATGGCTCTTTCCTCTGAAAGTCTGTGATATTACAGAAGATAGTAACCAAAGGTTTTTTTTTGTTTGTTTGTTTATTTGTTTGTTTTTCTTCACAGAAGGAACAAACTTCATGAAGATAACTAGTTGCTGAAGGGTCAAGAAGCCAGTGCATACATTTGTTTCACTGTAAGACAAAGGCCTGACACCCTGCAGGCTAAACTAACATCTTCAGATGTTTCCGTGGATGCTCCAGCAGCTGCTGTTCTTGCAAGAGTCCCTCTTTAAACTGCTGCAGCCCTTCTCATCTTGTGCTCCTGTTTGTTTTCCTGACTGGCATTGTCTTTTAACAACAGTAAAGTATTTTACTGAGATGTGGTTTATCTTGATTTAATTTCCTTCAATGTTTTTTCAGCACTATTCTCTATTAAGCTAGATGTATGTGTTTGCACGCTAAATATCCCAAGAACTGGCTGACATAGTTTATCATAAGGTCTTAGAGAACAACTCAGTGTTGATCACACTAGGTCCTACTGAATCAGCTAAGCTTACTCTTATATACCAAAAACATCAAAGACAAAAGAAGAGCCTGGCATGTGCTATAGATCAGGTGCCCATGGTCGAGCTGCTACTTACATTAGGCAACACAGTTACAGATGGTCCCTCATTTCCACCAGCACTGTCACTTGAGTAATAGTGACTTGTCCAGATTCATCTTCAGACAGGCAGGTAGCAAAAAACCCTTTACAGATGCCTATTAAGTAACTTTAGCAAAGGCAAGAACTGGCATCAAAGAAATCAAGAGACAAACTTTTTCAAACAATTGTTACCTAATCAGAAATTTACATTAACCTTCTTCTTCTAGGAATTAACTGCATGATCAGTAAGAGTGTGCTTGCAATAGTATTTATTTGGGACAACACTGAGTTTCCGCATATGCACAATGATGTTATTAAGCTGTGATACACCATCCTTGGGATTTTCTAAAACATCTAAGGAGTTTTGATCCCTTAAAATCAGGGGTTTAATTTTCTTGAAAATGAAAGAGAATTCGAGGTCTGAATCTTTTCCAAATGGCTGATGTAGAGGTTATGATACTTGGTGCAGAAGTCAAAAAAAACCCCAAAACTGGTGATAGTTGGGGAAAGAAACTAATGCTATGGGAATATGTAACAGAGCTCCCCCTATTGGTGGTTGCTTCCTCTCCCATTTTCCCAAGTGAAACATGTTCTTGCCAATTTTCAAAATCCTGTGTCCACTGGGAGTGTTTTCTACAATGTGCTAACTGATTTCCAGGGTAGATCAGTTCATATGACCCAGCTATTGTAAATCCTCACAGCATTTTCAACTGGCTACAAGATTCTCTTTCTCACCTGAATTTTACTGTAACACCACTTAAAGCTGTTGAGGAGATGATGGTACGCTCAGTTGCACTGCTGGCAATATTTCACTGGTGGGTGAAGAGATTCCTGTAAATATCTTGTAGAGTTATTTCAGACCCTTTGGGATGGAAAGCGTTGTAAAAAGGAGAAATTACTATAAAGGACTGGGAAGAAGGAGGGAAAGATATGTTTCTCTTCTTTTAATGAAAGACTTGTTCGCTTTTCCTCATCCTGGAGAAACTGCTGAAGAACAGGGAGGTGTGTGAAAATGCACTTTCCCCTCCTGTAAGACTGCCAAAGTCAGCAAGACCTTCAGTGGCCTGCAGTGGAAGTGTTGATTACTCAGGTTAATAGCTGCTTGGGGGCTGTTTTGAACCTTATTTTTTGACATAAGCTTTATTTTTCTAAAATGCTGGATAAGGAGACCATTTATAATTAGCTCCTTTACAGGCCAATGTCATCTTTTGGTCTTTTTATTTTTTTTTTAAATTTCCTCCTCCCCTTCTATGAACAAGTTTTTCCAAAGCCTTCACCACACTCAGAAAAGGGAAACACCTTTAAATTTAAATGAAGTGGCTGTGTTACAACATACTATGTGAGCACATAAGGTGAAAAATCTGAGAGGTATGTAGTTGTAAGTGAAACTAGAAGGCACTTCCACTGGCCATGCCCTTAGGATAAGCTGTAGTAGGGCGAGGTTTCGTGCTTTAGCTGAGCTGATCTACAGCTCGCTGCTGCCAAGAGGGAAAATCCTGCTGCTTTCCTCCCTGCTCCCACTCCTTGTTCTGTTCCCTCTCAGTTGCCCCTGCTGCACCCATCTGTCCTGTCAGCAAGCCATCCAGCTCACAAAAGTGGCAGAAAACTAACCCAGAAGAAAAAAATGGAGTGTAGTGACCTGAACCGATTAAGTATTCTGTTGACTGGAAAGTGCTAGTGCAGTGGAGAGGATGCAACTACACGCCAGAAATGGGGGTGAGGAAACGGGGGATAGGACTGTGTCTTTTAGCATGAGAAAAACTGCCAGACTGACATAATAGCTGTATCAAAAGCAGTGGGGTTCTTGCCAGGGCCAGGTGCGCATTACGGCTGTATCCTGACTCCCTATCAGGGTCAGAACCAGGCACTTCCTCTTCCTGCCACTTTGATGCCTGTATTTTCCAGGAAAGCACGCTTGAACGCAAGGGCTAGAAGAGCGACGTGGTGTGCTTCAGCTAGGTCTCTGGTCTGGACACTTGTGGAAACAGGACTTGGAGGCACGTTGTGTGCAGCACTCGCTTCCCAGCAGAGACAGAGCCTAAATGTCTCAGCTTTCACCAGGGCTGCAGGCACTTACAAAGCATGCCAGGCAGCATGAGTAAGAGCTCTATTCCTAAGTGAATTAATTTTAAAAATAATTAACATTCCTATGAAAATTTCTCCAAACTTTCATTTCTGCCAACAAAGAAATTTATCATGGTGAGGTGTTACTGCAAGTGAATCTAAATTGATACCTATAGGTAGTGAGATCATCATCGTTTCACATCTCCATGCTCCAGGTGCTGCAATTGTATCCAGCAGTTTGGATCCTTGTCAATCGCCTTCTTTCACTGCTTGCTGGAAGAGGCTTAAAAGCACTAGTAAACTCAGAACTGTGATCTCTATCAGTTGGGAGCTCATATTTTCAGTATATAACAGCACTGTGTGCTTGTGACAGAGAATCCAAAATCTATAGCTTCTTTGATAGATGCTGATGTTTTCAAAATCTTCAAGTAAAATCCAAACCTGGTGTGCCTTAAGCAGACTGTGGGTGTTGGTTGAGAAGCGCCCTTTCATATTAATACAGAATGCAGATTCCTTTACTGTGTAACTGCACTTCAGCATCCCGTGTCAGGAAGGTGCACACAAGTAAATCCCAGAGCTGCACAGCCTGGAAGGTTCTTTCCAGGAAAGATATTTATTTAGGAACATATAAATAATTTCTGGATTTTAGCGCCAGCTGAACTGACATTAGTGCTGACAGTTTCTGCAGGTAGCTCTCTTTCAAATATGACAAGAATTCAGGCTCTGTCATCACCTCGATCACAAGGAATGCCACCAAACTCTAAGAGACTTTCATCCATGTGCTTCAGGTAATACAACTTTATCCAATATTTTTGATTCTTGATGATTTTTTTCTTGCACCTCTTGCTGTAATGGGCTGAAAATTAATGTGTTTCACTGGTGGATGTGATTTCCTGATCCTTCTGGAGCGCACAGTGACTTTCATCTGTTTTAATAGCTGCTGTAAACATGCAGGCAAAGCAACGGTGTACTATGAATATAGAAAAATAATCAAATCATCTGGTTTTGATGAAGGTGTGTAAAACTCTAAAGCACACTAAAAAACACGAACCAAAGTTTATTGAAAATATAAAGCAGCTTGTCCTCAGCAAATTTATGATTTACATCAGATTTAAATGTACCATAATACACTTGGGTCAGCTTGAGAGAGTTGGCTTTGAATGTCTGTAATAATATGTAAGGTGCAGAAAAAATGTGCATTTGTAGCAAATATGCTCTGATGGAACAGCAGCAATAACGAGCTCAGACCTTTGAGCTCCTGGTGACATGAGAAGGATCCTAGAGGCTTAAAGATCAGCAGACAGATGGCCCATTTTCCAAGACAGGTAACACGGATGCCTCTGAAAATCTTGTGGAGAAAGGTGGTATTTGTTGCAGGGGGCAAATCCTCCTCCAGCTGGAGAGCTCCTATGGCTGCGGAGAAACTGCCTTTGTTGCTATGTTCATTTGCAGGGGGCTGTAGCTCTTCATGCAAGCCTAGCCTATAAATATCCCTGGGATGGGGCATAGTCCTGCACCCCAGACCAAAAATAAAGGAGACTTTCCTGTGGACATAAGAATACAAGAATCATCATGCTGACTCAGATCTCTCTGTCCCAGTGACCTACCTCAGGCAGTGGCCATTACCATTAGCTCAAAGGAAGGTGTCAAAGCTGAAGGAATTCACCTTCATAGTTAACACTGGATTAAAACTAGAAGCAAATTTTCATTTGCTTTGTAAAGTTGTTATTATCTCTGACTATGACAACTTTTGATAGTTTAGTCTCAATGCTAAACTTGATAAATTCTTGGCATCAGGGACTTTCAGGAGCGAAAGGCTTCCACTAGATAATTACCAGTTACATGACACCATTTTCTCATTAGCTTTGAGTTTCTCACCTCTGAACTTCATTGCATGTCATTTTGTTCTTGCGTCATGATATGGTAAGAACAGAAATTCCTGACCTACTTTTTCTATTCATCATTTTGTATCATGTAATCCTCTCCCCTCTTATTTGTCCAATTACTTGCTTAAGAACTCCTCCATCTACTCGGTTTCTCATCAGTTACTTTCCTTAAAACCACAGCAGTTATTTTTTTGGTGACTAAATTGTATGCTACAGACAGGCAGAGAAGCAACTGAGGTGCCCACAGCTCTTCGCAGAGGCAGGGAACTGATTCTATGATGTAACTTTTTGTCTTGTGTACTCTTCTAATAATGGTTCGTTGAGCGGAAGTCCTTGTTGATCCCAGGTCTACAAGATGTCCTGGTCCTGTTCTGAGTGGGTACCTCCCATGAGAGCACAAAGTCTGCAATTATATTTTGACACGGGACTGGCCAAGAAGGGAAGAATTCTGTGCCTTCTTGCATGACTTCATACAGAAGCACCATATGCAATGTAGCCCTGCCAAAATAATGAAGACACATTGACCATTTAATACTAAATAAGATCCCTCAAATTACGCCTTTTTTCTTTTTTTTTCCCCTAAAACAAAGAAAAGAGCACATTTGTAAGAAAAGTTTTTACTATAAGCCAAAATGTTTTTCCTGTCTCCAAAACACTTATCTAAGAGGAGTGAAGTAATGACACTGAACTTTTGTCTGTTGAAGATAAAAATCACAAACTGCGTGGCTAGAACACCGGTTTTCAGTTAGTCCATTCAGTGGAGCTTGGCTACTCGGAGCCTTACCGCTTTCTCTGTTATGTGACACTGAAGTGGAAGCGCTGCGCGCTGAAGATTCAGGGCAGTGTAAGAGAGAACAGAATTAGGCCCTCATGAAATCTTAATGCACTGTGAAGCTTTCCAGCTCACATACATACCCCTGTGAGACTGGGAAAAGCCTAGTTCAAAAAATGACTAGCAACGGGAGGATATGGTTCAGTTCTGCTGTGATCTAATGAAAGATGAACCAAGCTTCTTAGAAGCCTCATAGGATTTTTACCTCAATTGTTAGAGACAGGTATGTAGATGGTATACCTAAGCTGAACAAAAAAGGGAGGAAGAGAAAGGTCTGGAATTAATTAAATGCCTTCTCTCAGAATAGCCCCATAAAACTCTTGTCTGAATAAAGTCCCTACAAATAAGGCGCAAACAAAAAAGCCTGCCTACTAAACAACAAAAATTAAGTTAAACAAAAGGTGTTCTAAGGATGGCACCCTGTGAGTGAGAGAATTTCCATGAGCTTTTGGCTTAGTTGGCTGACAGCCTTTTCTGAATGGCAAATGCTTCAAGGCTCAGTTTTCAGGACAGGTCGTTAGTTGCCCAAATCGACTGAGTGCTCCCAGAGGTTGTCTGAGTGTGTGGTTAAGGGCTTGCTGCTCAGACAGGCTATACAGAAACACTCAGAGGACCTTGTGTGCTCTGCCAGATCCTCCTGATTTATTCAAATGAATAAGCGCCAGGCCCAGACTATGCTTTTCAGACAGTACTCATTTGTAGGTCATTCTGCACATCCCTCTTTCCTTACAACCACCAAACAAATTAATATTAGCATAGATATGCAAGACGGTTGCTTCTGTTAAAAGCTGAGCACTAAGTGTTGAGAGGGCTTTCAGATGTAACCTTAGAAAATCAGGGTCCAGTCCTGACGGCTTTTTAGGAAGGGACAATCTTGAGTCTGGATGGTATTACTGGCTGGGAAATACGATACTGACTGTGCAAATACAATAAGATTGAATCTCATGTTTAAGCTGGTGGACATGACAGGAAGGGATTACACCATCATTTCTCCATGTAATGACCACATTATAAAGGGTGGAACACAGATGAGTTGGGCTTGGGCCAGTGGCTGCTCCAGGAACTGCCTACTGATGTGCAGAAAGGATGGGGCATGTTCGACAATCAGTTTTTAGTGCTTTGAAGTTAACCATTACATGTAGTCACACTGCATATGTTTCTGTCAGCAGTGTACAGGTAATGAAACACAAGTGTGTCAGGTTTCTCTGTCTCCCATATGCATTATCTTCCCCTCGGTCCGAGTGGAAGTGAACCAAAAAGTAGTCATGAGATGAACTGATTTCCTCCATAGGCTTGATTTCAACTTCCTAAATTAACCTAATATCCAAGTTGCTTTGCCTTCACTGTTACTGTAACTTAATTATTTTAGCTAATTCTGGCTAGCTTACAATGACAGGAACATGGATTCTTGTTTAATGACTGTGATAAGCATCCCTACTATATATATTTTTTAACTGCAGTTTGGTTGCTTACCAGCTCTGAACAGGGCCCTGGTTATTTGATCCTGGCTAACATTATTTTTCCAGTGACAAAAAGAGACCAACCACATGTGACTTCCCAAGTACCAATACAAACTGGCAGTCAACTGACTGGACATACAAAAGCTTTTATGCAGGCAAATTCTGAATTACCCCACAATTATTTACTTCTGTTGGCCACAGCAGATATTGGCTGCTAGCCACACTGGCTTCTAGTTGGCTTTGAGAAGTCCTGACCTCCACAGCTGTTTCCTCCTGTGAAAGGATGGCCATATCCCCACCTGAAAGAACTGAGTGAGTCTGAATGGAGCTGATAACTTCTTTTTTTTTTCTGAGCTGGATAAGGACGGTGCTTGGTCACATGGATTTGGGAGAGCTCTGAATCAGCAAACCCTCAACAGCCGAGCGTTCTGTGGCAGAAGCAGGAACCAAGAGTTAAACATGGCAAGTAGGAAGACAGATATCTCAGGAGACAAGCAGTCATTTCTTCTCTAAAAGTGGCACGATATCCAAGGAAGGAATCTAGGAAGAATTTTGTCTTGCCTCCATATGCACTAAGTGAGGCATAGGTATGAAATATCCACAATGAGAAGCTAAACAGCATCTTGTGGTGAGAAATGTCACCTCTGGATGAGTGTGCTGGTGACAAGGAGAAATTCACAGAGAAATGTTTAAAGTGAAAACTGCTCTCGAAGAAGGACTGACCCACCGCCATGCATCCAGCTCCCTATTCTCTGTGATGGTGCTCACAGGAGTCACTAGAAGAGACTGCTTTAAACCAGCCAGTGAATGCTAGACCATGCGTCTGCTGCTCCAGGATAGCCAGACGTCCACAATCTTCTGGGTAGCTCCATGCCACAGGTCACTTCCCAATTGTCAGTATCCTCCAGCTGCGCTCATTTCACAGGCTCCTCTATGAAATTGCTGCAATAAAGGACTGGGCGCTAGAACTGCAGATGCTCTTGGCATTTGAAAGAAGCATCTGCAACATTTGATTTTCTTTTGCTTCCTTCTGCTTCTCTACCCTGTTATCCCTGGACCCTGTTTCTACCTCTTTCTTGGTCCTGTCCCTGTACCAGCTGCTTTGGACAAAATGTTCCGATTGTCACTGAAACCCCTCTGCTCATACGCTGAACATCTCTGCATGAGCAGACCTCATTATCATGTGGCAAGAGGTCATTTACATATGCAAATCAGGTTAATGAGAGCAGAACTGTAAAAGGCTTCATTCCAGAGGCATTTGCATATCTAGCTTTAGAAATATTTGAGTGCTCTGCCCCTAGCTGTGCAAGCAGGACACAGAAGCCCTGGCAGTATGTCTTCAGTGGTGATTATACCCGCAGACAGCTGCCATCCTGGTTTGCAACAGCTTCTGTCTGAGGTACTGGCTCGTTTGAACACAGAGGGTAGTTGTGTAATGTGCGCTTCTGCACCAGACTACTAAGAGGCAGTTAAGCCTTGGCCCTTATTGGGACAACATGTGGGCTTCTGACAGGTAGATACATGCAATTTAGCATGAAGAATACAATCTCCTATGGTGCTGTCACTAATGCACGCCTGGTGTATGATGAATGAGGAAAACAATGCAGGTATCAGGCACGGCTCTCTAGGGAGAATATATTCTGTGTGACATGGCACTACACAAAATACCATATTTATTCTCTAACTAACTGGGCATTTAGCCCCCCAGACTACAAGCAGGGCTCTCTTTTGGATATTTGCAAATCATCCATGAGAGAGCCCCAGTTCCCTCCTCTGCCATGGACAGAATACGCAGCCCCCGTCCCTCTCTTAGACAGGTTCTGGACAACCATGTTTGGTGCCTTCAGAGTGTCTAATAGTGAAGCACATTTCCACAAAGAGTTCCTTAGAAGAAGCATCTCTTGTGGATCCTTTTTTTTTTTTTTCAGCTCTTCTGTTTTCAGGAAGAAATATGAGCGCTTTTTCACTTTAGAGGTTTCTCAGGTATTGCTGTCTGTCAGGGACTTCCGTGCCTCGTTCTAGAGAGAAAAGGCAATTACCTCATAACTTCTGAGAAAAGCTACTGATTTTTCCTTTGCTCCTGCCCAGTCCTCATGACTAAACTAAGCACATTTCTGGCACATCCCAATGGCTAATTTCATCAAAGACACTCCTTCTTGAAGGAGGAGGTTCTCTGCCGTGACGCACACTACTATAACCTTCTACACAGCTGCCAGGCAAATGCCAGGTGGGTTGCCTCAGAGTATGTGACACAACTCTTATCCCCTGTAAACAGAGGGAGGCTCTTCTAAGTTCTCCAGAGCAAGTTATTGCTGTCCCTGTGTCCTCAATCAGTAGGCAGAGCTCTGCACATCTTGCAGCTGGACAAATGCAGTGGCAATTCAATGTGCTTGGTGTATGGTTTTGGTGATGACCCTGTATCTATTAGGCTGGAATGAGTAGGGATCTTTGCCAACCCCCAAAGCACAGGATCTAAAGCAAACTGCCTCATTCATGGCCACATTTTATCTCTGCCTCCACTTATTCTTGAGGACTTCTGTCCTCATACCATGTTCACATGCAGATCACAGAGAATAATGTATCATAATTCAAATAACCATGTCCAGCAGTTCAACAGTATGTCCAGTCTCATGTGCTACTGTCCATGGATTTTCTCTCATTTGGCCTTGCACTTCTAACTCTACTGCATCAGCGTGGGCCAAACTCTGCTGCAGTAGCTCCTTGGAGTCATTCCTGTATTGCAACACATTGCCTGTAGCGATTCTCAGCAGCTCTACTATGACAAGCAAGATGAATTATTTGTGCCTATAGGAGCAAGAATTGCACTTACACTTTTGTCTACATTTCCTGGGACTGAGCTGTTTCCTCCTCTCAGCTGATGGCTACCACAAAAGACTGCTTCTGTCCATATGCGGTACACAGACACATGGCATTTGCTGGCTTTATGACACATCAGTGGGTAGATACCACCAGCTGCTTTTTGCACTGAAGGCAAGATTCTCCCACCATGGAATGAAGCACAAATTTGCCAGTGTGCCTGAAAGACTGGATACCTGTTAAGGCCTATGCCATGCACCCTATGTGCTCATGTGTTGGAGGTATAGCCACACTCTTGAGCAACCTTTCCTATTGACAGTGCAGCTAGATATGGCCAGGACTTCATCAGTGCCAGCTCATAGTTTCCGGGCTGTGCCCCCAAATTGTCAGCTTTGGAAACTGATCTCTCAGAAAAGGATTCCATCACTTCAGAACAGAACTGTCCTCCTCTGTTCAACAAACTCTGCTACCAGTCTGCTTTTGCTAAGAGAGGAGAAAAGTGAAATACAAATTGCTAAAATAAATACCTATGGGAATAATGAAAGTTGATTTTTTTTTTCCATGTTTGAATTCTGCTTTTCAACTATGAACATTCAAATTTAAGTACCTCAGACTTTCTGTCTTTGTTGTTTCTGGAGGTGTATCTTTGTTTCAGTGAATATTCCCCTTCCATTATGCTCATGTTTAAAGCTCCTCACGCAGAATACAATTCACCTCCTTGTGTAGCATGAGATCAGAAGCCAGAGATTCTGTTTAGTAAACGACAGCTAAGGAGGTGTTCTGTTTTACATAAGCAATAGCCTAAAAGCAGCCAAACCAGAAGGGCAAAGAAAACTTAATCATTGCTAGGAAAAGGGAGCAGCCCTCTCATTATCATTCACTGGTTGGAAATATAAATTGATTCTTTAAAGTATTAATAATAACAGTTTTTCACTTGCCCACTTTTCAGGTTGATAATATATCCTCCATATTTTGCTTAAAATCCAGCCCTTCCCATCTTAGGAGCACTGAACTGATTTTATTGCCAATTCTGAAAAGTGTTAACAGGAGTAAATCACCCCTCACATTACTGCTGTTGTTCCCTTGCCCTGAGCCAAATTCACTGCTAAGCACCTCTGACCACACAGCTCATATAAATGTTCATAATAGAGGAAGCATCTCACATCTGCTTATTCTCACACAATTAGAAAAAAACACCTTACAAAAAGCTATGTCACCGTAGTTTTTGATATATATACATAAAGTGTGGTTATAGCTTACTTTTTCATGCCATATGCTCAGTATTCAGCAGAAAAATTAAAGTCAGATATGCAGATGCCAAAAAAGTGCATAACATAAAAAAAAAAAAAGAGGGAAACTAAAGCCATTTGGCGGTGTCAGTTTTCATTGTGCCCTACTTTGTGGGAGAGCTTTTGAACTCTGGTATGGAGGAGCTTTATTAGAAACCAATTCTCCTCAGTGACCTCTGGAGGCCTAGTCCTATACAAGAGCAAGCCAGGTGTCAAAATGAAAGGGGGAAACTCATTACACAGAGGTGTATTTCTGAGGTATGAGCCAAACAGTGAATTGCAGTAAGGAGAATTGCTACCGATGAGCCTAAAATATTCCTGCAAGAAATGAAAGACATTTCTTATTTTTTTCCATCTTGTGTATTTATCTCTCCTATTTTATTTGAAATTTGTAGCATCTCCCTTGTTTTTGTTCTTGCCTCTCTTATGATATACTGTTCCTTTTCTTCCTTAACCTTTTGCTCTTCTGATGTCCCCTATTTCTCCTTCCTAATTCTCATCTCATTATAGTCCTTCTCTGTGTTCTGTGTTCCTCTTTTCCTTAGCTTATTTCACTCCTTTCCTTGCTCCCTCTGACTTCGAGTGGCATAAGTGAATATAACAGCTTAGCAATATAACTATGAACTTCCAAGAAAAAAGTGAAATGGCAAATGACTTCGTATTATATTAGCTGGAATTAGTAAGCGCTGTTAAAGAATTTCAGCTCAGCGGAAGTGCCGTCACTTATGTATCTGGAGAGTTGGGAGTTTCATTTCGTTTTCAGTGCTGCACTTCTCTCTGTCTTTGCTGATAGACTGACAAAGCCAAAGCAACCTGGTTGAAAATGAAATGATTTCGACAACTGTGAAATACTGCATGACATAACGGCCAACATAAAGCCATCATTCTCTGTGTTTACATTGGTACTGATTCTTAACAGCATGCTGTTAACTCAGCATAAAGCTCTGCTGCTCTAAAACAATTCAGGTACAAGGACAACTCTTTTACAGCCGATCATGCTCTGTCCCTATAAAGAATTATTATATCAATCTAAACTGGCATGTAAGTTAATGCTCACCCCTCGGCAGCTTAAATTTACATTGTGACCCACAGGCTTATTCATCTCCCACTGCTGAGAATCGTAACCTCATGATCACTACATGCACATCCACACTATCCCAAGAATGAATGAATGCTACAGTGTTGTACATATCATCAAATCCAATTGCTTGTCAATGAACCCAGTATGACATCTGCATGGAGGATTTAAATAAGGAGCATCACATTATGTTGTGTGGTCGATAAAGTGAAAATGCAGGCACTGACGAGGCTTACCATTTGGCCTGCTACCACAGCATCCATCTCTCTGAATAGAAGTTATTTACGCACCCACTGAATTATGGCTTGTATTCGAATATTGGCAAAGCTGCAATGTACAAAAAAATGTAACATCTACAGTATGCTGTGGTTGGATACAGCTCTTGGGGATATCTTGAAAGGGTAATTTCTCCTTCAGGAGGATGTCTGTCAGTCCAGGACTTATTGTGGACCCTTTTCATCTTAGACAAAAAGGTACTACCAAAAACAGTACTCGAGTAGCAAATGTGTTCTTCATCACGTACATGTACAGTGGAAAGGACACCTTTCACAGCACTGGCTAAACAGAACTTCTACTAATTAAAAAAAATCCTGACTTTTATAAAAAAAAAGTAAGGTTCAGCTTTTTTCCCCTTCAGGAAAAGCAAATGAGCTGATGAAGATAATAAATTGCATCACATTGACAAATGAGTTGAATCTGGACACTAAGAAAACTAAGCTCCTTTACGATTTAAGATAACAAAACTGCTCCCAGTATAATGAGATATCCCACATAAAATCAGTGTGAGCACATGGAACAACTGTCTTCTCAGTTAATTTGACAGCAATGGCATGGGCTTTTCCAGCTGGAAAGACATCTCATGCTCTCAAACAAACTGATGATCTACAAGTTCTGCGTGAGAGAAAAAGAAAGCTCTCCTGTTGAAGGCTGCAAATGAGGGAGACAAAGTAAGTTTAAAGGATTCTTGCTACATTTACCTCAAAATTTAGGCTCTGTGTCAAATACTTGTTATCAACTTATAATGATGTAAGTATTTCCATTAAGAAATATTCCAGTGGAAGCAACTTTGGTTAAAAGACAGATAGACCTCAGCAGTACCAGCAGAACAAACCCGTGGCAACATGCCACTGCACAAGCCAGGCATGATGCATATTATAAGAGAGTCCGTCTAGTGTCTTTCCATTGATCAACTCAAAAGGAACTCAGAATACAAATACGGGTCAAGATCTCAAATTTAGGAAGTGAGTGTCTACACAGCATTGGAAAAAACATGTTACTGCATAATCCAGTATTATTTCAGGCTACAGGTTGACTGCAGAGATCAGTTCCCACATCCAGTGCCACTGCAGGCAGCGGAAACTCTTCTATTGACTTTAATACTATAGGCCAGGGGTGTCAAACTCATTTTCACCAGGGGCCACATCAGCCTTGCGGTTGCCTTCAAAGGGACAAATGTAATTTTAGGACCGTATAAATGCAGGAGTTACCTTTGAAGGCAAGCATGAGGCTGATGTGGCTCCTGGTGAAAATGAGTTTGACACCCCCGCTATAGGCTATAAGGTTCCATTAAAAGCTTATTTTCCTCCTCCTTCTCTCTCATCCACAAAATAATTTTTGGCTCACAATATTTCAGGCTCATCCTTCTCTGTTCATCATTTCAAACTGTTGACATTTCTTGTATGAATGTGTGATATAGTAAGCCCTATTAAAGCATACAAAGACAACTTTCAAGTCACACTTGAACATTCTCAAAATTTGGGAGAATTTGGTTTGGTACAGCAGGAAAGCGAACCAAAATGTTTGCTTCTAACCTCCCTATGCCCACAGGTGTCCAAGTATGAGGCCTGAGGGGAATCACATTTCTTCAGGAGACAGGCAGCATAAAGACCAAAGAGTATTTTTCTGTGCTTCTTTAACAATAAGCGAGAACACAATCAAGATTTTGGCTTTTAAAAAATTTGACTGGTTGAATAAGACAGGGCCTTTCTGAAACAGAAGCTAAACGAACTCTCTTCACCTCTCCCTTTTGCTCAATTCTTAAATGAAGTTCACAGCATTACATGTAGCCTACCACTCCTGTTTAAAGCTCAGCTGGTTTAGTACACAGTAAAGATGTATTTCACTGAATAGCGACTTATGTGTTGCACAACGTGCTTATTCCTGGGGTAGACGTAGCCTTTGAGAAAAGAGGCTGCCATGGAAAACTGGAAGACTCACAAGGACTGTGGGCTGCATCTTTGGAAAGCGTTGCCATGGTTGCAATGGAGCAAACCCACCTCTTCCTCTGGTTCTGCCATGGAACTCCGTGCCTGCGACGAGGTGGATGTTACAACCAGCCAAACGAGGGGGCACAAGGGAGTGGGGAACAGGAATACACCCGCAAAGAGATTCAGGCGGTCACTGGATGGGTGGCCCAAACTGTGATGTTGGCAACGCAGCCCCATGAGAAAGGATGGGCACTCCTCCCAAACCGCATGGCCAGCATCTTCTGAAAGGTGAAGAGTACAGGTATGAGTGTGTGTGTAGGTGGGGATGGTTGGCCTCCCTGTGACAAGGTGAGGAATCAGAACTGATAAGACACAGATGAATGTTCTCACGGTAAAAAATAGTAAGGGAAAATTTGCTTAATAGGTATGGAAAGGTACAACAAATATATCTCCATCTCGATGATGGAGAACTAAGACAAAGTAAGCCTCTGTAAACAGTCATCTCTTCCACCTGTAGATTCTGCATGGAAATGTCTGAGAGAAAAAGGGACTGAAAAATTCCTGAAGATCTCTTCCATGGCAAACTGTGAAAAGCTATAACATGCTACAAACAGCTAGAGAAAATGGCCTCTTCCCAGTACAACACAGCCTTCTACTGAGATACTAACCTGTGAAAATAATGAATGACTTATTTTTACAGAAAAGTAATCATCCAGACAGAATCATATACTCAGCTACCAGAACTACACACCCTCAAAGCAACACAATAACAGATACACACCTTGATTTTGCAGAAAAAATTACCATGACTCTGTGTGTGTATCATAATTGCAAGTGCAAATAGTGTAAGCAATAAGTAATAATGCTTATTTGTCTCACTTTTAAATATATTTGAGACATCCAAGGATGATAAGGAGACAACAAGGGCTTGTGAAACCTGCACAAACCTATTTATCCCTGTCTCATATTAAGTATTGCCAGGCTATAAAGAATCAGGGACACAAGTGTCCAGAGAACTAAAATAAAACAATACCAATGATGGTCATAATAATACATTTATGTTTCTTTCCCTTTGGTTCCAGAGCTGCTACATCATACAACGTAAGTTTCTGCTGCAAATAAGAGGACCAGAAACAGACTTTTTTCTTTTCACATGAAAGCCGAAATTCTTACTTGACTTGTGGAGCTGGAGCTTTACAGAATTTCTACCACAGTACAGCAGCATCACAAAAAAAATCACGAAAGCCGACAACACTGTATTATGAAAAGTACATTTATGAAACGAGTGAAAATTGCACAGCAGTGTAAATCACGGCTACACCTTTTTCAGAGAGCCACATGCTCAATGTTGAAAATGGGCAGGACTCCAAGTAAGATATGTACTTGTCAATTAGTGGATGAAATTTAATATGTAAGAGAAGAAACATATTGCACAGAAGATGGCTCATGGAGGGGTAATATCCACACTAAAAAATCTCTCCCATTTCACTGAAATGTAACAGCGAGTGACAGCAGTGACCGTCGGATGGACAGCCTGAGGCTGGGCCACCGGGAACCAGGCAGGCAGGACGCGGAGAGTCCTGCTCAGCTTCCTGAGCTGCCAGGCCGGCCTGGGCAGGATCCCAGTCCCAGCAGGCTCGGGCGGGTTGTGTGGCATTTGAGAGAACACTTGCGTGTTTTCAGAGAGGAACTCACGGCTTGAAAGGGCAGGCACTGCCCCACACCTGCTCCCCAGGGAAGGTCCAAGGGATCCCATTTGAAGGGGGGCTATGTAACGGCGACCGTGGGGGTTCCCGAGCATCCCGAGCCCACTGATGGGCCACCAGTTCAGACCCTCTGTGCGGCACAAAACAAGAGATTTTTCTGTTTTTTCTAAAACCTTCTTAGCAATTGGTTCTGAACCTACAGAGCGTTTCTAATTTCGGGATGCTGAAGACAGTGAAGCGAGGGGAAAAGTCCTGCCCGTGTGGGAGCGGGGAGCCCCTCGAGAGGCTCAGCCAGAGCACCTTCAGCCCCCACTAAGCCCTGACTTTCTGAAGTTGAAGCCCGGCCGTAGGAGGCAGCGTGTCGGCTTTTAACGGACGGAGGCCCATTCCCCGCGGGGATCTGCGCCTTCCCCTCCCGCCCCCGCGGTCAGCCGGCGCGGAGCCCTCCCTTCCGCCCCCCCAGCAGCGCCGCGTCTCGGCCCCGGCGCAATCCAGGCCGGGTTTTGCGTGCAGCCGGGCCCCTGGCCGGCGGCTCCGCGCTCCCCGCTGCAGCCGCGGGAGGCGGGACGGCCGGTGGGCGCGCGGGCGGCCGCCCCTTTCCCCACCCCCCTCCGGGCCTGGGGGCGACCCGCCAGTTCCTCCACCGAGTTGGGGGACTCTGGTTGCGGCCAGGCAGCACCCAGCGGCAGCCAGGGTACGGGCACTATTTTCTGTGTCCGCGTCCCCTCGGAGGCCGCGGTAACGAACAACATTCCTGGTGCGGGGCCGTGTCGCGGCGCTGTGCCCGCGGGCTGTTCCGCCCCCTCCCGCCGTGGCGGGGCCGGGCGGGGTGACCCGGGCTTGGTCGCGTCCCGTGTGTAGCTCCGACGTGTGCGAAGGGACGCGCCGTGGGCTGTTAACGTGTATAACGTACATAACGTACACTGCTTTTCCGAGCAGCGCCAGCAGGCAGGGGGTGGGGGAATCTGCCTGCGATTGCTCCACATGCATCAATAGTTGTCAGTAAAATCAAACTGACGTCATCCTTGGGTAAAAAGATCTCTCTCTTTTGTTCTCATTCCCTCCCACCACTTCTCTCCCCCCCCCCCCCCCGCCTTGAAAAGCAAAAGCAAGAACATTTGCAAAAAATAAAAATAATAAGAATTCCTCTCCCCCACAGTAATTGCAATGCAAAGGGAGATCTTGCATTAAAGATCCTGCCTGGGCTGTGCTAAATTTTAATGAATGCATCAAGCCTTTTGATCTCTCTGAGTCAGTTGGGTTCAGTTGTGCCGGAAGGTTAGTTGCATATCCTGGCTGATCTGAAATTCGATCAGCAGAGGGGGCAAAGAAAAAGAAAAGCATTTTAATGGGAATCAATAGAGGATCACAGGGTCCTGGAAGGAAATAGGTGTTGATTAGAAATGCCTTTATTTTTTTTTTACTCCTCCCTTGTACACGACTTGTTTAAAAATAAATAAACACCAAAAGCAGCGCGGCAGAAACGACAGAGGGCAAGCTGAAAAACAGCTTTCCCAATCACCCGTGTGTTTGTGTTCCAGGGAGGCAGTCAGCAGACCAAGAGTTTGTGCAATGCTTCAAGCTACAGCGCGCAAATTTAAAGCAGCAGGCTCCAAAGGATAACACAGGTTCTCACTGCACTGCGTTTCTGTGCCTGTTTACCAGTGCATTATTAAATCAGAAACACTCAGCCCCCTCCCCTCAAGCCAACTCGCTTGTTCTCCTCCCGCCTTCCACTTTTCCTGCCTGCTGCCGCGCCACCCGGATTCCTGATACCTGACACGGAGGGGCAAACCTGTTTTGTTGCAGTTGCAGGTTTTTATAGCTAAACTTTCTAAGCATGTTTTTCACTGTTTAGGAAATACTGAGCTGGAAGGTTTTGTGTACGTTGCCTGACTTCACGTGAAAAAGAGGGAATTGCAATTGTGTTGAACATTTTTTTGCTCAGAAGGAGGTGAGTCAACTTCCTACACAAAGACTTGAATCACCCGCCCTGCACATTACGATAAAAGCTGGCCTCTCATCCATTCTTGTGCTCGTGCACACACGCACATACAGAAATGGGGATTTCAGTGGAAGAGCGGGGAGAAGAGCCTTCCCTAGAAGGCTGAACGTTCCTGGCAGAACACACTGGCTGTCCTTGTAGAAGGGAGGGCATTGCTGGTCCATGGTGGTCATGTTTTCATCCAAATTGGAAACCTTCCTATCAGTTCAAGTTTCTGATTGAGTTAACCATTTCTTTGGTTGTCGCCCTCTGGCGTGGCTCTCCCCAGCAGCTGTTAAAGGCTCTTCCCCCATAATTCAGAGCTGTTGGTGTTAGTCGTGTTACAGTAGTGTCTACAAGTCCCATGTAGAGCATGAACCATGGTACCTGCTTCATGCTTTTAAAACGGGGAGACAGGGTGGGAGGAACAACAAGCATGGATGGTTTGTTTAGGGCCATAGATGTCTCCTGACTCCTAGGTAGATGTGGGTTGTGTTGTCTCACCATGTGGTGTTTTAACATCCCTATAAATAGGCAGATGAATTCCATCCTGAATAAGAAATGGGAAACACTTCTTATAGTTTTTGCGCAATTTTTATTTTAAAAATGCTTTGGGGCATGTCTTTGGGTGTTCTGGCAAATACTCATCATAATTTCCCTCCATTTTAATTAGCCATTTATTTACTCCACTGTGATATCTGGTCACTGTAAGATCACTTTTTCGTTAGAGGAATGACAGTGAACCATAGGTACCAGAGCCAAGTTTGGCATTGACAGGTGTGTGGGTGGAACCACTGAGGTTGTATAATGTCCTTTCTTTTGCATCTGGCAGGAGACACCAAAAAGGTGATTTTTTCCTGATTGTTTTTTATCTAAGTGTTTGGCCATGTGTTGGTTAATCTTTACTTTGATGGTCTGTGGAGAAAGCTGGTGGAAAGGCAGCGTTAGTTAACATGATAAGTTGAGGACGACTGTTTCATAACAGTATGAGGACTTCTTCTACTATTAGAGGTAATTAATTTATTTTAAAGTGATGACAACAATAACAATTTCTCTTGTTTCTGCAAGACAAACTGCAATAGAATATGGGATATAGTAAGCTGCCATTGTCACTTATTATCCTGCAAACACATGTAAGACAATAGAAAGTAAAGTATCTAATTAACTCTTCTAAGTTTGTGCTCATGGAAGATACTAGATTAATAGCCTAGGAGAATGAAGGGCTTCTTTTATTCTCAGAATAGTTACAATCATAGGATCTTTCCCACACCTTACCTTAGTCTTCACTGCCTCAAACCATTTTCAGGATAGACCACAATTACACCCGGAACCTGCATAGACTTGCGTGCTTAAATTTATTTGTACTAAGAGGCTGTGGAGTCCTGAGAGGCTGTGGAGGCTGAGCTATCTGCTGAGAATGCTAAGAAAGTTGTGAATTATTCAATTTTTATGTGGATACTTTTGAAATACCACTGGAACGTTTCATATAAGCCAACAAACAGTCAGCAGATTACCTGCTTCCATCCTGGCCTAGATTTGATCTATGAATGAATGGCTCTCAAGCCCTTAAAAATGCCCTGGGCAATCCTGTCCTATTATCTCCACCATTGTTTTTCCATCCAGATACCACTGGGATGAGCACAATCAGCAGAGAAAATGAAAATCAAATTGCCTACCAAGAGCTGACCATATGGGGCAGCTGGTTGCTGCTTCCCAGCCCCCTGCCTGATGTCTCTTCCCTGCCTCAGATGATGTGATGCTGAGTGCCAGTCAGTCCCCATCACCCTTCCAAATCTGTTTTTATGCTGCAGACAAGCAAATTTCCTCAGGTTTTATATTTTCCAAGAATGTATCCTCGTTTCCTTCCAGTTTCCTTGGGCCTGTGCAGGCTACAGCCCTTTGTTTGGTGTGCCTGTCCGTTCCAAGCCTCCCCCACCCGGGCCTTCTTCTGCTCTCTTGAATATGAACACTGGGCCTAGAAATAGGGAAAGGAGGCCAAGAGAAAAATGTGTCTCGCTGAGGCTTGCCAGATATCCAAGTTCCATGTGGAGAGATGGAGTTTCAGCTTGTGTGTCTGGCTTGGAGGGCAGTGTAGACCATTAAGCATCCTGATGCCTTGCCCTAGGCAGACAGGACAGCTCTTCATGCCGGCACCTGGAGGGGCTGGGAGGGCTGGAGGAGCGGGAGGTACTGCCGTGTTGAGCCGAGGTGGATCTGGCGGGTTAGTTTTGCTGTCTGTGCCCAGGGATGCGTTTTATGTCACAGGTTAAGAATGAAGATGCTGGGAGGAGGAGAGGTGTCTGCAGTCAAATCCTGTCACCTATCAGGCAGAGGAGCACAGTGCAGCTTTCCTCCTGCCAACGTGTCCCCTTGGAACCTCTGGCCCTTGGGTTTCTGCAGGGTTCTGCAACAGTGACATATGGTACATTATTATTATTTATCCGTTGCTTCATGGCAGTTCACGTGGCTCAGCACAAACTGGATCCTGCTCCGCTTGGCACCATGTAAACTCTGGTGCTGTGTACTGCCACCCGAGGAATTTGAAGTCTCAATAGGTAAGGCAGGCAAGGGCATGAGACAGAGGCACACAGAAAAAAAAACCAACCACCACCAAACAAAGAAACCCATGCCTTGACTTACAGACTGACTGCTATTTGACAGTTCCAGAAGAGAGTGCAGTTTAAAATGCCTGTGTTGCTAGATAAAAACACCCTCGTCCCCCAGGCAAATGAACAAAAATTACCAGAAAAAATTCCGAGGTGTGTCTGCCACGGTACCTTAGCACATCTCGCTGTGCTTCGTGGTTCTCCGTCATTGTTCTCAGACGATGGAGCACACAGGTTGTGTAATACCTCTGACTATTCTGGGACAGCCAGGTTAGCACGTTACTCACAGTGGGGCCAAGGAGGAACTCTGCAGTAGCTTTAGTTGAGAGTGCTTTACTTCTCTTGGTTTCTGTCCTGACTTTCAGTAATCCTTGAATGCCTGAGGACATACATAAATTAATCTGTTTGACGGTTTTGAAAATGCCAATGTTCTAAAGGTTAATTATATTTTTTTACATATTTGTTTCGTCTGTAATTTATTTGGTACAATAGAGCTATATTTTTACAGCATTTTCCATAGAAACACCACCTCATTCTCCTGACTTTGTTGATACGAGGTAGCTAGCAGCATATACTTCCATAAAAGCAAAAAAAGAAAAAAAGAAAAAGAAAAAAAAAGTAAAACCGCTATTACATTAATAGTTTTATTTGACAGTCATAGAGTTAGTGCGGTGGCCAGGCACCTCTCTGTCTGAAATACCGAGTCTCCTGATTTCTCCTGAGCTCCAGTGGGGAAGCTGTGAAATGACAGAAGAGCAATTCCAGATTCTGTGCTGTGAGTGCTTTCCTTTCCCACCGGCTGGCTACATCCATGCGTGTAGAGCTTTTGATTAGATCTGCTGTTTTGCCTATGGCAATCTTCACTGCAAACATCCTTTGTCTATACATCATTTAAGCATCTATACATGATAAGATTGCCACCTTTTATTACAGTAAAAACAGGAGCTTTCATCTCAGTAAGCTTTCCTCCTTCCTCAGCTCTCCAACCACCCCTAGGGGAAGTGAGAAGGACAGGAAAACTTTGAAAAACCTTTCACCTCTTTGTTCTTCTTGGAAGAATGTGGGAACAGGGTTTTTTTGGTGAAGACTAAGGTAGATATTCATAAAAGGGGACTTACCTGGGTGGCATAAAAATGGGGAACTTGGTAAAGCATGTAACTGTAAATACATGCGCATGCAGAGATCACTGTGTTGATAAGGTCACATTTTCCCCTAAAAGAAAAATTGTATCTACGTATCTCTTAACTTACATGCTAGTTTCAGTCTTTTTTCCCCAGTTACTTTTAACACCAAGGTCTTTGAGCATTGCAGTGCACTTTAGCATTAAAAGCTTCCTTTTTCACTATGAACAGATCTCTACTGTAACCAGACAAGTTCCAGTGTGTTCCATGAGAATGCATGTTAAAGTATGGAAAATTTGAAAAGGAAAAGACAGTAGGCATGAATAAGCAAATAAATAACTTAATCACATTTTCTTTAGAATATACAAAATACCTTTACACTGAAGAATCACCTCACTAAAAAAACATGTCTGCTGAAAAAGAAGTATTTTTTATATGAAAGCAGGTGAGGCATCTGCTTGTCTCTGAGTACTTTAAATAGTCAACTCATGCAGTCAGATGGCTTTTATTTACGAATAGACTTTGGACCAGGACTGAAGCATATGTGATACGCATTCCCTTGAAACATACCACTATATGTAGGAACCCAGTAACTGAGCAAACCCACTAATGGGGTTGTGTGTTGGGACAGTCACAGGATCAGGGAGTTTAAATATGGAAATTAGCTCTTAGGCCAGGTACTTCAACTTTGGGCAAGTGCACAATTGTTTGCTACAGCCTGCCTTTGAGTACTTTACCCTCTCATGATTTAAGTTCTTTGTTTGATGAGACTTTTCATTCTCCATTTGAAAATTCCCTGCTAGACTGAATTCTGTGGTTTCTGAGAAACTGTCTGATACTTTGTCCAAATTTTGTTCTTCCCTAGTTTCATTCCGTTACATTCAGCTGTACCACTGCACGTTAGCATCCAAGAAATTCCTCTCCATTCTCTCTGTTCGTCTTTCTTATATTTCTAGACAGTTGTCGTTTTGCCCTTGTCACCTAGATTAATAAATCAATCCCTTTCCTTGTCTCATCAGTTTTGTTGCTCTTCTCTGAAGTCCTTTCCAGCATGCCGATGTCCTTCTGTTATGGAGGTGTCTAGCGGTGGATACAGTACTCAGCAGAAGTCTTCCCAGATGCATAGACAACAATTTTCCTCTTCTGATGTTATTCCCCTGCATACACAACCCAAGATTGCATTGGTCTTTTAAACTAATATATCTCCTTGAGAACTTGTATTCAATTTGTTGTTCACTGCCACCACTAGATATCTTTCTGCACAGATGCTTTCCAAGTTTTGCTTTCTCGTAGACTATCCATGTTTCTGATTATTTTTCCTCAGTGTGTTAGCCTACTTTTTTCCAAGTTGAACCTCAGTTTATTGCCTGCCTACATATCTAACCTTGTTAGTTTCCATTTATATTATTGCTCTCCTCTCCAAGGTTTGCAAGCCTCCTGGTTTATTGTCATTTGTGAATTTCATTAATGTGCTATTTACCTCCTTTTCCAGATCATTAATTGAGATATTAAATAAGGACAGACCAAAAGCATACCGCTACAGCAAACCAGCCCAATATGTCACCTCCCATCATTACCTGCTGCTTACAGTCCTTCGTCTACCTTTTCTCTCCAGGTCACAGGAGTCAGCTTCAAGTCCATTTCAATTAGATTTTTCTAAGAGAGTCATTTCAGTTGTTAAAGTGTTTTATAGGATTCAGCTCCATGACCTTTTCTCCTTTTCCTTCACAGCACAGGTGAGACTGATGCTCCTTCCCTGTGTTTCCACAGATAGCAATAATGAATTAGACAGTGATATGGGGAGAGAAATGGCTGCTTTTGGCTGATTAACCTGGAATGCAAAATTGTCCCTAGTCTTCATATCTTTTTTTTATTTATGCACTTTAAAGTTGTCATAATTTTCCGTCCTTTGTATCCTGATGGGTGAAGCGTTGTTGCTTCGCTCAGGCTCATGTTTGCAAACACCACTCTTATTTCCCTTGTTTACTTTGGTTATCTGTTAAGCACATTGTTTTATGATGATGTGCTCCTCTTTGCAGACTTCATCTAGCTTTGAACATCAGAGGCTGGTCATGTCTCCATTATGTAGATAAAATAAACTTTGTGAAGGTGAATCAGTTCATTTTTATTTTCTGTATTTTTTATGATGAAAAATCACACAATACAGAGTGTTCTTGAAACTGTGTCTCATGTCACTTTCTCTTCACCTCTCATTCAAGCAACGTGACCCAAAGCCCACTTTAGTGGGCAGAGACTCATTCACTTCGGTGAGCTTGGAATCAGGTCCTTCAGCTCCCACTCCTCTGGTGCAATGTTACACCGAGAATTAGAAGAGGCCTTTGCGATGACTTTTGAGGTGCTTTTAGTGTCTGCTGTATCTTGTAGGGTCTCTGGTGACAGCCGTGTTCCCAGCTACTGCTTTGTATTTCACCAGAGATTTGGCCAAATCCAATGTGTGTTGCCAATGATGTTTTGAAGACGAGCTTTTAGCTGTTATTTTAAGGACTGGTGACAAAACTGTTCTGTAGGAGTAATATTCTAGGAGCTGCATGGTTTGGTAATGCCACTGTGAATTTACCACCTGCTGATTGTTTGCAAACAATGTTTAATGGCCAGACAGGTTTTGGCAGCAAGGGTTATGGAAGGGAAGGAAGTGCAAGAGGCAGGAATGAGGGGAAACACTGTGAAAAATGTTTTTCCTCTTGTTTCATTCCCTGGATCTACTTTTTGTCTGATAAATGATGGAGCAACTAAGGCCACTGGAAAAAAAAATGCCACCCATGGGAACAAGGCACCCTAAAAACCTCAGCATCTTAGGAGGTTTCTCCTGATTCCTTCCACTGTCAACCCAGGTCTCTCACTGCTGCTCACTTCCCTTCCTTTGCTGTTCTTGGACACTCTTTCCCATCACTTTGCTTTTGTTGCCATGGCCCTGCAGTGTCCTCATACCCTGTGTGCAACTGTCTTTTGGTGAAGGTAGGCTGTGCTTCCAGAATTACGTTTTGAACTAACAGAGGAGTTAATGTGAGTCCACATTTAGAGCCATGAATTGCTAGGAAAAGGAATTATATTTTGAAAATATATTCTGGGGTTATCTGTGTAGTCAGGCATATCCAAATATGTTTGAGAAGCTGGTTTCTTGGCCTGGAAGAGGCAAGATTCAGTTAGTCTTGTCTGCTTTGGATATGTTGAATTTTCTGAAATCAATCTCTGTCTTTTTCATTAAAAGAAGTGGAAAATCTGTGATTGACCTTCTATCTACTGATGTTAGAAGATCAGTAATGGCAATGGACAGGTACAGTTTTGAGGGAAGGAGGCTATGAAGTCTGGTAACATATTTATGCTGATGTCTCCTGATTTCTATTCTTGACTCTGTATGTAAGATCCTGGTGTGATATTAAAAAGTGTACTTGTCACAGTTTCCCCATCTGGAAATTAAAATAATCATACTCTGTCCCTGTCTCTCCAGGACTCTGATAGATTTGGAGCTACTCAGGTTTTCTGACATGAAGCTATGGAAATAAATAATATTGCCATTATTCTTGTTGAATGCTTTTGAACACTGTCTATCTTTCATAATTCTATCAGTGGCACGTGATTTTACAGCTGCTGAGTGTCCATTGCTTATGTTGAGTTCAGCTGGAGTTGGGGGGCTCAGCACTGATCTGATTCACACTGAGGCAGCTGCCAGTGTTTCTGCCATGCTGCTCCATACACATACTCTGGGCAGCTCAGACTATTTTTACACCCCCCCCCCCCAATCTTTTTGAAAGTTAATAACTACAATAGCTATAAACATAAACGTGAACTATGGCCCTTTAAAATGTTTGCTATAAAATGTTCTGCTTTTTTGGTTTAACTGAAAACCTTTCTTTTGGGTGAGATGTGGAGTGATGGGAGGATAGGGTGAGGCAGGAAGGGGTGAGAGTGATAGCTTGGTCAGTGAGGGCTAAATCTCTACTAATCTTCAAAGCAAGATATAACTCAGGATTTTTCTTCTGTTTCTCTCCAAACGAAGGCCATTGTGTTTCCATCCTTGGCTGTGTCAGCAGTGATAGCCCTTTTTTCCAGCATTGATTGTTGACTTCCCCTGACACTGTATCACAACCCATTAGTGCTGAAAACTGACAAGCCCAGCTGCAACAGCAAAATGGCAAGTTTAAAAGAAAATGTACAAGGGACAGACACAGAATGCTATTAGTATTTAAAAAATAGTTGTTTTTTGTCTTACCTCTGTAAAGGTCAAGAATGCAAACATTTTTTTTTCTCCTGCTAACAACAACTTGTGTATTTTTGAACTAACAAAACCATTCTCTATTTTTTTATTTATTTATTTTAAATTCAGGCTGTAATGTGGGTTTTACTGTTGCACATAGTAAAATAGAATCCTTCCTTTAGGAAGTGTGCAGGAAATATTTTGCTTATATATGTACAGAGCATGGGGTTTTTTTGTAAGGCAGAAACATTTCAGAGAAATTAATGGCTCAGCAGTTCCTGGGTTCTGAGGTCCCAACTTCAAGATTTTGTTTTGTCTATAGAGTGGGATTTTTTTTTTCCTTTCTCTTTTCCTCTGGAATTATATGGTGGGTGTCAGCACTCTCAAAGGTACAGTAACAGTAATGGCATATGTTCCTTCTGACTGTACTGTTCTCCCTAGGGAAAGAAAGCAGCAGCCTCCATAGTTCCAGTGCTGTGTACTTACAGAGATACAGGGCTTGAGCAAGGGCAGGCAGCTTGTTAAAGCCTTAGTGCCAAGGTGCCCATTTGATATCACTCTGGGGGCTGCAGGCACGTTTTGTTCTGTCAAAGCCCAAAGAACACCGTGACCCAACAAGCAGAGCCCAACACCCATCTTGATACCCAAGTTTCTTGCTAATAGCTGCATAGCAGCAGCAGCAGCAATGGGAAACAGGTGAAGTACATTAAGGAAAAAAAATTGAAAGTCTAATTGAGTAAAAAGAGATACAAAATTTATTTGGAACCCTGTAGGGCAGTGAGGATAAAAAAACCTCAACAAAAGTAATGAGTTTGGTTTTGAACGGGCAGTATCATTTAGATTTGATTTTGCAAATCAATGGCTATGGATACAAAGGAGCTTCATCTCAAGTTATCTATTCGGATAATTTTGTTGTCACAAACATACATGGGTTCTTTGAAACTCATTTCTATGGACACTTGTATGGCAGTAGCTGGTAGAGCCCCAGTCTTGCTAGGATATTGCAAAGCAATGGTTTCTGCCCCAAAGTGCTTACAGATAAAAAGCTACTCATAAGATGAAGGAAATGATGATCTCATCCTGATTTTATGGGTGGGAAGCTTAGTCTTATGAACCAAGTGGCCTATCTAAGGTCACACTGTATACCTCTCTTGGAGAATAATTGCCGTATGCTAAGGTATGGATTTACAAAGCCCAGCTTACCCTGTGGTAACTTTCTGGGTGATTCTCTAAGCATCTACTAAAATGCTTTCGTATGACATAGCTCAAAGTGAAACATGTGGATAGACAGTGACCGCATTAGGACATGCAGTTAGGGCACAGGAGCTAGAATTGAGTCAGCTGACATTCTGTTTTCCCATGTGGCATCTTTCTCATTTATTCAGACCTTGGACCTGTGACTGGAATTGAGCTGAGCTCCATCCTCTGTTATTCATTGCTACAGAATTGGTCAGCCTTTGAGGCCTCCTTGGTTTTCCTTTTTCTTCTGCTTGCTTGACCAACCCAGGAACTTTCTGAAGTACTCAGACACATTTCTGAAATTTCTTTTTGATGCACTGGGATTCAGGCCTAGTTTGTCTTCACATGGAAACTACTGGCTCGGCTTCCAGAAAGATTTTTCACAAAGTATGTTTTTATGGGTTGAGCCAGGTATGAAATGTAAGGCAGAATGGGATTATGTTGTACACAAAGCTATAGTAATGAAAAAAGCTGTATCATGGCAATCCTACTCCAGTCATTCATGGGCAGTCTTCTCCAAATAGCTAAAATTTCCAGAAACACTTAAGTATCCAAAAATCTGACTTCCTACTTTTTTGCTCCATTTTTACTGTGGCGTGACCTCACTGAAGCCAGGAGAACAGCGATGAATCAGGCTTCACAAACCTCCTTGGAGCAGGTCCGTCTCAGACAAAGAAAGAGCGTAAGTTCACATAGTTAAAAAAGGGGAAAAGAGATGAATGGATAATTACAGTAGGACTAGGTTAGCACTTGTTTGCTTAACACTCCTAGGTAATCCAGCAGTCTGGGTTTGGATACAGAGCTTGCTGCTGGTTTTTCCTAGATGAAGGGCTAAGTTTACATCATGGCTTTGGACACACATGAACTGATTCCTGAGATTTTCTATTAATATTTTGTCATCGCTTGTCAACTTTACAAAGCAAGCATGAGTTTAGTGGCAGCAAAGCATACAAGGAAGGCTCCCAGTAATCAGAATTAGGCAGAAAGGCATTTCTCTGTCTTCTTCAAGGCTCAGTACTTTCACTGAAGTTGCTTATGTCTCAGTGAGCCAATCGAACAACAACATTTCGTCAGATTTCATCTGTCTGGTTAACCATTAGCTTAAACTGCGGTAAAGCTACCACAGTTAGCTTTAATAAAAATAAAAGGCAGACAAAGCCAGACAGAATGCAGAATAAATTAATGTTTGCTTGGGAACCAATGCCTATAGAAGAATGTATGTCTGTGTTATGGCTGATGGTTGATTATGAGTTAGTCTTGATGATAATCGAGGATGGCACTGAGGCTCAGTTCAGTGGTAGTGGCTGGGTTCATGCATTTACAAGCAAACAGGTAAATGCAGGTGGAACTTGACTGATGCTGGCTCCCTCTTCTCCTGGGCATCTGTATTAAAAGCCTGATGTGCTGTTTGCCAGCTGTCCATAGCCCTGAGCAGTCTCAGTCAGCCGTACGCCACTTTGACAGGGATCTACAAGCTCAGTTATCTGAGCTGCTCTGTTCTATGCACTCCTTTTGTAGCTTCTGAGATAGCATGGGGGAGAGTAACAGTGCAGACTAAGCACCCCACACCGTTTCAGATATTGAGAGGAAACTGGATATCATGGAAGTTGTTGCTGGAAGTGTACTGTTTCTCACTTTAATCAGCCCTCTCAGTGCTAAAATAGACACTAAAAGAAGATAAAAAATACCTGTGTCTGTGAAAAGCACTTGGAACTTCACTGTACTTAGTTTTCCTTGAGAGGACTTCCATTCTAAAGAGCACTTTAAAACTAACTATGTGTATGTGTCAGCAAGAATTTTCAGAATTTTCTTAGGCAGCAGACAATTTAAGTGTAAGGTAAAGCAATATAATGCAATAATTTCTTTAGTTCAATCTCAAGTCTCACTGCATCACTTCCCTCAAATGCAGAGTGGGTGTCCCCCATCCACTAAACATGTCCTGGATTTTTTTTTCCGTGCTGTGTGGACAGATAGTCTGTCTGTGACACTGCTTGGGATATTTTCTACCTTTACAGATGGGACTATGTTTTGGTGGAAGAAAATTCTTTCCATTCTTTCAAGGAGTTTCCCTCCTCCAGAAATGACCTGTCTGTCATTAAAACCAGAAGTAATGGTAGCACAAGAGAGGGAAACTAAGATCCTGGAAGATCTTGCAGAGCAGTTAACATGCTGAATTCTTTAATCAATAGGTATAATCTCTTGGAAAGGGCTGGACTCTAATTTAGGCACTGAATTAATTGAGGAATTTTAAAAATGAGCTCAGCTTTATTGGAAACCTGTCCCTTATTTTTGTTTCTGAGATTTGAGCTCTTTTGAGTCTCTGTCTCAGAGTAACCCAAAGGCCAGTAAGACTAGGCATCTTCAGCCTTTTCATGTCTTTCAAGAATTTTGCTATGAAAATTCTCCCTTGGAAATGCCTTCCTTCCTGCTTAGGAGCCAAATTCTTCCTCCTAATATCAGTGACATTAAAAATGCATAATAGAGCTTATATATGAAGGTATTTTGTCTGTGAAGGAGAAAGGCAGCTTACAGGGATGATGGCGTGAGCAAACTGAGAATATCCCCTGTGGTCTTTAAAAGTTAATTGTACTCCCTGTGCAGCACCAGCTGATGTGGAAGGGAGTAAAGTCATCTCCCATGTCTGTTCCCTTTGGGAAGAGCAGCCCTTTGGGGAAGCTGGGGCTCCCTCACTGGGGGTGCCGAGCTGGCAGGCAGTGGCAGAATGGAGACACCTGAAGTGACTTTAAAACAGTTAGTTTGGGTGCAAGGAGCAGTCTGGCTGTGGCAACACAGAGCTCAATAAAACCAACTAATTTAATTGCCAAACCAGCTCCCGTGTCTTGCTAAAACCCTAGCACATACCAATTTCCCTCGGAGATCTGGGTTTCTCGCTTCCCTTCTCCTGTGAAGAACCAGGATTTGGCCACTTTTGTGCAAGACAGTTACTTTTGTAGTAGTTACCTCTGAGTTAGTTTTCTTGTATCATGTTTGGGCAACTAAATAATTAGCCTGCTTTGGAAAATGCTGAGTCTACAACGGCTCCCAGTGAAGGGAAGAAAATTACAGGCTACTCAGCAATCTGGAAAACGAGACCTTTTGCTTATTAAATATGGAGCTGGGAACAGAATTTATGATGTTCATTTTTTGAAACTTGAAGCTGCATAAGCTATGGCTTATATTAGGGCTTTACACATATAAAGTTACTGAAAGTCTAGTAAATGACTAGTAAATATTTCGATAAATGATCAGTTGCTACACCAACAAGTTTTTTTCTTTTTTTCTTTTTTTTTTTTTTTTAAATGATGCTTAAAATTGCCTATAATACACCCCTTCATGCACTTTTAGTGTACCTTTGACCTCTGTAACAAAGAAGTATTATTCCTTTGTCTATTTTATATCTCCAGAACATCATGTGTGGCCATGATGTATTTGTAGAAGGGATTCTTTGGTTGAAATGGCTGCTGACTGAAGTCAGCTGGGGCTGACTTCAATCCAGCACAAGAATCTTGGTTTGGGGACCCAAATAATAGGGCACTGTAGTCTTGTGGACAGCTTAACCAGGCAGAGAACGGAAGCAGGTTTTTTGAATAGCCTTCCTTTGTCCACCATCATGAAATCAAAAAGCAAATCTTTTGAAAAACACTAGGCACTAACTCTCATGGGGCTTTCCTAGACCCATCCATCATGGAGAAAATCCAATTTTCCTTCTTTCTCTATTGTACTCCGAGAAGCCTTGTGACTAGTTAGGTCATTTTAGCTTTAAACGTTAACTTGGTTGAGACATTGTAAATTAGTATATCCTTTTTAAAATCTAGACTGTAATCTTCCATTCATACCCTAAGAATAATGATCCCTACTTTTTGTTAAATGCTTAATGATTTTTGAGTGCCAAGTATTTTGTTTATGATGTTACTGTTGAATAATAATAATAATTAGTAGTGCTGTTGTAACAGTTATTTTTAAAGGTCTAGGAGGTGTATGACTTCCTAGCAGAGAGTTGATGCAAGATTGTTTTACTCTGTCAAAGTTCAATTCTATAGATATTTTTGTGGTAATAAGTGTTAGGCCTACTGTTTCGGTTAGACTATATCCCATTTACACTGAACTATTAAAATGTTCATTCGTTAATTTGTTCATTTCCTGAGTCATTCCAGAATGTCCTACAAAGATATTTTGCCAACCTTGTTTACATAAGTTGCCCATTGTGCTTTGCATTTTTATTAAATAAAGGTGGTGTTTGAAATAGCTTGCAAATTGACAGGATACAAATTAGTGGGAAAGCAAATGTTAAGGAGTTGGTGATGTCTCTTGGTGAGCTTTGAAAAACATTCTATTTAGAATTAATTGTGCAGATGTATCATTTATTTTTCTGCTTTTCCCCTTCATTTGCTAGAACTAGGGAAATTTGCATGAAAATTGGTTGTGTGTTTTTTTGTTTGTTTGTTTGTTTTTTTCACTGTTTACCTGCTTGGCCTGTTTATTTTATATCTACAGTTTTAATGCTTGTCTGGTGACATCACTGTTTGTTGCTGGAGAGATGACTCTGATGTCCCAGAAGTTACAGTTTGTAAGACTGAATGCTTGTCGAAACTGGGGATGACTATAAAACCTTTATGTCTTTCGAGCCACTAGTTGTTGCTAGTCTGTGATTCTCATGTGGAAAGAAGACAGGAGCCTAAAGCTAATGTGTTAAGGGTCAGCACCTTTGTATTTATGTTTGTGTCACAAAACTCTCCTGAAAACTTCACTGCAGATAGCCAAGTGTTCCTGACCATGGGAGACCATGTTTCCTTGTCATCCATACTCAGGACACAGATTTATTTAAGGATGAGGACTCCAGTGATGTTTGCCTTGTGTTTTCTATATCATATCTGTTCTTCATCTAAGGAGTCACCTATGTCTCTATCAGTTCACGTCCAAAACCTTTCAGGTAAATGAAACTCCCCTAGTCCAGTTTGGGGACTATGCCTCTGGGTGAACAAATAAACAGTAAGGAGATTAACCTTACAGTTAAAAACCCAAACATCTTCCTTTGGTACATAGGTTCATTTGAATGAGAACTGACAGAAACAGGACAGGACAAAAAGAAAAGATCTATCTAAATATAGTGTATTTTCCAAAATGTTTGTGGCACAGACACACGCACACAGACACAGGCCACACTGTCATCTGTTACCTGCAATAGACTCCGACCTCTTTCCATGCATCTTAAAACACCCTGCTGTGTAGCTCCAGTGGCACACAGATATTCACCCTATGTGCAGGTATCTCTTCCCCCCACTTTCAAATCCCATCTTCAAAGCCCGTTTGGTACCAGTGGCTTGGGTTTTTGTTTCTTTTTGGAAGGTGCTAGTTGCCTTTGATAGAGAGAAAATATATATATATATATATGTATGTATATATATTTTTTTACTGTGAAGGGAGTAAAAATGTACTTGTCCATTTTAAGTATATTTGAATAATTGCTAAAAATAAAATGAAAAAATCAGGGCGCTGCTCTGCAGAGTAGTTTTCAATCCCCTGAAGAGTAGCATGGCTCTCTCTGACTCCACACAGGCAGACAGGCCTAATTCAGCTGTCTGTTGCATAGTATGTTTAAGTGGTTTTGTAAAACAGTGTTCCCTAAATGTTGACAGTTTAATGGATTTCATTAGTGCCCATGTACTGGCTGAGGGCTCAAACCTGCCCCCACCAGGGTTAGCTCAGATGAGCTCAGAAGCGGCTATGTGGAGCACCACCCTCATCTCTGTCAGAGCTGCTCCAAGGGGTGTGTCTGGAGCCCTAAGACAAGAGCAGGTGCCTTCTGCTGTCCTGCACCCACAGCACAGTGTGGGCAATGGCTGGTGGATGCATGTGGTCATGTGTCCACCCATCTGCCCTTCCTTCTTGTTAGGCAGAAATGGCCCCAGGGCTCCATTGTACATCCAAAGATGCATGGGCCTTCTTAGGGTCTTCTTCCAGATTATCATGGAAGTGAACTGCCTCGTTTCACCATCTTGGGGGCTGGGGGAGTGTCTCGGCTATGCTAAAACATGCTTATGCTTCATCCCCTGTGCCTGTGAGACCTGTGGCTGCATACAATGTCAAAAGACCCTCCAAATCCAGTTTCCATGAGGAAATAATGTTCATGATCTTGTTGCAGTCACCACTTAGTAAGTCGAATAGGACAGGAAAGATACCCTCAGCAATGTAAAAAATATCTGAATCAAGTTTTTGTCTACATGCTGTGAGATCAGAGAAAACTTCGCTTCTTTGTCTGGAGTATGTATTGAGCATGTATTGGGGGAACATTTTGAAGGGGAAAGCATTAGAAGTAATAATATGAATAGACAACTATTTTATTTCTTTCATGAACAAAACAACAAAAAAGATGGTCCCATGAAAAAAAAGGTTTTGGACTCGATGATCTCTGAGGTCTTTTCCAACCCAGTCGATTCTGTGATTCTGTGATTCTGTGATTCTATGAAGTCGTGAGTATAACTGAGAGCCTGGTTTAGTCATCTCTTTGTATGTTAGACTGTTGGAAAACTCAAGTGAAGAGGATACACCAAAACTAGCAGGAGTAACTTAATATTTTGCTGGCATACTGAAAATGTAGAGATTAGCTATAACAATTACAAATTGAAGGCAAGTGATATCTAATGATTTCCTCAATTTTTTTATTTATTTATTTTTTTTTTGAGGGAGACTGAAACTCCCCATATTTAGTCCCCATCCAAAGACGGTTTCTCCCCTGGGAAGTACTGTGTGACATAACCTGTATCTGGATTTGGCACTAGCCAAGGGAGAATGGTAGAGACTGCAGGACCGCAGCATAGCTATGTCCAGATTGATGGTCCTCACGCTCCTCAGAAGATTTAGGCCATGTTCCCTGTTGCACCTTTCTGCTCCTGTGTGGCTGCTGTGCTCTGGGGTCAGGGAGGGAAGGCACCTAAGGGAGACACAGCTTCTATAATCCCTGTGCAGCAGGGTCTTTGCCTGGGGACTCAATCCTTGCTGATGGAGGTGAGACAGTCAAAGTATTTTTCATTGATTCCTTAGCGAAGCTGACTACAAAACCTTCTAGGACCTGTTTTACTACTAATGCACTTCCCACCCCCCCTCCTCTTTTTGTTCTCCAGTAGCAACTTTTTCAGGCATGGTTTTCTATTGAAGCCAGGCAAGAGTAGTGAGACATATAAGCAGGTTTTTCAGACTCCAGCAGAGGTCAGATACCTACCTACAGTAAAGGAGCTAATTCATTACAGCATGATAGATCATAACAGCTTATTTGAAGCCCTATTACATAAATCACTTAAATGTGTATTTACATAACATTCCTATTAATTACCACAAAGACTGTAATGACTGTGAGCTGTTCCAGTTTATCTTGTAAATATGTACTTAAGCAATTCTGTAACAGGTAATATTTAATCAATAGACTGTAACAGATCGTTAATCATGCCAAACCTTTGTGTAAAAAGTGAATTTGTACTGGTGGCATGTAATGCATTCTTTGGAGTACCATTTAACATATCACACTACTCATATGAAAACTTTACAATGCCACTAATGATACATGTTAAAAGCATTAGTGTGACCTCCTGCATGGTAGGTCTGTGCATTGACACATGAGAGTATGTTTTTCTTGAGGTAAAGAAGCCAAGAAGTCACTCAGCAGTGATTCTTTTGGACACTTGCAAGGAGCTGAAACAACAAAGTCCAAGGATCTGTACCTGCCTTATTCTTTCTTGGCTGAAAAGGTACTGGGAAAAAATATCTATGTAAAGCTCATATACTTACCTGTTATCCGTAGTTGTGTCTGAGCATCACACAATAATGTTTGACATCAGTCATGGCAATGGCTCTGGAAGGTAGAGTAACATTATTCTCATCCTTACCTTAGAAGTGGCAGGAAAAAAAGATGCATCATGCAAAACAGGCTTGACATACACATACAAGAAAGGGGTCAAGATCTATCCAACCCTGCATTGTTGCTGTTAAGTAGGTGACCATCATTAGTTTACTTGAGTGTAGGCCGGTAATGCTGCTGGTTTTATGGAAACTTAAGGTATTTTCTCAAGGGAAGCATGTTTATGTTCAGGAGCCGATGTTTAAATGCTAGTAGTTTGGTGGTCTTCACTAAACTCTTCAAAACACAAGTGCAGAAATGGAGATCATCAGCAGGGGAGTTATTTTTTTCAATACTTGATGCACAAGGTAAATAGAAAAGTGTAAGTAAAAGCTTAAACAGCTTTAAAGAGGTCCAATGAAAGTCCTAAGAGTTTTGTTTCCCTCGCACAGTACAGAAGACAAGCCATGTCATCAGAAAGCAGAGAACTTCAGAAGGAAATCCTGATTACTTTACCTGTGCCAGCAGCCTGACTGATTCTAAACAGACTGCTTTGGAGAAGGAGGTGAGCAGGATGTTTCTGCAGAACTGAATAATGAAGTATTGTAGCTTGCGCCACTGAAAATCCACATGATGTACTGCATGCATGCTTGCCAAACTGTCCTGGGAAGCTGGCTTTAGGCTCTAGCTGAAGTCATAGCTAAAAGTTAAGAGCCAAATCGTGGTCATGTGAGTCAGTCCACTGACATCATGCAGGACTACTGTACAGGTGAGGTAGGCAGGGTTGGTTCCAGGCTGGGAATGTCATTCTAGTAACTGTCCTATGACACAAGTGTGCTGTGCCATTTGTGGCGAAGAGCAGTGTGTGCTCAGAGAGGATTCATGACTGAAACAGTAAAAAATTCTTAGTACAGATTTCTTGCCATTTATTGGCAAAGCCTTATAGGAAATCTGTACATCACTAGCCCTGGCCAACTTCACTGATCTCTTGCTTTCATAAGCATTAAATTAACTTTTTTTTTTTTTAACAAGCTTTTATTAATGGTTCCTTTGGAGCTTTTGCAATCTGTTGTCTAATGCAAGCTTTGATTAAGTTTTTTTAAAAAAATCTCTGCAATAATAGTTCTCCAGTGTAATGACTAATCAATATATGCTAATCATTTGCCAAATATATTTCTTAAACAGAAATGGTTGCAAAGTTAGGTGATTGCCAAAAAAGAAAAAAAAAAGAAAAATAAAAAAGCTTATTTGATTCCTGAGCCAGTAGGACTTAATATCTGTGAAAAATTAACCAGTTTTATATTTTTGCCAATTAGTATAGAGAATTTTATGATCTGGCATGAATATTCAATTCATATGATTTTTTTACAGCTAAGTTATAAACCTCTAGAAAACATGGGAGGCTAACTCAACCCTGAATATAGCAGTGAAGCCGAGTGTTGCTGTAATAAAGTGATCTATTAAAATATAAGATTGCTTTCCCTAAGCACCTAGGCATATTAACAACATCTGAAACGCACTTGTAATTATAGACACCTCAGAAAAGGTTTAAAATTGCCTTCTTTGTCCACACTTATAAAAACATCTCAGTCACTATGTGATCTTATTTTACCTATGTACCTCAAAGCTTGTAAAAGGAAAATGGGAGAAGCAATCACCCATCAGAGAAGTGCTCATAGGTGAACTTTGTCTGTCTCTAGTGGCATTAATTTTGCTCTCTGTGAACTGCACTTGACACCCTTGTAAGGTCTGGAGAATTTTTCCCATCTCTGGCTGGCCTACATGACTATTTGCTATTAATTTGCACTTTGAAGATGATGCACCAGGAAAAAAAGTAAGTAGTTCGCTTAGTCCCTGAAGAACAGCTTTCTGGCTAAATCCTGCAACTTTCTTGGGAAAGACTGCTCTTTGCCAGGTCAGTCAGTGCTGGTGAAATTAGCAGTGTGCTTGCATGGCTGGGAATGGCAGGAGTGGACACTGCAGCATAGGGGGAAGCGCGCTGCTTTAACCACAACATCTTCACATTTGAACTCCAGCTGCCTTTCCTCTGCTTGCTGGCCATACTAATGAACCGAAATGCCCGGCAACGCTGTTGCTGTCATCCTTCATTATACTGCAGAAATACATTGTGTATAACACAGAAAGAAATGGCTACAACGTGTTTACTTCTGGCGTGGTATTTAGTTTCTTGACCAAGCACTAGGACCAGCAAAACGCACTTTCTGAAAACGCAGTCCCACACAGTGAGAGCAGAATGGCTTGAGCAGTGCTGAGATTTTTAGGCAAAGACAATGATAATACTCTTAAAATTGCTATGCCTCTTTGCCTTGTTAGAGATCTGATTTTGCTGTCTTACTCAGACAAAAATACCTTTGATTTTAAGCCCTCAGAAATTCCATTTGAAAATTTTCAGCTGGCTCCATTTGGCAACTAGGTTTAGGAAAGAACGTTTTTATCTGTCTGCAGTCTTCTGGGGCTACTGGTTATTTGGTGAAGAACATTTGAGCTGATGGTACTCACTTGAATTCCCCTTGGGAGTTAAATTCTTTCCTGAATAAGGGCTGCAGGATCAGTTATCAGCTGCTCTGCTGAATAAACTGAATACCCGTGGAGCTTTTTAGCTTTTCCTTTGTGAAACCCATGGCTTTTAGAAAGGTCTGTGAAGGTGCTGGTGATTTTTATTGTGATAATACTCCTAAATGCCCAGGCACAGCTGAGAGTGGTACTAATATACACCCCATGCTACCTACAGAATTGCTACAGCAGAAGCATGGGGTGCCTGCCCTAAGCACTTCATGCTGTAGTGGTTTTCAAGATGATTAGTTGCAG
The DNA here is from genome assembly GCF_036013475.1 of Columba livia. Lineage (NCBI taxonomy): Eukaryota > Metazoa > Chordata > Aves > Columbiformes > Columbidae > Columba > Columba livia. The sequence goes on from NC_088604.1 coordinate 64,952,748, forward strand.
AATTCTACTTGCTCGATTTTTTTTTTTCTAAAATGATCTTGTTTCCAAATGTTAATTTTCAAAATGGAACATCAGTTATAAGTGTATATGTTATTAGGGCATTTTATCATATTTAAGAGGACTTCCTAGCATCTCCTTTGGCAATTTTATTAAACAGAAGTATTCATTTCCTGCTTCAGAAGGGAGAAAGCTCTGCAGTTTGGTGCTAGCTATAGCAAACTGATAAAAAAGTGTATATAGAACTTAATGGAAAAATCCTGCAGATTTAAAAGCAAAATGCTGTCTCTACCACACACGCCTCTCGGATGATTCGAAGGCAGATGAGAAGACTACCATAATTTTACATCTCTGTATTTTAGGAGCAATTTCTTAAAAGCTGAATATTGTCTTCACTGTGAAACTTTTATCAGCTTTGAGTCAAAGAAATAAATTACAATACTTTTGGATGTAACACTTCCCAGATTAGGATTGGGGGCAAGTGTGATGGGAGGTAGAGGGACATGGGGAGTCTGTTGCAGTGATGGATTCCTCTGCTGCATCACATAGAAGAAGGAAAATATTGCACGAAGCATTTCCAGGGTAGAAAACATAGCTCCTGAACTTTCTCTGCTCCTGCAGGTTGGGTGGAAGAAATGCCTTTTCAATGGTAAGAGAGGGTAGTGCATGCTGTGGATTCTCTGTCATTAGAGCTGTTTAGGTCAAGACTTGGTCTGCTCAAGCCACACCTGTATGGTAGGTGAGACTGGATAAGGTGGTCGCAGTGGTCCTTCTTGGCCTTAATGAAATAGGAAAATCCTGCAAAGCATTTGCATAGGATACTGTCAGCAGATATGGTTTCATTTCTTGTGGGAATTGTATACGTTATATAAACTCATATGCTGATTTACAAATGGTGGAAGTATTAGTCTTGTATTCTACTGTGCTGGTACAATGGAGAAATTAATTAAAAAAATAACTCTGGTAAGTAAGCTGAAAGAGGACTAGAAAGTGCCTACTCTTTCAGACTGTGCAGAAAAGTCGCTAATTGCTCTAAACTAACTTCACTGAAGTGCAGAGCAAGGGAATAGATAACACAAAAATGTATTAGTTGCTTTTGTTGCAATATAAAACGCTGTGGCAAGGGATTAGGGTTTTCTGTTCCTGCAAAGGCAGGGACTGAGTTTCTTGCACATTCCACATCTCCTCCTTTGCTATAGTTGAAGAATCTCAAGATACTCAAAACAATTAGGCAGCGTGAGCAGCACAGTTTGACAACACGTGGAGTGGCCCAGCACTGTCCCACAGAACAGTTTCCTGACAGCCTTTCGAGACTGGCGCTTACAAGCACGCTGTATGCTGAGAACATTTTCATGAGAACATTCAGGCAAACCAACACAGATGGCTGCAATTGCCCTCCCCCTCCCTTTCCCTGGTGGGTAGTTGGCACTTGTATTAAACTGCATAATTATTGGGGGTAATACTGTATTGTCAGGTCAGGCAAGTTTTCTTTATGAGGGTTCACCTGGTAAGTGCCGCATGGTGATAGATGAGTTTGTGTTACTTCACATTACTTGGGACTGGTGCCAATCAAATCACTGCCTGACTTGTGTACCAGGTAATCAGTCACACCCAGGCTATCTAAAGCTGTGCTTGCCCGGGCCAGTCTTCTGTGAAAACAGCTGGGAAGCGTGCCATATCGACCGCATTCCCGTGCAACGGCAGATAAAAGCAGCTAGAAAAGTTCAGCTGTGCTTTAAGTACGCGATGGTCCTTCTGGTGCTCGCAGGGAAAAAGAGTCTGAAGGGCAGGAGGAGGCTCAGAGACAGAGCGGGAGAGGATCACAGCAGAGTGGTTTTGGCTGGGGCAGGGGAGGAATGTGGGATGGTTCCCCCAGCATCTCCAGGCTTTGGGAACCTCTTCCCTTCCAGCACTGCCTGCTCTGCGCTGCCTCCAAGGGCATGATCGGATGTTTGCTTGAGAAACAGCTGCGGTGGTTTAACAAGTTACTGCTTGGCTGGGTATTTGTTCCCGCTCCCCTCTGCTGAGGTGCAGTCACTGGATCCCTGGGCTCTTCCAGGCTGTTGCTGTGTGAAGGGATAGAGACTTTGCTTCAACTCTTTGCAGGTGTGGACAGTTGCCATGTCTGAGTTGTGGGGCAGAGATAAATAGTTAAGGGGCAGCAGCTTCTTAAGCGGAGACAGCTGTCTCCCAAACAAATGTCTGACTGTGCCATAAAAGACACTCAACACCATTAAACATTGGGCTGTCAGCAGTAATTACAGAACATGTTCACACTGTTTAGAAAAGCAAAAACTACAGAGAGGAAGAGAAGTGACATGAAAATTCAAATGTGAAGAAAATAAATAACTGCACTTGGAAAAATAAAGTGTTGCTTATGTGACTAGAGAGTGTTGTTCCAGAAAACCACAATTCAGAAGCAAATTTTGTCAGTGAGCCTTTCACATAGGAAGTGGGAATGATGATGAGAAAAACTGATTGGCCCTTTTGCTGTTTGCCCCTTCCTTTCTGGGAGTTGAAAGATAGGCAAGCTACACTGTAGTTTTGTAATGCTGATAATATAGTGCACATAAAGTAATACATAAGGCACATATAAATTCAGCTGTCTACTTCAATGTACGCATGAGAAATTGCAAGGTACGTCTGCACTGTGGAAGCTAAACAGTCTGAAGTCCATCACTGTATCTCATAGTCGAAGAGGGAACAGCTCGAGTAGAAGACCCACACTTTAGGCAACACATGGCTTTTTGCCTGTGGTCATCACAAACAATGTCTCCAAGGACTCCCAGTCAAAGACACCAATGAAAAACTGTGGGGTTTTGACTGGTTTGTGCTAGGTGCTTGCTTTCATCACAAAGTCAGCTTTGAGTTTCTTCATCCTGGTCATTTTGCCCTGTCTATGTGACTCTTTATATCAATGGGAAGGCGTGATTGTAAAACATGGGCCCTTGTGGTGTACACAGGAGGGGGTGTATTGCTGCAAATGTATTCAACTTAAGTGATTAGATAGAGAACTGCTTCTGACCCTCCAAAGAGAGCATCTTTTTGATGCTCGGCAGCATTCTAATTCACATAATAAAAAAAAAAAAAAAAAGAAAAAAAGAAAACATTCCCCCCCCACAACAACAACAGCCAACCAACCAACTAAAAAACACCACAACATTTCCAAAGATGTGTGTAAAATGTTATGGAAGGGCTATTCGTATCCCTTGGCTTACTGCCTTAAGTAGCAGCATTTTAGAAACACAATATGAGCCTTGATTTCTTGCATTTCTGTCAGCCCTTTGTGGAGCCATTTGGGACTGCCTGTGACCCTGCTTCTAGCCCAGCACCCTGGTGTTGGCACCTCTATCATAGACTGTCATGTTCCAACTGATTCTTAACACATTGACATGAACTTCAAGAAGACAGCAGGTATTGGCTTGGGCCACACTGTGCCACGTATCAGCACCAGGTACTCACTCTCTCTGTATCAAGCACACCTGGAGTTGAGCAGCCATGCATTGGCAGGACTGATAGTGCAAGCTGTTACAAATGCTTCTGGCATTAAACCCTATGTGGGTACCAGTCTATGCCTGCCAGTGCCCTGCAGTCTCCCATCCTCTCTTGCAAATAGTGTTTAGACTCTCTCACAAGGACTCTTGGCTTCTCCTATGTGCAGCAGTGAGGATTTGGGAACAACTTCTTGCTGCTGTTTGGTGCAGGATGTCTTGACTGGGAAATACAACTGAAGGCTTCATGCAAGTTGTCTAGAAAGTGGTAAATCAGTTCATTAACCTATTTACAAAATCAGTGTATCACACAGGGAGCTTTTACAAAATCAGTGTATCACACAGGGAGCTGAACAAAACTTGGCAGCTCTGCCTGTATTCCCTTTGCATCGCAGGGCCTACCGACTGTAAAATAAGAGCCCCTTCACTCTGTCCTTTGCAGTGTACAGTAGCCATGGCCCTCACGAGGATATGCAGAGCAAACCTTGCTCACTAAGTTAGTACTTGCAAATTTTTGTGCATGGGATTTCCAGTTGCAGGAAGATTTTTCTTTAGTGATACTGGAGGTTCACACAGAAGTAGAAGATCTTCCTGAGCCCTTTGTGACACATGTCCCAGAGCCCAGGGTTATGTAGGGTCAGTCCTCCTGGTAGTTCCAGCCATGGCGGAGAGGTAAGAGTGGTAAATCTGTTATTAATTCTCAAGTATTTCATCTGCTTTCTTTTGTATTAATCATAGGATTAAAAAAGTACATCACGTGTACTCATGTAATCCATGTTTCATGAATGCCGTCATCATTTTCTCATGCAGAACAGCTTGTTGAAACGTGGAGCTGGAAAAGCACAATGGCCCGTTTGGTGCTCAGTGGGCTCCTCTTGGTGTTATGCGTTGGCATTAAAGGACATGGCTTTTCTGCCTACTGCAACAAGAGGTAGGGCTATTTAAACAGTTTTCCCTAGCATTGCTTTAGTCACATGTGTTTCCACGTGCAGCAGGGTTAAAAGACTCCATCCGCGTCCTTCCTGACTCTGTGCTCCACCCTGGTGCTTGAAAGCAGTGGTGGGGGCAGCGAGAGGAAAAGGAATACATTACTGCACAAGGAGAAGCTGAAACCAAAAGACTAGTCTGTGCTGCATGTTCCCGCTTCTCAGCAACTGTGAATCACACGTGTAAAACACATTTGTGCTCCGGCTGTGCGACTTGTCCCTAGAATGCTTCAAACTTTTTATAGCTGCTCCCACTTGCTGCAGTGTCACCTGCTGGCGAGATCAAAGTTCTCAATAGCACGCTCCCCCGTGCCACGTTGAACAAAGTCACTGAAGCCCTTGAAAACTCCTCCAGATGTTTCCTCTCTGAAGACAAAAGGATATTATTCTCTCCTCCCTTCCTCCTTCACACCAAAGAACAAATCCTATGCCTTGCTGAGTTTGTACCACCTCAGATTAATTGGCACTGATGCAAATGTTCGTGGCTGTGTGGAGGATGTTGCTGAGAGCATAATGGTTGTCGTGTTTGCTTGCATGTGGTTACTTCACTTCAGCTGTGTAATTCATTGGTTTATAAAATGCTTTACAATGCACTACAGCACAGGAAGCTAATCATATGCTGTGGCAGACAATACAGCAGAGATTCAGAGAGTTACTGCAGGTCTCCTAAGGCCCATGCCCTGAGGTCTCCAGTCCTTTTTCATCAGAAGTCCCCCTTGAGTGAGTGTCTATTTTGACACCTGGAACAAACTCTTAGAACCGCCAGAATGTCTGGAGCTTTTCTGCCGGCTCCCCGTGGGATTCCCTTTCATTGCTTTTCAGTCTAATTCCTCTTCTCTTCACTCCTACCCTGAGTTTCTCTCCCTCTTTTTAGGCATCTTATTGGCAGAGTACACCAGGCATAGCAGTATGAAGGATGTACGAGAGTTTCCATTCTAAGGGGGTTATTTTGAGTTGCTTATGTTTCTGGCTGCAATTTTAAGCATTTGATATCAAGCCCAGAAGCAATTTTTTAATTAGAAAGTGTAAGCTGAGATAGGTACAAGAACAAAGATTTCTTAAAAACTGACACTTCCAACTGTGTAATTTTAACAGTTCTCATGGATATGGGGATGGATCGGTGTTTGGTTCTGAGGTATCTCTCGGCTATTCTGGTACAATTGATTGTTTCTGGCTGGTGCGTTCACAGGGTGTTTTCTGTGTATGCAGACTTTGCTCTCTAGGTACCAAACTATGTTGGTACCATGCTCTCATTTGTAGCTTAGGAAATCTCCCTCTCTTTGACCAATAATGCACTGAGGAAGAAAGGTAATCTCCTCCACTAGGCAGTTACATTAGAAGAACCGTTGTGGAAGGAAGTGGTGAATTTGCCCAGTTGGTTTAACAAGTTTTTGCCTTGTTCTAGTGTGCTGGCCTAGCAGAAGTTGAACCATGTAGAAGTTCATAATTTAATTTATTTTCTAAAAATGCACAAAATTCTATTAAAAACCCTAAATGACAAGACTATCAAATTGCAAACACTCAAAGGCTAACAAAATGATGAAATTGAGCTTGCCTACCCAGCTTTAATTCCGTTTCCTTGCTTGTATAGTTACAATAAAATTTAATTAGATTGTCGCACATTATTTTGGGAGGGTGTTGGATCTGGGCTCCTGCCTCATTCATTTTGCATGCTAATGCAATGCAAGGTAGTTTTTAGTGAAATGCTGAGGGCCAGAGTACCTCACTTACTGCAGGGCCTGTATGATGTGTCATAAATAAGATTGGTGTTCGTAGCAGGCAGGAGCTGTATGGCACACTGCGAATGTAGAATGATAATGAAGAGTTCAGATAGGGACGGGGTAACCACTTACTCCTTCACCTTGCCAACCACCAACTGCTATTCCAGTCCTTCCAGTCCACAGCCGAGGAATACTAAGCTGATACTCCCCTACCAGCTGCCTCCTGAGCACACATATAACCCCATGCTCCAATTGTCTGGGACCTATTCAGCAGAATATGTCAGGATGTTGTGTGTCCTAATTCAGACACCCATCCTGAGGGACACACTGACCCTCTTAAGTGCCGCATGGTAAATTGCTGCTGTGGGAATGACAACTGCTCCACATCTCACTGTGTCTTTTGCTTTAACAATTTTGCTGTGTGGTTCTTCATAGTTAGAGAAGTTTCTTCATAGGCAAACATGCTAAGGACGCATTCTCTTTTCATTTTCAGGCAATGATAAACACAAAATTCAGTTTCCTGCGATAGAGTTAATTCATATTCAGGCAGTTATTCCTGTTCCCAGCAGATGAAAGGTTTATGGCCATTTATTTGAGGGGTCACCTAACAGTCTTCCCCATTCACAGTTAAGGCTGGCAATTGCTCTTCTGATAAAGATTGTGTATTTCCCTTCCAATGTTTTTCTGTTTATTTCTGATTGGTTTTAAGTGCTGGACTGAGTTTTCCTTCTAGCTACAAATGCTGCTCTTTGAAATGGGAGTGAATGGCAGTAGAACTTAAGCATAATAACAGAAGGCATCTCTGCTCCTGTAATTTCACTTGCTTCCTTCCCATGTTCTTCTGCAACTGTAGCAAAATGCTGAATAGCTTCAGTATTTAATCTTCAGAAACCTGGAAAATATAGCGAAGGACACTGAGCCACACTGAAATGAGAAAGAGCTCCCAGAGCACTGAGAAATGTTCCAGTTCTTTTAGGTTCAGGCAGCCCTTTTCCGTTTGTTGCTTCAACTTATGTAAATTACCAGAGTTCAAGTAGATTTAATATTTATCATCCAAGACAGGAAGGGTCAGTCCTCCTTTCTTCTACATTCCCTCTACTGGAAAAGTGTATTTTCAGTAAGATGTCGGTGTTTGTGATTTAAATACATTTCAGCAAGAAGAATTGCAAATTGTTATTTCTGCTGTCCCTCTTATTTTTTCTCTCTCAAATAATAAGATCTAAGGAATAAAGCAAGATGACTACAGTTGCTACATAACGAGACTTAAAGTCTGTTTCTTTTTTTAAAGCTCTTAAGGTTCTTGAGAATCTTTGGACAGATTGCTTAATAAGGTACATCACATTAATAATGGTGATCCGCAAGTGCCTGGCAGGATCCCTTCATGAGATCCCCTTTCTAAGATGAGATCAATAGGTGAAGTAGCAAAATTATTTACTTTATTTATTATTGGAGACATCACCATATGCACTAAAAGAACGTATACACCCCATTTTGCCACACGCTGAGCACCATGAACTCCTGCGATTTGTCTTTATTTCAACAATGTAATGTCAATATACAAGCCATACTAGAACCATGTCTTTGATTTGTTGCTAAAAGCCCAAGTCTTGGACTGGTCTGGGACATGGTGGATTGTCATACCAGCATTTTCTGGTATAATCATCAGTTCCTACAGAATACAGGCTTTCATTAGAGAATTGCCCCATGCAGTTACAGAGATTACACTCTTCACAAGGCAGGTTCAGCACCACTCTGCTGGTGCAATTTGTGTTTTGAAAAGCAGGTTCTGTGCTATTCCACTCGCTCTTCTGGCCTCCTCTCTTCAGGATCACCAGGCACTTTGTTTTGCACTATGTGTCAGGTTTTAGAATATGTAGGGGGTTCTGGACATCCAGGCATCCATCTACGGCTGTCTAAAGGCATCCTTCAGTCACTCTCACATGGTTTGTTTGTGCAGGCTTCGTCCTGCTGGTCATTCCTCTTAGTCCTGGCTTCACAGAGGACTGCAGGACCTGTTTCCTGAGCACCTTTCCTGCTTCTTGCTGTCTTGCAGGTTAGTTCTCCAGGGCCCTGCACATACCCTAACTCTGGGAAAAAACAGAAGTTCATGAATGCAGTTCTCACCTTGTATTAGTCTCTATTTCCTTCTGTCGTGGGTAATGCTCATGTAAACAACACTTATTCTTTTTTTTTTTTCTAATTGCAAAATGGTGGGTGTCTTTATCCTATGGCTTACATTTTTTTGGCCTTGGTACAGCTTTGGTTTTACTGAAAATCTTATCTGGAGAAGACCTAGCTGTTATAATTCCAAATATTGCTGTAAAATCTTATGTGTCAGGTATGATACACACCAACTTTTTTGTTGTGTTAACTATATCTCATCTGAGATGTGGTGTGTAGCTTGTAGCCTTCCTCCTGATGCTGGGCCTTGCAAGCAGCTACTAGTGAGTGAAAACATCTTCAAGTCAGAACATTTGGCATGGGGTGGGGGTCACAAAATGAGAGGCTATGGCAGTAAACCAAAGTGACTGTCTTGCAGATGATCATGCTAGATGTTTTACTAGGTACGGTCTAGCGCCATGGCCTTGTCTCTTACCCATTAGGTGACCTGATAAACAAGAGGGAATGCTATGCATTGGAAGAGAAAAAAGCTGAGATGTCTGTCCAAAGCAAATTCACTGTGCATCACTGTGACTCTTCTAGAAAGTTGGTGGCGGGAAGGAAAATTTCACATTTCTTCCTCCCATCCAGTTCATTGAAACAAAACATTAGGGCCTTATTACAGAAAGGGTATTCAAAAATCCAGCAGCTTCCTTGCAAATGTTGTTTTTTATTATCCCAAGCTTTCTGTGTTTTCATTTTGGTTGGATACTCCAGCTGCTCCCATCCTTTTTGCTTTCGTTTCAGAGCCCCTGTCTGGCTCTCCTGCAGCAGCCCCAGCACCACCATGTTTGCATTTCCAGGGTCTGCAGAGGAAACCATTACCTTAAAAACCAAACAAAGCAGATGGTTTCTTCTGATAGGCTTCACATGGTAAAATAACTCCAGAGTATGCAAAGAAATTAATATGAATGTATGTGTGTGTTTATCCCTCTCATCAGTCACAGCCTGCTGAGGGAAAAGTGTGCATGGGGGAGAGCTGATGGAGCTCAGTGCCACAGCTGGGTTGGCAAACCACTGCCTGCAGGGGCAGCACCAGGGCAAGAACTAAAATCAATTCCAGACAAGAAAAGCTTGTGCTTCCTTTTTAACAGGCTGCAGCTGGGGATGCTGGGGGAAGGAGCCAGTGAAGAGGAAAATGGCAAAGGGTCGTAGGTTTATTTCTGGGTGGAGCTGGAGATCAAGGACACTGCTTTCATGATGATGGAGAAGAGGAAGTCTTTAGTCTCTTCCTGAGAGCTGTTTGGAGAGAGTCGGGGAGATGCGGAGAGCATGGCTCCTGGTGTGGGGAGGAGGCACTGGTGTAGGAGAGACCTAATGCTTTGGGGCATCTGAAGAAGAGGAATTGTGCAAGCTGGCTGCTCTGGTATGGTGAGACAAGGAGAAGGGTTGTCGGAAGCTGTAGGTGGTAAGCTCAGAAGCTGGGACGTGCTCTCCCCTTTATTACCAGTACAAGTGTCTAAAGTGCTACTTTCCTAAGACTGCACTCATTTGAGCTGTAAGAAGAGGAAGAATAAAACAAATAATATAGTGCCTTTGAATAGCAATGGATCCATCCAATAGCTAAAAAAAGTACTGCCAATAAGAGCAACTAATTTATGAACAGTTTACAGAATGCATTTGCAGAATGGCAGTGGCGCTTTCTCCCCTCTCCTCCACATTTTCCCCTTCAGATCTTATATGTGACCGTTATGAATATCTGTTAAATAAATGGTAACCCTTTGCTTATTACTGGCTAGGGAATATGGTCATTACATCTGAGCAGCCATTAGGTACTTACTGTTTTTGTGGAATCAAATGCACAGTTTTACTGTGACTGCAAATTAACCAGAATCACCAAATACTTAACAAATCTCAGTGTTGGACTTCGGTGTTCTCCAGGGCCAGGTGTTTTTTCTCTGAACTGTGTGTGCAGGGCAGGGGAGACAGTAGAAGTTTGCACAGCTTGTGTAGTGGTTAAAAAACCAACAACCTGCAAAATTCAATCTGAGTTTTATTCACTCATTAGATGATGTGTGTGAGCATAGATACTAAAAGTGACCTGAGAATTTAGCCAAATTCAGGGTACTGCCACTCTTGTTAGGAGTAGAGATGGATAAGGCAATCAGGTGGTATTGATGAAATCTTGTATTATGATAAAGAATGCATGAGGAACTGCTCCCTTGAACCCATGGGGGATCAGGCTGGAGATAATCCTTTTACACACAGGGTCATGTCTCTCTGCCCCAGCCCCTGCTCATCCAGATGCTTATTCTTTCCTGTTTTGTCAGAATAGTGACAGGGTCTTTTTTTGTCTTCCTCCTCAGCTTTTCTGGTCTTGCTGTTTCTGTCATGCACAATCCCTCTCAATATTATTGCCTGTGAAACCTCTCTGGCCACATGTGTCTTTGTTTTGGGAGATGGCGTGTAGTTATGTTTGGGGTGAAGATTATTATTGTTTCAAACATCTGGTTTCTCTGAATTTATTCTGAATGAAAGGACCAAGTGTTACACCCACCATCTTCCTCTAGCTTTTACTCAGCTTGTAGCAACAGACCAACTAGAAGATACATAATCTGTTAGGTTGCTTATTAAAGAAGATATCAGGAGGGGACTACTAAACCTCTCTACTTGGGGGAGGACATGCGATGACTGACCTATACAACAACCTGCGTTGCTGTGTTGGAAGAGCTAAGTTCAGGACACTCCTTGTTATACAGAAAGGGGTAGATATTGTAGACAGAGAAGGCACTGGTGAGGATTGTCCTGAAAGGGTTGTATTGCTGTGACCTTGCCTGCCCTTCTCCCTGGCAGCAGGCTGTGGACCCAGGACTCTGGGGAAGTGGCCAGCACTGTTCCTTCAGAGCTGTGGAAGTTTCAGGCAGGATCACAGCTCATGGCAGCTTGACGTCTCCCTGTGCACCATGGGGTCGTGTGTAAATCAAATCACCCTGCCCTGAGAGGCGATGACTTTTTGTGGTGGGAATCAATATATGTTCTGTAAGAGCAGCTTCGAAATACATCTCTTTAATGTGTGAGCAGATGGGGAACTACATCACGTAAATGCTCATTTACACACATTGGATACACAAGTGAGTAGCTAGTTCATCCCCCGACACCAGAGGAGAGTCCTGCGTGGAAAGTACGTGAGATACTAAACAGATATAGCTCTTAACCTTAGGTGGTGGTGCATGTGAGAGAGACACCATTACTGCTTGGGTGGTGGTGAGAGAATAAGATACTCAGTGGTGCTTCTGAAGGTTTGCAATACAGCGTCAAGGGATGTGAGTGTCGAGGATCTTGTACCTCAGCCATGGGAGCCCTTTTACTGGGTGGAAATTAAAGAATAGGAAGTGTAGGAAAGCCACTGTGAGTATAGCCAACTAAATGGAGATAAAAAATGACCAATTCTTGGGTGGCCATAGTCCTGCTTATAATTTCCTTGCTGTAAGGCAGCTATGTGCTCCCCCGCGGAGCCTGGATTTCTGGTTGTTTGTGTGGAGGGTCTTAGCGGTTTCTGGCAAGCTGTTCCTCCCGAAGTGAGACTGCGCCAGTGGAAGAGAGCTGCTCAGCAGCACACTATAGAAACGTATTATACATGACATCGTACAGCAAGGTTCCTGATGGGAAACAACAGAAGAAATGGTGCTCCATTAATAGCAAAAAATGGGTAACAACATAGTTTTATAGGCCCTGTCATCCCTGGGTCTTACAGGATATTTTAGAGAGAGGCATTAGGTAAAATTAGATAATGTGATGCAAGGATTATGGCCATTTCACAAACAAAGAGTGCACTGAAGAGTTAAGGTGGTGTTTTCAAAAGCCTTTATCTGTGCTCAGTTTAGTATGTACTTTAATCTTAACGATGTGTTATTTGGGGAGGACTGGAAAGTGTGTGTGTGTGTGAAAGTAGAATATTGTTCAGACTGTCTACCAAGCACATCAACAACATGGAGGGATATGGGATTTTCCACTGGCATTATGTGCCGAACTCTCTTTTTCTGTAAAAGCCAAAATTCGCTCCTCTACAGCTACTGTTGAAGGCATGGGAGACTTGAATCAACCAGTGTTGAAAAATCAGGCTGAAGTCACAATAAATTTAGTCCCTAAATGTTGCAACTGCATTTGAGAGAGAAAAAAAAAAGCCTCATAAAAGCCTTTTTCACTTCAATGTGAAAGATGAATACACTGCAATCAAAGAGAATACAGCCTCTCCACACTGCTGCCCTAAATGTAAATTGTACCACCTCCCAGATAGATACCATTTTTGATTTTGCTAAATTACTTGGTATAAACATTGATCCGTCCATGGCTGAACATCTAATACTCTCCCTTGAACATTTTCCTGTGATGTTGAGTTACTTGCTGTGTTGTAATTCAGGTGTGCCATTATTTTATGAATGTGTGAGTGTTCATCTTTGCTCCCGTGTTAAGCCCTCTGTACATTGGGTTTATGAGTCTAACGGTCTTCTCAAAAGAAATCACCTAATCACACGGAACAAATTGAAAAAGCATCCTCAGCTTTGGACTGGTTTTTTATATTGCTGTGAATATTAGTTTTGCTATTTAAATTAATGTTCTATTGTGTTTTATTTTGTCCATAGTACAACAGAGACAAATTCTGCAATTAAACCAGAATAGTTTGTTACAGGTGACACTAATAATTGAACACAGACATTGGGAGATATCTCTTCTCCTTTATAGCAAGTGTGCACAATTGTCAGAAGGTTGTACTGGATATAAAAAGTCACATTACAGTAAAGGAAGTGCATGAATCCTTAATCTGCATGATGGGAGAACATTGCTGGCAGAAACAAAGACCATTTCAGAGTTCCAAAGTCTAATGAGTGGTGAAAAAGAGTAGAAACGAAAGAAGAAGCCTGCTTTTACTATAAACCTATGACAGGTTTGGCTGAGACATTAGGGCAACAGTTATAGGGACATTTAATCTTATGTCTGGGGCCAAAAGAGTTGAGGAATATTTATTGTTAGCACTCTTATATCTAGACTTCACCTCAGTATTTCTCTCTGATCCTATTCCTGGCAATTAATATGTAAGAGAGTGACCACATTAAATAAGACATAAGTGGTACCTTTGTTCTAATATGCATAACTTTGGTGCAGCTGGAAGGATATGAGGGAGAAGGAGACCACCATAGGGAAGGGGGCCAGACTATTTTTGTAGGCAAGCTTTAAAATATCTTTTGCACTAAAGCTAAGAATCACCATTTAAGCCACATTCACATTAAGAAATAACACATAGAGTTTCTTCTGCAATTTAAAGTTACTGTTTCTCTGCCCTGCTATGAATGCTCAGAAATTACTCACCGTAGATCCCAGTAAGAGGAAGGAAATCTAACCTGTACATTTTGTTTGAAGTGCCCACAGGAAAAAAAAAGGCATAAAGGGATTACATCAGCAGAAACGTTGTTATAGGTAACATTTTCACAAAGTGCCCAGCTGGGATAGCCTAGTAGCAGCTCCTCTGCTTTTGAAGGTGTGATGATTTGCATCAGTCTGTCCTTGAGGTATGTGTATGGCTTCCACTGACGTGGGCTGCAGCTGCAGGCTGTAAATGAAGGCCTGCGTAATTTATTTCTTACCTACTGTTAACAGGTGCAACCCTAAATTTACCCACAATGAAGGTTTTAGGGTTTGTTTTTGTTTTTCCATAAGACATGGACCTTTTTCATGTATCACTGCACAAATACTTTCACTGGAAATTTGAGGGACTTGGAAGCCATTTCTGCCTTGGCCACCATTTTAGGGGTTATGGGCAAGGTACGTCTCTTGAATTTGCAGACTCCTTTAATGGGAGTTATTTGCCTCCCAAAGATATAATGAGGTATGGCTTGTGAATATGTAGAAAAGTATTTGGTGAGAAAAGGCTTCATATAAATGTCATTTAAAAATATTATTATATTGGCCTTCAGCACATTTGAAATACAGGGAATTTGATATACACTAAAATGAAAAATTAGAGGCAGTGATTCACCAGCAGGGCTTCCTGCTGGCTCCAGGCTGTAATGGAGGCAAAGCTCAGGCTTCTTACTATTGCACACTTAAATTTTAAACAGATTTCAAAAGAAAACCTGGTGGTAGAAACGTCTGATCTGCTTTGTGTGATACCCTTGTGTACAACTAATTGAAGATTTTTGGAAGTTCTTTTCCTGACACTGGAGTTTTGCAATGGCAGATCTCAAAGTGCTCCACAAAGTTCATGGCTCTTGTTCTGCAGATCAGGGAACATCTTGGCTTTAAATGTGAAGGGTCACCTGGGGATTCAGGGAGCGATGGTTGGAGAGAGAGCTCCTGCCTCCCAAATCCGAGGGGAGTTCTACCCAGGAGACTGTTTTGCCTCTCTGAACAGGAACTTGAAAAACTCCCCAATTAGCATCTGCCCGAGCCCTGCTTCTCGCTCCTTTTCTACTTTCTTACAAGTGTCAATTTTGCTAACATTGTTCAATGATACCTTAAAAATATCTTTGGCACTGGAGGCATTTTTCACTTCACTGTTTTGTTGTCTTTCTCAAGTACTGGCTTTAAAACCTTATCTTCCTGAGATAACAGCCTTGTGGAGGTCTAATAGTGCAATTCCTAAATATTGCATCCCTTTTGAAACATACCAAAAAGAATACAAAATGCCATGTATAAAACAATATTTTGGAATAGAAAGAGGCATGCTTGGATTAGTATTCCATCATAACATGATTATTTGTCTCAAAACCAGTGCTGCTTATGTTGTTTCATGTTTGAAATATCCTGCTTTGCATTTTTTTTTTAAATTTATGAAATAATTGGTTTTCCACAGCAATCTACAGCAAAAATATTCAGAGACCCCTGTGCATTTTTGCCTGATCTGCTACATTTCTTCTCTCCAAAAGAAAAGACCTTGGATGTTTTAGATACAGCAGTCAGCATCCTTCAAAAGAGAAACTTAAAAATTTGCTCTGATGTGATATAACTAAAATGCTGATGGTTCAAGTTTTAGCTGTTCAGGGTTGATGATAGCTGAAATAAACCAGTTACACAACTAGAGCTTCTTTCAAGAGCACATTTAAGCACATGCTTAAATTTGGGCATACATGTAAGGTCTGAGTTTTTCAATATTTTCCTAAATTAGATTGTTAGTTTCCTGGGGGTGTATATACAAAGATTTCCCTCAGCAATGTGGACATTTCTCTGAGTACTGCCAGGGCAAGGGGAATGTGAGGTGAAAGTTTATGGAGTGGCCTATAAATTCCAATTTCTTGAGTTTTTCCCTTAAGCATAACTTTGCTTAAGAAGGTTGCATCTTCTTCACTTTGGCTTTCTCTTGTTTGATTTGGAAGATGTAGTTATGTATTTCCTTAAGTCCTTATTAATGTGGAGAAACATTCTTTTCATGCTCGTAAAAAACAGATGCATCCCAGCCAGGCCCAGAACATATGTGACTGGTTTCATCCTCTTTACAGCATATTGCTGTGTGAAATAAAGAACATGAGACAATCATCACTTTCCAGTCTCTCAGGACTGCGATGCCAGATAGAAGGCATCCATCCATTTTTTTCCCTCATCCTTTTTTCAGTCCTTATTCTCTCATGCTGATTAAATTTGAATAGCCATTTTATTGCCAGTTCTGCTAGCAATGATCATGCCTTATTATGCTGTTAAATAAAGTTAAATGAAAATAGCAGAATCAGGCCCTTTGCTTGCCTATTACTGGCCTGGAGGTTGAAACGCTTCGCCATTCCTTTTCTTCTCTCGTTGTTAATCACTAAGACATAATTCTTTCATTTAATAATTTTAATGTTGAGGTTTGATGGTGGTGACATTCTAAGAATCTGTAAGGAATTTTTGCAGTGCCAAAGCTCATGGTCCATATGAGGGTGATACTAATGATGCAAAAACCAAACAAAAACACCTGCAAACTCAGAACAAACTGGGTAGCAAAATTTTTAATCCTTTCTTTAAATTAGTTTTGTTTTGTTTTAATATAAGGTCATATATTGACTGTAAGTGACTATATCTGCCTGCATAGAAGAACAATCTCAGGTCTTCTCACAGGAAAAATTATCTCTGAAAAGATTCATGCATTTTTCTTTTGTTTTGCTTTTTCTGTTTCTCTTTGTTCAAACAGAACTGTATTTTGAAAGCTTTGGACATAAATAAAAACCATACCTAACTTGCATCCGTAATTTGCCATTGTAAATCATATTGTTACTTGCACATGTAGTTGCCCAGTCTACATATGCACATAAAGGGCTCTAGTTCTGCACCTTTAAAATAAAGAGGAACTTTGGCATGGAATTTGGTAAGTGCCAGATAAAATCCTGTATGTACAGATTAGACATCCAGTTTCTTGTGTCTGTTATGTCTGGTGATCTTCAAAATATATGCTTGACTTGGATGCACTGGGCAGCTGGATGTGTTATCCAGTATTTGTCCCTGAGTGAACAGTCATTCTCTTACTCCAGGAGCTGTCTAGGTCTCACTCACTGACAGTAAAGATAGAAGGAATTTTTTACCTTTTGTCCATTGCTTCAAGAGTGAGTGAATACATTTAGTGAGGCATGTCAAATACATTGAAAGATTAGAGGAATTAGGTTTGCATTATAGAAACTGGATATGACTTTAAAGAGTCTATTCTTTATTTCCCCCCTTTCTTCCTGATTTGTTTACTGACTTCTGGGAAAACTTGTTTGCCATGTGATGCAAATCGAAATGAAACCGATGAATTTCCCCGACTGCTCAGGGTACCTACTGTCAGAAAATCTGCAGAACTTTTGGAATTAGCAGACACATGAAATGTTTATCTCACTTGTTAGCTTGGTAAAAGCCCACTGACTTTCTGAAATCACAGCAGCGAGCTGTAAATGATGTGTGAAATGAAAAGGCTTTGCTCACCCAGCAAACACAGAGAAAACATTGAGGAAGCTGTGCTGTCGGGCCTGGGCTCTGTGGAAAGGAGGAAAACGGTTGTGATACAAAGAAGAATTAAGCCCAGAATACACCAGAAAATTCAGAAAATAAATCAAGTTTGGTGTCATTTTTTATTTTTCTGTGCAGAATATTTTGTTTTGTTTTGTTTTGTTTTTTTTCCCTGTCTTGCTCTGTTTCTTTTTGTGCAGAGTGGCATCAAAGACTGCAAAGCTGAGTGGTTCTGGTTTGTGTGACTTGCATGAAGTTTTAAATTTGAAATGATCATTGATTTGTGCATTATTTTCCACTACATCCTACTGCATCAGACGCTTTGTTTTGTTTCTGACCACGTCTCTGTGTTTTAGTGTGAAACAGCTTTAGCAAGGAGCCTTTGATAGAAAGCTGCCTTGGAAAATCAGTGCCGGTTCAAGGGCAGGATCATTTATCTTCCCTGCCTTCAACCTTCTGACTTTCTGGGAAGGAAAGGGAAGCACGTCAGGGTTAGAAATTTGAATGAGACTCAAGTTAAATGATAGGCCACACTGAAAGGTTAGACAGAGGCATACATTGTAAAGAGTGTACCTTTGCAGAGGAACCACATGCTGAATCTGTCGTGGCCACCACCACCCTAATGGGAAAAGGAGGAAAAAAGGATAAGGTGAGAACTGTAGGCTCTCCTCACCACCAGCTGCTCACGTGGGCCAGCAGGACCACACATCTCTAGCCCTCCCAAAGTTTACTCTGTTTCCATACCATCTGCCATCTCTACCCCCCCTACTTGCTGGCATGGAACACATGTGGCTCCGGGCACACAGGAATCAGTGGACACAGACCGTTACATGACTGCTTCATGTGAGCATCGATCCAGAACATCACGAATACATCACTAGAGTGGTATCTGGGGCTTGACACCATGTGAGGGTGGTAGCATGGCTTCTGGATGGGATCTAGCAGGCACTGCCCAGTTCCAAGTGTGAGGAGAGCGGGTGTATGGTAGTCTGTCCATTTAAGTCTACTTTAAATAGTGCTGCCTTAGACACCATTAGATTTCAAACCCTTTGTGTAGAGATCCTAAATAGCTATACCTGTCCCAGGATCCAAGCTCTGACTTAGGGCCCTTTTGTTACAATAACTTTTATTTACAAAGAAATCAAGATGTTCTCTTGCAATGGTTCCTAACAGTATGGTTTGCAATTTTTTTTCTGTGTTTTGGCATGTTACTGGAAAATACTATGACAGATGGAGCATCATCTGTCAACAGTTTCTATCTGACACATAGTAGAAATTATTGCTATGATGAAATTATTGATCCTGTGTCTCTACATTCAGGAGCAAGAGGTATCTTACACTAGACTAGACTGAATAAAATCAAAAGCAGTCTAGTTTAGGATCCAAAAAGGATTTTGCTGTAGGAAGACCCTTAATGACTGGAGGTGGAAAAGATTTTAGTCTTGGCAGACAAAGCTACATAAAAGCTAATTTCTCTTAGCTGTCTTATAGTTTTCTATGATATGTCAACACTAGTATGGATGTATTCATGAATCTTTCGTGTGTGTTTTTCAGGCAGATAAAAATTAGGGAATATTTAGCATTTTTTTTTTTGTGTTCAGTGCATTCTCCTTGCTGGGACCCAACACACTTCAGCATACAAGATCTCAGAGCCAGGGGAGAGCCTGACTAGCCAGGCTTGCAGTCAGGAGAACCACAAGAGACAAAAGCATCATGAAAAACAATTAACAAAAAAGATTTGGGTTTCCAAGAGTTGTCTGGCACAGATATGGATGTGGCACTAATGTGGCCTAATGTGGCAGTAATTATAGTGCTAATGCCCTTTTATCAGTATTTAAACCCAGGATGCCTCCTTGTTTTAATGACCAGTGGCTTTTATCGCTGATTTGCTACATCATTTGCTAGTACTCTTGCTGTAAGTAGTTATGTTGGAGAAACAAGAAAGGGCTAAGCTGAAGTGATAAGAAGGATGAAAATGTGAGGATGTGGCTCTTACCAATGATGGTCCTTGTATGTAAATGTACCTCCCTAGACTGATCCTGGTACAGGAGAGGAGAGCTTGTCTGAGTACAGAAGTCAGCCGACATCAGCCAGTAGGTAGAATGTCTTGTTGATAGTATCCTGAAAGTATTGGAAAGGTGAGTTGGAAGTCTCAGACTGTTCCCCATGAATTTTTTCTCCATTTGTGTGATATTTAAGGGTTTGTACAGATTATAGCTGAATGACCCCATTCCTTAAAGCTATCCTGCCTAGTGCTTGTAAGAAGTGACCATTCTTACCCCTTCAGCAAACAGCGATGGGTTTTGGTGCTTCATGTGATTATCCCCAAAGAAAACATGCTGCCTGAACATCTTCAGCCTTGAGATAAAGCACCTGTAAACCATGATCTGAAAATCTTGACAGGATGGTTTTCTTAGGGCATTTCTTATTATGTTTTTTTGCTGGGTCAGGAATACAAAGACATAATTAACTTTTCTCTGCTTCCCATTTAGACAAGAAGGACAGAGGATGTTTACTTTTTACGGTAAAAAAGTTCAGCCACATTTGTGGACCATGATTTGCATTGATTCTAATTTTTTTTTTTTTGAAACCTGCGTGTCCATTCCTAACAGTGAAAGGGAAATACTATTCCTTGGGTGATTAAGAAAAGTTTAGAGTGGTTTGGAACTGCACTGAGGTGGCTTTTCTTGCCAGAGAGCCTATTAGTAAATGCTTTTATGGGATACTCCACTCTTTCAGAGTGAATAAGTCATGCATCCACAGTCTTGCAAAGCAATCATCTGTGAATTGTACATGAAGAAGTGTAGGGGAGGCATGTGTGGTGTGTATTCCAATGGGACTATTCCCTAGTCACCATTCGCTTTGGAAATTGTATTAAAAAGTACAATTGTTGGTCATTAGGGTTAGCCTTGCAAAGCAAGCATGACAGCATTAGCAGGAAATGCTTCCTTGATTTCAATTATAATGCATAAATTATACTCTTCGTCTGTCTTATCCTTGCAACATTCAACAACAGTGCTTCCATCTCAGCCTGGAGAATAGGATTTTGCACATGGTATAACTTCCATTGCTTTAAATAAGGCCTCCTCAATTTTATCACTGAGCACTTACAATCTTCAGTATTACAGTTTAGCCAGCAGAAATTAGTTGTGTTTAGAACTCAGTAGGCCATAAGACACACGCAGCTTTGAGATTTGGCTTACATTTAGCCTTGGGAAGCCGTCTTAAAGCTTGATGATTGAATTACAAGAACTACTCACACCCCTCTGCCAACATTAAAGTAAAAAGCAGAGCTGTCCTGGGGTGTGAGTAGCAGGGAAAGAGGAAGATGGGACTAATCATTCCTTGTTATAAGACTGAAGCATCTATGGGAAAATCCAGTTCCTCTGGTTTGCTTTTGCCTGGCAAAATCATTCAATGGAAAAAGAGGTTGAGATAATTACATAGTGGAGGTCAGTTTATAATTTACAGTGGTTTATTCATGAAGCACAAGTATGTAGCTTGCTGATCTTGTTGTCCATATATGTGAGACTTTATCTGCCTTTATCCAAAACCTTCATAGTATTTCTCTGGCTTGTTTGAGTAGCAAGAGATGTGAAGCCTCCTTGAGCATGGGCTTCAACCATGCAAATATGCACATAAGGACCTTGATGGGCTCCCATAACCCTTTCATGCTGTTGGAAAGAGTTGTGGTTTAACCTGGCAGGCAGCTAAACACCACATGCAGCCTTTCACTCACTGCCCCTGCCCCAGTGGGATCAGGGAGAGAATGAAAAAAATAGATTAACCTTGTGGGTTAAGATAAAGACAGTTTAATAGCACAGGAGGGAAAATAATAATAGTAATGATGATGATAATATAAAAAAAAGTGATGCACAATGCAGCTCCTCACAACTTGTCAACCGATACCCAGTTCCCAAGCAGTGGTTGCTGCTCCCCCGGTCCAACTCCCCAAGTTTGTATATTAAGCATGATATCATATGGTATGGAATATTCCTTTGACATGTCAGGGTCAGCTGTCCTGGCTGTGTCTACTCCCAGCTTCTTGTGCATCACCAGCCACCTGGCTGAAAAGTCCTTGTGTTGGTATAAACTCTACTTAACGACAACCAAAACATTAGTGGGTTATCAACATTCCTATACTATATCCAAACCATAGCACTATACTAGCTACCAGGAAGAAAACTAACTCCATCTCAACCAAAACCAGGACAGAAAGTAACTTCTCTTAGTACCTAGATTTTTTCTTCCTTGTCTGTGACCCTATCTCTAGCTGTGGTGCAAAACCAGCTCACAAGTATTAATGAGCACAAAATGTTTAGCCTATCAACTTATTGTGTAAAATCAGTGTTTCCTTTACCTTTTGTATTGAAACATTTTCCTGTGTGTATGTGTTTGCATTAAAGGGTTGTGCTGCCTTGCCTATGTTTAGCACATATCTCAGTTGAAGTGCCTGAGTGCATGAAAAGGGGAGTTTCTTGATAGTCTCTACAGAAGGCTAAAATTATAGCTCCAGAAAAGGAATGCAGTGTTCAAAATGGCAAGAAAAACTGATCTGATTTTGAAAAAATACGCGACCATGAGTTTTCTTCCAAAGGAGAGAACCACTTACAGCTTACAAATCTGCTATTCACGTCTTTTAACTACATCATTTATTGGAAATGTTCCATATTTACGTCTTAATCAGTTCTTTCTTTCTCCTTAGAGGAAGAAGCAGTTTTCCAAAGTTGGTCCTGAACTTTTTAAAGCCTTCATGTGCATTATAGAAATGTCTAATCTAGAGAAAACTGTTGCCTGCTTTTCTCTTTCCATGTATTCACAATTTCAACACTGGAGGAAATGCACTTAGCACTAGTGTATCATTACAACTGAAAGCTTCACACAGTGGAGCACTGACTTAAAATAATTTTAAGCTCTGGCTTGAATAAAAAGTTGTTTTCAAGGATAAATACTTGGCAGTTCATGTTATGAGTGTACCCTCTTGTTAACTATGATAATAGAGACAAATATTCCTTGTGATCATGAAAGAATAGGAGACACTGTATTCCTTTTAAATTTTAGAAAGACATAAAATTAATTGTGATATGTCATCTAACAGGTGCTGACCAATGACCCGTAAATCAACGATTGTCATGACTGCAACATTTTAATGCTGAAATAACCAGAATTGGCTTTTCATCCCAGCTCTTCATAGGCAGGCAGCCCTGTTTGAATTGGTTTTGTCTGCAAATCTGTCTTTCTGAATGTTCCTTGCTATGGAAAAGAAGAAAATTCATGCTGTGTTCAAGGAGCATGTTAGCTACTGTATGATGTTCTAGACCTTGTACAAGCTGGGGGAAAACAAAATCAATATTTTACATTTGTAAAGCACCTTCTATTTTTGTCAGCTCACTGTGAAAATATGAACTCTGAATTAAGAAGCAGTTCTATTATTATACCCAGCCTACTGATGAGTAAAGTAAGGAAGTAAACGCTGTGAAATTGTGAACTCAGCTAGGAACAAAATCCAGGAACAAGATCTGGTCTTCTTCACTTAGAAGACCAGAAATATTTGCCGTTGTTCATTCCACTGTATTAATTGAATATACAAGAACGCAGCTTTTCCCTTCCCTTCACAATTTCTGATACGTTAGACAAATGAGTGACATGTGTGTCATAAGACAACTTCAGACTTTTTTTTTTTTAAAAAATATAGTTTTCATGTCAGAATTTGAGGCCATGAGTGACTGGATCTGGAAATCTATTTTGTATCCCATGTCTGCACAAAAACTTCCCCATGTGTGCAAAAGCTACCACCACTTTCCTTGCAGCTGTTCCATCAGGCTGCCACTTGATAGCTAAAATTGGTGTGACAAAGAGTGAAGTTATTCTACATTAGGTGCTACTATTTACAAGTGGCTTGAGACATTACTTTGCACTTGAATGTTGTGTATGTGCCCTCAGTTAATAAGCAAGTATTTGGCTCTGAGGGGTCTTAATGCTTTTCATAACCAGCAGCCATAAATAATGGTCACTGATACACAGCATCCAACTGTGCTCAGCCATTTCCTTTAATTATGAATGTTGTATTTTCCATTCTGATTATGCAGAACACCATAACGATTTCCATTGCACCTTGTTAATCTGGAAACTGGAGCTTTACAGGGCAAACATGAATGTTTGAGAACCCAGGGCAGAGATATCCTCATACCACAGCCATACCACTTGGAAACACGGAGAGTAAGTCCAGCAATGCCGTAGTTGCATGTTGCCTGGAATTGAGGTGACCTGCTGTTCTGCTCCCTTTGAACTTTTTCTCCTCAAGCATTTGGTTAGCTCAAGCCTGTTAACAAGGTATCGTATCTTACAGAAAAAAGACTGTGGCTAGGAGGTTGTAGCATGGAGAGTGTTGGTTTCTTCTCCCAAGTAGCAAGCGATAGGACAAGAGGAAATGGCCTCAGGTTGCGCCAAGGAAGGCTCAGATTGGATATTATGAAAAATTTCTTTGTGGAAAGGGTTGTGAAGCAGTGGAACAGGCTGCCCAGGGAAGTGGTGGAGTCACCATCCCTGAAGGTGTTTAAAAGATGTATAGATGAGGCTCTTAGGGACATGGTTTAGTGCTAGAGTTAGGTTATGGTTGGACTTGATCTTAAGGGTCTCTTCCAACCAAAATGATTCTATGATTCTGTGATTCTATGATTCTGTCTTGAAAGTTATATGGGCAGCTGAAATGTTGCTCTGTATCTTTCAGTAGTGGGACTGTGCTGTTTATTCACTTTACCCATCATCCTGAAGTCTCATTCCTAAAACAGCAATATTCCTCTTCCTTATTGCTTAACATTGCAGCATAACTCAAGGTTTTATAGTATCTCCTACCATTGCGGTTATGCAGGATTTGTGTGTTTTTGCCCACAATACACAGAATGAAAGATCTGGAAAGAAAATGTAATTAAATCATATGCAAATAAAAATGCTGCAGCTGACTTCATAAGAAGGAGACTGTCATATCAAATACCATATTATATTTGATTTCAATATTAACCGATAGAATTAGAAGAGATGAAATTTACCTTAGAAAGGTGGCCTGCCTAGAGTCACTGGTGAAAGGATTTCAGTGGTTTTGCAGTTTTTGCACCTAATAGCTTTTTTTATTTCTTATCTTGGTGAGAGAACTGTTTCGTGGCAGCTGAAGGTTTCACTGCCCAGGTGGTGCTGTACCTGTGTGCCCATCCAGCCTCGTTCAGCAGCTGGCCTGATGCTTGAATATGGTTGAGGGGACGTGTTAGCCTACTGCCTTTCCCATGGTGGTGCTGGGGAAGGGCCAGGGAGTTTGCTGCTTCTGCCAAATGGGCTTTACAGGTGGGTAGCCTGTGGAGAGCATGTTTCTCAAAACCTGGCAGCTGCCCAGGAGGTGTTGGCTGCAGTCACCAGGCTGCATGCACTGGTGCAATTTTAGGGTATCCCTTTCTTGCGCCAACGCTGTACCCTGTAGATGAGGAATGAAGGAGGCATAAAATGCTGCTTCTCTCTCTGTGTTGGTCCTTGTGGAGCAGTTAACCAACTCTGCTGTTGTCATCTTGCTTGAGTTTGTCTTTTACAAGGCCCTGAGAGCATGTGGTATGACTTGCAAGTGCCTTGCACCTCCCATACAGGTCTGCACGCTGTGGCCTTGTTAGGCCTGGTGTCTCCTGGCTTTCCCCTTGCCATTGTGCCAGGACCTGTCAGCCTGTGCCACCTCCGGGTGCTGCCACACTCCCAGCCTTTACACCCTGGCTCAAGGCCGGCTCTTTTGACCTGCTGCGTTCATAAACACTTGAGTGGCTTTGCCTTCTGTGTGAAGTGCCTTGGAAACCTGGTATGAAAGGTGCTAAAGAAATGTAGGTTTGATTTAATTTGGTTTGATTTACAGTCTGAAAAATGAAAGTCTTTCTGCAAAGCTAAGACCCCTGTACAATTATTCCAGCTTGCTTCTGCTGCTTGCAAAGCTGCTTGCATTCGCTTTTGGATCACTGGGGATTTCCTTGACACATTTACACTCCTGTTCTCAATGACTCCATACCCAGCCTCATTCTGACACTTTCTCCCTTTCTCTCTTTTTTATTTATTAACATTACCTGCTCCACAGGTATTTAACATAACCAAGCCAAGCAGAGTAGAGGCCAGTCATAAAAGTATAGATGACTACATTTTTCCCATTATGATCTATGACAGGCACTTATTACTTTAAAAAACTGCTACACATTCAGACCCCGGAGAACTGAAGGCCCCAATAGCATCAGAGGTTTAAAAAATTATTGCAGGAACTTCCTTTCAAATCCCTTCCTTTCAATTCCCAAATATTCTATCCTTATTTTTCTACTATGATGATGCTCTGCTTGATGCTGGGATCATACACTGGCATGCACTCCACAAACCCACAGTGATTGCCCCAGAAACCACACACTTAAGCAGGGAAAAACATTGACAAGAAAACAGAAGTACAAGAGAGGTGGAGTGATTTGTTCAAGGCCACAGAGCAGCTCACTGGTAGGGCTCACTGTGGACGACAGGTTTTCTGGTGCAATATTCACTGCAGTTACCTGTCTCTAAATCTCAGAATTAATCTTTTAATCCTTTGGCATTCACAAAGATTAAAAAAAAATACTTTACTGGACTTGAGGAAACCAGATGGTCCCTGAAGTGGAAAATATCAAAGAATATGACCAGCACTTGTAAAATTAAGTTGGGTTATTTAATGTATTCCTAGCAGCTTGTACCTCTATAAAGAAATACAGTAACCCTAGTTACCTTGCCAGCGTTTCCTAATGTGTGGCAGACTTACAGCGAAGGAGAAAACTGGGAATGATTTTACTTCTTACCGCAAATGTTTGCAGTGATTGATATATAGTAATAAACGGTGAAACCACACACAAACTTTGGCAGGTTGGGCACAACTTTGGAGTTAAAATGAAAAAGCTGTCTTGTGGGTTTAAATAGTGGAGAAGTGTTTTGGGGCAGAATATGACTTCTTGATAAGAAGATACGGCACATGGTGAAACAGAGGACTGAGCTGGGTCATCCTTAGATGACACTGATCCTGCTTGGAAAGAGTAATTTTGGGAGGGGTTTCTCTCATCTGGCTTGTAACAGGCTGGTGGTCTGAGGCCCCTCCACAGTGGTGGGGGGCTCCATCTATAGAGAGAGAGGCCCCTTCAGAGGGCGATTAAGCCCATTTGCCACAGGTATGCATCTCAGGAAGGGATGAATCCCTCTCTGGAGGGGTCGCTTGCTCTCCACTGGCTATAAAGGGAGCTTGGATGACTTGTGCTCTCTTCTAGCTATCTGGGCTTCCAGGGCGCTACATCCAGGGGAGATCATTCCCACATCTTCATGTCATCCTTCTTGTTGTTGTCAGAAATTGTAAAACTGGCCAGGGCCAGGCTGACAGTCTGTGCTTGTGAGTGTGGCACACTCCAAGTTTTAGGAGTATGTCCCATGTCCCTCTTCCAAGTGTCTCTGGAATGCTGTTGGTTTTATGCCTCTTGTATCCATGGGTTTCTTTGCAGCCTCAAGGCAGGCTGCTAGGAGTGGGAATATTTTTCTGTATCAAAACATGATTTCTTAGGGAAACATAAAGAGGACACAGCTGCAACAAAACAGAGAGAGAGGTAGGGATGCCTATTTATATTTTTTAAAACTGTGGATGTGTATATGTGTGTACATGGATTTGCTCAAGTGAGCCGGGATGGGTGGCTTAATCAAAACCTACACTTTCAGAATGCAATTTGAAATGTGCTTGGTGTGATGTTACGATGTTACATTCGTAACTAACACTATAGTGTGGTGACTTTTTTTTTTTTTTTTCCTTTCTGCTTAGGAAATTTGAAAGGTGGTATTTGGATTTCTATGGAATGAGAGCAGGTTTTTTGGAGCAGAATGATTTCCTGCCAAAGAAAATTTGGACTCTCAAAGGCTCTAAAACTCATGTAGATTGTATTATCCTGCTGCTCTATTCTTGGTGTGCTATTTATCTTCCGTCTCTGTACGCTGTGTGTGACAGGGCCCCATCGTCTTGTTATGCATGTGTCAGGGGAGCCTTGGTTCTGACTGGGAGCTGCAGATACCATCCCATTAAAATTAATAAACAGGAACAGTGGAGGTTCCTGGAGAGACCATGATAAACATTTGAACAAACTTATTCTGTTTTAAATTGTGTCAGCCTTCAAAAACAGTGTCTTCACTATCTCATCCCTCGTGCCTTTCCATCATGTCTCTGTCTTGTGCTGAAGTTACTCGTTCACCTTTCAGCCCACTTTCCTCCCCTTTTCACACTTACAAGGTGGCTGACACCTTTTCTTGTCCTTCACTGCCTGACGGCTCCTAAACCAGGCCTGGCTTCTGTGCCTCTCCCTGGGGGGAACCGCTGGGTGTTCTCAGAGTACTCACAAGGATACAGGCATCTTCTGCTCTGCAAGCGTCAACTGCTGTCGGGTGGGTGTAGTGACTCAGAAATAGCTTCTTCAAAAGAAAATATGTATTGTTCTTAGTATTTTATTCAAAAAGGAAAATACACTTTTTTTTTTTTTTTTCTTCACACAGTTTATAAAAGCATGTTGTTTGTAAAAGCAATAGAGATCTGTGTGTATAGTTCCTCTCCTTAGACTTTAATCTTCCCCTGCAGGCTTTTGGAAGTTCTCCTTCACCCCACCTCAGGCTAGCATCGTCCTTCTGCTTCCATGCATTCCCTCACCTGCTGAGGAGCTGTGTGACAGTATGTGAGCAGTCCTCCTCATGACATCTCATCTCCCCTGTTGTACTGCAGACTCAGCTTTCTGCACTGATTTAGCATCTTTGTTTCTAAGCTTAACTTAAGAAAACATTGAACTGTTCTTATAATGAAGACAGCCAGTGTCCAGCAAAGACATTTTTTTTTCCTGTTCCCAGGGTCTCATGTTTGTTACTATTTAGCCCTTCGTGATTGCTTCTTTTAACAAGCTGTTCGACTTTGCTGGATACATTGTGACAGGGAAGGGAGCCTCCTTGTGCTGTAGTCACTTTCGCCTGCATTCACCCATTGTCTTCTCCTCATCCTCTCTCTTCCACACCAAGAGTCTCTGCCTCTGAAACCTTCTGACCTGACAGAGGCCTGAAGGAATCATAGAATAGTTTGGGTTGGAAGGGACCTTTAAAGGTCATCTAGTCCAACACCCCTGCAATGAGCAGGTGCATCTTCAACTAGATCAGGTTGCTCAGAGCCCCATCAAGCCTGGCCTTGAATGTCCCCATGGATGGGGAATCTACCACCTCTCTGGGCAACTTGTGCAGGCGTTTCACCACCCTCATTGTAAAAAATGTTTTCCTCATGCCTGGCTTGAATCTCCCCTCTTTTAGTTCAAATCTATCTATCACTCCTTGTCCTATCATGACAGGCCCTGCTAGAAAGTCTGTCCCCATCTTTCTTATAGGCCCCGTTTTAGGAACTGAAAGATGACAATAAGGTCTCCCTGGAGACTTCTCCAGGCTAAACAACTCTCTCAGCCTGTTCTCACAGGAGAGGTGTTCCAGCCCTCTCATCATTTTTGTGGCCTCCTTGGGACCCTCTCCAACAGGTCTGTGTCTTTCTTGTACTGAAGGCTCCAGAGCTGGACACAGGACTCCAAGAGAGGTCTCACCAGAGTGGAGCAGAGGGGCAGAATCGCCTCCCTTGACCTGCTGACAATGCTCCTTTTGATACAACCCAAGATACGATTGGCTTTCTGGGCTGCAAGCTCATGTCCAGTCTTTCATCCACCAGTACCCCCAAGTCTTTCTCTGCAGGGCTGCTCTCAATCCCTTCATCCCCCAGCCTGTATTGATACTGTGGGTTTGCCCTGACCCAGGTGCAGGACCTTGCACTTGGCCTTGTTGAACCTCATGAGGTTCGCATGGGACCACATGTCCAGGTCCCTCTGGATGGCATCGCATCTCCCAGGCATGCCAACTGCACCACCTAAAGGGGCTGAGTTATGACAGAATATCCACACTGGAGAACTGATAAGAGGTTGCATCTGCCACAGTTTTGAAGTCAAGACAGTAGTGCCTTTGCTGTTGTGGGAGGAGTTTCTAAAATCTAACATTAGCTACATTTATGGAAGACGTCTTCTCCTGGGAAGACCTTGGACCCAAGCCTCTTTGAGTTTTCAAACTGCCTGAAGCAAGGCTTTAGAGAACCAAGTGGTGAGTGAGAGAAGGTCTGATGTGAAGCAGAAAGAAGAGACATTCTAAATCATTCACCTCTGAATGAGGTACCAAACAGACCTGAAGCAGCAGCTGAGACTTTGGAGAAACCAGTCGAATGTATTGTTCCTTCTCCTGAGGAAAAAAAAAAAGGGGGGAGGAAAAAAAATCAAGGGGAGCAAAACATTTCCTTTGCTTTGCATATTACGAAAGACACAAAAGGTAGAAAAGAAGATGAGCAAGTAGGCTGATAAGAGATTTCATTTCATCCCCCTCAGGGTGCCGACTTACCAGTGGTAACCTCATGATCTGCTGATGTCATTCGCACAAAGCAGTTACTTCTGAAGAGACAGGTTTCCTCAGATTTTACCATCTGAGGAAAAAAAAAGAGGAAAAAATTGTCTGAAAGGGAAAAAAGTGTTAAGGTGTCTGTGTTTTACCAAAAGCCTTTGTAGGAGGTTATTAACTTCAAAAGAAACTAAATTTATCATAACTTCCTTCCCCTCTCCCTGTGTTTCTGAAAAGAGAGCTTGCTGTGATTGTCTGAGCCATTAAGGGCTCCTGGAAGGGCGGCCAAGTCCTGCGCTCCCTTGTCTGTGTGCTTACTGATTTATAAACCTCTCCGTAGGTAGAAAGAAAAAGGTGAAATTTCCCCTTTGGTGGCAGATGGGATCCAAAGGCTAAAATACAATTATTATGCAGACTCTCAACATGTACGAAATGGGAAGAAAAATCTACCTCTAAGATCTCTATGTGGGAAACTTTCTTCTCAAGATCTCAAAGAAGCAGAGACTACATCACCCCAAACTTTTTCTTTCATTTGAACAATGATTCTTGGAAAGGAAGACAAGGTTTTAAAGTAGTTTCTGGAGGTAAGCTGTAGATGACACCCGTTCACTTTGAGGGTTATCCCGGGATCCTCACAAACCCTCTCCACTATCTATGTACCTGTGTGAAATTTTGAAGAAAAAATGTTTAAAGTGTCTGTGCTGTGGGACTGGCAGAAAGGAGATCTGTGTTTTCTCTTGCATTGCACTAAAACCTGTAATCTGGAGGAGATAGGAAGGTAGCTGAATTGCTCGTGCCATTGCTGGTGCAAGAGAGTTAGTCTGGCATGAAGCAGAAGGTGGAAGATTTTATAAAAAGCTCCTGCCATGTGGTAGTGGTTTCTGGTGCCCAAATATGCATTTCCTATCAGTGGGACATATGCTGGATTTATCTTCAAGGAAACCACCTCCTCCTGATGCCCTGATCAGGTCTCCTTGCTGCTCCAATCTGTATGAACCTGATCCTTACGTTCCATGGCAATGCCACAGTTTGGCAAAGATCACCTCTCCATGTCCCAGCCCTTCTCTCCTTGCAGCACGTGGGCTTCTATTTGGCGGCCAGTGACCTTCTGGAGAGGAACATGTTTAAGATTACCCAGTCAGTGCTGACCAGCTTTGATGGAAGCAGCACTAGGTTCACTGCTGACAAGGAGGCAGGTTGTCCCACATGCACTGTTCAGACAGACTCGTGCCACAGCTGTCAGCAAGGTTGGGTTTGGTGCCGTAGAGCCCTGTGGTACAAGGTGAAACTTCAGGCAGTTTCAGGGTGAACAAACATTCAGCTGTGCCTAACCTGGTGAGTGTGGGGTGAGAAAATTCAGGAAGCCTTTCCTAGGAACAGGGGTGTTTCAGCCTGGATGGGTGGTCACCAGCCAGTGCTGCGAGCACCACAAGTCACCTGGGAGAGGATGTGCAAGGGCAGGAGACCAAGCTGGCTGGGACTGGTGGGACGCAGGTCCCAGGGTGTTGGCAGTAGGGGACGGCAGGATGGCTGCTGTGGTGTTTGCTGACCATAGGCACCCTGCAGGAGGCAGGGGAGCAGCGGGGAGGGAAATGTGTAAAACAAAATAAATGCTGCATGCTGGTTTGTGCTCACCTCTGCTCTAGTGTGTGCTCCAAGTAATTTCAGCGGTGTTACTGGGTGGGTAGACGTGCAAGTGGCAGCCCAGCTGGACTCGGTATTCGCTGTGCCTCTGAAGTTAATAGTGGTGCTTAGGAAATGGGTAGTTAAAAAGCCCACATATCCCTGAAGTAACCTTAGCTGCAAAATAAGTCGCTTAATTAGCATACAGTAGATACTTATTGTTAAGTGAGAATGCCATCCCCTCCTGCAGGGATTTGAGTTAAACATGATGATTGATAAATTGTTATATTCACACAGTGTCACTCAGTGATATAATCATGGCTTTTGTAAATATTTAGTCAAGAGAGCAATCCAGCTGTTCCCAGCCAGGTTTCATCCAGTGTCAGCCAATGTTCAGTGCTGCTGATTTATTTCATGTGTTGCTTAAGCCTTGAGTAAGATCACATTTTTATGAGTCTTGAAGTACCTATGGTAATAAATAGTGAGAGTACCAGAGCTAATGACAACAGCAGAAATAATTATGTGGAAAGATATTGCCCAGGGTCCAGAATATGAGCAAGTACTTAACTATTTGAAGTTTTTCAGGACAAGTGCTTAGCAGCTTTTGTCTAGATTTACAGCAAGGTAGCCCTCACCAGGTACCATTGAAAAGGAAAGGTGAGCAGGAACCATGAAAACGATGGTAGCATCTCCCAAAGCTTGACTTAACTGTTGACAGGGGGCTGAGGTTTAAAGCAGTGTTAGGCAAGGAATGGAAATTCCGTTTTCCAATGGATTTCAAGATTTTGAAATTTGTCTTGGGTTCAATTTAGAACAAAAGTCCCAAATTTTGAAATTCCTCCTGACAGAGGTGGAGGTCTAGGAAGGATTCATTCTGAGTCAACTGTGCTGGTTTTGCTATGCAATACAGTACTAGAATGTAAAATGTACAAGTATATTTAAAATCAGAAGTAATTTTAAGACTAAACACTGACACCGTTAACTCTGAAGGTGTCCAAACCTGACATATTCACAGTGTTTGAGCCTTCTTGTGTTTTTTCCCTAAAACACATTACTGCAAAACTGACAATTTTGTGAGGTATTTTGGCTTTAATGAGTCTACATTTTCTGATATCTCTTTTCTGACCATATTCATGTTTGAAGAAACACTCATGCAACTTTTCCTCACTCATCTGTCTCACTTTTATTTTGGGAACTCTTCAGGAATAGCTTTTGTTCTCATGTCAGTTCTTTGTTGAGGAACTATCTGTCGTGATGTCCTACCCCCAAGACTTGGAAGTGATTCAAAAACAGGAAAGTTAAAAAAAGATGACACCCAGTTTGGGCTGTATTGCGTATTTGAGAAGGCATGCTTCACCCACAGGACAAGATGGTAGGTGCTGAATTTAACTTATTCCCAGTACAGAACCTCTTCAATGACCCATATAGACACCTCTTACTGACAGCAGAGGAACAAATTATCTTTACTGCCAAAGTTTCATTTGCAGAAAATTCAGTTTTTTGTTCCCTCTTTGCAATTTATGTCCTTTCTTGTTCAGAAGCAGGTCATAATTACAGAGTGTTTCTAATTTTCCAGGAAATGTGGACATTTTGAAAACAAATACAGTATTAACAGCAGTGAGGTAAGTATCTACAAGAAGGTAAGCTTAGATCAACACACACACAACCTTTTGCTAACTGGATCTTAAAGCAGTGGGGGGAACAACACACTCCGGGAAGGGAAGAAAAGTCTAGGAGGTGCCTGAAAGCAGCTGCAGCTCACTGACAGAATGAGGTGAGGTCGTCCTACAGCACTGCAGACGGAGTGAAGCAGAGACTTTTTATTCATTGAGTGCATGGAAACATCTGAGGCAAAGGAAAAGCTATTTCAAATGGGCATTAACATGCCTGTTGGCACTCTCAGGCTGATATCAAGGGCGCCCTTGAGCTCAGAGCCAAGTGGAGGTACACCCCTGGAGAACCCAAGGTGACAAAGTGCAGGTGGAAATGCTGTTCAAATGTATATTTAATGGACATAGGGATGAGCTGTGTTCCAGCCAGTGAAGGTAAAAAAAAAAAACGACAAAAGCACACAAAAACCCTCTCACAATGTCTCATGGTCGATGGCACTAATGTGAAGTAGAACTTCGAAGCCAATAGAATTGCTCTAAAGCCAACAAATTCAACTCCAAAAATGAGTGGGTGACTAGCAGTTGGAAACCCCCCTGCCCAATGGGTTGTGTGTGTTGCCCTTTGTGCCTGAAATGTGTGGGAGAGCAATTAGAGCCTTCTGCTGCAGAGTCCAGCTCAGGTTGTGTGTGTGTGTTATTGTTTTTTTTTTTTTTTCTTTTCTGATTTTCATTGTGGCTAAAAGGGAGTTACCCAGATCAATATCAAAGTAGAAATTGTTCTTCTGCCATTTTCTGACAATAATCACCATTTTCCAGTAACTGAAAGCTACAAGGAAAATACTTCAAACGTTCATTGTCAGAAAATATTTTTTAAATGCTAATGATAAGTGCCTTAACCATATTTATTTGGTTCTTATGAAGACCCCTTCATGCAGTTGCAGAAGTTTCCTGGTATTATAAACCAGTTCTTGCTTCCATGTAGAAGCTGAGAGTTTGAGCTTTGTTTTGCTCTTATTCCCATCCAGCTGTGATGTGAAGTCTTCCCACTTGCTTGGTTTTTGTGGGCTAATATTCACCAAGGCTGGCATTCATCCCACCTACCGTAGTTATTAAAACATTACATGGTTATCTAAGCGAGTAGTCTGGGCCGCCTCTGTAGTCAGTGGTGAGAGTCAGGCAGGGTGATTCATTCCATCCTCCCAGGTATCACCCTCTGGAGGTGCCGAGTCTCCACAAGGAGACAGATGGCTGAGGTTAGGTGAGGTGAACCTCAACCCCAGTGCTCAGCAATAACTGCTTGGCGTGTGCCCAGGACACCTGGGGTTCCCTGGGGAAATCACCCATCCAAGCGCTAGTTGGAGCTTGCAGCTTTTAGCATCCAGAATTAAAGGAGTGTATGCGCTCTCTTTCAGTCCAGCGTGCTTGTAGGTTTTGTGTGTAATAGAAAAGACTTTGCCCTATGTTTGACCTACATACTTACCAACAAATACAGCCTTAAATTACATATTCAATATTTTTATACATCTGCTGTCTGTGTGAACATGCACATATTTTCTGCATAATAATATTCAGATATATGGTTCTCTATGATATTTTCTTATTAAAGTGCTGGCAATATGCTCAAAGCTTTACAAAATACAGATAAAGGCAATTTCTGTCAGAAGAAGGTAACAAAGATGAACATTAGATTCATAGGGAGTGAGAGACCAGAAGATTCTGGATTCACTGTTTGTTTTTTAGTCTAATTTCCTTAGAAGGTGAGGCTTCCGTGTTGCGCTGTGAGTGAGGTGAGGTGTGTAGTTGTCCTCTCAGTGACTTTTGGACTGGTCGGCCAGCTTCAGCCAAATATAACCAAAGAGCAAGTTGTTTGAAGAGACACAGCTCTCTGAAAAAGAAAGGCAACTATTCAGAAGAGATTGTGCCCTCAATGAGGAAAGGGTACAGTGTGAGCCGGTATTATGTACTAGCGGATGTACACAGGAAGCCTATGCAGGAATCCTAGTGTGGGAAGAGCGTTACCTGTCACTGGTTTTGTGCTAATCCCTAGGAAACTGGGCAAGAAGACCCACGGGAAGCAATGCATTGCTGATTTTGTTGGGCAAGAAACATATTTTATGCTAGTAGTGGCCTTTACCTTTGAATCTTCCTTAAAAAGGGAAGATTTTAAGAGTTCTCCCAACTGTGGGGACAAAGCTCATTAACTGGGGAAGGAGCAGTGGAAGAGAGAAACGAGATGAAGCTGAGGGTTAGTAGAATGGAAGTGTTGAAAACGAAGAGGAATTTAGCATTCCTACAGGCCTCTGCCATTTTTCATGTGCAGAAATATCTGCCAATTCTCTACAATGTTGCACTAAAATTATAAATATTATTTTCTTAGGTATTGTGCTCTTGGCTAATCTTAACTGGTAGAGGGCATCTCTGAATAGCTGTGCATTGTGGATTTCTAGCTTGTCCTCCCTGATAGCTCCCAGTGGCTTTGTAGGAAGGTTTAAACCTCCCTCATCTGTTCTCACATTGTTTTCAAGGTACAACTTTATAATCTTATTAGAGAAGCTGCTAGCTATGACTGTCAGGAAAAGCAGAGGAAATAATTTGTTGGCCAAATATGTCAGTTCCTGGCCTGAGCATTCCTGTAAATACAGCTTTATCAACACTCTATCAACAACAGGCAAAGCCAGGGTGCAAATTGTTACCATCCCTGTCTGCTGATGCTAAGAATTAGGAGTATGTTTATCAGATGTGGAACATGCCCCTGATGCACATGAAGTCTGTTTTGGTTTTGATGCTGATGCAGACTTCTGCACAAGCTCTTGGCTATTCTAAAGATGTGAAGAGAGGGGCCGGGTTTCTAATTTGAGACTTTCTGATTACATTTTGTTGGCCGTTCTCAGCACAGGGACAGGTAGACTTCGGTTGTTGAACTGGGTGGGATGAAGCAAATGCTATGCTTCTACCCCATGCACAGTCTTCAGCTGTCCCGCAGGCTCTGGGTCATCCTGTGCAATGCAGGTTGCTCAGGACTATGTGTGCAAGATGCTTTGTGGATTTGTTTCCAGCCCAGCTTGTGGCCTTTTAGGCAAGCTCTTTACTCTGTCTCGCTGCTATTTTGGACTTTGATCTTCCCAGGAAGCCTTTCCAGAGAAAGCTGAGGGAGAAAGAAACACCCTGGGAGCTGGCAGTGATGGGGAGTGTTTTTGGTGTGCCTGCCCACCTGCCCTGCAGCAGCCCCTGGAGTAGTGGAAGCTTCCTGATCAGTGGAAGAACTGGTTGAATTATGGACTGCAGGGAGCAGAAGTATCTGCAATTTTCTTCTGTGTTTCCTCTTCTCCACAGTCATATCTCAGGTGGTTACCCAAGATTGTATCACCTGACATGCTGCACTTGCAATTGGTGAGGTGTATTGCTAGTTTTCATCTTTCTCTAAAACGTGAGGTACTGGCCACTAGATTTGATTTATAATTAAATGGTAAATCCTACAGTATATTCCCAGGACCCCAGGAGTGATAAGTCATTTGAGTTGTATTTTTAATAGATTGCTATAAATCATTTTTATATTGCCATAATTGAATAAGGTGCTTTAGAGAAACAGAAGATTGTACATTCCCTGCCCCTAGGAGTTTGCTTGCTAAGTACATCTTTAGGTACAAAAGGTACTTTGTGTGATTTTATGCAGTGCGAGCCCTTGCTACTAATGACAGTGCTATAAATGTGGCCCATATCCTGAAACAACTTAATGTGTGCTTAACATTGAGGATTTAGCGTGCCTCCGGATGAGTATGGTGATTCATGCTGGAGAATACAAAAGACAGCCTTGTCAGCTGCACCACCTGCCCAGAGATGCTGCCCCAGCAGATACCAGGGTGTGCGAGCTCCAGCGCCGCTGCAGCTCTCAGTCCAGTGTATTAGCTCAGGACTTACAGACAGCTATGCCAGGTCAGACAAAGGTGCCATCAGGTTTCTGACAGTGACCAGGAAAAGAGCAGAAGGAATAGGGCAAACACAAAATGACTCATCCTCTGGCATGTTATCCCAGCTTCTGACAAAGAGTGTTTTAGGGAATTTGTGAGCCCAAGTTTGGGCTGATGGACCTATCTTCCATGAGTTTAAGCTTAGACTGAAATCAATGCAGTTGCAGTGCAGTCATATTCCAGCCTGGTTAATTCCATTCTGCATTTTCAACTTCCCTTGATGCTGCTTCAGATAAAGCATTTGTGCCCCAAAGCTGTGGTGTAGTGTTTGCTAGTGCAATTTTGTAGCAGCTGCATTCCACCCCAGAGATGGGTGCATTTTGGTGGTAAGTGATTCTTAGGTTTAAATAATCTATAATTCTTTGGAGCACTTTTTGGGCTTGTAAAAGGTGTTATACAAATCAATGAATAATTTTCACTCACCATTGTTTGTAATGTATTCTTAGTCCTCAGCTGAAAATAAAATTTCTTTTCCTATTGATTTTCTTCTTTTATGTTTTGCCAAATTGATTTTCCTTTTCCTAATGGAGCAGAAACTCACATATCAGGATTTCAGTTACTTCACCCTTTCTGCTTCAGCATCATTTAGGATATCAGAAGGAATAAAAACAGATCTAAGGAATAGTTTTCATTCATTAACTTCAAGGGAGCTTACACTGTTTTAATTCATTTAAGGGACACCATATCTTTTGAGTTTTTAAATTTCATCAGTGGATTTGTAGGTGTTCTCTAAACAGGTATTAAAGAGACAAGTATAAATACGATGTTATGACTTTGGAGGGTGTGGTGGGAGAATTAAGAAGAGTTTCAGGTAGGCTGGATTTTTGGGTTGCAGAAGAACGTCTCGGAGCTCTTACTGAAAATGTGGACATGGTTTCGAGGATGTGCTTCCATTACTGCACACCGTGGCCCTTTTATGTTCAGCTCAAACAGCAACAGGACAAGTATTCTTACTGTATTTTCAGCTTGGGTTTCATCAGGAATAATCACAGTTCTCTTGAAATACTCTATTTCTGTCCAAGTATGAACCTCAGTGGGAGGCTTGGTTTTGTAAGATGCCAACTACCCTTCTCATTTACGACATTAAGTGGGCCTCTGAGTACCAGGTAGCTGAGAAACAACCTGAGAACTTCTGAAATGTTTAGCGTGAAAAGGTTGTGAAAGACTAGATTATTCCCACCAAATAAATAGTGTTATCTGAAATAAACAGTGTTATCAGCTTCTGAATCAATGTTCATTAAGAAACTCAACTATGATTGGAAGCTTAAGACAGCCAGTGACTACAGGATAATAGTTAAGGCTACAGTAGAGAAAAATGAGGTTAGAAAACACCGAGATAAACTAAATGTTTTTTAATGTATTGGATCTTATGAAATTCAATGCAGAGTAGAGAGAGCCAGATAAATGGCTGAAACAATCCCAGAAAGTTTAGTGTTTATGCCAAGAAGTCATGGAGGACAGGAGAGGTTCTGCAGGATGGAAAAAGGGCAGAGATAATGTCTATCCATAACAAGGAGAAAAAGCTGAATCCAGGGATTTGTAGTCAAGTCAGCTACCTGCCAATACATGGAACAAACAATCAAACAATCGATTGTAAGCACCTCAAAGGTAACGAGGACATGAGCAGAACAGCCAGCACAGATTTGCCACCTGAAACCAATCTCTTTTCCTTCTGAGACAAGGCGTCAGACCTTGTGGGGAGGAAAAAGGCACTGGGTGTCACGTGTCCTGATTTTAATACTTTTGATACTGTTTTACAAGACATTGTCATAAGCCACCTGGAGAAACCAGGATGAGAAGAAAACATTATCTTAGGTCAGTGCACAGCTGGCTGGCCAGCTGTAGTCAGAAAGCAGTTACCAGTGATTAACTGTGAAACTGGAAGGAGGTCTTGAGCAGGTGCTTTGAGATCTGTGATGGACCAGAGTGTGATGTGGTGTTTTCACTAATGAGTAGGATGCTGGAAAGCAGGGGATTCTTGCTTGATTTGCAAGCTGAGATGGGCTGCGGACAAGGTGGAGAAGGGGTTCGGAATGCAAAATAACCTGGGGAGGTCTGATGAGTGGCCTGGACAGCCCAGGCTGTGGGCAGCTGGAAGTCTCTGTGCCGAGTTGGGAATGTATTGTCTTAGAAGAGGTTACAAGTGAAATGTATCTCAACAGGGTCACACGCTTGTGATCAACTGGAACCATCCATGAGAGAAGACTGAACAAACTGGGCTTGCCTAAAATAAAGAGGAGAGAAGGAACAGAAGTCTTTAAAGGTGGCTGAAAAGAATAAAGAAATACTTTTTTCTCTTTGTCTACTGGGACAAGGGGTAGTGGGCTTTGACTGCAGTGAGAAAGACATAGCTTAGATGCCAGCAAGATCCTTCTACTAGTGATAATGGCAAAATGGGGAAATAGGCTGCTTGGAAGCATATCACATGTCCACCCCTGGAGGCTGGACAGATATCACTCCAGAATAACATGGATCTAATTAATTTTGCCTTTGGGAGGAGATGGACTAGATGACCTCCTGAGGTGCCTTCCACCTTCGATTTCTTGAACTTTGAGGGTTCCAGAGCACTGGAACAGGCTGCCCAGAGAGGTTGTGGACTCTCCTCCTCTGGAGACATTCAAAACCCACCTGGACACATTCCTGTTCTAGGTGAAGCTGCTTTAGCAGGTGGGTTGGACTAGATCATCTCCAGAGGTCCATTCCAACCACAACCATTCTGTGAACTTCAGAATATTTTCATTGATTTTCATTGATTTTCATTTTAGTTCAGATAAACCTACCTCATCTATGAAGAGGTGAAATTTTCTCTGTTCCTCAGTATCTTACAGAGTACTGTTTGCATTTAACATCAATTAAAATGGTAAAGTCTTACGGTTCGCTCTCCACCTTTGCTCAGCCTTATCCATTACTCTTGAACCAGTTAAATAAATATGGTTTAGCTGCAGTCTGCTGAATAAATGTTCTGTCTTTCTTTCTCTGTATATATGTCTGCACATATATAATATCTATATATATATTTGAAATTATGATTCCATTTATCCTAAGTTTCAGAAATTTATTGATTTTTCAACAGTGTTTAAATTACATCCACTTTTATGGAGACAAATCTGTTGAAGAATTAAACAGCAAAGTTTGCTCCAATCTATAAACATGACAGGGGGATGATTTCCTCTCATTTGCTAAATATACAGCTCCTTAGTCGGAGACATAAATAAGAATGTTGCCTAAGTAGGTCAGATTTGAGCTAGGGCTTTTCAAAAGACATGAAAGCACCCACCGTGAATATACACTTCAAAGCCAGAACCCATTTTTTTGTGCACATTTTGTTCCTGAGAAGTTTTCCATCTGTTCTAATGTCATGGCTTTGCCACAGTGGCTTGTCCTCAGACTCTGTATCTCTGGCAACTCATATGCTTTACTTTTTAATGCAGCAGGTAAAGGAGATAATTGGAAGACCTTCAGAGCCAGGGTTGGGGGTGGACGGGAGGCAAGAGGGAATCTTTCACTTCTAAATGGAGACGAAGGACAGACTTCCTCTGCTTGTTGTTGTTAGATAGCCAGTTTGATTGGATGCCAGGAGCTGAAAGGAGGGAGTGTGCATTTTGAAAAGCTTTTTGAGGAGCAAATCTGAAATTAAAAGACAGATAATATTTATAGAGGTTAGTGAAGTTCACATCACCTTGCTCTCTGTAGCAGTGCAGTTCCAAATTCAGGATTCTTGATGGATATAAGCCCTTTTTCATCAGCAATAGTCCAACATGATGTGCCTGTCACTTTTTCAAACGATGCCTTTCTGACTTCTCCATGTAGCTCTGAAAGGGGAGGAAGCTTCCTCACTACTATGTCACTCAACCCACCCACCCAGACACCCACAGCTTGTTTGAAGCCGGCATAGGAAAAAAACCCCACCACACCACACCCCCTGGATTGTAGCTGAAGAAAGTGCTCCTTTAAATATTGATATCAGGGAGCACTGGTCCTAGGGGTGAAGCCAGAAATAAAACAGCTACTTATTCATATATCAAGCTACTCCTCAGTCTTACAAAACAAGCAGAGCTATGCTTTTGCTATTTTACCTGCAAATCAGTGACAGCATTACTGTGTGTTATATTTGCACATCATTTTTTATTTACTTGGATTGTAGAGTGCCCACCACTCACATAGGAACTGCTGGATCACCACTGGGTGCCGTGCGATTCACATGTTGCCCTGCTCAGTGTCCAGTTGGTGACATCTCTGTAATGTTCAGAGGAACAGGGAGGACGCAGGGTCTGGAGGTGGCTCTGCAAGGAGCTGGTTGCTGTGCCATGGCTGATGCAGCAGCATGGAAGATGACACAAAAGGCAGGGAATGGTTTGTGAAGGAACCAGACACCAGCAGGAGCAGTGATTGCTGGGGAAGCACAAGGGCTGCAGACCTAAAGGCCATATGCACATGACTGGGGAAGTCCACAGCAATGGACAGAAGGGCTTAGCTCAGCTGTGGGGGTCTGCAGGAGCCAGGACTATGCCTGGGAGAAGACTTGCGTGAAGCATAAAGAGCCCCTCTGGTGTCTTTGGCACACTGGCCAGGTGCAGTGCCTGGGAAGTGAAACCTCTTTCTAAGCATCTGAAGATCTCCTGGGGCTATCTGCACCTTCACATCCTGAAGCTGATGACATACACCATTACCAGCACCCTCACTGCAGACAGCCCTGAGATGAGTGACTACATTTAGTACATCCCCACTCACATACGTAGCAACTCTTTGGGCAGCACACATGTTTGCTGGTCTATCAGGAAAAGGCAAACTGCCTTTCTTCCTGCATCTCAAAGTGCCTTCAAGACACAGCCATAGCAAAGCTGATTAACACAGTCAAGATTCAGAGCAGAATGGACTGCCACCTGGTTCACAGCAGTGCCGGGCAGCAGGATATGTGAAAACATACCACCATATACAAAGAAATTAATCTTTTACCCATTACATAAAGAAATAACAGCATAAGAATTTGTTTCGAAAGAATCAGCAATTAAGAGCAAAATGAATATGAGTCATCTGTCCAGCAAAAGCTGTGCCAGATGCAGACACAAAGTAATTCTGCATGTTAATACCACTTATGCAATACTGGTCCTATGACAGGGAACATTTGCTGTCAGTTTGTGAAGCGGTACATGCACATGCACGCATATGCATGAACTTCAGTGCAAGTTGGGGTTGTTCAGTTTGCTCATCTGCCAGCTATTTGTCTTAGGGCATTTTTAATACATCTCAGAGTAATTTGGAAGTTTACAAATTTTGCCTTTTGGCTCAGAGATTATCAATGTAGACACTGAGTGTAAAGCTGAGTAAAAATTGGGATTTCAATTTGAAAGAAATGCCATTGTTTCTAACATGATGTGTATTAAAGCAAGCAAACCAAAGAAAGACTTGAAGACATTTCCAGCAGGTCCACAGGCTCCACTGCCGCTCAGTGGAACAGAGAGGACAGTGGAAGGCAGACCTGCCACTGAGCCACTGCCAGCAGATCCCCAGACCCCTGTCTCCAGGGCAGCTCTGCAGGAAAAAAGACCTTGAGTGCTGAACCAATGCCTCAAGTCCCAAGGGTCTCCTCCAAAAGCTGGAGTGAGGTTCCCAGAGAGCTGAGGCATTGGCTGAGTTTAGGAAGGCAGGAACCATTTGGGAAGGAATGAGTTGGTATTTTTGGGGCAGAAAATTTCTGACCAGCTTTGGTGTTATTCTGTTTGTGGAATGGGAAAGCTGCTGAATCCCCTCTTTCTGGAGTCACACTGAATTCCTTAGCCATCCTGGTCTCCATCTGAGCATGAGAGTCTTTAGGAGTATGACAGGTGTTATCTCTCATGAAAAATAATGGCCAAAGTACTCTCTGCTCTGGCAGCTCTAGGTTTGCAGATGATTCCCCAGATGATGTTTGTAGCCCATGAGAGAGATCTTATGTTGCTGATAAAGAAGCCCAAAGCATGAAGCTGGGGGCATTTATACCTCCACCTCCCTCTGCCTTGGAGAAGAGTGGCTTGCTGGGCCTTGTGAGGGTGACTGAGCTCCTGGAAGACAGAGTTGGGTTGTTTTAGTGAAGGTTAAACATGAGTGCTGTCCAAAGAGCTGCTAAATATATGAGTTGTGGAGGTACTGAATGTATAAGGTGCCTCAGGACGCTTGTAAGAAAGGTGATAGTAGTGGTAGACTTTGTGGTGCTGTAATGTGAATTACTCAGGCGTTTCCCATGCTTACCATAACTTCAGGTACCCACAGTTCTTCAAATTGTTCAGGTTGTCCAGAACAGGAAATTAATATATGTGGGAGTGGGTATGACTCCTGAAACATAGACCCAGGGTAATGTGGAAAATGCATATTGCTCTTGGGATTGTGATCAGTTATGAAAATGCAAGAGGATTAAATGTTTTCTTTTAGCTGGCTTGCTAATGGGTGCATATATCTCTTCTTTCATGCTATTGCAATGAAAACACCTGGAAGTTTACTGGGGGTTTGAGGATTCAGGGAAGGAAAATGAGCTGTCAGTGCTGAAGGCAGCCAAGTTGAGTAGCAGGAGATGACAATATACTACTGCTTGTAAGACGCTGCTGGGA
This sequence comes from Columba livia, assembly GCF_036013475.1. Classification (NCBI taxonomy): domain Eukaryota; kingdom Metazoa; phylum Chordata; class Aves; order Columbiformes; family Columbidae; genus Columba; species Columba livia. The sequence continues at coordinate 64,996,239 of NC_088604.1, forward strand.
GATAGGGAAACAGAGGAGCACAGAGGTCAGTGCTATTAATTCTGTGTGTTGTATGCGTGAGTGAGAAGAGGGCTATTTCAAATGGAACTATTAAATTTTACTATATTTTGCTGAGTTTTTAATCTTCATTTTTAATAAAAAAGATAGATACACTTTTGGTTAGGGCTATGCAAGTTGCCCTAAGAGGAAGTGAGTGTCATCACATTGCTGGATCTAGTGCTGATCTTGCTAAATTCAAGGGGTTAGTCCCAGTGACAGACTGAGGGGAACAGGCTCAACCTCTTGGGGCTCCAGATCTGCCTGGCTTCTTTGCTTGGCTGCTCAGCTTGTCCGTGAAATGCCTGGGCTGTAAGCACACAGAATGCCAAAGCATAAAATAAATTCAAAATCCCAAGGTGCCCTGCTCCAAAGACTGCCAGTAGCAAGGCGTGGTGCAGTGGTCATTAACTTCCACGATGGCAACTCCATTACTCCACTACACATTGGGTGTTATGGGAGCTTTGGTGGGACGGACTGACAGCGCTGCTGGGGGGGCACAGCCTGGCGGTGGGGCCCCTGGGGCTGGCACACGTGGGCACTGGAGGTGAGCAGCCTTGCAGGGAGGAGATAAACAAAAGGGCATTTTGGTGCCTTCTGTGTTCCTCCTGCACCTCCAAATGTCGCAGCTGCTCAGAGAGGCTGTGAAGGAAGAAGTTTGCTTCTCCTGAGTGCTTGCTGTAAACAGTGCATACAGCAGTGCTGATTATACATCAGCTCACTGGGCTAACTATAGCACAGTAATTAAAGGGGTGAGAACATTTTGGAGTACTTTCCGCCACTTGTTGTCTTCATAATCCCCCTGTGTTTGGCAATAAATAGAACTTTAAAGTTTAATTAATATACACTTGGCTGGCTATCCATTTAAAAGCATGTTTCAGTGGCCCGAAACGTTATCCACTTATGCATAGCATTGCTGGGAAGGATGATGCAACAATGAGGGAGCACAGGGCCAGGGGTGTCAGCGAGCCCCGGAGCAGGGAGCCACGGCTCCATGTCCCGGGAATGTAGGTCAGTGGGCAATTCAGAGCACACGCTGACACAGGCACACAGGCACTGCAGGAGAAGACAAAGTGAATAAACAGTTTTTCTACTGAATGCAGGGCAGCTTGAGCTAATTTTTAATTTTATTCCTGAACACTGGATTTCGCCCAGGCTGGGGTGTCAGAGTGTTAAATGAGTCTTGAGAGAGAAACGGATTCTCATCTCTCTCTTTCCTCCTCAGACTTCTTTTGTGTAGGGCAGTGTGAACCTTCGATTTTTTTTTTTTTTTTTTTTTTTTTTTTTTTGAGTTTAGCAGAAGCAACAACAACAACAACAAAACACTTTGGATCAGATCAAATATACATTCCTTCCCTCTTCCTTTCCTCCTGGGACGAAAAAACCAAACAAATCATGTTGTTTAGCACCATTGTGTCATTTGCCCCAAAACGAGCCATTTCACTTTGTGCGCTTTCTGAAAAGCAGAGGCAAGGAAGCGCTAGAGTTTCACAAAACTGCCAGAGGACTTGGACCCCAATCCTGGCTTCAGCCAGTGCTGGGTTGTTTATCTGCAATGGCAGGGTGTCAGAGGGAGCTATTTCTGGCCCCCACTTTGCTCCAGAATGCACCCCAGGTTGATGTTTTGAGGATTTTTCTGTGGGTGGCAATGAGTCTGTGCAGGTGAAGGAGTGACCTGAGCTGCAATGGGTGCATGAAGTGAGTCACAGAAGAGCAAAAGTGAGGATCAGAGAGGATGGGAAAAAGACTTAGCTCAGTAGAAAGAGAAGGGATTGGGAATGAACTAGGTCTCCAATACTGGAGACATCTCCAAATCTTCAGCTTTTTCATTTCAGTGTCTGATACTATTTTTCTGCTGCTCTCCCTGCCTCTCCTGGCCCTTTGCCCTATGCCTTCTCACCTCCTATTTCCAGCCCCTTTTTTAGCTTTGCAGCCTTTCCCTCTGGATGTGGTGCTTTGATCTGGGAAGTCAAGTTGGTGTGCCATGGTGCAAACTGATTACTTATGCTTCCCAGTGGTGAGCATGCACACAACTGTATGTCTTGAAGACCCAGTTGTATATGATCAGCTCTAATTTTCACAGGGTTTGAATTTTTTTTAATTTTTAAATCTTTGTGTTGAAAAAAAGAATGCTTCTTTTGGACTTTCTTTGCCAGAGAGGATTGACTGGCCTTTTCTGCAGGGTGAAGGGTGTGAGATACATAATTTCTTATTACTTCAGAGTGGAGTGAAATGGGCACTTGTTGGGTGCAAATAATTTGTCCTATTTTCCGTCAATTTCAGTAAGAGAGGCAGTGTTACCCAAAGGAAAACGTTTCTCTGTATTACCTGTAAAGGAACCCAAGGTGGCTGGCTCAGCTGTGTCAGCGATTTGGGTGTCCACCTGTGCCCAGAGGAGCTCCACACTCTCTCTGCTTGGCCTGCCCAGTGGCAATCAGACTAGCAACAGCGGGTCCAAGAAATGAACAGATTTAATAAAAAAAAAGCTTCATGGCATGGCGGTTGGGTCCATGCTGTGTGAATAATTAACTCACTAAACCTGTGAAAGCACTTCCAAAGACAAACGCCTGTCCTCCCATCCTGCACTTCCCGATTTCGGCTTCCTGCGCTGTTCTGGCTTCTGTCCCCTGCCCCAGGAAGACAGCACAGCAATGTCACACACACCCTGCTGTACCTACAGGAGGAACATGTTACATCTAGTGACTTTCCTGGCCTGTCACCATGACCCTCTGCAATAGCTGAGAGTATCAGCTCCCCTCCACTGAAATGGGGCAGGTCTTGGCTGTAAGGGCTTGGCTGTAACAGGGCTTCTCTGTTATGTACAGTAAACATCCACCAGTAACTTTATGTAAGGACAAGAGGTGGGTGCTTGAGAAGCTGTGCTTCCTTTTCTTCATTGCAAGCAGAATGTTACCCACCCTGCACATCAATGACCCAAGGTGTAAATATGCTTCTCTTTTACATTGTGATATTTATCAGATACGCATGCAAAACATGGCTTCTTTTTTCCTAAGTCTTTCTGTTTTTTTTTCTGTCCTCAGAAAAATCTCGATTTTCATACTGTGGCTCAAAATGTCTGGATCTGGGTTTTTGTACCTCCTTTGTAAAAACCCCACTTGAGAGGTGAAAAAGGAGGCTCTAAAGCCCAATTCCTAGATTATGACCTGCACATTATTTCAGTTTAAACTTACCTCCTGTTACAACAGAGAATCAAGGTGTAAGTGTGTAAAGTGCTTTGGGAGCCTCGTGATAAAAGGCCCTATAAAAATATAAATGTAAGCAGCTGGCAGTCCCAGCCTGCCTGGTGGAAGCAGCACGCAAGCTCACAGAACAGGGTCCGAAGTCAACCCATTTGCGGGGCTGTCTCAGGCAGCAATACATGTAATCTTTGCCAGGGCTTTCTTGTTTCTTATGTAGAGCCCTCTATTTCTCACCAAGTTGCCTCGGCCTCAGAGATGAGCTAAATCATGTGGGCTGCAGCTCCAAGCATATTCAGACTTTGTGTGCCTGTTTAAAAAGAGGTTCATGACTGTGGCACGACACCAATGGCAAAGCCATAGCCATGGCTGTAGCTCGAACACTTTAATGTTGATATCTTCAAGCAAAGAAAAGCATAAAATAACAAGTCCTTGGATACCGCATCACCAGTTTGTAGTTTAGATCAATCTGGGGCACAATGCACAGCAATGGAAGGAAGTGAAATCCAATGAGTGAGACATGCAGTGATGTGTTTGCTGAGGAAAAGGGAGAGCTGCTCTTCTTCTGCTCTTGCCTGCTCTTCTAAATATTTTTTCCAAAGGATGGATTTTCTCTTTATCTAACTTGGCTTTTTTCCCTGCTGTGAAATGTTTTGGGTCAGATGATATTTTGCTGGGCTTTAGAAAACTGCTAAAAATTAATTAATCTGTAATTAAATTGATGGGGAAAAGACATACAGAAATGTTAATAGAATTATATCCTCAAAAGGAACAAAAATAAGGCAGTTTCCTTTAATTTCTCTCTTTTTTTACAGTTTGCAGCCTGACAGATTTCTGACCAAGCTTGAGTTTAGACAAAGTGCATGTGGCAAAAGTTGGAAGTGTTGTAATGCTGCCTACTGTGATTTGTATAAACATTTAGGATCCCCTGGAGAGGAATGTAATCCAGGGTTCCCTACTTACACAAAAATGCTCAGAACAATTTGATATTTGAAAGAAAAGAAACATTTTTAATTGGATTTGTGCTGACTATTTTTGAAATACAAAGAAGACACTTTATCCAGTAAGCTGCAGATTTTGTTTGCAGTCACAGGGAATCGGGAGGCCTCAAATTAGCTGCAGGACAGGCCTCACTGTTGTTCTGTGAGACCAACAAAATGCAGAGGTTTGAAAGAAAAATGCTAATGATAAGAAAAGACTATAAAATTCAAGCCTCATACTTCTTTAAGTTTATGTGAGTTAGGCTAAGCGGATCATGTGATTTCCTTGTGCATTCCTCAAATGACAAAAAAACTGAAGGGGAAAAATTGTTGCTTTGTCTTCCTTCTGACTAGAGACTTGCACCAGGATGGGGCAGTTGCTGGCGTGTTGCTCTGCATTGATCACCTCAGGAGGTGCTGCCAAAGGGTCACCTTGGCTTATTCCCCAAGACCTGCCACCTGACTCTGAACCCCTTCTGCCTTTGGGATGACCTTCCCCGCTCTTAGCTCACATTCCCCTGTAGCTAGGAGGAGAGGAGCATCTTGAGGCACTGCTCATGGCTTCGTGCCATGCTGTCTACCCTTCTCGTTTGTGTTGAAGGCCCAAAGAGGAGAGTGCTATGGTTTGATTAATTTCAAGCAGAATCAGCAGCAACAAAGAAAATTGCACTGCAAAGAGTATATCCAGATTTGCCACATCCCTTGTTTTTTGTATTAATAGAGGGATATTAGAAGCTTTTGGTAAAGGTATAAAGCCTGGCCTTATTTTGCTTTTCCTTCCCATCATTACATTTTTTCCTTCTTTGCACTGATGATTGCTGAGATTCATCTGTAATGTCAACAGGCCTAATGTTGTCAGGTGCTGCAATCTCCTTAACATCAATAGCAACTGAAAAGTCACCAAACCTAAGGTGAGAATAGGCTTCAGAAGAAGTAACCGAAGTAACTACAATTCTGTGCCTCTGTAGTTGCTTGTATTTATTACCTCCAAGTATTAAAAAAAATCTGAGTGTTAAGATGTATTCCTGTTGAAGGAAAACATATCAGATCAGGTTTATCTTGTGTATCTTTTGGCACTTAATGGACAACCCAAATAAGGAATATTGCCACTCAGGCCTCCTTTCATGTAACTAGTGAAAGAAATGGGTATCTTCACGGGGCAATTAAAACTGCAAGATCCGAGAGCTCCTCTGGAGGGAACTGTTGCTTCTTTGACTCACCTAACTTAGATGACAACTAACTTAGATGTCTCATCCAAGTACTTGTGGTTAGGAGGCATGAGTCTATCCTATATTCACTGTGATAAGTGGGACTTGGGACAGTACAATTTGTACATGTTAAGATCCCATAATTACTGTTCAAGGAAGGTGCACAGTTGCGTGGTTCCAGTACTAATTGGCAGAGCTGTAAGCATATTAAGTTGGGATTAATGTAGCTAACTAGGTAGGAATGATTCTTTTGGAGGGACTTGAATAAGGAGGGCTCCTAGAGAATGTGATTTAAGGTGGGACAAGAATAAATAGGATGGGAAAAAAGGACTAAGAGTAAGGGCTTGGAAGTAGGGACAAGCAAGTTAAGCTGAATACACCTAAGTAACAGGTAAATGCTCATGCTCCTATCACCTTGCATTAAGGACTCCAAAGAAAATTTCTTAAAGAGGAAGAAAATAACCTCTCTTGTCCATGGATGATGGTACCCTCCTTTCCAGGAGGGTGACAGTGACAACAAGGAGAAACTAAGATGGGGAGGAATACAAGGGGGGATGATTCTGCCAGACAGCTTTGAGGGGTCATCCTGGTCTCATTATGTAGATCTCATGCCTGAACTAGTTGTCCTGAGCTTCCTTTTCAGTCAAAGGAGAGCAACTGCTGCTTTTATGGTGCAGTTTAGTTGAGCATTTTAGATGTCTGCTTAAGAAGTATGATGACTCCTACCTTGCCCTTCTGCTGATAAGAAAGGAGTTGAGGGAAGTCAACTTAGACGGGAAGTTTATGATTATCTGATACTATTAAGTGATCTGTAAACCTGCATTCACCTTCTAACAGCTAACAAACTGTCAAACATCTATTCTTTCTGGACAAGTCTTACTATTGCACCTCTCCTCATTGGCTCTTCTATCACTTGGAGAAGGAAGTTATCATAATGTATTCCTCCTGCATTGTTTCTGCCCTGCTGTGTTGTCCTCCAACAGATACTGGGGTGGTTGGAGTTCCCCATGAGGACCAGGGCTTGTCAACATGAGGCTGCTCCTGTCTGTCTATGGAGGGCCTCATCTGCTTGTTCTTCCTGGTGAGGTGGCCTTGCAGCAGACACCTACCATGATGTCCTGTTAATCCTGACACATTAGCTCTCCTTTGGCTCCTCATCCACCCCCAGGTGGAGCTCCATGCACTCCAGATCGTCACTGACATAGAGGGCAACACCCCCTCCTTATCTCCCTGGCCTGCACTTCCTAAAGAACCTGTACCCTTCCATTCCAACATTCCAGCTGTAGGAGCCGTCCCACCACACCTCCTCAATGCCAGTATTTAAGAAAAGGCTAAACGAGATATTTTTGGTAAATTGCATTTCCTTGTTAGTCATCACTTCCTTTTTCATTCTGAGAAACTGCCCTCTTCAGACATGCTCATTTTATTTGGCAGAAGTGCAGATAACTCCAGATGTTGCTGATTCTTTTGCCTTAGGAAACTGCAGTTGCACCTGAGAGAAAATAGAAGCCAACCTGGAAGAAAAAGAAAAGAGATAAATAATAGCCTGGCTAGAGGAAAAGGAAAATCAGATTAATTTATATGCTCTGGATGATCCCTAATTGTTTCCTTTAAAGATGAATGAAAAGCCTTTTTATTCACAAAATGCTGAGTTCAGGGCCTTGTACCTCTCCTATTAGAGTTGAAAACATCACTGATAAAGAGTTGCATTTTCCAGCTTCCCTTAAGGGTCTACTATTGGAGTGGAAAACAAAGCACCAAATGTAGCAATTGACAGGTAAGTACAAATTATAATAAGCTTTGTTACTGAGGAGCAATATCCTTGGCTGATATAAGTAGGTGTCATCTTCTGACTTCAGCAGAGAGGTGCTTTTTTACCTGAGCTGAAGATGTGGCTCTTGGATTCTTAGCTATGGACTACTGTAATTTTAAATTCTGAAATATAATGTGTTACCTACCATGGCTTTCACAATTTTGAAGCTTGGTGGAGCATATTCTTGCTGTTCTAATCTACTAAGGATAAGCCTGAGAAAACACTGAGCATTGAGTTTTTTCATTCTTTGGGATATGTTTCTTTGCTTACGCTCTCTGTTATGTCAACAGAGGGTGACGAGGTTAATGACATACAGACCTATTCTCCTCCAGAGCAGCAGTTCATCTCTAGTTCACACTGCTAGCTACTGAAAGTCATTTCACCTAATGAAAAAAAAGATCTCATCCAGTTCATGGCAGGTAAGAATTCACAAGCCTAAGACCACTGAGATGGAGCTTTATCCATCACTAAGCAGAGTGAGCAGTCACGGGGCCTGAATCTCATGCCAAAATGCTTCTCCATGACACCTCTGCAAAGCTCAGCAGACTTTTCTGTACAGGGCTGGAAGACACTGAGATTTCCAGGCTATTATCTTTCACAGGAATAACATTCAGTCAAGGAAAAACAGTGAAAGTACTTTCAAATAAATAAGCAAAGGAGTGGTATTCTTTGGAAACCAGTCCAGTGTCATTCCTGATAGAAAACAGCAGCTGTGATGAAGAGTAGACACCTCAGTCACAGGGTGATGTGAAGCATGCTGATGCAAACTGGAAACGAAGCCACAGAACCGCAGCTGAAGGCTGAATCACTGGTGTATCTAATTAGGCACATCAGTTAAGATATGCAAACTTCCAACTGCCTGAGAAGGGCTGAGATTGCTAATATCAATCTGTTGTTGTCCTCACTGCTAAGAAGAGGTGATGGTTGATAAGATTAAATATTTTTGTATTAGAGGGGTCAATAGGTTTCCGGTTGCTTATCGGGGGTAAAGTGGGGCAGGCAGCTAAGTGATGTTACATCATTTTCTGATTTGACTCTCTGAATAATGTCAAGGTAAAGAAATAAATTGCTCATATTTAAAGTGTTGGTGAATAACAGCATCCCCTTGGTTTTCTAATGCAGTATCATTTGAATTGTATATGTTATTGAATCAAACAAAATATGTATTTATGCATTAGGTTTCTTCAAGATTCCTGGTATGTTTTTTAACAAGATGCAGGAAAAATAAACTGAAATGCCGATCTTTTATTCCTAGGTTGTTTGTGACAGAGTGTCAGCAATGCCCTGTGCTGAACATGATTCATGTAAGGCGCAGGCAGCGGATACTGAGTTTGAAAGGGGCCTAATCAACAATTGTAGGAATAAAGAAGTATCTTAACTCAAAAAAGTTGATGCACGAATGAACGTGACTCTCTGTGCACTGAGTTACTGTTTAGGGGCACTTGTACTGTAGCAACCACACTGAATCAGTTCGGTGCCATTCACAAGCTAATTAAGTTGTAGAATCTCACCATATGTGTATGTGTGTGTCTAAATATCTGTAGAGAAATTATTGATTTATTTTCTACTTAGCTTAAATTTTTCCTGTTCCAGTGTACTCAGCTCATCCCCAAAGTCACTGTATTGAGGTTAACAATGGAGTATCAATGAGGTATATTCGTCCTCTACTAAATTTTCAGGATAAAGCTTTCTAGGACAAGAGCACACACAGCTGACAGGAGAGCTGTCTGATCCAGGCAGGGGATTGATGGGGACGTGGAGGAAGGTCTGCTCCTCTGACCAGGGGGACAGCACAAGTCCAAGCTGGGCAGCGTGCGATAGAGCAGGGCAGCAATGCAGAAATGCTAAATAAGGTGTCTGTCCTGCCTCTAGACTTTTAGGGACGATCTGACGGAGCATGGTGGGAGCTGCCCAAGGCTGGTATGGCTTGTAAAGGTAATGGAGAGCAGTGGGGAGACAGGAATGGTGCAGGGGAGGTCAGAGGACTATGGCAGCTGATGTCATTGATGGCTGATTGGACAAGGAGTCTTTGTGTGCCATTTCTTTTAGGAATTTTATACTTGAAGATGAGGCATAAGGGGAAACTGAAGAAGGAGCCTGATCAAATTGCTCTCACTGTGAAGACTACTCTGTGGCTCTGTAATCTAAGTGGTGTTGAGTAGCCTCTTTGTTGTGTTGAGAATTAGGGTGCGTCTCCATGTTATGGATCCTTCATTGCTGGGTCCAAAGTATCCTCTCCCACCCCTTTCTGCCCCCACTCAAGGAGCTGCTGCCTCTGCTGCCATGCCTGTTCCACTGATGATGCGTCCAGGACTGGTGAAAATGAGGTGGCTAAGAAAAACTAAATTGTAGCAGGAACTCCATTGAAAAGTAGGTGGATAAGAGGAAGAAAGTGCTTCTTTAGAAGCAGCTAACTGGTGCAAAGGATAGGGGTAAGCAACCCGTCTTGGGAATAGAAGGTGGCAGGGATGTGCAGGGACGGTGGGAGCAGGGATGAAAACTTCTTAACCAATGCTGCTGCCAAAGGATTGGAAACATCATAATCCACTCTTAATAAGTAACGTGCTAACGTGCTAATATCTAATGTTGCTAAAAAACAGGTGTGCATGTGGACACTGGTTGTGTTTGTAGAGCGAGAGCCCTATCCTGTCCAATAAATCAGCTCCTTACAGCTGAGCTGCTCTTTCTGTTCTCTGTGAGGGAGCCCAGATGCCCAGCCAACCCAAATGCCTAACTCATAGATGGCTAAAGTGAGCTCAGATGAGCTCTACCCTTACCCTTCAAATAGTTTAAGTATTATTCAGTTTTACACGTAAGTCCATTAATGAGTTTGATTATAAACAGATTCTGTAAGCACCTAATGTTGGACCTACTTTAAGGATGGAAAAAACCTCTTGTCTGTAGGTTACATTGTTAAAGAAATATGATCATCTTACATTTTGTGTCATTATTTGCCAAATATAATTTCTTGCCAATGCTGAAAAATCATGTTCTGCTGGAGAAAATTCCTTAAAGACTTGCCATCTCTCAACATCGCTTCCTTCCTCTATTGTTTCTAGGAGGAATAAAACTCCAGAGTGCTTTAAGCAAAAACAACCACTGCTTCTCTTTGTCATTTGAGCATGGCTTAACCTCTTCTCTAAGGACAGTCTGCCTTCACCCTCCAGTTGGGGATAAACTGAAGACATGATATTGGAAATCTGGAAGACCTTGCCCAAAGAGTCACTTTATCTAATCTGGCATCATAATTGCTACAGAGACTTTGTCATAATTTTATGTTTCCTGAATATAATAACCATATGCAATGAATGTGCTACATGGTGTAATGCATACAGTAAAACCACGGCAGAATTAAGGTTATTTAGATATCCATTTGAATATATTTTGAAACTATTTATTTGGTTTAGCATACTTGGTTTGGAGATAATTAAACCACCATGTAAGAGACATTGTAAAAGATAAATAAAGACACTGTAAAAGATAAATATGTATTTAGTCATACAGCTATCTTGCTAGAGTTTTTGTCTGATAATTTTTACAGTACTGTAATACCATAACTCAGCATTAAGGTATGTAATATATTATTATTACCTGGCCATTGATCAGATGAACTGTTGGCTGCTTCTCCAAGACAGCTGAAGCTTGTCTTGGTTTCCAAGCAAAATCAATGCAATAAGTCCCCAACTGGCCAGAAGAGCTGTGTTTGATTTATCGTAATTACAATAAGATTGTAGGTTCATAACTAGGGGATTGCTTCTACTTTTCTTTATATCCTGTTTATAAACTAGATTAATTTAATTGCCATTTTCTTACCTGGAACAACTACAGATGACTTTATTGAACCCATAGTTGTTGCCTAGCTCTTTTAATAACCCAGCCACAGAGTTTGTGATCTCCTGCAGGTAGGGAGCAGAGCTATCTATTTAAAATAAGTCTGTATCATTTGTATGCCATCATGTGAAATGTTTTGGAAGGATTTGATGTCCAGAAAGTGCAGATGACTCTCTAGAGAGGTGTGCCGCTTACTGGGGACTCATATCAGGGATGTCACTGAGAGACTACCAAGCCTGGTACAGTCCACTGACTTATCTGCTGCTGTTGTTTCATGTGGGCACCAGTGATAAAGCCAAGAGCAGCCTGAGGAGTATCAGAGTAGCCAAGAGTAGCCTGAGGAGTACAGAGCCCTGGGAGCAGCAGTAAGGGGCTCTGGAGCACAGGTAGTTTTTTCACAAATCCTACTTGTCAGAAGGAAGGGGTTTGAAAAGGCCAGTTGAATCTGGTGGATCAACAAAAGTTTACAGGATGGGTGCCACAGCCAGGCCACTTAGACCAAGGGACTTGGTTTGAGAAAATTGGTCTACTGGGGGCTAATGGGAGAAGTAGAGGAGCATCTTCGGTTGTAGGCTTGCCAAGCTGATGAAAAGACTTCAAAGTTGCTGAGGGAGGAAAATCTCAATCCATCCCACTCCTACCAGTTTGATGCCAGTGCCAGCAATGTTTGTTGGCAACATGGACAGTAGGATTGAGTGCACCCTCAGCAAGTTTGCTGACAACACCAGGCTGTGTGGTGCAGTCAACATGCTGGAGGGAAGGGGTGCCATCCAGAGGGACCCTGACAGGCTTGAGAGGTGGACTTGTGCAAACCTCATGAAGTTCAACAGGGCCAAGTGCGAGGTCCTGCACATGGGCTGGGGTAATCCCAGGCACAAATACAGCCTGGGCAGAGAATGCATTGAGAGCAGCCCCTAGGAGAAGGGCTTAGGGGTGAGCTGGCAATGTGTAGAAGGCCAGCTGTATCCTGGGCTGCATCAAAAGGAATGTGATCAGCAGGTCGAGGGAGGTAATTCTCTTGGCCTACTTTGCTCTTGTGAGACCCCACCTGGAGTACTGCATCCAGTTCTGGGGGCCCCAACATAAGAAGTATGTCGACCTGTTAGAATGAGTCCAGAGGACAGCCACAAAAGTGATCAGAGGACTGGAGCACTTCTATGAAGGCAGGCTGAGAGCATTGGAGTTTTCAGCCTGGAGAAAAGAAAGGCTCCAGGGAGACCTTATTGGGGCATTCCAGTACTTAAAGAGGGCCTACAAGAAAGCTGGAGAGGGACTGTTTAGAAGGGTACGTAGTGATAGTACAAGGAGCTATGGCTTTAAACTGAATGAGGGTAGATTTCGATTAGCTATAAGGAAGAAATTTTCACCATGAGGGTGGTGAGGAACTGGAACAGGCTGCCTAGAGAAGCTGTTGATGCCCTATTCCTGGGAGTGTTCAAGACCAGGTTGGATGGGGTTTTGAGCAACCTGGTTGAGTGGAAGGTGTTCCTGCTCATGGCAGCAGTGTTGGAACTAGATGATCTGTATGGTTCCTTCCAACCCAAACCGTTCTATGATTCTGTGATCACCGGCTTTTTGATGAGCAGGCTTGTCAAAGTGTCCCAAGGTGAATGTTTAAATCTCATATGTTATGTTTGAAAACAAAAATCAGTCTGAGATTACTGAGATTAATATTTCTGTGATTCTTTTTTTTTTTTTTTCCCTTACATTGTGCAGAATAAAAGGCAGAAACTAACCAGTTCGCATATGCCCTTTTTGTAGTTTGAAACTTCTGGGTTTTTTTCCTTTCCCACCCTAGCATCAGCATAAGCTGTGCTATGCAGGTTCCCCCTCTTTCTTTCCCATTAGTCGCTCTATTAAATATGTTAATTGTAGTGTCCCAGATTACTGGGAGCTCCTTAAATCAAAGCCATGAGTCTTGGTAGCAAGGCGCTTAGCTATGAGCTTTGCTGATGATAACTGCATCATATGAGTATTCATACAGAACTGATTGAGCCCCTGAGGCCAGATGCTAGAGCTGTTTTGTGCTGTTCTGGCACCATAAAGCAAACTTCGACAGAGTTTACAGGTCTGCTTGAAACCCATTTCCAAATGAGGAAATCCTGCCATAATGGCTTTGATGCTGTCTAGAGGCTGGCCTCTTGCAAAACCCAGCCTTCACTGGTAGGAGGGAAATGAGGCTGAAAGATGCAGCCCAAATGATCTGGCCAGGAGAGTCAATCCCACTGTTCATTCACTGAGCTGAGGGGAGCTTGGATGGTTTCAGTGGCCAGTATTGTTTGTAAAGTCACAGACTTGGAGAGGCCTATGAGATGTTCTCATAATGTAACAACAACAATAACTAAACATAAAGAAATTATTATTACTACACAGTCAGAATCAACATCTCATGGTGCTTGGTACTGTACAAGCATATTGTGTCTGAAGAAACTTTCACTGGCAGCTTTAAAATTTCCCTCACTGTACATCTCCAATCCAGCTTTTGGCCTTTCCCAAGGTACATTTGCTGAGATGGGCTGGTACATGCTATGCCTTAAAGCAGTTACAAAGGAGCTTTATCTTTACTGCCTGTCATTTCAAGCTGGGAGAATTCAGTATCTATCTCACTGCCTTTGCCATATGCAGTTGGGTTTTCTCCTTCCCCTCTGTAATTCTTCTGGGGACACTGCATAATAAAAGTCTCAACTTAATCAAGAAAAATTCAACATGTGGCATTGCAAGAGAGTATTGGGATACAAAAGCAGAAAGCAAACAAACAAGCAGACCCTTGTGATGTCAGACTAATAACACATTTGCTGCTGTGCTCTCTGGCTTTCTGGTGTGTGTACTGTTTCTCCTGTACAACATTATTCTGGGCTTTGTTTCCTTTGGATGTTCAGCCCGAGAGGGTTCACTACTATCAGGGGGGCTGCTGGGACACCAGCAGGTGTCTGAACAATTGGAATGAAGATTCTTTTAGAAAGAAGCAGTTTATGGAAAAGAAAACCCTGTTCTTAAGTTAAAAACGTGGGAAAAACCAAATTTTCCAAGGCCATTAGCAGCATCAAACCTTTCTTTCTCTTACTTAGAGATAAAATTAAGACACACATGAAGGAGCAGTTGTTCCAAATTGGAGCAGGCTCAGTATAACGCATGATGTGGAGAGCCGTGTTCTGTGAGCCTACGGGAAGTGGAGGCTGTTCATGGCGTAGGGACCAGTATTCGACTCCTGAGCTGGCACCACAAAACAAGGCTGTGATTTGTCACACCTGGCAGCACTAGTGTGTGGAAAGCCAGCATGGTACTGGTGGCAATCCCTGCCCCCATTCCAGGCACAGTTTCTAAACCCCTGTTTCCTACACTCTTTTAAACAGCAAAGATTGACAGTTACATCAGAAACCCACTGGTTGGGCACAGATGGATGTGGGTGTCTTTTGCTGCTTGGGCACCCGATAATACTGAGTAGTCCAAAAGGACATTGATGCTGCAGGCCAATGTAGCAACCAGGGACAGATGCCCTGGCTGGTGGGGATCTCTCCCTTCAGAGTTGTTGAGCATCTCCAGCACCTTCTCCTGGGTCCAGGCTGCCTTGCTCTGCTGCAGCTGCTGTGCTTGCCTTCGCGGCTGGATTTACCTGGCCATGCAGAGTGAGGAGGACTCTTTCCACTTGGTGTAAAATGGTTATGGAGCTGGATGTGGGATGGTGGATGTGAGGGCTGTCTGTGGCCCAAGTTGTCTCACCAGCTCCCTCGAAGGCTTCTGGAAGGCTGGGCTGAGAGTGCTGAGCTTGCAGATGTGGAAGTGGGCTAAAACAGTCAAGGAGCAGCTGCTTGTAGGGACTTTTGCTGCTGGGCCCAGAGGAAATACCTGGACCCTTTTAAGGCATCCCTATAAATTATGTAGCAGGTCAGGCAGGAGTGTGCAGCTGTCTCTTGGGAGACCAACTGTGCTGGAAATGGGTGCTTGTGCCTCAGCCCTGAGAAAGGGCAGCCTGTCCTGTGCAGCAGGAAGTAAGGTGGAAGTGTGGTGAGAGGGCTCAGACCAGGCTTGGGAGGTGTCCTTAGGCTGATGGGGGGAGTGGACTGTAGTGTTAGCATCCCAGGGACCTTGCAGAGGCGTAAGAGCTGCGCCCAGCATTTCTGCAAGGTTCCTTGGGTGCTGACTCTTTGCACTTCAACCCCAGGGACAAATTCAGTCTCTCTTAAATGTGATTTCTCCTTCAAGGCCATCTCAGAGGTCTGCACAATGTGTAAAATACCAGGATTCCCACCCCTATAAAAAGAGAGGTAACAGGATGAGAAATGGTTAAAAAAAAATCCATGTGGAGGGGTAGCAAGAAGGCTGGATCCTTGCATTTGCAATGGGATGGGGAGAAAAAAAGGGCTTAGTGGTTGAGCGTGTAAGAGCCCCATAGCTTCTCAGATCATTTTGGCATTCAGCATGTTTATGAATAATGAAATAAACTTGTGTGACATGAGGGAATAAGCTGTAAAGTGTCACAAAGCACCAGAAACAAAATCCGTCCAAAATGCTTCTTTTCTTCTTGAAGAAAACCTAAAACAACTTTTCTGATTACCTGACAGTCCATTTAATCCCCAGGAAACATTCCTTTGTTACAGTTTCAAGGAGAATTACTTGAAATAATCCTTTGTACAAAGTGCTTGGTTCTATTTTAGTTTTAAATCATGTCCCTTTTCTTTTTTTCTTTTTTTTTTTTTTTTTTTTTTTTTTTAAGGGGAGAAGAAAAAAGACATCTAATCAATGCCTACGGAAGAGCTGAGGGCAAATCTGAGGCTTTCTGGTACTGGGGTTGTCTTTGTGAGGAGAACCTTGCTAAAGAGACCAGTCTTCAGGGGCTGAACAAGAAATAATAATAATAAAAAAACCCTGAAACGCCAATTGTTGTAATTATGCAGTGCAGATTTGGCCATCACTTTGTCCCAGTGATGAGGAATGGTCCTTACCGGGTCTGTGTCACACACGGGTGCCTTCAGCAGGGCTTTGTGCTGCTAGTGACCCAGATTCAGGAGGAGACTTGGGGTATCCAGCACAGAGATCTTCAAGGCTTTTGAGTGACACATGGTCAAGGAGGAGAACTGGGCTTGTCTGTGGCTGCTGCCATCTGCCTGCCCTCCAGCAAAGGTCATTTTCCAGGAAAGAGCCACCTTGCTCCTTGGACAAATGTATTGGTGTGATGAGGGAGGAAAGTAAAAGGCAAAAATGTTATAAATAGCACATATTTTGTTCTTCATATTCTGGATGGCATGAGTTAGTAATTTTAACAACAGGAAAGTGACATAACCTAGAGGATATTGGGGTCTCTGAGTCTGGCGTTTGAGTGCTCTCATCTTGTCTTGTCTCTCCCATTGACTTCTGGGATTAATTTTCTCTACTGTAATACTGGCATAAATCCTATTCACCTCATAGAAATGTGTCAAAAATTACTGTATCCCTATTCACAGACATCTGAGGGCATTTTGCATGTACAGCCTGAAGGATGCTTTCAGGTGAGGTTTCTTGGTGAAAGCCAAGGGATGTGTTTTGGGGAAAGGAGAGTCTGACCCTTCATCCAGGGTGGGCTGGGAAGGTGATGGCATTTTTTCTCTCACAAGGTCTTGTCCCTGAGTGGTCACGCTGTTGGACATGGAGAGAAACTGTGTACTACTGTCTGGGGACAAGGTCTGTCTTTCCTCACATTGCCTGTGACTCTGCTTGTGGCTGATCTGTGAAACTTCGTGCTACAAGGTAGTACAGACACCAAGTGTACTTCAGGAAAAGCCAGACCTGTTTCCTTGATGAAAGCTTTCAGAATGGGACAAAAAAAAATCTCCTCCAAACCGACAAATGCCTTTGTCCTCCAAGGAAAGGGGATCAGCACAAGCTGATCTAGATCAGGAACTTGATCTTAGCCTGAAGTGGTTGTGCAGTGATTTCCTGTGGGGTTCTCACACCCAGGTCTGCAGCATCAGGTCCCAGGCACATCTGAGAGAAGATACTACAGTGTGAGAGTCTGGGGAAGGCTGCTGAAAAGAAAAAATCCTCTCCCACTCACACTGTAGGGAAGAATTAATAACTACTGCCTAGGCCACAGGTTATCCCTTTTTTTCATTCTCTCTTTATTTTTTTTTTTTTTTTTTAATTCCACCTTTGCTTTCAGAAAATTTGCTGCTTATTTTTCCTCCTGGAGAAAGCAGTTCCTTTTGATCTATAAATAGCTCTAAAAGTCAAAGCAATGGGGCAACCTTAAAAATATATTATGGAGACGTCAGTAGTGACTCTGTTGCTAAGGTTGTGTCAAGGTTTGAACTTAAAGCTGGACTAATATTCCTTCTTTTACACTCCAGTAGATACGATGGCCGGATTTGGCACAGGAAGCCTTCAGGGGATGATTGCCTTTGCTGTGTGTTGCTTTAGGGAAACTTTGAACCTGCACCCTTCTGAGATCAGCTTACACACCAACATGTGTGTGTTGGGTACTATTTGCTCACTTTCGTGCATACGGAGTGGGCTGTATGAGAGATTCCCCTTCCGCAAGAATGACCTACTGAGGAACCACTTGACCATGTAGCTGGTTCCCTCCACCAGCGCTGCGGGGCATTCCCTATCGCCAGTTGTGCCAGCTGGGCCCAGTAGAGGAGAAGAGAGAGGGTGGCAGTGGGCTGGGGCAGGGCAAGGGCATGGTGGGGGCCGTAGGGTGGAGTGGGGGACTTGAGGCAACTCTCTGGAGCAGAGTGTCCAAAGAAAGAGGGAGGGAGAAGGAGAAAGCAGGAATGCTTGTGAGGGGCTGGTGTCTTCTGTCCTGATGTAGGGAGATGGACGGGGTATGGGAACTGGATGATGTGGGAGATGCAGGGCTTGGCAAAAATCAAGAGTGGTTGTGTAAGCTGCAAACTTTCTGAAATGCCTTCTTTAAAAAAAAAAAAGGTTCCTGGGAGAGGGAACAGCGGTAAGCACAATGTTATTCTTTAAACAAATATCTTTAGAAATAACATCCTATTTGGTTCAAACAGAGCAGGAAAAGAACAACTGAAAAGGTAGTTAATGTGGAATGCACTAAATGCTCATGTGAAGTTGCCAGCACATTATCCTTGTATCTTTAACCAGGGAGGACTTCACTTGCAGAAATGGCTCTTGACAAAGTTAAGTGGCCCTATATATTGTTTGGGAAATTGCCCTTATTTTATGCGCTTCTTGTTCCAGTAATGGAACCCATGAGCAGAGGATAATTGCAGCAGTCTCATCTGTCAAATAATATTAGAAGTCAACAGCTATAATCTCAGCCACTTGCTTTACACAGCTTTTCTCTGTATTTTCTGTTAAAATTGTCAGTTGTTACATGTAAGTGTCCCCATTCCCTGTGGCTGATAAAAGTGAAAAGATTTAAGTAAATCAGGAGGAGTGCAGAGACAGGGCTTGGGCAATGGCTCTCAGTGCTAGCACAGTAAACCGTGTGACAACAGCACACTGGATATGAAAAATTACAGTCTGAGTGTAGTGTGACTTGTTACTATTATTGGCAGAGCAGTGTGGCACTGAATGGTTTGGCTTTGCAGGGATTCAGAAAAGCTACTGCTTGGTTTTAGCTTGTCTGGATTTGTGCTTTATGAGCCTGGATTTTAGTTTTGGGAGGTGAATGGGTGCCTGAAAACCATCTTGTCATCTGTGGGTCAAATCAAAACCATTAGAAAATGAATTTGTTGGGATGGTCATTCAGCTGTGACACTGAAAACTCATGGCACAGTTTCCCCAAAGCTCCCTTTACCTCATCATCTTTATTCTCCTCTTATCTCCACAATGCTAGGGAAAGAAATATAGTTACTGTTATTGTGATACAGACTTCCCATACCACCACCTCCTGGTGAGGTTCTACCTTTGTTCCTGTGTTGTAGGAAGAAGAAGAAATGCATGGAGGAGGAAGACATTTCCATTTCTGTGTCTCTGCTCCTCACAAAAGGGCACAATCACCATTTGTTGTGGTTTTGTGAGTATTTCACAGCTCTGTTAGGAGCTGGATTGAGACTGACAATGTATTTTTTATGGCCATTCAATAATTATAAATTTGTTGAAACTGGATCATGAATAGACAAAACCAAATTCATCCTCCTGGCTGAAGGAAAGGGGCTTTATTTGTCATTACCACCTCTCTGCACATCAGGCAGGGTGGCTGCTTCCACGAATAGCCTGAGATGTGTTTGGCAGCTTCTCCTGTGTGCCAAAGGCAACTCCTCCTGGTTTTACTTAGTGTCATAGGTTGCACACACTGCTACTGAAATACTGTGAGAAATATTTTCAAAGGTAGTTTTGAGGGTCATTGTATAGACGTTAAACTCCAGCTCTCCATAAAGAAATTTCTTCCACCCCCAGACTGCCTCGTGTGAGTTTACCTTACTCCTTCTAGGACTATCAGCTTCTAAAACGGCCAGAGCCATTGTACTCTGAATTTGCACCCTCCTGCGTTTCACAATAACTTCCCTGTGTTGACAAGCCCTTAGTGGTCAGAGCTTTCTCTTATGTTGCTTTCTTATTGATTGCATCCTGAGGCTATCAGAAATCCTTGATGTAAAGCCATATGATAAGTCCCATGTAAAGCTCTGGGTACAAAGCTGAGGTGTGTCATTGCCTGTGCTGTGTGACTGAGTCATTGTTGCTCAGGAGCTCTGATAGTGTCAGCTACCTCCTTCTGCTGAATGTTATCCCTCTGAGGTAGTGATAGGGTGAAACCATCAACCAGCTCAGATCTTCCTTCGGTGCTTATTTCGGTATGTCTGTAGCAAGCTTTCCAGTTTCTTCAGTGCAATATTTGTATGTACACGGCAATACAGGTCATGATTAATGGGCTCCGCAGTCTCCTTTTTTTTAATGTCAGAATAATAAAATATCTGGCTCGTCAGATTGTTTGCCCTGATTGTTCTGCTAAATGCATTTAGCACCAGAGGTAGAGCGAGCATATATGTATATGAATACCATTCTGGCAATTATTGTCAGAAGTGACAGCTGATTGCAGGTATTGGAATGATGCAACTTGTTCAAACTTAATGTTATCTATTATGAACTCTACTTCGTGATGATAATAGCTGGAAGGCATTGATTTTGTTTTCTGTTACTTATCTCAAGCCCATACATTTTACTTGCGCTATTGACTTTTCTGATCATTTCATGCATCATCTCTTCAGAAGATGTGTAAATCAATGTTGACTGTGCAATGTATGTTGTTTATTAAGCTGCCGCATAGGTTTACACCTTGAAGAGAATCATCAAATGCAGTCCACATCACATGTCTTGAATAATCGTTGAGCAGGCCTGGCAAGAGAGGGCAGCCTTGGAGCATGCTGGCACTGGTGTGGAAGAGTTCAGTTAATTATTTATCTGGGCCAGAGTATTTGCATGCCTATATGAATTTTTTATGAAGTTAATTAGCTTTTCAAGATGTTGAATTGGTTCGGTGCTGCAATGATTGCAGCCTGACACACTGGGCGAGTGGCTCAGAGAGAGAGACGCTTGAGTCACAGACAGGAAAAGAGGCGGTGGGGAATGCAAATGGACGGGCTGCATTTGAACACTTTCAACAGGTGGCCCTTAACACCAAAAAACCTATTGTGTTTGCGGTCAGCAATTTGAACACGTAATACAGGAAGGGGCTCAGGTTGCACCTACGTCTCAGACAACAGATTTAGACATCTAGGCTGAAATAAAACTCCGCCCACATAAAACCCAAGAGAGCAGAATGAAGAGGGACTGGGGAAATTAAAACCCATCCCATGAGATGGCCCAGGCTGCACAGCTGCTGCACAGGCTATTCACTCAGAGCTGCTCATTCAGACCGTGGATGGAAAAACACAGTCATCGCCTCTCTGCACCAGCTGGGGCCACTGTAAAGTCCTAAAAACAGGCTGTGTGTGTCGGTACTCAGGGCTGGGAATTCAGCTCTGCAGCTGCACTGGGAAGTCAATCCCAATCAAACGTCAGGACGCAAACCCACGCCAGGAACCAGCAAGAACCAAGATTGCAGAGGCTGGTGCTATTGCGTGGCATCCAATGGCTTTTTCTTTTATTGCTCAGAGCAAGGCGGGGTGGCCTGGTAGGAACTAAGGCCTTCCCTGGGATTGCTTCTGTTGGGGCCAGAGGCTGTTTCAGGATGAAGTATAATCCTTATGCTATAGGTCTTCTTGTCTACCACTATTGCAAGGCTTTGTGCCAGCCTTTAAGCAGGAATACAGGCACCTAAAGCAGCCTGTTCCTCCATGCACCTTGCAAATGGGGCCTGGCTGATAAGGAGCTTTCTATGGAACACCTGCTCCAAGAGGTAAACTCCCGGCCAAAAACTTTCTTCTGCTCACTGTTCTCCACTATTCCCATTCCCAAGTGTTTGTCAGTGAATGTACAAGATTTAGAAAGGTTTGCATTCTTTTCCTACAGGTCTCTTTGCGTTGAAACATTGAAACATTGCGGTGTCATCCACAGCAATGAAATGCACAATGTGACAAAAATAACAATATAATACAAGACTGATAGCGTTGTGAACGAACAGTTACTATATAAAAGACGTAGCCATGTCTGATCTTTTCACACATATGGTGATTTATTCAGAGAACAAATATTTTAGAATTTGGAAAGAGCTCCAGCTTTGAATAATATCTCAAATCCAACTAAAGAGAAAAGAATGTCAAATAGGCCATATAAATCCCGTTGAACTAATGTTTTCTTAATCTATATTGAAAAAATCTGAGAATAGAAGGGTTTTTCTTTTTTTAAAGTGACTCAGAGTTAGTTATTGAGCTCATTTGGAGAAATGACGTTTTCATAGGTCTAGAAATTACAAAATATAATTGATATCCATGAAGATTAAATGATATTTGGAGCCAAGTATTGTTCATACTTAAATAATAATTTGGCCTCCACATAATTAAAAATAATTTTCATCTCCATCTGATTTTATTGTGGGCTACATGGGTCATTCTCTGTTGAACACAATGAGGAAGATAGAGTCTCACTGGAAACTGGGGGAATAGACCAGAAGGAGATAGGCAGATGAATGAGAAAGATTGTGTTGTTTTGGATGTGTTTGTGAACATAATTTCTCGCTGAAATCCTCATGGAAGTGGTTTTGGGCCAAGAACTCAGTCAGGGGTACTATGGTCCATCTAATCTGCACAGCCCCCTCTACTTGCATTCAGTACTTCATCGGTGCTTTTTGAATTACATTTGTGTTCTTTGTATACTCAATTATGAGCATTGTTGTTCCTCATTTTTCACTTTGAATGATTTTCCCTTGGAAATCTTCTTAATGAAAACCAAACAGAAGCCCCTAGCATGTGCTTCATGAAGTAACTCTGTTCTTGCCAACCAGTGAAGGCCTCCATGCAGTATTTGCTTCCAACATATAGTTTCATGCCTCTCACACTTCCATATCTAGAGGTGGAGCTTTATTTAGCCACAGGGGTTCTTAGAAAAGTCTTGGATGGAGAGTGTTTTTTACTTACTGTCCGTTCTTTCTCACGCTGCAGACTTAGGTGCATCCTGGACTGTGGTCAGATGCTGGTATTGCTTCGTATCAAAACATCCTGCTCAAAATACTTTATGGACTGGGTATTATTTAAACTAATATGTGAATATACGTATATGTATATGCATACACAGGGTAATTGGACAGTTCTTGGGAGGCACTGGACACCAGGGACGCTTGGTCTCATGCAACCTTCTCTCCCCTGCAGAATTTCCTGGGGATCAGTTTGTGGTGATGGTAACGTTTGATCCTTTGACTGTGATTTTTTGTCCATAGGTGCTTAGGATTCTTCCTGAAGGATTCAAGAAAAATTATGCAAAATATGTTTAATTTTACTTTTAAAGGGAAAAAAGATGACAGGAATGACTACCAGTTAACTAAAAGAGGGAGCTCCTCAACCATTCTAATTATGTTTATTTAAAGCTCTTTCGGTGAAATTTTGACCAGGAGTCTGTGAGAGCTGCCACTGAAATCTGTATAACCAGGATTTGACCTCTAATGTCATACTCATTTCGCGATCTCATAGGTTATGTGTCATATCTGCCAGGTCTGTGTGGATGTCTCAGATATCCGAGACTTCGAGCAGCATAAAAATCCTAGTGAGGTTCTGTATCTCTTTTCTGTCCTGCAACAACATCAAAATCTCTAAGCCCAAAAAAAATCATTGATTACAGTTGATTACTAGAGACAAAGGACAATGTCCTTAATATCCTTAAAATAAGTAGGACATGAGCTGAACTAGTTATTTTTCTGTAAGTTCATATATCCCTATTCTCTTTGTTAAATAGATATATTTTAAGAAATGGTATCCTAGTTACAAAACCCTATCTCCAAAACATAGAAGACCTCAAGCTGTCTCCCACCTTCTCCATTTCTTCCTTGAATGCAATCCCTAATGGGAAGAAGGGCACTCAGCTTACTGTTTCTCATAACCAGCTTATATTTTTGCTAAACACACACAACCTACAGCAATGGGGCTTTCATTCTTTGTTAGTCCTCATGCAAATGTTTTAACATCACCAAATGTACTGTAGGCAGCAGGATAATGCTTCTGGCTCTAAGGCACATGGAAAGGCAGGTGTATTGGGGATTCAGGCTGGAAGGTAACTACTTTCCTTACAGTTTGAAGTGGCCTGAGATGCTCTGGGTACCTGAGGCCTTCACAGAGAGCAGCCACCACATGACCTGTAGGAGATCTCTGCCCTTCTGGACTCCCAGCTGGAGCACTCATACTGCCAGGCATCCCAAATGGCACCAAGTGCCTATCCTTGAGTAACTCAGTCCAGCCCATGGCATGTCTGTAGCACCGTTCACACACACACTGAAATGTAGGTATGTTAATCTTGAGCTCTCAGATAAAAAGTTAATTAATGGAATACATCCAGGTCTCTATGTGGTAGCAGACACCATGTTCCTCACCTCGTCCACACTCACACTAATTACCCATGATCTGGGTTTCCTCTTGTTTCAATTCCTCCCGTTTTCCAGGCAGCGAGCACAGTCCGCAGGTGGTCTGAATTGCATTAGCTCCGAGTTTCGTATTGTTGGTACCTAAGGCTAATTCCATGAAGACATAGGCTAGGACGGCACACTGGGACTCACGTGACCTATGAGCTGAGCTAATGGGTTATTTGCCAGTATTCATTTATTTATATTTATGTTTATTTGCATTTTAGAATCTTGTTGTCTGGAAGGGAAGTTGAAGAATCTTTAATCTCTGTGGGTTTCAGTTTAGTAATAACAGGTATTCCATACAAAGCAGAATGTCTTTCAGGTTTTTTTTCCACTTTTTCATTGTTAGTATGGATTAACTACTGTTAGCAAACAGGGCTTTCTCCCTCCTGTGGCTTCTGGTTTTCAGTGTCTTTTGTGATGCTCCAGGTGTCCTGAATACCTTTACAGGGCTGGGAGCTGTGGCATGTCTCTCAGAAGCCTTACGGTCTTTTGGACTGGCAGCTGGAGACCAAATGTGATGTTGTGGAGAAAAGAAGGCTGAGAGGCAATCTTATTTATGCTGTGTGTCAAGAGGGTGGGAACAGACTGTTCAGTGGTGTCAAACGATAGGATGAAGGGCAATGGGCACAAACTGAAACACAGGAGGTTCCATCTAAATATGAGGAGAAACTTCTTCACAGTGAGGGTGCCAGAGCACTGGAACAGGCTGCCCAGAGAGGTTGTGGAGCCTCCTTCTCTGGAGACATTCAAAACCCGCCTGGGCACACTTCTGTGCAATCTGTTCTGGGTGAACCTGCTTCAGCAGGTGGGTTGGACTAGATGATCTCCAGAGGTTCCTTCCAACCCCAACCATTCTGTGATTCTGCGGTTCTGTGAAACTTCGCATTTTACTAGCTTGGATGAGGTCTTCTCTGAAAACTACAAAAATACCAAGCTACCCATACCCCTGACAAAATTGGGCTGGGTAGCTGTGAATCACCATGTTTCCATTTCCACGTGGGAGCAAATCTTCTGGTCTGGGAGGCAAAGTCGTATTATACACAGATCATTGCAAAGTAATAGAGATTTTAATGTCGCTCCCTATCAGGATGCATGCTCACTACTTACCAGAAAACAGCAGGTATTTGACATTTGACAGGTCAAAAAAATGTGTGACAATCTACAAGGAAAAAATTTCCCTTGATTACGTATTTTCTGACTGCTAAATCTGTGAGATTATTCTGTTAATCTATATCGAGGTGCAGATTTGAGGAATTCTGTTTTTTCCCGTGCATTTTTTTCTGTCATGTGGTCTAAATTGATATTGTGTAGTGTTGCTCTGGCTCATTCATTTGTTAGATGACCTGTCATGAATAGGTAATACTTCTATACTTCAAAGCAGCAAAACATTTTGACCTTCTGTACATCTTTAGTGACATGCATACATACATGATTGGTGGTGTGGGGCTGTGAAGTGTTGGGCAAGCATACACATCAGAGCAACCTCACCTGCTCCAGCGGAGAAGACCACCTGGAAGATTCCTGCCCCGGGAGGAGGAGGCAGACCAAGCCAAAGCAGACAGGACTGAGAATGTGAGGGAAACAAACCAGGCAAAGAAGTAACAGGAGGAAGAAGGAATTTTGTTTCCTAGTGTTTGCTTTCTGAATGGTACTAAACCTATTTTGACTTCCTGTCAAAACATCTTCTGATCTGCAGCTAGGTCTTTTGGGGGGAAAAGATGCTGGCATTTGTACTGGGTGATCACATTCAATTGAAGTGGAAGCAGGCAGGACACTGGTGTTGTTTTACCAGGCAGTGTGTGTGGGTGAGGGCGGGGGGAATTATGTTCCACTCTACTTGCCATCTGCTAAGCGCAACATTCTGCAATGCAGCTCCGCACAGGGATGTTTATGCCACAGGATGCAATACATATGTAATAGTCTGGTACACATGTGCCGTCGTTTCAGATTCTTCTAAACAGACTTAATCCTCAGTCCCATAAATACTTCAGCATGTGCACAGGTCTACTCATATAAATTGCATTACTACAGAAGAAAGTGTGGGTTTTTGACTCTAAATAAATATTAGTTTGGAGGATCAAGGTTTCTCAAACTATTGCTTTTATCAAAAATTAAAATCTGGAGAAATTGTGTTAGATAAATGACTTTTTTTTTTTTTTTTTTTTTTTTTTTTGTTCAAGCATTTGGATTTGTATATTTTAATGGTTATTCATTATTCCAAGATATCTATTCAAAGTTATTGCCACTTAAAAACATGGTGAGAGAGATCCAGCTGCAACATATTTAAACTATTTCCCTGCTAATACCTGAAGGATCAGTGCAAGCATCATACCTACTTCTCAGCACTCTGAGACACATCATTCCAGTTGTTACCTCATTTTCTGTTGCTGGAGAAGCTCCTTTGCAGAGCATTACTCACTCGTTAGCACAGCTCCACGGGCGATGCTGGTCACGTTGTGAGGTTACACGGCAGCGCCCCAGGGGCCGCATATTCCTCTACTGGTGCCTCCATCCCTCCATGTGCAGCCGCACCGGTTGTGTGTCGTAGCACGGCTCATTTTGCAGGACACGGGGCTCACTGCACCGAGCCCTGATTGTCAGCGTCAGAGGCCTTCTTGTGATGCAAATGGCCCGGTGTGCCTTCGCGTGCTGCTGGGACGTGGCGGTGTTGCCTCCTGCTGCACATCACCAGCTGATTGCAGCTGACCTGGGTGCTGTGGGAATCCCAGGGGTCACAATCTTTTCTCTGTGTAACGAAGCTCAGAATTTACTCTGGGATTTGTTGTGTGTCGCTGAGTAGCCATGTCAAATTGTGCATATTGTAGGAAGCTGTCATTGGCATGTATAAAGGCCCATTTTTTAATTTTTTTTTAAGCTTCGGAAAGGTTATTTTAATTTTTTAATGAAAGATGAGACAATGTCCTTTTTGTCAGTCATCCCGATACCCCTTTCCCCTAACACCATCCTGAGGAGGGCACACTTGCCACCTGCTCTGCAGCCCATCCCAGTGTCTTCCAGTGCGTCCAGCAAGGTTGATAACTGCATGTGCGCTTCTACTGAAGTTACCAGCAATGGTATACCTAACAGTGATGACACAAGTTGTGTACACATAAGCAGGCATGTCACAAGAAGAGCGAGAGGCCATGAATGCATTGCAAAGAGCAAGTTTTATTTTAGTTACCTCTCTACTGGGGGATCTCCAAAGAAGCACCTAAGCTCCCAGGCAGAGGTGACACAGACAGGGATGCAGGCACTGGTCAGTTCAGCCCTGCTGGAAGATTGTCGGGCCTGCTGAGCTTGCCTGTATTTCAAAGCTTCAGGCAGGCGCAGCCTCCCGCTCTTTCTCACAACAAAGCAGGAATCTCAGACATAGTGATAAGGTGCCTTAGAGTTTCTCACAGGACTATGTTATCTAACACAGAGGTTCTACTTATCAAGCACACAAGGTCAGTAAAACAATTAGTGTGATGCATGTGCTTTTTCTACAGACAGGTGCAAGACACTTGAGCGTATTTACATTTAACTAATCTCACCAAATCTTCTGCTATATTCCCATACACAAGTTATCACTGATGGGTTCATTTACTTAAATAGCTCACAATTCCATTATGAGCATTTTCTATGGACTTGGACGTCACAGCACTGACCGTGCTACATTCACACTTCAAAGTCCTGAGATATTTTTCTTCTCAAAGTTGTCCCCAATTTGGATTTGCAAAGTAGATAATAGTCTTTTCACCTGCCTCATGTTTGCAGGTTGTTGTTTTTAACTTGAGATGATACATCTCTAAAAAGCGAAATTGCTTCGCAAGGAAGTGAAAAAGCTTGTTTCTACATTCAGTCTTGCAGAGGATTTTGGCCATCTACACATTTCCTATTCTGATCAGCAGGAAGAGTTGTCCAGCAAATTTACCCCTCTTAGGAGCTATTGGCCAGGAAAATGACCTTTCTTTCCTGCAATCTATAAATTACCTCTTAATGCCATTTGCAATAACCATTAAAGAACAGAAGCAGTTATAGGAGAGATGTATAGGAAGGAAGGTAGTTCGGAAGACGAGCCATCAGTAGTCACTGGCCACAGTGCAATCTAAATCCTTTTTGTGTCAGTGGGAAATGAAATCTTTCTGCATAGGAAATAAAAGGAAAGGTAAGTTATGATTGAAAAATTAAAGATTTGTTTAATTAGCTTTAGTTATCTTTAGTGATCACCGGAAATAGAAAGGCGATGAGAGCAGGGGACATGAAAACTGCTAATTCTTCAAATGCAAGTGAGGAGCTGTGATAAAACCCAACTTTGTGGTAAGCATTTAAAGGGCCCTTTAATTAGCTTTTCTGGAAAGTCCACTGATGATATGCTGGAATAATGATCCCATATGTTCGAAAATGTCTTGTCATTAGCCAGCATGGTGGCTGAACATACTAATGCATTTGCCTTTTAGACATTTGAAGAGCGGCTGCTGCTGCTGCTGCTGCTGCTGCTGCTGCTGGGGAGGTCAGCCCTTTGTTTCACTAAATAACATGGTGGCTTTCAGGACTGAATAATTTTCTTAGTCACACTGAACATCAGTTCCCAGCAAAGAGAGGAGCATGATAGTGTTTGGAGCGGAAAGGGCAGGGGGTTCAAGAGGGATGGGTTTTGTTTTGTTCTTTTTTGTTTTCTGTCCTGGCCCTGGTCCACCACAATGTGCAAGGATCTGGAGCAAATTAGCGGAACAATTGTGGACTGGCAGCCAACCGTCAATAAATTATTGATAGCGTGAAATACATTTTTATTAACATAGTTACTAAACACCTTCGATTTTCAGAGAGCTGCTCAGGTGTATTCTAAATTGAAAGTCCTCAGCACATCTTTTTGTAACGGTGATAAACCAGTATGCTATCTAACAAAGATGGAGACTGGGACTCTGAGACTGTGACTTGCTGAGGACAAGAAATCTCCTAGCTGATATCTCAGCTGTGAAGTTACTGACTTTCAGTCATTAAATCTGTCTGCTAGAAGACTCGAATAATCTTCTCTGAAGTTTTTGATGCGAATTTACTGAGTTCAGCTCAAGTCAAAGGAAAGACTTCTCATTGACTTCATCAGGATTGTATTAAGCTCAAGTTAAAAATAAGAAGCAGGGTAGACCTAAGCTAAGAAAAATTAACAGGAGAGGCATTTCTGCAGATGGGATTTCAGACAGATAGGTTTGAAGGCAGAGAAACATAGGAAGACTGTTCCAGTTGATGGCCCTAGAAAAAAGACCTTGTGTCAGTAACGATGAGACCACATGAAAAGACAAATAAATGAGTTTTGGATCAACAGAAGACATGGAGGGAGGAACAACACAATTAATTCCCACATTTTCAAATCAACCAGCAGACCTGATTTTCAGAAGGCAAGAAAAAATTTAAAACAAGGTATTGAAAAGACTCTCTGGTTTAATATCCCAGAAATAAGCATCACAAATCAGATTTAACCTATGTCCATGTTTTTTTTTTTTTTTTTTTTTTCCTTCTTACAATTTCCCTTCTAAAATCTGGACAACAGAAAAGATACAGAATCAATAAACATATGATATTGTCTTTTTATTGCTATCTGTTGCAGTGTTTGATGGCATTATAGGAAAAAAGAAAGGTGTTTCTTAGTATAAAGATCCATCTGGATCCTCACAAGTCTATGGGACCAGATGGGATCCATCCTAGGGTGATGAGGGAGCTAGCAGAAGAACTTACTAAGCCGCTCTCCATCATCTTCCAACAGTCCTGGCTCACTGGGGAGGTCCCATATGATTGGAAATTGGCCAATGTTACCCCAGTCCACAAAAAGGGCTGCAGAGCTGACCCTGGCAACTACAGGCCTGTCAGCCTGACCTCGGTGCCTGGCAGGGTTATGGAGCAGATCATCCTGAATGGAATCACACAGCACCTTCAGGATGGACAAGCGATCAGACCCAGCCAGCATGGGTTTAGGAGGGGCAGGTCCTGTCTGACCAACCTGATCTCCTTTTATGACCAGGTGATTCACCTGGTGGATGAGGGGAAAGCTGTGGATGTGGTCTATCTGGACTTCAGCAAGGCCTTTGACACTGTCTCCCATAATATACTCTTGCAAAAGCTGGTAGCCCATGGCTTGGACAAGTGTACTCTACGCTGGGTTAAGAACTGACTGGAGGGCCGGGCCCAGAGAGTGCTGGTGAATGGGGCTGCACCCAGCTGGCGGCCAGTCACTAGTGGTGTTCCCCAGGGATCAGTGTTGGGTCCAGTCCTCTTTAACATCTTTATTGATGATTTAGATGAGGGGATTGAGACCATCATCAGCAAATTTGCTGATGACACCAAGCTGGGAGGGAGTGTCGACCTGCTGGAAGGCAGGAGGGCTCTGCAGAGGGATCTGGATAGACTGGAAAAATGGGCTGATTCCAATGGGATGAAGTTCAATAAGGCCAAATGCCGGGTGCTGCACTTTGGTCACAACAACCCCCTGCAGCGCTACAGGCTGGGCGCAGAGTGGCTGGAGAGCAGTCAGACAGAAAGGGACCTGGGGGTACTAATTGACAGGAAGCTCAACATGAGCCAACAGTGTGCCCAGGTGGCCAAGAAGGCCAACGGTATCCTGTCCTGTATCAAAAACAGCGTGGTCAGCAGGACAAGGGAAGTGATCCTTCCCCTGTACTCTGCATTGGTGAGGCCACACCTGGAGTATTGTGTTCAGTTCTGGGCCCCTCAGTTCAGGAAAGACATTGAAGTGCTGGAGCGGGTCCAGAGAAGAGCAACACGACTGGTGAAGGGACTTGAACATAAGACCTATGAGGAGAGGCTGAGGGAGCTGGGGTTGTTTAGTCTAGAGAAGAGGAGGCTTAGAGGTGACCTCATCACTCTCTATAACTACCTGAAGGGAAGTTATAGCCAGGTGGGGATTGGTCTCTTCTCCCAGGCAGTTAGCAATAGGACAAGGGGGCATGGGCTTAAACTCTACCAGGGGAAATTTAGGCTGGATATTAGAAAGAAATTCTTTACAGAGAGAGTGATCAGGCATTGGAATGGCCTGCCCAGGGAGGTAGTGGACTCGCCGTCTCTGGAGGTTTTTAAACTGAGATTGGACATGGCACTTAGTGCCATGATCTAGTAAACGGACTAGAGTTGGACCAAAGGTTGGACTCGATGATCTCTGAGGTCTTTTCCAACCCAGTCGATTCTGTGATTCTGTGATTCTGTGTGAAGTCTAACACATTCTTCCTTTTAAACGTATTTCCAAGCTAAGGCAGTGTGATTAGCTATTCTCTTTGTCCCATGACTCCCTGGAACAAAGACTCTGGGCTACAAGGGACATTTTCCTCCACTTACAGCAGAAGAACCCATGTCAAGTTAATTTTTTGATTTCCATAGTCATGTGTGGATTGTGACAGTGTGGGAGCTGGAGTTAATTTTAACTGAATTGTGGCCTAGAAAATATAGTTTCTTAATAAGCCTGAAATATACATCAGATCAGAATTTCCATTTCCAAAATTTGGAATGAGTTACTCATCTGTGAAGCTGACAACAGCTTCCATGTTTAAGTGCTAAACAGCTTTTATTGAGCCAACTTTTAGAAGGTGCTAATATCTAGATCCACATGTCTTCCATGTTTGCAATGGTGGATACTCAAAAAAAAGCATAAATTGGCTCAAAATGAGTTGATATAACAAAAAAGTTCACATTCTTCCTGTGTCACTGCTGCCTGAAACAGCTATAGAGGCAATTTAGAGGCAATTTATTCAGAATAAATTATTGCCAGCCTTAGCTAAAATAACTTGCTCTGTGAAGCTTTCTCATGTACATAACCAAAGGGAGCTGTCTGGTTACATCTGTTTTTGCACGTCTTTCAGATATATCACATACAAAATCCAACATTTGGGGATATTGTGTCACCAGTGACACTCTCTAGGGAACTGTGGGTTCGTAAACCAATGAACAGATGACATCCATACATATATGTAGTTTTTTCATCTGTGACAGATGCAATATTGATAATATTCTTCATTGTAATATTTAATGACAATCTTAATTTAATAATAGATGGCAGTAAAATTTAATGCAAAAAGTTATTAATACTTATATATGGGAGGTTGAAAAATGTTCTTAATTTTACTTAACTGTTTAAGGACACCTTGACAATAAAGCAAAAAGTGAAATTGCTTGTGAAAAAAATAAGAATATGGATTGGTCAGCTGATTGTAATGTGGCATTATGCATATTTGGACATATGAGTTAGGGGCAGATGAAGGAAATCCAACATGTCTTGTTTGAACTTCCTTTGCTTTTAACTTACTTGTCAGTTGACTGGTTTTCTTTGAGGCACAAAAGCACTTATCTGCTTCACTCTCCCACCTCAGAAGCATGTCCACTCCTTAAATAACTCTCCACGTCTGTTGTTGCTCCTCTAGTGTCTCCTGACTTGGCAACACCACTGTGACAGCTCCTGCTGCTTCTCTGATGGCTATGGAGGATGATGCACCCAGGTTTGCTTGTGCAGGAAGAGGAGAGGATACATGAGACTGGGGATCTCTAAGCCCTCCATAGAGGGCAATAATAAGCTTTATGTCACTCTCTGTTTTCCTTTTATTTTTCCTGGAGGTGGCTTGGGTAGAAAACTGTCTGAGCTATGTAGAAGGGCCAGGGATAGAAAGAACTATGTTTTTTCACTTTTCAGGTAGCCAACGGTGCCTTTGCACACCTTTCTGTCTAGTTTTGCAACAGAACGAACTGGGGTGTTTTCCTTTGTGTTGCCCATATCCTTGTGCAGTGCTTAACCCAGTGTCAACCCTGCAGACTGCTGCAGACTGCCTCTGGGATGGGGCACCTTGCAGAGCATGGTCTGCAAGGATGCGTGGGTTATCTTGAGAAATAAGTTTCTGTCTTCTTTCTTTCTGATAATCTATCACATATCTCTGACAGAGGTAGAAGAATTTGTACCAGTAATCAAGTCTTCACTCTTTTGGAAACATCTGGCTTTTCAGATGCGGCCTTCTGCTGAGCCCACAAGTGTTTGAGTTGGGGAACACAACTGAGGCATTCCTGGGGCATGCTGATGTAAGTACCTGCTGAATAGGGTCTGGGGATTTTCAAGGTTTATTTGCAAGACAGACCACAGTGGAGTAGATTGTGGCAGGCGAGGTGTAGACTTTCAAAATTTTAGGTCGCATAGTCCAAAAATGACACCTTGTGTTTCTGTACTGTGCTTTACTGCATGAAAGATGATCTCGGGCTCATCCTCAGCAGATGTATGCTCTGCTAGTGCTCGCTTTTGTGAAGAGATTGTTACTCAATGAATTTTCTATGTTTCATCAGAGCAGAGCTGTGGGAAACATCACATGAAAGTAATAGAGCATACAAAAGATATTAAAAAGGTGAAAAATATACTTGTGGGAATTGTCTCATAATTTTATTATCCAAACCTCAAGAATTTGCCAAACTGGGCTGGAAATCTCAGAAGACTGGCTAGCTCACAAAATTTCCTCTGCTTTCCTAAGGAGAAAATAGGGCAAGTGCACATTTTAATTCTGAGCTCTTTGTTTCTTCTGTTTCTAGTCTGTAACTGAGCAAAGGAAGTGCAGAGGTATATGAAAATGAAACTGAAGAAGAAAAGGATCTGCTTTTCTAACCATCTTGGCACTTGGCCAAGTCTTTTAGGTGATGTAAATTGGGAAAGCTGTGTGGCAGGCTAAGGAGCTGCTTTAGTTTGCACCACATGAGAATCTGACACGTAGCATTTGACAGTTTTTTGGAATTTTCAGGAGAGACATTGTAAGGCTTTTATTTAAGTACTCAGGTGCAAATATAACCTGAGCTCTTCTTAGTTGTCTGAAAATATCTAGCTCTTTACAAGCACGCTCAGAGAATTAATGCACAAACTAGCCGGAGGCCCTCCCCTGTATCAACATTATAGCATCACTTTTGCATAGTCGCACTTATCATAGTTGTTCGATGACTGCCCCCATAGCCCCCTTTTTAAGCTAAATTCAGCTATAACCAACTAATTAAGCAACTTTGAGATGTATTTCAGAACCTATTGACTAAAAAGTTATATTATTTCAAAGCTGAAAGTGTTGCCCTAGGGGAATTAAGTCAGCGCTTTAAATTTTTTAGTAGCATAGCTTTCTGCTCAATAGGTTTTGAAATACATCTCAAACTCACTTAATTAATTATAGTGTATTTTAGCCCTGGAAAGCAGTTGGTTTTCCCTGGGCATGGACACTAACTAGGAAGACTTGCTGCACGCGTGCCACTCGCACACCAGGCTGAATATGCCGGGGCTGCCGCAGCTGCGGCGAGGCAGATGACAGTGGGTTGCAAGAAGCTGCCTGTCACTAGTGGGGACAGGGTGTAGGAGACTGAGATGCTTGTACAAGGGTTTACATGTGTCCTAGGTGTCTAAGGTGCCCTCCCAGCTCTCTCAGATATCTTGACTAGCTTACCATCAGCAACAATGGAAGTCAAGGCAGCGCCAATGAGAACCCATTGCCACAGTGGGCATTTAAGGTAATTTTAGGCTTCGTGGGTTATTCTGCTTGAAAAATGTGCAGGACCTCTGCAGGCCCTGTATAATCTCTAACAGCCCTGTACAGATGTCTCAAATACTCTAGGACAGCTCACAGAGCGAAACAGCTATGTTTAGGCAAGGCAACTTAATTTTTTGTCTGGCATGCCTGCACACACTTTTTTTTTTCCTTTTTTTTTTAATTTGGAGCTGAATCTTACGGGGCAAGCCTACACTGTGGTGTGCATAAGCATGCTGAGCTCCTTGGGCTATCCCAGTCTCAGCAGAGTGCTCGACCAGCCCCCCGGTCTGCATGGTGGGGAAGCAGAGAGACCCCTGCTGCTTCTGGTCTTGGAAATGTCCTCTCCTTCCAAGCAGGAGCAAAGGTTCTCTGCTAGGCTCCTGCTGGCTTCTCTTTGTGCTCATTGGGCTGAACCCACAGTGGTGTTCTCTTTCGTCTTTGCAGAGGAGAGCATTTGGACTAGAATTAATGAGCTGCGTGCTCAGTTACCTGTAGATGCTACTTGAAACTTACTGTTTTTACACTAGAAAGGTGAATTAATATAACTCATCTGTGTCCTTTGCCACATAAAATACTTAGAAAAATTGTCCAAAGACATCACATTGCCCTTCAAAATCAGGTATCACTCTCTCTTATTTTATTAGGACAGATAATTTCCTAATATTCACATTAGCCAGTTCTCTCACTGAAGACTGTTATTAGTCAATAATATGCTCATTTACTAATATCATAAATACAAAGTTAACCTATCTACTAGATTTGTGGGTACTATTTTTTTCTGAATCTTGTCTGCTGTATTTTTTTCTTCAGAGCTGTTTTGCTTTTTTGAAACCATGCAGAGACATATTTTGAGAAAGACTTTGACTAACACCTGTTTGACCTGCAGGTTGGAAATCTTTTCTACTGGTTCTGTGCTGCCAGACTGAAACAGTACAAAAATGCACACGGACTCAGATGATTATTTCTGAGTATTGACGTTAAGGTTTTTTGAGCAGAATTTTAAATTCACCTTCTGAACCTAGGGCTAAAGCAGGGACATAATTGATCTGAAAACTTGCCAGAAACTATTGTCTTTTCTATCAGTGTTTCTGTTCTTTATTTTTCCCCAAAGTTCTTTATTACTTTTCTGAGTGCTTTTGAAGCAAATCTGTGTTTGAGATTGTCCAGGTCCTGTGCATCTACTGTGATACAAGGAATGATTCAAGTAAAACAAAAAATATTCTAACCTTGCTTTCCAATTCAGACAAAGCCTGCTGTAAATAATCCCAGAGAGTTTCAATGCTCAACAGTTTTTGAGCTTTTCAGAATCTGTGCAAAGTCATAGTGAGAGAGGAAGGCAATGCCCTCCTCCCGCATTAATAAGGAAAATGACCCTAAAGAAAGTTATTATTTCAGTTACCCAAAACTAAACAAATGCCAGTCTAATAAGTGTAACTGGAACAAAGGCAATGCTAACAAAAATTATATAGTAATATACAAATCTTAGTACTGAAAGCCTTAATTGGTCATGAGGATGAAGTCAGAAAAAAACTCATTCCCTCTTTTATAAAGACTTGATAGAGGAGTCGATAGGAAGCTACTGGTGAGTAAGATAGTGCCTACTCAAGAGCCAATGACACTGAGGGGACTTGTGTACCTGTACTAGGACATATTTAAATCAGAGCATGTCTGGAGTGTCGAAAGGCACAGGCAGCCTCTGATTGCCCCAAGTGCTGACTGGGATACTCACATGTGCTGCAGCATCGTTCTCAAGAAATCTGACTCCCGAGCAGAGCCGCCTGAATTACTTGCCAGGACTGGTTTTGTTTGATGAACTTAATTATTTTTTTCTGCTTACAGCTTGTCCACAAATGCCTTTGAGATTCGTTTAGATTTGTTAATATTTTTTGTGGGCATAAATGAACCATTAATGAAATAATTAGTTGCTATGATGAATTGATGGTATCTATTAATGGCATAGGAGTAGTCTCTGAACTCTCATGATACTGTCCCTGCTCCATAACTGGGCAGACTGCAGTTTATATGCAGTGATCTCCGCTCTATTCAGGATGTTCAGTAATATTCACTGTCACTTGGGAACAAAGTAATAATTTACAGTGCTACTAATGCTATAGATGCTTTTTCTAACCAATATTTATGAAGTTTTTGCTTTGCATTACTGATCCCACAGCTCTCGGAGTTGTGCCAGACTGTAGGGAGACCAGTGAAACAAGCTACTTGGCTTTATTTGGAA
Source organism: Columba livia (assembly GCF_036013475.1). NCBI lineage: Eukaryota > Metazoa > Chordata > Aves > Columbiformes > Columbidae > Columba > Columba livia. The sequence continues at coordinate 65,032,994 of NC_088604.1, forward strand.
AAAAGGATTCTGTTTTTAAAAGCTGCTTCTGATTTCTTTATTTCTCATGAGATCAGCCCAAACTGCTTATGAGAAGATACTAGTTACCAAAGAAACACAGACAGTAAGGGTCGGGTTGGGTGTTCTGTGTAGCTCTAGGAAGAAGTAGTATTTATGGGTGGAAGTCTTTACTATTTTAAAACATCTGTAACGTGCACGGGCCTAGTATGTCTTTGTTGTCTTTGGCCAGAGGCTGGCAGTCACAGAGTATTATGAAGGACTGAATGAACTTTTCTAAGTTAAAATGCAATGAACATTGACATTTTGCTATTTTTTTTCCCCGAAAAGCTGTTTTCAGCAAGAAAGGAGTGCTTTTGTTTTGTTTTGTTTTCAAAAAGCAAGAATTGATAATATTTCATTTTACCAGATTCCTGCCCCCCCTCCCCACTTTTCTTTCAGGTTTGCTTAGGAAAAATTATTTCCATAAATTTTTAATTCCTTTCATAATTTTCCCTGAACAAACAACAATACCCTTTTCTTACTTATGCTAATAAGTGGAACTCAGTTGTAATGAGGAAAAGCAATATTTGTGTTGCAGCAGAGCAAAATTTTAATCTTTTAAAATGATCTATAAAGTCCAGTAAAATCAAATGGGCTTCCTTTTATTAATGAATGCTTTCAAATGAGCAGATCAGTTATCATGCGTGAATAGTTTTGTTGGGCTGTTTTGACTTACAATTTATTCTTCCTGGTCTATGCAGTGTATTAACATATTTATCTTTTGGTTGCTGAAATGATGTCCAGGAAGTCAAGCTGGATTTTGTAAACAAGACTGGGAGGGTTTTTTTAATTTTATCAAATAGTGTGCTGGGCACAATAATGTGTTCAGACTGGCTAGATCTTGTCTCAGTTCCTTGGAAGCAGTACAGCGGGAAGCTGGGCTATCATCACAATCTTTCCCCTCTGCCTGTTTCTTTCCAGGAATGGAAGTGAGTGGAATTACAACTATCCCACCACAAACAAACCACTTGCCCTGAGTCAAGGCAAACGTACCCAGTATCTGGCATCAACATAACACAAGGGTATCTCTTGCCATTGTTTTAGCTTGTTGAGATGTTGGTGGATTTTTTTGGGTTCGTCGTAATAACTAAACCACTGTGGTAAAATACAAATGTGGGAAACCTTATGTCAGCTTGTTGTGGGATCTCCAGTCTGTTCTTTCCAGTTCACCAGATTCTCCTGCACCCTGCCCCTTTCGTACTTGTCAAGCAGAGCTCCCATGAGGAGCAGCACCATGTTGTTGACAGCCTCTGGCAGATGGAAAATTGCTGCCTGGTGCAGGGGGATGGCTCTGGCAGGGTAGTCCTGTGGGGGCAATGCCTCTGCTGCAGGTGGCCCTAGGGATGTTGACCATCATGGTCTACCCCTCGTGGGGGTTGGGGAGCCATCAGTGCTGGACAGGGGCTGCTGCCAGCCCCGAGACTCTGCCAGGGCACCAGTGGCTCCTCTGGTCTCAGGGCTTTTTCCCCACCACATCTCCAGGTCTAGATCATAAACAGAATGAGTGTTTGAGTACTTATACACTTAAAGACATTGTTTTTAACCTACCACAAGTCCTATATAAGTAAACCTAAAGAGATATCTTTTACCTTTATACATCTGAATGACATGTCAAGTTTTCCTTTTGGTTTTATTTTCCAGACAAAGGGAAAGTGTGCACAAATGTTATGAATTAGTACTAAATGGCTAAAGTAGATATATTTGGGAGCTGGAAACCTTTTTGGATTAATTACAGAACACAATATTTCAGTCCCTTGTAACCTGTTCAAATCCAGCCTGTATCAGTGGTAACAAAGAGACTGGGATGGTGACCTGCCAGTGTTACCGAATGTAAAATTAGCAGGCTATTCCTTGTCCCTGTTCCTCCCAATGGACAGATGTTCATACAAACAATCTCATCATCCTCAATGGCTCCCACTGACACCCTCAGCCAAGGCACTGTCAGCCAGGAGGGACAGAGACTCTCCTCATCTCCTCTTTCCCTCTCAGGCTGATCTGTCCCCTGTAGCCTCATGGCTGAGTCTCAGGTAAGGTGAAGCTGTTCCTCGGTGGGCTGCAGCCCCAGAAATGACTTTGCAGAGTGTCAAAAAAGGCCACATTGGATGTTAAATGCATATAAAGGCCCCAGTCAGCACGATGCTTAAGTGTATGCCTGGTTTTAACTAAAGTTGTTCAGCAGATATCAAATTAAGTTCACTCTGCAGTACTGTGCTGCTTTCAAACTGGAACAGTTTTAAGTAGTAGACATCTCAGTTATATGCAGAAGGTTGTGTTTCTTTTTTTTTTTTTTTTTCTTTTGGAAAAGGAGTAAGTAAATACCTTATTTGTTTGGAAAGATAATACTCTGGTTAGGTAATCTGTTGTTTTGGAGGATCTTGCTTTTATTAGGGAAAACAGCGTCTGTATCTCTCCAGCTTAGCTGTTTGCAGGATACTTATCTCTGCAGTGTCCAAGAGCCAAGCATGATCATTAAGACTTGTGCGGAATGCTAACATCTTTAAATCCTAAATGAGAACCACATTATGGGGTAAGTTCAATTTCATGTCATAGTGGGAAAACTAGAGGCTTGCTGAAGATGAGCTGGGTATTGAATCCAAGCTGTATTAACTTTGCTGGGATTTTTTTTTTCCCCTTTTAACTTTCTGTTTATTAGACACTTTAGCTAGGTTATTAGACACTTGATAGGTTATAAAGCTTGAGGAGGGGGAAAAACGATATAATAAACCAAGCAGCATCAATAGAGTGGAGAGCAAAAACCACCTGCCACTCCACGAGCTGCTGCTGATGAAGGGTACAAAAAGAAATGATTGACACCGGCATACAAACACACGCCCTGACTAGACACAGCAATATAGCTCAATAGCAAAGTTATAGCCTGTGACGAGATGAAAGAATACAGGCTTTAAAAGTAAAACACTTTGTGAACATAAACTCCCCGTCTCTTGCAGCGAGTCCCCGAGGAGCAACAGCGTGCCCTGTGCCCCTCCTGCACTCCTGCTTGCCGCAGATCCAGCCCAGCAGGCTGCAGGCAGGTTCAGACAAGGTCAGAGTGTCTGGCTGCTTGGCAGGAGCTGGCCTTTCTACAAACTTAATAAATGGAGTCCAGGTGCAGAAGATATTATTTGCAACTATGTCCTCCATCGTGCCTGTAATGTTTTCCATTGCCTGGGCCGTAGCTCCCAGGTTGTATTAGTCTCCTGCTGATCGGAAAGGGGTCTGACAATGAACAGTTGCCAAGAGAAGGAACTTAATCGAATTAGAATGCATAAAAATTAACACATTTCCTAAAAACATACCGAGAATCCAGCATTGCATGCAGCTGCCTAGAGCAGAGGTCTTGAGCACCCTGCACATAGGCTGGAGTTTTACTTCTTTGTGGGCCATATGGCATGCGAAGCTTGAAAATATGCTTACTTTAGAAATAAAAAGCTGCTCATCCACCTGGTTACAAAGCCAATCTTTAAAAGCAAGATAAGCACAACAGATGAAGAGTTCTCTTCCTTATGTGAAATGAGAGCTCTGGGAAAAATTAATTTCTTCCCACTTTTTCCTCCTTTGCACTACAGTGCACAAGGGTGTTCACTCTGAAGCCTAATGGTGATACAAATCTCTGTCAAATTTACCAGTTTTTATCAAAAGAACTAGGAAACAAGAAAGCAATATAAGACTGAAAGAGACCTCCTAAATCAACAAATGCATTTCTCTACTGTCACCAGTAATGACCTATCTATGATATGACTGGTTAAGCCTAGTTTGATCATGAGTTGAGAAATAAATGAAGCTGCTGAAGGAAAAAGTGGGACTTGCTGATGGGAAGGAAATTCAGAAACAAGAAAGTTAGGACTGGAAAAAAGAAGCAAAGAAGGAAAAGGGAAAGGAGAAGGAAAATAATAACAAAATAGAGGAACAGTGGGAGAAAGAAAGAGGGTACCAGAAAAATGGGAACAAATGGCCAAAATACCTAAGGGGCATACTTTCTTGCAGGTGGTAATCAGTATAACTTAAAGAACTGCTGGTGACAGCTATGAGCCTTGTTATTGCATCTGAGACACATGCCAGTTCTGATTGTAGTATAGCTTCTTCCATAATGTTGTCGCTATTGTATAAGAAATATCACTTCTAGAATACACTTAAGGTAGTGCAGGGTCATAAATTTCTGCTTCACACTTAAATTAATCTGCCTATCAATGTAAGTATTTGTAGTCACAGTACATATGAATTTTCTTATGATAGTGTTTGCTTCTGGGAACACGCGACTTGGGGAATTACAAAAAAGTGCTGTTTTATCTTGAGTTAAACAGAAAGCAATTCTTAACTGTACATTCGGAGACACAAATAGTGTATTTGCACAATTAATCACATGCAAGTTGTGTCTAGTTATGGAACACAAGTCTGTATGTGCCATTATTTCTTTTCCTGACTGGATGAATTGTGCAGCTAGTCAATGTGGGTCAAATTCTGAGTTATAATAAGCTATGTAACTTCATCTCTGTGTTGCCCAGTCAAAGACACAAAAACCTACCATGGGATTTAGACGTCTGGCCCACTCTGTATTCAATTGAGACTTTTGCAAGATACAATTTAGTTGGATTTTTGAACAATTTTCAGCTTAATATCAAACTTTATTATTGGCTCACTCATATGGCAAATACATGGGAAGTTGTGAGTGACTTCAGATGAAATAAGTTATCCTATTAAATTAGTCATCCAGAAGTGTTATGAAAACAATTTATTTCTTGAATATTTGCTTTCAACTAGCCAATCAATGCTCTAGCTTTCTATGGATTTGGGGCAATTTTTTGCAGAGCCTGGCCACAGCACCTAAGTCACCAATAGCGTTATCATATGCAGAGCGGCTGGTAGGCTGGTCCCAGCAAGCTGCTTTCCTGTGCAAATTGCTCAGGACTTGAAACTGTCTCCTGTCACTGCCCCTCATTTCATGTTAACCTTAACTGATGCCCAGAAGGACCTAACTGCAGGGCACTGGAAACAAATGTACCAGAAATCCATCCTCTCGCAGTTTTACCACCAGGCATTAGATATATCAGAGATCATTCTATTTAATTTATGAGGTGTGAGAATCAAATAACCTATATAAAAATTTATGTTGTGTCTCAAGATGTCCAATCAAGATTGAAATATGTCTGGTTAACTTCCAAATAAATTGACTCCTCCAGAGTTTTCTCTGAATTTTTCTCCCAGGCTAGAGTATGATTGAGTTTTATAGGTTTAACATTGTGAAGTAGCACCTTAGAGAGAGTAGACTTGAGATATTTGCCCATACCATAGGCGTATGCTATTGTTTCAGCACCAGTGAGGGGGACTCACTTTAGGGGGTTTATGACTCTGCTTTGTGTGTAATTACTGATTAAATTGGTACCGTAGCAATATTTAAAGAGAATCAAGCCTGATCTACTGACGGATAAAGCCATTGTTGCAGGAAAAATCTGCGAATGAACCCATGCTTTTCAGCCAGCAGAAATTCAGTTGTCATCTTCAGGTTAATTGGGATGGGAGAAAAGGAGATGTAATGACACTTTTGAGTCACATTCTCCCAGAGAGGTGAGCATGGGATGCTGACACTTGTGGATCACCCACTAAGTCAGAGACCCTTCTCCTCAAAAACATAAGCAAAACACCCATGAACGCAAATGGCCTGGCAATGAGCACCCTCCTCCAGTGTACCTCTCGCAGGGAGCCCTGAAAGCTGCTGGGCCACATGCCTGGGAATTGGTGGCCTGGTGGGATCCGTGGGACATTCCTTGTGGCTGGGGTCAGTGCATCAGGCTGCACCGGGCTCTTGTTCTTGCCTGCAGCACTAGTGGCAGAACTGGACATGGCACAGCTTTGTCCAGCCATATACACCAAATGGAAATGAACAGTCCTTCTGGACGTGGGAGTAGGTTCTCACTTTGGTGCCTCTTCTTTTGTTACTGATATATCGCCATGCCTTGAAATGTATATGGTAGCTCTGTTTATGAGTGGAAAGCTGTTTTTTTTCCTTGATGTGCATATAATGCAGTTGAGAGAAAGACAATGTGGAGGAAAGTAGATCCAACACAAGTGATGCTTTGATAGCAATGGGAAGGAGAGTTGTGTTGGCAAGGGGACAGCTTCAGCAAAGCGTTGGTCATGCATACCCTGACTGGGAGGTTAGAGGCCATGTGAAGATTAAGCAGGGGTCTGTTACAAATTCTTCAGTATTGTTGAGCTTAAAGCTGGTTTTTTAAAGCGCTCTTCATCCTCCCCTAGCAGTCACTTGGGGTAATGTTAATCACACCTTACTAGTTGGCCAAGAAATTTATGCAAAGACTGTACTATCTCTTGATTGCTTTTTCTTCTGGAAATCACAAAAGCAAGACTGGACAATTGGCAGAAGAACTGCCAAGTTTTACACTGAAATATTTCCTTTACTCTTAGGTAAATCTGTGGCAGAAGATGTGTTTTACACTGCTGAGAAGGGGAGCGGCTTTGCCTTACGTTTGATGTTGTGTACTGTTTCGGGTTTTGGCTTCCTGATTTTAATGAATTTTGTAGGTTGTGCAAAACAGCCTATGCATAAAGAACAGAAACATCTAAATCTCTGTTCTTTTTGTGAAAATTTACAGCTGGTGATGATTACACTTCCTCAGGGCTGCTAAATCCTGTGGGTGCTCTTGAAAATTATAACAGATTCAACTGACTGTGTAGTAAATTTGACTTATGATTGCACCTATGTTTTCCTTTAGTTTGTTCTAATTCCTGCCCCTCCACTTTGCTCCTTTCATCAGGTCTTGTTTAACTTCGTATTGCCCTTGATTTTTTTCTGGAATAATCTAGCTCTCTTGGCATCAGTCTTCATTAGAAAGGAAAAAAAATACCTAGCACGTCTTACCTAACAACCCCTTTTTTTCCCAGTAAAGGTGAGGCAGGTGGTTTTCTTTTCAGGTCTGCCAATTCTTGTTCTTTCTTCTGATATTGCTTGCCAATGTGGAGATGGCTTTGTGTTGTGAATTCCTCTTTCACAGTTCTGCTCAGAACTGGGTTATGACCACCTTGTTGTACCTAGGTCACCACACAACTATCCATTCAGAATGATTTCCAGTGAAAACTAGCGATGTTTGTTGCTTTGAAGTGTTGGTAACAGCTCTTGTTGAGTTCTTCCAGTGTGTATATGTGTGAGATAGCAAAGGGGAAGAAAACAGATGGAAGAGATGTAGTAGTAGTGGGGAATGTCTGAGTCCACAGCACATGGGTAAGGGAAATGCTGGGAGAAATAATTAGTGCTGTAATCTGATTTGCTAATAATCCATTTATAAAACAGTTATGGTATATACTTGTAGGAATGTGACAGATCATAACGACAAATGATATTACTTCCTCCCCTTCCACTCTGTATTAAGGAACCTAATTACTTGATGGCTCAAGACTTTGTGGGTGACTCATGCTAAAAAGAGTCAGATGCTTACAGCACATAATGGGGCTCTTGAAAAGCTTTCATAATGGTGGTGGGCTTGTGCAACCTCCCTCCCATACATCCCTCTTTGCCAAAGAGTTATTAGGTAATTTAAAATAATTAAAAAGGAAATAATTAAAAGATTTTACACACACAGAAATAGCACTTGCAGCTAATTATGTAAGTCTATCACTTCTAACACTGGAACACTATTACCATTATCAGAGAATTGTGTTTGAATTGTGACGGATAATCCTCTAGTCCCATGTTACCCTCTTGCAAGTGAGAGCTGGTTGTCTCAGTTTTTATGGAAGGAAGGTGTATGGAGCCTGTGCTCTAGCCACGGCTCTGCTGTTTCTGGTCCGCTTTGTTCCCTACAGATTTTGACCTAATTAAAACGTATCAGGGAATGAAAACTCCTTCATCTAATCTAAATGTGTTTGCACAGGGTGTTAGGTTAAATGTGTGGGAGTTCCTACATGTTTGCAGCACCTTGTAGGCTTAGAATGTTAGAGTAACTTCTTGACAGGGGGACTGCAGGCGTGGGTCGTGTTAAATGAAGTGAAGGACAAAATTATCTTATGGTCTTGCTATCAGTAGCATGGACATTGCCTCCATAAATATGGTGATGGGGATATGAGCTAATAATTTATTTCATCAATCAGCAACATAGAGCTACCTTTCATGTGGATAATGGCAGCTGTTTAACGGTGCAAAAAAAATTACATTGTAGTTATATAGCAAGAAGCTAATATTAATATCTTACCCAAATAAAGCCTCTGACACTTTAGGCACTCAGAATCTAATTATTCAGAGTGAAATTAGGGGAAAAAAAGTAAGGCAAACATCTTTCCACCTTTGAAAAATGCCTGTAATATGTCACTGCTGCCTAATCAGAATACCCCTAATGTTGAACAGTCAATAATAGCTTAACGCTAGTTGAAAGGATATGGCCAAATTGTGAAACAGGAGCAGAAATGAACAGTGGTCATTGGATATTTGGATATCTTTACTTTTTTTTTTTTTTTTTTTCCCTACTGGACAGCTGTTAATTATACTACTATTTGTTCCATCTTGCAGGAAGAAGATACTAAGTAGGCATTGGTCACCAGAGGATACTTCTGATTCAAACAAATGCATCTTTCCATGCATTTTTTCCTGTCTATGTCCCCAAAACTGTGAATGAAACATGGTGCTCAGGAGAAGAAATTTTAGGCTGTGACTTTCAAAAAGGTCTTTTTATTTTGGCTGTCTCCAGATCTGATTGCCCCCCAAAATACCCTTTTGGAAGCAGTCTGCCCAGCTGAATTTCAGCAGTCTGCCCCACTTGGCAAAGGATGGACCCAGCTTGGTGTGCGTCTCAGCTCTCGGTTGTCAAGGTCACTGCCCCAGGGGTATTTGCAAGGGTTTAGGGTCCTGAAAGAATTGGTCACCGTAGAAAACTCATATAGCCACTCTAAATTGGCCACTGTAGAAGTTTGTATCTCTCTGTCCCTTGACTGTAGATGAAACACAGGGAAAGGAAACCAGCTTTTTTGAGTGCCTGACTAATTTGCAACATTGGTTGTAATATGGGGTAACAGCATTTACCTGACACATGAAATGCTTTGTGAATTATGTGACAGATAGTGCTTTCTAAAAACTGAGCATTATTGTGATCATGCAGTACTTCAGGAATGGTGTAAGGAGAGACAGTATTAAATACCATCATTAATGATCTAAAAAAAAAAAAAAAGTGAGGAGAGCATGATTACAAAATTCAGAGGATATTGAATTAGGAGGACTATAGAGAAAATGAGATAATAAAAAGAGACCTAAAGAGATTATAAAGGTAGGCAGGGGTTTTTATATAAACGGAGATTCATCCCAGAGAACTGCAGGATAATAAATCTGAGGGAAAATAATCTGAAACACATATCTCCAAGAGGAAGAAGAAACCTGGGAAGCAGTAATTCTGAAAGAAGTAAGATGATAATGGATAGCCAACCAAGCCTGAATTTGCAATATCATAAAGCTGCAAAATGTCCATTGTAATTTTAAGTTGCAAATGCCAAACTATCATGTCACAAGACTGATAATCTTTTTTTGCAAACTGCTTATTATGACTGAATGCAGTTTTTGAATCAGAGCAGTGAGTTTTGATCCATTTAGTCACTGCATACGGTCCTCACTACAACCAAAATCCACTTTATGTGTTTCAAGATGTTTGCCTAAGACTGGTGAGATGCTGTTTTGTTCATGCTACTGGACATGTCATATAGACCCACCATGGTCTTCAGTCACCATCCACTCAGTTGTCTGAAGCAATGTTGATAGCAACCATCACACAATTTCTTTTTGCTTTTCCTTTTGATGGAATGGTTTGTATGTGTGGATGGAGCCCAAAGGGGAAGGAAAGGGAAGACCTTTGTGTAATGTTTTACTGAAATGTGCAAAGAGCAGTTACTGGCAAAGGGTAGGTTGAAAATCTGCCCTTCACTTGGAATGGGCAGTGGGGAACAAGTGGTGTGATTCATGGTGGTTTAAATTAAAAAGTTTCAGCCTGCAATTGAAATGGGCTCAGAGCACACAGGCAGGCTATTACCACACCTCGTCTGAGCAGTGAAAACTCATAAATTTGCAGCAGCTGATGACTTTTGGGTTGCCTTCATCATACCCTCAGTTCCTCGGCCCTGGACCAGCAGTTCTCTGTGCTATTTCCATTGAGCTACGGCAGAGAAGTCAGCAAACTTGTTCCTGTAAAGTAATGTGATCCCTTACATATCCTGAGCTGAGACTACTGGGCATTTTGCAGATGAATAATGACATAATGAACCTGCTGCAACAGGTACTGAGGAGCCAGCACAGTAAGCAGAGGACATTTTTGATACGTTCCCAGTAATGGATATTGCTGAGGAACTGTGTTGCTGCATTGGGTTCCCGTTGTATATTTTTAACCACTGAAATTTTCAGACCCAGGTAGATTATGTTTACAATCTCCCTATTAAATCATCATAAACTTTTAATGCTGGGAATATGACCTGTTCACAAAACCAAATGCAAATAGCAAAGGTTTGGAGTGGTTATTGAAATTGCTGTCAGTGTGAATCATACTGTCTTACTGAAGAAATAAGCTGCTGGATTTAATAAGGCAGAAGTTGTGAAAATGAATATCTCCTCCAAATAAAGCAAAACTAACATTTTACTGTCTTCTGACAGTTGAAATTTATGGTGGCAGCTAAGATATGAATGAAAGTTAAATAGTCCTATTAATTTGATTACTTGTTTCCAGAGCCATCAGACATGTGGAACGTAATATCATGTGGGAAGTGGTGTAAGATTTACACTCGCCTGGGAGAAATCACTGTTCTGTCTCTCAGATTTGATAGGTGTCAGAGGGCCTTTTGAAAATGAATAATAAGAGGACTGAATAATAAGAAAGAGGCTTAGCCATTTAAAACTTTTAAACATTTGGATGAATTTTTAAGCTAATTAGAACAAAAGTTTAAGTGGAAGTTTTGACATATACCTGGAATATGGCAGAAGTGCTCAGCTGAATGTGTGAATTATCTCACACTCACTGGCATTTGCGATAGGTATTTTTAAGGTGCAAAAGATTTTAGGGCCATTCAAATCAGAGGAAATTTGATTTGAGTTTGTGCCTGTATACTTTAATGCTTTCCCAGTACAAGAAAACCCAACCAGGTCAAGACCCTACTGTCCAAGCCTTCTTATGGACCCAAGACATTTTGCATATGCAAGAACCCTCATAACTGATGTCCTTTCAATTTATTTTACATTAAATGTAATAAGCAATTAAATGTAATAAAGTCCTCTTGGCCCGGTCAGTGCAATGGGCCCCAACTACTGTAGTGATGGTCACAAAACTATGCTGATGAAGGGCCCATTTTTTGCCTCACTAATGCCAATGGCAGAACTCCTTGTTGACTTCAGCGGGAGTGATGTTAAACCATAAAGGAAGTTTAAAAAGAAATAACTGTCCAGAACTGGTGAATGGACACTTGTTGAGTTTCATAGAGTCATTTTGGTTTGAAAAGACCTTTAAGATCACCGAGTGCAACCTAACACTGCCAAGTTCACCTCTAAACCATGTTCCTGAGAGCCTTGTCTACACATCTTTTAAACACCTCCAGGGACGGTGACTCAACCACTTCCATGAGCAGCCTATTCCAATGACTGACAACCCTTTTGGGGAAGATATTTTTCCTAATATCCAAGCTAAAATTCCCCTGATGCAACTTGAGGCCACTTTGTCTTATTCTAACACTTGCTACTCAGAAGAGACCAACACCCTCCATGCTACAACCTCCTGTCAGGTAGTTGTAGACAGCGATCAGGTCTCCCCTCAGCCTTCTGTTCTCCAGATTAAACAACCCCATTTCCCTCAGCTGCTCCTCATCAGACTCATGCTCCAGCCCCCTCACCAGCTTTGTTGCCCTTCTCTGTACTCTCTCCAGCACCTCAGTGTCTTTCCTGATGTGACAAATCCAAAACTGAACACAGTTTTGTCTTCTTCTGTTTCGGGGAGCCCTTTCCCTGACCAGTCCATGGAAGTCATGTCTTGCAACGAGTTGCTCCAGGGCACTGTGGTGTGAGAGCTGCATGTGAAGCAGAGTGATGCAAGCCAAAGCCTTTGTCAGAGCCCACATTTCCCATGAAACACCAGCAGTTGCTGCTCAGCTTGACACAGAACAGGGCTGGATTAATCTCTTATTCTTCATTTGAAAGTCTCTGTATTAAAAGACTAAGGTTTAGGATTTTACATCCATTTAACACCTGGCTAAGAATTGAGGGTATGTGTTCAGATATTAATGTGACTAAAAAGATATATGCTTGGGTTAAGGTTATTTCAAAAAAAGAAGCGCTGTCATTAATAATTTTTGGTCAGGAGCTCTGCCCGTCATCAGGAGATAAATCAGCTTGCAGCAGCTGTGACAGCTCTTTAAGTCTGAAGACCGAACAGCTTAATTGGGGAAATGATCAATTCTGAGATGCATAGTCAAGATGACATCCTTGGTGCAGTAAATTCTTTCAGGAATGAACATGAATAAAATGAATATATTTATGGAACAGTGATGTAATTCAGAATCTTGGCTGTTAGGGAGCCTATGCATCTTCATACCTTCTCTGCCCTGTAGCAATTTTCCAAGGCTCCAACCTCAGATAACGGTGAATGGTCTGAAAACTGCCCTAGGTGAATGCAGATTTTATAAGAATGAAGAATCTTTCCAAACACTATGAATGAATAAAAAGTCTACATTTCCCAGTGAGTATTATGAGCTGACTGTACTTGTTTTTTCTACATATAGAGTAAACATAAGTCCTCAAAAACTGATACCCTTGAGTTGTTGCAAAATATTGCCACTTTACAGTGGGAATTATGTGCGCTGTCCCCATCTGTAGAAATGTAGATATTATAGGCAGATACAGGTGTTTCTGTACTTCATGTGTCTGAGCAGCATTTGAAAATCCCAGAGCTTAGTCTTTGCACCTTTTTTATCCAGCTGAGGTCACTTTGAAAAATAAATATGGATTCACCATTTGGGACCTACTAGCCGTCTCTCCCTCCCTGCTCATCTTTGCACCAAGGGGAGCATCCTGCGGCATGTGCTACTGCCACCTGTAAGTACCTTGCACAACAAGGTAAATTTGCTGGGCCAGTCACGTCTAGGTAGAACTGTGTGAACAATGAAAACAGTTTCATAACATGATTTATTTAAAGGGTGTGTGGAATTCCTCACTGCAAAATTTGGACAAACATCTCAGGATTCCTTAGAGATGAGTCACCAGGACTTCTCTATGGTTAGGAGCCTCTTCCCAGTGGTCGTGGGACTGGGGAGAGTGGTGAGGGCAATGCAAGAGAGATGGTGGCTGGCAGTAGATGAGGCAAGTCCCGAGGTGGGTGATGTTTGTGGCGGAAGGACCCTGCCTGTGCAGAAACGGCATGATAAAGAGACTTGCATGTGGTACTGAGGAGGTTGAAAAAGAAAAATATTTGCATGGAGTACTGGACTGATGCCTCTGTCCTGATGTACTGGGGGCCTCACTGGGATTTGTGCAGTTTTTACCATGCCCAGCTATGGCAGCCAGGGAGTTTCAAAGGGGTGTGATTTGTTACACAGAGCAACTAATGATCTGGCGAGTTTTCTGCTGGACACTACATTACATTATTCAGACTCCAGTAGCACTGGCTGCTGGCTGGAATTTACTTCACAAGGAAGGATGGTTCCTATCTGCTTATGTATATCACTGTAATTTCAAATCCTGCACGCACCAAGTGCTTTTTTCCCCTGTCGAGAGTTGCCAGGCATGAGACACACCAGTAGCCCTGGGGGTGCTGTGCCTCACTGCCTGGTCCCTGAGACAGGGCTCATGCAAGAAGGGAACCAGAGCAGGGGCAGGACACTGGGGAACTGCTGCTGCCCAGGGAGGCTGTGGGTGGGCTGGAGGTGGTTGCCCACCGTTTGGTGGTGGTGCTGCTTCTGGTGCTTTGCAAGCTGTTGGTGTTCCTTTTGGTTGTGGAGAGTGCTGGGTACCAACCACAGAAATGGGGTCTGGAGCCTGCTGGGGGTGTACTAAGCAATTTTGGTTTCAAAATAGGTTATTTTCATTCTTGCAATTTGCCATGTGCCTGCACGTTTCCAGGGATGACCAAATGCTACAGCAGCCATTCCTAAGTTTGGATCAGTGACTTTATGCAGAAGAAATGGCTTCAGGTTACATGAAGAGCATCCCTTCATACACAGGTTCTTGACTAACCTTGCAGGTTCCCACTGAGCTGTTAGAGTGAATAAAGCAAGAGGCCACATGAAAAGCACTTTCATATTGACATAAACTAGAGAAGACCAAGTGCTCTTACTGTGTGTTTCGTCAAAATAATTTTCATGCTGAAGTTTAAGCCACATAGCATAAATATGTCCAGCTAGCAGGCAGTGATCATGAAGCACATACTGGAGTGGGTGACTCAGGCCATCAAAAGAAAAGCTTTAACCATGAACTGTGTGAACTCTAAGGAAAATCTCCAGCTGAGCTAATATAATGTATTGGAACTGACTTGGATACCTTCCCATCTGTGGTGCACTCTAATGAAATCTATCCTCTCCCTCTCTGAATGTACGTGTGTGTGAGTGTGTACATAACAGATATAGGGCAGTGAACTCCCTAGGATTAGCTAATGAAAATAGCACTGTAAAATGAATTGAGCAAATCGATACAGCTGGAATTTTGAGCACTGTGACGAATGCACCAACGTGAAACTCCCCCCTCCCATTGCAGCCAATATTTTATGTGCAAGTATGTGTTACAAACTTCTAAAATGAGACTGCTATTTATTTGTAAACTAAAATTGACTCAGGGCAGATGCGTGTGCTTAGGGAAGCAAAGGAGGAGGAGCTCTTCAAGTAGTAGAAGATGGGACAGCCCTTGGGAGCTCCAGGTCATGCTTGCCATTAGAAGGAAGCCCAAAGAGACCTTCCTGAGCAATGCTATTGTGAGGAACTAGGTTCAAATGTATGAAATAACACAGGGGTTGAAGGAGATTAGGAATTTTTTCTGGGATCCTTATTGCCTTTCTGACCCCTCTGAGGCTTCCAGCCCAGTTGTAAGAGCACTGGGGCAGTAAAGTTACCTGCAAAAAGAAAAGGCTGTGGATGGGTAGAAGAAAAGAGCCTGAGTGCCTTAACATAGTCTCACCTTCTGAAGCTTCATAAACACATTTCCCCATTCCCTCCAATGCTGCAGGAACCCTCCCCTAGGGGAATGCAAAGGAAGTTTAAACTTGCTCCAATTCAGGAGGAATTTTTCATCTTTCATGCAGGATAAGTGAAACATAATTTGAAATGTGAATGTCATAATTAAGTCTAATTATTTTACCATACTTTTGCCTTCATTAGACATTGTGTTTGTAATAATTGCTGTAATCAACCATATGGTTAGTATTAACTCCTTAACTACATGGGGGCAGATGATCGCTGCAGGAGGAATAGATGACTTCCACGTCTGGAGGTGTCACGCTGAGTCCTGTCACCCAGAGAGCAGCGGGGGGTTGGCTCTTCTTCACCTCTCACAAATGAGCAGGAGAGCAAGGTTTCAGACGCTTTACATAGCTGAGCAAGTTCAGAGGACATGTAAGCCCCAAACCTGTGCTTTGGGTGTATCTGGCTGTTACCACTCAAGATGCATCTGTGTGGGTGCTCCTCTTTCCCAGGGAGCAAGGATGGGGAGCAAGGTGAGTTGGGGCAGCATCACTGGGCAGCTCCTTCTGGCCCAAAGCTGGGCACTTTTGGCAGGCAGACTGTCACAGTTTAACACAAGTATGAAGTGAGCCTGTAGAAAAACTTCTCCTCTGTGCATTAGTGTTTATGGTTATCCTCAGCACCAGCTGCAACCTTATGCCATCAACTATAATTTCAAGGAGCCACTAGCATCTGTGTGTGTAAAAATGGTATTTACCAACTAATTCTCTTTTTCCTGGCTTGCTAATAATTCTGTCATCTTGTTCCTAATGATTCCATTCTCAAATTATTTTTTACAGTTATATTATATAAAAAAATCCAGATCAAGGATACTGTAATTGCTGAGGATTGTAGGATATATGTTAATTTTTCTTTTGTAGTATGCCAGGCTGCCAGAATCAGTTAATCAAGTGTTTTATCTTTCTGTATAACATTTGCAATGTACAATACTTACTGAGTAAAATCTCACCCGACCTATTATTAGGTGCCTTGTATTTTCACTGATCTCACCATAAATGGACTTTGATTGGCTATAGGGCAAACTGTAGGGCAAAATTGATTCTTACTGCTATTTTCTACCCAAATGTTTAACCCATAAGTTGATTTCTTCATTCAGTTTCCTTTATTCTGTTTCCAAGAAAGCAAACAAAGAGATATATTCACTCATAGAGCCAACAGTCATGATGACCAGAGCTAATCCATGACCTCTTCAGAAGCTGCTTTAGTGGAGATGCAGCAGGTTTGTTCAAAAGCTTTCTCAGCTTCATGGTGGATTTGGTGGTCAAAGCCAGAAGAAGAGGAAATGCAAAGTAACCCCAGTTCCAATTGACCTTACTTGAAGCTTGTGCTGATGAACACCTGTCATACACATTTGGCTGGCACTAATAAGGAATTATTTTAAGCTTTGCATGTCAAACCTGGACTTCAGACATATACTAGAGGTGGGGTGATGGGCCCATTGTCACAATTGGGGATCTTTGTCTCCCTTGTGATTTCTTTCCTTCTGTTAAACAACATCATCCTCCTGATGCAGGCAGGGGAAGGTTTCAAAATCCCTGGTGGTGAAAACTGCCTCCTGCTTGCATCTTGTCCCCACAATCTGAGACTGCCCTGAGCTGCGGGAGGTGACAATGCATGCACCTGTCAAAGGATGATCCTTTTGTGCCAATGGAAAGGGATTGAAGGGGGGAATTCAGCTTACGACAAAGATGAGCTGGGATGTTAACTTTACAAGAGATTAACAATTTGTTCCCTTGGACCCTTGGAGGTCCTGTTCCTTTCCGAGTTTGGGGAGGCAGGGGAGACAGCACATCTACATGCATCCTTTCTTTCAGTTAATGGCAGTGACACCAGCATTTGGGGCAGAGAAATTAATTACTTAAATAAGCTTTGACAGACCTTCTGCAGAATTGAAATTGGTGATTTCCAAGAAATTTTTGCCCTGGATTTATGCTAGATTTTCCTTCTGGATAATTCCTTGAGAAAATGGAAGGTGAAGAGAGATTTTTGGTGTCTTCTATAAACAGGCCACTTCCCAACCACTTCCCAAATCCCTTCTTTGTGATTTATTGTGATTTATAAGGAGAGTAAGTGGGACCTGTATCCACTGTGGGAAAGAAAATGGAGGAACTTGTTTTGTAGTGGATATAACATAGTGGATATATTATTGCTCCTAATTGCAAAGGTAGTGAGTGGGATGGGGACACCTTTTCATGGGAACACAAATGGGGAAGGTGCTTTTTTCAACTGTGTCGAGATAAAACCTCAAGCACAGTCAATCTGAAAGGCAGCAGAAAATCCGTGGCTGAATGCTCACAGGGCTTGGGCAGCCTTTGGAGCAGGCTTGTCTCTTACAAAACATGCAAAGCCCTACCAAGCACGGAATAACCACTTCATCATTTTAAATGAGGGCTATAAAAAATTACAGTCAGCACATAATAGGTGTTTTGCACCCATGCTAAGTACTGCCAAGAAAATAGTTACCTAAATAAATCAATAAAGTATCATTCCCTCCCAAGGTCTTCCTGTCCCAGTCTCTGAACCTCTCATTTTGGAGGAATACTGAAACCTGTTCATGATTTATTTTGATGAAAGTAAGTATCTCTGCATTATCAGGCAGTAAAAATGTTGTTTACTACTACTCCAAGAGTGTTGAAAAATCCCTCTGAATACACACTTGCATTGTAGCTGCCATAAAAATGTCTACCAGTTATTGGAGCTCCCAAATTGATTTTTTTTTCTTTCCAGAAAACAAAGAGTTCAGCCTGAGACCTGGAAATTGCTTCATAAGAGAACCATCTGTGTAGAGAGAGATGAACTGAGGTATCCTGTCACATACACTGTTCAAGTTTGGTATAAAACATTTCTATTCATGTTCTGTTAGCAAATAAGCCTGGGCTGAGGTAGCAGCACCTGTTTTGGGTTCATTTCCTATAAATCAGTCTAGATGTTTAGTACGTTCCTTGTTATTGGAGCATTTGAAAACCAGTAATACACCTGAAAACCAATTTGCTGGCATAAATGTTCCAACATAGTGGTGAATTTTCGGCTTACACTGGCAGTTATTGGCAGAAAGCAAATTTTGAATTGGCCCTTGTCAAGGTTGATACAATTCACAGTCATACTGTTCCAATCAAGCTATGAAAATGCAGTGTGCAGGCTATGCCGTTGCAAGAGCCAGAATTCTGAATTTTTAAGACATGCAACAAAATCTTTGCACAGGCACTGCATATATAAAATGATTTGTGAAAAACTTCAAAGAGCAGAGACATTGAAAAAAATCTTCATCTGTTTGCAAAATATGTGATTGGGAGAAAAGCTGACTCAGCTCCTGGCTGCAAAAGGCTTGCCCTGCTCGGAGTGCTATTATACCAAGCAGCTGGCACTGCAATGCTACATCGGGGAAAATGCCTTGCACTCTGGGGGGTTGCCCCAGAAACAAACCAGACTGATATCTCCTGCTCTGCTCTTGAGCTCAAAGCTCTTTGGGTGAGTAAGAAGGCAAAGAGGAGGAATGCTGACCTGCTTGACATAGGGGAGTGGCAGACAGGTGTCTCATCCCTGTCTTATCTCCTGGCAGCGATGAGCTCCTGAGGGGAGACACCAAATGACCAGGCTTTGTGGACAACCTGGCACCTTAATAGATTTCCAGGGGCTGCAGGAGTCGTTCTGTTGGGGGCCTGAGCATTTAAGATGAGATTCAGCTTTGTCTTAGTCATCTAAAAGTTACATGTCTATTTGAAGCTACTTATTTAGGCTTCCTGTAGACAGCAACTTTGTAAGACTTGACTTGAAGCTGTGACTTTATCTGGATGGGTTTTCTCAAGACCCCAATCAAGAAATGTGTTTTTGTGGGGATATGGAGAAGACTGGACTTCTGCAAGTCTGAAATAATGAATATTTTTGCCTGCATGGGAAAGGGGACAAACTTGCAGCACTTGTTGGAGCTATGATGAATGAAGGACTGAAAAAGTCAGTCTCATCATTGGAAGGAGACAAGCACTGTTTCTGTGTGCCTTCTAGCTGTCCGTAGGAAGGGTCAGGTCTTAGCATCAGATGCTGGGAGTGGCAGGTAATGGGGGCAGTTCAAAAGATCCATGGCAGCTCTTTTGTCCTTGTCTGGGTGGTCCCACTACTAAGGAGAGGAGAGTAAAGGGGAGGTGGAAGAGCCAGGAAAGGGCAGATTTGCCATAGGAGTTGAAGTGTCTGATATATAAAGAGTGAGTGTCACGAGAATGGAGCCAGGCTCTTCTCGGTGACAACCAATGATAAGACAAGGGGCAATGAGTATAAACTGGAACACAGGAGGTTCCATTTAAATTTGAGAAGAAACTTCTTCACAGTGAGGGTAACAGAACACTGGAACAGGCTGCCCAGGGAGGTTGTGGAGTCTGCTTCTCTGGAGACACTCAAAACCCACCTGGACACATTCCTGTGTAATCTCATCTAGGTGTTCCTGCTCCAGCAGGGGGATTGGACTAGATGATCTTTTGAGGTCCCTTCCAATCCCTAACATTCTGTGATTCTGTGATATACGGCCTTTCACTCATACAGCTGGTGATTCTCTTTTTCAGACCTGGCACAACACTGACTCTGCCATTATCCTCCTTCTCCATTAGCAATATTCCTGCATTGCCTGAGCATAGTCTCTTTTTTAGTAAACTGAAATACTGGTTTGGGGGCAAATGTTAGTTGGGGTTTTTATGTTCTATGTACCTTGTGTAACTCCGAAGTCCCCCTTTTTTGCTAAACTTACATATAAACCCAGTATTTTTGGTTAAGTTCTTAATTTTTACATCCTGAATAAACCTTTCTTGTTGATGTATGCCTTTATGTTTCTATGTACAAATCTATCAAGACCATCAAGAAATGGTTTCCCAAACAGAATTTATTGCAAAGCTGATTATGTATTAATATATACAAATGACAAATCTAAAATACAATGTCAAAAAGCAAGAAAATGCAATCAAGAATTTATTATTCTCCCATTACTATTCAGCTGGGAAAATAGCTGCTCTGCTTTACCAGAATAACTTCCCCCTCCCAAACCTCACACCCAACCCAGGTTTTTTAAGTAAGTGCCACAGAATGATTTGTAATAAAATACTTTAATATATAATAATTTCAGAACTTCACTGTAATTTATCCATTTCTTTTCTCACTTCTGTACTCCAGAAAGGCTTATTATAAAAATTTATTGTCACACATATACATTGTGTATGTGCGTGTGTGTCCCTAAACTTACTGGTCCATTTTACAGATGCAATAAGCATCTTCTGCATTTCACAATCTTGCATCTTGTTCTATTTTGTACCTGTTTTTCTGACATTGTAGGTAAGACTTCTTCTAGAAAATATTTACACAAGTGCTTCTCCCCAGGAATTGCCTTATCCCAAGCCCAAATTTAACTTAACTTTTTTTTTTTTTTAAATAAAAAAATCAGTTATTTGAATAAAATGCATATAAGAAAAAAATGCAATGCTTTGCTTTTTGCCTTGAAAAGTGATGTTATGACAATGTCTTATCTACTGTATAGTCCCATTCCCATTTTATACCTCAGGGAATAACTGTTCATCAGACCTTTTTCAGATGAAGGACTCATCGTGCTGACCATTTTTACCCCTCATGTTGTGAGATGTTAGGAGGTATGGGAAAATAATTATGTCTTGCACTATCTTTGGTTAGCAACATCACCACATGTTATATTGGAGCCATTATATTTGCTTGCCAGATATTGCTAATTATGGATGTATTTTGGATCAGGCAACTCCTATGTGCCTACATAGCAAATGATGAAACACCTCTCATTTGCAGTGGAAAAGTCTTTACTTTTGGGAAGTCCATGGCAGCCGTATTCCTATTTTTGTCACCAGAAGCTGGTTCACTGCCATATTGTCTAAGGGAATATGATTGTTCTGGGCAAGAGGAACTATGGGAGCAAAATGTGATACACACATGCACACAGGTGCACACACACACATAGACACAAACAAACACACAGATCATATAGCATACATCACATACTACACATATTCCTATATATAGTACTATCTATTGGTAAGATGTGTGTGTATTTGTGCACATACACTTATGACCAAACTCTGTGAAGCACCCTGGGCATAATACAGAAATGATCTCCCTGAGTTTCACACAGAAGCAATCACTCTACAAGCACATACAAGAAGTCATTATAATAGTTATGCTATTTATGGAGAAATGTGTAGCTAAAATGTAGGAAAATTATTGTTCTCCATATTCTCACTTTTTTATTGAAGAAACAAATCACACAGTAAATTACATCTGATTTGCATGAAATGCTGCATGCACCTAGAGCTCAGCATGAACCTGGAAAAGACATTGTTTTAATTCCATAGCCTTTATAGTGGTGTTTTTCTTCTTCTTCTCTTTTTTTTTTTTTTTTTAATATGAATTTCTGAGCTATAATTCTTATTTGGCTTCTCTTGTATTTGATAGGCCCTCCTGGGTATAATTTAACATCCACAAATTGCCATGATGGGTGAAGAAAGAGTAATGCCCACTGCCCAAGAGGATGTGGAAGAGAAGCAGGAGGGAGTGCGTGCCTGTCCCATGGCAATGATGAATACTGCCCATGCTGGGAGCTGCTGCCACGCTGTGGAGATGCTCAGAGGGAAGAGAGGCTCCTGGGGATCTTGAAACAACTTGGTTGCATCAGGTGTTTGCCTCCGGCCAAGCCAACGTGCTCAAGCTTTTGGGCTCTCCTTGTCCTCCAGTTTTTCCCCCTTCATCTCTCAGGATTTCACCAGTGAGCCAAAGAGCACTTATTTTCCCATCACAGGTCCCCTGGGGGGTGTGGAGTCCGCAGAGCTGCCTCTTCATGCGCATTGGCTGGAGGACACATCTGGACCAGGTTCATAGAAGGGCAATGTGGCTGGTGTGGTGGTGCACTGACGCTCTTTGACTCCACAGACTAAACAGAGTCCTTGCATATTCATCCTGAGGAAATTTGTTGAAAGCATAGTCTGAGAGCTGTCAACAAAACCTGAGGAAGACTGAGTGAAAATTTGCCATCTAATGGAAAATTAAATTTTTGATAAAGTACTCCTTCATTTTTTGCAATCAATGTGTACTTCCCTTAGACATCCCAGTGTTTCCTCTAAGAAGCGTATGCTTGAATACAGAAACATTTTTGGTGGAGGTATTCTGCCCTGTTCATGCAGTCATAAGTGAACAGGGTGGTTTAGCTGTGCTTTCTCCTCTCTTCTGGGACAGGCCCTTTTCCTTAAGTCATGCAATAGGGGATGGCCCTGTGTCACTGGCATCCAAGGTGGGAAGATGTGGTATGTTAGAAATATATATGTGTGCATGTGCAAACATTGACACAAACTCTTTTGCAGAGCTGTTGCATTGTGTTCAACTTCTCTTTAGAGCCAGAGGATTCAGTGAGGGGCTGCAAGGGTGTGCAACAAGGGGGTGTGAGGTATCAGTATGAAAGTGAAACAGGAGGTGGTAGGGCAAGGGCAGGAGAGGGCAAAGGCAGAAGCCAGTAGGGCAGTAAAAACCCTTTAGCCTCTTCTATCGTCTTGATCTCCTTCCTCTCTGTTAAGTCCACATCTGACAGTGCTTCCTGGGAAGTACAACTCACTTGATTTTTATTTTCTTCTCTTGGCTAAGCTTTGATTCACCATTCATTCTCTCAAAAAAAGCCCAATACCTCAGGAATCTCCTACCATGTGAGGCGCAATCTGATGAGAGAACTTAAGTTATAGAAGAGAAGGGGAGCATGCAGTATTAGGCCTGTGCTCCAAATTAAAGTATTTTGGGTTTGAGTGACTGTTCTCCACAGTTAATTGTTGCTAAAAGATCCCAGTTTTCTAGACAATGGGTTCTTCAGAAAAACTGTTTGAAGAAGCACAGCAAAAAAACGAGAGTGGACAGAAGAATTTCAGCTAAGCTGGTTAAATAAGCAGTGATATGAAAGGCAAATTGGGAGAATGTAAGTACAAGAGAAGGAGGGTTTTATTTTCTAATTCAGCAAAGTACTTAAATGAAAGTCTCAAATGATATCCTAGATGAGAGTCTTGGTAAGGTATTTAAGACATACAGTTGTAGGATAAAACCAAATAAATAAACAGCTTCTCAAAGAGTCTTTCTCTTGGGGTTTTCAAAATAGGACTGCTTTTGTCATAATCCTTACAAAAACACAAAAGCAGCTTGTGTAAGTTAATAATTATGCTTCAGGTCTCTGGGTTTTTTTTTGGGGGGGGCTGGTGCATGGAGAGCCCAAGTTTCCCTGACTTAGCACATGAGCACTTTCTGATCTGATCTCTGTTTGGCAGTGGGCTCCAGCCCTTGTGTGGCTGTCAGCAAAGTTTGTGTCCTTCAGCCCTCCTGATGGTGACAGGCCACTGCAGTGCCTGGGCTGTAGCTGTTTCTCTGTGTGACATTGTGCCAGGAGGCTAAATCTGTCCCATGCCCAGTCTTGGTGTTGAAATGGAAGTACAGTGGGCAGTGCCTCACAGTCAGCGATATTTTAAACAAATAACACCTTTTTCTTTTATATGGATTTTTTCTGAGGGAACTTACATACTTGGTTTGCACGTGGAAGTGTTAAGATAATTTTTGTGTGTATGTGAGCACACGTGTAAGAGAGAGAGAAAGCTCCCCATCTAACCTTAGAAATTTTTAACCAGGTATTCTATACTTCCTTCTTTAATGTTGCTGAAAGTGTACTGTGTCTTGCTAGAAAAACTATTCAGTATGCTTAAGGACTTAGAAAATAATCTCAAAGTCTATCCTTCAAGGGTGTGATCTATTGCTTGCTTTTACCTGCAGGCATAGAAATAAATACCTATTACCTGTGGATATTTATACCCTCTGAATTCCTGCAAAGAGCCAGTCCTAATTTCAGCAGCTCTGCTGGGGTGAAGCTGATGCCTCTAACTATCCCTTGCATCTGCTGAAAAGTACTACAAGCAACCACTTCAGGGTTGTAACTATGATCATGCAATTATTGTCACCTGTCTGCAGAAAAAAAGTGCCAAAACAAGCATATTGAGAACAGTAATGTGATCTGGAAAGTCTAGAGATTGCTGCAATAACCTAGTTTTGAACATATTATGTGATTTTTTTCACATGGATAATATTAATACCCAGACACATTTTTCATTATCACTCTCTAGCATTTCTAGAGAGTGATGCCAGAGTTACTATGTATATATCATCCCTTGCTCTTGCATATGATAACTGTCATCAATACTGTATTTGTGGAAATATCAGAAATTCATAAATATCAATTAATTAATAGCTATGATAACATCCATGTTCAGGTGCATACTGGCTCAGGAGTGGTGAATCACTCAGATCTCTCCTCTCTGGATACTCTTTGAGTGGCATGTCCAGAGGGTGGTTTAACAAGGCTACTACAGCAGCCCCTTCTCCATATGTCTGTCCTGTTCTAGCAGAAAGAAAGGCTGCGGGAACAAGGTGCTTTGCCCTGCTTTGCAGCTTGGTGGGAAGGAACCTGAGGAGGTGACTAAAGCCAGACCTACACAGGACTCTCATGAGAGTGAAGGTAAAGTATGACATTCATAAAGGTGTTCATTTTATGATGCTCGTATTATGATGTTCATAAAGAGTGTTTGTGCATCTTTGCTGTTCTGTATCAGTTTGTCCATGGTCTGGAGGGAATTTTGAGGCTATAAGCTGAAATGGGGCATAAAACTGATCTAGGTTAAATATATTCCCTTACCCACCTTGCATTTTTTTTTTTGCAAACTTGGTTAAGCTCATAATCCCAGGTCACCATGTGCTCCCTCACACTGTCAATGTGATTTAGGGGACAAGGATCTGTGAGTGTAGATAGGAGTGCAGAAGGAGCATTGGCTCCTGACCGCTCCTGAAGGAAACCACCATGGATCAGATTCGTCCCTCTTGCACTTGTTGAAGTCTAGACCAAGTGTATTGCAGTTGGCAAAGGCTGGCCTAGCAGACAGCTGAAATGATCTCATGTCAGAAGTTGCAGGATTTGACAGGAATTTTCAGACCCAATGCAGGGACTGTTTAACAACCTAAAAGCAGATGGAGGCATTTGCTGGGCGCTGTGACTCTTTGAGCCCTGCCTGGACTGACTGTTGCCAGAAGAGACTGGAGTAAGCACAGTGGCACTTGTTGGGATTTGTTTGTGGGAAGAAAATCTGGCATTATTCAGCACATGCTGGGAGGACATGCTGGGGATCAAAGTGTCTTGTGAGCAGGTAGTTTGTGTGGAGGTGGGCAAGACTGCTTGAAGGAAAAGGGGCCCAAGATAGCTGGATTGCATTCAGAGATTGCTTCTTTCACGCTCAGGATCAGAGCATCCCCACATGTAGGAAGTCAAGGAAGGGAGCCAGGAGGCCTGCATGGTTGAATAGGGATCAGTTTGGTATGCTCAAGCAGAAGAGGAGAGTTTACAGGTCATGGAAGCAGGGGCTGGCCACTTGGGAAGAATATAAGGCTGCTGTTAGAGGATGTAGGAAGGCAGCTAGGATAGCCAAGGCCTCCTTAGAACTACTGCTGGCGAGAGGGGTCAAGGACAGCAAAAAGAACTTTTTCGAATACATAGCAGATAAAACTAATATCAGAGGCAATGTAGGCCCACTGATGAATGGGGTGGGTGCCCTGGTGGCAGAAGACACAGAGAAGGCAGAATTACTGAATGCCTTCTTTGTCTACTCTGCTGGAGGCTGTCCTGGGGAGCCCTGTACCCCTGAGACCCCGAATGAAGCCAGGTCAGTGGAGGAGTTTGCTTTAGTTGATGAGGACTGGGTTAGGGAGCAATTAAATAGTCTGGACATCCATAAATTCATGGGTCCAGATGGGATGCTGAGGAAGCTGGCTGAAGTCATTGCTAGACAGCTCTCCATCATCTTTGCCAAGTCTTGGGAAACGGGAGAGGTGCCTGAGGATTGGAGGAAAGCAAATGTCACTCCAGTCTTCAAAAAGAGCAAGAAGGAGGACCCGGGTAATTATAGACTGGTCAGCCTCACCTCTGTCCCTGGGAAAGTAATGGAACAGCTTATCCTTGGTGCCATCTCAAGGCATATCAAGGATAAGAGGGTTATTAGGGGCAGTCAGCATGGCTTTACCAAGGGTAGGTCATGCTTGACCAACCTCATAGCCTTTTTATGAGAATGTAACAAGGTGGATGGATGATGGCAGAGCGGTGGATGTGGTCTACCTTGACTTCAGCAAAGCCTTTGACACAGTCTCCCACAGCATCCTCACAGCTAAGTTGAGGAGGTGTGGTCTAGACAATGGAGTAGTGAGGTGGGTTGCAAACTGGCTTAAGGAGAGAAGCCAGAGAGTGGTAGTCAATGGTGCGGAGTCTAGTTGGAGGCCAGTATCTAGTGGAGTGCCTCAGGGGTCAGTACTGGGGCCAATATTATTCAATATATTCATTAATGATTTGGACGAGGGAATAGAGTGTACTATCAGCAAGTTTGCTGATGACACTAAGCTGGGAGGAGTGGCTGACATGCCAGAAGGCTGTGCTGCCATCCAGCGGGACCTGGACAGGCTGGAGAGTTGGGCGGGGAATAACCTAATGAAATTTAACAAGGGAAAGTGTAGAGTCCTGCATGTGGGCAGGAACAACCCCAGGTTCCAGTATAGGTTGGGAAATTACATATTAGAGAGCAGTGTAGGGGAAAGGGACCTGGGTGTCCTGGTGGACAACAGGATGACCATGAGCCAGAACTGTGCCCTTGTGGTCAGGAAGGCCAGTGGCATCCTGGTGTGTATTAGAAGGGGGGTGGTTAGTAGGTCGAGAGAGGTTCTCCTTCCCCTCTACTCCACTCTGGCGAGACCACATCTAGAATATTGTGTCCAGTTCTGGGCCCCTCAGTTCAAGAAGGACAGGGAACTGCTCGAGAGGGTCCAGCGTAGGGCAACAAAGATGATTAAGGGAGTGGAGCACCTCCCTTATGAAGAAAGGCTGAGGGAGCTGGGTCTCTTTAGTTTGGAGAAGAGGAGACTGAGGGGTGACCTTATTAATGTTTATAAATATATAAAGGGTGAGTGC
Organism: Columba livia; assembly: GCF_036013475.1. Classification (NCBI taxonomy): domain Eukaryota; kingdom Metazoa; phylum Chordata; class Aves; order Columbiformes; family Columbidae; genus Columba; species Columba livia. The sequence continues at coordinate 65,060,241 of NC_088604.1, forward strand.
CATGAGGACGGAACCAGGCTCTTCTTGGTGGCAAACAATGATAGGACAAGGGGTAATGGGATCAAGCTGGAACACAAGAGGTTCCACTTAAATTTGAGAAGAAACTTCTTCTCAGTGAGGGTGACAGAGCACTGGAACAGGCTGCCCAGGGGGGTTGTGGAGTCTCCTTTGCTGGAGACATTCAAAACCCGCCTGGACATGTTCCTGTGTCACCTCACCTAGGCGTTCCTGCTCCAGCAGGGGGATTGGACTAGATGATCTTTTCAGGTCCCTTCCAATCCCAAACATACTGTGATACTGTGAGATAAAGGAGCTCGCATTTAAAACAAGATATAAATGGGAGAGAGTTTGCTTTGCTTCTGATGGTGAGTTAAGGGGGATGGCATTTTCTGACTATTGCTTGCTAACCACAAACCACAAGGAAATGAAATTGAGCAATAAAAGACTTCTGTGTGCACCGTATACTTGTCAGGTTAGTGTGTGATGTAGATTGAGGAGCAGCTGAATTCAGATTCTTGTCACAGAAACATTTTTAAAGAGTGACTCAACGAATGTCAGTGCCCCATCTAGTCATCGTCTGTTGCAGATAAAAACTCCCAAACAAAACAGCTAAGACTAGCAACATACTATTTATTAAAAATAAATGAATTGGATTTTTAAAGTAAAATTTGGTATTGTATCTTTTACAAACCTATTCCTTGAGTGGGCTGTAGGCCATACTAGAACCCTGTTCAGCTTTTACTTTCTATGTGTTTAGGACACTGACTGCTAACAAGGGATAGATATAGGTGCTTCTCAAATTGTGACTAATAAATCTCACAGATATAAAAATATGTATTTATACCTAACAGGCTTCACAGACATACATATACCTTCACCATGGTGTTGCTTGGATTCTACATAGCAATATAGTTTAGGAGAGTTTATAATAAAATCACAGAATCATAGAATATTTTGGGTTGGAAAGGACCTTCAGAAGTCACCTAGTGCAACCCCCCTGCAATGATCAGGGACATCTTCAACTAGACCAGGTTTCTCGGAGCCCCATCCAGCCTGGCCTGGAATGTCTCCAGGGGTGCGGCGTCTACCACCTCTCTGGGCAACTTGTGCCAGTGTTTCGCCACCTTAATTGTAAAAAGTTTCTTCCTCATGTCTAGCCTAAATCTCCACTCCTTTAGTTTTTATGTCACTATTTGAGGAAGTATCATAGGACTGTAAGTTGTACACGCCACAAAGCAGACTGAAATGTTTTTTGTGTAGTGGCAAGAGAGATTTCCTGCTGGTAGGTGAGTGTAGGAGATAGAAACACAAGAGCAAGGTTGACACTGGTGATACACACACTTTCATTCTTCTCGCTCAGTTAATCAGATCCTGCTGGCTTTTCCAAGGGTGCTGAAGGTTTCCATGGGCCATCCCTTGAAGTGGCCTCTTTTACTGTGGGTTCCCAGGCCCCCCCACAAATGGGGAAAGAGGGAAAATCCCTGCTTGACTTGACAAAAGGGAGCACCAGAAGGGAAAGTCCATCTTCCTCTTGCTCTGGCCTTCATTCTCTCCTGTTTTTCTCCTCTCTTTTGAATGACGCAAAACTACCTCCTGCCCCATGCAAGGAGGGGATTGCTACACATTGCTGCAACCACCCGTCACTCCCAGTAGTGCTGTTTACTTGACACATACATATACAATATAGCTGTAAGGATTGCAGCTTTGCTTGGCTTGCAGCATTACTCATCAGCAAAGAGAAAAACCTGCCACATATCCTATAATGTGCAAATCTACTCCTCGTTTTTGTATAAACAATTCTCACATTATTGCATTCTCTCACATGATTGTCTGAAGTGCTTAAGTAATATGAAATTACCATCAATATAGCTGTCACAGGTGAAAAAAGCCTACAATGTGTTTATGATTCTGTTCAAGCTAGTCATTGATTTCTGGACCTACTGTAGCCCTTCAGGGCATATCTCAAAGCCAAATGATATGTGTCCTTGAGAGCTGGCTTTTGCAGCTATATTTCTGAATGAGGTGGAAGAAGTGCCTTTGCATGACCTTACTCACACTGAGGGTAATGTGTATATCCCCTGCAAACAGGTGATTCTGATATACAGGGAGTTTGGGTATCTGAAGATCATATAAATAGGCTGGATATCAGGGGCTGGCTTAGATACTAGTATGTGATGAACTGGGGCATGCTCTACCCTCCCCCAGTTTGCCAGAACACTTATTTCTCCGAAGTTATTTCCCTCTACGCAGAGGGGCTCTGTAGAGTTGCAGAGACATACATTTTGGAAAAATGGTAGTGTATTGGCATCACTGTTTGCTCTTGGACTTGGAGACATAAAGTTAGGCTGCCAGGTGGTGTCAGTAATACCTGACTCTGGGCTCAGTCTGAGGAAATTACAAAGTGTTCCTCACTAACAGGAGAATTATTATTTTCCCCAACCTTTTGGTGTGGAACTGGAGCTGCAAGATGTCAATTGGCAAGCCAAAGTCACTCAACCCCACCCTGGAAAATAATCTTGGATCATAGGTCAGCTCCCCAGCTCTTGGGCAAAACTGCACCTCTCTTTATTTGGGGGTCTGAATACAACACTGAGCTCTTGCTTTATGAATGCTGGGACTTATCATGTCCTTCCAGTGCCAGCAAATGTTACCCAAGACTGGAACAATGTCAAATTTGTTGACTAGTCTTGTTCTGGGTGAAACTCCCAATCATGTTTCTGTTTCAATAACCTTCCAACTTGGACAAGCTTCTTCCAGTGGAAGCATTTTCCAGAAGATATAACTTCTTTTCCTACCTGGACTAGTAGGGAGAATGCCAAAGGATGCTTCTTTCACCCACCCCTAGATGTCCTGTCTGTGGATGAGGTTTTATGGATTGCAAATAATGTCAGGAATTAAGAAGCGCGGATAGTATTCCCTGCTCTGTTGCTGACTGCAGTGCATCACTTTTCTTCTCTGATTCAACAGCCTCATTTGTAGAAGGGGACCAAATTATTCTGATCCAGTTCTGTAAAGTACTTTGAGATCCTTAGCTGTATTTTACATTTTACTATTTTTCTGCTGTTCCTAATCCCCTGACACTGAATTGGGGAAGGGAAGTGAAACAACCAAATAATACACGGATTTCTTTTCCTTGACAACACAAAGATACACACAATTTCAGTGGACATGTGGACTCCATCCTTTTGTTCAAAATGGAGAAAAGCAATTCTCTCAACGGGATTGATAGGAAAGATACAGCTCACACTCTGTCCTCAGTTACAGGCTTCATAGTGAAACTCTGGTTTAACACTTTTCTAGTGTGGAGAACACATATTATGATCAGAGCTGCCAAAAAAGAGGTAATGTGTACAGCATTAATATTAAAAAAAAAAACCCCAAACAAACAAAAAACCAAATCATGCCAGCTTCTTAGAATTATATACAAAGAAAATAAAAACTGGTTTTTGCTTTTGAATGTCCATTAGGTTTTGTGTTTTTTTTTCTCACTACCTTTAAAACATTTTGAAATGTTTTATCTGCTTGTTTTTCTTGCTCCTATGGATTAAAAGTGGAAAGGAAAAAGGAAGAGAGAAGCCCAAAAACTGGAAAAGTGAAAAATTGTTTTATGTGACAAATCCAAAAACCTGTAACATGAAAAATCTACAAGAAATAATTTATTTCTGGGGAGAGAGTAATTTTTCATGTTAAAAACTTTCAGATAAAACTTCAGCTTGCTCTAACGATGTCTAAAACACATAAAACCTTCCCCCGAGTCACAGCACAGCACACTCAGAGCCTTGCAGTATCATTTCTGCAGGATAACTAGCATTCTGCATAACAGAAGCCAGTGTGGTGAGGTCAGGTTTCAAAGTGGGAAGCAAGGGTAGGCCCCTGAAACTTTGTGTGTGGGTTAGCTGTAACCAGCCTAGCAAGCTATATGGTTCTGTTATTCCATTAACCCTTTACTGATGAATGTATTTAGTTCGTTGCACAGGTAAAGGGATTGTTTCTGAACAGAATGCAATACTTGCCTCCCTTTCCTATTTCAATTGGTTTCAAAACAGATGCTATGTTGGTTGTTAGTGGTCAAGCAGACATATAATAAATGAATGGTGCTGTTCTCTGTGTGTGTATATGCATCTGTAGATTTCTGTGTTTATTTTAACATGATGTGGGGTTTTCTCCCCCTTTAACTCTTAAGAAATACATATCTTTTTAGACAGACTTGCTTTTACTGCAAAACAGAGGCTTGTTCTCAGTGTCTTTCTGTTGCTGTAATATTCTCATTCTCCTCCCCAGGACAAGGTTTGTGGTAATTGGTATCACCATTAGAAAACAAGGATGCTGTAATTTGTTAATTTGCTCTTCTGGCAGGAGATATTCAATTTCTCGTTCCACCGCAGATTTCTTGTGTGACCATGAGTAAGTGCTTTGGTCCAGACTCACACAAGTCTACTGAAGCAGCCAACACTTGTCAAGGTCTGTCTTCATCTCTCCGTTTCTCTTAGGCTAAACAGTATGTAAGCATTTAAAGGATTTTTATTAAAAAGCATGTGTTACAGGCAGCAAAGCCCTTGCATAATGCTGTATTGGGGAATCAGAAAAGCTGAAATTTGTCTCCCTGAGCTCTGATGTCAGGGTGCTGTTCTGTGTGAGCATTTTCATCTTTCTCAGTGTTTCCAGATGGTGAAACGGTGTGGAGTGCAGCTGGGAAAAGGGGTTAGTTTCCTGGTGTCACATTTGTTATGCATCCTCTTGGCCACTTCCTTACTGATCAGCAGGTTTGTTTTGGGCTGCAAAAGCTGGTTTCTAGTAGAGAAATTATGCTGATAATCATCACGCTTTCAAGAGATATATTCCTAGAAGAAACAATGACTGGGGAGGGGGTGTGGGGCATGTTACAAATGAACATCAATGGCTCCGTTAGAATTGCACAAAATTACCAGAAATTAGATCTCTAGTAACTGAAGAGAATCTTCTATACTGAGATAGCTATTAAAATAAAACAATCAGATATTATGGTGCATGAGAGCCTTTTTAATTGTTCATTTGGCTACTTCAAAATGACCATACAGTGAAATCTCTGTCTTTTTAAATAACATTGTTTTCCTTAAAATTGGTTTCCCTTTTCAGTGTTATCTTTCTGAGAGCACTGTGGTGATATTGTTGGGAATTATCTATCCCACACTGAGGGGAGCCTATCTGAAGCTAACACAGTCCTTGCAAAGTGCAAGGTAATTAACCATTCTCCTCCCCCTATTTATCTTGATTTTTGCTTCCATCTAGTTGTTTTTCACACTTGTAAAGTATAATTTGCATAGAGTTTTAGCACTTTCTTCCTACACAGCCCCTCATTCTCCCATCTTTCCCTCCATAACATTGCAGTGATCTGAGTGTGAATTATCTCAGAGTAAGGGTGGGTGAACCGTTCTGCCTGAGCACAGCAACACTGAAGACAGTGGAGCACAACATCAGGGATTGACACAATTCTTTCTTATAGACACGTTTTGTATGCTAATGAACCTCGGATGACAAGACCAGACTTTTTTTTGCTGCTAGTTCTGGCAATACCTATCTCTGATGGGAACCTAATTTCTACCCCCAAGGATCTTCAGGGTAAAGGAGTGAGCAAAGAGTGATGCTGAGTGCTGATGTGACTCTCCCTTTGGCTTCACTCCTATGTTTTGCCCACAGCCAGGAAAACAGAGCCTCCAGACCAAAGCACTTGGCACGTGGTATTTCCTTTCAAGTGCTTCTATGAGCCAGGCTCCTTTCACCACTGGATTCCTCACAGGAACTTCTCTTTAAAGCAGTCACTGCTTCCTTTGTAATTAACCCACAAGGCACATCAACCTAGCCAGGAAACATTGACCTAATAGGTCTAAGTGGCAATGGTCAATACCAAGCAGCCACCATGAAATGGTAGTGTTGAGACCAGTAAGAAGGGGCTCTGTTGCATTTTTTGTGCTTTACGCAATGTAAAATGAAGGAAACACAGAGGTACAAGTGAGATTCAGATAACTGTATTTACACACTCGGTATCACATGCAAGGCGTGACTTTGCTGAGCAGCTCTGCAGAAGGTCGAACACTCAGAGCAATTGTTCCCAGCTTGCTCTTAGCTCAAAATCTGTGGCTTTCCTTTCAGACCCAAAGAAGGGCTTATGAGAGCCATAGCTTGTCTGTTTTTCCCAACTAGGTCAGCTGTTTTAATTAGAGACTGTGTCTCCCTCCATGGCTTACTTCCCTAGGCTACTCGACTGTTTGAATAGATAATCCAAATTCCTAATAATTACAGCTACACTATTATATATTTTGCAGAGATAACTCTTTCAACTGAAAATTTAGAGCTGCCTGTTACATCCTCTCGTATTGGTCCCATGTCGCTAGATGTAGCCTGGCTTTTCTTTTCTTCCTTTCCTGTGCACCATGCACAGCTTTTCCTTGCACTGCCGAAGTGTTGGTCTGCAAAGGTGTGATTCTACACCAAATCAACTGGGCTAGTGGGACCACTGTGTGGATTCATGTATTCTTGTTTAAAACCAGGTTATAGAAGTTTGACTGGTGGCTCTACATTTACAGGTGCAAGTTAAGCTGATATTAGCCAGGTTTCAAGCGATTTAATAATGTTCACACCCCAAACTAGTTTAATTAAGTTGGATTTAGACCAGGGCATAAGAAGGGATACATCGGTTTGGTTATTAATCAAATGAGTAGGAGCCAACAGATCTCTCTCTCCTCATTTGAAGCTTTCCAATAGATTAGTGATGTGACCTTGGGCAGATCTTTTTTGTCTTGCTCTCCTCAGCCTGGATATAATCAATTTCTCAGAATAGATGCAACAATGAACTCACAGGCATCTGCGAAACTCAATTCCCTGCATGCGGAAAGGGTTTTGGCAGCTGTTAGGGAGTGCAGCTCCATGGGGAAGGAGCAGGGCTTGCCTGTGGCCTGATTCAGCTCCTCATAGAGCGATTGCTGCCAGGAGGCATAGGTGCTGCCATCCATTGCAGCAATGCCTTGCTCCAATGCCTAAGGATAACCTTGCTGGAGCGTGCACAGAAGTGCACTGGAGATGGCTGGGATGGTCCTAACCAGGAGTTTGCTCTTCACTTGCCACTGTAGATGGTAAGACCAACAAATGGATTAAGATTTTTTTTTTTTGGATGAGGGAAAAAGACCCTCTTCAGGAAAGTAACCTTTTCCCTGCTTTGTCTCTGTGTGTGGAAGAGCTGTAACAATATGTCTGGCACTTTTAGGAAGCAAAGGGTGGAGAAATCACCACTCTGCTAAATTACAGCAAGTGCCGCTCTCAGGCAAGCACAGGCAGGGCTGTTCCTGTGCTCCTGCCATGGGCACAGCTGGGCACAGCTGTCTGTCTCCTCTCTGCCCATGCCTCTGACAAGAGAGTACCTCCTGCTGAAGGACTGCTCCCACACACCACTCTAGATGGTAAATACAGTCTTGTTGACTTCTTGGTCAACACCATTTGGCCATCTGCTGTTGTTGACTGATCCAGCCTTGCTGCCTTCCCTCTTCCCAGTCAATCTACCATGGAAATTGTAAAAGTCCTCAGTAGCTCTCAGTTCATCTGTGTCCTGGTGTGGCCTTGCTGGGAACTTCTGCTTCACATTTCCATTTCTGCTTATTGTTATTCTGGTTTACGCTCTTTGGTTTGTTTCTCTCAGACAAACCATGGCTTTAAAAGGAAGAGAAGGAACTTACAGGCTCAAGGTAATTACCATGGTTTTGTTAGGGTCATATTTTGGTGCACACAAGTACTGTGTCATCAGTCTTGCTTTGCAAAGTCAGACGGAATCTAGGGAGAAGAATTGCAGTGCCTTCCATTATTTTTTTCCCCTCAGAACTGATAGTGAGAAGAGATTCACATTTCTTAAGTGTCTGCACTGATCCAGCATGAGCTTCTTGATCAGAACCCCTCGATAAATCAGATAGTCCAGCCTCATGCAGGGGTGCTCCAAAAGAGGTGGGAAGTGAGAAAACTAAGACACAAGTCTCTGCTTAGAGCTCACTTATGGGTTTATTTAATAGGTGGGAGTTTGCACACAATTAACTAAGTACGAGCAAAAGTCAGCGCCTGGTGTGAAGAGTGGGCTTTCAAAAATAAGTACTCAGCCTCATTTGAAGGGCAAACACTGGACACTCAACATGAACTTATGCAGGAGCTGACTTTCAAAGGGAAAAATGTCTGTCACATTTAAGTCTACACATATATTCTCTTCAATATTTGGGATTCTAAGCTCTTTGAAGGTAGTCTCTTCACTTCCCTACAAAGCACTTTTTTGTTCACCCTAGCAGTAATTTTCTCTCTTCCCTCTCCCCCTTCGCTCCCAATCCCCTTAATGTTACAAAAGAATTTGCTTCTGGGTTGAGATTTTACTTGCTGAGTTTCAGCCCCAAATTATATTTTACAGATGACTTTGAAATTCCCTGTAAGTGTGCTCTCATTATTGGATATCTTTGATACAACTTTAAATACAACTGTGCAGACATCGCTGCTATTAGTGCTAGGAAAATATAAAACTTACACAGAGAAAGCAATAGTCAGAGCCAAAAAGCCCTGTGATAGATGAAAGTAGGGGTATGTTTCAGATATGGAACCCCAACCTCATAAACATTGTGAAGCTCTCTGAATTAGTCACTTCACACAATATTCTTAGTGGAGTTTTAATCAGACCATGTTGTGCAAGGACTTGTCCTGAATGTATTTAGCCTGGGGAAATTACCCTACTCTGATGTGCCTTTTTTTTTTTTTGTCATTTCTCTCTCCTGAAGATCTGTATAGCAAAAGAAGATACCAAGCATGAGCAGGCCAATCAAAGCAGTATTGTGCTCAATAAGAGACAGTCTTGAAGCATGTTGACTACAAGCTACTGAAAACCACATACATTTTTCAACAGACTGGAGGACCAGTTTGCAGTTGGAGGGAAATACTGGCCATGCAAAGAGAATGTGGACATTGCAAGTGAGAGTAGAAACTTCCCATCACTAACGTTTCTTCCAAAAAGCCAATTCCTTTTTGCATTTTTGAGATGGCTCAAACACCTCTTCCCAGGGATCAAAGAGACCAGGCTAAACTCGCTCAGAGGTGGAATCTACTGCCCCAACAGTTACACCAAGATGGACAATGACCCATCATCCCTCACCCTTATGGGTGGCAGCCCCAACAGTTACACCAAGATGGACAATGACCCATCATCCCTCACCCTTATGGGTGGCAGCCCTACAAATTTGGAGATGTGCGCAGGTTTCCTGCATAGCTGGGGCAGAAAGATGCAACCTCCACATGCTCTGCCGCAACTCATGACAAACTCTGCTCTGCCCAGGGCTGTGGGGACTCTCCAGGGAGAGGTTCCTGATGTGGTGGATGAGTGGTCACAAGACCAAGAGAGAACCCCCAGAGCTTTTGTTTGCCACCCCAGTTTTGCTCCTGAATGGAAATGGGAGGTTTTTTCCTTTTTTTTTTTTTCTTCTTGTTTTTTCATGCTATAAAACATTCTTTGTACCGTATGTGAATGTGTATCATGTCCTTCACCATTTCAAAATATCCTCATGTAAGAAGTGCTTTGAGATCATGCTTCCAGCATGGAGAAGAAGAAAAGTAGCAAACTTTGAAATGTGTTTTTTTATAGGGTTTTATGAATAGAGATTTATGAGTGGCAAATACTTCCAGTAGGCTGGAAGTTTCTGTGGTGTGCACATGCAAAAGGAACCTGTCAAAAATTCAGAGTTCCTTTGCATGAATCTCTTCTTGGCTGATTTGCTCTGTCAACAGAGTATATCCTACTGAATCCTCAAGGAGCAGGAGGAAATAAGTGTTTCTGAAATCCTCCCGCTGTGCCATTTTGAAAAGTGGTATTCATGTAATGTGTACCCTGGATCTCTTATTGTCAAGCCATTGTTCTGAATTTTTCTGAAATCCTCACACTGTGTTATTTTGAGCAGAGGTATTCATGTACCACGGATTGCTCAGTGCTGAGCCATTGCTTTGCTGTGTCAGAGATGGCAGAGAGAAGCAGACAACAATATGGCTAGCACTGGTGGAGAAAATGCTATTAAAAGTCATCAGAAACAGGATTGAGGGGCCCTTACTGAGATATTGTTTGATCAGTTGGGATGGACATAGATTAATAGAGAGATGATCCTGTCCTAATAAGCTGATAATATTTTTATTTTAAGACAAGAGCGCAAGTAACCGACGAGAGGAAGCTGGAAGTATAATTTACGCAGGTTTCATGATAGTTTTGCAACAGTAACAAACACAAAGAAGCCAATGTGTGGAGTCAGCAGTATGGCACAGGGGGTGATGTGTTTGAGTGGATTAAGGGGTGTTCTCAATATAGACTACAGAGAGATCATACTGCATTGGTATGACCTGAACAGAAGAGCAGAAAAGTACATGGATGAGAACTGGAGTAGATTTGTTCCTCTTATTCATACTGTTTGTCTGAGGCCTGAGGAAAATGAAAATATTATAAAGGGAAAATATTTGCAGATAATGCAGAAATAGGCAGCACTGCCAGTACAAAGAGGCTATGTGTGTATATGTGAAGATGAATGACCTAGATAAAAATAAAATAATGAGGAGCTGGACAAAACAGAGGACCAGACTCTGAAAGATCACACTATGCAAAAATGCAGTTCAGGAAAATGTAGTTTGTGGATAACAGAAGAAATCTGAAGCAGAAGGATTAAAACAGTTGCACAAATATGCAGAGACCTTTGCAAACTTTTACATAAATAATGAATTTAAGTATCAAGAAATTACCTTCCTTTAGTACTGCAAAGACCATGCTTGTACTACCATCCTCATTTCTGATAATCTGATTTTAAAGAATTATTATAGCAATAGACAAAGATACAGCAAGATCAAGCAGAATAATGCAGGAATTGGAGGACACTAGTTGTCCCAAATAAACCAAAGAAATTAGGGCTGTACTGTGTGAGAAAGGAGACTGAGAGGTGAGATGATTTTGCTCCATTAAGTTCTTGAGGGAATAGGAAGAATGGTTGATGCCAGACAATTTGAATTTGTGTCAAATACAAGAAGCAGAGGGCACAAATTAAAGTTTTGCATTGTATGGAGAGAGTTCCCACAAGGAATTTAGTTTAGAATTCCTTTATGCAGGGAGCAGATTATATACAAGATGCTGAAAAGTGCACTCTGCTATACAAAAAGCCAAATGGGAACACAAATTCCTACTGCTATGTCCCCCAAAGCCACATCTTTGTGTGAAGAGTGCTTTAAAGACAGCACCATTCTTATAGAGAATACAGGAGAGGGCTATAAGAAAAAATAACCTATCTCATCTTCGTGAGAATACTCCAATTGTTTTTCCTGGATTATTGGTAGCATTTTTGGAGAGGCTGGATGTCTGAACCATTTCAAAATTTTCAGCTGTGAAGGAATTGTTTTCTGGAATAATCAGTGAAGTAGCTTTGAAATTACACAGGACTGGAGCTGAAATTATGAGACCCCTTTGGGATGTAGGCCTGAGAAGACTGAATTTCTACTTTGACAGAGTTTTTGCAAGTTTTAAAGGATTAATAATACTCTAACAGTGGAGACAAAAGGCACATGGAAAAGTCTGTAAGACACAAATGAAATGTGGCATTATTTGAATGAGTCTAAAAAATTGTTCAGATAGATGGTACACCACAAAAATATTTATTGGGGGTAGACCTGATGGTGCAATGGATACAGATGAATTTACCTGGCACTCGGGAGAACAGTGGATGAAAGTCTGAAGCTTAATAAGAGGGAAGTCCTGACCCTTCCTCTGACCGCCCCGGCTTCCTTTCCTCCCTCTCTTATGAGTTAAGTGAAATAAATCTTCAAGGTATTGGCTTATTGAAAATAAACAGATTCTTAACTTGTAAAGGCTCTGACTCAAAAGAAATGTGTTTGGCTTCTCTTCTGCCCCTTTTCATTAGGGGCTCTGTGGGCTTCCAGCATCTGAAGGACTCCTTGACCTGTCAGTGACATCTGCTAGCATATTACATCTCAGCCTTGCACACAAACTGCTTGCAAGATAGTCTGAATCCAAACCTCAGAAGCAGAGCAGCAGTTGTAAATGAGTCTTTCATACAAAATATATAAGAACTAACCATATTACTGTAGGCTGTAACCCTTTGATGTCTGCAGCTTTATTTTCCCTTCCACCAGAGTGAACACACCATTGAGCATCACTTGCTGACAAAGAGATTTAAATGCACACAGGAAGACAAACGGAAAGGCACCCGATCCAGTTGTTTACAGCACAGAATACATATTGCCATACAGTGAATTATTTTTACATAGGTAATTAATAATAGAGAAACAATGTAGTGACAATGTGAGTCCCAAGGGAGAAACCTGTCAGCCTATTTATTAATTTATTCTTTTCTCACTAAATCGATAGGATAGTCTGGTGCTTTTCTGGATTCCACATGGGTGATGAAACTGCAAACAAATTTCATTTAAATAACAGGCAAATCTTCCAATTAGTCAAAGAATAATTCTTATGCCTTAAAATGATGAACTGCACATACTGTAGCCTCTGTCAGTCTGAAGCAGAAAAAGCTGCTCACCAAAACCCCAAAGACATTGATCTGAACATTTTAGGCACCGATTCAAATACATTAATCTAGTGTGATTTGTCAAGATACAGCAACTGTCTTCTGGATTCCTGGGTTCATGTTAAGTGGGGTATCACTAACTCATAGAAACTCATCTTTTAGCTATTGGGGAGTTTAAGGGAACTAAAACACTGTTCCCAGGAGGATGTGGAGCATAACGCCGGATTCTGCTCTCTAATGCATAGCTGTGTCCAGTCTTCTGTGTGGTTTATGCTTTCAGAAATTACACCCTGCACAGTGGCGGAAATCCCAGTTTCAGTAGAGGAAGGATTTTGATAATAACAAAGTGCTACTAATCTAAAAGGAAGCAAACAGCCAAAGAACCCAAGCACAAACCAAATATCCCATGGCCATTTCTGTCATGAGACAGTTACTCCTGCATGCAAAAAGTAGGTTCCCAAACTGCATTTTTTTTAAGTGGAAAAAGTTGTATATCTTTTCCACCTTAACCTATCTCTCAGATTTTATATCTCTACTTTTGCACCTCTTCATTTTCACACCTTTGTAAGTTAAGGATCCCGTCTGCTTCTATGTTCTTGCATTTTTTTTAATGCAAACTGCTGGCTGGCATACATGTGGAGCAAGAATTCCCAGAACACAATGAGTAAAGAATGATTTTTGCAATAACTAGCTACAGCTGAACCATGATAAATCATACTATTTCATCTAATTTATCTCCTGAATATTTTATTTAAGAAACTGTGTCATGTTGAAATATTGAAATATCTCCAATGTAATCCACTGTAATCCATTGTTGGAAGTTTTGAGGGGAAAAGGGCAGCGAGAGAAAAGGTTGGCTGGCATTAGATAACCAATAATCTGCACAAATTCTTGGAGCTGGTAGCAGGCCCACAGTCTCAATGCTAGTTTCAGCCTGGGAGCGATTGACACTCCCTGTACCAGCTATTTGGCTGGAACTTAAGTATGTCACTTGGCACTGAGAGTTGATAAAAGCCCTGTTATTTTCCAGACTGAGAGCTAAACAAGACCACAGCCTTCCTAAACCATTACACAGTGCTTATAAGGAATTGTTGGTTTATGTGAAGTAATTTAATCAACCTGATCATTAGATGAATTTGCTACTTCCACACTTTATTCTAATTGTGTTTATTTATATGCATATTACACTTTTGCCCAGTTATTTAGTTCTAATTAATAAATTGGAAACAAGCATGCTATGAAGGTCTGCTTCCCAAAGAGTACCTTCCTGAAATGGAGGAGCCTGCAGGGAAAACAAGCAGGACGGCGAGACCAGCGGGCGTTCTCCAGAGCCGTCCTTGCAGACTGCTGAAGCCTGGGAACTGAGCCGGAAAACCCATCGTCCGCTGGAAGCCTGGCAGCTAAATCTAATGCATTTCCTCTCCTAAGTCTGTGTATACTGCATCACTTACTTCTGTGTTATTGGTAGAGAGGTTGTTAACATTTGGGATATAGGCACTGTTGAGAGCAGCAAACCACTCTTAATCTAAAGGAATATGTACATAACATGTGCCCCTTTGCTGTCTTTGTTCTCAGGGTCCTTTTCTTTCCTTGTTCCCCTATCACGGAACTCTTTTGTGGCTATGCTGTCCATCACATCCCACTTCATTTACAAACTGGTGGATAAAGCAAGTCCCTCTTGCAGAGCAGCACCAGAGCTCATAGTATTATAAAGGTTTTGCTGTATGAGCTGCAAGCTCATGGGTTTTTTTTGAGGAAAAAGAGTTTTTTCTAGACTTGGTCTTTTCTGGCTGAAATAAATAATAATCTTATTTTTGTTCTATTCATGTACCTTTTAAATGTGCATATCTGTTGTCATCTTCCCTAGTATGGAGATATCCTGTAACTGACAGACAAACTGAATGTTCTCTCTATTGCCAAGCCAGTAGCATTTTATAAGCCATGTATTGAAGTAAGACCGCTGCTTGGCACAGCTTCGCAGTGCAGTGATCTTCTCTAGCTGCTGTCAGTAGGAAGCTGCTGACTTTGAAGGAAGCCAGACTGGGGCTTAAACGCACAAGAGGAGGAGCTTCATGGTGCAGGGATACCTTACTAAATATGACCAAGAAAAGATTTCTTCAAAGTTTTGAAGAGTATGTGCTTCCCTCCACCTTGTTTTGTATTGGGATGAAGTAAAAATCTTTTGAAACAGGAATCTGAGATGCTACAAATAAACACAGTCTTTGGAAACAACAACTGGTCCTTGAGATGCTCCCGCAGAAAGCACCTAAGAGACATGCACCTGGGAATCCCTTCTTGTTTAGGGTGACCCACCACGCAGCATGTAAGGACCCAAGTGCCTGGATCAGAATAAGGACCTCAGCCTCATCAGCTGGTAGGAAAGGCCAGGGCCTGAGCTAAGGTATTGGTGTGTGGTTGTTCATGCTGTCGGATTATGGGTACACTCCCAGCTCTGCTTTAGCCTGTGTTACCTGTGTTATGCCCAGCAGAGGTTTGGAGGATGGCACAGGTGAGGATCCATACCCACAGGCAATACAGATGAGGCTGTGTAAAACCCAGGGAGGGAAGAAACTTTTCTTCACGGAAAGGGTTGTAAAGCACTGGAACAGGCTGCCTGCAAAGTGGTGGAGTCACCATTCCTGGAGATGTTTAGAAGATGCTTAGATGAGGCTTTTAGGAACATGGTTTAGTGCTAGAGTTAGGTTATGGTTGGACTTGATGGTCTTAAGGCTCTCTTCCAACTGAAATGATTCTATGATTCTAAGAAGAGGCTGGAGTGGAGGCCTGTGGGAGCCAGTCATGCTGTGCTGCTTCTCCCCTCAGGGCCAGAGAAATCCCAGGGAAGTGCCCAGCAAGCCATGATGTTGGCCATCCCCACTGCCTATTACATTGGCTGAGTCTCAGCCTCTTCGGCAGGCACTGTTGCAACCTGCTCGGGTCCTGAGTTGCTGGAGTGGGGTGGTGCACCGTGTTATTTTACACAGACATGAATCTCCTAATGTTGGGCTGGTGGCTCTTCTGAGGAGGAAGCCTTGCTCTCCTTCTCTCTTGCTTTGGCTAAAAATCCCATGCTGCCTGAAACTTGTAAATTTGTTCCCATTAAAAATTTCAACATTGAACTTGCGGAAAAAACTTCTACCAGGAAATCTCCTGCTAAGGTCAAATATTAGTTTAAGTCTTATTAATTCTACAAGCCTTCTGTGTTTTAGCAGGTGTTGGGATTTTTAAAGGCCTCTGGGAACAATGTATTTTAAGCTTATTTAATTGGGAGAAAAAATATGACTGTGGCAGGGAATGGTGTCAGTCATAGAGGAAGAGGTTATATGGAAGCTGGAGCAGTAAAGTTCTTGCAGAAGAACAAGAAAAGAAAGGCAACATGTAGTTCAAGGGGTCTGAAAAAGAAGAGGAAGATGAGTTCACGAAAACCTGTCCATGCATTCAAAATAGCTGAACTAAAATATACTCTGCACTAGAGCATAAACTGCACACCAACCTCTCTGGATTTTAGTGACCTGAGAGCTTAGGAGTTAATGTTTTTTTCTGCATTGTTTACTGTTTTTCTGCCCCACTGTGGGTTATTTTTCTAGATGTCAGATCTACATTGACACTCATATCAAAAAGCCTGTGATTTAACTTGATAGATCAGCTACTGTGAAGAGGTAGGGGTGGGTAACTGACCCTACTATTGAGATATATGATGCTTATTTAGAGAAATGACATATGTTCTTGATGAGATGCACAGGCGTAAGCTGCACACTTCTCATTCAAGGTTACTTACAAAAAAGCAGGAATATAAGATGTGTTTATTATTCTGACATCCTTCCTTTTATTTAAGATAGAAAATGCAGTGTTTTCTGCATTGGAAATATCATGTACTGTGGGTGAGCAAGAGAACAGATGAACTGTGATACCACTTGACATTTATATGGGAACAGTTGGGCAGAGATAATAGTTTTAGTGAGCTGATGGTGGAATTTGGGGTTATTTTTTTCATCTCAACAAATACAACTTCAGTTCATACATTAGGAGGATAAGATGTTACTCCTGCAATTAGGAGATCCCCATTACTTTCTGGAATGTTTCAAAAAGGTGATTTGTGGGAAATAATACCCTCCTAATGTGTTTGGATCATTCTAACCATTTGAAATAATGTCAAAAAAGAGATCCATAAGCTCCAATAATATTTTATACAGGTGAAAAGGCAATGGGAGGCATTCCTAAGCCATGCCTGAAGGTAAATTGTAGGTGATAAAACTCATTTGCAGTCATTCTTCAGTGTGGTTGGATAGGAATTTTGATTTGCTGATTTGCTAAAAAAAAAAAATCAGAAAATGAGTTGTTTCCTTTCAGTGAATTGTTAATAAATCACATGTGCAATAAGAAATATCTACTTCATTACTTACCAAAATGATAAACATTGATTTTTTTTAGTCAGAAACAACTTCTTCTTTTAAAATTTAATTTAATGTGCATAGAAAAGAGAAATGAGGTCAAATGAAACATTTCAGTTGAACAAACCCTGCTTTTTTTTGTTGATTCTTTTGCTAAAAGAAGTTCTTTGCAATCTATACTTTTCTCTGATTCTATGAGATTTCATTTTTGAGGCTGGAAAAGGAATTAAAATATCAAATCTTTATGGATAGGAAAACTATTTGCAGCCTAGCCCTGCTTTCTAATAATGTCTTGATATCTCTCAGAAAGCTTGCAAATAAGCAAATTTCTCTGCATTTCTTTATGACAGAGGGAAACTTGGTAACCTGGCCAAAGAGATATAATTAATTTGTTGTTTCATCCACCCCCTCTGAGCTCCTTTGTCAAGAACTGTGACACAGTTTTTAACTTACAGTTTTCAGTAGCAAAGAAAAGCATAAATGTTGGAAATATGCACTAAAACTTTACATGGTAGCTGAAAAAGAGTCTGAAAAAATCTGCTTTCCATTTGTAACTTTTGTATATTATTTTTACTTCCATCTATTTATGATGGTTTTTAAACAGCTCACATGTAAAGTCTTTTTTAAATCCCTTGCCTTTTACTAGACCAAAGCCTCCACACCATCACAAAACTGATTATTTTTGGAGGAGTTCTTAATGAACTGAAAGTTGAAAACTAGGCCATTAATCCTTAACATTGGGTAGAAATTCTTCACATTACTCTTTATTGTCTTAGTGCCATTGGAAATTAAGGTGGGAGAATAGTTCATAAAAAGCATCAAAGGCACCCAGAGCAGAAAAAAAAAGAAGCAAGAAAAGATACTTGGGTACCAGAAGGATGGATCAATGAGCAATCTTCATCAAGGTCTGGGATATGGGAGAGACAACCTATATAATTCATGTACTAAGAAATATTTTTTTCTCTCAAAGCACACTTTAACAGCAGGTTTGCGGTATCCAGTTAGTCCTTGACACTTATCCAAGCTGAGTGAAGAGATTTTGGCTAATTCCGGTCGAAATCAAATTGATTTCTAGTTGATGACCATCTCTGAAATTTCAAGCTCATCAGGGATTAGAAACCTAAAGAAGCTCTCAGAGATAGTAGATACTTGGGGATATTTGGTTGGATGGTTGGTTGCTACCCCTCCCGCCCCCCATTTTTATAAAGATGGTACATTCAAACATATTGTTTAGCTAGAAACAATTTGATTTCCATCAAGGAATGAGATACTAATACCTTATTAGTGAATTATGCAGCCATCACAGCAGGCCATTGAAGGGGTGGCTCTAATTTCAATGTAGCTTGCCTGTGTGACTAAATGAAACAAGGGGGTTCAGAACAGGCCAATGTGGCCTCCTCTAAAATTACTCAGGTCGTTTGCAAGTCCATTGCAGTTCCCACTGCAGTCTACTACCTATGGTTATTCATTAGTCAGATACCTATAAATATGCAAGAAATGGAGAGGGAGCTTCAATCTGTAAGCAACCCATCTGTAAGAACCTGTAATTAGGGCTACCATATTTCTGAAAGATGTCAGACCTGCCGAGCATGTGTACCCCAGGTGGATGCGTGTTAGACTTACCAGATGACTGCAAACCCTAGGCATATATAGAAAAATCTTGAAAGATGTCCAAAAGGAACAGAACATATCTGGGAAAAACCAATTATCTTTAGTGGCTGTAACAAAGATGCTTCACATTATGTCATCATAGGCAAAATCATGAGAAGACTTGTGGGGTTTCAGTCTGCATACGAGACTGACCAAATGGCTGGTTCTATCCATAAGAAGCTGAGATTTTTTGCAACCCACCATTTCTTGCAATGAGACAAGGATGACTCGTGAATCACCTGAGACATTGTCGTGTGTGAATTCGAATCAGTCACATTAAGCAATAGAAGCAATCACCTGAGATAAGAGGAAAGCACGTGGCAAATTCCAGGAGAGTGATGTGACTTACACCTGAAAAGTAGAAGCATTACAAATGCCTTGGATTATGTCTGGTTTGAATTTCTCATTTGTAAAAATGAAAATGATCCTTCAAAACTTGACAACAGCTTTTGAAGTTCATTTCACCCCAAACCGCCGTTAATTGTTACTGATTAGGAGGTATATATTAGTTTAATGCTTCTGATCCAGCTTTGAATGTCTGTGTTGTAAACAATGTTGTATAGGTTATATCTTGGTTTTTATATTTAAGTCCTCTTTCTGATACTTCAGCAGACTAGAAACTGGGCTTGTGATCTCTTCCACAGTGCTTCTGCAACACAGTTGTTATTACAAATGATGCCACTTTAGGCAGAATAGACACAAGCAAACTGTAAGCTCGGAATTGCCCATTGTAATCAAATTGGCTATTTTCCAAACAATTCACAGTCTCTCTCCCAGAGTGACCTTTCAGAGCCCTGCACTCAGCAAAACAGGGGTATATTACCTTTCATGCACTACCTTTCATTTTCAGGAGAAAGCCAGAATTATTGTTCAAATTTTGTTCAATTACACCCCAGCACCTCATTGTTTTCGGGGGAGGGCACAAATGAGTCAGGCTGACATTTGGTACAGAGATGTGTCTAGCATTCCACACAGCAGGGCAACAAGGGAAAGGGTTAAGAGCACACTGTAATATATATGTGACAAACCAAATTTCTAGGAAGAGAATGGATGCTATGTCCCAGTTAGTCCAGTTATTCTCACCTAGCCTTGATGATGGTTTCCAGAGGCATAATTGCACATAATATGTATGTTGGGCAGCAGATGGGGGAGGAGGAGACAGGGAGGATCACTTGTTTAACATTTTTACCTGTTATCTAAAAAAGTAAAAGAGCAAATGAGATCTGGGGTTAGGGATCCTTTAAGCTGGGGTGCTTGGGCTCTAGGTTGTTTCCACTTTCCTGGTTTCTTCCCCAGCATTATTGCTGTTCTTAGAAATCTTTGGGTTTACATAGATTCTTAAAAAAAAATTCCAAACAACGGTAGATTGCCCAGCAGAAAATTATTCACATGAAAACTCCTGCCTAAGCATAATTTTTCTTGAGATGACATCTGCTTTGAAAATACAACATAATTTCATCTCAGATGTAAAATAACACTCTCTCCCTAATTTTTTTATTTTTTTGCTGACACCAAGAGATACAGAACTTGCTGATGGTTACATGGCTGATAGCTGTATCAGTCACACAGAATCACAGTCAATCCTAAATAGTCTATAAATCCATGTGCTGTGTAAAATATCATCGATTCATGTAACTGGGAATTTTAGCAATACAATGTTGCATAATTACGTTTGGTTTTCCCTATCCAGAACCATCTTCCCTGGTGACTCTGGAAACAGTCCCTGATTGTACAGCACCACTGTTTATTCTGCCTTCATACTTCCCTTGAGTATATGTTATGATATATCAGCATTGTCTTTGAGATCTACCGAATCTGCAGATATGCAATACACTGAGAAGTGGAGATGGAATGAATTTGAAAGGATTCATGAATAAAATGTAAGTGGATGATACTTCAAACTAAAGCACGAATACTGCATTGCCTAAATGGAGAGAAATTGCTCCTTTTGCTCAAGGCGTAGCAGTAGCAGCAACAATAAGCTAGGATTATTGTGGCCTTTGGTTTCCAGCTCAGTTGTTATCTGAACGTGGCACACAGCAGTTACTGGAATACTTTCCACCTGAGAGTTGCAACTGAACTTTGGTGAGGAAAATAAATACCTTACCTTGTACAGAGTCTTATAGATCCATGAGAGAAACTTTGTCAGCTCTGAGTGATCCCCCACAACTTGCAGCACCTACAAAAATACGTAAGGTTTTCAATCCAAAATTATTGATAAATGGAAAGCACCATTCTGCCCCTGGCATTGTCATTTTTTCTCCTTTTTCAGGGTGCCTGATTATTCACACCCAGTATATAAACATACTGCATGAAGCAGATAGGTACCAAGGCTAGTGATGTTTTTAAACATAGATCATCATTTTACTTACTCCCTTACATCATTTAACTCTGTTCTTGTGACCCTGGGACCTGGTAATACACACTGCAACCAATAACTATAACTCCATGATCCATATAGAGTACGTGAAGGATGGTGGCAAGTGTATAATTTATTACCTTCTGTAGTGCTGTATTATTATTATGTGACTGTTATAGCATTCATAGTTTGACAGATTCCTATTAGCCAGTCAGTCAGAGTATGTAGTGTATTATTTTACCAATACTTGATGCATATCAATAAAGTGGGTGAACACTGCTGTAAAAGAACAGCTGAATTGGCTTGTATGGCATAGCCTAGTATCCCGAGTTCTCACCCGAAACACCAGTTTAAACTGACTGATACTTCTGTAAGGCTCAGAAAAGTGTGGTTAACTTTCTTCCCACCTTGTCCTGAATTCCTGAAAGGAAGTGTCAAAATAGTACAAGAGGTTATTTTCATCATACTCCCTTTCCAATAGCAGAAGCAAAAATTATGAGAAATCTTGTACTGTGAGACAACCTGTTCTCACAAGATTTCCAGCCCATTAACTCAAGAATCAGATTGTTTGGATTAGGTTTTCATAAACAGCCAAGCTTTTCAGGTGCTTATACAAAAGCAAAATCTTTTGAGGTTTCTTTACATGCTTAACATATTATGCAAATATTGACTATTTGTGGAGACAAGAGCAAAATGATAAAAATCTCCTTGTCCAGGATAAGCTGAATTAGCTCTTGCTGGACAAATGCAGCTGTCACGCTTTCTGCTGGCTGGACAAAACCAGCAAGATGGAGTGGAGATGCAGACTGACACTACCGCGGGACTGAGGGTGATCAAGGGGCTGAGAAAACCTGGAGCTAGAAAGCAGTGAGCTGCTGGAGAGTGGGAAGAGGAGAGGAAGCTGCGTACAGCCTTGAAACACTTTGTTCAATTATGGGAAATACAGATCTTATATAAGAAGTGGATGTGGCCAGGGATAGCTGTGATGCTGGGAGGGCAGCTGGGTGATGCAACCACTTTGTCAGCATGTGGCCAGAGCCCAGCTCACAGCTGGTGGCCTCTGTGGGGGCCATAGCAGAGCTGAGCATGTGGCTGTCAGTCTTACAAGAGATGGACAGAATATCTGCCTGGAGCCTGTTAGATCCCTGTGTGTACACTTCATCCTGTGCATTTCTAAAAGAGAGAAAGGGTAGTTTAGCCTGTAATGTTTATTTCAGGATTGTGAGGTATGATATTCTGATTAGGTGAAATACATTTAAAGAGTATCAATCAAAATTTAAGAAACTACATAGAGAAAAATGCAAGCTCTCCAGACTTTTTTTCTTTAATTTCCATTGCACAGGCAACCTGACACAACATGTTGCATATACTTTGACCATGTTCTCAGTTTTTACTAAGAATGTAATCAATATGATAAAATTTTAATCAAGGTGTTTGAAACAAAGTATTTCATATTATATAGATTCTTACCTAATGCATTACAACCATATGTTAACAAGCTGATATGAGGTGTGAATCTTTAAGGTGAAACATCCTGACTGCTTAAAGACCACGAATCCTGCCTCACCCAATGCATTATTGGTGGTAGCACAGAGAGAAGGCTTTGTGTATAAGGTAGTCCTACTGATCCTGCTTCTGAGGGGTAATATAACAAAGTACTGGCACAGGTGTGTCTTTTCATGATTGGTCAAGTAAATAAGGCATCATACTTTATGTTACCCCACAATGAACTGGTATGCAAAGATATAATCACCAAAGGCTATAGAGAAGGTCTTTTTTGACTTAACTAAAGGAAATTTCTGGAGACACTCAAAGAGCTGGCAGAAAGAGAAAATAATTGCATGAAGTCATGCTGTAAGGGAGTCAAAGTGCTACTTGTAATTCTGGTTAGCTGACCTGAGCTAAGATAGAGGGTGAGCTTCTCTACAACTTGCTTTAGACCTTTACATGGTAAGCATTTAGGAATTAAAGTCACCATAGGATCCCTTTATACTCCATGGGGAGAAATGGGCATTTTTAGGGAGAGATTCTTTTGACTGGTTTTAGGTCTCTTCTTTAGGGTAAAATGATTTATGACCTCATAGTTATTATTCTCATCAACTACTATAAGGCTCAGCAAAAGTGACTACACTTATGGTGATATTTGGTCAGAAGAATATCTCCCTCTCCCTACCTACAGATGTTAACATTTTGTTTGTTGCATCTTGCATCAGCTACGGCATCACAAGATGTTTTGTGTGAAGGTACTCAAATTTTTGAACTAAACTTACAAGAGGTGCTTTGTTTTCTCAGTGTACAATGAGAAATGTAGTCGCCAACTATTTCACATCTTCCCCAATGAAAAAGGGATCATTTCTTGGTAAGCTCTGCTAAACTAGCAGAAATTACACAAGTTACCTTGTCTTCTTCCACAGAGTGTTTAAACATCCATTTGAGAGGTATGTGAATGACGTGCTCCTCTAGGTAACTCTCTTCCACACCTTTGACACCAAGTAAACCTTGTTCCTCAGCAGTGCACTGTTGGGTTTTGCAT
Organism: Columba livia; assembly: GCF_036013475.1. Classification (NCBI taxonomy): domain Eukaryota; kingdom Metazoa; phylum Chordata; class Aves; order Columbiformes; family Columbidae; genus Columba; species Columba livia. The sequence continues at coordinate 65,083,734 of NC_088604.1, forward strand.
TTTGATAACTCACCAGAAAGACTGAGGGGATATGTGGATAGAAGAGCTCGTTATCTCAAGTGAATCCACATGCAAGATGAGGCACAGCTAGATGGGACAGTGCTGTTGGTGGGATTGGCAGTGCCATTCCAGATTGGCTGCCCTGCCTCTTCCAGAGACACAGTAACTCACAGACATTATTTTGAGAAAGGATTACAGCACAGGCTACCTAGAGGAGTAGATATTCAGAGTGCCTGGAAGTCCTGTACACTAAGTAGCTTCAGTGATAACTCCGCTATTTATATGGAGCTTGCAGGGTTCTACGTCTTTCTTCTGCAGCCACACCTCCACAGACAGCCAGATCACACCCTTCAGCAGTGAAGCTGAGCTTGACAGCTCACATGTGTGCAGTGCTCTTCAATAAGTAGGTGGAGAGACTTTATAGTAATGTTTGTCCCAGTGATGTGTTGATGTTAAGCTGTGTCTTAGGAAGCACAATCCCACAGTAAATAGGAAGGGAATCTGCTGCATCCTCTGAAATCTCAGGAAACCACATCTTAAAATCCTCCCATTAGACCAACAAGCTCCACTTTAAAAGTATGTTCTTTTTTGCGTGAAAGGTACAGATATCTGTAAAGAGTCATCAGAAAGTGCAGGTACTCAGCAGATTTCCCACTTGTAGCTCATGTTCCCTAAGTATCACCACTGCTGAGTGCTCAGAGGAGCACTTCAGGTCTGAGTTCAATCTAGATGGAAGTATATGATTGAAGCAGCCTTAAATGGAACACCAAATGTTCTCAGACAAACATACTCCCCTTATTACTGTTTCTTACTGACCACTTTCTTCAACTCCTCAGTCAGCACTACGCTTTTGAGTCTCTCTTTGGAGATGCCCAGATCTCTCCACTGACTGCATGAGGGTGCTAATTTTGGATGGGTTAATTATTTCATTAATTAATTAATGCTGTGGTTAGGTCTATTTGTAGGTGCAGATATGTTGAGTAGGCACTCTGGTTAGCTCTTTTTCATTTAGTGCTCTTCATAAATGTTTTGGAAACTCAGGATGGAGAAAATGAATCTAAATTTTTCAATGTTCATCATAACGGTTATGATTGCAACCAAGCCAGAACTGTGCACAGCAATAGGGTGGTACTTCATTGTTCGTTCTTATTGCAAAATTTGTCTCTTAGATCTAAGAAGAGCTGGCTAAGAATTTTCCAATATGATGCTTATCTGTCTGGAAACCTGCTTGTCAGGAATGAAAACTGACAAGTATAGCCTTCTTCAAAATAGTGTGTTTTTTTTGTTATTTTTTATTTTTTTCAATTTTTTCTTTTTTTTTCTTTTTCCTTTTTTTTTTTTTTTCCCTCCCACAAGAAAGTTTCAATTTAGATTGTTTCAACTAAAACTGAAACTTTACATTTGCTGAAGGAGCCAGCAGTATTCAGTATTTATTCTGAGTCAGTACAACAGTCCTCCTCTCATGGGAAGGATTCAGGGCCAAATGTCATCTCCATGATACGATGCTGAGCAGGAATTACAGGGCTGTGGCTCATATAACATATCCTTTCCACCAACCAAAATGAGACATGTCAGTGTGGGAAGGATAAACGGCAATCTTTGGCTGTCATGCACTAGGATCTTATTATAGACACAGAGATAATGAAACTAATGTATCCTGAGGCAGTGCTACTTAGAAGAGTATCAGAACAGGAGGATGTGTACTGAATATAATTTACTGAGACTTTTTTCTGGTGTGTTTGGGGCTAAATTTCAGAAAACAATACAGAGCCTTAGTCCTTCAAAGTGATGTTTGGACAGCTGGCAACAGGATAAGGCTACACAGGGTTTGCCCACCTATTTGTGAAGGCTTTTTTTTTTGTCCAGAAATATATGCATACTTATGTGACCCTTTTTATCACTCAATCAATCCTTCATTGAGACAAACAAAGTAGAAGTTAGGTTGTGAGGAACTGAACCCCAGACAAGTTTGCCACAGAATGTTTGTATCTGTTAAGCAAGGGGTAAATAGGGTGTGAATAACTGATCTGGGAACTAATAAGGTCTACTGAAGCAACTTTTGAAGATGATCAGATATAATAGAAATGAAGCTTCTCTTATAACTTATTGAGAGTATATATGTTTGGTTTTAGGTACATTCTTGAATATGAGATACTGCCTCATGCCAGTTCACTCCTGATAAATTAGTGTTTTCACAGTGCAGTTAGGATGCCTGCATTTATTTCATGTATAAGCAATCTGTAGGCTGCACTTTAATGTTCGAGTGGGTACACCATATCCCTCCAGCAGCTGACATAACCTATTGTTATGTGCAGGAAGCATGTTAATTCTCATAATTAGCACAATTCTGGAGTCAGTGCAGGTGAAGAGATTTCATACACCTTTTAAGTTTACTCATGATATTTTCTTTATCTTCTACCCACCTTTATTTTATTTCCTTTCACAATAGCTACTCAGCACAACTTCCTCCTTATACCTCAAATGTTATGCTGTCACTGGCAGTTACAAAGGGAACAAAACAATCTGAAAGGAAAATTTCCATATGGGAAACATTTCCTAGCAGGGTATGTTTTTATTTCACTGGATCCAGGAAAGTAGCTTGAGACATTTAGATGTAGACACACCTTATTCTGTTGATGTTTTAAAGTTTTTATGATCCCAAGATTAAAAAAAAAAAAAACTGTGTAAAGCCCCATGCACATTGGTCTGTGTGACATTTACTATCTATATTAAACTGTTACTTGGAAACTTCAGCAAGGACTGAGTCCCGTTATGCTGGGCACACTTCAAATACATGATAAAAAGTGACTCCTGTCTCCAGAGCTTCAGCCTTCAATCTGACTGCCTTACTAGCTCATTGTAGTAGTCATGCCTATGGCATGCTGATTTCTGGCCTTGATCAAATCGCTTAGTCTTTTACATGCCTGAAAAAAAAATAAATTACTCTAGTACTTGAAGGTACAGTAAGGCAATAGAGCCGTTCAGATAAACCGAGGAGGTGTGTGGGACTGAAATCTTAGACCATGCAAACAATATCCTCTTCTTGAGAAGCCTTGTGCTCCCAGCTGGACCACTCTGTCCCTCTGCCAGGCATGCCTATTCTGCTTCATCTTCTGTCTGAGCTCCTTGGGCAAGAGCTTCCTGCTCCATTTCAATCAAAATGAGGCATGCTAAAAATCCCTTCAGCTCCAAACTATAGTGTTTAAGCTACCTAGTTTCTTTGGGCTGACTCAGATTTGGCAAAAAGCACAAGGTGAGTTCAGTTAGCAGATCTGACTGGGTGACAAACTTGACAGCCAGGTTGGTGCAGGGTGAGATGCAAACCTTTGAAGTTGCCATATCTGTACCTAGAGAGACTATGGACATACTGCCTTTGTGCTTTTATTTCTGGAGTTTGAGCTACATGCTTGACACTGAAAACTGAAGGATGTTGGTCCCTGTATCTACAGACTGACAACTGTTAAAATTTTAGAGATGCATAATTTAAACACATTGAGTCTTCCAGATGAAAGGTTGAAACTCGTCTACTGCATTCATCTCTATGTTGTTGTTAGAAATTATCTCAAGATAGGAGCATATTCGGGTAAAGGTGAGGAGCAGAGTAGTAGATGCAGAGGGAAGAATTGGAAACATAAGGAGCAAACGCAAAAAGCATTTGGTTTGGGTAGCAAATGCCCACCTAGAATGAGCAGCAGTGCAAATGACAACTGTGAAAGACAATCTCAAATTTCATGAGGAAGGAACATATGTGATGGGAAGACATGGGCCGTAGAACAAGACAGATGACTTCAGCAGCTGAGGTGTGAATAGGGTGGAGTGGTGCAAGAGTGCTGCCAGGAGCCCTGGGTGGAAGAAAAGGTTGTAGTGTCGGAGCTCTGGAGAAGCCTCTGGGTAGGAATGCATAGACACTTAGAAACAGGAGAAGAAAAGATTGAATAGGAATCACTAAGCAGTTGGATGTTGAAGAGAGAAAAGATATTACAATAAGTACAAAAAATCTTGCTTTGTTAGGAAAGGCTTCTCAAAAATATATCTCTCCAGAGAGCTGATAGCTACTTATATACTTCATTTCTGTGTTTTTCAGTGTCTGCCATGTAACCTGTTTTTCTTCACAACCCAGAGAAGACCTAACTTCTGCAACAGTTCAGCATGGTTTGAAACAGGCCTCTGAGGATATAGGCTAAAAGTGTCTCCTATGAACTTCAGCAGAGTAGGTACCTATAGGCACTTATTTATTAATCTGAAGTGTAAAGTGTCCAAGATGACACTGGACATCCCCACTTTAAGGTGTTCTCTTCACCTTCCCTGAAGTTCCACCCAAAAGAGACCCTGAATATTTATAATTTGTTTGATAGTTGGCAGGAAAGGATGGCTTTGGGCACATATGTTCCTTCCCTGCCTCTCCCAAATATTGTGATCTTGTTTAGCTTTGTACTGTCATGTCAGCTTCTTCTGTAGTTGCTAAGGTTCAACTTGTATCTTATGATGGTGCTGCAAAAGGTATTCCTGTCACCTTGACCACTTTCCACTCTTCTTGTGCTGACTGCTGTTTCCATGGAAGTCTGTGATGTGTTTTATTCGAAGTACAATTTGTAGAATGTTTGCTTAAAACAGAGAAAGGGAAAAATAACTCCTTCAAGGCAGATTGAGGGAAAATATACTCTAAATTTAAAAAACATCACACCCCCCAAACCTTAATCCTTGGCTCTACTGAATCCCCAATTAATGTCAATTCTGTTTAAGATGGAAGTGTTCAATGACAACATGAAGGAAGATGTCAGGCCACAAAAGCAGAATAAAATATCTCCATGCTTGTTAATTATGACCCAGCCTTATTGAAAAACAGATGGAACTGCTTTCAAAGTTTCGTGTGTGTGTGTGCATATGTATGTCTGCCTTATGAATGGCTAATTCAAAAAAACCTTGGGATTCTAGTCAAGACAACAGCTTCATTGCCTGAACCAGCTTGTTTCTGCACCCTTATGATTACCTAAAAGAGGGAAAACTGCAACCAAGTTTCATTCAACTCCAAAGAAAAATAATAAATCCTACAGTTTCCAATAACGGCCCACTATGCAGTACTTGCCTATGTGTCATATGGAGAAGCAAATACTCTGGGCCTGATTCTGCTTAGAATTTCACAACTAACTATAGCATTTGCAGCTCAAGCAATGCAACTAAAACCCAAATCAACTTCTCTTTCCCTTTCTCCTTCTTACAGGGCTACAGGGTCAAACTTTATTTACACGTAACAGGTTGAGAGATCCATCTGCTTATGCAGGGGTGTGCAGCACTAACTATAGGTGCTTGGGAGTGCTGCTGTATTCCACAGCCTCACCAGCTATACAAGGTGTGCAACTACCCCTGCATTTATATAGTCCTAAAACTACATTTGGCTCTTTGAAGGCAACTGCGAGGCTGAAGTGACCCCTGGTGAAAATGAGTTTGACACCCCTGAGCTATACTGAGTTGTTCAAAAGACAGTGGTGTCTATACCCATTCCTTCAGCTCAGCCATGTTTGAGAATGTTTTAAGTATTGCAGAAACCTAAGTCTGGTATTAACCAAGTCTTTTGCAAGACCTTGCGGTGTAGTTCATTACTATGAAGTGTCAGGAATTCAAAGAGAGAAACACGTGCAAACAGCCTCCAGACTGTAGCAGCAGTGCTGCTAATTGGGACACTTGCAAAACAGTGTCATATGTGTCATTGCTTTTTACTATCCTCCAGAAACACCTCCAGAAAAATATAAAATGCTAATGTGATTTTTTTCCCAGTTTACAGCTGTTTTACAGAAGGCTGCCTCTCTTGTCTCTCAGAATGGATATTGTTCAGAAGTATTTGCAGACCAAAACTGTTTTCTAGGACCGCTAACAGTGGGACAGAGGCATTATGCAAAAGTAAAACAAAGCAATCCCAGATGCAATGGAACAAACAGTTAAAAAGTGGGAAGGTAACATATGTGCTTCTCTGCCTTGCCTTAACCAGGTGACACTCTAATAGGTTTCTTATTCTGCTTTCTCCTACTAAGAGACTGGAAGACATATGTCACTTTTCCACCTTAACTGTGCATTTTCTAGTTTGTTTGGATTTATGTCATAACCTTGATGGGATTTAAATGGAATTTTTATATGTGAATAATACTCTGCATTAATGCAAGAACTTCAGGTTGCTGTGCTACCAGCATGATTTGCATAAAGGTTTTTAAGTATGAAAGAAGAATAGCCCAGACTATTGTACATGAGAAAGTGAAAAAAAAAAAAAAAAAAAAGACCCTGGCATACAAGTAAGAGGAAGAGACAACCCCCTCCAATTGTTAGATTGTGAAAGGGTTAATTCTCTGACTCTTAGGTACAACTTGGTGTGAGAGAAAAACCTGGAGGCCATGCCAGTCATGAATATTTAGTTGCTGAAAGGTCAACCTGGGATTAAATGGTAAAGCAGCCAGGTCAATGTCATGGGTTTATACTTTATCAGAAAACATCTGCTGTTCCAGTGTACTGTCTATGATCTATAAATGTAAATTGTCTGTGTCAGAGCATAGCTTACATATCACTTACACACAGACCACACAGTGGTGTGTAGAAATGTGTTTCCTGTAAGTATGTGTTATATCTTAGATTTCTGGAGACTATCTATAAAAAATAAAGCCAATAAGGTGTCTGTATCTTACATTGAAAAGTGTTCTATTATGCAATTTTGTACTGCTTATGTTTAACACACAGCACATCCCTCTGTTTCCAAGCCCCGATTTACCCTTGAGTATATCAAGTAGGAGTAGGAGAATACTTACCCCTTCTGTATTACGATTTTTTTAGAAGTGGAATTTGAGATACACAGAGTTCACAAGATTTGTCCTGACAATTTTTTGTGGCAGCACTGGGAGTAGCACAGCAGCACTTCTGACTCTCAGTCCTTTGCCTTTAACAAAACGTTATCCTTTTGTTTTTCCAAGCCTGAATTTTGTGTGAGCAGCTCTGAGCTACTGATGTAGTGCAGTCAGTGAACTTTCCTGCTGACATTTTTTTTCATTCTTAGTGTACCGTTATTATTTTTAAATGAATTATGTATATAACATACTTGGTGTACAAAACTACTCTGCATGTGAATAATAAAGCACGGTCTCTGCACTGAGGAGCTGACAGTCTAAGGGCTTGATCCAGTAAACACTTATTCCTGCGTGATTTGCTTAGCCTACTATCATGAGTAATCTGTTGATCTGGCCCCAAACTAATTAGATAACTTGACAAATAAGAACAATAGGACATGCTGTGTAGTGAATGACGGAAGGAATGAGACACAACAGTACGTAAAGATTTAGGAAGAAAGGGGATAAACACAAGCTGGTTTGGAATTAATTCACTTGTCTGTGGCCGTGTCCACATGGAAATGCTCGAAAGGATGCAGATTGGGCCCTAGAATGAAGTGTGCCAGGTTTCATCCAAGCCTTACATCTCGCGGTGCTTTTAGCCAGTCCTCACAGCAGGTGATAGCCTTGTCTTGACCTGATTATTTTCCTTTATGGTCCCTCTCCGCTGTTAGTTCCAGAGGAGTCTTTTCAATGGTCTTTCAAAAGGAGGTGAGATCGAATAGACACACATAGGTCTGAAGAGCATTGGAGTGCGCTGAGTTAAATCATGGTGATTGCAAATAGTTAGCTGACTGTCCAGGGTGGTCCAGTGCTCAAGGAGAGAGAGAGAGGCTTGTGTTTCTTGCAAATGAGTTTCCTCCTGGTCTATGGGGAACAGAACCAAAGCAGCCAGGCGTATGTATGACCTTCATGTGAAAAAGGCCTTACTGGGGAATGGTACTGCTTTGGAGTTCAGTCCTGGCTCTTTCCATCTACTGCAAAAGCAGAATACGCAGTGCCAGGGTGCCAGGACACTCCTCCTGTGCTCTCACCTGGGAGTCCTGCAGGATGAGGGGCCAAGCACTGAATCTGAGTTCTGAGATTTCATGTGTTGGTACAAATGATCTTAAGGCACTTTATCATGGTTCAGGCCTGGATAAGTGCAGTTTGAATACAGGTATTTTATGTTGAATAATAATATTTGTTTTACGCTTAAAGATCCTGTTTGTACTGCCATAACGGATGCTCGGATCTGCAGAGGCCACCACTGACCTTGTTTGTGTGGATTCTGCATTTAAAGGCTGAAATAAGTTATCAAGACCTTGGCAGAAAAAAGCCAAACACATCCATTTTTGTATGGGAGGTGACCCAGGGCAGATTATCAGTGGAGCTGGGGCTGTGAAGGGCGGAATGAAAGTACCTGCCACGGGCTTTGGAAGCCCTTGACTGATGAACTTAGTAACATACTGCTTACAGACAGTTTCCTGGTACTGTTTGCATTTTCCACAAGATCTAGGCTAAGGGAACTTGAAAAGTCTACTTACTAGCAGGGACAAAATGATTGTCTCAAATGATTATCCAAGGCACTCATTTCACCAACCGGTGCTGTTTGCAGTATGGAAAAGGTCACAGGTGGCTCAGGAATACTAAAGTGGTATTTATACAGCTGACCACTGTGCTGGAAAAGGGATAGATACATTTCACTAACTTGGTCTCAGAGGGAAAAGTTTTCTTTAATGCGGAGGCAAGTCGACTCTATTCTTACCCTAATGGAGAAGTGGGAAAATGAAAAGAGTGTGGAAAAATATCACATTGTTAGGCAAAATGAAGCCTTGATTGTAAAAATTTCAACACAAAGCTTGTTTGCCATCTTAATTTTTTTCTCTCTCACATTTAGGCCTTGTAAGAAAACATTTCTTCGTGCTCTTACATCAAATGAAACTAAAAAGTCCCACTACAGGTGTCTACTTTATTTCATTTCTATTTTTCAAAAAAGAGAAATGCATATCCCTCAAAATCTGCAGGGATAAAAGTTTAATTATGTCTTAGTTGCTTGCTGTGATTTTGAAATCAGTGCTTCAGTCTGAATAAGCACTTGGTGGGTTATAAAATGACATGATGAATATTTCTATTTCTCATGTTAAAATCTAGTTTTTGTGCGGTAATTGGCAATAATGGAGTTGACATTGGATTAACAGAGGTGACCTGAAGTTGTTACCAAGAAGGTGATTTTTTAAAAAAATAAATTAATGAAATGAAAAAAAAAAAAAAAGGACCATACTGTGGAAGAAAATATACTTGCAGCAGTAAGGATTCATCCACTCATGTTTTGCATGCCAATAGAGCTGCAGATAAAGGTATGCGAATAAACTAAAACCCACATAAGCATTTTTTATCCTGGTAGAATTTTATGAAGGCAAAGAGGCTGGACTTGTAGAAATATTGGTTTCTATTAAAAGAAATTGATACAGAAATAATAGTTTAGACACAGTTCATGTGAATAGGTCAGTCTTAAGAACAATAGCCTTTACTTCTTCATGAAAATGACAGATGAAAGTGGAGGTCGACACTGAAATTCTGGGGAATTTCTGGACCAGAGTGAAGAGTGGGATGAAGAGCAGGGACAGCTCTGAGGAGATATGGTGATGTTGCTCATGGGTGGTGCTTAGTCAATTAAAACAGAGCCTGACGCAGGTGATTTGGGTAGAAATTGGCTCATGGTGTCTCGGTGAAGCTTATTTTATAGTAGACAAGGGTTTGGTGGCAGGGTCTACCACTAGAAATGTTTTGTGACTTCCCAGCTAGGATGAACGTGGTCTGTTGTTTAGGATATACATGTATGTGTTTCTGTTGTATCATATTTGTACTGGTCCACATCCTGCAGAGTACCTCCACTGCTGCTGCCAAATCCTCAACTAATTAACAGATCTTTTTTGAATGTGAATTTTTAAAGGATGCTTCTGGGCTTGTGAATAGGCCACTTGCATTGCCTCCCTTGCAGATACCCTCCTCAGAGAGATGGAAATATGAATGAGTGAGATCAGAAAGGCTTTTTTACCCTGAGAGATGGTACTTCCATGTCAGGAATCAAACAAGTTTTTTTTTTTCCCCATGAGTTTCCAGCCTCCTTTCAGCTCTGGACAAAACTAAAAATGTACTTTAAAGATGAAAATAATCTCTGACTCCAGAATCTGAAAAACAGAGTCTTGAGAAACCAGACTAGGAATGACTACCCAGAAAGGACGGGAATTATCTGTACTACAGACTGAAAGTCTTGTTCCATCTCCAGATAAAAACTGGAGAAATGCACAAGCTTCACATAGACTTGCATCGCATTTGCTTTGTCTCTGATTCTCCATCAGAGTAACTGGTGTTTGGCATCTCTCTGTTATTGCATGCCTTCTTGTTATACAGGTTGAGTCAGGTAGACTGGGAAATTCAAAGATCGAAGGCTGTGGGACTTGCTTCAGACCAGAAAGCTTTTAGAGTTCAGCTTCCTGCTGAGTAATCCTGGTATATAAAGAATCAATTGTGCTAACTGCTTTAGGGGAAAATATCTAATCACTACCTCAAAACATTTCCCTCTTGACTGGGGTTGAGTCTTTCTTGTAGAAACTGAGGGAAAAAAACAGGAGGGGGAGCAAGATAGTAACACTCTAAAAACATTGTAAAGGGAAGAGTTGTTTGCTAGTTGTGGTAAGTACTGTAATGCTTTTCTCAGATCTCTGTAACTCTTCTGTAATACAAACAAATCCAACTTCAAGTCAGTCTCCGCTAGATGGAAACCAGTTTTCTTGTAATGTCCTGTGTGTCTGATCTCCACTTTATTTATATAAACAGATTTTTATCTTGCATCTTCTGTTTTGATCTTCAGGATTCACTGACAACCATTTACCTAATAACTGTGTATGAGCAATGTAGCACAACATTCATGGTGGGCTGATAAGGGTGGCAGTCACAGCGGCTTGTTCGTATCAATCCTACCAAGACATGCAATGTAATAGGTGACAATGTGAATCTCCCACATGCTCTTTTGTTAGAATATTATTAAGATATCTATATTAAGTAGGTGTTGTGTTTTTTTTTTTTTGTGTGTGGTTTGTCTTTTTTTTTTTTTTTCTTTTCTTTTCTTTTTAGGGTTTTGGAGGAGCTTTGATAGCAATGAAGAGAGTAGAAATAAGAGGGAGTGTTGTGGGATCCCAAGACCACTTGATTTCTGAAGTAGAAATATAGAGTTGGCTCAATCATCGGTACAAAGCAGTCAAGCAATGATAATTTGTGCCAGCTGGGGATTTCTTACTTTCTGGCAGCCCTTTGTTTTTGATTGTGCATTTACATATCTGACTTTTCTGTGTTTACTGAATTCTGCATGTGAGGATGTGTAAACTGGGCAAAGAACAAAGCTCTTGATAAGGGACAGTGGAGGGGGCATCACAGAGGGCCACAGAGCGGTTTTCAGCTCTGCTTGCTTCTTTTCACGGCATCCTCTTGCAGTTCTTTGCTTTTTTGCTGATTTCTTTAGTTGAGCTGTAGGTTTGTAATGTCTATTTTAGGGCTGATTAAGTGCTAGCAACAGGAAGTTTTGTGTGCTTGTTGAGTTTGAATGAATGTTGGGATTTGGTGCTGAATTACTATAACAACCATAAAAAAGAAATATCATAAATAATATATTCAACATAGTTCATGGGTCAATAAAAAAAATATTATTCTCTTTTTCATCAGTTGTTTCTTCTGCTGTTAGAAGGGTCTTAAGATGGAAAAATCTCCTTCCAGTCGACCAGTGGGTTATGGCCAGATTTCTTTCTCATTTAGTATTTCAGTGCCATAAAAAATGATAGAGTTATTGTTAACTAGTTCACTTTGACTCCTCTTACTTCATCTTTTCTGTATCTGTGTTTCTGGCATGTTATATAGCCTCCTGTCTAACACATTGATCAAGCTGCAGACATGTCTTGGAGTTTCGAATCATTTTTATGAGCTCAGCGATCACATTATGATCTTAGAAATAGATATATTGAGAATATAGAAATAAAAATAGATGCATAGAAAAAGTAAAGGCAAACATTAAAGGAAGAACAGAGCCAGGAATGGAGAGTTATAGTTTCTGGGATATTTTTGATTGTTTGATTTGAGCATAGATCACATGAACACAGGAATTTCCTAGCCAATTACTCTGAATTGGTGCTGAAATCAGTGGGATAAACTGGGATGATGAATATGGTAGTGTTTAAAGAACTTTTTATAAGGATGCAATTCAGACCTCAGTGGGTACATAGATAAAAAGTGAGATGTGCTGAATGTTAATCTGTTTGGCGCTTCTAATGAGGTTAGGTTAACTCAAGTTCTTGTGTCTCTCACAGGAACTTTGGGCCAAATGGTGTGTATTGACATATACAATTTTGGTATGGTTTGGATTAAATGATTCCTGTGCTTTGCAGTCACTTTTAATTCTGATAGTTGTGCTTTTTTTTTTTTTTTTATAAGTATGTGATTCTTGCATGTAGGGTTTTTGTGAAACTCAAAATGAAAAAAAAAACAAACAACATTCAGACAAAATCTCTGAGTTTGAGGAAAGTTTAGTACAGCTTTAGTAAAAACCTCGTAGCACCTAGAACTCCTCATATAACTAGAAAGTTAAATCAAGAATGCTCTGATCAGGGCATTAGTTGTGAACATAGCCAACAGGAAAAAAATGCTTTGGTAACTGAAATAGCAGTTAAATGGGTAGTGAAAGAAATAATAGTTAATGTTTGAATTCTGGTAACTCAGTATCAAAAAGATAGGTTTTAGGTTGCTGAACAAAATTAATCAAGGAATATATATTTTCTTCAAATTCCTAGAAGTCCATTATGTCAGGTAGTGTTACAGAAAGCTGAGCTCTTGTGACTATTCCAGACCTGTTTGATGTTACTGGGCAACCTGCCAGTCTCCTTTCTGTATGCCAAGATGGTAATTATTGACACTTCGTAGGGAAAGGGTTTCAAGGAACTCACATCAGTATTTCTTCTACAGTCAGAAACTGGAAATGCCACTATAGCAAATAGATCCTGAAATCCTTGGGGATTATATTCCTAGACTGAATGAAGACTAGACACCACTGAGGAAATTAACCTCAGGCAGAAAAAATAAGGGTAGCATGCATATGCCTGGAGTGGAACTCAGGCAGAACTATTTGAAGAGAATAAATTTGGCAAGGAGGAGTGGGAGCAAATGAGAAAACTTTGTATTTGCAACATATTGTCTTTTAGGATGGAAGGTGTATTATGAATCAAAACTAGTGCTCAGGAAGGGACTGAGAGGTTTGGCTCTGCATCTCAGGAGTAAGGCACAGAGCTGAGAGGAGGAGGCACCAAGTACTAGGAAGATTGAAGCTGTCACTTTCTGTGCTTTCAGGGTTTTATCCCACATCTGTCTGTGGCATTTGACTGCTTTTCTTGCATTTTCCTCATAGTCTCAGGAGTCAAATTCATTAGGTTTTGTAGATGAGATTTTTAGGGTGAAGAAAAGATGTCACACAAAGTAAGCAGATTTTAGAACAGGATGTGAAAATTTTGGTCATTCTGATCCCTTTCAGATGTGAATTTTAGCACTGGCACTAGTGGTCCTCTTCTGTTTGTGTCAAATGTATGTGTTCCACTACAGAGACTGACAGTTTCACAGGGGGGTGTGGAAATTTATGTACACTGCCATTAAGAGTTCATATTAGGCCAGCCATGAGCCACAGTGCTTATAATTTCTCTACTGCACTGTTATTTGAAGGCTTGAGATACTTGTGTGTGGTTATCACACCCTGCACCCTGCTCACTGTTCTGTCAAGCCCCATGTGCTTAACAAGATGCTTAACTCTTGTTAATCTTCCCTTGTGTACCCCAATGTGTGACACTTGTAATGCTAGCAAGTAATTCCACAAAAAGCAGAAGTCACAAAGTTTGAACTGCTACTGATTTTTGTTTTGTGCTTGGGTCTGTTGGTTTCTGTGGAAAGCCTCTTATTTCAGTCTCTTTCTTGATTAGGACTTCGAGACCTCTCTTAACTTGCCTGCCAAGTCCAAAAGACATTAATGCAATTTTCAAATTTGTTTGAAGTTACTCAGTATGTTTAAAAGTTAGTGAAGAGGGAAAACAGACTGAAGGACAATCAGATAGGAGGCTGAAGAAAGCCAGTGAGTTGTGGTAGTCTTATTTCTTTAAGAAACCCATTTAAAAAGTTAGAAGGAAAAATTTATCTTGTAACTGCTACATTGTTATTTTTATGAGAGCTGCTACATTCTCTGTCTCCTGCAAAGCATTTAGAGTTTTGCCATTGGTTCATCTCCATTGCAGAGCTACCTGTGTAGCTGCACTGAAAATGTACCGTTTCAAGACAGTTTAGCTCAAAGCTCAGACCAAGGGATAAGAAAGGCTTAATATAAATAATTAACAACTCCATGTTTTAAGACAAGCTCAAACTGGTGATGATTTAGCCCAGAAAGTGCACCTTTACCTGTGGGTGGCCCAGGAGCTGGCTGCAGTGCAGCTCAGATGCTTGCGCAGTGTGATGGGACATCAGCCAGAACAGGGACCCTGTCAGCACCCCAAGCCACCCCCTGCTTCTGCAGCCCGACACCAGCAGCTCCAGCTGTGTGCTGTCAGCAGGAGTGTTTGTATTAGCACAGGATAGTCAGCTCTTTACTGCTTTATGAGCTGGAAGGTCAGCTACACTTGAGCTTCAATCTACCATCCCCTGCCCTCCATTAAATTAGCTGACTGGAGCTTAAAGCACAGTTTAATCTGTGATAGAAACTTATGGGAGTCTGTGCAAGGGCAATACTCAAGCTATACCTCAAACTAGTTCGACAATCCCCTCGAAACAGCAGGGAATTCTTAAGAAAGATACTGGATGCCAAGAATGTGTCTATGAAGCCCAGAATAGCTCTTTATGGTGCCACAGTAGCAGGCTGAAAAATTCATGGGTCTAGCCCAGGGGTGTCTGTGATGTGAGGAAACCGGTTTACTGAGAGGGACCGTGCATGTTGTTATTCCAATGTAACAAATGAGTGTGTAGTAATCATTCTTATTAATACTAATAGCAACCATATTACTGTAGTTTAAAAGCCTTGCTCACCAGCTTTCTGAAAAACTCTTACCAAAAAGTAGACAAAGGGTAGAGAAAAGTTGTTATGCTGTCACTGCAGAATAGATGCCCAAGGAGACAGAAGCCTATGATGTTCGTAGCGCATGTCTGGCTTGGTACTGAGGCCAGAGATTGACTTGACCAGCTGCTTGGCTGGCCTCTGGTCCAGACTGAAGAGCAGTCACCTCCTCAGTGAGGAGACAGTAAGGATGGGCTCCTTAAGCCACCCTTCAGATATCAGTTACCATCTCACACTCCTCTTTGTTCAGCCTGACATTTAATGAGTTGGTTTAGGTCCCTGATGGTGGTCTAACTAACCTGTTTGACTATGCACCAAAATGAAAGAAGGGCTAGCACTCAGTCTGGTGAAGTGGAGAAAATATTCCAGAAGGTGCTTTCTGCTCAGCTCTCAGCCTGCTCTGCGCCATTTGCCCATGCCACAGCAGGGCTCCAACTTCGTCCTGTTTTGCTGGGAGCCCCTGGGTCTGCAATGTTTGGGACAGGACACCAGCTCCCAGATGGAGGCATTTTGGTGTGATGGGCATTGAGTTACTGTGTAAGCCTAGACCAAGTTGATGCCCAAGGTGTCATGGAACATGTCTCAGCCTGTGCCATGCCTTCTGCTGCTGTTTTCAACTCTCTCCTTTAAAATACACTGGCTGGATTTTCCAAGCATACAGTAGCGAAGTATTTCTGCTCTTAAGTCCTTCTTTAACTTTACACTGAGTTTACTGGGAGGTCTGCAGCCTAACAAAGAGATGGAGGACTAAGTATTTCATTTGGTTTGGAACTTCACGTTTGCGATTTACTACCAATAACACTAAAATCTAGTGTGGTTACACGCTGTACGTTACATTGCCATGCTGTTCTTGTTAAAGTAATTAAAAGTGTTTGCACATTAAACAAATAAACAAAAAAGGGTGTTAATCAGCTGTATTTCAAAAAAAGTTGAAAGAAAAATTATGTTGTCTAGATGGTTTGGAACAGTCAGGTCTGTTCTATTATATGTCTGTAGCAGCAGGATATAACAAAGGTAAAGATTTAAGGCAATTTTGACACCTTAAAGCAGAACTGTTAGCACTGCATAGACTTTCAAATCCAAAGAGGATTCAGCCTGCTCACTTACTGCCTTCCACATCTTCAAAGGACCATGGCTCTTTTTTAATCTTTCCGCTTTGCTGTGAAGCCATAGGAAGTTATTGACTTTACAGGCAGTTTTAGTACACAATCAAGCAAGAAAAAATGCTGGTGTACTCTAAGGCTGTGAGTTCAAATCCTCATTTCTTTGTGTCACTACCTTCTCTGTGCTGAGGCAGAATTTAAAAGTGCAGAACAAATGGTGAGCTGTTATACAAGGTTTTGTTTTTTGACCCCTTTTTTGAGCCAAAATTCTCTGAAGACTTTCAGGGAGGCTTTGCCTACCTCACAAATCTTCCAAATGGAGTTGGAACAAGCTTTCTGCAATATTGTTGATTAATTATAATTAGATACAGTTTGAACTCTGGATCTGAGCTCTGACATTGCTCTTCTCAGAACAGCTCTGGGGTAAGTTGAGACTGGAGGGCTTTCAGGGGGTGCGTGTTTGCTCACTGGTCAGCGTCTGGACAGAGTGCTGCCTGCTTCCTTTCAGGCTAAGTGTAAGAGCACTTAAAGTTCCCTTTGCTTAATACCAGAAGGTGCTATTAGAACTGATGTTTAAATCACCAACCAGCTGGCCAAAACTGGAAGAGGAGCTCAGACCATGTGTTTAGTTTTTCCCTGAGTTCTGGGAGCACAGTGTCCTCTCCAGATTCACTTAAGTAAAGAGCTCAAGTTTCTCTGGCTACCAAGAGACAGAAGGTAAACAGGATCAGAAAACCAAGAAGCCAGGAAGGGAACTGCTGGGACTGTGCTGGAACTATGGCCCCAAGTGGGTGCTCCTGGAGGCCCTTCTACCCACAGTGGGCCTTTGACTGAGGCAGAACTTGGCCTTCCCATGCAATCCTCAGTGTGTAGAGAGAAGGAGAACATTTGGTCCATCCCTCACCAATACATCTGTATGAAAAAAGCTGTCACCTATGTCCCTTTCTTAGAATCCTTGCATCTTACCAAACAGTTTGGTCTAATGTCCAAATAATGGACATTATAAAATAATAGAAAGTATGCATGATGAAGAGACTCAAAATTCCTACACAAAAGTATGTGAAGACTGAAAAACCTTGCAATGCTGTTCCTAAGCAGATAGGACTGCTGCCCTTCAGCAGAAGCTTTTGATAAAGTAAAAATACTAAGACATAAAGGTACATTGACTTAATTAGAAGGCATAAGGTCCTAAAAATATAACAGTGATGACAAGTAGGTTTGGATGTCCACATTTTGGGACATCTAACTTGAAACCTTTAGAAGAATCTTGATTTTACAGATGGGCTGTGTGGTCCTGTAAAGTTTATGTAGTGAGAAGCTTAAGAACGAAAAGATTTTAAAACCATCATTATTTGGAAAGTCTTGAACTATAGTTTTAAGGAATTTGTGATCTACATACTGAATAACTGAGAAGGGTTCTGTGCTATCTAGGTCTTATCTAGCATTTGTATTCTCTGTTTAGAAGTAAGGGCAAACAGCATTAATTCCATTCCCAAATGCTTCTAAATTTGGAACACTTGTGTATACTGGTTGAAAATAATATTAATGAATGACCGAAAGCCTGTCTAAAGGGATAAAAGTGTTAGTATCTGCCTGAGCATTAATTAATGCAGGAGAAAAAATCATGATGAAATCGAAGAATGTCTTTTCTTCTAATGGAAAGGAGGCACTTGGAAAGCACAGATACTTACAGAATCTACTGGTGATAGCTCTATTTTCATGGCTTGAAATTATACTCTGCCCTCTATAAAAATGAAGAAAGCCCTAACACTCTAACATAAAGACAGAACATTTTTTCTGCTATCTTGAGAGCTAAGCACTGCAATGGGGAAGTTTTAAGAAGAAAATTTGATACATGGCTGAACCAGGCCAAAGGACTTTTTGTCCCCTCAAGGACAATCTTTGCAATCTTATTTTCTGGGATTCTCTGACATGCTATGAGAAACTCAGAGGAAGGAGTTCACTTAGACGTTTTATATTCTCTCTCTTGTAATTTTTCACCTGGTAAATGTGTGAGCCTCAAAGGAGTGAATTTGTAAGGAGGACTTGAATGAAAACAGAATAATGCTCAGCTCTATAAGCTTAAAGAGATTGTATTTAGTGAGCTGCAAATTAAACAGTTGGCCATATGAGATGCTAATAAAAAATATTGTTTTAAATGCCATCAGGATGGATGCGGGCTCAGTTTGAATGAGGTAGGAAGCTATATGGTTGTGTTATCGCCACCATACTGTGGACAGGGACCAAACGTGTGAAAACTATTGAACACTGATAAACAGAGGTGAGAGTGTGGTCTCATTTGTCCCACAGTAAATGCTTATTTGTTCACCTGTACTTTCAGTTTTCTTATAGACCAGGACATGATTTCTTCCAACTTAATGATCCACTGCATCATGTCTTTAGATACCTGAGATTTCTGGAGTCCAGTTGTCCAAAAAAATTAAATAACTTTTTTTCACTGGAGGCAGCAGAAGCTAATACTCTAATACAGTATGCTCATGTTTGGATTTCTAGTAGATTGATTTAGGACATCAGAACTTCATCAACCTTTGCCACACTGTGAAGAAAGAGCACCAGCTGTGTGCTTCTGCCCTCTTTCACTGCTGGATTAGCATTGTAGTGCTCTTCTTACTTGCATCCATGCCATCATCCTCCTGCACAAACCACTCTGAGGTGAGTTGGTCAAATTTTTAATTTATTGCTACAATTCTAGTTGCTGTCTTTAACTTTTCAGAGAGAGACCTGGGGAGAATTCATTTAGTTCAGCTGAGGCATTAGCAGCCTTCTCTCTGACAGCCATTACACTGTCATGACCTGTCCTGCACATCTAACACTGATCTATTCATAGTTTTCATATCAGCATACTGGGCAGACTTTTATGCTAAGTCATCTTTCTTCACTGGTCTCTACTTATAATGCACCAAATAAAAAGGCTTAGATTAGTGCAATGGGCAAATGGATCTCTTTATGTCCTACCTTCTCAATGTAATTTTCTGAGTGAATTAAATGGATGGACTAGCAAAGCTGGCCCTGAGACAGACACATGCTGTGGGGAAGCTATCCCACAGAGGGAATCTTATTCTGCCAAATTGTTCAGTGTTTTGTGATATTGACTAAGTGAGGTCAACGAAATAACTTCCATCCGTAATGATAAGCTATGTTTGAACACAAGGCACCAGAGGTAAAAGATCTCCTCAGCCAGCAGCCAGCCTGAGAGCAGCCTGACTGAAACCCTAATTACAGCAGGGAGAAAGATCCCGAGTGAGACATGGGCTTAGTTATTGTGTGTGGTCTGTGGGAGCTGAGCACCCACGGGCACGAGCCTCAGCCGGGGACCCCGGGATGCAGCAGCTGCACAAGCAGGGAGCAGCGAATCGGTCCCTCCTCTGAGCAGCTTACAAGGATAAGCAAGGAAACAACAGATGGAGATAGGCAGATGGAGGAACACCAGGAAACACAGAAAATATTAGTCAGCATCATAGGCAGTGACCTCAGCATACCAGAAATCTAAATGTTGTCAAGTCTTTTGTAGGCATCCTAGAATAGGAGGCCTTTAAATGGGGTGTTAAAGGAAGATAATGAATTATTTTGTAGGTATTTACAGAGAGTAGCTTCTGGGTTTCTGGTGGAGTGGAAAGTAAAGCATGGATGTGTTTGAAAATCCATTCTGAGAACACTTCAAGCTGCCTAATGGAGGATTTTATGGGTGCGAGCCTTTTAAGAAGCTTACTTTTGGTGCAGAGTAAGAGATGGTGGAAGACCAGAGGATAATCCATGAAGAACCTTCTTCTAAAAATAAAAGAGATAACCTTTAAGGCATCAGTCTGGATAGATATGGGTGTGGAAAATGCTTCATGTGAGGGCTAGAGAAAAAGCAGATACACTTCTTGGAAATACTGCAAGAAAAGGGAAGGGGGAAGGGAAGAGGGAAGGGGAGGCAAAGCAAGGTGTCATAGAACTTATTGATGAAAAAACATGGAGGTCTGCAGCCTGGACAAGACAGAAGGTACTACCTGAGCAGCCCAGAGTTTCTTCTGGCACAATGAGTTCGGACCACAAACCAGCTCTGTTGTTTTAATAAGAAGGGAAAGCAGGGAAGACGATTGCCTTGTAGCCATATACGACCGAGCCAGAGTTAATGTCCTGTCTGAGTGAAAGAAAGAGATAAAGTGCTCAGATATAATGTCACAGCTGACAGTTTTCCTCATTGGCTGAAAAAGTATTGGAAGTCCTGGAAAACATGCGTGGCAGTGTGCATTTCTGAGCGAAAGGTGGATAAGCCTGAAAGAGACCTGAAATAACAGAGAATGAAAGCAGAGTTTGGGGAATCTTGGGTGAAGAAGGAAAATTGATGTAGGCAATAGAAACATAGAGGGAGAGAAATAAACAAAACCCCTCATTGGTAGCCCCAGTCAAAGAAGGAAGAGTGAGAAAAGTTGAACAGCTAGAAATGGAAGCTGAGAGAATCTCAGCAAAAATCAAAGTAGGAAAGGTTGTTGGTAAAGCAGCCTTAGACATGGAGGCATCCCTGTCTGTGTGAGAGCCATGGTCTAGAGGGACTGCAATGTGGAAGATAAAGAAGAGATGCACTTTGGAGACAGCAGTGGCTGGACGTTAGGAGAGAGAAGAGTGACAAATATGAGAAGAAGGATGACAGAATGGCAAAAAAATAATAGCTGTGATGGCATGTGAGAGTGGGGACTGAGGGCAGGGAAGCATTGTGGATGTGTATGTGGGCAGGCAGTTAAACCAGTGCATCTTTTGGTTCAGTTTCAGTTTGGATTCTGTGCCAACAGATATCGTTCTGGTTTGATACTGTTTTGAGCTCAATAACATTTCAAAATAGTTATGTAGGCTCAGCTCCTATTCAAGAAAAATAAAATGTTCAAACCAATTTATTTCTAGTTTTAGTTCATCTTCCTGGAGGTAAAATTGATGTGTTGCTCCAAGAAGCTGGTGTTAGAGAAGGATGGTGATAATATAAATGGGGAAATGAAGGCAACAGAGGGAGAGGAATAAAAATGGAAAGGAGAGGAGGCTGAGGTGACATCCTTGGGAGATAACAAATATACTGGGTTAAAAAGAAGGAAGATGAAAATTCTTAAAAAATCAGTGTTATGAAGACCTAAAATAAATAATGTTTAGAACAAATCCTATTCACAAAGAGTGCTAGGGATGTATGCACCTTTTATACAGCCAAGCAAAATGCAAAACAATTGAGCTGAAAATCAAGCCTGAGAAAAAAGAAAAGCAACTCCTGGAAGAATTATTACATAGAAGAGCACAAAAAAGCAAATGTCATCACAGATAGTGTCACAAAGGTAGAAGTGGCAGAGTTGCTAGTTCAAGCAAGCACAAGCTCTTATTTTTACATATTTTGTAATTTAATATAACCTAATGATGTCTCAAACTCAAAACAATTCAGATAATTCAAAGCTAATCCTTTGAAGACTGCAGGAATACAGTATATACATACATTCTCACAAGCATTCATTTGGCAGGGAGACTAGAAAACGCTGGTGTTCTGTGAATGCTCACATGTAGCAATGTGCTGCCAAAATTTCAACAAGATGGTCTGTCACAAACTTGCCATTGAATTGATGGCACACCTAGTTGGCAGACAGGATTTGTTGGAAAAGAGAATTTATTTTCAACAGGGAATTCTAAAAAAAAACCCAAATCCAAGAACCAACGGCAAACCCCCTCAAACCCAACACCTTTTACTCAGATTTTCTCACAATTTAAGCAAGCAAACAAACAAAACCTTGAACTAAGAACTAAAGTGTTTGGGGATTTTGAGAAACAAGTTCTGTTTATGTTCCCAGCTTTTTATTAGCATGGGTGTGAGTGGTGTTCCCCCTCTTCTCCTGAAACACGTGAGGAAGGAGAGTCAAAGTGCAGGGCCTGACATCTTCAATCTGGAAACCAGATGAGCTTTTGATGTTTCAGGTTTTTGACTTATTTCTATTCTTTTTACTTACTGTCTTGAAAATTTTTATTTAAGAGTTCAGGCATCCGACTAAATTATGGCCACTGAACAAGTTCTGCAAGTCCTGTGCTTCAGAGGGAGGGTAGGGGTGGATGACAAAGGCAGAAGCAGATTTTATGGGATTAGAGAGAAGCTGGGTCTTGGAGGGAGGGCAGGGCAGCTTGTGGAGGAGCTGCTGTAAATTTTTTTCAAATTGAAATCTATAGGATTTGATCTTCTGAGATATTTTAAGCCAGCAGCTAAGTTTGGCATGTCAGAAATCTTCATTAGACAAGACAGACATTTATGAGTTCAGCTAGATATTGACATATATTAGGAAAAAAATACTATGTATGGTTGGTTTTACAGTGGAATAAAAGGTATTTTACTCCTACTGGCTTTAGAAAGGCAAGAAAACTATGTGGGTCCCTTTCCCAATTCTCTCACTTTGTTTACTTCCTTAATTTGTCAAAAAGTTGCACACTCAAGAGACACCTGCATGCCCTTGGTGCAAGGCAGATGCCTGTTAGTTGGATCTTCTGGAGAAAAGGAAGGATGTGTTGGAACAACATCACCCAGGACGGGCCCACAGGATACCAAGATCTGTGCATGTGGCTCCAAACGTAGTGTCATGGAGGAGGGAGCTGGTGGACATCGCTCTCTGGTAAGCCAGAGGTGGAGAAGTAGCAAGCTAGAGGCTGAAGTTTCAAATCACTGTTAAAAGAACTGTATTCAACCTCCAGACCAAAGTGTTATTCTGAAGGGTAATGGAAATACTTTGAGGAGACTCTGTATAGATTCAAAACAGAGAAGCTATTCATATCTTCGTACTATAAATAATGTAGAATATTTAACAGCTCCTTAATATTGATGTTGGTGGCACATTGGTAAGCAATACTTAGCAAGTCAATGAGAATAACGTCAGGCAAAGAGGTAGAAATCTTTTATCACAGATACATAATAATATTTTGCTGTCACTGTTGAGGACTCTTGCTAGCCTCCAGAAGGCAAGTTATTTTCCATGCTGATTTCCTCAGGATTTGTGTCAAGTATTGTTATTGTCTTGTATCTCTACATATACTTATGCAGGTAGATGTGTTAAAACAGTATTACATTGTATTGTTTAAAAATGTATAGAGATGCCATCTGGTCCAGGTGTTGCGTGGGCCAGTAACTGTTGTATTGCTTTATTTATACCATTTGGGACATGCTTGATGTTACAATTTGGGGCTAATCACATGTTCAAGAATGGAAAGGTTTAACTGGCTAGAAACATTCTCTTGGGCAGGAACTAGGAGATGAAATTTGGCAATGTTCATTTTCTGTGTTGATGTAATATCTGTTTAACACTTCAGGTTTGAAAGCTCCCGCAAGTGTTCTGTATTTATGTATTTATTATTTTGATAATATTTTCTTCAATTAAGTTCCTCCTGATTAGCCTTTACCTTTTAAGATATTTGACTAGACCACCATGTTAAGAGAATTGTTGAATTCCTCTATAACGCAAGCAAATATTTTTGGGGGTTGTAGGCACACGTTTCAGAACTATAAGTGTGTACACGTTCACATATCTATCATCAATCACCGACTTGATCATGTATAGATGCTTGTGGATGTATCCATGCTGACAGTTTGTCCCTTCTTGCAGTGCAAAGGCAATGAGTGCCAAAAAGTAGCAACTGAAAGAGGAATCAAGAGAGCTGGATCCTGTTTACTGCAGAGCTACTGGCCAAGGTCAAACCATTTAATCTGTTCCCTTTCTCATTTGCTGGTACCCTGTTCAGCTAGACACTAAACTGAGGCAACTGTCTCCTACCATGCATTTCTACAAAGTGTATCACAACAAGATCCCTATTTTGGTTAGGGCCTCTGGGCACTATCATATTGTAGATAATTAAATTTACTTCATGTTTTTAAATGGTTTCTAATCAAATTTTGTGTTAAAGAATTTTGTTCTCAATTCAGATTGTGTGGGGGATAATAATTGCTTATAATTATACTTGGTGTGATTCCTACAAAAGACAAGAGTTTATGTTGGTGTCACAGAGCTCATTAAGTTCTTTTGTATTCACTTTTTGTGAGCATTTTAAAGAAGGAGTGATTCAGAAAATAAATAGGAAACTGCCATTTTAAGGCAGGAGATTTTGATATTAGGTCAGCTATGCTGTATGGGTAGGAATGTAACCAAAACTCCAGTGATACCTGTTAAAGATGAGCTATCTCTGCCAACAAACCAACTTCCTATCAAAACCTTCTCTACCTCAGATTAAAATGGAGTTCAAACTGCAGAAAGGATCATGGCGAATTCTCATCCCTCTGCAGTGGGGTGGGTCATATTGGTAAGAGTAAAATGAGTCTTTACTGACAGATACAAGCACTGCCAGACACCAGAAGCCTGTGATTGTTTTTACAGGACGATAGTGATGAGATACTTTCCCTGCACAGTCACAATGGTGACCTGAGATAGACCAAATACTCTGGAATTCGATTAAGCTGCTTTTTGTGCTAGCAGTTCTTCTGTGACCTGAAGGCCCTTCTGAATATACCCAGACATCACAACACATCTTGTGTAGGGCAGACAACTGGAAAACTAGGGTTGGCTGCTATGAAGAGGGCAACAGTCCTGCACAGAGGAACACAGGTGAGAAAAGCTGTGCAGCAACTAAAATGCAAGACTTTACACCCAGAAGGGCTCCAGTTATATTGCACTATTGTGTACCTACAGGTGGGTAAAATCTCCCACATTTTGGTTCTACTGGGTGAGTTAAGAGCTTCTTTCTCAGTTTTGCAGTGCTGTTGTTTTCTTTATTTTAACAGTGAAATGCAAATTGTTCTTACTGTGGAGTGACTCCAGCTCTACCAGGAACCTTTTTTCTAAAGCTTGTGTAACAGAACCTCTAATATTTGAAAAAAAAAAAGTTAACTTAGTTCGTTCCGTGAGAGTGCAGCTGGTAAGCAAAGTCCTGATTCAATGGGCTTGTAGAAGATGTTTATTGAAGAAGAGTATATGGGTCATGTGTACCCAGCAGAAGATAAATTGACTCCAAGCTGAGGCTGATGGAATAGACTTGCAATTCAGGTCTTCTGAAGGAGGATATTCAGACTCAAACAGAGACAGAAAAGAACTGAGGTCCTTATTATTCACCATTCCTCTCATGAAAACATGGTCAATGGAAAGTAATAAATGTAAGTAACCTTCAGGTAAAAGTGTCGTTGAAGGAGATTCCTCTTCTGTGGACGTGTTGCCTGCATGAAAACAAAAGCCAGGGTTGTATTCTTCCCTGTTAATGTGAATGGTTGTGGAAAATAAGGTGTAATGCTCACAAACGCAAGGTACACAGCCACAGCATGGGGCAGGATTCAGCTGCATGAATCTCACACTTGGTGTGCATGGCATAACAGCTCTGAACAACGGAGCAAATAAACAATGTTTCAGCCCCATACAGAAACAAGACAGATCTAACCCTGGACAAGAGTATGTGGCTAAGAATCTGCTATGGATTGGGGAACAGAAAAAAGAAACTAATTTTTGTTCAGCTGCAAATAGTAACATATATTTCATCACAATGAAGCCCAGTTTGTGTCACAATGCTTAGTCCAGTCTGTTATGGGTGCAAGGATGGGAAAAGACAGAGAAAGGAAAAAAAACCCAAAGCCACCCATTCAAAGGCTGTAGAAACTTTGGAAATGCCTAAGCAGAGAAGCACACTGTCCTGAGATATTGCTGGATGTGCAATAGCTAATTAAAAATTTAATTTGTGGCTTTTAAAAACTACAGATGTTATTGTTTCCAATCCAAATGTCTAAAAGAAACCCTCACCAAACTGTCAATGTCATACTCAATTACTAGAAGAAAAGTACCTTACTCTGAGCTAACATCCTCAACCCCCTTGTATCTCTCCTTATTTCAAGCACTTTACTTAGCGACGAAAGTGCCACTTATATTGGAATCAAAGACTTGCAGAAGAGCCCTTTGGAAAGCAATGAACGCAGACTTAAGATGATCAGACAACACCAGTCCTTCTTTCCCCATCCTTTAGACTTCAGGTTAATAGGAATGATTGCATTTTCTAGCAGTTTGATTTTATGGATGGAGATAGAAGGAAGAGACGACAATGTTAGTAGACCCACGGCCTGTAGGAATGGGAAGGATTTCAATGTTTTCTTGACATATTTTTATTTTTCAAGAAAAGATTCACTCTACAAATTGCACCTTTATATATATAAAATATTTATTTATTTATTTATTTTTAGTGGGGACCCGATTCTTACAGTTTTATTTTTATTTGTGCTTGAGGGACATCCGCTTTAGTGTGATTAAGGAATAATTGGATTCATTTTGAATTGCAGTAAATGGCATGTCATTCTTTTCATGGAGTTTCTGGTTCTACAATTACATTTCTGCAGCACTGTCTAGCAGTCACGAAAGATTAGCTGTGTTTTCTTCTTCTGCCATGCAGTTCTCTAATCTGTCTGGAACACAAATAGATCAAGAAGTGCAGCTTTGTAGTTTGTATCAAATGCTTCTGTGTGTTGCTTTGTGACTGTTGGGTCATTCGTGGATACATAGGGTTGACATATATCTCTATAAGAATTATTTCTGGAAAATATGTACTGTGCACTGTCAGAGGGGTATTCTCTTTTTCCTTTTAAGTTCAAATTTCATAATTAGAACAAGATGAACAATAGCATCCTCTCACAGAAGAATAAAGATCTGCTCGACTCCCTTTCTACTGCCTTTGAAAGATGAATAAATGGGTATTTTTGCAGCCTTGCTTAATCTTCTGTTCCTCTTCACACCTTGCTCCATTTTTGAGTATTTCAATAGGGATTCGTTAACTGCTTAGATAAGAGCCAACTCCAGAAAGAACTTCAAAAGAAAAAAACAAGGCCAGGCAGCCAGAGAATTCCTTTGGAACACAAAATGCAGGTGTATTTGGTACAAGGTATTGGTGGTGACTTTTGTTTTGTTGTAATTTTCCTTTTCATGTGCATCCATCTTCCTTCCTTGCTTCCCTGTTTTCTGCCCTCTTTCCCTTCCCTTCCCTTCCCTTCCCTTCCCTTCCCTTCCCTTCCCTTCCCTTCCCTTCCCTTCCCTTCCCTTCCCTTCCCTTCCCTTCCCTTCCCTTCCCTTCCCTTCCCTTCCCTTCCCTTCCCTTCCCTTCCCTTCCCTTCCCTTCCCTTCCCTTCCCTTCCCTTCCCTTCCCTTCCCTTCCCTTCCCTTCCCTTCCCTTCCCTTCCCTTCCCTTCCCTTCCCTTCCCTTCCCTTCCCTTCCCTTCCCTTCCCTTCCCTTCCCTTCCCTTCCCTTCCCTTCCCCTTAAGATGATCATTCACCTATGACAGAAGAAGCTGTTTCCCTTCTATTTCACATCTATACATTTTCAGAGGAGTACAGAGTTGCATATTACTTACGCTGTTGTTTCCATTCTGGGGCATGGAGTGATTTAGCAGAGTGACTCTCGTTGCTATTAATGGGATTTGTTCAGCTAATATCTTGAGCAAGCCAAGCCTTTTCAAAAGAGAGAATTTCTTTAGAAGTACAGATAGACCTGGTTCAAATTCTTTTGATGAGACATAAGGCAAGATCTTAGAGCATATCCAACAATTAAAGAAGGTGGACAACTTTTCACCAGGTAAAAGTGTTAATCTCACCATTATAGCTGTATTTCCATTTGGATAATTACTTCCTGCTGCGTAAAATTTGTCCTATAATTTCACTTAAAGGTATTTTTATGCTTGTCTAGAATGACTGTGCAATGTTATTGCATGATTTTTAAAGCTGAGCTCCTCAATTATCAGGAAAAATATTTGCCAAGTAAATGTTTCTATGAAAATTGTCATTATCCATCAAGTGATTTACGCCATGAGCAGTATTTTCAGAGCTATGCAGCTCGTTGGTTACTGCAAAAAGAAAAATTACTCTAATAAATTAGTTGAGAAAAAAAAGTAAAAATTAATTAAGATAATGTATATGTTGGATAATATTTGTCCAGCTGTTGTTTGAAGGCTACCACCTTTCATTTTGGTGGGGTTAAATGCTGGCAAAGCAATCCCTATATAAATAGTCCTGAGTTTATCCAGTGATCTGCCATCGTACTTGAAAAATGCTGTATAAATGATCATTATTATGATTGTAAATCAAACCCTATTTTCATATGGAGTAAAATATAATGGCATTTGAACAAGCAAGGCAGTGGGCCTGTAGATGAATTGAGTGTCATGTGGTCTGATGTGTGCACTTTGAGATAAAGCCTAGGTTGTTCGGAGCCTGCTGGAGGCAATTGTTTGCTTGTTCTTTTTCGCAAAGCCCCTAAGCTTCTCTAAAGTAAGAGACAGTGCACATACAAATCATTACATGGAATTTAGCAAGTTCAGTGAATAATATTTTTGACCATCACATCCCTCAATACTTATTTTTTGAGATGTTTTATTGCATTGGCCACAAAAAAGATAGATTGCAAGACTTCTGTTCATCCTGTCCTAAAACAAACTATAAAACTTATTTTATACAATTAAATAGTGGAGTTTTCAACCCAAACTAGAGGAAAGATTTTGCTATACGTCTTCAGTATTTTTTCGATTACAAATGAATAGGAATTGGAATGTAATTGGATATTCTTTTATGTAAATTTAAGTGTATGATTATTATTATTTTTTCAAATCATATTCAAAGTACTCAGCACCTTCAGGGCTCATTGTGCTAACACAACAGCACAAATACTGCAAACATATAACCTGAAGGAAGAAACATTTTTAAATTGTTGAAAAATGCTGAGCTGATTTAATACGCAGTGAATTCAAATACCTGACAAACAGCTGAGAGACAAGCGTTACATCTTTGATGATCCTGAATCTTGTCTTCCTTGAGTCTTTTGAAGGGTAACAGTGGAACACCTGGGAAAACTCTTTAAAGCCTAAATGGGCAAAGGTGAAAGGAAGGTAAAGGTGAAAGGAAGGTAAAGGTGAAAGAAAGAAGAACTAGTGGAGAGAACAAAAAGAGTAATTGCACACACAAATTTCAGGCCTTTTTCTTTTCTTAGAAATTTGTTTGAAACAGTTGACCTGAAACGGTGGTGAGCTGATTAAATTGAGAGATTCCATAGACAAGAATGTCTTTTTGTATTAAAGGTGCATGATTCAGAGACCTCACAAATATGCAGGTAATCAGAAGAGAAATAGCTGAATTTCAGCGTTGATAAATGCAAGATAGCGCACATTCAAATGTTCACAGACAGTGCTGGATTCATGACCATCACTTGGAAAAAAGAACAGGCAATCACTGTAGACAGCCCGGTAAAACATCTACTTAGTGTGATGTGATAGCTGGAAATGCAGATAAAGCATTAGAGTAATACAGAAAAATGTAAACCCATTGTATATATCAATAGTATATTCTCAGCTAGCATATTACATTCATTTTTTGTCATCCCATCTGAGAAAGGTAATAGAAGAAGCTTAGACACATGAAATACAGGCAAAGCAAATATACAAAAAATTAACAAATGAACAGAAAAGACAAAAATACAAAAATGTTTTTAAAGGAACACAAATCTTGGAAACTGCACCTTGTGATGATACTTTTGGAATGAAATATGTGTTTAAAGGAAACTGTGAAGCTCATCAGCCAGCTGACGATGGCGGCAGTTGCAAAACTGGAGTGTCTGAATGACTAAATGCTTTGTCAAGTAAGAGCATGAGGACTGTTAGCAGTCCTCAGATACTGATGAAGCTTCTGTTTCTTGTTTTCCAAACAAAACAAAAGCCACAAATAATAAAGGACCTCTACTGCAAATATTATTCACTTGCTGTTTTCCCCTATGTGCTCTGTGGTGTTTTACAGGAGAACATTCTCCTAAAATCCTGTAACATTTAGCTTGCTAGAGGCTGGGGCACAACCACAGCAAGACATACTCTTTCCCTTCAGACTGATGAAAACCTGATGAAGAATGCTCTTCATCAAGCTCCCACTATCCATCATCCCTTCCGTGCAGATGTCAGGAAAACTAAGGGCTGAAATGTCTTCCTATGACAATAGAGAATAGCAAAATTTTGTTTCCCTCCACTTATGCTCGGACTTGATCCTACTCCAACTGATTGCTGTTATGTGCTTGCACATGACTGAAATAGGAACAAATTCTGTCTGTTGAACAAAACTTTTCCATCAATGTGAAATTCTCTAACGACAGAACTTCACAGAATTATATTGGAGTTATACTAGCAGAAAATTTGCCTCCAAAACTGTGAACTCACCAACCTGTTGTTTGTCTCTTTTTTTCTTCTGGTAGTAAAGGGCTAAAGGATTTTTATGTACTATTTGGTCTTGCATTTGGTAACTCATTTTCCTCCTGAATAGAAATTAGCTGTGATGGTTTCTATGTTTATTTGTCTCACAATTAAGATACAAACACTTGCCTTAGCATCTCCAAAATTTTATAGGGGAGACAATATCTTCTCAAACATTGAAATGTTAATTCATGGGTGATAGCAGGTACTAATATGAAATAGAGTTGAGGTGTAGAATTTTCTGCCACCCTTGGTCCTGCCTGGAGTTACAGATTCTTGCTCCAAGGGCTCGATATAGCAGTGCAGTTGGAATATTTCAAAATTTCCATCATGAAATATGAAACTTCTGTATTTGAATGATGTGTCCCAAGGATTCTAGTCTGGTGACACAAAAGCTTATCTCCCAAAAGTTAGGGTATTTACTAAATAGATTCTATCAAGCATCTATTCAAAATTTATTTGGAATAGTTTCTAGAGATGAAATGGTTTTGGAAAGGTCTGTTTTGGAACTATTGTTTTCTCTCCCATCACTCACCCTTAAAACATTCAAAAACATCAGATCCTGTTGAAGGGTGTAGAATAAGATGGCTCAGTTCAAACTGGAACAGATATTAAAAGGATGGGAAGAATCAGGATGTGTGAGGCACTTATTTTTTCTTAATTATTTATTACTATAATTTTATTTTCATTGTTTTCTTTTTTGGGTGGAAGGGAGATGGCTTTGGTGGTTTTTGTGTGTGTGGTTTTGGTTGGTTGGTTTCTGTTTGTGTTGTTGTTGTTTACCCTCCCTTTTGGGGCATATGTTTGACAGGATAAACTCAGTTAACCAAAGACAAAGATAGAAGAATTTCTTGTGCACCAACCATTATAATATTGCTCAGTTCTCAAAACAGGTCTCAAGTAGAAGATATCTTTTTATACAGTCTGATTTTCTATGGCATGACTAACAGTATCAGTGTGTCTCTAGGATACTGCTTTATCACTAGCAGATTAATCTTACCAAATGTCTGTTATACATTGTGCCATGGAAACTCTGATAGGAAATACACTGAACACAACGTTTTGCACCCCTCTTCCAAGCTCTTGACCCTTGTAGCCTATGAGTTAGTTGAAATGATTGAAACATACAGGTAAAGGAAATCAAGATTCTGAGCACCTCCTGAGGGCTGGTGGTGAGACTTACAACCTCTTATTTTCAGTTAAAAGACAGCCTATTGTGGAAGTTTTTGTAGAAGCTACTAAATAAGTGTTGACACATGGAAGGTACAAAACCCATTTAATGGGATTCAGGCAGATAAATTCCTTGAAAACTGCTAAACTAGCCTCTGAATGAGGAAGGAAGACTTCTGTAGCCCATCCATAAAGAGCCTGGTGATGGCATGGTCAAGGAGAGGGTGATGGAATCACCAAATGACAAGATGCACCTCAGATGCTGTTCTTTGGGTTCCAGTTTCTTCTCTCAGTCAGATGTATGATGGTGGTTATTTTAACCTGTCCATATTTCTTTCTTACTATATTTAGTGAAGCTGAAGTCACCGTGGGTAGTGCAGGTACTGCTGGGCAGCTGTGTCGCACAGTGGGGATGCCCTTGCGTGGGTGGGACACTCCCCAGGCCGTGGCCACAGCTGTGCAGTGCTGCCAGTCAGGAAGAGAGTGGCTGCTCACCACCCCAGGACTCAGCCTGCCGTGTTGCAGGTTGACAAAGGGAGCTGCTGTTGCTTGTTTTCCGTGGTGACAAAAAATCTTGAATTTATTTTACACACACACACAAAGGCTCTTCACTAAGGAGGAACTCGAGGAAACAGCCGTGGGGCTGTCAGGAGTCCCTCACAGCCACAATGGAAGATGGGTAGGTGTTTTATCTGCTTCTGAGGGTGCTTGCTCTCCTTTCTGAATCCTGCTAAATCTTCCTGTCTTATAAAGAATATTCTCCCTGGAGGCCATAAATACACTTCAGAAGAGAGTACTTTCCCCACTCCTTTTGAATGCAGTAGATTTCACCAAGGATGAGGAATTTTTGAAAGGCCTTCTCTCTTTTTACATTCAAATTACACAGGGGTTGAACTGTACGCTATGTTAGCAATATAGACAGTGTGTTTTGCTTTCGGATAGCAAGTGTTACTTTCCAGCAAGAACATTCTGTTTATTTCTCAAGTGGAATTGCTCCTTCTAAGCCTAGGGTTATGAGAAAACATTTTTGTTTAAATGGGGGAACAAATGAATAGTCTCCATAGCCCTTAACTCACAGAATCCCAGTTTAAGGTTTAGCACAAACGTACAGGGAAATTGGTGTTTGCTGAATGCCCCTTGTTAAAACATTGGCAGTTCATAACGGATTCAGAAAGATGCCAGATGTCTCACTGAGTGTAAAAACACAGTGAGTCTGAGAAATGTGGATAACTTCCAGCATGGACTGGTAGATACGGATGGATTTTATTATTATTATAGTTATTAATTATTAATTATTATTATTATGAGTTCGTCATGCTTGATTTTTTTACTAATCTTTCCTTTAAAAAATCAGTGATGAAAGTCCAGAGAGAAGCCTGAAACTGACGTTATCTTCCTTGACTGGTTGTCTTTCCTTTTTAAAACCAGCCCACACTGATTTTTAGACCCCTCTAAATGTCAGTGTTGCACTTCACGCTTCTGGGAAGTGGCATTCCCATTCATGTGTGATCTGAAAGGCAGATCTGAATCCAGACCCTCACTTTGTATGCAATGACGCTTTCCACAAGCGAAGTTTCAGATTCCTCCTGCATGGGAAAACTCACATTTTGGTAAAACTGACCCTGTAACATGCATTGTGGCTGATACCCACTGATCAGGGGACTGAGTATTGACTCAAGGATGAAAGAAAGGCGAAGAGCAGTTACACTCTTGGTGACTTTTTGTTCAGTTATTGCCTGTCGAGGTAGTTGTAAGTAGTGTAAGCTTGAACAATCTTGGGACTGACAGATTTTTCAGAGATCAAGGTGATGTTATTCTACCATTGACTCTTTGATCAGGATCTGGTACTACTGAACTTCAACCTGACTCAAGGGAATATGCAAACTTTTGGCTGCTGAACATGAATCTGGTCAGAAAATCAGATCTTGCAAATTGGTGTGTACCTTTTTACCTGCACTAAGAATATCCAAGAGTATAGGTGATGTAAAAGGTAAAGTTTGAGACATCTTAAAGGCAGAAGTGAAAGAAAATAACAGTAAAGATTGGGAAGCATGTTGAAATGGGCTGATGTGACCACTGTAATGCCACAAATCTGGCTGGTTGCTTTTGTCTCCTATTTACTGAACCTAGATTTAAAGAAAAGTCATTATCAATATATTCTTCAATAATTTATGTTAGACTTATTTTTTCTCTTCTTTCTTAGTGGATATTACCCTTTTGGCTGCAAGCTAAGTAACTGAGAGCTAACAGTTTGGATACTGCCTAGTTAAACCATTCTACCTGTGAATGTGCTTATTCGATAAATGTGACTTCAGTGAACAGACGGTCAAACACCTGCAGCTTTAAGGGACTTAATAGTTTTCCTTTGCAGAAGGGAAAGAGACGCTGGTAATGTCATTAATGTGATTTTAACTGTGTTTTTTTACTCTCTGATTTTAAATGCTTTATTTCTGGCTTTTGAGGGAGGTTCCACATTGTGGAGGAAGCACACGAAAACTGCACAGAAGGTTATTTGACATTACTGTTGCCTATGCATATGTCAAAATGTTGTGCTTTTGTATCTCCAATACTTCCAGACCTGTCTTTGGAAAAGTCTCAGATGCTTTTGTGTGGTGCAATGGTCACACCCAGTGGCCAGATGGGTTAATCACATATGTGTATTCCCTATGGATATGTGAGGCAGTTTGTTCCAGGAATTGCTTCTTATATACTATGACAGCTTGGAATCTAACTCAATAGCAGGAAAGCAAGTATGTCCACCTTCACTTCAACATTCATTCCCAAAAGTCCCTGGCTGATCAAAATGAAGATCCAGATCATTCATGAAATGAATAGCAGAAGAGATGAAAGCCCCAGGGAGTATAATATTCTTAAAATTAGAACCTTTGTCTATAATGAGCTGGTGTTTTAAAAGGATGATTCAAGGAGAAGCTGAAACAAAAATCCCTGCAGTTTTCCTTAGCTTGGATTCAGTTTCCTTTTAACTGTGGAAAGCCTGAAACATTTGAACATATGTTTGATTCTTCTTTTTTGGTATTATCAAGATAATTTGAAAAAAAGACCATTTTTCTTTCCTATAAATGAAAAATGTATGGAAGTACCATGGATAAATCCAAAGAGGTGCATACACATAACCCCTCTCCTTTCCTCCCAGTCTAACTATAGCATCCTCTATTAGCATCACAATGACACTAATGTTTTCTTTCTCCAAATGTAGACCATTTTGTCAAGGTCCATGTTTTCAATTAGTGTCAGCAAATGACTCATGGGTGGGAATACTACAGGCATGTTCTCTGGAGGTGGCATTGCGGACACTGATTTTAGGGTGGGGGATGAGGGAGTCGAAGTTTCAATGGGGAAAGGGAGGAATTGCTCTCCATATAAACCCCTGCTCTAATGCTCCCAAGGACACAGATGTAAATTCCTTTCCCTGTATTACATGTGTGAAAGTGGTCCCCTCTAAAGCCCTGAAAGGCATGATAGAGTTAATTTACACAGAGTGTCAATTCATTTAACAACAAAATTGCTAAACCTGCATTACCTAACTTCATCAGTTTTGCTCCAAATATTTTAAAACATTGCCTCAAAGCCATAAAAGAGTGGAGTTTTTACAGCCTCTGTCTTTGGAACAGGCAATACCCGTCAATTTCTACACATTTCTTCTACCTACAGCATCTGCTACTTATTTCTGCTCACATTCTTTTCCCCAGGAACAGGAGAATTGCTCTGCTCCAGCTTCAGCATTGTTGACTGGGCACTGCTGCTGGCACCTGCAGGAACTTGACCAAGGCTTTTGTGATTTTTTTTCTACTGAGAAGCTTCTGTACATTTCCCGGTCAAGATGTAGATTTTGAATACTGGATCTGAATGTACTGACAGTAGTTTTGCTTTGCTCACTTCTTCCTCTCAAACCTTTCACAATCTCCCAGGGCTCACCAGGACATATGTTAGACAAAGCAGGAAAGGCATTCATCACAGATATTTTTTGAAGAACCTGGAATTTCTTTTCCTAGGTGAAATTTCCCTTTGTGCTTAGTTCACTGAAAAAAATCCCAGCATGTGACAGCAAGAACATTCAGTGAATCACTCCACAAATTCTCGTTTCAACTGAGACAGTCAATCTGGAGTCAGCATATGATGAATCCTGGGGTCTCGGCAGTGAGTTGGGAGATTTTAAACCAGGAATTTCCCCCGGTCCCCTTGCACTAAAATATTATATCTCTTTCTGTACTGGATTTTTTTGTACCCCACACCCTGGAGATATTCAGTGCAGAAGTTTGTGCTTGCTTTTCATTTTTGCTTTACGGGTCACATTTAAATGAAACTTCCACATTGGATCAAGCTTGACAAAAAAAAACAGTTATACCTTGAGAAAAAAGTTGCCCTACTTTTTGTCTCAGTACTCTTGTTGGTTGTTTGAAGAAGTAGGTGATCTAAAGGGACTCTGTCAAGTCCTCTTTGCCCCCAAATTCAGATTATATTCATGAGTAAACAAAACATTTAGGAAAAAATCCCCAAAATTTAGTGAAATATTTTTGTGATTTGATAAAAATAAGAAAACTTAAGTCAAATTACTTCAGATGCAAATTTTTTCCTGTGCTGCAAAATGGCACGGATGCATGGGAATCACATAGGAAAATTTTGTGTAGACAAAGCAAAACCGTTGAAACCTTCTCTGGATAAACTGAGGGGAATCTATGCAGAGATTCTCCAGCATGGACTTTCTGCATGTGCAGTGACAGGATTGATGCTGTTATGGTCTGTGAAACTGAAGGTCCACCAATAATGAGAGTGTATTACTTCTGCTGAGAGCAGAGCCATTGCGATTGCAGAGGGGATTAAAATCCTGTCAGATCTGAATCCAAAATCAGGTCAGTGGAGATTTCTGAGGCATACCCTTCGATCCATGCTTCAAGGTCTGTCGAGGGTGCACTCAGGTGCGCCGAGGTTTGATGCACTCTAGTGCCTCCTGAAGTAGCTGTGCCATTGCAGAGGGAGGACGGCTGCAATGGTATTAAATATCCCACCTGGAAGCTGTTCTGCCACCTCGTCTTCAGAATTATACAGGGTGCAAAAGATGTAGCACAGGGGTTGTAGCAGGCTACAAGAAGACAAAGTCTTTACGTAAGCATCAAGTCTCTACTTTAAATGTCACTAGGAAAGCCTGGACGATTTACTTTAGTGCTGTCTGCCACTTAGACCAGGCTCATCATTTTTGAGCTAAGGGCATGACAGTGCATCACTGGCATTAATGGGGTCAAATGTGTGACATGATGCATAAGCATGATTGCATGAAACAATGGAATGGTAAGTTCCTGAACTCATTTATCTTTTTCCTCTGCAATATGTTAGTAAATAAATGTTGTACTTACTGCATGCAGAACCTTCAGTTAAGGATCTGAACCAAACCAAACCAAGTGACCTTCCTCCCCTAACAGTAATTAAGCCACATGATGCTCCTGTGCGTTTAGTTGCACAGCAGGTTCCTTTACTTGGATCAAGTTTGTTCCCATCACTTTGAATGCAAAAGCAGTTGATCATTTAATCCATGTGACTACAAGGGTGACTGTCACAGCTTGCAAAGCATATGGTAGTTCTTGCAATATCAATAATAATCTCTAAGTAATGCAACTTTGGGTTGTAGTCATCTTTTATTATCACTCCAGACTTCCAGTAGCTTCCTCCTGTCTCTCTCTTTTAGAATTTTTGTCTTTCATTATTAAATGAAACATTCTATACTCAGTGATTACATTATCAAGGATTACCTGCTGAAAGAGATCAAAACTGATCAAAATAAAGGCTGTGTTATTCTGAATAAATTTTATTTATTTTGAGGAGCTTCATCAAATTAATTAGAGGATGAAATTAAACAATAAGCAAGTAATGTAGCAGGCATTTTGCAGATGGGGACACTAAAATTTAAAGAGGAAAAAGGGGCTTCTCGCTGGTTTGCTGTACGAACTGAAACAGAACTGAAATTTTCTCCTTGAAGGCTAAGTGCCTCTCTTCCAGATTCCAAGTGGAGTGGAGCTTATAAAGTGTTTATTTAAAATCTGTGGATGGGGGTGTAATAGTTTTTGGTTGTCATTTTAAAGTAAAATTCTATTAAATAAAGAATAAAATCCACTGCAAATATAGCAGGCAATTTTTCTTTAGACATATCAAAGTATTCAGTGAATTCAATATTGAGCATATTCACAGTATTCCTTACAATTTCTGCAAGATCTATTTAAATCATTCTTTCTTCTAAAGGAGATGCCTTGCACACTCTCTGCCTGTTATGGGTAATGATAACATTTGTTTACTAATCTGAGAGCAATGGAGACTCCAGAGAATGTGGCTGTTTTGAATGGCTATCATGTTAAGTCAGGTGGCAGAGTGACTGGCTGGCCAGCTAATGAAAATAACATGAGTTTACAGCCAAAATCAAATGGCACGGCAGCAAATGTGGGGAACTGGCCACTTATAATGCATGTTATTCTGGGAATAACCTAAATGTACAGAAATTGTTGAAATGTGTTCATGGTTTTGTCCAGCGATTCAGAAACTGTGTTTCCCTGAGTTGTGCAAGGGAGGGCTAGAAGTGAGTGAAGCCCTTTCCATTCGTTTCATGGACAGGCGAGTTTCATGGCCTTGTGTCTAGTTTTGCGTGGCTGGTAGGGATGCAGACCTTGCATTCTGCTGCCTTACTGGAACTGCAATCAGAGCACTTTCACCATGAAAGAATGAGATCAAAACCACCTCCAATGGAGCTGGTTCTCTGGTCTGCCCTCAGGTGTGCCCAGCAATGCAAAAATCTCATTTTTAATTTGCCAGGGCAATCCTAGCACAATGTGATAGCACAGTGGATGCTTTGAAAGGGAAATTATACAGTTTTCTTAGGGCTGGTGAAAGAAAAGGGTTAGTCTTTCTACCTAATTATACTGGGTGTCTGTAAGCCTAGAAAAGCTGGCCCACACTTTCCTTTGCAAAGGGTGGTAGAGAGATCTTTTATCTTTCTATGATCTCTCAGGCTAATGGCAGGACAAAACTGGGTAAAACTTCACTTCTGGGTAAAATAATTTTTAGAGACAGAGTTTGATTGTGTCTGGCTCTTGTGTGGGTATAAAACGAGGAGGAAAGGCATAATGTGCTTTCTCTATGTTCTTCCCACAGAACCGGTCTTATTGCATCTCACTTAGACATCTCAAAGTGATGTTTGTTCAGACTGGAAAAAGTTATCCTGAGCTTCTTTTATAGTCAATGTGCAGAAGTTAGAAGGTATTTTTCTTCTTCAGACAAAGCATACAGTCTTAACAAGTGGTCCAAGATGGGCAAAATAAATCACTCTGTGAAGTTGTGTTCTTTTGCCATTAAGTATAAAGACTAGAGTAACTCAGGTTTAGATAACTAATTACTAAGCATAAAAGTTAGATGAAATATATACCAGAAATAAGGATCAGCTCTTGCCCTGTTTCATTATTCTGGAAGACAGAGATCTACATGAGAGCTCAGGCCAATGGAAGAATGTTTCCTAACCTGTACTGTATTTTTGTCAATAGGTACGTGGTCCACACTCCAATGGATATATCTTCACTGTTGGTAGGTGAGTTGAAGGCATAGGTCAACAAAGTCTGTAGGCTTGCAAATACTGCTCGATTTCAATGGAAAATAACCTCGGTGAGTCTGAGCCCAACTGTCATGAATCCAGTTCCTGGTAATTTCTAAATTTTTCCAGTAATACCAGAATGATTTTTAAAGCTAAACTGAGTCAGAAAAACTTCCTCATGTAACTGAGAAGACATAACACAACTGAATTCATAGAGCCCATAATTTTTGCCTAACTAGAAAAGACACGTTTCTTAGTCCAACTTTAAAAATAGGTAATAAGAAAAGATACACACCTCTTATTTTTTCTTTTTTTTTCTTTTTTTTTCCCTTGCTATTGTTCACTCGTGAATATGTAACACAGCATAGCATTCTCAAACTATAATCTGCTCAACATTATCTAATTGCATCTGTCATTTTACTCTGCAATAAAATACTTCTGGGGAAAAAAGAAATATGGAACCTAGCACTTGAGCTACTTTAAAAAAAATTGCTTGTGATTTTAAACATGTAGCAATGACATTTACCTGCTAAAATTTAGAAACCAAAAACAATCTGCATGTTATCAAGCTCATAGGTAGTTATCATCTGTAGCTGATATGTTACATTGTGGGTATATCTTGCTCAAGTGATTCTTAGGGCAGAGAGGCTCTCATATGAGAACTGAGCTAGGGTCTATATCTTTATTTTTGACATATGCTTTAAACAGTCTATGGACTGCCTCTTTGGTATTGTTTAATTATTGTTCCACTGAACGTGCTAATTGCACTTTGGCTGCATAACTTGTAAATGGGAGGGATGCCAACATATTCAGTAAGTAACATCTTTGTGCTGTCCATGCCAGCTTTCCAGAAAATACATCCAAGATGGTTATTGATCATTTTTCTTGTGCTTTTACAGCTCAATCCCCTTTCCTTCTTTTTCCTTCCTTTTTTTTTTTTTTTTCTCCTGATTCTCAAGCTGATACTCCATGAAATCTATTTCCTTCAGCAGATCCCACAGCAGCAGCGTGTCAGCTTCTTGTAGCCTTCCATGTCACTTGCAGTCTCTACTTTCTCACCTTTCTCCTCTCTATCCTTTCTCCTTCATAAATCTCCTTCCTGCTGCAGCTGCGTAAGGACAAGAAAAGTCTATTACAGCTTGATGGCTGGCATTCTCGAGTTGCACAGAAAGTATTAGGCATGAATTTGTTACTGCCTTCAAAAACCGTGGGAGCCTCCACACAGACTTGTCTCCTAAAATTCAAGTACAAAGACAGTCTTGCCTTGTATGTGCTTACATAAAAAGCAAACAGCAGGGATTAATTACTTTAGACAGCTAAATAAATATTTATTTCCCCATAATAGTCTTCAAAAATATCTGTCACTGTTTCACTACCTAACAATGCCTGGTAGCGACAAGTGGGATCTTTTTAAATGGAAGTTGCTTTTTAATGAGTGTTTTTCTAGTAGGAGGTTTAATCTGATGCTGCTTTTGGAGCAATGCCTGGCCTATCCCAGCACAAACTCTCTCTGATTAACAAAAGGTCTCATTTTTAAACTAATCTAGCTCAGCTGATGCTAGTTGATTCTTTTATTTAACTCAGGCTTGTTTATGAGTCAATTAGCATTTAAACTGAACTCCCAGCCTTCATATAAACTTCTAGCCACCTAAACCAAACAAAACAACCCTTTTTCCTAATTTTAGGGGCCACTAAGCACCTATACAATATCCTTTTCTACAATTCTTCTGTTGCCAGGGCTCAGAGAATTCATCTAGTGATTTCCATCTAGTGATCAATCCAGGCCAAAATTAAATTAGGTACCTTCCTTAGAGTAGATGTCTGTACTTCTGCCCTTCTCTCAGCACCCCTGCTGCTTTTCCTGGTAGAGACCTCCTCCTGGGAGTGCTGGAGCAGAGGGTGAGTCACAGCACACCTACAATGGCCTGAAAATGCTGAAATCAGCCCACTCATACACCTTTCTCCTCTTTCTACTGTGTCATGCAGTAAATGCCTTTTTATTTCCACTTGACCTATCTGTGCTCTTTCACTTGTTTTCCATTCCCTGGGATGCCAGGTCTCTCTTGGCTGGGTGAAGAAGAGGGCACGAGTGTTGCTCAGTCCTTTGCTTGTTGATCCAAGGAAACACTATCCTGAAGCCTGTCCCATGGCTGCCACTTGTGACATCTTCTTTGTGCTGTTACCTCTCCCAGTGCCATCCATCAGCCTCTGCATCCCCACCTCCCATGCTGCCTCCTTATTGTTCCTCTTCTTCCTTTGGGGAAGGTCACCCCTCACCTCCAACAAGGCAGGATGGGCACTGAGGCCATGTTGTGGAGAATGCAGCATGCCACAAAAATGGTGTTGAGCACCTCTGGCTTGTGGGCTGGACACTATGCCTCCAGAGTGCTACTAATATCAGTACCATACCCTAAGGATGCCAGAGGCCTGCTCTTTTCTGTGACATGGGTCTGC
This sequence comes from Columba livia, assembly GCF_036013475.1. Lineage (NCBI taxonomy): Eukaryota > Metazoa > Chordata > Aves > Columbiformes > Columbidae > Columba > Columba livia. Next base: position 65,125,280 of record NC_088604.1, read on the forward strand.
CAGCGAGCACTGCTGCAGTATTGCCATGAAGCAACTGGCAAACTCCTGAAGAAAGCAGGCATTAAGTAGAGGGAGAGAAGAAAATAGAAAGGGAGCGTGTCCAGTTAAGATTTTTTGTGCAGGTTGGCTGCTGAAATCATGCCAAGATAGCCTGGTGGAGACTGCCCCTGGTCCATGGGTGGAAATGGATGTGATGTGCCATATGAGTGGATTTTTAAAGTGTTTATGAAGAAGCCTCTCATCTCTACTTGTGGTACTGTCTATGCCTGGAGCCACACACCTGCGATTTGGGACTTTTTGTAGATTTTATATCCACAAAATGGCTTTGTGACTCAGAAATTGGAGCCATTACCTGTGACATTCATGGACCCATGTTCTGTGATGTTGTTTCTGCATAACTTTAAGACTAGGATTACAGATACTATTAATTGAAATGAGCTTTCAAGCAGAAAACCTGCACAGTTTGACCTGGCCCCCAGGCCATAGGTGAAATGTGTGATTGTTCTGTTTCCTTGTAGCTCTGATGACCTTCCCTGTTGGTTCTTCCCAGGTGTCAGAATCCTCACACATACCTAGAAGATGGTGGTGACACTGCCAGAGTGTGGAAGGGTGTTCCTGTCCTAGACACTATTCCAGGCTTTGACATGGGGGCTTCACCGGTGAGGCAGAAACCTGAACTGTGGACTGCTGGTCTTGGAATGTGATGCCTTCCTACCTCATGGCTTCCTGAGGAGGAAACATGGGGAGGGAGGTGCTGAACTCTTCTCCCTAGCATCCAGCGATAAGACACACGTGAATGTCTCAAAACTGCACCAGGTGAGGTTCAGACTGGACATTAGGAAGCATTTCTTTACTGAGAGGGTGGTCAAACACAAGAACAGTATCTCTCATTCTTTCTCCTTTCTTCTGGTGTTATCTAGCAGGCAGGCATTGGACAAGTGTGCAGGGGGTGATGTTTCATTTCCTGAAGATGCCCAGCTAGTGCAGTCATCGTCCTGGCATGGAGATGGTGAAAATTGAACTAAAACAAGGAAACAAATCACAAAAGGTCCTAGATAACTAGGCTTTCCCATACAGCTGCAAGAGAGACGATATAGATGTTGTTCTGCGTCTGGTCATCCAAGTGCAGTTGCCTGGTGAGCAAAGATGCTTCTCAAAGCTTTTGAAGTTCTGTGTGAGGAGAAAGGAGAAGTAGATGAAAAGACTGGCTGCCAAACACCATACATCTGAAACAGTGCTATACCACTATTTCAGTCAGATGAATCACACCCTTGAAGACCTGAAAAATGTGTGAGACTTTTAAACAGTGGTAAGAAAATTATTGATTTGGTGTGTGTTTAATTAAACAGCATCTGGTACTCTTTGCTGGTTTAGAGGATTAATGAAAAGGAAGCTTTGATGACTCTGAAATGCTGGGCCGTAATCAAACAACTTAAACTAAATGGAAATTGCCTATGATATCTACAGGGAACAAGAAGTTAACTTCTGCCTTTGTTATGGGGTCATGTGAAGCATGAGTGGTGGCCACCAGCTGTGAAGGACAGAGAATGCTGGCCGTTCTTCCAACAGATAACGTACCATCTTGTATTCTGTGTGCATCTTTCAGAAATCTTTCAAACCTCTTGTTTCAAACTAGCAGTAGAGACTTGAAGAGACTTCATCTAATATTGGCAAAAGTCCCAATTTCAGAGGGGGTTGGACCTTCAGAGGTGCCTTCCAACCAATTTTTCTTTGGCAATACAAAACATTCAATATTTAATGCCTTGGCTTCTAAGTCACTGCAAGTATTGAAGGCTCAGCCTGCATTTGTTGGGAAAACAATGCTCTTCTTTGGCCATGGACAAAACTGAGCTGCTGAAACTTCTGCAAGGCTTATTTGGTGCAGGTTTTCTCATGTGTTAGTAGGAGAGAGATGCCTGTTTGAAAGCTGCATAAAAGGCCTGTTGGGTAAAGAGACCAAATGTCACCAAAACCAGTACCTGTTCTGCAGTAGTGCTCAGACACCTCCTGCTTCTGGCAGAAGGACTTGCCCAGAGAAGGAAGGTGCTTTGGCTTGTCCCATACTCCCACAACAACCCCCTGCCTTCACAGGGGTAGGCCTGGGTCACCTCCTCCTGGGACAGAGGTGGAAGATCAAGATGGAGGGAGGGAGTCTGAGGAATACATGGATGTGTTGACAGAAACAGAGAGGGGTGGCATGGGAAAATGAGAGAAAAAGGGTCTCAGAGAGCCAATGTTAAAGGGAGTGTGGGACAGAGGAGGAACTGTTATGTGGAAAGGGTGAGCAAGAAGAATAGGGAGAGAGGGAGCGAGCAGTGCTGTGTCCTCCTACCCTCGGCCTCCAGGAACAGAGTGTGCTATGGGGGAAGGCATGCGTGTGCTACAGGATGGGGCACCACACAAAGACATAGGGCTGAGAGAAGAGGTGGGAAAGAGGAGGTAGGAGGAGGTGCGGGAAATCCCTGAAGTAGGGGGAGATGGAGGTACTGTCAGGGAACTTGTTCCATGATGCATGATGCCCAATGCCTCTTGCACTCAGACCTATGGAAGCAGCAAAGTGTGCAGTGCACAGAGTGCTCCAGAGGAGGCAGGATGAGTGTGTGTTGTAGTGGTGCAGCCTGCTACCTTCTCCAGCTTTGGGCAAGGGGCAGGGAGAGGAGAGGGTTTTCAGGAGAAAGCGATCTAATTCAAGAGTCACCTCTCTTCATCTCCGTTCCTCCATTCTTTATGTTTATTTGTGCAGTCAGATACTTGATAGGTTGTTTAATATATTCATTTTATGTATGTCAGGGTGACTCCATCCCTGATTGAACTCCACTGAATCTAGATCATTATTAGAAAATTGCTTTATAAATAAGCCTGGACTGAGAGACACTTTCCATGTTAAATATAAAACATCCTGCTTCTAAGCTGCTGCATGTTTTCTTGAAATACAAACACAGGCAGCAGGCACATCATTGTTAAACTAATTAAAGTTTAAAGAGAGACCTTTATACATACTACTCTAGCTAATTTGTTGTCATAGTATCATAATTCATTAAGTATATTGTCTATTGTTAGTTAAATTAATAATAAGCAAAACAGAACATATGGAATGTGTCAGACAATGAGTCAAGATGGAAGGAAACATCTTTACTGAGTCTTTAAGTTGTGCCTTCTACACAGTTTCTTTTCTGGAAAAATGGCTAGAAGGTTGCAGTCTAAAAAATACGATGGACTTGCCTGCAGGCACGGTGCTGTGCTGAGCTGCTGTACTTCCTTTCCATTTTACAAAAACACTGAAAAACAATGTTAAAGCAACTACTGCTTAATGGCAATTCAAACCTCTGTATTTGAGACAAAATTTGGAGATGATGTAAACAGAGAAAAAGTTGACAAGATGTGTGGGAAAGTGTCGTGTAACTTGCAACAGAATCACAGAATCACAGAATGTTAGGGATTGGAAGGGACCTCAAAAGATCATCTAGTCCAATCCCCCTGCTGGAGCAGAAGCACCTAGATGAGGTTACACAGGAAGGCATCCAGGTGGGTTTTGAATGTCTCCAAAGCAGGAGACACCACAACCCCCCTGGACAGCCTGTTCCAGTGTTCTGTCACCCTCACTGAGAAGAAGTTTCTTCTCAAATTTAAGTGGTACCTCTTGTGTTCCAGTTTGAACCCATTACCCTTTGTTCTATCATTGGTTGTCACCGATAAGAGCCTGGCTCCATCCTTGTGACACTTACCCTTTATATATTTGTAAATATTAATGAGGTCACCCCTCAGTCTCCTCTTCTCCAAGCTAAAGAGACCCAGCTCCCTCAGTCTTTCCTCATAAGGGAGACGTTCCACTCCCTTAATTATCTTTGTTGCACTGTGCTGGACTCTCTCCAGCAGTTTCCTGTCCTTCTGGAACTGAGGGGCCCAGAACTGGACACAATATTCCAGATGAGGTCTCACCAGGGCAGAGTAGAGGGGAAGGAGAACCTCTCTTGGCCTACTAACCACCCCCCTTCTAATACACCCCAGGATGCTTTGGCCTTCTTGGCCACAAGGGCACAGTGTTGGCACATGGTCATCCTGCTGTCCACCAGGACCCCCAGGTCCCTTTCCCCTATGCTGCGCTCTAATAGGTCATTTCCCAATCTATACTGGAACCTGGGGTTGTTCCTACCCAGATGCAATACTTTACGCTTTCTCTTGTTCTATTTCATTAAATTTTTCCCTGCCCAGCTCTCCAGGCTATCCAGGTCTCGCTGGATGGCAGCACAGCCTTCTGGCGTGTTAGCCACTCCTCCCAGCTTGGTGTCATCAGCAAACTTGCTGATAGTACACTCTATTCCCTCATCCAAATCATTGATGAACCTATTGAATAATACCAGCACCAGTAGTGACCCCTGAGGCACTCCACTAGACACAGGCCTCCAACTGGACTCCGCCCCATTGACCACGACTCTCTGGCTTCTCTCCTTCAGCCAGTTCACAACAGTTTGATTTAAAATAGAGGTGTGAAATTATTCACTCCACGACACCAAGTCTGTTTTCATCTCTACGTGTCTGTCCCATTCCTCTTGCAGGGGTGGCTCAGCTGGTCCAGCAGCATCAAATGAACTCCTGCACATTAAAACACTGTATTTAGAGAGAAGCCAAAACTGATGCCAGCTGTGCTGCTCTGCCCCAGCTAATGGCTTCATGAGCATAGGAGCCTTCTATGTGCTGTCAGCAAAATATCTAAGATAGAGGCAGGGCAGATTGCTGAAGGCAGAAGCCACAGTGCAGTGGCAGGATTACGTGCTCTCACAGGTGAATCAGAGTTGTCAGGTCAACATGGCATCCTTGAGCACTAAATTCAGTTCTGGCAGTAGTTTATTGGTTGTGTTATTGGCTGTGTCAGCTTGCCACACAGGGGAAGTCCCGTTTGGTGCACCCTATCTGCTAATTTTCCTGGGAACTAGGACCTGGGACTGGAAGAAAATGCAAAGTTTTTATCCTTTGAGTCCAGATATTTCAAAGTGTTTTTTATTCCTGCACAAAGTCAAGCCTTCAGTGAAAAGCTATCTGATGGGTACTGGGTACCAATACTTCAGAGAGCACTGATATGGCATGGGTTTGTAGGAAGCCAAAGCTCCACAGCTTTTTTGTGTTCCTATTTCAGCTTGGGCAAACCTATTGCCTTTTCCTTGGCATGAATAATCATCTGGATTCCTTCACAGATTCTTGCCTGAGTTTGAATTCCTGCCTGTAGCAGGGAAGCGGTCTTTCAGAGTCCAAATGCTCTTGGTTTCAGCCAGGACTCATGATTTCCATGTGACTCAAGCTGAATGAAGCTAATTATACTCTTCTGAGCATTTGCTTGATAAAGGAACTCTCCCTGAGCCATGATTTCAGAGCATATAGCTGCCTATCTCACCTCCTTTCCTTATTGTGTTCAAACAAGTGGTTCTGTGATTGTGGTGTCCTTCCTGTGCCCCTTCTGCCACTGTTACTGCAATCAGTGTCTTAGGTTCTCCCAGCATCTTCTAAATGCCCTTTGGCTCCTTTCCTCGCTCCAATGGTCTCAAGCAATGTCTCCCATCCAGTCATCCATGTTTTCTCCATTTCTATCCCATAGATCCAGCACCCTTGGGACACCTTGGATTTGACAGCTCCAGTGACTGGGATGCAGCAGCATGGACGTGCGTTGCCTGCTGCCTGCAGGGTGCTGCCTGGCAAACTGGTTGCCAAACAAGGCAGATAATGGACAAACTCTGCCTATTTCTCCATTAGCAGAAGGGTGAATATCACCTCTTTTCCTTCTCCAGCCTCTCAATTTCACAAAGTTGTAAAAATATACTATGTTTTTGTTGCACCCTCTTTGTCAAATTTGTCTGGAATTGGGCAGGTCCTCTCATGTTTCTCACAGAAAGGTGGGAAGACAGGCAGAGAGACAGCATGACTATTTAAGCCTCTGTTGCTTTGGACTGCCTAAGACTTTGGACTATGTGGGAGCATCATTTCTTTCTCCTGCTGGTATTTAGTACATCCTACTGGTGTTTTGCCATCATCCAGGAATCCTGATCGAGTCATGGGGAACTCAGTGGTATATTCCTGAAGTGTCCAAGTATTTGAGTTTTTCCTCCCAGTCCCTCTTTCTGATAATTTTCTGCTGAAATGAGCTTGACCAATTCCTGTCTTTCTGTATGGCAAAAAACTTGTGGAAAAATTATAAAATAATATAAGACCACCGAATAAAGCCTTGTTTTCTCAGCCTGAATCATATTTTCTTTGCTCAGTGAATGGGTCTTTGTATTTTAACTGAGACTAGACACTGGCCCCAATATATCTATCTAGTAACTGCTGGCATTTTGTGCTAAATAAAATAAGTTGTTTAAAGGGCTAGCAAGTAGTACAATAAGCAAAGCAATTACTTCATTGTGTTGCAATTTAGTTTCTAAAGTATAGTTAGAAATACGACGTGCTTATTAATAGCCGAAATTGTGGGTTATAAAAGTTGGAACAGAAATGACGACTCCTCTTCAAGGATCTGGGAGAGTGTACTATCAGAGCTGAAAGCTGTCAGTGAAAAGAACCTTTTTTGACTAAAAAGATGTAAAAGGTATACTAAAGAGAGTGTCTGATTCCTGATACTGATAGCACTGTCATGTGTGTACATGATGGATGTGATTAGTACTGTCAAATATAGACACTGGTTAATGCTCTCTTTAATTAGCATTGAAGTATGCTTCACATTAGCATGAATGAGAGCTATACCTTGGAGAGGGAGAGGAGCAGAAGATGGCCAAATGGAGACTGTAAATGTGTGTCCTGCAGTAGAAGAACCATCTCACTGCTTTTAAGATACTTGAGCAATAAAATAACATGGGACTGACTGTGGCATGTGGATCCTAGTGAGATGGGAGAAAAAAGGAAAGGACCTCTGGTTAGAGGAAGGATACTATTATCTCGCATTGGTAAATTAGTCACCTCATGTTGTAGAAACAGGACAGGCAAGGAGACGTAAATTTTAGCATTACCTTGAAGAAACAAGGTGAAGGTAAATTGTCAATATGGGTTATAATCCAGGTTTCACACTCTTTGTTCTTTTATCTGCACTAAGTATTCCAGTTTAGCCAACCAGAGCAATTTCATCCAGGTCATGCCTCAGTAGATCTTTGGTCCCGTGGTGCCAGCCGTGCTGCCCATGGCTCTGGCCTGATGGTGCTGGAGAGCACCTGAGGCAGCAGCTCTGTGCCGTGAACACAGCTACTGCTCTACTTTGTCACAGGGGTTTTGTCTACCTGAGGGCTGCTGTCTGCCTCTTTCTAGGAGCTGGCATGCAGCAGCCCTCAGCCATCTGCCCTACCTGTCTCATGGGTTCCAGTTTAAAGTCACTGCCCAATGGTAGCAGGGTTTGAATAGAGCTAAAGACTCTCTGCCACTGCTATCCTCACAACACCTCTTAGTTTTTAGAGAAAATTAATCAAAAAATTTTATACAAACTGTTTTGCATGACATTTAAAAATAAACACAGTTTGAATTTAAAGCTGAAGCAAAACAAGAAAGGTAAATTGAAACTGAACTTACTTTATTCGTAGACCTTGCCACTGAAAAATGAAAAGAAAAAGTAATTAAGTTATATTCTCCCTTGAAAAAGCATTTTCTTATAAAACCTCATTCTTTAAAGGAAAGGATTTTTCACCCAACATTTTTGACCAGCTGACGTTTCAAAATAAAAAGTGAAATATACGGACTTACAGTTTATTGTTTACTTCTCAGCAATATGTACTTCAAATGAAACGTAAAAGCAACTCACAGCATGTAGAGTAGAGAGATGGAAGGAAAACCAGAAGGGACTGACAGGCGCAGGTTGAAGAACAATTCGTCATTTAGCAACATAAACTGACAGACGTGCTTTGTAGCTTACTAGCATCCAAAGCTTTTTGTTTCTTCATTGTCACCCAGTCTTTCATTCCAGATGTTGCAAATCAGTACTTAAAAATTATCGCTCTGCCTATTTTGAAATATTTTCTACTAGAAATTATTGTTGCTGGTACTTGTGAAAGACTTGGAAGGTCAAAGAGTGATTTTGAGATCCCACATAAGTCACGGTTCAGTTACAGAGGTTTTTTACAAATTCAAATCAATAAGGTTATGTTTCACTATAGAGGGACAATTAAAAAAGGTCATAACTCTGAAAAAGAGCACCATTTATTAATTGAGTCATTCCTTAAATCAACAAATACTTCTTTATTATCTTATGGTGTTATATTACAGTTAAAAACATCATGATCTACTTCAATATTAAAATTATTTTTTTATTGGATTATTATGTATATGAATATAATTGGCTGTGAATAATGGGGAGAAACTCTTTTTGCCTCTTCCCCGCCAAAATGTAGGATACTCTACCATCAGGACTAAAACGACAACACACAATGCAAACTCAGAAGCAGAAGATAAAAAATACTGTAGCCAGTTGTGTCTTCTCAGAAATTCAGAGCAGTGCAAAAGAATCTTCAGGCAACTATTTTGTTAAAAGAGCAAACCCTGAAGCTGCTTTCTGCATGTAAGGCTGAAATGTCACATCTGTTATTCATTGATTAGCAGCCAAAGAAGCAGAGGTCTCTCTTCTTCCTTTTCAAGCCCTTCGGTATAATGGTTGCTCACCTATCATATGAATGGCTTATATTTTATAAGCTTTCTCACAGTGTCCTTTATTAATCACCATCTCAGAACAGAATATGGAACAAGAGATGGAAGGAGGAGAAAGAAGGAGAAGGAGAAGGAGAAGGAGAAGGAGAAGGAGGAGAAGGAGAAGGAGAAGGAGAAGGAGAAGGAGGAGAAGGAGAAGGAGAAGGAGAAGGAGAAGGAGAAGGAGAAGGAGAAGGAGAAGGAGAAGGAGAAGGAGAAGGAGAAGGAGAAGGAGAAGGAGAAGGAGAAGGAGAAGGAGAAGGAGAAGGAGAAGGAGAAGACAAGGTAATGAAAGGCTTATATGGAACTAAGAACTTCAGCTCAGGTTCTCAGAAACGGCACATAAGAATTGGCCCCAAAAAGATATAGCTATTTCATGATGGCAAGTGGAAAAGAAAGGTGAGCAAAGGTTGCTATGCATTCAATACAGCTAAGTGGGAGAACTGAGATTTGTTTAAAAACCCACACTTGATTTAGGAATAACAATCTACTGAAGAAGGTTAACCCCTAGGAAGCATGAGGATTCCAAGAGATCAGCTACATGTAAATAAAAAGAGTAATAATTCTGAAATGTTCACAACAGACTTGAGACTGAATTGAAATAGTGTTTTGGAGACCCATGCTATCCTTGCTTTGAGACAAGACTACAGTAGGTGTCAGAGGCCTCAGACTAGAAGGTTGCAACATGAAGTCAGAAAAAATGTTTGCATTTTACCTAACTGCAGGAAAGAACAAGACCAGATTTCAGAATATAAAAATGATCAAAATGTTTTTTCAAAGCATGGGTCTATAGCAACGTGCAGACATGGAAAAAAATGAAAACACAGGAAAAATAGTCCCACAAAATTCTAATGGAGTGAGTTTAGGAGAAGTCATACAAATAAGTGTGAATGATGTGAAAGAAACCATAAATTTAAGCATTGTTTTGTGCTGCTATATTTCCACAGAGGAGAACCTTTTTGGAAAAAATAATTTGTGCCTACAAAAAATACATGTATCTTCAACACAAGTAAGAATCTCTTTCAGATCGGTACTAGAGACAGCTGTTTTTTAACACAAGAACATTGTCTTGATCACAAATCCACTTCTCACTGCTCTTCAACTAGAGAGATGTAAAATGCCTAAGCTAAATAAGACAGGCAATATCCAAAGCTTCAAACTGTTTGAAAAGGACTGTTAGATGCGTTGAACAGGCATATGGAACTTCTGTTCCATAAATGAAGGAGCTGTGCTTTTCCCCTGTGGACTTGATGTAAGCAGCAGCTTTAGCAGATACACTTTATAACTGGTGTCACACATGGAGTACCTACTCTCATGCTGCAAATATCTCCAACTTACTGACTGTTGACAGAGTACATTCTTTGGAAGGACAGCAGTACATAGGCCTGGAGATCGTTTTCCAGATGTTTTGAACGTTGTCAAAGAAAGCCAACAAAAACATAAAGAATGACTGAATCAGTTGTCCTGTCAGAGATATTCCTAGAAATCTCTCTCTGGAGCTGAAACGAAAACTTGGAAGCATTATTTTGGCAAAGTGAGATACAATGGAAACTATCAGAGACCTTCCAAAATTCGTGTATTCCACAATAACTATGAAAAAGAAAGATTAGTACTTCCCTGTGGTTGGCAGTCTGAGCAACTAACAAAGCGTGTATAACGGGGAAAAAAAAAACCCTGGCCAGGGAATGGTTTCTGGGGACCACTGGATGCTTCAGCTGTGTTCTGACAAGGTCCTCTAGAAAAAAAAGGCTCATATCTGTATGGTTTTAAGGCACTATTTATAAGGCCTCAGTTTACCATGTTATTTGGAAAATGCTTTTCAAAATCTCAAATATTTCCCACAAATATGCAATAAATTATGTGAAATCATGAGAAGAAGTTGAGAAAAATAATAGAGAAATGTTGCGATCAGAGACTCTGGTAAGGTCCTGGAAAGGATTCAGATTAGGAGGTTAAAATGCGGAAGACAAAAATGTGAGTTCAAGGTTAAAGAAATAACCAATCTAGGAAAATGTAGCAGGGAAAGAAAAAAACACAAACCCAAACAAAAATACAATTTAGCAGAGGATGCAAACAGGTCTGATTACTAATATGTCCCCATACATACATAAAGAAGACATACAGAAACTTAAAGAGAAGGCAAATTTTGTTGAGGAGTTTATATTCAAACAGCTCTAAACCATTTAAACTGCTATCTGAAGGTCTTTACTATGTAAAAATGCATAATGGGCACAGACTGGTAATCACAACAGGGACTTTCTGAATCTCAAACAGTTGATAAAGAAGGAACCTGTCCTCAGAGTGTATGATAATAAGCACCAAACAAAGCTGGCAGTTGATACTTCTAAGCAAGGCCTTGGGGCTACACTTTTAACAAGGAACGGTGATCACTGGAGACCCATGGCATATGCTGCTGGAGACCTAACTGGAACAGCATGTCAGCATACACAAAAAGAATCGGAGGCTCTGTCTTTAGTCCATGCATGCAAAACATGTTCATTGTTTTTATAGGAAATATCAGTTCTAGCAGGAACTGATCACAAGCCATTAGTGGCAATTGCTGAAAAGGGCTTTGCAGGCAGATCTCCTAGATTGCAAAGTCTGGTATGTTTTATGACTCAAATATAAATCTGGAAAAGGCTTACATAGAACAGACATTCTGCCCAGAGCTTTCAGTAGAACTGAAGTAGCACAGATAGTCTCATGTGCATGCAAACATTGTCACTGTGAAGACCTGTCACTGCAGAAAGCCAAAATACTAGATAAAACATTGCAGAAGGTAACATATGTTACGAGTCTAAATGACTGGACAGCATTTACTTGTCCTTAAATGGTTTTGAAAGAGTATTTTATACAATATAGAGTATATTTTCTGAGCATTCTATATCACTTCACAAAATTTAGAATCAAGTGCTGATAAACAGAATGCATGCATGCTATCTGTGTATGAAGGAAATGCAAAATGCATTTGAGTATACTTACAAATACTAACTGCAGACCAGTGTGGGTAAAATAGCCAAATAATGAAATAAAAAATCAATTTCAAAAATATTGGTGAATTAATAAAACAAGCAATGATGACAATTCCAGAAGCTTGAAATTCATCGTCCACAGCTGAAAGAAATTTGTTTGTTTGCTGTAAAAAATATGCACTTTTTCCAGATCATGACAGAAATACTTTTTTCAGAAATAACATTTCTGCAGAAGTCATTTGTTAAATGTGTGATCTCGTGTATAATGATGGTATTTGTCTGCTCTAGCACACAGCCCATGGTTCTGTTAGATAATGGACCACAATTTGATTATTAGGAATTGAAACATTTTCTAAAAGAGTTTTAAACACGTTACTTCCAGTTCAGGATATCCACAGTCTGATGGCAGTGTGGGAAGACTGCTGGTATGTTCCACTGATATGTCATTTAGGAACTGTTTAATGCTAAAGCAGTGCTCTGGATGTTGAAACATTCAGCAGCAAACCTAGATTAAGACTTTCCAATGGTGTAGTCAATGACATTAAAGCAAAGGATGTTAGCTGTGGAGAAAATCAAATAGAGAATGTACTGTGTTAACAAATGGCAGGAATGAAACCTTTGTAGTCCAAGACTGCTGGACTGCAATTAATGGCAACGTATTTGATGTCATGAAAGACTGCAGTCGTGGGGAGTTCTTCCTCTCTCTGATGAGGCAATTACTGAGCAAGCATGGACCTGCTGAGCAAAGAGGAGGCATTGCATCTTCTCTCCTTCGTGGGAAGAGATGGATGCTAAATCTTAAAGTCAAGTAAGAAGTGCTGGCTTCAGGCAGCCCGTCAGCTGGACAGTGTCAATGGTACTGACCCAACAAAGACACAGAGAGGCTAAAACCATGGGATGTGTCAAAGTGGCATGTACTGAAGGAAGCCAGCTCAGATACTGATTTATAACTGTGGATGTACGTGTGTATGTACATGTGTTGTACATGGAGTAGTCACTTGCCTTTTTTTTTTTTTTTTTTACCCCTTGGAAAGGGAGAGAAAATGAAGGTAACTGGTTGTTGATGAGTTTGGAGTGTAACATATCCTGGAGGGCTCTGATGGGGAGTATCAGTTGTTATGTGCCCATGAGTTGAGAAAGAGAAAAAGGCAGAGACAGACCCATTTTAAGAGTCTTAGAAAAGACCCATCACATGATAAGCTCTGACACAAGAGTGGCTGTGTACCTAGTGCTATAATTATGCCTCTAATTCTTCAACGAGATTATCAATAGTAGGAAGAACTAACACTAGTAATACATTTTTCAAGTTCACACCAGACAGAAGGGTCTCAAAATGACATTGATCTTCTTGGTCGTAGAGGATAAAAAGCTTCCTTGGACTTCAGGTGATGTGTGATCAGGAAGTCTGGAGTGAAGAGTCTTGCAGAAATGGACTTGACAATCTGAGAGAAGAGAGGGTACAGAACAAAGAGAAAGGGCAGTTTTGAGGCAAACTTTGAGAGAAAGTGTGGGGATTTTAACATCAATCTGTGCTGGCCTGAAATCCAGTGAAGTTAAAATCCAGGTCCTTGAGAAATGGCAAGGACATAACTAAAAACAACTCAGGTGGCCTTTGTGTTTTGGAGCAACTGTTGTGAGATGGGAAGACATTAGTAATCTGTAGCCATAGCTTTCTTTTTATCTTTGGGAAACTTGTAGAAGGCAGCAGTCTGGATGCATCTCTAGAGACAGCTTAACTTTCCCAATGAACAGTTTAACAGAAGTGACAGCTTAGGTAAAATAGTGGGGGAAAATAAACCCAGGAAGGAAAGTGTCTGCATTTCGTGGGTGGGAGAGAGCTCAGAATTTTCCCAGCATCTGTAAATGTCTCTTTTAGCCATGAAACGTCTGCAGTCCTTATTGTTTCACCTTCAAAACAATGGATTTTGCTCTTTTGTCAGGCAGGTTTTAACCTTCCAGTTTTAGTGGCATTGCTTCTGATTTAGAGGGATGTAGGAAGGCAGAGGAGACACTTTCCTGACTTGATCCTGATTGATAATGTGGACAAGCACTCTATATCATGGCTACCAAATGGAAGAACTTCTTAGTAATACTCTTTCTCTGAATTACATCAAATAAGGATGGAAACAGCTTTTCATATAGGTATTGCACATTTATTTATTAATTTTTTTTAAGTAGATATTTTATGCCTTGGGCTGTAATTTGCAATTTACAATCAGAGAAAGGAAAAATAAGTGAACTTATCATGAGGTACTTGTTGGAGCTAAGAAAACTTTTCATATGGAGATGATATAACAGTGCTTGGAAGCATTCAGTAACTCAACAGAAATCCTGAACTGTGGTGCATGAAGCTTTGTGTATGAGCGATTTCATGTGTATGTGCATATATATATAGGGATGTGTGTCTGTGTGCCTACTTATTTTCCTTTACCTATATCACTCTTCTGTCTTGTATAATTAAATGGAAGTAGCACACCCTATGTCGTATTTTCTGATAATGTCTGCAAACAATGGTAGGCAAATTTCAGGGTTATTGTGTTGCAAGGCATGGGTTAATTTCCATTTCTCTCTGCCACAATTTTCAGTTTCTTCAAGAGTTTTAATTACATCCTACCCTTTAAAAATAGTTTCACATACATGAGATGCTAGATTAAGCCTTGGTGCTTGCAGTCATGGTTCCTTTGACTGAAGAGAGAGAGGAGGGAGAGGGAAGTGGACACATCCGTTCCTCACACACAGAAATACTAATATTTCTTGCTCCAATATTGCGATCTCTGAAATGCAACTCTCAACGTGAAAAATACTGCAGTGATAAAATGGTTCGTTGTCTCTTAATTTGCATGCCCAAATAATGTATAGAGATACCACAAAGAAAAGAGAAGACAGCAACATATACCTCCATTCTCTTTTTTTTTCTCAGTATGGCAGACAAACCTTGTAACTCTCCTCTACAGCTCAAGAAGAAGATATTCCAGCCCCCACCTGAAAATTAAAAAAGCATAATCCCATGATGGAGGAGAGCAGAAGCACACCTATGTCCTTGCTTTTAAAAGATATCTGAAAAAGCTGTATTTAGCATCTTCCTTCCTACTGTAATGTGTCTTGCAGGCTCTAAATAGTAATTTTGGAAGAGGAAAGCAGAAGCCTTCCTTGGAGTCTTTATCTATGTCTTGCTCCTGTCCACAGAGCAGCTCCCTGCATGCTAAGTAATGCCATGAAGGAGGTGGGGGCTCTGTAAAGATCATTCTGGCTTCTATTGTTCTCTGTAGTCATAGGAAAATGAACACAGCCTCTCAAAAAGTTCCCTCCCACGGGAAGACACTCAAGGAGAGAAAATTGCTATGAATTTGCCCTCTACTTCAGACGCTTACTTGCTCACACATTTCTAAAGTTGTCAAATGTATTTATACATATGAAATAGCAAATGTTTGATAGTGCCTTTTGTCCCCTGGGACAAGATCATCTGCATATTGCCGACAGGGCTTTAGGCACTGCATAAGCATGCACAGTACATGACAACAGCAGACACATCTGTTTAGCACCATACCTGAGCAGGTTGGTCCACATGCGATAGGATGGACTCAGACAGAGCTATGACTTCATGGGCACAGAGCTATGTTTTAATGGGCAGCAGCCAGAGAGATGAACGGCTCTGCAAATATTACAGTCATATGCATTTAGGGAGGAGCCACACCCTGTGCCAGGTTCTGTGACTGGCTTCTAGAAAGCTAACAGCAATGCGTGTCTTTCCAGGGGAAATAAATGCAAAAAAATAACCTTTGCATTTTGTTCCAAGTTACCAGAGAAAGGAGACCGTTAATTTTCTGTCCATCATTCTTTTTTTAGATCTCTTAAACTGACTAGGCAAAGAAACAACACTTAAAATAACAATTTGATGGGGCAGAAGAAAGGGAGAAATTATGTTCCTAGATATTTGCAAAAAGCTCTGCCCCTGCCTATTTCAATGACAACCCAACCTTCCTCTCTAAAGCTACAGGCAAGCTCTGTAGAAGGCCTCACTAGTCATGATGCCTTGTGTGTCACACCTACCTGGTAGGTACCATGCCACCATGGTCAATGCAGAGATCTGCCTTAAGTTCCCGGTTCTGCTCATGTGCTTGAAGAGAGAGGTCCACCTAAGACAACAGTTCAGGAGATAGCCCTGGTGCCAATCCAAGGATGACTGGACAGGAACTTTTCTTTTAAATGCAGCAGGAAGCTGAGTGTCTCCATATGATTTTAACAGGGACCAGAGACCTTTGCAGATCTAAGTCAGCATAGCTTAATTAGTTTTAGTGTGGCTGCCCTGATTTTCAGCAGAAATTTAATCCTGAAAAGTATTTTCTTTTAGTTGGATCATGGCTAAAATAAAACAGTCTTTGTTCCTCAGATCAGGCCTTGAAGAAATATGAAGGAAATAAAGAGGAAAGGCTAGATTATAGGATTCTACAAAAGATAACTTTGAACCCAGAAAAAAAAATGGAAACCCGGGGGTCCACAATAAAGCAAACACCTGCACAACGAAAATGTGCTGTAGAAGGATGTATTGAACGGCATCAAGTACATCAGTGATGCCCTAAAAGAGAAGAAGCAAAAACCTCAGCCTTAACTGGCAGCAAATAAAAGGTTGTTAACCACATGGAGATCTGTCTTTGGGAGCTGCCAAATTGAAAACTGAATGGAAAACAATTTTGAAGATTATAACTGGAGAGATGATTAGAGGCATAGGGGAAGCTTTTTCAAGGACTTACTAAGGAAATGGGATTGTAATTAGAAAAGGAAATGGATTTGAGAGAAGATTTCTAAAAGGTGAACAGAAAAGGGGTTTGTAAATAGTAAAAGCACATGTTAAGAAGCCAAATTGACAACACAGTGTTGGTGTGAGTTCACTTATAATTTTTAGCCTGGAAATGATAGAGAAGTGCATTTTAAATCTAATTACTTGAAAATTTGGTTGCCTTTTATAGCTCTCTCAGAAATGGCTTGTAAGATTCCACGCTTGCCATGAGAAAATGGAAATTATCTCTTGGCCCTGGAGTGGCCTAATTCAGCCAGCATTGCAGATGTGCTTAGTTTCACATGTGCATTTTCCCACTGATCTCACTGATTTGAATATGAATACTGGCAACACTGGAACACTGAACACTGTTTTCTCCCATAAAGACAATTTAAAGAGAAGAAATCACATGTGAGACTCTGATAGGTGTATTTGCAATTAAATATTATGTACATAGTTCTTTAGACAACAGCCACCCAGAACACCAGCAGGACCTGAAGGTCTAAGTGGAGAGGTAATGAAGAGATGTGGAGGAAAACCACAGCTCCTGAGGAGTTCAAGAGCTGGTCTTCCACAAGGACTCCATCACACAGGTAGCACAGGGCCTCTCCTCCCTGGAGCTTCCCAGCTGGAGGAGAAAGCAGAGCATAGGTGACACTGATGCTGAAACCCCCATTGTCATCTGGAGTGCAACAAAACCCCCAGTCAGCCCTGTCCAGTGTGAAGCTTTGGCTGTTCCACCGGTCCCTTCTAGTCTTTAATAAAGACTAGCAGCTTGGGCAATCAAAAGCTGACCCACACGTTTATCTGGGTACCAGCCAAAAAAAAAAAAAAAAAAAAGAGGAAATGGGTGATTTTAACTTCTAAAAAGTGGCTTTAGGGGTCCTTGGAGTCTGCGTTGTGTGCCCGCCCTGTAACAAGAGCCAGCTTCAGGGATCTGCAAGCTGCAGAATTACTGTTTTCATGTAGCTGTAATACAACTCCTATAGCAGTGAGAGTGACTACGGTCCTTGTTCTTGTGAAGGCTGGGACCAGTACTGGTCCTGGTCATGAAAGCGTTCATTACAGGCTCACCATGCAGAAAGCAAGAAATAAAAGACAGGTAAACCCCATCGATAAAATCCCAAGAGCATTTCCAGTTTGTACTTGCTGAACTCCCATGACCTCATCCCAAACTTGGTTCTTCAGATAATGCTGGTGCAACATTTCTTATCAGAGAGCAAATCAGTATTGCTCATCCAGCTACATCTTACAGAATACTTTCCCCTAGGCAGACGTAGAAGCCTGTTTCACTGCACAATGAAAGGGTGATGGGAGAAGGGGATTTTATGCTTTCCGGCTTCAGCTGACATGTCTCTGTATCAGCTCACTGCAGATTACTGAGGTACACTTAGGATAAATTAAGCAACTGAAGTGTGTAAACCTGTCCACAGCAAACACTTTGCCTTGTGGTGTGTATTTGTGGGGAATATTATAATGGAATTAAAAAAAAAAAAGAAAAGGTGCTTTTGTATCTGCTATATCCTGCCTTTGGGGTGGTAAAAAAACTTCATAATTTGGCAAGTCAAATGCAAGAGCAAATATTGGGAGGTTTAGGATCTATGTGGCCTTACCAGTGGCCTATCTTGGGCATGTCTCGTGATGAATGCTGACCTTGGCTGGTGGTACAGAGGAGCTCTGAGCAGGCTGCGCATCTACATCGTCTAGTGCTGTACCTTGCAGAGATACTAATTGGGTCCTGGAAGCAATATAGGTATGGCAGCATGTTGCTGTGTCAAGCTAATTAGTGGTGTTTCTAACGAGCACAGGTGTGGTAACAGGTTGACATGGCTCTGGTGCTTCCTGTTCAGAGCAAGCCTGACTGCCTCTGCCTGGAGCTCTGCACCGCGGCATCACTGTCACCTTTCTCACAAAGGGAAGCACATTTAACCTCTCTGGGCAAAACTTAGGTGGATTTGAAGCAAATGGAAGATTTTGTGATATACGTATACACAATGCCTTAAATTCTCCATCTGTGAAGTTGGGCATAATGAAATGCATCTGCCTTTGCAAATCACTGAAAATCTACAAATGCAAAAGTGCTGCATGATGCCAGTGTTAGGGTATATTTTAATTTTCATTCTTTATTATAATTCTTTTCCTTGCTATACAACATATAAGCTGAAACAGAGGTCAGGAATTTCAACCTGTCAAAGAAAAAAAATAACAAGGCACAAGGTAGGAAAATGTCAGAAGGAGAAGTAAAAAGCCACAGAGAACTGAACGGAGTATGAGCTGAGTTTGTATTATTTATACAGGTTTGTATTTTGCCTACTGCTGAGCACATGAAAGTTGAATATTCCCTGTGCTTTAGAACATGGAGAAAGTAACAGAAGAAACTGAAGCAGGATGGTTGGAAGTGCAGGTGGGAGAATAATTTATAATGGGTAATTTATTCAACAAATTTTTCCTCTTATCTCTTCACAAATTATTCTAAAACAGATTGCTGTTTTCTCAAATTCACTTGTTATGTGAAATTATTTACTGAACAATTCTTTTAAGTTGTTTGTGAATTTAAATTGTAGAAAGTTGATATGCTTTTGATTTGACAAAAAAAACTCCACAGAGCATGCTTCGGAGATCTGACTAGAGGGATGCTGCCTTCTTTGGCCCTGATCTGCCTCCATGGATCTCCAATGCAGGTTTGGATCCTTCTTTAGTGAGGCAGCTTCCCAGAAAAGAGCTAAATTGGCATTTTTGGCACAAAGTCTAAATTTCTGACCATGTTGTTTTCTAATGTTCTGCCAATCCCGGAGGGAATGTGCTCTTTTAACCTTGCATGAGAGTGACCCGAAAGGCCTGAAAGATTGTTTATTTTTCCAGCCATTTCAACTGCTCTGACAGAAATGTAACCCCCCTTTCCCCAGCCTGTGCCTTCCCAAAGCGCTTCAGCCTTTGAAGTCATCCCTGGTCATTCTGCTCTCCCTCACAGATGCTTTACTCTAAGCAAAAATAATTTTTGGGGTGTCCTTCAGGACCAGGTATTAGTTGAGTTAGATGTGGGAGTTACTGAACATGCTGGTCTGATGATCCTGGAGAAAGCATTTAAAGAAAAATTTTTTCCTCCTTGTCAACTGAACTAAAGTTGCTCCTTCCCTTATGGTACAATATGATGAGAAGATGCTGTAGAGGAGGCACTAGCCATGTGGCTAGCCCACACGCCAGGTGGCTGTTTTGTCACCATGACATCAATGCTTGTGTCCCCTTCCCCTAAAAACAAGGACAGTTGTGCCTGTGGTGGCCTGAGCGTGAACCTGCTTTTCAACATTTGCAGGGAGGGGCAGAAAGGTTTTCCTGTGTATGCACCGCTAAGGGTCTGTCTGCAGAATGTGCCAGTCGCTTTCGTCTGCTGCGTAGGCTGGTGAGAGATCAATTAGAGCAAGAAAGTTCACAGCCCACTTAAGAAGCAATATTCCCCTTTTATCTCATCTCCTTCTCAGGTTTCTACTCTTTTACAGCTGTGTGGCTGGTGTGTTAAATGCTAATGTGAAAGTACTTTATCCAGTGCCAAGTAGACATTCTTGTGGAAATGAATTCTCCCTTCTCACATTTGTCTCCTACTTTCTCACCTCCATACCGGGTTGATCAGGTTGTCCCCTGGTATTTAGGGACAATCCTTGAGGTACTTGGCCAGCAGCCCACGTCTGCTGAGAGCCTGATGCTTTACCTGCTTAGTTCAGAGCAGGTTTGCTGCGGTCTTTTTATTTTTCCAGGAAGGTAAACAATTAAAGAGTCCTTTTTTTGATCACTAAAAGAGGTAAACATTCGCTATTTGATCAGCAGTTAAAATGACTGAATAGAGCTGCTGGATAAAATATTCAGGAGGCTTTGGCTTTTTTTCCCTTTTTAATTTTTTTTTTCTTTCAGTCATTCACATTTGTTTGTGGTTTCCCCCTGCCCTTTTAAACTAGCTCTTCTTGGTGATTATTGGCCTAATTGTATCTAGTCTACTTAGGTTCTTATATTAAGCTCATCACTGTGGTGTCTGAACATCAGATCAATGACATGTAATTACAGTCACACAGAGCACAATCAACAATTATCGGTGATCACTTTTCAGATCTTGCAACAAAGAAATGCTATCTGAGACACTGCTGCAGCATTTCAGATTTCCAAAATATTTGCACTTCTAATTAAGCAGATGGAAGACCTGCTGGTAATGAGAAAGCAGGTCTCAGAACTTCTTCCGTAGCTAATTTCTGCCCAGACCAAAATAAATTATGCTGCAACAATTCTTTTCCAAGGTAAATAACACACCACACCACTTGGCAAAGTGCCTAACAACAACAACAAAAACTCAGAGAAGTGTTTAAAGGTATTGCACTCAGTGGGAGATTTTCACACCACAGTAATAAATGCAACACAGCAAAAACCTACAGCTAGCAGAAGGGAATGCCTTCTTATCTAACTGCTCTGGAGGATATTTGCTGATCAATCCTATGAAAGGATGATATGCTTCTGTGTGTGTCCAGGGGATGAAATAACAAGCCTGAAGGCAATAATGCTCTCATATCATGTTTGAGTATTTTACAAATACAGCATGAGACTCTGTGACTCAGTCTGAATGGAATTTTTCTTAGCACATGAATTTTACATGATATTTTGATACTAGCACTTTTGGGTAGTTTTCTTAACACAGTACAATGTAGTTTTTAGGTGCTTTTTTATCATATTGGTAAATACCATTACATTTCCCCTCCCCCCCCACCTTGTGGTCTCTCCTTAGACTTTTAATTCTGCTTCTGGTTAAACAAATATTCTCATGTTTCAGATTAATTAAAAAATATCAAATAGATAGGTAGCTTTGGGGTTTTTTTTGCTTTTCAGCAGCAACAAAAATCAATTTATTTTTGTTATTTCCAAATCTCTAAAAGCAACAATTCTTGTAATTATCAAATTTCCATATAGAAAACTGGTATGCGTGTGGGGGTGTAATAGCACAATCTGATATTCTTGTAACACCAGTTTTCTATAAATAGGGAAATCTGTTATTTATCATTGGAACTATTCATTAAAATAAAATATATATATATATACAGTATGGGCATCTGTTCCTGGATCTTTAGTTGACTAACAGTTTTTAGCTAAATTGAACTTGCTGGAATCTCAAGCTTTTCAGGAGGTCTTTTCAGCTTAGTCCTGATGTATTTTTATGCCCTTCCTCATGATCTTTGGAAATTTACTTGCTTTTTAAAGTTTGACTCCTGGAGTCAGGTGAGTACATGGAAACTGTAGTGTTTATTTAAAAAGAAGAAAAGGCTTTTATTGTATAGAAGAAAGCTGAACATAAGACTCTCTTAGGGTTCAAAAGCAGTGTAAGTAGAATAAAAAAACTATTGTTTTTTAAAAAGACATGATATTTAAGCCATTCCCATGACTCTAGGATATCTGACCAAAGATTTTTGAAGATTTGGAGTTTGTAACAATTTTAATAGTATGCTATCTTTTATATGTGCAGTGCTGTTGAAATTTTACTGACCTATTCCATGGCATTACATATAATTAGCTCTTTATGACAGAGGCTACATGTTTCAGCATGTTTACCATACTGTTATTTTAAGCATAAACCATCCACTCTTAGCAACGACGGTACATAAGTTCAATGTGCGTAGGACACCTATGTGTTTGCATTTGTTTGGGATATCGATTGCTGCTGTCTCAAAAGAACATCCAACACCTCACTAGTGAAGCAGTACTTATGTGGTGGCCAAATCCAGGTGAAAAGTGGCAAGATGTCATAGAACATTTTTTACACTGTAGTTAATAGTCACCTCTTAATACTTTTAAGACTTACACCCTGCATTTGTCCTTTTAGTTTCTTCAGTGAAGGTTTCCAAAGCTGCCTGGGCTTATGCCGGTATTCACTGGTGTGAATTTGCAGACAGACTGGGAGAGAATTTGTCTTCCTGCCTTGCTCCTGCTGGTCTATGTGGATGGGGGTTTGATCGCTTTCTGTTGTCAGCATTTGTTTTCTTTTGTACTTGAGGCACATCTTATGCATAGAGTAATAAATAACATAATTTCAGCTCTTATGGCTTCAGATGGCACAGTGCCCTCTGCTCGAACTCTTTGGAGAGGGAAACACTCCAGCTTACCATCAGAGTTTCATTTGCAAGCTTTACTTTACCTTAGCCTTATTTTAAAAAATTTGAAGCTTTGCCTCCACAAATCAGCTTAAACTGTACATTACAAGGGAACTGCTTGACCTTGAAGCAATCCTTTTTGAGGCAGAGGTGACGAAGGGGTTGGCAGGTGGGATTTATTGCACTCTGAGGAATGCAGAAGGAGCACATGAACATAAATATACAGAGAAATAGGAGCGGGAATCGCAGATGGATCTGGCAGATAAGACTTGGGCTTCTATCCGTAAGTAGGTCAAAAGTGTGATGGTATCATCTTCAACGGAAATACAATTCAAAATCTTGTTTGGATGGTATATGGTGCCAGACAAGCTTCATTGGACAGACAAAACTTTATCGCCATTTCTCCGGTGAGACTGTAGAGTAAGTAGGATATTCAACATATATTACAGGTTTGAGAGGTTTGGGCCAAAATATGTGAGGTAACTGGAAATATTACACAGAAAAACTCTTACTGAGGAGTGCCCAATCTTGAGGGGACTGTGGGATAAAGGACTTGAAGGGTTGCCCACTGAGGCCAGCAGCAGTAGAAGGAAGCTAGTGGCAAGGCTATGTGCCCACTTACGAATAAGTAGACATGACACATCTGGCCTGACCATGCTGGTTCTCATTCCTCAAAGCAAGAGGAAGGAAAGAGAAGCAGAAAGGTTGGATGTTGTTGGCTGGTAGTCTACCCCCAAGGAAATGAAGTATGGGTCACAGTGGCCCACATTTATAAAAAATAGGTGAGACTGCCTTTGTTAAGGGTGAGTGGGAGATGAACTTGTGTGCAGGTTTAGGAAAATAACCTGGTTTTGCTGGGTACAATTTTCCAGTGCATTTCCTGGACTGATTATCTGGCATTTACATGATCAACTCTTTCAGTGCTCTAGCACTTCTCTTGCTGGAACGAATACAGTGGAAGTCAGAATGCTTTATTTATTATATTTTTTTTTTTCAGTAAACTCTTGCTTTTAAATAAGTTCTTGCCAGGTAGAAACCCCAAACAAGCCCTCCCCACTTCCATCCTGACTCTGCCCCCATGTGCTGGCAGCTCAGCTCTGCCTTTCTGCAACTTTCTGGTCCCTTTTTGGTCTACAGCTCTGTCATTTTTCTTTCAAGGTCTTCAGGGTCACCAGAGAGAAAGGGGAACAAAAAACATGCTGAAAACATTGAAAGAGAGGACTAGAAGAGAGAAATGCAAGGACATGAGTAGGTGTGGGAAAAAGAGACAGAACAAGCACAGCTGAAGAGTCAGAACAGACTACATATTTATTTTTTTTAAAAAGGTAAGTGGTTAAATTTTTAGAAGCTCCTGCTGTTGTTCTTTCCAGCAATGAAGCCTTTTATTTGAGCTTTTTTCATTCTCCTGAGTCCTTTTTCCTTCCTTTCATTCTTTGTATTAAAGGTTTAGGATGTGACCTTTCAGAACATGGTTGTTGGATTTTTGGGCCCTTGGATTATAGTGGCTTATTATGTACATATTTGCATAATGAGATAATTAGGCATAATATGTAGTTAAAATTAACTACACTGCACTCTTTTTATAGAAAGTCAGCATAGTTTTCTGCCAAAGTGTCTCCTCAGACACCATCTTGGGCGCTGTTAGGATTCCCTGCCCACTTCCAGACGTCACTAACTTCTGGTGATTAATCTGTAAAGTCTGATGTGTTATATATGCAGTTCATACATATGAAACCCACTACTCTGGAATTTCAGGATTATATAGCAGTCTTCTTTTGCATTTATTAAAAAAGAGGGAAAAAGAAATTCAAGCCCCCATGATTATAATGAAGAATTTAATAATGGCATAAAAATACATCCAACATGTACAGAAATTAAAAAAAAAAAAAAATCTGCTTTTGTTATTAAGCTGCATCACTGCACATAATGTTCAACTGCTGTGACAGCCATGTGTCCTCTCTCCCATTTGGAGAGGCAATGCCACTGTTAGTGACGTTCAAGCTCATGAAGTTGTTTCTTACATCTATGTCCAATCTATAATGTCTATCAGCCTGTGTAACTTCTACCACTGTGGACCTGTGGTTCTCAAGGTGCTCCATGTTGATGCTCTTAACTTCTCCCAAGCATGATGAGGTTGATTTCTGATACTGTCTTAATTAAATAAGACAAGACAGAACTGATTGCCTAATCTTTAATATTATCACTGTCCTTTAAATTTGTGCCCGCTTTGAGCAGAAGGCTGGGCCATAGGCCGCTGGAGGTCCCTTCACACCTCAGTTATTCTATTAATCTCTGATTATTTGTCCTGTAGCATGACAGTGAGTATTGATGCTCCAACCATTTCAACAATGGTTGAGAGGAAGTAGGCATCAGACCCAGCTTCTCTGAACCAGAGCTAAAGCTCTTATATCACAGTTCCTTGTTCCTCTTAAACACAGTGGTGTTTTCTTTGTTTGTTTGTTTTTTAATGGGGGACAATCACAATCTAAGCCAGCAGATTTTGCTGCCTTTTCAGATGTGCAGGCTTACTCCATGTTTCTGATGATATTATGCAGACGTTATCCCACATCTGCTTCATGGCATTGCATTTCCAGTGGTCCGTGCACCTGCTGTTATGTTACTTGCTCCAAGTGATGTAAGGAGAGCTGTGAGTAATAGGAAATAACTTTAGTTGTGTTTTTCCTCTTCCTCATCATACACCTCGCTAATTTCCTACAACTCCTTTCTCCTGCAGGCGCATAATGCACCTCCTGAAAGCACTGGCCACTGCCCAAGAGAGGATGTTAGACTAGATGGAACGACAGCCTAGTACATTTAAGCAAGATCTAGGTAAGAACTTAATCCAAAGCAGAATTGAAAAAGCAGCCCTAAAGGCACACTCACTATTTTTTCTCTATTAAAATCTAGAAGAGGAAAACCTGCTTTTAGTTAATTCTCAGCGTTCAATGTTTTGCACAAAAGGAATAAATTACTAGGAACCAACGCCAGTATGTGCCACAGAGGGACACAAACACAATTCTGTATGTTTATTTCTACAGCAACTGCTTTTCACAGGCCATTCTTTGGCCTCAGAACCAAAGGTGGATGAATCCTATTGTTTCAACACAGTGAAAAAATATAAATTGGATTACAGTTATTCTTCAAACAGTATGTCCCTATAGATATTAGCCCCAAATCTGGAACATATGTATGTCTTCCGAATGA
Organism: Columba livia; assembly: GCF_036013475.1. Classification (NCBI taxonomy): domain Eukaryota; kingdom Metazoa; phylum Chordata; class Aves; order Columbiformes; family Columbidae; genus Columba; species Columba livia. The sequence continues at coordinate 65,151,004 of NC_088604.1, forward strand.
AATCACACAGACAAAAAAGCACTGGCCATTGAACAATAATCTCTAGTTGCATAAAAATGAAGTATTTCCCAATCATGTTTGTTTAAGTTACTTTATGCTAACTTTGCATCACAGGCCCTTTACAGACAGATTAAAAGGTATGGTCATTGAGCTGTAGAATTATGTGTTTAGACAACCATAGAAAAATTTAATGAGTGGAACGGGAAGAGATAAAATATCAGATGGTTCTTCAATGGCATTGAGTAAAATGGGTGATTTTTATATGCCTGCTGTGTTTAATATGGTGTTCAAGATTTACAGATTTTACTCAACAAATTCTGATTGGTGGGGTCTGGGGGTTAGGAGGTTCTTTCCAAAGAATTTCATGGCTACTGGGTGAAGCAAAGACTTTTCTATGTGGGAAAAAGTCCAAAGGTGAAAAGGAGGTGTAAGAGGTATATAAACTGGGTAATTCCAGCAGGGTGTATTGAAGAAGAGTACTCCATGGAATTTCCATGGAAAGCAAAGGCACTGTTGGCAGGATCAACAAATAGTTGGAAAGTTTCCAACAAAAGTGTTTTTCATTAAAATGTGTAGATGTATTGAGAAGGAAATCTTTTGTGAAATTGTACTGCTTCTGATAAAAAAACTTCCACTGCATAAGATTTCCAACAATGGAGTGGAGTTTTTTTTTACACTGGGGTGACAGACATAATTCCTTCTGACCTCCTCAGCACAAGTGCTGTTAGGGCTCTCATCTGGTACAGGTTCCTACTCTAATTTCCACCTCAGCTGTGAACTTTGATTGCCAGTTTCATGTGTGATTAAAAGTAGGTCTTTTGCCAGGGCAGTTCCATGTTCCCTTCAAAAATGGGGGAAGAAAAAAGGACTATAGATCAGCACTTATGCAGGTACTGATGAATTTGAGTTCTTGTTCTTCTGTTTCCTAGCTACTATTATTATTATCATAGAAATCCAGGAGATTTCTGATTCATCTCAGATATTTTCACTGGGCAGGAAAAGAATTATTTTTGTCGATTAACACCCGCAGAAGTTTCCAAAAGTGCTGTTTATATCCCTGTGTCCATTCCTGAGTCCTCTTTACAGAAGCATAATTACTCAAGAAAACCTCTCTCTCCCCCTAGATGAAGGAAGAGAAAGAGAATAATTTGATAACGTGGGTTTGGGTACACACGTGCCTCCCTATAGTTATCTGAAACTGTTCAGAAAATTGTGTGCTTGGGAGAGACGGAGGTGTAGCGTAGTTAACCATATCACAGGGAGACAACCGAAGAGACATATGTGAAGGAAAAAAACTGCAAGTAAGAAAAGCAGTTTTGCAGAAATCAACATGGAAACAGAATCTGCTATAATAATCCTGAAAGGGACAGATGTTGGCGTTCCACCTTCAGCTCGCCTGGCCTATTATGCCTCTGAATGCTGAAGCTCACAATGCTTTTTTTCCTTCAATTTCAGAAGTGTCAGACAGGAGACACGGTGCCAGTGAAAAACCTTATACTGATCTCTTGTTAGCTAACCGCGGTGTTTTGTTCCACGGTTACATGTCTGTACAAGCCGTCATTGTGTCAGTCATAATTACCACCTGTTCAGTGGCTCCCTTCAGGTTTCATCACCTTTGCAGTATTAAGCAGCCAGCTGCAGGAAGCAGAGTCAGCTGCCCTGGAGCAGCAACCATCATCCTCTGGATTTCAGGGTATAATTGCTGCCTGAGCACAAACATCTCCCTCCTCCCTGCATAAAACACACAGTCTGCTCCTTTCTTAGCAGAGTTCAGAGGCCCTTCAAATGCACTTTCTGCCCAGAGTAGGAAGATAGACCTTATCTTCTACAGGGACAACTCGGTATGGATTGGAGGGAGAGTCTGTGCAGCTATGTGGCTGCGCTGCCATGTGCCACCGTGTGAAAATGTGGCCTAGTATTCTTTATTGGAAAGGGGCCTCAGCTTTCCTGTGCATCCTTTTTTTATTTCTTTGTGAAAGAGAATGAGCCACCTCTGTCAGGGAAGTTTAACTATAACATCATAGACATCCCCTGGTTGTAGGGGCTTCTTCTGAGTGAAACTTCAGAGTACCCCTGTCTAAACGTGACTCATCCTTCAAGAGCTATTCCCTAGTGGAAAGGCAGGTAGATGAGTCCTCGTTTGGGACAGACAAGCAGAAAGAAATGGAAATGCAAAACTGAGAGGCAGTTGTAGAGCATTCCTATCAGGCTGGTGCATGGTTTCAAATGCCAATTGCCTTTCCTCTCTTTCCATCCTGTTTACTGTGTTTTATAAATTCAGCTTTGGCTGCATGACCCAGACCAGCAGGCCTGCCAACAATCATGTTGCATTATGTTAACTGCTTACGACTTCTGGACAGTGTGCTGCTGTGATTGTCACACTTTTTCACTTAAACATATGGCACATAGAGACTCAAATTGCTCCAGCATGCAGCTTTCCATTATAGATTTTTACATACCAATTGCAGACGGTATTTGAGGCTGCTGAGACTAGTGTGGTCCAATCCCAGAAGCAATGAAAATCCTCTACTCTGAGAAGTGCCCGGAATGCTGGGCTTCTTAAGCTCAATTAGGAAAGCCAAAGACACTGTCAGACTTTTCTCAATCCAATAGAAACGCTGCCAAGCTGAGGTATGTGTATCACATTGGAGAGACAAGAATGACAATGAAAGCTTTAAAGTAGAAGGAATAAGAAGTGTTGAGAGGCTAACTGAGGAGAAAAGATATTCCATTCGTATCAGGAACACAGAGGAATTCAGAGATTCACAAGTTCTGCCTGATTAAGATCCCCACATTGGCATGTTTGTAGCATATTTTTCAAAACAGCATATTTGGGAAATTTTCTGAGGTCCTCCTTGCATGCAAGACTTTCTGAGCTAACTTCAAGACCAAATCACTACAAGAAGACATAAAACTGTTGAATATTAAAACTAATATTCAACAAAAATAATATTCAAATAAGAAAACAGCTCAAAAAGCCCCAAACACCTTCAAATATTCCTCCAAAGATGCACAGCTCATTTCACTGGGCAACTGGCATGAAAGTACTCTTCATTTCCTCTTTTCTTATATATTGATTCTTCTTTAGTTTTGAATCTGAATCAGGGAAAGGATTTTAAGGGATTTTGCACAAGTTTCTTCCCACAAAACTCTGAATAGACATCCAAAATTGACATGGCCTGACAAGAGGGAATTGGATAATTGTCATTGTTCCATTCTTTTGAGGAGGCAGAACACAGCACAAATTTGAAGAAGGGAGAAGCTGGAGGAGAAAGAAATCCTCATTTTGTGGAGACGTATTGCATTCTTCAAACTTACATATTTTCCATCAGATTTGCTGGATTTGAAAAGATGTGAGAAATACAGTAATAAAAAAATCCAACTTCATGAAACTCTTCAATGAAGAGAACTTAATAACGAATCTTCAAGTAGAAAATCTGAGCAGCTTTTACACTTCACCAACTACTGCTTTCTCTTGTAATAACGTTTCATACTGCTAAACCACATTGTAGTGCATTGACATGAGTAACATTAGTTTTGGATCCACTGGAAGCTGGATTGTGTGAAATGTCTAAAACTTCTTGGCATGTTAAGATTCTGAAGTGCTGCTATCCACCAGGACTTATTGTCATACAGAAAGGGGTATGTCTGTAAATGGTCATAAATGAAACCACTTTTCTTCATTTTCCTTGGCCTCTTGACCAGATTTGAGTCCTGAAACTTTCTCCTTTCCTCATCTTCCTTGCTTACTACTGTGTGTTTCTCTTTGTTTCTTTTAAAACTCCTTTAAATTGAGTGCAGTTTCATTTCCCAGTGTGACTGCAAAGAACAGTTCCTGTCTAAATTTACTTCTTTACAGTTGGCTGGTCTCCTGTCATCCATTCCATGCAAGTACAGTGTTATCCCATTGTCCCACTTTGCTCCCCACTTTGGAACAAGCTATGAGCTTGTTCATGGGTCTTATTTTTCTTGTGAAGTTAGTGGACTGGAGTAGGAATTGACTCAGTACATTGATAGAAGTGGAATGGACTGGAAAAGAAGAAATTAGTGATTAACAATTGCTAAGGTGCCCAACTGATCTAAGTACATTTCACAGTTGAAGAGCCTTGAGAGGTAAGTATGGACTAGAATTCCAATTTGAAGTGTAGGAAAGCTCAAATCTAAATCAAGACTTTGTTATCTGCTCTTTTTTTTTTTTTTTTTTTTTTTTTTTAAATAAATGAAATCCACTCAATGAAAAAACCACATAAAACATCTGTAGCATCTGTCATGGGACAGTAGGAAACTGTAACAATATTTCCAAGGATCCTCTTACCTGGTGGGTAATCTGGATTAGGTGGGATACATACAAAACGTTATTCTAAGAATTTTTTACTTGCTCTTACCAAGTGCACGGTTAGAAAGTCCAGTCTGACTCTGGATGAACAGAAATTGTTTGGAAACAGCTGGTTGTTAGTGAGCCAAACCAAACCTGAACAATGTGGGCTTGACTGTGTGACGTGACTGTGTTTTCACTGAAAGCTCACCAAGATGCTGTGTCAGATAAATATGCTTCTAAAACACAGGCGGCAGGAAAGGCTTGGCCATACGGAGAAGTATTGCCGTTCCTGTCAATGCCAAAAGCTGTACTAGATGTCCCACAAAACAGAAAGAGCATTTGTTGCAGACTAAGGGGCTTGTTAACTCTATTGGACATATCATAATGAAAACAAAAATTATTTCCTTCATTAGAAAGAGCAGAAATGGTGGCATTAGGAAAATGGTGGTCAGTATTAAGCTAATGATGCAGTTACATAGGGAAGGAGCTATAGGAAGGCCTTGTCAGTACTGTGGCCAAGATAAAGTAAGTACTTGCCACTGAACCTCTGTCTCCTCTATCTTCTCAGAGCATATCACAAGCAAGATCATGCCTATTGTCACTCTTAGCATGAGTTATGTGATTCTTTCACTTCTGAACTGGGCTCTGGTCTGTGATGCCCTCTGTGTCACTCACAGTTATGCAGTAACTGAGTGAATTTTTATCTGCAGGCACAGCAATGAAGACAGTGACCTGTCAGGTTTTCAATTCTAACCCCAATCAAAGAGGGATTTATTTCCTGATAGAAGTATAAAATTTTGAGAAAATGGAGTTTAAGACTTCAGATAGTTGCTGGACATCATCCTGACTGTAAACTTAACCATCACCCAAAGATAGCCGTGATAGGCAGACCTGCCCCAGACATCCCGCGCATGGTACTACTACAGAGCAGTTAGCTTTCATCAGAGGGAGAAAGTCCATTTTTAAACTTTTCAGAATATGTGGCAGGACTTCCCTGCTTGGCAAAAGCTGTCCGAGGAACTGAAGGGAAGGTGGGATAATTCTCCCAGAGCCCTGGACTCTTCCAGTTCCTTGTGGCCGCTCCAGTGCCCTTGAGGGAAGGTGGCTTGCCAGGAGCAGGTGAGTTCTCAAATCATCAGAGGTAACCAGCTTATTGCTGCTTAGGCTTCAGACTGTGTGTGTCAACTTTGCCCAAGTCACCTGCAGTTCTTCCAAAGAAATGTGCTCTCCAATGCCATGGTTAAACTGCTGGCAAGTTATGTTGTCATATGTACAAATGCTGTGAGCTTTGGTACCAGTTACAGATGTGGCAACTCAAGAGGTCATCTATACTGGGCCTACTACAGGTAAACTACCCTTGAAAGACATTTGTGCAGCCTGTTCTTAAGACCCACCAGGAGTAAAGATCTCGCATCCCCTTCAGCAATTGATTTCTGTGCTAACCTCTCTCTACTGGTTCCCTGAGGTGTTTTAAAATGCTTAATCTAAATCCTTAAGCCAATAATAGCCACATGGAGAGAATCCAAAACTAACACTGGCAATGGGTGTTAATACCAGTTTAGAAACCTTAAGCTGTGAATTGTCTGAATTGGTGGTTACACTAGACTGGGCTGGTACCAGGAGAGTGCAAGCAGCACCCTGCAGTCAAAATTATGCCATGGCTTTCCAGGGCAAATACAGCTTCCCATCACTCCTATGTGTGCCTAGAAGCTTCTTGGATAGAAGAAGTGTTTTCCTCACAGCAGTCCACACAGGAAGTTTTGGATTGTGTTGCAGCCAAAGGCAAAGGTAAAGAGATGTCTCAGGCATCCTCTGGGACCTGCAGCAAGCAGCAGAGGGGAAAGACCTTGTTTGCAAGGAAAGCTAGCTGCTCTGAGGGGAAGAGTTGTTCTGAAGTGGGAGTATTGCTTCTGGTGATAGATTTAGATCACCTAGAGCTTTCTAATGTGTCTCCACAAGTCACTGTGTAGGAACATGTGGATGGAGGTGTTTAGTAATGTCAGCATTTTCTGAATCAGCAACCAACCCAGTGGTTTAATTCAAGGAACCTAGTTTCCTTGCTAGACTTAAACACAACCCAAATCTGGTTAGAATTCACTAGGTGAAGTCTGAGCTCTTTTCTTTGCCTCCATGGCATTTTCCTGCATATCCCATAGAGCGCCTCAAATGTGGTTCCTCTCCCAAGCTTTTCTGGGCTGGCAGTCACGCAAGAGACTTTCATGTGCTTTGTGAAGCTTCCTCTTCCAGCTAGCTGGAAATAGAAGGAAACCAGAAAAATCTCAAAAAAGACTTCTACTTTCCATTCTGACCAAAACCACTGTGTGCTGGGAAGATGACATTTTTCCTGCTCGCCTTAAGAATCGCTTTTTGAGAGTTGAGAGCTCTGCTTCCTCAGTGATTTGGGTTCAGCTTGGCTGAAGCGCAGCACAGGGACAATATTTAATTCTTCCTTGCTATTTTCTGTAGCTTTGATTCACTGCAGTGTAATTTTGGAAGCTTAATCTAGTTTCATCAGCTATGACTGGAGCTAGAAAACAGGGCAAGTTATCAGAAGATACAGCAGGGAGATAGCTAAAGGAAGTTTCATTTGGCACAAATTATCAGGAAATCCTTCCAAAATCAAGCCGTCAAGGAAATGATGGAAATACATTATTTCACTTAAAATGAACACACGCCTATACCAGAACACACATGCTCACAGAAATATACAGCCTCTTTCTATCCTCTGAAAGTCATGGTTTGTTTGTTTGTTTGTTTGTTTGGGTATTTTTGTTTTGGTTTGTTGTTGTTTGTTTGTTTGTTTAGTTGGTAGGTTGTTTTTTTTGGGGGGGAGAGGTGTTCCTTTCTTTCATCTTTTTTTTTTTTTTTTTTTTTTCTGGGGCTACTAAACATATTTTAGTGTATCCTGGCTCCAGTCTAATCCTCTGCAATTGCTGGCAGCCATTTTAAATCATTCCTGTCGTAAGTTTCATGGTAGCAGTCATTTGTGCTTTTATTTTTATTATGCCCCAATCCAAACCGAGCATTCTGGAGCAGTTCAGGGCCTGCACCCAGATCTGAGCAGCTGGCATATCTGCCCCAAATGGGTCTTTATTATTTATTGCCTGTGCTGCGGGGGTCCCCAGCAGCTGCCTCCAGAGGAGGCCTCTGCTCCTGGGGAGAAGTTTGAGCTGCCAGCATCTCAGGCAGCAAAAGCAAAAGCAACCTATGCCTGGGGACTGACAGGAGCAGCTCTCAGGGAAGCTGGGGCATAAGCTGGCAATTATCAGTAATAAGTTTGCAACATGATTGCCCGCGACCATAGAGACTGCTTAATGTTTTTCCAGCCCTTCCCACAGAAGCCAAGGTCAGCTTGCAAGAGGTGTGCTATGAGGATTTGGCCCAACAGGCTCTGACTCCATCTCCAGTTCGTCTGTGGTTTAATAGGGTACAATTTCTGGCACACCTCAGTGCATCTAATTGTTTTCACTATTAGAGCACAAGGACAAATTGCTGACAAAGGGGACTGTGTGAAAATGCACTTGGGTGCAATAGCTGCGGCAATATTTCAAACAGCTTCCTACTGTACATCTTAAAGAGAGATGCAAGCACTTGTGCTTTATAATTGTGCAACCACATCACTGAATATGGATAGCGCTTACAAGTGCTGTGTAACATGTTGACAACTCTGCACATATAAATATGTATTGTTTTTCAGGCAACACCCGGACAATGAGAAAAGTGGAGTTTTTATTTAATTTCTTTTGCAATGTCTGAGCCAACTGTAACAAGACTTATAAAGTGGGAGTCCTAATGACTTAACCAGCAATTCAGGACAAAGCACCTCAGATCTCTAAACCCAGCTCCCTAAAATATGCCTATCTATGATCCCACTTTTTTTTTTTTTTTCCCCCTGTTATTAGCTCTTGAACTCCTTGATTTGTTCTCTACCTCTTTTGGATGACTTTTCAAAATTCAGATCATTCTAAAGTAAAAGCTTTAACCATCCTCTAAGCCAAGATTCCTCTTTCTATTTGACATCAAGACTTCTCTCTTTGATAACTTCAAATGCTTCTCTCTCTGCAGTGAGTACTTAATTCTCACCAGTGGTTTTGCTTTTCTATCACACATAGTAGTAGCACCCTGAATGTTGTTTATCTGCTTTGGCCATTGGTTGCTTTCTTTGCCCTTTTTTTTTTTAACTTTTCAATTAAATTGATATAAACAACAACACTATTCATTCAACATTGTCGTGGGTTTTCTTTTGTTTTTCCTAATTATGTAAAAATACACTTGCTTTTTAAACTCAATTAAATCTTCCTTTATGTGTTAGCAGAGCTGCACAACAGAGGTTTTCATCCTGTGCACTGCTTTCTCTGACTGCGAAACAAATAAAAGCCAAGCTTTTGCATTTCATAACCTTGAAGTTCTTTGAGTAGTTTCACCTCCAGGGCTGAGTAACGGAATGTTTTCAAGCAGCTTAGAGAGAAAAATGGGGAGAGGGATGAGGTGGAGGAGAAAAAGGCAGTAAACAAGAATATGATTTCAGATTTTCATGATTTAGGCTAAACTGAATAGCAGCAGCAGCCAAGGTAGAGAGGAAGAGAATATATGTATATGACGGAACAGTTTTGTAATTTAAAATATATTATATTAGACTTGCAACAAGAAAGGGCTAATGCATTTCTCACAACATCCCACATTTTGCCAGTGCTTTTCACCCCATACCAGTACAAATGATATTTGATTATTGACAGACTGAAGGGAATATGCACAGACTGTGTTATCCATTGCTGAGGCATGGCTGTGGCTGTGATATAATGTGCCGACTGTTCCAATAGTGCTCTGCATTGCTATACTGCAATTTCAGGATACACTTGGGAGAGAGTTTTACTGGAAAAGCAGATGTGCTAGAATGGAGGTAGTGACTCATGAGTGGTGGTGAGTGGTGCAGCACTGTAGGATCACAGGGCAGAAAGGATGTGATTGCTCACATTAAATCATCATTGCCCCCTCCACACACCCAGAGCTTTTTTATTACCACAAGTGGCCAAAAAAGCCCTTTGTTTTCCAAATATTCTAACCACTGGGTCCTCTAGCCCTCTAGTAGTACAGTAACTTTTTTGCATTGCCTTGACTCACTTGCTCTATCAGTAACAAATCAAAAAATGTCCATTACGTCTAGAATTACCAGTACTGCTTTCTCTACTAGGCAAGTTTACCTCAAAGGCTGTTCCTCCAACAGCTGACCTTGTCTGACCTTGCTTAACTTGTGGTAGCTATAGAATTGCAGGAAAGTGCACACGCAAGTAAATAAGAGACAGCTTTTCAGAAAAAAAAAATTAGCAGCTCTTTACAAAAATTCCAGCTTAGACATGCAGACAGGCCCTCATTTGATATGAGACTTATTTGTGACTTTGTAGAAAAAAGGTTGTGGATGAGGGGAAAAAAAATCAACCACTGTTACGTAGGGGAGCCAGGATGTTCTTTAAATATATTGTGTTAGGTGCTACATGGAATAGAGAAATTTTAGGTGTTCCTGGTGACAGAACAGCAGCAAAATACTGCTTCCATGATTGGAATAAACTCATAACATGCTGTGTGGCATTTTCTGTTCGTGTTAAACAAACTTCTTGACACTCATCATTTGAAAGAATTTCTCCCAACCACAAGCCAATTCGTTAATGTATAGTGAAGCTGGTGGAGGGCAGGTGTATATTATTAATCTTCTTTCTACAAAACATGTTTTTTTTTTTCCCCTCTTCTATTATGTACCTACAGGATAGTGCGGTTACAGATGTAATCTGCAAAATATAAATTTACCAGCAGAAACCTCAAGCTGCACAAGGCCATGAGGCTTTGTACATGAGTATCAAACAAAAGCCTGATCTTCAAAGAGCTTGAGAAGAAAGTGTGAACACTAGTAGGACAAACTGTTCATTATTTGCTATGGTTTTAGGTACACACACTGGAAATCAATGGCCAGTGAAACGCACCCTGTGTAGCCCAGAGTTCTTCACTTATTTATCTCTAACACATTTATGCACATGAATAAGCACTAATAATGCATTTACAGCTCCAGGACAAGAAGGCATTCTGAGGTTTACAAGATTTGGCTGATGGGCTGTGTCCAGTTTCCTGTTTCCTCAGGAGTTCAGCACATCAGGACACTGAGAGAAACAAGGAATAAATTTTATAGTTGGAACTTAAGTGGCTTTGGATTTAACTGACCTGGAAGATGACGTCTGCTCACAGATAGGATGGGAAAATCTCCCTCACCAAAGATATCATAATTGTTTTCCTTTTGTATGAGTACCGTGGTTTTAAAGTGCCACTGTGCTTGCCTTTTCACAAAAAGAAGAATGAGGATTTGAGACCAGTCTTATTGTCATTAATGACCTTGGCAGAAAAAGTAAAGGTGTGCTAGTATATTTTGTTGACAGTATGAGGCTGGGGGTGCATTGTGAACACAGATAAGGTTTATATGATGGTATAGAAGAAGCTGAAGACTCTGGTGGTCTGGCAGAAAGAAATGGGATGACATTCATAGAGCATAAAGAAGGATCACCTACTATAGAAGTAATGGAAAAAAATCCTTATATAGGATTTTATTGGTTAGAAAACCTCTGTGCACTGGACAGTTTACTATGAGTACGTAATCCATTATAGCTATGTAAAGGCAAATGTTTCTCAAAATGTCTTCCACAAAGTATTTCTGATAAGGAAGTGCAAGTTATAAAACATGGTATCTGCTTTTCATGAAGATGAATGTAAATCAGAGCCACTACGTGTATCTTATTAGGATGACCAGAATTTGTAAAGCCCAGTTTGTAATAAGAACCAAGCTGGTTATGTACTCCATCAATTTGTGGAGTGTTTTACCTAATGCTTCTGCCCATTATTTCAAGAAATGGGCTCAGTGAGGAAAGAGACCCTTTCCACAGTTGGTTGTAGTTTTTGGTGTTTTTGTTAGTTTGTTTGTTTGTTTTTAATGGTAGTGACCTCATGTTTGATCAGAAATCATAGAATCATAGAATCATAGAATGTCCTGAGTTGGAAGGGACCCACAAGGATCATCAAGTCCAATTCCTGTCCATGCATATGACAACCCCAACTCCCACAGGCTGCTCTGGCTAGTCCCTGTTCCAGTGCAGTGAGACTCTTTCCACTGCCCAGCTCTGGCTAAGCACAGCCCAGCAGGGAGGGTCTTGGCTATGAGAAACTCAGGTTGCTCTGTCACAACCCTACATCTCCAGAACTGAGTCCCTAACATAGCTGGGATGAGAACAAGTCTCAGCGGCAAATGACAAATGCAGTGCTAATGACATACTCTTCTTATACTGAACCCAAAAAGTCTGCACCAGTCAGTGTTCAGCACCTGTAGACTGAAGGAAGAGGAACTAAAAAGGAAAGCACTATCACTAAGCCACAATTCTATTAAATGCTCTGCTAATGCAGCAATGACCTGATTAAGACAGGCTAAATAGATACCTGTCCTTGAATAGTGGGTATTATATGCAACTTATATTAAGTGCAAAGCACAGTGGTACCTCCGTAAAGGTAAGAGTAGGAAGGATGATTATTATAATATCTTCAAACTATTTGATCTGTATTTAGAGAATGATCATTATAAAGGCTTCCCATTCAGTAATGAGATTCAGACTCCCCTAGTTAATTGATATATGGCAGAGAACACTGAAAGAGAGCTTCTTCAACTCAATCCCACTTTATAGTATAGTTGTTCTAAGTTTAATAAAGTTCTCTCTGAGCATTCATATGCTGTAAAAAAATAGTTTGTTTGAATTTGCTTGTAAATTCTCAATTGGAAGAGAAGCTGGGCTTGGGAGTTTGTTGGAAGTCATGGAGTTTTTTAAGACACATGCCTGTAAACCTTTATATCACAATGTACTGTGATGCTGTGGTCTCAAGGTAGTTCCCTGGCAGAAAAAAAACAATCTTGCCATATATTAGTTCTAGCATGAAGTTCATTATGAAGAATGAATTCTCAGACTTTCTAAGAACACAGAACATGTGGCAGGAATAAAAAACAAAAGGAAAGAATGACAAGACAGCTTCTTATGTAATCCTTACTCATTTGCAGGCTGAATATTTACGCTTGCTTTTTCTCTCCCTGGAAGTATGAATGACGAATTTAACATGCACAAAAGCAAAGGCGATCAAGACTGCTCTGTACTTATGGCTGGTATTCATGTGCAGATGACAGCTGCTAGGTATAGAGACGATATTAATATTGCTTCACTTTTCCTAACTCAAACAACTCATCCTCCTTTAGCCTGTGTCTGCAGTACACAGGATGCAGTTTATCAAGTGGTCCTCAACTCTCTGAAGGAAAGTTATGAATTTGCTGGGGTGTGAAGGGGTACCAGAGGCATTTTCTTTTGACATCATTGTAAAACTATGGTCCAGTAGGTTTTTGAAAACTGTCTTTTTTTTTTTTTTTCCCCCACTTATACTATGCAATGCCCAGAGATGCCATTCATCCCAAGGAGGCTGTATCCCAGGACCTCGGAGCAGTGGTTTGCCTTGCCCCAACAGCTGATGTGACTCTGGACACAGGGACTGAGTACAAAGAGCAGTCCCATTTCTGTACCTCTTATTAGTGTCCTAGCATCAAATGGGATGAAGAAATGGCCACTGTTTAGCAGAGCTGGATGAGAGATTCAGCTGTTCAGGAAGCAGAGGAACAAAGCCTAGGTATCAGAGAGCAGCCTTGGGACAGAATAGAAGAGAAAGGGGCACAATTGAGTCTGCACCTATGAGCATATCTATATAGTCTCATAAAAATCTGAAGCAAGCTCAAGGTACTGCAGTCTTAGCCTTCCTCTCTTTTTAATAGATACCCATGGAGCTCACTGGCACACTAATGTGTCTCTTTTCTGCCCAGTGCCTGCCTCAAAGAGGGACAACAGGCTACTGATCCCAGGTACCCCCCTAGCTCCAGGGATGGAGGCTGGTGTAGGGATGCTGTTTCACTAATATGGTGCCAAAGGATGGAAATTCACTTCCTCTCCTCTCTGCTCCGCTCTGCTCTAAAAACCTGCACATTGAAAATAAACTCAATTAAAAGAAGCATGAAGATTGAGAAATATCAAATGCTCCAAATAAGAAAATACAGTTCCAAAGGCTGTTAAATCTTGCATCAGCCTCTTTCACTGCATGGTTTTCAATGCTGTTTTCACTTATGTCATGACAAGGAACCTAAAACTGCCATCTTAGCAGCAGAAAAGGGCTTAGTAGAGCCACAGTCATCTTTACATTCTTGCTGACAGTGAATCATTGGATTCAGCCAGCTGAAATGTCCAAGTTCTGTAAAAGGAACCTTTCTTGTGCTTCAAACAAGGGAAAAAAATGTCAGAATGTTGAAGTTTCAGACACAAAATTTTAACAGGAGGAACTAAATCAAATTTGTCTAAAATCCTGCTGACCTGGTCCTTAGTCCTTCTCAGGAAATAAAATTATATATAATCTCTCCCCCTTCTGCCCCCAAAGGTTTAAAATTGTTTGGTTCATATTTTTAGCATGAATTTTTAATTCCTTCCTGTTTCCAGCAAAGCAGGCAGAGTTAATGAAGTTCTCCATGTCCTGTGGAAAAAGCTGTCAGAGATTAAGACTTGTTTCTGCTGCTGTCTGGGATTACAGCAATGTCTGAGGGTGCTCAGTAAACTCACAGCCCAGTGTGCTAAATGCTATGAAGACACAGAAGAAACCTTGCTAAGAAGCACTCATGTTGCCCACCTCATGAGCTGTGGCTTCCTTACTCACAAGACACTATAAAAGGACTTCTAGTATAAATAATGCAACATCCTAAACTGATATATAGCAACAGAACTGAATTTGAATTTTAGTACATGAGATGAGTATGTTAATCTCTATTAGCTGTCTGCAACTGTCCCATGTTTGGGGGATCTCATGAACCCATGCCTTCTCCTGCACCACAGAATTTGAGGACCATCAGGGATCTATTGCTGCAACCAAAGTAGTCTTAATCACAGTACACACACACCTCTCAGGGAGTTATACTACAGACACCAAATCTGGATGCTCTCCTCTACCCTTTCCCTCAGCCTCTGCACTGTTTACACCCACTTTCTGTCTACTACAAAATCATTTCTGGACTAGGGGAATTCTCCCAGGTCACCATCGCTATAAAGCAAAATCAGGCTCACTTTGTGTGATGTTGGTTGAATCAATGCTGGATCCAGCTGCACTTACGTCACTGTCCTTATACCAAAGAAGAAACTATGCTGCTGAAAGTCAGATCGTCCTCGGAGCCTGACCTTCATTTTTCAGAGGACATATTATTCTAGTTGTAGAAAAACAGTCAGACACAACCAGTTTAGTTTTGACATGTGGCTTTGTATAAAAGTTATGGACAGAATACAACACAATTGAAAATAAAGATCCCACTTATAACCGAAGTGTATGAAGATCTCCTCACAGGCTTGCACAGCACCAGCCTTGAGTGGAAAAATCACCATATAAGACATTTTGTGTAAAATGCCAAATCTCTTGCTCTCTTACATTCCTCACACAATCATAAAGCCTATTACCTCCCCAAGGCCATAATCATGATGCTGCCAGACAGAATATCCTGAACAATGAAACTAAAACCCTACAGTAAAAAACAAAGCTAATGTTGGGGATCCATGACACTAAATCTGGGGCAAAGTCATTCAGCCCGTCATTGTAATTATTCTCTGAAAAAGCAGCACAAACTCAGCCATTCAGAGGGAAAGTCTTCCAGAGTTCTAGCACTGCTGTTAAAAGACTCAAACAGTATTACCCCTAAGAGATAAAAATATCTACTTGTGCAAAGAACAGGTTAGCCTATCGCTGTAGGTCGATTATGCAGCTATCACCACTTCTGGCTAAATGCAGACATAATACTCAGCCCCTAAAGGAATCACTTTGTTCAGTTTAACATGCTACTCAGAGATATTTTCTAATGATGCTGAATAAGTTGAGAACACAAATCTTACTTAATTTGTGGCTAGAGGTAAATTTAAGCTGGGGCTTACAGTCTGAGTCAATATTCTTCTATCTTCCTCAGTATTCCTAAATCAGCAAAGACAGAGACTATCAAGAACATACAAGTATGCCAACGTAATCAGCAAAACAAGGGACATTCTGAGCATACAAGGCAGATGATCACTCAGAAAGATGTTGATGTCCTTATGCCTATTCATTTATCTACTTGAATCAAAGGAATGGAGGAGGAGGAGGAGGAGGAGGGGGAACGAGTATTAGGAAGGGGGGAGGGAGTCTAGGCATGATTAACAATAGGTGCGAGACAGGAAGAGCTAGATTAAACTGATCCATATGCAAATGATCTGAGTCTGATTGCATCAAACCATGCACAGTTTAATGAGTATGGTAAGATGCCTTTATCTCTGCTTGGATGTGTTTGGAAAAGAAGGACTGCTCCAAGATAAAACACAGTTTAATAAGAAGGTTTTTCATTACAGGGTCGATCTGCATTTGCATTTCTCTCTCTGAGCCACATAGCTTTCCTCAACCTCCATTCCTTTTCAAGAGATTAGTCAGTAAGTACTTATGTATTGTTGACACACACCTTAGGGCATTGCATACTTAACATGTGTGTGAGTTTTAGCCTGGTCCTTCATGACCTGGATTAGACATTTCAAAATGAGACGGAAGTGGCAAACACTTATTTTTCTGCTTATCTATCCAGCATTCTTTGCCCTTCTGTTATTTTGAAGCTTTGTAAAATCTTTTTGGTATTCATAAACTATAATATAGAGACATAACTTAGCTTTGATACTTACAGCATCATGGGCCAGACTCAGAACTGCATCACCACTGTGAGATGGTGATAACTCCAGCTTCTCTGGAGCTAATCTGATTTTATGCTGCTGTAGCTGAGGTCTAGCCCCCTATTTCAAAAGTCTGTGTTGTTTTCTTCCAAGTGGCTGCCTTTGTATGCCGAACAGGCAGCTAGGCACTACCTCAGCTTCATCTCTCAGGCCCTGCTTACAGTTACAGGTGCAGATGAAATAAAATAGAGGCAACCTTTTCCTCCTTGTGCAAGCAAGACAGTGGCAAATCTCCAAGGCTCTCAAGAAGATCATAGGAAAGACAGTTGGCCAATGCTCTGGCCTCTGCTCATACTCCAGCAGTCCTCCAGTATAGTAGACATTGGTCTTCTCATCCCACTGTGATTAAAGCTGTGTGTAGCAAAAACACTGAATCAGAGCAAGCAGGGAGCAACTTATTTTTGCTTTGAAGTATAGCAAGTGGTACATCTTCCTCCATCTTGAAGACATCTGCCCTGGCTGGCACATTTTCTAGAGGCCATCTATGGATACCACGTCCTTTGTCACTCAGGGCAGAACTTTCCCATTTAAATGCTGTGTTCTTCTCTGAAGCCTAAGTGCACACTAACATCTGTATTCACACACTATGTATTTACACAAGCAATCATCTTGTTGCAGATAGAAAGTATTTCAGTCTCGAAGTGCTGATGCTGAAAATTAACTCTCCAACAAATGGAAGCAAATAAATACCAACAGCCACACTTCTTCACGAAGAAGAAATCCCTTTTCACTGCACCTATAATTTATCTCTGCAACAAGGATCTGTTGAACTAGGCTAGTTAGTTCTATCTTCTCCATCTCAGCTCCAACTGATCACCTTCATCCTTATATCATGAAGATGAGATCTTTTAATAGAAACAAGGCACTTTAACAAAAACATTTCCATTGATTTCAATAGAAATAATCACAGGCCTAAGTGCCTTGCAGATTGGAAAAGCAAAACTGTTATTGCATATTCTATCATTATTAACATGATTGTTTCTTTGCCATCACTGAGCTGCTCAAGTCTTTAGGAATTTCTGGTTTTATATTCCTTTGAATACAATTTATGCTTACATCATTCATTTCAATTAATTAGATTTGAGTTTCACTTCTGTACCTTTTAGCTTTCTTGACTCTATGCTGAGATGTCTGCAGCTTCTTTGCATTTTGTCATTAATTCTGGCTCAGCAGCTATGAAGCCCTTTCTTATCTCAGATTAAAGTTTTTTTTTTTTCCTGTATGTGTTCCTTTACACTTAATGCTACAGCCACACAATCTGTCCTTATAGACCAAGGGACCCACAAATGTAGAAGGTTGAAGCTTGTTAATCCAGTCATAAAACATAGTTGTGCCTGCAGTTAGAAGAGTCCTACTTCTGTCCCAGGTTGTTGTTATTTATTATAATTTATTGTACCACAATGCTGAAGGTTCAGGAGCAGTCAGGGTAACAGAACAACTTAGTTACTGCTGGCAGTGAGCTTAAGTTCTCTTGTGCCTGGTGAGAGGGTGCACTTTCAGGGACAGTGTGAACAAGATAAGTTGGAAGCAGGCACACACCTCCTTCTTGCTTGGCATGGTCTAGCACCCAACAGAATCGTAGAATCACAGAATCATGGAATCAGTTAGGTTGGAAGAGATCTTTAATACCACTGAGTCCAACTGTTAACCTAACACTCCCAAGTCTACCACTAAACCATGTCCCTAAGCACCACATCTACATGTCTTTTAAACACCTCCGGGGATGGTGACTCCACCACTTCCTTGGGCAGCCTGTTCCAATGCTTGACAACCCTTTTGGTGAATAAATGTTTCCTAATATTCAATCTAAACCTCCCCTGGCAAAACCTGAGGCCATTTCCTCTTGTCCTATCACTTATTACTTGGAAAAAGAGACCAACAGCCTAATGCTACAGCCTCTTTTCAGGTAGTTGTAGAGACCAATAAGGTCTCCCTTGAACCTCCTTTCCTCCAGGCTAAACAACCCAATGGGGATAGATGCTAAACAAACACAGGACAAAAAGATGTCCTTATATGCCAATATAACAGGTAAAACTGCATTGACAAACCTTGCGGACAGGGTTCTATGGGGGCAGTTCAGAACTCTCCTAATCACCCCTCAAAAGATCTTGTCTCTAGGGATTAAACAGAGAAAGTAAATTACTAACATGGTGACTTGAAGTTTTATGCTTAAAATTAAACAATGTGAATGTTGCCTTTCCTCCAGTCCCTCTTCCAGTGATGATAGGCATGAGTCTGCAGGTGGCAGTGCCAAAGGGCTGCCAAGGTTCATTTGAAGGGAAGCTTTTGTAAGGTAAGGTCTGATGACAGAGAAGAAGAATGCAGCTTTGTGACTGTGACAGGAAGCATAAGTGAAATCACAGAGATAGGTGTTCAGAAGTGTAGTAAGTGGCTGACGAAAGATGGCACCACCACTACCGTCTGAGGCAGGATATGGAGTGGCTGTAAGAGATTGTGCCTACATCTCAAGCATAGTTCCAACCCTCCAGTCATTAGGTGCCATCAGATGTCTCTTGGAAATCTCTCTTCTTAGACTCAATCTGGGTTGGTATAAACATGAGTTCACACTGGCATCCTTTCTCAGGTGTCTATTGGAAGTAACAAATTAATTGCCTTGTAGTGAAACACTTGGGGTGAAATCCCTACCCCTTTGTAAGCCCCTAGTTCACCTTTTAACCTAAGTGGGCATCCCAGTTCCAATGGTGGTCTGGCAATTCCCCTCCACCACAGGTGGGGAGAGTGAGTCTGTCTGACTTCAGTCAGGTCTCTTAGCAGCTATTGAACATCCTTGCTGTCCTTTCAGTTGTTCAAGTTACACATTCCCTTTATAAAAAGAGGTACTTCCATTCACGATCACTCCAGAGCTTGCATGAGTATTTAAGAACTTGGTAAGTTTTCTGAGTGTCAGTTGTGGAATAGGTTTGATGACTATGGTCTGTGATGAGTAAGTACTTCTTGGACTCTGCCCATGAATAAATGATGGGAAGCAAAGGCATCACAAACATCTGCTGTTAATGTCATCAGAGTTTCACTTCTACCTTGTATGTATTTTTTTCCAGAAATTTTAGTATTTCCCCACACCAAGGTACTTAAAACATTGGAGCAAACTGCTTTAAGCATCAATGTACGAAACTGGAAAAGCCCACTGATTTCAACCATTCTACAAGTTCATTTTGTTCCCTAACCCAAACACATAACAGCAGCATGCCATAAAGTGCTGATCAGACAGAGTTAGGAGTATTTTTTCAGAGACAACTAGGAAAGCTAAGGCCTCCTTAGAAGGAAATCTGGCGAGAGGGGTCAAGGACAACAGAAAGAGCTTTTTCAAATATGTGGCATATAAAACTAACACCAGAGGCAACGTAGGCCCACTGATGAATGAGGTGGGTGCCTTGGTGACAGAGGATATAAAGAAGGCAGAGTTACTGAATGCCTTCTTTGTCTCTGTCTACTGTGCTGGAGGCTGTCCTGAGAAGCCCCATACCCCTGAGGCCCCAGAGGAAGGCAGGACAATGGATGAGTCTACCTTGGTTGATGAGGACTGGGTTAGGGAGCAATTAGGCAATCTGCACATCCATAAATCCATGGGTCTGGATGGGATACACCTGCAGGTGCTAAGGGAGCTGGCTGAGGTCATTGCTGGACCACTCTCCATCATCTTTGCCAAGCCTTGGGAAACGGGAGGGGTGCCTGAGGACCGGTGGAAATCAAATGTCACTCCAGTCTTCAAAAAGGGCAAGAAGGAGGACCTGGGTATCTATAGACTGGTCAGCCTCACCTCCATCCATGGAAAAGTGATGGAACAACTTATCCTTGGTGCCATCTCAAGGCATATCAGGGATAAGAGGGTCATTAGGGGCAGTCAACATGGCTTCACCAAGGGGAAGTCGTGCTTGACCAACCTCATTGACTTTTATGAGGACATAACAAGATGGATGGATGATGGCGGAGTGGTGGATGTGGTCTACCTTGACTTCAGTAAGGCATCTGACACAGTCTCCCACAGCATCCTTACAGCTAAACTGAGGGAGTGCGGTCTGGACGACCAAGTAGTGAGATGGACTGCGAACTGGCTCATGGAAAGAAGCCAGAGAGTCGTGGTCAATGGGGCAGAGTCTATTTGGAGGCCTGTATCTAGTGGAGTGCCTCAGGGGTCAGTACTGGGGCCTGTATTATTCAATATATTCGTCAACGATTTGGGTGAGGGAATAGAGTGTACTATCAGCAAGTTTGCTGATGACACTAAGCTGGGAGGAGTGGCTGACACGCCAGAATGCTGTGCTGCCATCCAGCGAGACCTGGACAGGCTGGAGAGTTGGGCGGGGAAAAATTTAATGAAATAGGACAAGGGAAAGTGTAGAGTCTTGCATTTGGGTAGGAACAACCCCAGGTTCCAGTATAAGTTAGGGAATGACCTATTAGCAGTGTAGGGGAAAGGGACCTGGGGGTCCTGGTGGACAGCAGGATGACCATGAGTCAGCACTGTGCCCTTGTGGCCAGGAAGGCCAATGGCATCCTGGGGTGTATTAGAAGAGGGGTGGTTGGTAGACTGAGAGAGGTTCTCCTTCCCCTCCACTCTGCCCTGGTGAGACCTCATCCGGAATATCATGTCCAGTTCTGGGTTCCTCAGTTCCAGAAGGACAGGGAACTGCTGGAGAGAGTCCAGTGCAGGGCAACAAAAATGATTAAGAGAGTGGAGCATTTCCCTCATGAGGAAAGGCTGAGGTGATCTTTCGAGGTCCCTTCCAATCCCTAACATTCTGTGATTCTGTGATTCTGTGATATGTATAATGTTCTGACATCTTAGTCCCACATTGTTATTTGTACTTTTGCCCCCAGGAATCCGTATTGAAAGCTGAGAGCAGCTATTTATGTAGGCTTTGAGCCACACCTAAATGATGTTTGATCTCAATGGTATTATCACAGCATAGCTGTCTCTTCTTTCCAATTCTCTTTCATTCATAAGGCTGAAAGACCTTTTAATCTTTATGCAATTTCCTCTGCAAGGTCTAAATCACCTTGATATTTGGCAACATTGATCCTGTCTTTCCCTTCTTGATTACTCAGTCTTAGGGAATTTCCTGAATAATAAAAATTAGGTCCATATATACAAACGTGGTCATAAGGCCTCTTTCGGCACCTTTGCTCTATTTATCATATCTAATTTCTAGAGGATTTACATTAGTCCAAATGTGTTCTTTAGAGGTCCAATCCAATTTCTCTTTAAGTCAATGGCACTTTCGTGATAGATCTTAATGGTAGTGGGATTTAGCCCAAAGTCTGGTGTACTTAAGTCAGTTTTAATCTGAAGGGCCCGTAATAAAACCAGTGACTTTGATCTTTTCTGAGAGTGCAACTGGGTCAGAGAGTTTGATTTTTCTTTTTTAATCTCAGGTAATTGCATGTTAGGTGGGTGACCGAGGACATTCCTCTTCTGCACAAGTTATTCTTTATGTTTAGAATAATGCATTGAACTTTGGACTAAGAAGGAAGTTATTTTCATAAGAGGCAAAACTGGGGATAAGTTACATAAAAACTTAACTATAAAAGTATTTATCTATTCCTATTAAAGCCCAGTAATCATATCTGTGTGTATATATATACATGCATATATGTATAATATACAGGGGCTGTATTTATGAATTATGTTCAATGATTTATTTTCTAACAGGACAGTAAAGCAGCACTTACCCTGTTCATCCTTATTGGACTCTTTCTCGGGCTGAGTCTTGACATCTTTTATAATCTAGGCTTCTAAAATAGCAGTCATGATGGGATTTTTCCCTGGCATCCTCATCTATCCAGTAGGAATTGAATGTAGATCACCAAACAGTCACCAAGTGGCAACAACTTTCAGATGCTGTCAACATTGGCTTGATTTGAATTGGTGAGTTAGAGATGAGGGAATAACCTACTAACTATTCTTTTGAGCCATATATTGCCCAGTAGTGACAATTTAACAGAATTGCGAGAAAGCTCATCTATTACAATCACAAATCAGGTGGCCAACAACATTGATGTTTTAATCTTAATCTGCCTTTGCTTCTCGCCTCATTTTTCCTTTCCCCTCTGCCCCTAACACATACAAACACAGAGACTTTCCCCTTTTATAAATACAATGGATGTTGTTGTCAGTTCAGATAAGAGCAAATGCCAGATAGGATGGCAATATTTTCAGTCCTGGCAAATGCAATCATAAGTTCAGTTTATTAATATTGCAACAGTTGCACTAAATGAGATCACTTGGATAACAAAACATTTATCAACAAAACGCTGCCACCTACTGAAGTTTTGCAAACAGCCCAGATGATTGGATAAGATCACAAATTCACTCTGTCACAAGCTTATGGTCTTTGCTGAAATCGTTCTGAGGGGAAAAAAGCAAGAATGATAACCAGCAGAACAAGACAAGACATCTCTTTCATGCAGTCTGTTTAGCAAGTGTCAGGGTAAATCCTGGAGAGCAACCTCCAAAGAGAAAAGGAGGTTTGGCTCTTTGTGCTCACTATGTTGTGGAATTTTCAAGCACAGTGGCTAGAGAGCTCTTTCTATCAACTCTTTTAGCTTGCGGCAGCCCCTTATAGACTTCAAATTTTCTTGTGTTGATCTTCAAATCTTCTATTCAGCCCTCAGTAAAATGACATTAAAACTTGCCAGCTTTTTGGATTGCATCACCCCATGTTATAAAAGCTTTGTAAATAAAGGAAGTCTGAGTGATTACAACAAGTCTTGTGCATTTTCTGTTGCAAGATCTCAAAAAAAATAAAATTGTTATTATTTCAGTATAGCTCCACTAGGCATGGCCATGAAACCAGGATAAGTCCTGCATACTATACATACGAAGAGCTTTACCTACCAAGGCTTCATTGCTTTGGTGTGGAACCATAGATGGTTAGATATACAAGAGCTGACAAAGCTTTGGATAGGAATTGTTGTGCCCATTTGAAACTGTGGACAGCACTTCTAGAGTGCCGTAACCTAAATTGGCATTTAAGCAAGAATGTGGATTTCATTTCCTAGTGTCTTGGGAGAACCATTTTTGGGGTTTAGCTGTTTTGTTATTGGTAGAAGTATTTAGATGAAATGCAAACAGAATTATTCATGGTGCAACTACATTTGTACCCTGTTAGCAGAAAGGAGTTATGTTAATCAAGAGAAGAAAACTCCAAGAGTCAAGCAACATAGTTTAGGAAGGACAATCTCATCACAATTATTTCAGGCAATGGGTAACACTTCTTTTCCCTTGCAATACTATTCAGTTTCTTATTTGTAACAATCACAAAATTAATACTTACACCTGGAACATCCTTGGATGCTAGAATTATAGACAATGCACGGAATATGAAAAGTGATGGCTTTGTAAGACTGGAGTACAACAGAGTATTTAAACATGTGCATAACTTTAAGCACAGGAGTAATTCCATTGAAATAAACAGGACTACTCAAACATTTCTGATTTTGCATGTGCTTCTGTGCTCTGCTAGCTTAGGGGCTAAGAATGGATATGCTTATTTAATACAGTGTTTATCTACTAAGCCTACATTCAGCATTACTGATTCCTTCCCTTTCATCAGACAGAGACAAGGAGTTCTCCATTTTTCTAGCCTCCTTCTGGGCCAGTTTCAAACTTTGTTGTGCCTTCCCATGCATTTGCATTTTATATCTGATGTAGAAAACAGAAGCTATTAAACCATACCCGGAGTCCTGAGGGAGTAAGCAAATGACTTGAAAGGAAGCACTCAGGGGTTTGTCTAGATTAGGGGACATGATCAGTATTAGGCTGGGGCTGGCTCTTCCTGACCTAATTTCTGACCATTTTGCACTGGGAAGCAGGATCTTCTTTCTTCTTTGGATTTAGCTATTTGCAATTGCCCTTGGGTTCCCCTTCATGAGTGTGAACACATGCACTGCCTAACCCTGGCCTCATTCTCTCTTCCTAATGCAGGAATTAGCCTTACTGCTGTGATGGCGTGTTTGTTTAGTGCAGGACATGAATATATGCTCACTGCTGTACTAGGAAACCCTAACTAGTGACCAGGCAGACCCAGAGTCTTTAACTTGAGTTGGCCATTATGCTTAACTCTTTTGCAGTAAAATCTACAAAATTTTAGTCTTCTGTGGGTTTTTAAATCTGGATTGTTTATGGAGGGTTAGTTACGTTGCTGTACTTGTTGTGTATATCCAGTGCCAGCTCCACCACCTTCCTTTTAGTGCAAACAGGGCAAAAGCCTAAATCCCCACTGTGGGCCACCTGGAGCTGACATTGCCAGATATAAACCCTGACTAGTTCGGGTAGGCTTGGGCTTTAAGCTGTGCTTTGCTGCAGCTGTTCTTCAAGACAAAGGAACTTCAAAGGGGTTTGACTCCACTTGGGGACAATGGAGCCAACACATCTGCTAGCTCCTATGGAGATGAAAGTGAGTGTTTAATGCACACCATTGCCCAAACCCATGTGCAGGTGCAATCGCTGGCTGGACCTCTTCACATTGCCTGTCTGTATTTAACTTTTTCTATGTATGAAAATTCACGGCCTGTCTCTCAGTGACACTGTTCCCCTCATAGCATCTGTAGGTTGCCTTGCAATCTGCTGAGGGCACGCTTACCCAGCTCAAGGTAGAGCCGTGTGAGCTGGGCTGGTGGGGCTTTCCAGCCAGGCTGCTCAGCCCTCCTGTGAAATGCTGCTCATAGCAACTGTGCTCCTTCATTAGGGGCTCTATAAAGATGTAAAGACCCACTGTGAGCTACACTTGCCCACAAGTACACCTGGAAGTAAACAAACAAGTGCTTGTGTATGTAGATGAGCTTTTGTGCATGGCATGGAGCTGAACAGCTTCCTTCTTGCAGACTTGCATGTGCTGTAAGACGGGACAGGTGTCAGGAAGAGTTTTGACAAATCATTTTATGCTCGAGCAGCCTAGGGAGGCACCAGGGTGATTAGATGATCTCCTACACCCCAGGGAGAGCGAAGTCTCCCATGTTGTTAGCAGAAGCTGTGGCTCCCACACACAATTTTTAACCTTCCTTTGGTCACTACTTTGCCTTTTTAAACCACCAGTGGGGTGGAAGGAGTAACTGCTTGAAGCTCCTCACTGGGCAGCACTGTTCTATTTGGGTGGTGTTAAGATGAATGCCTATGTAAGCTGCTAGCTTTCAGGTTGGAGAAAATCACTGCACTGGTATCACAGCAGCAGCAAGTCTGATATCCTGGATGTGTAGGCACAGTCTGGAGTAGCAGCTGTCATCTGTGGCCTGTTCAGGCTTCCACGAGGATTCCTGGTACCACGCTTTTTTTAACTTGTGGGATTGATGTTCCCTGTAAAGGAACATCTCTAGTATGTTGCTATTACTCTCGACAGGAAGTCCTGCAAAATTGTTTACTCAGCCCATCCAGCTGAGAGCACACTGAGAAACTGCCCACTTGCTATCTCTTACTTGCTGGTCTGAGGCAAAGTAAACCTCTGGAAAAGCCACTACTGTCCACCTCTCGATACAGCAAACAAAAGATAATGTTAAAAAAAAATCATTTTGAGTTTTAGTAGCTAGTCAAGAGAGTTTATATTTTAAGGGATTGTTTTACTTATCTCGAGTGCAAACATATAAGTAACATTTTAGTCCACCTAGATACAATTTTGAAGGAATTGCATCTACAGATCCTTTCTTGCACCTGACTCATATGGATATTTTACAAGTTAAACTTTCTGAATCTGTTAGATTTTCTAGTCACACCTATTAAATGAGTTGGCCACTGTGTGATTAAATTAACAATGTTTGTTAGTTTGCGTTTTTGTGGTCGATAGCTCTTTACCAGCGAAGACCAGAGCACAATTTTGTTTTGCCTGTGGAGGTTTAGAGTGGAGTGCACATGTAAATATTGTGTATGTGTCCAACATAGTAGTTCCTGGGCTTTTCTGATGTGGAGGGAGGTCTTGTGCTGGGGAGAGTTAGACATGAGGACTGTGGCTGATCATGTCTGGTGGGAATAGCTCCTGGGTGGCTGTTACTTGCCTCCAGAGCAGAAGAGCTTGCCTGCCTGCCTTCCCTGCTTCCTTCCTTCCTTCCTTCCTTCCTTCCTTCCTTCCTTCCTTCCTTCCTTCCTCCCTTCCTCCATCCCTTCCTCCTTCTTTCTTTTAGAGGCAGACACAAGAACTTCTGAAAATGTCTGCAAACCCTAACTCATATTTAACTTTTTTAAAAAACAAAAAACCCCTCTTACTGTATGGCCTATCATAGTCAAAGGAGATAATCATAATCTGTCACAAATTTTAAGATAAAGAATAAACTACATGCCATGGAAATTACATTTTCACTTCTCATATCATGCATTTTTCAGGTTTTTTAAGATGCTTTAAGAATGTGTATAGATTAGCTCCAGCTATAATAACTACACATACTTTTTAGCTAATGCTTTGATAATGTTACTTAAAATTCCATTTTATTTACTGTCAACAAAATGAACAACATTTGTACACCTTTACTGCCCTTTGCACATTCTCATTTCTTTCTAAATGGAGAATAACAACAAACATGGATATTGATAGTCAAAAGCCGTTACAGGCAAAATGTAGACCTCATTTCTGGAATCACATTACACCCCTGTAAGTTAATTTCATGTTTTCCCTAGAAAGAGTAACCAACATTAGCTTGGTCCACACAATTGATTCATTGTCACTCTGTAAAGAAGTCACAGACATCCTTCTGCAGAGTGTTTCTGTTTCTGTTTATTCAGATAGTTAATCCATAGCAGGTCAAGACTGTGTCTTGCCATCATATGAAATGTCCTAACTTGGGGTAAAGTCATTCCCCTATGAGTGCTGAGACCCATGTTTGTAAGTGAGCTGTGTGGTGCAATGGGAGGAAGGGAGGCTGGGGCCTGGCTTTCAAATTTGTCAATCTTAGGTCCCCCAGCTTTTATAACGCCAGTCACTGAGTGCCGAGGAAGGGCTGAACAAAGGTGGCCAGTTTGGTAATTTGGGGGGAGGAAGACTCACTACTCTGCCCTTTTCCTCAGAAGGCACAGCAGTGCCCACTGTGTTCGGGAGGCAGGGAGGTGACTGCAAAAGCTCTTCCTGCAGTCAGCCAGCACAGCACCACTGGCACAACATTGATTTCCACTGCCTGTCACACAGACTGCCCTGTGCATAAGGCTGTGCGTGTATCAATTGCAAACCCAGTTCTTTCAGCTGGATTTCCCATTTCTTCTCACTACACATGTTCCAACTTCACTATACCAACATTTATATTACTTCAGTGAGGCTTTTTATTTATACAGAGCCCAGTTTTCTCCGCTTGGCCCCAGGTGTGTTTGTCCCCATTTCATGAAGCCAGAGACTATTTAATCTGTAAGCCAGCACTGTAACTTCCCTGTTCCTTGGCATCTGTTTAGAAGTCATACTACACAGATTTAATGCTAGTGGATGGTAAAGAGATTAAATTTTCAAGTGCCAACTCATCACGTCAGGTTGACATAACTCCCACCGTGTTGCTGAATTTACTTGAGTCCTTTAGTATGTGTGTGAGGAGAGATGGCGGAAGGGAATTTGAGAAAAATGTTTTCTTTATCAAGACAGTAAATAAGGAAATACATGTTTTAAAGTGTAAACTCTATTCTGAAAGGTTTGGCATTGTACCTTGTGTGCTGTCTGCCCTGTCTGAAAATTACATAACTATGAGTGTAAGCTATGTATGTGTGTGTGTATTTGTGGTTTTATTGTAAACAGCTCAGAGTGATACCTGGCAGAGCTAAACACCAGTGGAATCTGCTGGGCGGAAAAAATGTTAGTGCACATTCTCATTGATGAGTTAGTGAGCCACAAAACTACTAGGAGCTCATTAATGTGGCATTCTCAGACTGTGGTTCATGATGTTAGGGGGAGTGACACACACTTCTGTAAACGTGCTCCCTTCGCAAAATAATGATCAGCCTTGTAACAACTCAGTTCTCCATTTCTTGGGGACCACTGGAGGGTTTCAGCTGGTTTTCATACTAGAAGCTTAAGGGCTAAAAACTTCAACAGCTCTATCTTCCATCCTCTGCCTTCCCCTGCTAACAGCTCACTGTTGGGCCAGGGAGACTTGATTTAAATGGTGGAGCTCCTCTGGTTACCACTGAGAGTATTGTGCTTCGCTAGAGGACATGATGTAGAGCTTTGACTGAGGAAAACTGTCAGTCAAGTCTGGTTTCATAACTTGCAGATATTGAAGACAAATTTATTAATAGATGCTCCAGCTCCTGCTATACCTTTTACAGTATTTGTAAACAATGAAATATAATGCATATATATCCTGATCCTTCATTAATCAAGAAAAAACATTAGAGGAAGCATCAGGGGCCCAGTTCTGCTTTTCAACATGTATGCACCATAACCCCCATTAATTTGAGATGGAGTCATGTGGGTGTATCCTGAGGGGGTGATTGCATCCTACATCAGCTACAAGTGACCGAAAAAGGGAAAATAATCGGCCTGATACTGGTCATTTGGACAATGTGTATTTGATGTGTCAGAGTCGTTCCAACCTTCCAGTTACCAGATGTCCGTAAAAATTCATAGCAGGCTATTAAATTTAGCAGATCCCGTCTTAATTAGATTAGCTTCTGCTCAGCATGACAGCAGAGTATTTCACTGATGGAGGATTTATAAAGATTTCTGGTGGGAATTCTTTATGGAAGATGTAGTCTTTTATCCAGTGGGATTTACAAATGCAGAGGGGGGAGGGAGGAGAGGAAGCCCTGATAAGGACGTACAAACATTGTCATGGCATGTTAAAACATAAATGGGAGCTTTTATTTTATGTATGTTCCGTTTTTATTTCTCTTTTGCCACATGGATAGGCAGTGTGAGTGTTTTTTGTGTCCTTGCATTATCAGGCCCAGCTCACATAATGGCATACGGGTGGTGGAAAACTACAAGCAAATTCTTGTTGTCAAATTCTCTCCTAAAACTAGCACCAAAGGAGTACTCAGTGTTCAGTTGCCTGTCAGGTCATGAGTTATTTTTTCACCTACAGGATACAGAACTGTACAGTTTGTCTTGGGCTGTTTTTATGTGCTGCAATCCAGCATCTACCCATCCATTGCCCTTCTTTCTTTAAGGTCACTGCAAAAAAAACCCACAAACCAAACAAACCCACTTTCTTATTAATTCTGCCTCTGTCCGAATGCCAACAATTTTCTGTTTTCTCTGCACAGGTTTTTATGTAATATATATACCGTTAATGGTGACACTGGTGTCACTGACAGAATGTGAGCAGCAGCAATGCCTGCGCTCTATTCCCAGTGTGTAGATAACTTCATAAAGAAAAAAAAGGTGGGTGGAGGGGAGGGGAGATCTGGATAATTTTTCTTGTCATTTGATTCACCACTGAAAAGGTCACTCCCTGTAAGAAGAGACAGTCTTCCCTCTGAGATGTCTGGGGGAGGAGCAGAAATGGCAGAGCCAAAATGGGGGGGACTCCTTGCCACTGCCTGGCTTTTGTGAGGTGGCAGAGAAGCCCTTCTGAGCACAAGGGCACGCAACACCCAGAGTACGTGTGCTGGCGGCTGATAAAAACAGAAAAGGACCATCGTTTCCTCACTCCGCGGGCTGATAGCATTCACATCATACACCGTTTGTTACTAGGCAACTGATTAAATATACGTGCTGGTCCTTCAAGCAGCACTTGCAATTAATTAACCAAACCATTTTCATTTTGACTGTCTTCCGTTCTTCCCTCCCCACCACCAACCACCTTCCCAAATGCTGACATCTGACACAAGTTCAAGTGATTGGATGTTCTTCCCAATCTGGGGTGTAATAAAATAAAGAATGGACTCTGCATAGTAGATATGGTCTACACCCGGGCAGTGGACACCTCTGAGTGTCCCTGGTGAGTCTAGCTGGCAGCTGGCACACACAACAGACATTTTGCTTTGCTTTGGCAGGGCCAATGTAAACTGAACTGCAAAACCACTGAGCAAAGTCCAAAAGAAGTTCTCCTGACAAATCTACTTGGAATGCAGTTGTAGTGAAGGATGGAGGGTGGGTCTTCTTTCTTGTTTTCAAAACTGTGATTCCTCACCCCTAAACTACTCATTCTCAAATTTAAAACCACTGTGGAGCATGTTTGCATTACTATATATATAGAGGCCTATATATTGTGACAAATATAAATATTTATATAGCTACTAATATATCTGTGAGTGGTATTAATGTCCAGGTATCACCAACTTGAAGTGCACTCTGGTCTGTGCTAGCTGTTAGACCTGAACCCCAAACCAGGCAGTCCCTGCATGGCTCACCTCACAGTCTAAATAGCAATGACAGGTAAAGTGAAGACAAGATCTAGACATCAAAGGTTGTTCAAGGTCATACAAAGGGTCAGTAGCAGGGCTGGGAATAGAAAATGGCTTTTTTTCAATATTAGATTTTGTAATAAAAAAAACAGTGAGTCATCTCACCCCAAATCCTCCCTCTAATTTTGTAATACAGTTGTCATATTAAACTTGTATGAAATAGACTGGAATTACACATGGAAAATGGGTAACTACAAGGATCCTGGAAGATCTGACTGTTCCTATTACACTTGATCAAATGCAACTGTCAGCTGCTTTGGCAGAGATCACCTTTGATGATTAAAAAGAGAGGACTACATTACAAGAGGGTTTGAGCACGAAACCACTCGCTGCAATCCACAATTAAACAGGAGAGGCTATTGTTCTGTTTCTGACTGGGAACAGAGTTACAAATTTATTGGAGTTCACAGGCTTGCTGCAGAGCTTGTCTTTAACAAAATTGTAGCCCCTTTCTGTATTAGAGCTTCCTACCCTGCTCAAAACCTCGAGTACATTAAAGAAGCAATTTAGGATTTATTTGAAGGGGGAAAAATAGAATGTCGAGTTGTGTTTCTTTCTTCCTTCCTCCCACTGGCTTTCTGCTGGGGAGGGAGGGATTTGAATCAGCAGATTCTCAATGGCACTGTCGTCTATTGGAGCTGGTATAGAATCACTAGAAATGGGTAAGAAGCAAATAATGAAGCACAGACTGACTGACAATTTGAGTCTTTTTTTTTAACATGCTGGCCAGCAGCTGATTTGGTGTGAAGCGTCTGGAGCCACGCTGCTTTACTCTGCCTGTGCCTTTGAGTCAGAACTGGAACGGTGCCTCTGAAAAAAAGCACTCTTTGGGTTTGTGACTATTCTGAATGAGCCGAGGCCATTTTCCACTCCTAATGGGACTGGGTTATCTTGGCCTGTCTTGGTTGGTCTCTGCCCTGTCATTTTTTGGCCTGTGCTCTGGTCTGAACAAAGAAGTGTTCATGGCTTTTTAGAAACCTTGCATGAGCTGGGAAAATCTGCACCATGGTGAAAGCAGCCCCTCAGCGGCCATCCTGCCTGCCACAAGTGCTCACAGCCTGCAGTGGTGATGACTGGGCTGTGGATGGAGAAGCAGACACAGCTTTCCCCTTATGATATAACAGATTAAGTCCCTTTCGGAAGGTGGCTGGCTGCTTTCAGCAGTCCCATTAGAGCCATGTACTCCTCCTTTTTAACTTTCACTGTGGCTTTGCTGACCTTTGAATGAGAAAAACATTAGTAAAGAGCAATTTTATGCCCTCATAAAGAGTTATGTGTTACTAGGCAGTAATGGAAGCACAAACCAACCTGACCAAAAGATCTCAGTCTCCTGTCACTGCTTTCTTTAGGGGTATTGCTGCATCATTAATCTACCTTGTGCTCATCAATGGTTGGAAATCCCATCCAGGAGATGTGAAGACTGTTCACAGTGCCAGTACGGGCAATGCACCTCAGCCCTGCTGATCCGCAGAGTGGAGGGAGAAAGTCAGAGAACACCTGTATTTCTTGCAAGTTTCTGCATGCTACTCCTTTCCTCTTATCCTTGTAATGATTTATATTTAATTGACTTGTAATTATATGCACTTTTCTTTTTTTTTCTCCCCCTTATAGTTCATCTCGGTTGTTCCATACCCATATATGGTCTGTCACTAGCCTCGATTTTTTTTTTCCACCACAATGATGCAATAAATCCGGTGGGGCTGGACAGGAAACTCAGCTTGCCAAGGAGAGACAGGATGAATATCTCCCAGAGACAGCCAGAGGTTTGATTGCACATTGTCCATGCAGTGTATTTCAAGGAGTGCCCAGGGCAAGCCTGGAAAAACTTTTATGTCTGCAACAGTATTTCTTTTTGGTAAAACAGATTTTTAAAAAAGCCCACTGTGTATTTTTTGCTCTTTTTATGTGTGTGGAATCCATGATATATAGAAGATGACTCGTTTTAAAATTTCAGCTAGGGCCTGTTTTTTAGAGGCAGAAGATAATCTCATAGAAATGCCTTCTTCAGAAAAAGTATGTTTGCTGTCACTGCTCTCCTCAGCTGACTCAACACATATGTGTGCCTATTCCTCAAGCTGGAGACAACTTCTATGATCTGACTGCTCCAAACACCATCATTAAAAACACTGAGAAAGTTTTATTAATACTTTCTTAGGCTCTGGGCATGTCTACGCTCATTCATGTTTATGCTTCACTCCAAACACTGGTGAACTTGCTGATCACACATTCCACCCAGCTTCTTGTTCCTGTGAATGCAGCAAAGACCCTGAGACACTGGAATATTTTACTGAAACTCAGGTTAACTCAATAAAATGGTGATAGATGGCACAATAATGACACAGTGACTAGTCTTCATAGTCTGTATGAAAATACATATTGCAGATTCCTTTTTAAGGGAACACTTCTCTAAGACTTCTGTGGTATTTGTAGTCCAGGAAATCTACTCCAGACCTTGGAAAAATATTACCTTACAGTAACAACATGATGCTCTTCAGACACAACACTATCTTACTCTGCATACAATGACACTGGATTGCAACCTGGCACACTGGTGCAAAATCTCCATGCTCGAGAAAGAGCTTATTGTTTCAAACGTTGAAGAGAGGTTACCTTTATTGCTGCTAGTGTAAGTGCAGGGAAAACACTCAGAAACAGAATCCTTGGTGCGCTATTATAACTAGTTACATTAATCACTATGACTATCAAATTAAGGCACTTACTGACACAGGGCCTGGTTTGTGAACATTAGGACAGGAACTGGATCTTTGGTCATCAGTACATGGGCAAATAAAATTCCCATGGGCAAATAAAATTCCCACAAGCCTGTGTATACAGCATCACTTAACTGTGCTCTCTTGCTTGCACACACACACAGCCATGCTCCTTCAGGGTTTGCCAATGCAATGTAGTGTCGAATTATACAAGCTAACTCTACAAGCTAGCTCTGCAAGAATTAGCTTGAGGACTGGAATTAGTCTAACAGCAGTAGCAGGATACATTAGCTTGCGTGGTTGAGTTAGCCTGCCTGGCTACCACTATGATTAGATGACTTCTGATACCCAGGCTAAGTCATGAGAACTATCTTAGCTCTTTCAATGTGCTATGGTGGACTCTGGCCCTGTCATCTCCCAGCCTGCACACAGGACAGTGTGCTTTGCAGACATAGGCTGTACATACTTGCATTCAAGATCTGGATCCTTACTAGAATAAACTGGCCCAGCTTCACTGTAGAAGTCAGTGGCATAGCTACATTGATTTACACTGACAGACTCCTGGCTGAGATGTTTCGGCCTGTCACTTGTACTTTCCGTGCGCTACCAATCTGGGGGGCTAGTCATAGTCTTATTCCTTTTAATGATGATTCTGCTGCAGTCATCTTTTTTTGCTTGTTGCAGTTAAGGCCAGCAGGCACTATTATGGTCTTCCAGCCTGGTCTTGCAATGATTTTAGCTTTAAGGGATAATTTTGAATAGGACTGCATGAGCAGCATCAGCTTCCTTCAGCCGTCAGCCATCAAGGTTCAGTCCCTCACTCTGCTTTCCCCATGTTTCAACCTGCAGAGAGTTATGCTAATTTTGCTTGCAGCTTCAAGTCAGATGAATTTCCGGCTGGCTTCAGCTGAAGCTGTTTTTATTTCAAATAAGGTAAATTACCCGCTTCAGTCCAGGGTTCAGTTTCCAAGCTTCTGTTCTGCCGGTTTTCAGGCTTCACTTCCAGCAGCTCTGCATGATCCCTGTGGAAGGCATTTCCTCCGCTACTCCTGTGCCAGGGACACGCCGCTCCGCTTTGCTGCTCCCAGGGTTGGAATCCTCCTCTTCCTTCTCCTTCTTCTCTTCAACCTTTGGTCTGAAGTCAACAGAAGTTATTTTTCACCTTTACTGAAGAGAATTCTGCTAAGAGCAGCTTGCCAGTCCCTAGACTCTCTTCCCTGTTTTTCTCCAGACTTTGCAGAATCTCTCACTGCAGAAAGGGAAAGCATGCCTATGACAGTCATGTCCGTTAATGGCTAGCAACAATTATGCAGTACACCTGATGGGGCTGAGAACTTCCAACGGTCACCAGCTTGCATTTCATGAGTCTTAGGTGCCTTGTGAAAAATTCAGTAGTAACAATGCTATGATGGTGTGAAGGTAATCCTAGTCCCAGCCTGTGGGAGAAAGCAAGACCGGGAATATCTCTGGAAGCAAACCTCAGTGGTTTGCCATGGGATTCATGTGCACACACAGTCATACTCATTTAACCATGGGGATAGCACCATGGGGAGGTCAACTTCTCTCAGACCTGCAGCCACCACAGCTCACGGCAGCACACTGTCTCTGTGTGTGTCTCAGCAACCAGCCACTGACTAATACATCAGCCAGGTTAGGCATCTCTGCCATGGAGCCTGAAAAACCTGAAAGAGTCTCTCTCTGAAGGGATTACATCCAAATTAAAAATCCAGATAGGTGTAAAGATAGGTGAAAGAAAGGAGCAGAAAATAAAGTACAGAGAGGTGGGATAATTTACTTGTGGTCACATAGCAGATCAAAGCTGGGACATTAGTCTCCCTCTCTACAGTGATACCACGAAATGCCATGGACCTATGGAGCAGGTTAGCATATCCTTCAGCTTCAAAAACTTCAGCAAGCCAAATATAAACCAAGAAATACCTACCTTCAAGAAAACTGCATGAGGCATCGTATTACAGCATGAAGGAATAGCATTTCTTTGCTTGCCTCGTGGAAAGCTGACATTTTCTGTGCTGTGCGTTGGCATTTACCGTGATATTGCCACAGGCACAAGACTCAGAAGGATTGCTCAGGAGCACATGAAATACTGCTACATAGATATAACTTTGGACAGGAATCTGCTCTATGCATGTGGGATGGATAGGCAAAGCGTCATCTGATACAGAGGTCATTAAAATCAGCAAAATATTATTGAGCTGCTCTGCAGAAATGTCCTTTCAATTTAGGTAACTCAACCCTCATTTCTCTATGATTTACTCAAAAGTAAGCATTTTGGGGTTGTTTTACTCTCATTTTATGAGACTTACATTTGGCTCGGTTTGGCTTTCATATGCGCAGCTGTTTCATTTAAGAACATAGGATAACTGCTACTGTGGTGGGCTGACTCTGTCCAGCAACCAGCCTTCCCACCCAGCTGCTTAGTCACCCTTGCCCCCACAGCAGGATGGGGGACAGAACAGGAACAACAAGAGAGAGAAAACTTATTTAACTGGTGAAGGAAAACCACAAGCAATCACTCACTATCTCACACAAGCAGATCAATGCCCAGCCAGTGTCCAAGCACTGGCTACCTTGGAAACGAAAAAGCCCTTTCTTCTTCCTCTACCCCATTCTTCATTGCTGAATGTGATCCTGTACGGGATGCAACAACCCTTTGGCCAGTTCAGGTCAGCTGTCATGGCTGCGTCCTCTCCAAATATCTTATCTACCTCTTACCTGTTTGTTGCAGGAAGGAGGGACAGAGTAGGAAAAAGAGAAGGCCTTGATGCTGAGCAGGCACTATTCAGCAATCACCAAAACAATGGTGTGTTATCAGCACTGTTTTAGACACAAATTTAAAGGGCAGCACCGTACAGGCTGCTATGAAGAAAGTTAACTCCATCTCTGCCAGACACAGTAGAGGTATCTTGTTTAAGGTACCCTGCTTCAGAGAAGTTTGTCAGTGTCTTTGAATCAACAGTCTGATAGAAAGGATTGTATAGTGAATGCAGGATTCACTTTGGATGAGTGTTTGGCTCTCTCCTTTCACTAAAGA
This sequence comes from Columba livia, assembly GCF_036013475.1. NCBI lineage: Eukaryota > Metazoa > Chordata > Aves > Columbiformes > Columbidae > Columba > Columba livia. The sequence goes on from NC_088604.1 coordinate 65,187,248, forward strand.
GGCATTTAAATACCCAGCTTTTAGATAGCTGAAGTGAATTCAGGTTACTCTCATTCTTCAGTGATCAACCCTGTTCTCTCTGTGTTGATTGTTATGTTATACCTATCAATGTGGTTATCTGTCCCATAGCAGGTCTGCTGTAGCTCATCATTTTATGTTTAAATACAATAACAAAAAAATTAAATCTCACTTTTAATTACTGTCCTCAGCACTGAGTCCTAGAGGTTAGTGAAGTATATTTTGTCCTTGTAGTGTGTATTTTTACTGAGCAAGCTTTGATTTTGGATGCTTCCTGAATGTGGATCCTACCTGCCCAGATGCAGAGCACAGCTTCTCTGCCTACTGTTAAAACTGAACAGAAGCCCGAGACTGAGCAAAAGTTCTATCCTGTCATAACTGTTAACCCCAAATAAATATTGATTTTAAGTTTCAGTTCCTAGTAGAGATAGATGTCAAAGCCCAACAAACCCAATTACAGTGCAATCAAATTTATCTTATAAGTCTAGCTTAAATGTGTGCCAAAGCATTCATACTGTAACTTGGAAAGACAGAGAATCCACCTCACCTTCTCAGTACAATATATCTGGAGAGATATTTATTAAATTTATCTAATACATCCTGTATCAATATAACCAAGCGTGTTGTATTTCTGCCATGGTTTGCTTTGCTTTTCTCTTTTCTGGCTGATTTTAATGAACTTTTAGTGTTGCTTTCCTCCTCTTGGCTTGGAAACTGCTGTCTCTATGCGTGTGTCAGTGTGTGCCTTCCTGCCTTCATTGTGGCCAGTAACCTTTGAAATAGTTGGTCATTTTTAACCTGTTTGGAAGAAAAAATGTCTAAAATACACTAACTTCCCAAAGTTTAATCAAACCTGGCAGCTTTTAGTGTTCAGCTGACAGGAAATGCTGTGGAATGAGCTCATCTCTTCTAGAAAGCAGCAAGTCCACATACAGTGGGCTGCCCTGGTTACCTTCAGCTCAGAAAAGACTCTGCTGGAGCCCGTGCCTGTCCACCCCCTAGAACCTGAGCATGAGGGGCAGATCCAGAAGCAGCCCAGCCTTGCTGGGTGTTTGACAGTCCATTTCCTTATTTCTCCTTTGTAGCAAGGTGGGCTGAACCTGAATGTAATGGCCAAGGCAAAAATAGATGATGCTGTCTACTAATAGGATATCACACAACTATAGTTTTTTCTTTATACATATATTTAAAAAAACACAAAAAAAACAAAAAACCTCATTTTTATAAAGACTGATGCTTGCTTGTTTGGTTTCTCAACCACACCTGCATGGTCAGGAGCCATTTTCCCTGAATTGCCTGTACTGGTGTGCACTGTGTTTTGTGCTGTTTAAAAGAAATTCAAAAACTATCTGTGTGCCTGAGCAGTTTGTAGTGTTCTCTACACATCATTCTTCTCTTGTGTGTGTTTGATTTCATTCACTATCTCAGTTTTCTTTATCTTTTCCAATTTTTCATGCTTCTCCATTTGACCCACCTACCTAATTTTGCATGACACAAACTTTGCCACCTTTGCTCTTTACCATGGTCTTCAAATCATTAATAAATATCCCAAGCACATGCTTATTTTGAATCCTTGGGTCACCTTACCTGTAACCCCTTTTCATGCTGTGATGGGCCATTTGTTCCTCATCTTTGTTTCCATTCTCTTAACCGTGGGCTTTCCCCCCATCTCATCCATGCAGGACTTTACCTCTCACCTTGTGGTTACTAAGTTCCCCTTATAGCCTCTTCTCAGGTACTTTATCAAAAGCCTTTTGAAAGTCTAAATAAAATACAGCCATTGCCTGTCCTTTATCCACTGTTTTGTTAACTCTTCTAAAGGCATTGAACAGGTCTGAGGTTTCTTCTGAGACAGAGATCATGCTGGCTTGTCCCTGTCATATCACCCTCATCTACTGCTCCTGCTTTATAGCAATGTTTAATGATTTCCCCGTATCAGGAGAGTGTTGCTTAAGAACAGAAAGCAGAGATACTTGTCTGCGGAGACTTTCTCTAACAGCCTTCTAGCTGGTTGGTTTATGTAGCCTTTAAGCCCTGAGGTAAGGAAACAGGAAAACAGATTAATAGACATAGCAATCTCCCCCAAGATACTTTTAGATAAACACAGCCTTGGGCATTTAGAAAGTCGGATTTACTACACCTTAAAAGAGGTTTCTGAAAACCATGGTTGTTTTATTTTAAAGTATGCAGCCAAAGGCATGCACTTCTTTAATCTTTGCCACTCTTCCCCAATAGACAACCAAAAGCACAGGTCCCAGGGTTTAGAAACAGTTGTGTATAAACTGGAAACAATCTCAGCAAGCCTTTATAACAATGAAGATCTCTTTGGGGGCACTGAAGTGGTTTTGAACTGAAGCCAAAACACATTTCCAGTGCACAAGCTGTACAGAAACAGACACAAATGCACAATTGATATTGGTAGGGTAATATAATTGCCAACATTTTCCTGCAAAAATGAGAACGCAGACAGTGATGTTTGAAGGTAGGTGTTTTTATATGCTCAGAATAGCACTGAAGAGCAAACCCGGCCTCAGTGTTTGGCTCGTGCTGGAGGTCTGGGATCTCAGCTGTGACCCTTATTCACTGTGGTCTTATCCACTCCCTCCCCTCAGCTCCCAGCAATCAGTTAAGTACTGTAATCTGAACTTCTCCGACTACTCAAAAGGGGCTTTTCTTTTAGAGTGTGAGGTCTATGGTGTTTTTTACATATTGGTGCACCAATGCAAGTGGTTTACTTTGTTACATGGGAAAAGACGCAGGACTCAGATCGCCTCTCACTGTTGCCATTTTGGTGGGGTTTTTTTCGTTTGTTTTTTTTTTTTTTTTTTATAAATATTACAATATTCTTGAGGGTGGTCTCAATTCTGCAAGAAACAGCTGGTCCCTCTGGAGATGCTGAGGGCTGCTGGAAAAACTATAAAACCCGCACTGTTCATAGTCAGAATTGCTAAAACAAGTACATAGTTCTTGGACTTCAGCGTTAGGCTGCGATTTATATGATCACATTTTTGTAAGCTGGTTCCTGCCTCAGATGCACCCACACATGCAGAAACAAGCTGCTGATATTGTGTGTTAGGGACTGGGTCTAGGACTTTATTTTGTCTTCCCTTCCAGTGTGTCTACACAAGCATCCCTGGGCACTTCTCGTCTCCAGCATTTGAATTTGTCTTTTTCTACACTGCCTGAAGTTTGCTCATGCTTTAGGTGATTTACTAAAGGGTGCATAACTGCTTGGGAATATGCAGGGCTGTTTTTGGCAGTGCTGGTGTAGATATTTCAGTGCCCTGCCTCAGATTGATAGTGTTACTCAGGGAAGGGAAGGCAGCTCTGGAAAATGTTTGAGTTCAAAAGGAAGAAGAATCTCTTTAATCACTCAGGCTCTCAGGAAACCCAAGACCCAGTGGGACAGTCTCCTCATAGTCGAGACTGTCCCAGAAAATCAGTGGCATTTGAAAGCAAGATCACAGCCAAGGAAGGCGCTGCGGTGCTGGAGAGGGCCCCAGCCAGCATGAGGGAAACGGCTACTGCCTCTGCTGCAGCCAAAACTGGCAGGAAGACTTGGGGTTCAGTATTTCAGAAATAACTGTATATTTAGCAATGCTGTCTTTTTTGTTTGAAGTACCTGGGAGGGTTTGGATCAGATAATCATCTTTTAAAAGTGGTGTGGCTCAAGGATCTATTTCAAGGCTCCTCAGATTATATTCAGGGCCTGATCCTGCAATTTCTTGCTTTCTTTTCTCTCTCTCTCTCCCCCTCTATAAATATACTGACTGACTCCTATGAGATTAATTCAAACGGAGCAACTGCTGGATTAGACCTTAATCCCTTTTCCATCCATTTAAATCATCCTGAATGGTGAGGGATTGCGGGGTGTTCCAGTGCTGGCCTAAGACTCATTTTGTTCTGGCATATTTTTGTTGTTTTGCATCTGTTTTCTGTCTTTTTTTTTTTTTTTTTTTTCCTTTGGCAAATTCTCTGGCTGCAGTTGTATTTGCAATTTGCAATCTTACCAACATGGTCTGGCAATGATAACTGTCTTGAGGGGATCACTTTTCCCCTCTCTTGCTTTGCAATAGCCAGTTGGTACTTATGAAACATCCCCTTTGCTCTGCAGCTTCGTGGGGTGTGAAATTTGAAAGAATCATCTTAGTCACTTTTATAACTGTTGTGGGGTTTTTATTTTATTTTATTTTATTTTATTTTATTTTATTTTATTTTATTTTATTTTATTTTATTTTATTTTATTATTTTTGTTTTGGGTTTTTTTATCAGTTTCCCCCCTCCTCACCAGTCACTAGCTCCCACATACATTAAGAAGACAGCGTTGCCCAAAAAATTGGGGTAGGCTGTGCTCTAGAACAAAACTACACAGAAAAAGCCTCTTTGATATGTTTGATGATTTTTCTCAAGAGAAGTGGCTGCCAGGTCGCGGCCACCAAGCCCTCTGGGTATCAGCCCTTATTCTGGGGAACACGTTTGACAGCGAGCAGCTCCCTGCACAACCCCAACCATGGTGCTGGCACGGATGTGCCTCCCGTGACCAACAGCCCGTGCACAGCGCAGCTCAACACCATACAGCCCCACTTTTGGCCCCCAACATTCCGCAGGGGCGTAAACCCGGCTACCGAGGGCGCTGGCTGCTGTTTGGGACCGGAGGACGATGCGGGAAGCGGGCGGGCCGGGAAGTGCTGCTGGTGGCGAGGCTCCGGGGGCCGGGACGGCAGGGAGGCTCCCTTGGCCGCGGCGGGGACGGGGCGGCGTTGCCGCGGTGTGGGGGAGGAAGCCTCGCCGGTGGGCGTGGGCACGAACTGGGGCGAAATGCCCGAGGCAGCTGGCGGGGGCGGTGGGTCAGCCGGAGTAGGGCGGCGGCGGAGCCCGCGGGGCGGTGGCGGGGCGGGCCGGGCCGCGCCGCCCGCACCAACGCGGGATCGTGTCGCCCTCTGGTGGGAGCGGAGCGCGGCGCGGCCCGGCGAGGCGGGGCGGGGGCCGGGGTGCAGGCGGGATGCAGTGGGGGTGTCCGGCTGGGGGCCGGCGTGGAAAGGGTGTGGGTACAAGGCGCAGCTCCAGGCGTTTGTGTTCTGTGGGTGTGGGTTGGGGGTTTGGGGAGGGTCAGGGTTGATATGCGGGTGCAAGTGAGGGGGTGCGTGTGCCGCCCGGAGATCCTCTTTGTCTGCTGCGTTGTGGTGCAGAAGTCAGTCCATGCTGTGTTTTAGCCCTGAGGATAAACTGATGCTCTCATCTCTCTCAGCCCCTACGGCCTCTTGAGCCTCTTTGGGGTGTGAGGACTGATGTAATTTAAGAGGAAATGACTTGGCAATCCAGGTTCCCAGCTAGGGCAGCATGGTCCATGGCTGCACTCAGTAAGAGCACCAGCCCAGGAGGGCATGCTCCGGGGGTATGGGATGGGGATATGACCTTTGGTCCCCCATGATCCAGGAGGATCAGGGACTAGAGGTCTGGTCACAGCACTTTGCTTCATGCGCTGCCTGGGAAGGTTCTGCCCAGCGCTTCTCATGCCTCCAGGCTGGAGTGCGATGTGGCGTGAGAGCAGGATAGGTGCCACCAATATCCAGGAACCCCTGTTAGCAGCACTTCAGTACTTAAAACTCCCAGTTCATTCCAGTGAGAGCAGATACCTTTATATTCTCTTCGTTTTCTCACACATGCCCTCCCTAGGTTTGCTGTGCTTCTTGTTCTGTTGTGTCCTGCTTTTGTGTCCTACAGAAGAAGTTTAGTCAAAGCTGAAAGGTTTGAAATGCAGGTTGTTGACCTCAAAATTTTACCTGATTCAGGTCCACTTCTTGTGTATTACTGAGTTGAGTTTGTTCATGCTTAAACCCAGTTTGGGATTAACTGGGTCAGCAGAACCCACCTATATGTCACTGTTTGGGATAAATACATTGGATTTCTTTTGGGGGGGACTGCAGAAAAGAAATGTCATGTTGGCCCTTCCAGCCACATGCGGGAGGTAGTTGTGGATTTCAGAGCAGAAAACCTTTCTAGCAATGAGCTCCTGAAGGAGGGAGGGTGCTCTTTGCTATCTGGCATCAAACATGTTTTGAAAGTGTTGTTTGCTCATTGTTGTTGGTGCCAGCCTAGATCTCTGTTTGCCAGTGCTGGTGGTTTGGCATCACTGATCTAGAGTGAGATCAAACAAGGGGGAATACAGAGCCAGAGTCTCAGTTTATTTACCCTAGTGTGAGTGAATGGAGAGATGCCAGTGTTAAATGTAGGTAAGCAAATACATAATCTGTCACTTGGACTCATTTTGACACTTGGTAAGAATAACTTACAGTGCATCCTGTTGGACTACACTGAAAAAGCAGAGTGTGTGTGTCTACTTTATCCATACGCTCCTAACTAAAGAGAAGGTTTGTAATCCATTAACAAAGTGAAACATGAATGTTGTCAAACTCCATATCCATGTCACCCAGTGCAACTTGTATCTCTATGATTTCCCTTCTGTGGAATGTGTTCTTCCCTTCAGCAGGAAGAATAACAAGTAGATATGCAATATCTTAATTCTCTTAAATTGTTTGTAAGTGTCAACTAGATGTTGGGTGTAATCAAAAGAATGTCTTAAAATACATTTTAATACACCAAGTGAACCATTGAACAATATAGAACAGCCTGACACTACAGCTATTTTCAATATTCTTTTATTGTGCATAACATTTTGTTGTTGTAGTTCTGTGCTGACAGTGTGCTTAGTAGCTTGGCACAACTTATTTTTTGTCTGGGGAACATTCATAGAGGGTAAAGCAACACAGCTGATCAGGGGAGCTGGGCGCACTGAGCTTTTGCTCCTGATGAGTGTGGTCAAGGTATATGGCATCCTGTATTTCACCATTGCTGATTTCTATGTGTAGCTGGTCCTCCGAGTTTCACAAACTGGAACGAATTAGGTAACTGAAGTTGCTCTGTGTTCAAAATTCCAGTTTTGTTAATTTGGATGAAAGAAGTAGTAGAATTACTTTTAGCTTGTATCTGTAAACCACTCTCTTAGCTTGGATTTGAAGGTATGTCCTGTACAGTCTGCTCCAGGCAGCTGGCAACTGTTTTTGCAAGTGGGCAAACATGACTTAACCCTCAGGTAATGCTGTGTTTAAATGATTTAAACAGTTTGTTTGATTATTCATGTTTTTTCTTCTGACTTTCACAAATAGCCTATTGAATGAGTTTACTACTAGCTATTGAAACAGTGTCATTTAAGTAAATGTTACACAGTATTTTCACAAGGCCATTTTCTGTTTCAAATGTCTAAGTATTGAAGCAAAAGCTTGGTTCAAAATGTCTCACTTAGCTAATCAAGGAAAAGAAGTATCTGATCTCTGTCTGGTATTCTTAGTCTCAGCATTATTTTGACTAATCTTGCAATGAATTGCTGTGGACAACAAATAATTGAGACAATAATTCCAAATTATTAACTGAGAAACAACAATGTCTGCAGATTTAAAAAAAAAAGGGGGGGCAAAAAAGAACATTTTAATTTAACTTTTTCACTGTGAACTATCTGCCCAGCCATAGCTGTGCAGTAACTCTTGTTCGTATGGGGCTTTGGAGAACAGTAGCACCTCACTTGTCTTCCATGCTCTTTCTGCACAGCAGCCTTTGCAGAATACATGTGGCTTGTTGCACATCAGACTGGTGGTTAGGTAAAACATCTACAGTAAATAATTTCCAAGATTTTCCTTCTAGGTCATCAGTTTGTAAACAGCCTTTCAAAATTCTGGTTCCATTCCCCATTTGGGGGAAAATGGTGAAAATGGTTCCATTGCCCATTTGCCCCTGGAATAATAAATAGCAGGAGTCCTGCTCTTCCTCAGTTCTTCTCCTGAAGTGGATTCCAGGGTTAGAAGACAGTTTCTCTTGGATTTCCTTCATGGCTACAATTTGTTAACAAGAACTTGATTACTGCAGTGGAAGTAACTTCTAGGTTATGGCTACTTCTGACTATTTGCTGATGTAATCAATTACACTAATAGTGTAGCAGCAATCCCCTGCTACTACTTGAGGTGTTCCTCCTATTTCAGTAGCATTTCTGCCCTGTGGAATGAAGGATTTGGCAACAAAAACGTCTCATGCTCCAACCATTGTGTCAGGCTGTGGTTGGGTGACAGTAGCTTTGTTACACCTCAGGCAGGCTCTGTGGGATATTTACAGCTTTTCTCAACTTCAGACCTGAATCCTAGCTTCCTACATGTGTCCCTGACTCTGCTTGATTTGGGCTGTCCTGTGCTTGAATGTCACAAGCATGTTGAATAAAACTGAGTCAGGTTATGGCAAGTGCCTTTGGCTGTTGAAGGTAAAAAATCACACTTACTATTTTTCACTAACATGTGTTAGTGAACCACGACCAGAAACAGGACTGTATTGTTGTGTGAACTATGCAAATATGAAATAAAAAGTCTCATCCTGGTACAATGGCTATAAGCAACAAGTTGTCAGTTCAAATGAAGGGCAGAGTGGCGATAATCAAGGTAACTTTTCTATTTTATGCATGTCTTCCAATTGGCTAATCCTAATTGACATTTTTTTTTTTTGTCCAAAATATATTTCATTTTCTGCTTCCTTATATTCTATAGATATTGTGTAGCATGAGTTGCTACACTTCTGTCTCACATTCCAGGTGCTGCCAAAGGCAAATGACCTTCAGCAGCAGCATTTTCCCATGATGGCCTGTGCCTGGAACTGGAAAAAAAGAATAAAAATGAAATGAACAGTTCAGTGTGACCATACAGCTTGAGTCACTTCACCTATGTCAGATGGCAAACTATTTTTAGTATTCTGGCTCTTGTACAGCCAATTTATCTTGCAAAGAGGAAAGAAACCCTTTATCTCAGGTGGGTGCTTTACCTTTCACCAGGAGGTTTACTTGACCAGTTTTGCTCCTCTGATGCATTTGTTCTCTTGTGGTTTTCATGTATTCTCTGTGCCAGCAGAAGTACTGGATCCCGCAGGATGAAGACAGTTAGGCAAACAAGGTAATCACTGAGGCTTTCACCAGTCAGTTCCTCAAAATTAAACTGAGCAACATTTATCTGGGAAAACATAGCATTGCTCTGCCTGGCGAATTTCCATTGCTCTTGCATAATGTGGATACATTTGGCATAGACATACCATGAGGTTCAAGTCTCAGGAAAGGATGCCAAGTAGTCACATCTGCTGGCTTGGGTGCCAGAGCAAACACTCCGTGTTGCCTGAGTCAGGGCTTATGCTTCTCTTGGAGTTCAGAAGACTAGTGGAGGGAAAACTGTCTGCATAAAGGAATTTCAGCTGAATGTTCATATAGCTCTCAGATTTCTTTGTGCAGCTCTGGCATCTCAGCACTGATTATCACCCAGATAACTGTTCCCCCAACACCAGGTTGACCCTTTCAGGATCAGTGAGACCATATGCTGGGGAAGCACTAGGCTGGTATATTAATGTGGCTTTTATGAGAAAAATGTGGAATTCTGGTGATATATCACTTCCAAGATCCCACCTATTTTTAAGTCGTGGTGCATGCAAATTCTTGCTTAGATATGCAAAGAAGTTAAGTTTCCTCATAGTCTGAAGAAACTCTGCCCTAGTGGGAGGAAATGGTGGTAGATTGCTTTCATTCACAACTGTCTTGTTAGGCTCATGTAGACTCATCCCAAGGAAAGCCACCCATTTTTTTCTCATGTTTGGGAATAGGAATCTGAGGCAACCAATCATTCAACAGTTAAATTCCCTACTTGATTTCATAGCTCCTGGGGAATGGCTTGCCTTATAGATAATATCAACATTTTCCAAGGCTAAGTGGGGCCTCTCATCTCTCCTGACTGCTGTTTAATGCATAAATGTATTTACAATTACAGTTCAGTATGATAAACTCAGTGCATACAGTTGATGTTCAGAAAGTAGCTAAATTGTTGTTTTCTTTGCCAGTGCGAGTAAAAGATATCCAGTGTGGAAAGTCAATACAGAACACCATTCCTCTACCACCCAGACAACAAAAAAATCATAAGAGAGTAAGGCTGGAGGAAAAGTAAGGCTGGGACAGTTGTCGCAGTCCAACACAAGGCATTTATATCAGGGATTACTTTGAAGTTCCTGAGAGCAGCTAACTTTCTGTTAGCCCTCTGAAAACATAGCCAGCTGTAGGGGAGATACCAGGTAGATCACTATTCAGCATCACTTCAGTATAACGGTGCTGCCTTAAGACACTATTTTTAGGAGAGTGAGATTGAGCATGCACTTCACACAGAAGACCACGTCAGAAGCAGCAGCATCACATTGTAGATTTTGAGGGGGACAGTAAAGGAAGGTTTTAGCTGTTTTCTCTGCAGGAGGGCTTCCCTATAATGCTTTATGGGTCTTAAGTTGCAGTTGTACGTTCTGCAAACCTACTTCTGCAGCATTTCCTTTATTAGTTAAAGGCACTGACGTTTGCGGAGCATAAGTTTCAGAATCACAAACGCACATTTATCTGAAACAGCCTGAAATTGTTGGTCCAAGTGTTCCTGGAGAAAATGGCTGAATAGCCATGGAACTGAAAACGAACAGTGCTATCTGAGTCAGTCATACCTGTCATGACTTCTGTGTGAGCTGGATTTTGCACTCACAAAGTACAGTTTGGAAGTGAAACATGGAGTTTGTATCTCATTCAAAAACAATAATGAATTCATTCAGATATTTGATAGTATATATTAATAGGAGCAAACAGAGACTTCATCCCTGTGATACATTATTTGCTGCAAGCAATTTATGCAGATGTTGTTCTTCTTTTCAAAAGGGAAGTCAGCAAATATCTTCTGTGGGATATACTTTATTGTGACTCTCTTCAGCGGAAATTAGCAAAGATCCCTGATAGAAGCATTTGCTTGTTGTTTAATTCAGACTTTTTCTGAACTAAAGGAGGAGGTAGACATGGTCAATGAATAGGGGCAGATGCAGCCCAGCCTTGGTGGGTGGGAAGGGCAGAAATGCAGCCAGACAGCTTCCATCATGGTCAGCTTGGCTGTGCTTGAAGCACTAAGCAGAGCTTATGGAGCAGGCTATGATAATTTTCTGAGTTCTTGTGCTTATTTCTGAGTAAGCACATCTGTGGATGTTGTCAGGAGACTTTTCTGCTGGGCTGACATCTTGCAAAACTCAGGAATGTAATCTGGATCTGAACCACTGTGAGCTTCCCCCTGAAGTGAAATGTGTGCTTTAAAATATCCTGCTGAAACAGAGTACCAGTGAACAAACTGTTTAGTGAAAAGTTTGTATATTAGCCTCCAGTAGCCAAGTTAAGTTTGCAATGAGCTCAAACCAGGCTGCTCAGTGCTTCCTCTCATTGGGTCTTGAAAACTTCAAAGGATGAAGGCTGCACAATGTCTTCATTTCATGGAGAAATGACACTTGCAATAATTTAATCAAAGGTAGAAGCTCCACACACCTTCAGCCAGGCCACTGTCTCCCTGGTACAGTACTTCTTCCTGCTGACTGTGGAGTTTCGTTTTCGTTTTAGTGAGACTGTAGGTTGTCAAGCCACAGGAGACAGAGATTCAGAAGAGCAGTGTAGAGGTGCAGAGGGAACTACGGGCAGTTTTGGCATCAAAATGTTATAAAGCTGCATCACTAAATTGTGCCACCAGACCTCTGGACAGTCAAGCCTAGCAATCCACCTGCATGAGTAATGTGATGTTGTCTGTTGTCTATTCTGTCACTGTCTAGTTTGTGTCACAATTTTAAAAGACTCTAGATGTTAGCATGAGGTATCATGAACTGAATTTACAAACTTGGAGGAACTACAGAGTTTTCTATTTAGTCCAACAATGTCCCACTTTTCCAAAGTGCTGCAAAAACCCTGCAAACCCCCATACTTGCAAATCATCTTTAAAATCAAACCATTTCATCATAATCCAGCAATAGTGAAAGTGGTTTTGTATTTAGTGTGTTTTGTTGCACTAAATAGGGTTTGTTACTTCTCATATTCAGAATTACTGCATCTACAACAGGTCTACGAGAGAGACGCCACTCATGGTAGGAGTATTTTATCACATGGATAGTTGTGGAGAAATGGCAATCACAATACACCTGCAAAGCCCCATTCTCAAAACAATCTTGCAACAAGCTATGCTATAAGAAAAGTAGCCCTAAAAACAAAAGCCCCCACAATGACTATTCCTCAATCACTTCTCTGTGCCAGCCTCCTGAGTATGAAATGCCATCATGGCTGAGCATAGAGAAGTGATTTATAACAAAAATGAAGCCTGCGATGACTAAAGGTCTACACAAGACCAGAGAGTTTGTTTGCTGAGCTACTATGCAAATTTAACAATTAAATCTTCTTTCAGCTCCTGAGGGAATAAGAGGGATTACTAAGAAGAGGAATTTGACATGACTGAAAAAAAAGAAAAAAAAAAAAGAGGTGAAAATGGAAGGATTCCCTGCAGTTGATCAGTTCTGCCCTGCACAGTAGGCATCACAAGAGTTAGTAAGAATTACTACAGAGACTTCCAGGAATATTTGTACAAAGCAGGGAAAATACAAAGATGAAATATAAAACTTCCACTGCATAAGTCAACTTTTATTTGTTTGTCTGTTTGCAAAACTGAATTATGAATTTATCTTCAAGGCCTCGAGTGAACTCCACAATTCTTGCTTCTGCATCCAGCCAACTAAAAATAACTAGATAACCTCAGAAGGGGAAAAAAAAAAAAAAAAAAAGGAAAAAAGCCAACCAAGAAACAACAACTCTCTTTGGTTTGACTTATCTGAGTCTTTTTAATTTTTTTCCCCACTATCCTCACTTCCTAAGCTTGGTAGTTTGAACAAGAGACTTCTGTTTTGACAGGCTGTCTCCTGGGCTCCCCACTGAAAAGGCCAAAGCTCCGAGTGAAGCAGCAGCAGCTGCCTTTAAACAGGAGACGAGCACTTCTTGCTTTCCCATACTGCATGCAAATAGAGAGGCTCAGTGCTACCCAGCTCTGCTAAGCTTCCCTCCAGCGTGCCTTCTGCATGGCAATGGCCAGTACAAGTGATCATCCAGCAACGTGCCTTTAAGTGTGTTAATGTCTCTGACCCTGCTCCACTGATTACCCGCTTCGGCGGGGGACACGTCATCTGTACAAACAGCGTTTACGGAGCTCGCAGCCTCCCAGCTGTACGTGACAGGGAGCACTGCTTCGTGCTCTGGCTGTTCAGCAGAGCTTGGTGAAGGGCAGCTGCCCCTTCTATGCCTGTAAGTAACACTTCCATGACAACACCTTCAGCTCATTAGTTTTGTTTGTTTCTTTCTAGAATGGCAGTATATTTTCTTGTCTTTTTTTAAGTGCGCAAAAGAATGGGCCATCATATCTGTTACTAAGCTACCCACGGGGTAATTCAGGAGAAGGCTGGAGGTTTTAACAAACAGAGGAGAGATGATCACATGGCAGAAACTATATTTACTCCTCCAACCCCCCCACCTCACCACCTGATCCTCTGCTGTGGTGCCAGAACCAGAGCCAGATACGTATGTTGATAGTCACACATGAAAGAAAATGTGTTTAATAAAGTGAGAAACTCTAACCCCCCAATTAACAAAACTTCAAGCAAAGGGAGTCAAGATAATGCTCTCTTCTACCTTGCTGTTTATTTCTTTGAAGAAGGAGAAAGTGATGCTGCCTTCCCTCTGACAAAGAGAAACCAAGTACCCAGTCAAGCCCAGAAGAGTTAAATTGGGGTGGACTCTATGGGAGTGAGGCAGCAGGTGGGTTATCAGGGTGTTTGTGAAGGTGATCTTTGAGTTGACATATGTAGCCGTTTTCCCAGGGCCACGCAGCGGCTCTGGGCTGCCAAGGCATGGGCCACTATCCACATCTCATTTTTGACTTGGCTCTGTCCCCCTAACCAGGGATCCTGAAGCTGTAAACTCTGTGCCAGTATGAGATATCAGCACCATAGCTTGGGAAAAAACTCATAGCCAGTTGGCACCATAAAACACGCCCTAGATCTGTGCCCTAGAAGGAAAGACAGAAGCAGAAATATGCAGAATACATGTGAAGTCTCCATCTGGTCATGTCAAAATCCTTTGCTGATTGCCCAACATACATTTACACATCTTTTAAAACTGACTCCAGACTGGGAATAGAAAGGCAATTGTAACATGTGATGTATATGTCTGGACTCTGGCAAAATTGGCGGGGAGGCTGATACAGTCCCTAATCCGCACAGATGAGGAGAAAAGCCACAAGCAAACCACCATTTTGCTTTGTTGCTTCCTGTACAAACTTCTTCGGGTTCAGTTGTGCAAGATAGCATAACCCACCAACTTAGGAAATACAGAGTAATGCTGAGAGTCCTTTTCATATCAAGCAAGGGATTTTCCTCACCTTTGAAGCCAACTCTGGAAGCGAAACTATAAAGGGAGGACAGTCACCAAAGAGCTGCTCCTAACAGCTATTAAGGACTATCTATGGACATGTTATTGGGAAAAAAAAAATAGAAAAAAAAGGAAATAAATAATGTTATCATTTTATAGAGAATATTATTTTTACCCCTAAACCCCAGAAAATGTGGTTAAATCTTCAATCTTTATCCAGATATTTTTGGTAACTTTCACAACACAAGTATTTCAAGACACTGTTGTGTAGAATATCATGTGTGTGCTGTAGATATTCCCATATTTAGGTTCTTGTCTCACCAAACTTGAATGGCCTGTTTTTTTTTTTCTCCTGCTATAAAGACTGGACCCTAACTGGAACATGTGGGCAGAGATGAGGAACAGCAACACAGCTGGTTTTCTGTTTTCCTCTCCCTCTACACATGCCTACCCACAGAGAATACAGTTAACTCTCATTAATAATAGGAGCTGTGTGCATGAACAGCAGCCAGGCAGACACAGTGGGCCAGGGATAAGGATTCATCCAACAGACAAATCCAGCAGGGTTGGTGCAGAGCAGAAAGAGGACAGAGGTGGCAGTGCACCTCACTGGCCCACAGACATTACAAAAGCAAGGGTGCACTGCTCCCTCAGAAGCTATTGAGTACAGAATGGGGAGAGAAATAGGGCTGAGCACAGGGGGTTGGTCAGAAAACCACAAAGAAGAGAAAATGTCACCTTCAGGGCGGAGGTGGTTCTGTAAATGCTGATTCAGTTACGGTCTGAGCGAGGGCATGGAGATATTGAAATGAAAAGGCTCCTGTTTACTTTAACAAATTGCTATACAATGACTATCTACTTGGGTCTCTGCCACCTTCTTCCCAGCAGTTTCTCCCTCCTGTAACCTAGATGGTCTTACTGCAGTGGCAGTTTGGCTCACAAGCCCTCCTTCCTTCTCTGCCAGCTCACCTGCCACCCCAGCCAGCTTTCACAGTAGCCACAAATCCTCCACTGCTCCTGCCTTTTGCTGGCAGCACTTTCTACGGTAAGTATCTTTGGTAGCTCAACTTTCAAGACCACAGGCTGTAGCACACGGCAGGTCATGCTCCCTTTCTGGGCCATTCATCAGTGGTCTCCATATTGGAATGGAAATAAGAAGAAACACAAATTGAGACTGAAGTAAGCTAAAAAGTGGAAGAAACCCTCAATGCCTGCTTGCTATAAGCCAGAATGTCCATCCTTTACTTTTATGAACATCAGCATAACTCACAAAATTAGGGAAAGGAAAAAAAATGTTCCACCTTGAAGCAAATTTTCTCAGTCAAGTTAAATGTTTTTCTCTTGAACAGCAGGATTTGTAAAAGAAATGCTGATACAACCTTAACTTTGGCGGCACAAGCACTGGGGCTGTTATAATCAATGTAAAAAGCAGTATCAGTGCTTCGAGCATCAGTAAGAATCCTTGAGAACCCTGCATAGATTGGTAAAAACAACAAAGAAAGGGTCACAACTCAACAAGAAGGGCACAGAAATTTCGGTTCTTTGGCTGAGGTTCAACAGCTTCTTTATCCTTGATATAGAAACAATATGAAAATACAATGTCATTTACCCACAATCTTAAAGCTGAAGTTAAGTCCTATCTGCATGCAGGTCTTGACAGCTTTAGACCAAAAGAGAGTAGCCATCGTAGATCTCAAGTACATGTGTTACTACATATGTAGAAGCTGTGTGCATGTGTGAGAACAGTTGCAATAGGGACAGCCTGTTATTAGGAAGCAGATACACTGAGTTTCAGGTTCATGTTACCAAGAGACTCGAAAAAGTTGAAACTGAGCCTAACCAGGCTGCCAATGGACGCTAATGAAAATTTCCATTTGGAAAGGCTTGATGTTGACTTGGCATGACACCAAACAAGCAGCCTGCTGCAAAATTTTACACCAATTGTATTTCTCCTAATTAAACCCTGTCTGACCTCAGCATTAAGAAACAATTTGTTTCAGGATATAACCAGCACACATAAGCAATTACATTCTGTTTGCCCTATTAGCATTATTTAGCTTCTATGCTTTCCAGTGCTCCTACTGTTGCAAATGCTGCCTGGGAGCCAGAGGTATAGAAAGTGTGGAGTGCTTAAACTTTTTTGTGTGGTAGGGAGAAAAAGAAGGAGAGGAATGGAAGCTTAAATTGAAAATATCTTTTACTCCAGCCATAGGCACCTAGAAGAAGTGATCAGATGGTTCCCTCAAGTTTATTCAGGGACAATGGAAGACAGAAATAAAGTGACTTAAGCAAACCACTGAGAACAAATATGTCAATTGGCTGCAATTTAAAAAAAATAAGCAAATTATATAGTGTCTCTCTTAGCTTCTCATTTTTCATCAAGTTCTCTAGCTTCTGCTTCTCACCAATCAGTTAGAAATATCAGAAAGGACAGACTTCAGTGTCCTGGCTGTGAAACACTAAAACATAACCTACCCCTAGTAGGACACAGGATTCACTTGTCTCTGCCTTTCTGACAGCCAGGGGAAAGTGGCTGTGGGAAGAACAGTGTTTTGGAGGTGGGGGTAAGAGGTGGGACCATACTGCACCTCCAGTGCTGAGGGGCATCTGCAGAAAATTTTCCAGTTTGTTAGCAGTAACTCTCACTGGCAGTTCAGTACCCCTCAGGTATAGAAAGGAGAATTATTTAATACATATGGGATGTGAGGATATAGATATCATCTCTGCATCAAGGCTTCTTCGCAGGCCAGTGCTCTGGAAGACCTGTTTAGCACAGGACAAATCAGTGACAGTTTGGAGATCTTAGCATCTTTAGTCCACAATGGGATGGAGTTAATGCCTAAATTAGACTTTTCTGTGTTTCTTTGCCATTGTGAGACTGAAGAAGACTTTCAAGTGTTCAGATATTCAAGGAACTGACTGGAAAATAGCAGCAAGATGTATTTGTGCCAAGGCCATTAACCCTCCATTCTTGCCAATATCAAATTAAATAAACTGAGAAAACAATTTGCATAACACTTTCACGGCGATATACAGTCAAGGCAACCTTTTGGAAAACCGAGCTTGTGAAGAGGTAGCATAGAGTAGATACAGCTGATGACTACATGGTCAGACCTGCTAGTGACTGAGATCAACCTCAGGAAACAAGCTTCACAGGTCTACGTGTACATGGGCCCTCACATACAGTTGTGTCAGATTCCTGTGGGGCTCATAGGGGCTGTGACAAACTCGTGAGGAGAACAGCCTCCTCCTTTGACCTCTGCTGAAATTTCTAGTAGGTTTTCCTAGTGGTCTTCTAGAAGCTGATGAGATCTGGGAATGTACCAATGTATGTGAACCATTTGAAAGCAGCAAGAGAACAGCAAAAATAGGAACTGTGATTGCTGGAGAATATGGAATCATCTGTTGTGGAAATGTATAGAAGTGATCACTTCCATCACTGCCTTTATCTGCTCAGGCCACAAGGAGGCAAAGGAAGGAGACACTTCCTTATTACAGGCAGCTGAACCATCTACTTGAGCAGAACAGCAGCAGCCTCTTACCGTGGCTTGCTTTCACATGAACTAAGCACATCCAGGAGACATTCCTGTACCAGCTTTGAGTACTGGGTATTTTTTATGTCCATGTGGCAGCAAATGGAGTACCAGGATGTAGGACTCAGGATCCACCATTTGAAGCTCTGAGATGAGAGACAGGACATTGTAAAGCACATCTGGAGTCTGAAATCTTTATGCTGAACAGGCAGAGCTACTTACGGTTGTTTCAGAATTGCTATGGATTAGCTAAAAATGTATATATGGATAATTATCAAAGTATGCTTTAACTCGCGAGGTTCTTTCAGCTCTCAAGAACACATTTAAGGGTGAATAAATACAAATATGAATTTTACACTTTGCCTAACTAGGCTTATTCTTTTCAATGTATTTGCATATTTAAACAACTGACTGTACAGAATATGTTATGCTGTCCCACATACGAGCCCGACAGAGCATGGCTAAATCCTATGTGAACTCTTTGAAAGTATAAAGCTTAATTTTATTTAAGTACCAACTCATGTAGTTGGATTTTCTTTCTTGTTTTGATTTTGTTCCCCCATGTCAGGTCTCATAAGACACAAACCACCCACCCGAATACACTCTACCTTAGCACCTGCAAAGTTAAGAAAAAACCCTACAAAAAGGGAAGATCTCTTTTGGCGCTGTCTGTGAGCAGATACAACATGTTCTTTACAGTCCATTGTGTAAATATGAAAATATGTGGAAATGGAATGTATTTAGGCAAGTTTTAAAATGCATAATATTTATTCAACTCTAATAGCTTCTTATTAGGAGTCAATAGAGTCTATCAACTAAATGGGTATTTCAACCATTTTCAATAGACACATTATTTACTCAATAGACCATAATGATTCTGAAGGAGGCATTAGGGCCTATTATGCAAATCTGTGTGTATTGTAGGTGTATTCAAAAATAGTGAAATTTTGACCCTGGCTGTTCTGCAGATCCTGATGCCATGGCTCTTTAGAAAGCAAATTGTGTAAACCTAGTTTGAATGAAATAGAAAGGTTAGAAGTAGTATAATGGAAATAATAGATTTTTTTGGTTGGGCTACAGAGCAGAGACTATAAAAAAAATTTCAGTTCGGCTTGAAGCAGTCTTTTTCTTCAGCAAAATAATAAAAAAAAGTCTCAGAAGAAACATTTCCTTTCACATGAAATGTTTTCCCTCCTTTTTTACCCAGTAGCTACACAAATAACTTCATTGCATTTTCGGCTGGTTAGAACATTCTCCCAAGAGACCTGCAGTGAATAACCTTCCTGACACTGGATGTGAGAGGGAGGGGTTTGAACGTGACCTTTGCTAAGATGGCAATGCCAGTCACCCAGCACTGCTGTTGGTCAGCCCTCCAATTTCTTTGCAGCTATACTGGTCACAAATTGTTTCAGGCTGACTGAGAACAATTTTTTTTTTTTTAAATAAGTAATTTGCTGCAGAAGAAAACTGTAAAAATGGCCCGTCTGTACTGGCATGGGAAAATTCTAGTAGCACTTGGTAGGTGACCTGATTCAAAATGGATAGATATTAATGAAGATGCTTTATCCAATTTCAGTGAGTTTTACCTCTGTGTTCCTTGTTGCATGCCAGATAGAAAGAGATTTTTTTTCGGGAGATTTATAAACACCCAAGAGGAGACATATAACTAAAAGAGACACTTCTAACTCACATAAAACCACATGAAACTCTCTAATGTTCAGCTGAAAGTGACAAAACAGGTGTTTTCATTCCTACTAAACATTGAAAAAACAATCGTATTTCTGAAAGAAAAAAGAATATAGGTCCATACCCAACAAATTAACATACAGCACTGAACCATGGACTAAGACATCCAGACTAACTCAAAGACCAGAAGTGTAATATCATATAAGGTTGGATAAATTATTTTGCCCTATAGCTTATACAAGTTCCCCAGGTACTGGTTGGATACTGCTTTAATTTGCAGTGTACTAGGAGGTTATTTTGATCTGAAAGGCTCCTTTTTCTTTATTGCTGAAATATTCAAAACCAAACAAACTACCAAATGACTGGGTCTGCTTGTGTCAGGAACAGACACATAATACGTCTGCAGAAAAATAGTGAGTTATATGCAGCAACAACAATGACTAAGTTACATTCTTTATCAGTTTATAAGTATGTCTAACCAGTGTTTTTAAGAAAGGGCACAGTTGCTGGTGAGGTGGATTTTGTGGAAAGAAGCAGCGTTTTGTATGAAATTGTACTGTTTGGAGTTATGTGCACAGAACTAATGGGCATGAATTCTCAGTTATATACAGCTGGTATATTTGGTGAAAACCAGATGGACTCCTGGGCACTCAGACCCTTAATCACATTCTGTTCATCAGAAATTAATTTGCAATTACAGCATGCAGGATGACCAAGATTGAATGAGCATGTTACATTATATTGCATTATATTGTATACTCTTCACAGCCTTCTCTGAAGACTGTACAAGGTGAGTTAGCTACACTGCCACTTACAACTTCCTTAGTTTTAGTAGTGGCAGCAAGTAGTCTTCTTCTCATAATGAAGTTGCTAGGGAACATCAGCCCAGGTCTCCACAAGCTGAGAGCTGCCATTGAGTGTAATATGAGCCAAATGGCCATCCCATGACGGTGTAGCTGGGCAGTTGTTATTGCTGGCCTGGAGCTTACAGGACTGAGCATGAGGCAGGAATGGACAGTGCACAACAAGGATCAACCAGGAATGAGGGTGCAGATTTGAGTATCTTGCCTATCTAGACAAAATAACCCTAATCCTTATCTCTGTTCGTGCTTTCTCATACCAACAACAGTACTTCTTTTTTTTTTTTTTTTTTTTTTGACTTCTAGGGAAAGAATTATAGAAATGAGTTTTGGGGCAGATTAATACCCTGGAGGTGCTTTGGCCCATTACTTTCTTTTAGACCATTTGCCTTTAACTCTCACTTGAGCTACTGTTCCACAAAGTTAATAGCTGCAAATTCTTCAGGGATGGTTTGTTAAATCATGTCCAAGAAAATAAATATAATGAATGAAAGATCTCAGGAGAAAGTCCTGACATTTAAAAAAAAATTTAAATGAGTCTCAGAAGTATCAAGCCATGAAATAGGCAAAGTACTTTAGCAAAAGTGAGATATGTTTTGCAGCAATTAGAGGAGGAGATAAAGTCCTCTCTAGGGGACCACACCTGAGTTCTTGAAAGCTCAACCAAAAGCCAGTTGTGTGCTGCATCCTGGCATCTAACAGGACAGACCTGAACCTGCTCTGCTCGTAACTCCCACTCTTCCAGCATTTCAATGTGCTTCGTCTGCCCCTGAATCAATGGGCTTTGATATGAGGAAGCTGGAGCATAGCTTTGAACTCCACTGAACCCAATTATATCTGGTCATTTCAGAGAGCTGTGGTGGTGTGACTCTGAACTAGGAGGCAGAGAGTTCATGATAGACTTGAGTGCTGCAGCTGCAGCAGCACATTCATCCAGTGCTGTGGTGTTGCAGATTTTACACTCCAGAAAAGAACCGGATATCTGAACTAAGTGATGCACTAATTATATAGGAAGGCATTTTGGCAACTGGTATCTGGTATGTCCTGGGGTTCATGCCTTTTAATTGTCATGGCACAAGTGGTGAGCATTATCTCTGAGAGTTACTGGAGGTGTGCAGGGTGTTTAAATCATTTGCTGAAATGGAGGGAAGTCAGCTTTTTTCCCACTATCAGGATAGGGCATACCTCTTGTCTTTGAAAATGATACTTGCCGTTTAATGCTCAAGAGGGGATGAGCATAGCAGCGACATTAATTTCCTAGAGATACAGGGAATACCACATGAAAATGATATTAGAAAGCAGACTTAGTTTTGCCCATGGCTCGTGCAATTAAAACCTAGCCTGGTGACAGGGTACTACATACAGAGAGAAAGACACCTTTGGGCAGGGGACTAGTGAAGTTTTATGCATCACTAAATCCTACTTAAGCCTTTTTTGCTTGGCTTTATTAAAACCAATTTTGTTACTTGGCTCTGAAAATGCACCAGTGAAATGTTTCTGTAGGCCTTCCCCAGTACTGACAGCTTTCAAATGCTCGCAGCTCATTCTGTTCTCACAGGGACAAAGCCAGTGAATCAGTCCTGATTTCCACCGCATTAAGCAAGAGTGTCTTCTGCCTGATTCTCGTGGCTGCCTGTGATTTCCCTCAAGAAAAGAGGAGAGGACAAAGAAGACCTGCCTTTCCAGCTTTTTCTCAGGTAAAAAAACCAAACAACAACAACAACCAAACCAAACCAAACAAGAAACTGCACCTTCCACATGCACACAGATGTATATTTTAGTCCTCTTTCCCACTAAAAGGAAGTAAAAACTCATGCTAATGTCTAACCCTTCTGCTCTAGAATATATTTCAGTTATTTCAGTTACAGATAAAGCTTTGCTTTGGATACAGAAGAGGGTTTCTGAGACCTGCTCTTGCTTTGTAGTCACATAACTGGAGCTTGGCATTACCCAAATCTCTGGTAAACCCCTATTTTTCTCATGCTTATAGCTACTGTATAAGAAGTTTGGGCTTTTTAGTGGCCCTTTTTGATTGTTGGATATTTTTCAATTTTTCCAAGTATAATTTTAAATGCAGGAAAAATCTTCTTGGGATAGACTGACCAATGCCCATTGGAATTTAAACACACTGATTTGTTATAATGCATGGGATTGAAGTTCTGATTATCTTTTGTACTCCTTGTGAAGAGCTGCTATGAAACAATAGTGAAAAATGAACTTTTCAGTGTTAAAATTGTGTTGAGAATTCTGTGGTAAGAATGGTGAAATTCCCAGGTTTTTAATAATTCTCTTAATCTTGAGAGAATCATAAGACTGAAAAAGTGGAAAGGGATAGATTTTAAAAGTGTATCATGAGAAGAAGACACTCTAAATTTTTAAGCTGTAAAGCTAAGCCAGGTTCTTGGTTATTATTAGCTGAGAGAAAGTTAGTGGAAAGTAATTGTAACAGAATTAAGAGAAAGTATTTCCCCCCAAAAAAATCTCAAAACATCAGAGTGGGAAGCTACTGCTTCTCAAATAGTAGCAGTAGTAATAAAGGTCTCACCTAAGGACTCTATCTTGTTTGGCTTTTAAGAAAACATGAAAGATGTAAAGTTTTAAATTCTAAATAGCATTTAAAGTAAAGACAGCACACAGAAAACAAAACCCGAAAAGTCCCTTTTATTTTTCTTCCAGGAGTTCCAATAAACATCTTCTGAGTGCTCTTCGGATACTAAGGACAATTTTCCTGCCTTAACATCACATCACTAGAAATTAGTTCTGTTATTTTAATAACTGTCTTAAACATTGCTCTTTTGAAGAAATTTCATAAAGAAACAAATGGTGGTATTCATCTAAGAAAAGTGTACAATGGCCAGAAGCAGAAGCCAACTACTAACCGTGTGAAACTGGACTTTGTTAGTGTTTTGTATCTTTCAGGTTACTTACATATTTAAAGATTCCCAAGATCAAGGTCTCAGTTTTTTCGTCAGAAAACCTGAATAAATGTCGTCTACAATACTGCAAATGTGAGGTGGATTTTGGAGCTGGGAAGGTGTTTTATATCTTCTGATATAAGGAAATTAATTTAATTGCTTTAATCAAAGTGAAATACAAACCACAACAAAGTATTAATAACCTCAACCTCAACAGAAAGCCATTTGATCATGTAGAGTGGGATTTCTTCTGAAAATCATGGAGAAACCTCACTCCAGACTAATGTCAGATGGTGAATTTTTCCCTCTGTGATGATATTAATAACATTCAGTATAGCAACAGATTAACTGTCCGGGAGTAGGAAACAGATCTGGTTGGTTTTGTTGGCATTGTTATACTCAAGCTACAGATGCTCTGGTATATTCAGAAATATTCTGAAAGGGAATTGAAGTTTTCTATTCTTTTTTTTTTTTTTTTAATATGCAGGATCAGCCTCAAACATTTGAGCATACAATACTTGTATTGCCCTGTGGGTCTGGAAACGACACATATGGTCCCAGAGAGGTCCATATACTCCAGAATGCTGTAGAGCACGGCATTTTCTAATGAAGATCATCTGTGAATTTTTCATCCATCTATTTCTGCTATGCAGTTGATAAAACCAGTTACAACTCATTCAATTTTCCATCCACCATAGTCAGAGTTGACACAGAGGACAAAACTCCAGTGGGGTGTAAATGCTCTGAAATCAGCACATTAAGGATATCATTTCAGAATGGTTAGCACCAAGAATTCCCACTGAGAACTAAGAGTAAGGATGTTTTTTCATTTAATTGTCTTCTCTGATGCCTGAACAGGCTATGAAGTACCAAGGTCTTATGAAAATATAAGCTTCAGGTTCTAGACTGGGAGCATATACTGTGGGGGATCTTGTTTCATTCCATATAATTATGTGAGAAGGACTTTTAGTTTCCCATCTATAAGCAAGGTGTATCTTCACTAAATTCTCAGCTTTCTTCTCAGTCTGTACCTGGACTCACAAACACTCTTTTGTTTGCAATAGGTAAAAAGGAAAAATATTGTGGGTAGTCTTCTTCAGGTCATTACTGTAAATGTAAATAGAACAATTCTGTTGCAAAACTGATTACTCTTCTTGGTTTATTGTCATGATCACTTTGCCTTCAAATTCATCAAAATACATTACCTATAACTCATTAATTGCTTGCCAATGACTGCTTGGAGGTCTCATGTGGTCTTATTTCTTTTAAACAAACTTCTTCATCTACAGAAAGGGGTGAGGAGGTAGCTGTTGCCCTTCTCCTTCTGTCAGGATTTGTCTCTCTTGTTGGTAGTAGAGATTCAGAACCATGTTAAGGCAATGTTAGTGGTGGTGATTTCCTTCCCAAGGCACCTCTCATTCTCTTTGGTGGCTTTATTTTTGTGTTGTGTGTTTGGTTTTTTTTGTTTGTTTGTTTTGTTTTGGTTTTTTGTTTTTGTGTTTTTTGTTTTGTTTTGTTTTGTTTTTTGTTTTTTGTTTTTTTTTGTAGCAACAGAGCAGTTTCACCCCTGACTTCAGGTGTGCTGTTTGAATACCACTTTTCCAAACCCTCTGTGGTTCAAATGA
Source organism: Columba livia (assembly GCF_036013475.1). NCBI lineage: Eukaryota > Metazoa > Chordata > Aves > Columbiformes > Columbidae > Columba > Columba livia. The sequence goes on from NC_088604.1 coordinate 65,212,202, forward strand.
ATTAATCCATGCCTGACACTTGCACACAAGCACTCTGGAAATACATTATTTAAAGCATTCTTTCCTTGGTGTTTCAGAAATAGAGGTGTAAACTTACTTTAGAGACTTGAGAAAAAAAAAAAATCCTTTGCTCTCATAGGAAGAAGCGGAAGGCCAACCTCTGAGCCACGCGTACCCCCAGAGGGCCCATGCACCCGGAGAGGTGAGAATTACTGGAGATAATATTGCCACCTCCCTCTCGGCATCTGAGGATCATGAAGCCACTGAGGCATGCTGTGCTGACGCTTGGCTGCTACAGTCACCGGATTGAGAGTGTGATATTACCAGAGCAACCACACATCACACCTTCTGCTGGGCTGGGGGGTGGGACCCCCCTTAAAAGTTTTATCGGGTCCATTCAAGATTTATGAGGCTTCTGTGACTTCTACTGTTGTCCACTTGATCAGCTGCTCATGGTGGAGAACAAATGAGAAGGCCAAAAAGCACACCATACAGTAAACATGTTTTGAAGGGCATTGTCAAGGTCTGGTGTCTAGATATTCAGTGTAAAGAGGAGAGCTGCCTGGATCTCATTTGGATTTTCATCCTTTGTGATTTTTCCTTCTCCCAGAAATGTTTCTCTGAAGGGTGCCCATTTGAAGGAAGGTATGAAGTAGAGCACTTTTGAGGACCAAGACTCCTTATCTTTCAAAGATCTAAAAATCTACAGTTTTCCAAGCCAAAGTCTTGGCATTTCAAGAATTTTTCAAAATATGAGTCTGTGAAGCCTCTCAAAAGATGGGCTTTTCACTCCATTACAGAATGAAAACAAGTATGAAAGCTTATGAACTGGAATTGCTGGTCTCCAGATAGCAGTACATGATGAGTATTTACCTTACAAAAGAACAGATAAATAGTCCAGAATATTGCAATAGCAATCCCAAGTAGAGCTGTAAAACCAATGTAGAGTGGATGTGCTGTAGCAGAATGGTGACAAACTGCAGTAGTTTAAGGGCAGCATCTGTGTGTGCGGCGGTGTGTAGTACAGATCCAGTCGCTGTGTCACACACAAACGGTACTTCTCGTTGGAGCCACGTCTCTGTAAAGCAATAGAAAAGAGCTGAGCTTGTTGAAGCATGGGATGTAAGAACATCTGCCCTTCAAAATGACAGTAATGCATCAGGTAAATGGAGGTGAGCTTGAGCCGCATGCTGCATCTGACATAATTGAAGGTGATGGAAAAGTACTGCTGTTGTAATGGGGAGATATAGTTTAATATATCTATCACAAAGAATGCTTTTGTAAGAGGAGTGGAGCAGGAAATAAAGATGCACTAGATTTGTACCAGCAACAGAATTTCCCAATATGTATTCTGCAGCTTTCAGACACTTGGTAGCACCTGCTGCAAAATGACTGTTATCTCTGGGCATGTTTGAAATGTTAAGCTACACTTCCATGGATTGTGTCAGGTTACATCTCATCCAAGGGACAAATCATGCAGAATGGCTTAGCTCTCCAGCTCCTTAAATGAAATTGTTGAGTAACCATCAGGACAGTATGAGAAGTGACAGACACACCTGAGAGACAAGATTCTCGTCTCCTGTCTTAGACCCCCATCCTGTTCTCATACAAAAGCCTCCTCCTCAGACTCTAGAAGAAATGGTTTAAATAAAACAAGGTCTGCATCAAAATATTAAATGGAATATGCAAAATAAGAATAATAAAATAGGAGTGACCCAAGTAACAGAGTTTCATGAGGAGAATGTAAAGCACACACACAAAAAACCCCAAAACAGATCAGGGCAGGCAAATGACTGAACAGATTGCAATTTAGATAGAATAAATGCACTAAGACCAGCAAGAAACCCATTTAAATATTCAAGCTGAGAAAGAACCAAGGCATGCACTGGAGTTTTAGTTGCCTCAGTCATTAACCAAGCACAGATTTTAAAGATGTTCAATAAATGGAATTGACAAGTCTTCACAACACAATTAATATGGGAATGAAATGACAAATCAGAGTAAAAGGTTACACCCAATTGCTATGCTGCAGCAGAAGAAATTTTATGTGGTGATCTTTCTTCAGGGAAAAGAAAGAAAAAATAAATAAATGGGAAGGAGGCAAGTTAAGGCACAGAGCCTGTGTAAAACTTATGCCTTATCCATGTTATTAGAAATAAAAGATTAGCAAACATCCACTGGGAGATGTCACTGAAACAATGCAAGACATGAGGAAAAGGATCATCGAAAGAATCAAGGGCCAGCACAAACTGACTGGAGATTTCAATGTAAAAAGCAGCAGTTCCACTATGAACACAGAGAGATCCCAAGCCCCTGGGTGAAATGCTTGCTCTCGTGCCATGGCTGATGTGCTATAGGACAAGCAAACCTTGACACCTTTCTGTCCAGGAGGGAAGGACTTGATGGTAACCAGGCAAAGCCTGTGGTGAATCAGCTCTGCTCTTGACAGCTTTTGTATCCTTCTCAAGCTAAAAGCTCCTGAAGATGGCTTGCTGCGTGGTCTCTGGTCCTTCCCCCCTTCCAGCAGCAGATGCATTAAAGTCTGTGGTGTCCCTCAGACTTGCTTGGGAATTGTTGGCTCCCTCCTGGTGGGTGGGGGCCAGTGCCATGAAGAACTGTGGTGCATCAGAGCTTCGGCAATGGCATGAGCAACTCGTGGCTGCAAACACAAGGGTTCTTGGCTGAAGCCTGCTGTGAGAGAGCGGAAGTCTTGCAAGAAGAGTTGGCCATGTGCTGTGGAGTCAGAGCAGACAGATGAGCAGGGCTTAGATGTTGGGCTCTCTAGGCTGGCAGAGCTGGGAATTCCTGAATGAGAATAACAGTCTGTGCTGATGCTTTCACTTTTATTGTATTCAGGAAAATGGGACTTGGGTGAAATTTTTCCTCCCTTTTAGTGGGGACGGGGGGGTAAGTAAACAAGATTATTTTAAGATTATACCAAGAGTACAATTGACTTATGCTGCTGATTTCTTATGCTAATGAAACAATTCTGCAAGGCTTTGAAACTTTGGTTAATCATTCAGCCAAAATTGCTACTCTATTTTAATAATAATGACATCTATTGATGATTTTGTTCTGGATTCACTAATCCAATCAGAAATGCCTTCTCTGTAGTTGCTTTGTACTCTTTTTTTTTTTTTTTTTTTTAATATAAAAATAATTGGAAAAGCCTCAATAAATAGATTACAGGAACAGAGAGGATTTCCATTACCACGCGAGTTCTTCCTCTTTCAGCATTTGCATGATGATAATTTAGTAGCAGAATATAATTAGGCCAACTAGGGAAAAGTGTATGGCTTTGTGTTATGTGATATTACCTTGATTTGCCAATACCACGAGTGCACAAATGGACCCACAAAGCTGATTTCACAATCCAGAATGGACACTGGCACAGGTGTTACATCAGGACCTTTCGTGAATAGAAATGCATGTCTTAGAACTGTTCCAGGCTCTTTTTCTCCTCAAAAGGGAGAGATGAACTAAGGTCAGCTGTTTGGTTGGTGTTGGTTTTTGTTTTTTTGTTTTTTCCTAGTAGTTTTACAGACAGGATTATTTGCAATCCAGTTTTCTGGAAAGAACCAGTTTGTGCTCAGCAATTTAAAAGTTCTCTGATCGTTTTCCTTTCAAAACCACTGTGCTGCTTTCTGCATGCAGCCCTCTGCCCTTGCTTCTCCTGGTGCTGTGGACACTACCTTCTCCTGTTAGGATTGTCTGGGTTCCAGCTGCTACAGCCTTATGGATACCTTCTGCTGACCCTTTCATCTCAGTATAATAGATGGGGAGACTTTACTTGAAAAAAGAAAGACCTGACCAGAAAAAATGTGCAGTCTAACTCTTAGTGTTCAGATACAGAAGGTATCTGTCAGGCAGTTCAGGATGAAATAGTATAATAACCATTTGGAAACAACAGAAAGGCGTCATTTGTGCTATGACTGCCTGACCTTGTTCTCCCCTTCCATTTCCCTTCAAACTGTCATTTATACATCTACTATGTCCCTGTTACACACAAGGTGCATCCCTGTGTTCCTGTCACCTCTGCCTTTCCTTCCAGGCTCCAGGTACAAAACACTGCTTTTGAATTGATAGAGCAACAAATACATCTGGAGAGCTGGTCTTTTCCAGATAAGAGACAGACAAGCTGTGCTGTGGATGTAGAAAGGTGAAGATTACTACACCGTTGCCACATACAGCAGGAAAATGCAGATACAAGGAAATGTAGGGACAGCTGTCATTTTCCTGTTGCTTATTTCTATAGTTTTCACACTACTGAACCCTTTTTTCAAGGGAACACTATTTTGTAATAATTTAGTCTCATGAGCTGTATTTCTCAACCAGACAAATTTCTGCTATATTCATTCAATAAGATTATTTGATTATTTACAAGAACTGTAACAAGTACTATTCATTTCACAGATTGTGACTGTAGCATCCACTCAATTGATAATGTTGGAGTGGGAAAAATAATTTGGTCAGATGGCACAAGAACTGATCATATTTACATGGAACAACTTAGTCAAGAGGTTTCTGGAAGGGTAAAGTTATTATTTTTATAGGCAGATGATATGGAGTGGTGATGGCAGTAAGGTAGGTAGCACACAAGAGCTTTTTTTCACTTTGCTTTTATGATAGCTTATAGTTTTGTGGGACATAATTTCATACAGGCAATATTCTAGTCATATGAGTCTCTGTTAGGTTGCCAAAGAAGTTGTATTCTAGCAGTCTTTCCTTTTCTCGTGCATGCAGGGAAAGTTGAGCTCTGCTTTACAAAAGAGTGATTTTCAACTCCTTGCAAAACCATCTCCCATCCTCCAGTGTTGTTTAGAGGCGAATACAGCTAGTGAAACAAAAATGTTTTGCTTGCCATCCACTGATCTGTGCTCCTGTCCATAGTGACCAGTGTCATGATTCTACTTCTGTCCATCTCTGCAGTGCAGTAGCCCTTCCTCTCTCGTCGGTCTTCATGCTTTCCACCCTCACTCCCTGCTGCTGTTCCTGGAAAACCCTTGTGTCTCATGGCTACCCTGTGGTGCCTGCTGCTCTTCACAGAATCACAGAATGGTTGGGATTGGAAGGAACCTCTGGAGGACATCTAGTCCAACACCTTTGCTAAAGCAGGTTCACCTGGAGCAGGTTGCACAGGGATGCAACCAGGCAGTTTTTTAATATCTCCAGAGAAGAAGACTCCACAACCCCTCTGGGCAACCTGTTCCAGTGCTCTGTCACCCTCAAAGTAAAGAAGTTTCTCCTCATATTCTTCCTCCTATCTAGCAGAGAGCAGAAGCAGAGGTGCAGTTGGAGCATGGTTGGGTCACATGTTTCCCCCTTTCCCTGCTGAGCTCCCAGAGGAGCAGACGATTGCTCACACACTTGTGTGAAAAAGAGGCACAAGGTAAGCTGAGGGGACTGCAGCAGTGATTGCTGGCTCTGCCACGTCCCACAGCTCCCAGGCTGCCCAGGTCCAGGCTTCTGCAAGGTGCTGGGCAAAGCAGTGGAGAGATGATCTTTTCTCCTCAGCATGTACAGAGGCTTGTGCCAGTAGCTTCATGCTTATTTTTTTTTTACTATAGCCACTAAAAGTAATATTAAAAAGGAAAAAATGGCTCATAATAACTTCTGGTTGCTTACTCTCACTGTCTTCTTTAGGGTACGTCTATATGTGTGCCAGTTGCATCAATTAAATAGCAACCAATCCAAGTACATTTACAGTCTGCCTTTGAAATGCCAGCCCCATACTGTCTTACCAATTAAGGATAAGCAGATTAATGGGATGCATTGTTCTCTTGGGTTAACTCCACCATGTTGTCATTAGGTGGATATGCCCTCATGAATCCAAGTCTTCTATGAAAGAAAAACAAAGTGCGCACTCAAAAAGTAGGGCAATTTCTATTTAGCAGAACAAAATGAGAGGAAAAAAAGAGAAGAGTCTCCTCCCTCCCACTTTTTTATTTCAGTTGTTGTTTAATTGTTTCTTCGACCCAGTGGTTTAGTGATTTCACATATATTTAATTAACAGAGAAATGGATAGGGCACACTGAAAAACAGGAAAGGAAGATCAAATAGACAAATGATCTCTCTAAGTTCACAGTTCTTAAAACAGATGTTCACCTCCGCTGGCTATGGTATATCATTATCTCCAGGAATCCTGAAGAGAAAGCAAAATCCTTCATTACTTGTAGGAAATACAGAGCAGGCTTACAGGGCTAAACAGATATGCCAGCCCATTGCATCAGATCCCCCCTTGCTGCTGTTGTGTTACTCACAGGTCAAGAAGTGTGTGTGTCTGGGGAAGAGTGAGTCTACAGATAGACATTTCAGATGTCTGTGCAATGAGAGACTATGAAGATATGATGAAGAGGTGGTGTCTAGAGCAGAAGCAACCGAAGGGGTGGGAGCTTGGGACACTTCCTCCCTTACTTATTTGGTACAACGGCAAGGTGGCAATCATCTCTTACTTGATTTTTGGACAGAATCAGCTTATTCTCGGTGTGGAGCTGCCTATTCCCTGCTTGGCTATTCACTAAAGCTGCCTGAGCATTCTGACTCAAAGGTTAGTTAGTGTGTACATTGGAAAAACATGTTGCCCTTTGCTTTCTTTTCTCTTTTCTTACTATACATTTTGCAGACATAATTAGGTAAAATGCCAATCCTCCTGTCCTGGAGAGATATATAAAGACACAGAAGAAGTCTTCCTCTGCAGTCAAATCTGCGTGCACAAATGCATGTGCAGACTGCCCATTTTGTCTAACTCCCTGGATCTTGCATCTGGTTTCCCCACCTGTGGGACAAGAAATGCTATGTTCTGCTGGGTAAACAGTTGTGATGGCAACCATGAAAGAGCCCCTTGGAAAATGTGGCCTGAACAGTTTGATTACTTGTGCCCTCGATTTAGCTCATCTTGTGATTATGCTTTATCGCTCTTACTGTCTCCCCTAACTTTTAATCATGGTTACGTATTTCCAATTCAGCTGCCATTTCTGATTTCAAGTGTATTAAAGAAGTATTCAGATTCCAAGATAATAAAAAAGTGAGGATTTGCTAGGCAGGAGGCACTAAAGGGACCCTCTTTCCCCTCTGGCTTCCACCCTCCCCCCTTGCATCAGAGCCCTGGTAGTGGAAAAAAGATGTTGAAATCAATATAAGAATAAATTGCCACGTGGTCCTTATTGTGGAGGCAAGGTTTCTACAGAAAATCCTTGTAATCAGAAAAGAGGGAAGATGAGATTAAACTGATTAAACTGAGAAAGTCAAAAAAGGACAACTTGAAAGATTAGCTCGAGGACGACTGAAAAGCATAATCCTCCATGCATGTTAAGTAGAACAGTCCCTCTCTGTTATCAGCCCCTTCATCTGGTGACCTTCTGTTGCATTAGCACAGAGCTACTTGATCCAAAGCAAATAGTGAAAATTGAAAAGCCAGAATGCCAGTGATTACAACAGGTATCAATATTACAGCAGTGATGGTTTGTTATCATTAGGGAGCTCCTTCAGAGCTCATTCTGGAAGCTAAAGGAACAGAAAATAACAAGACATTACACTTGTGGCAGGCAATAGAAAAAAAGACCTTGTGTTACAATGGAAAAACCTTTTTCATCTGCTTCCACCTCTAAAATTACAGCAGCAGAGCAAGAAAAGAGATGGGGGAAGCAGTACGGGAAGCTCATCTGTGTTCTTGTCTCAGGGAACAATTGAGCCTCAGTGGGTTGCACACAGCCGGCACGTGTTATGCTTTTCTTCTGGAGTGAGAGAAAACAAAAGGCCTGTGTCAGTTTTACTGGTTCAGTGATTTTTTTGCCTTACACACACAGCTTCATGGCAAATCTGTTCCCATGCATTTCCAGCAGCAGCAATATTGGCTCCTCTGCTGCCCAGCCAGAAGCTCTACAGCTCCATGTTGCAGGGCTGCGTTTCCAAGCTCAGCATGGTGCAGTTCAGGGGCAGCATCTCCTCTCTTCTGCTTTGGAGATGTGGGAAAGCCTGGAAGAAAAAAACAAATCTGCTCTAGCTGAGGGTTGTTCAGCCCAGATACATCACATCTGCCATCTTAACTAATAAAGTAAGACACACATTTAGTGCTCTGGAAATGTACCTAGCATCACATTAGTATAAGGACCCCCAGGGAAGTGGTGGATTCCCCAGCATTGGAGAATTTAAAGATTTGGCTGGACAGGTGCTGGCCACCTGTGTTGTCCAGGCCGCATTTTTGCCAAGAAAGGTTGAAACAAATGATGTTTGAGGTCACTTCCAACCTGGTATTTTATGATTCTATGAAAGTCTGCTGTGGTATTCATCTGTGTTGTAATGTTGCTGATGTAAAAGAAGTATGACTCTGAATCATTAAAATGTTTTGACTGAATCCTATATTTGTCACTGAGTTGCTGTTTGATTTGTTCAACCTACTGCAACTCAGTTCTTCTGATTCGCCTGCTGCCTTTTGTTGGTCTCTCTTAGTTAAACACCATGTTCTGTGGAGGTCAGAATTGTTTCTTACTGGGCACTTGGCAAGTGGTTATGGGAATGCAACTCCATTTGGAAATTGACAAAAATACTGTGGTCAACCCACACTAATGGAAAAAATAAAAATAATATATATTCTTAAGTAATTTTTCGTAATTTTTAAAAACGCCAAATACCATTTCACATTGAAAGAGCACAAAGCATTAGCTTGACAACATCAGGCTGAAACATTTTGAAAAATCTGAGGAGAAAAAGGCCCTGCTACTAGCGTAATTCCATTCAGCTCCAAGATCCAGAGAATAGACCCATTTCTGGCAAGATTCTTTACTATTCATTTGAAATACCTTATCTGCATGTAGCACTAATGTCAGTGTTGCGGTTTAACCTGGCAGGCAGCTAAACAGCACGCAGTCATTTGCTCACTCTTCCCACAGTGAGTCGGGGGAGAGAACTGGCAAAAAGGGAAAACCGTGACCTGAGATAAAGAGACTTTAATAAGACAGAAAAGGAACAAAAATAATGACAACAACAACAACAATAATAATAGAATATATAAAACAAGTGATGCACAATATAATTGCTCACCTCTTGCTGAGTGACACCCAGCCAATGCCTGAGCAGCAGTTCCCATATGACATGGAATTTCCTTTTAATCAGCTGGGGTCAACTATCCTGGCTGTGTCTCCTCCCATCTTCTTGTGGACCTCCAGCCTCCTCGTTGGCAGGCCAGTATGAGAAGCTGAAAAGTCTTTGACTTAGTGTAAGCACTGCTCAGCAACAACTAAAACATCAGTGTGTTATCAACATTACTCTCATCTTAAATCTGAAACACAGCACTATACCGCTACCAGGAAGAAAATTAACTCTGTCCCAGCTGAAACCAGGACAATCAGGAGGGGAAATTGATTGCTATAGTCTTACCTTACCTTTCTTTAGCAGACAAGAAAGGATCCTGCAACACTTTTGCTCAGACAGGTTTTGGCCTTCTGTCAGTAGGCTCTGTCAAACCTAGTTTAGGCAGAAAGGAGCAGTACTGTTGCCTTGGGAGAGCTCCTGCTTCTGCCATGCCTGAATTTGTCCTCAGTTGCTTGAGTCCCAATGAAAAGAGGTTTTCAGTTCAGGAGGTAAAGGGATTCATTAGATCTCATTCCCAGAAATGTCTACCTGATTGAGAAAAATCCCTTCAGGGGTAATGCTTATAAGCAGGAGGAGGCTGAGGGGCTGAGAAATGACCCATTTTGAAGTTTATCTAATTAGTTTCAAATATATACGTTGGGTGTTTTGCTAGATAGATTAGCGTAATTAACTTAGCACACCTATTCATGCTAAGAATGTCAGAAAATGAGAGAAAACAGAGAGGCTCAGAAAAAGAACCAGCAGCTCAGCCTGTTGACTGCCCTGACACATGAGTAATTGTGGTACAAGGGAAAGAGAGAAGGCTGGAAAAGCACAGGGTGAGAGGAGGTGCTCCAAAAATAAAATATTGACAGCTGACCTACAAATAAACTGAGAGTGATCCACCTTGGCCCAAACTCCCTACACAGAAGTACTACAGAAAAATCATCCTGTGTGCATGCAGTCACTGCATAAGGGCAGCATCCTTCATACACCAGCAATTAGATCTGATGTATCCATCATAAGCTCTGTATCTTTAATTTTGTGTCTGTTACTGAGCCATATTTAAAATGGGTGAAAGGATTTTTCTTTATCTTGAAAGTGTTTCTTCTGGGTTACTATTGTATTGTTTAGTTATAGCTTTTTCCTGATCTGTTGACAAATCAGATCCCACGTGTCTCCTGAGATCAGTTATAAACTCCCCCAAAAAACAGTAGATAGCTATGAAATAGCTTTTTCTGAGAAATTAAAAAAAAAAAAAAAAAGAAAAAGAGAGAAAAAAAAAAGAAAAATAAGAAAAAAAAGAAAAAGGAAGAAAGAAAAAAAAAAGAATAGTATAGGTGGGGGCAGATTCTTTATTCGTAAGCAGTTTTTATAAAGGGGTCATTGTTCAGGTACGCATCTGCTGTGAAATATATTAGGAGACTGGAGAAAAGAACAGCATTGCCAAGTAGGCCTGAGAGCAATCAATGATTTCTTTTTAAAAAAATTAGTGCTCCAGTTGTGCAGTTTGTTCCACTCATTGCAAAACTGGGGCCTGAGGCCAGACTGCCTCACTCTCCGTGCATCATGCAAAATCCAGTGGCAGCTGAAGCTACTCACCCACCTTGTTGAACACTGTCTTTGCTCCTAACTCACACTGTCTCCATACCCCCATTCTGTAGAATTAGCTGAGTTTCCAGCTAATGGCATTTCTAAGTGTATCAAGTGTGCAACGTTAATTTCCCCAGCATCTCATTGACTCTTTAGTCAATATTGCTGTGATCCTTTCAGAACAACTCTCCCGTTTGAAGTATTGTAAATGAGTTTAATCACTGGAATGACCTGGTTTCTAGCAGGGTTGTGCACCATTGGTAACAGTGAAGTCACCAGGTGATCAGCACTCCCTCTGCCTGTTGATTCACCAGAGCTTTGAGTCATGCCTGCAGATTTTAAACCCTAAATTAAAACACCCTTGAGGGTGTTCAAAACTGGCAACATTTTTCCAGTAGCTTATTTTTGAGTTGGAAAACTCTGATATATTTTTTTTTAAAAAAATCTGATTTTTTCATGTGAAAAATGTCAATTGTGATTTTTTTTTTTTTCATGAAAGAGTATCTAAGGTCTAAGCATCAGAGAGTGATCATACTTGGACAAACTGCTTTGGTTTGTGAAATGTATCTGATTTAATTCAGTGTGTAATTTATAACAGAACATAATTATCATTACAGCTTCCTCTTATCTTTCCATAATGTGAAACTGAAAGAGGGAAAATCAGGACCCAATATTTTTATTTTAATAAAATTGATTGGTTGTGATTCACCTGAAGTCATGGTTCTGTTTTTTTGTTGTTTTTTTTTTTTTTTTAATAATGTTATGTCCAAAATACCTTATTTTGCCCCAGAATGTGATGCTTCCAGATAGTTTGAAACCTCCAAGTGCCAACCAGCTTTATCTGCCTGCTTGTGCTAAAGTAATTTTACAGGTAGATGAACTTTCTCCCTTTGTTGACTTTTTTTTTTTTTTTCTGCTGCTTAAAAGGCAAACATTTGTCCTTGAGTCATAGCAGAGGGCAATCAAATGGATTGGAGATCAGTGTTCTGTGCCTAGCCTTTATTTTTGGCAGAGAAAGTAGAGAGAGATGTATTCTGACATCCGTGGCATGTGGTGGCTGGTGAATTTTCAGATTCACAGCCACATTCCTTCCTCATATGTGCTCCTCTGACTACTGGCACCCTCCACATGGGGAAAGCGGGTTCATCTTGGCTACAGAAGAGGGATATTTGTTCTGAAGAAGTGGATTGGTATAAAGATTTTTGTATGCACACCGATGAGAGAAGAACTCAGAAAGAGATGGCAGAAGGAAAAAAGAAGAAGAAAGTACCTAGGAATTCAGTGACTGGAAAGATAAATAGAAGTCCAGACTCTGTAATCATGTGTGCATTTTAAGCCTGTGAGAAATTTCTGGGAGGTGGCATGAGAGCGAGCTAGACGGCTCACACCAAAAACCAGGCTGCTTACACTGCCAGCTCATGGCTTAGTGCCAGGTTCCCATCCAGCTGCCATGGCCACTGTGCCCTGCAGGTTACCTTTGCTGTTACACATCTGGATGGGTGTTAGTACTTTCTTGGTTAAATCCTCTTTGGTTCCTCAAAGGTTCTGGCTCAGGACATGGTCTTGATTTTGGAAGTGAATGAGAACTGTCATTTTTAGTGAACTTTCAGACTCCCTACTTGGTGCCATCTATTTAAGACATTACAGAAAACCTCTCAGCGTGAATGTGGCATTTTAAGATTCTTGTCTGTTGGTGCACTATGTCTATTGTTGAAACGTAAGGTCTTTGGCTAAACACTAGGAAATGTAGCCTTAAGCAATAAACAGGACATTTAAAAAAAAGGTAACTGCTGAGAAAGTAGCATTGAACCAAAGATAAGGTGCGGAGTTCATGTTCTAAGGAAGCTGGTGAGGAAGAGCATCTTTCTACAACAGCTACTTGCTTTTTAGGACATGTGGGCAAACAGGGTATATTTGGCATGTCCTGATGTTCTTGATGCATAGACAACTCACAGAAACTGACTGACCTTCATAAACACACAAACTGAATTCGTATAGATTTTTACTTGACTTGCTGGAGGTAGACGATAAAAGATCTTCCTTTATCATCAGTCCAGTTCCCCGCTAGTGCTGCCTTTCATAGCCTTTCATAAATGGATCAAGTCTCCCTCTTAAGTCTTGTCCCTCCTACACCAGCAGGAAACTTGCTTGAGAACCATTCCGATAATGCTCAGAAATCTTCTCATTTACTGCATATATCTCCTCATGTCTAGGCTATTTCTCTTTTAGCTGACACTTTCCCCAGGCTACTGAGGTACATGTTTCTCCTCTTTCCATCCACTTGCAGATGGAGTGCTTGTTTGCTCCCAGCCTTCTGAACAGACGCTTGAATCTGAGTTTTTCACATTTCAAGTGAATATCAGCAGGATGGTACCATTAGAGGTCTGAGCTGAAGCTTTCTTCAATTTTAGCTGTTGAAACACTCAAATTGTGAAACATTCAAGCATATAAAGAAATCAGCTTTATAGTTCCATGCTTAATGCAGTCAGGTGAAACACAGGAGAAACAGACATAAGCCCCACTGCCCTATTTGTCATTTAGCTACCTGTAAAGTAGATTAAAATATCTTCTGAATAGCAGAGATCTGGTGATTAGGCTCTGTGAAAGAGAGCGTGGTCGGAGCTTCCAACGACATTTCCAAATGAATCCAGTGCCGATGTTGTAGGAAACAGTATGTCTCTGCATCATTATGGTCCCACAATCTTTCCCAATGAACAGTTCCCTATGAATATGCTGTAATAATGCACTTCTCAGGACTCTCGGGGGTCACAAACACCCTCAGCAGAGCTGATGCTTGGCTCATGGGAGGAGATAATACAGCCATAAAGCCCAGAATATTGTCTTCCTCAGAAAATTTCTTTCATTTCTTTTCCAATTCTCAGATATTTCCTTAGAGTCTTCAGTGTGGATGGAATAGTGCGATGAAGGCACACGAATTGTCTACCACAAGAAAAAAGTTTGCTTATTTGGAGGGAAAATTATTATTTTGGACACACGGAAGACTCTTCGGGTTTTATGTGTTAAGAAAGCTTTTCATGTTCTTTACTCTCTATTGAGCTGGTTCTATTGGTTCAGTTTAAATGCTAATGCAGAGCTGCTTTGTCTCTGCCAGTGTTGAATCTACAAGCCATCAGCAAGTAGGTATGAACAACTTATTGCAGTGTCTTTCCACAAAACTGTGTTTTTTCTATGGCTTTTTTCCTTATAAAAAAAAAAAAAATTCCAACTCTATCAACAGCTTTTGTTTACTTTTTCATCTGATTTGTGATTTTTATTCCTGATATATGGTTGATAGAAAACCTTATAAGCAAAAGCTACCAAAAAAAACTCTTTAAAATATACACTGTGTGACAAAACTGTCCCACTTCTATTTTATTTGACTGAGCATTACATTCTTGCATGTTTTTTCACTTTTTTCTCCTTTTGCAAAATTGAAGGGGTCAGCCTTTCACAGTCTGCCAGGTGATCAAGAGGCACCTGCTCCCTCAGGTCAACCCGAAACACTGAGAGGAAATCAGAATTAGATATTTGGAATTATTATTCCAGTTTGGATCATATTGACATTGGCTGTATTACATCATAAAACCTCAGGCAGCAAATGGAAATAGCACAGGCTCAGCTCAAAACCATCTTGAGCCCCTTTTCTCTTCTGCTTCGTACCCCTCCTCAAGACTCATCCCTGCCATGATGTCTGTCAGGCAATTATGGAAGGCTTCACTGAGCGTCAGGGCGTGTCCACTTTTTTAACTTCCATCGTTAAAAATGTCCAGATTTCAGCATGCATCCACCCTAAACAGGGTGAGGAGAGCATGAGAAAGCTGTTGCTTGGGACCAATACCTTGTGTCCAAACCAACTCCTTTGCTCTGTATGCTTGCTTCCCAGCAAGGTCCAGGCTGTGGGAGAATGCTGCCTCCTCTCCTCCAGCCTTTGCCATCCTGATTCAAGAAGCAGCAAGTAGAGGAGAAAACACGGTCAGTGGTGGGAGAGGCAGTGCCCAGCCTTACGAAAGGGGTGCTGCATCCAGCTGCCCCTCAAAGCCCACCCCATGGGGATATAAGTGGGGTACGGATGCGCTCCTTCCCAACCAACCCACACCCCTGACAGACTTGGAGCTCTGCAGTGCGGCATGAACCCACCACAGGCAGCTGCTGCAGGCAGTGAAAGGACCTGCAGTTCCTACCGCAGAACCTGGGAAGGCCAGACAGGCTCCTGCTGTCTCCAAGGACACAGGGCTGGCGGTGGCCAGCTGTGACCAAGGCTGGCACCCCAGGAGCTGGGAGCACCTCCTCACCTGCTCTCTACCCTCTGTAGTAGGAACAGTCAATCTGTCTTTTCAAGGTCTTTCTCTAACTCTCAGCTCCTCTACTTCCTCCTGTGCCTCTCTTATTTTGGGAGCAGCCTGGTTTTGGTACCGTTGGCTTTGCCTGTGTTTTTGAGAAGTTTTGTGTCATCTGTCTGTGTAGCAGAAGCTGCAGGTGGATGCACTGATGCCAGCAGGAGCTGTGCCAGTCCCTTCCTAATGCAGCACGAGAGCTGTAGTACTGATGCTGAAGGAGTTAGTAATGTTGTCAGTCACTCCTTGTTTAACTCAGTTTGAAATGAGCTGAGTAAAACTGAAGAATGGCCTAATAGTTAACTGCAATTTGGCTGAATGTCAGACAGTGCCTTTGGGTCTGTAGAAATTTGCGGTGATTAAACCACCTTCTTAAGGAACCTGTTTTGCTAAGTGTTTTGAATCCATGTTTTTAATGTCACTTTGGTATAGAGTATGAGTACAGGGCACAAGATGGAGTCAGTGTTGTTCTTTGGAATCAACGACCTATGTACATGTAAAATACTGAATGATGGACTACTGACTCCTAGATCCATGACATGTCTAACAAAGGTGGGCATGAAAAATACTCTCTTCCATGATTGAAGAGAATGATTCCAAAGTAACACACAGACAATCACACTTACCAAAACAGGTAAATGATTTTGGTAACTTACTGGATGTTAATATCTGCACTGACTAGAAGTTGAGGATTAATGATCCTTTGCTATTAAAACCCCTCAAAATATAAAACAATTGGAGCCTTTGAGGGAATGCAAACTGTAATTGCTGATCTTTGGCCTGGAAGATTTTCTCTCGTTTTTTGTTTGCTAGCCTCAGTGATGTCTTGCAGTCTGGAAGTAGATTTTTCCCAGTTGTTCCCAAACTCCAAAGTAAGAGGGATCTTCTGCATTTTTGAAGGAATATATGATTTGAACCACTCTGCAGGTGTGTTAGCTGTTATGTGACATGCACTCCCACAGTTTGCAGCTATGAAGATAACATGAAGGGCCTGGTAGAACTGGTGCTGATTCACTGTCCCTTTTAACAGATGTCCATAAAATTTCCTAGCTGATATAAAAGAAAAAAAACAGGCCTCAGTAAATTTTTCTTGCAGACGTCTGTAAAATTTACCTAAATGGCTCTAGGCTGGACCTTCATCTCATGTAATATAAAGTAGTTCATCAGAGGGTTATGGATTTATAGTAGCTGAGGATGTTTTCCAATGCTATAAAACTGCATTCTTCAACCCCAAAGTTGCCACGGTAGTTTTTATCACCTTACTCTACAAATAAGTCCTTGTAGTTGCTACACTGGATAAAGTTGCAACTTTACACGAGGTGCTTGCAAAAGATATAAAGATCAGAAGGTATTTCCAGATGCTTACAAATGAGTAAGTGCAAGAATAATGGAGTTGCTGCAGTTATTACTGATGTGTGCAAATGTGACCAGGACCCTCAGTTCTGGACTGGGCCCTGCTGTGTTAGCTGTCATTCAATACCAGAACAAAAAGAAAATTTGGACACTCATTTGGACAGAGACCACATTTTATATTATCTGTTCTGGAGAAATGCATGAGCATAAATAAAGGCAAGTCATCAAATACACCATTTGCACACAGCTACTGTGTGTACCGTGCATGCTGCAGGCTGGATAAGTGTGCGCTATTTACTGTCAGCACGGGTCCGTCTAGATTGCAAGGGGTTCTGTCGAGTGCAGATGTAGCCAGGGAGAACCTTGTGTTTGTGCAAGATGCTTATTGACACTAATTAAATATTTTCTTTATTTGGAAAGCAGACAATTCATGGCTACCTGTATCCCCATATTTACACAAATAGTTTATTAGAAACCTCTTACATTCAGGAAGTCTGAGAGGGAATTCATATTTTAGCTGTGCTGAAATGACAGAAGTAGGCAATTCAAGTAATGGCCTGTTAGTCAGTTTATTAAATATTGCTCTTCAGCAAAATTGCTAATGATGATGGTCTTTCCATGCTATGTTTAAAAGAGTGCACTGTATATTCTGAAGAGAGATTATCTTGGATACAGAAGGCCAACATCTTGAATACTGTCCAAATCAACAAATTATGTGTGACAATCAACCAACTCTGCTGGGTCACACAGAGATTAGTTGCTATATAGAGTTCCATGGTTTAAATTAAATGGCTAAAAGGTACAAACGTGAAATTACTTAGCAGACTTGATTTTTAGAGGAAGGATAAACTTTTAGTAGAGGTGCACTGTCTCCTGGGGGTATAAGGACCATTGTTCTAGATAAGTATCTTCATCTTCCTTTAAAAGCAGTTCATAAAAACTGTCCAAGCGTAGCTAATCTAAAATTCTTCAGACGACATCATGCTGGCCAGGTATAACTAGATACTGATCTGCTCCTAAGTGTTGAGCTTTTTAGTCTGAACAGTCAGGTTTGTTCTCCATCAGAAAATCATGAAGCTGGTCATCCCAGCTACTGGAGAAATCCCTACTGATTTGGTGGCTTTTTTCATTAGTGCAAATGCTGACATAAGGACATGTGCAAACAGAATGACTGTCAGTCATCAGTAAGGTTATAAGCACCACTAAAGCTTCCCACATCATTTTGGGGATTTACAAAGTATCTCAGGAATGAACATTCCACGTCTGACTCCCACTTACAGGATACAGATTCAAGAACTTTTAGCACATCAATAAAACACATACTGTATTATTTTTCTTCCTCCACCTGACTGCCATGAGGCAGTCTCGTATTTTGTTAGTGTTTTTAGCACCTTAATAAAAAATTTCCTCAAGAGAAACTGAATGATGGTTGAATCTTTACATTGAAAAATAGTCTTTACTGATGCCATAAAAAATTCTGTAGAATGTGCTTCTGCTAAACTACTGAGTTTGCATTACAGATGAGAATTTCTGGTATAAAACCTGATCATTGTGCTTTTATTTAAAAATGTAAAATGTCCTTATCCACATTTCTTGGTGAGCGATATTCAGACATTATTTTAGCAGGTTCTCTCATCAGAAAAGTTTTCTCAAATTCCAGGCACTCTCACTGCATGTACTTTCAGTACGGAAATGACAGATTACAAAAAAAAAATCTCTTCATGTTGCTCATTTCTTCAGTTACATCCAAAGAAGGATGTATGGAAGGATAAGGAATAACTTCATAATTGTCCTGGTTTTGCTAAAAACAAGTTTCTGTTTTAGTGAATTTGCCTGTCAGCTAAAGCCTTCATATTAACTGCATTTTCCTGGAGAACCAGACACATGTTTTGGCAAACCTAGCAATGGAATGCAAACTTATTGATAAGCACGGATGGACATCTCGCTAGAGGGGCGACGAGAAACAAGAGACCAAGAAAGTGACCAACTGTGTATAACATTCCATTCACGTGAATACTTCATATAAAAGTGGGAGATCATGAGGATCTCGTCCCTTTTTGCCCTTTGCCCTTTTCCCTTCTGCTTATGGCCGACATTAGGAGAGGACCTTGCTAGTTGTCCCTGCAAACTGAGGCCTAGTGAGAGACTGAATCCAGCTCCGGTTGGCTGCAGAGTCTAATCCAGGACTTTGGTTGCCGGCTCTGCAGTTGCTGAGACTTTCAAGATTGGTTTTGTATATTTTGTACTATTTTCTCTATTCTTATTAGTAGCATTAGTAAAACATCTTTAATTTTTTCCAACTCTCTTCACTCTGTCCTTCTTTTCCTCCCAATCGCCTCTCCTTAGTGGAAAGGGGGGAGAGGAAGGGGGAAGTGGGGGGGGGAGAGGGGGTTAACAATACATCTGCCAGGGTTTTATTGTCACCCCGCAATCTCAACCCTCGATAATAATAAATTTGAATAATGTATGCTGGAGTGAGACAGACAAGCTATGCTCCTGTTAACAGTTCAAGGTGACTACAAGATAAGAGTAAAACCACTACATCTGAAGAGGTTTGCCCAATAAGCAATGTGTTTTGACTAAACAAGGCAAAAGCTTAGGAAGTGGGAAGGACAAATGTACTGGACAGCCACGGAGTTGCCCACCTCTGGTTAAGAGACTGTTTTGAGTAGCAGAGAGAGCTGGGGCTGCCAAAGCAGGACAGAAACTTGTCCTGTGGGCAACATAAGCGGTAGGGCTGACATTTGAGGACACATTCAGGATAGGGATGAAGGAGAGAAGCACATTTAGCCCTACACACATCACAAAAAACTACACTACTGGTCAAACACATGATCTTTAGATATGCTTGCTGGAAACCTTTATCCCCTCTCTCTGTAAACTAAGCATCATGTGCAGTTATTGGCGAAAGGAACACTTTTGCTCTGCATGAAGCTAGATGAATCTTGACTTGTGACAGTCATACAAGGAAAGGTATTTTGATTGACTGCACCTTTAAAAAAGTTTAAAAAAAAATCAGTGGCCAGGCAGAGACAAGTTACCATGAAGAAATAAGTCAAACAGATGCAAGGTTCCTCTCATAGCAGTTTTCTTGCTAGGTCTCACCTGCATCAGAAAGTCCTAGTTCAAGTGTCCGGTCTCCGCATGGGACATGTGGTACTGTCACTCCTGCATCTGTTCAGAATGAGAGGGGAGAAACAAGCTGCAGGAAGAAGACGCTGCGTTTGCCGGGAAGAGGGGTGGAAGGGAAGAGGAAGAGGAAGGACAGGAGTAATCATGAGCACAAGCCATGGCCCAGCTTCTCCTGCCTCTCAGTCAGCTGGCACACAACTCCATAAAGCCTTTGCCCTAAACCTCTTCCTCATCATGTACCCAGTCACCAGCAAAGCAGGGAGTTTTGCCAAGGCAATGAAATAAAGGTTTAAATCACAGGGCCAAGCCCTCATTGGATGTAATTAGGAGTAACTCCATGGCATTCACCAGAGCTGGGTGAGGATCTTGCCCTCAGTTTTCAAGATGCTTTTAAGCATTGGAAATAAACAACCTGGCACCATGGATACACTTTGTTTTAGAGTGGATTTTTCACTGCTCTAACATACCTATTAATTGCAGTAGTGTTTTTCTGCACTCCTTTGGATTAAAATGCTATTTCTAAGTGTCAGTTAATGGGTTTTAGTGAAAGCAATTTATTAAACATTATGTACTCAGTTTAAATCTAACAGGGTAACTAAACATTAAAGTAACAGGGGGGAAAATCTATATTGTTCTAATTTGTATTGTATGTTCTTTTCACCAAGTATAATTGCTATTGACTGCCTAAAGCAGCATTTTCCAAATCATGAATAACCAGAAAAAAATAAAAATTGCCATTGTATGTAAAAAGCAGTGTCATGTCTTACTAGCATAAACACAGGATGAGGAGCCGAGAGTTATGCAATTTAACATTCTGCATTCATTGTTTTTTCTCCCTCTCTAGAATAGGGACATTAATGGCTATCCAGCTCCAAGTGATGTGAGGAGATGGTGAGCACAACAGATGTGTGCCTAACTTATTGGTAGTTCAAACCACTATAGGCGTCTAAAACTAGACGCAACAAGTGTCTGTAATTGTACAAAGGACAAGATAGTGTCATGTCACGAAGTGGCAATTCTTTTCTCAGTGCTAGACAATGAGCTCTGTTTCCTTAATTTCAGTGATGGGTCTTCCTCTTCAATGTACAGCAGATTATATTGCCATAGCTGTAAGAGAATAGTGTTTACATTATTTTTGTGTGAGTAAGGGAGGAGCTGGTGTCCAAGATATCGCTGCTATTAAAAAGACTTGCAAGAAAAAAATAAAGGCAAAAATCATACCTTCATTCAAATCCACAGACTTTACCTCTGTTATTTGGAAAAATAGTATCCCTAGAGTTATCACTAGTAAGAATACCATTGTTGTCCATAATATTTCACCTGGTATTTGATATCTGTTGAGAATTTGACTTGTGAGAAGAAAAAACAAAAGAAAACACGAATGTCAAGAAGGTCCTCTTGATGCTTTGTCCATCCTATTGGGTTAACTAAACTTTCATTACAACTCTATGTCTATCCAGCATAGCCCTGCATAAATAATGTCCTGCAGCTTCAGAAATCTCAGCAGCAGCCCCTAAAGATGGACATCAATACTAGGGGCCCTCACCCTCAAGGGTTTTCTGCAAAATTTTTATGAAATCTTACTGGCCCATTTTGATGTACTCACTCCCCTGTCTTCACTAAACTAATCCAAAAAACTGCTCCCCAGTCTGGCTCTTATTGATGGTAAATGAATGCATGCCTAAGAAACATAACTTATTGTTAGGAAAAGAAGTATGAGCTGCTGTATGGCATCCTTTTATTCACAAAAATCTAGACTTTAATATTTAGCTGATATCTGTCTCTTGCTTTCTAAACACTAAACCATGGTATTATTTTTAATTTTCTACTGCCAAAAAAATCCAAATAAGAGCTATCATTCTTTATATGTTTAACTACTTGCTTTGAAGGTTGAAATGTTCATGCGTTAAGTGATGAATCTTATGTGCTATGCAATGCATTTATTTTGTGATATATGTTTTGCAACCTGCCTGCTCCTTCACCTGCACCCTGTCTGCAGGTCGATTCGTCTCTGGCAGGTGCAGATTTATGGGGGATAGAAAGAAAACTTCACCTTCCTTTCCCTCAGCCCTTGACTCATACTTCTCTTTTGTAGCATCAATAACATGCATTTTTCCAGAGCAATGCTGCAGATTATGTCTGAGTCCCTGTGCTGCATTTCAAAGGCAGGCAGAGACAGAAAAGCTGAGGCAGTCAGAGTTTGTGTCTTGTCCCCACTGCTAGTCCTGCTCCTTTGTGCACACCCACCATGTGGAGGGGACATAGCAACATGTCTCTCTTCCATTTGACATCTGGAAGACATCTGCTCCAGCTTTGGCTCCTACTTCTAACTTGTGTTACTCCTTAGCAACCAGAAACAGTGCTCAGTTCTTTCCTAAAAGTCAACTAACTTTTGAAGCTTCTTTTTTGTGGCCTGTGTGGAATCAATTTTCTGAAAATTACAGTAGTCTAAGATTCAAAATAAGTTGATTTTGGAAAAGGTAGTGCACATCTTCTCTCAGGTTAATGTCAATGTTTTTTTCACACAACGTGTGGAAACCACTTGATAAAAATAACCTATAAAATCTCAGGCCTATCTCTTACCTTCATTCCCTGTGCCTGGCCATCTTCCCAGGGTGGGTTTTACAGCTAACTTTTGCACTGAACTTGATGAGAAACGTTCAACCGGCCCTGTGCCAGCAAAAGGACTGTAGGATAATACTATCTCATATTCGCACAGACATTTCTGCATGAACTTGTCACCTTCTGCAGTAGAAACAAAAAGTTGAAGGGAGCTATAGAAGGTTAAGGTTTTTGTGGCACCAGAGTTGGTAGATCTGAAAGCAGAGCAACTCCTCAGGGCAGGACCATGTCTGTTTTGCCTGGTATTGTGTCAAGCTTGGCATTGTGTAAGAAAATAAAAATAATGATGATGCTATGGTGCATTAGTGTCTGCTTAGGGAGCCTTTGGCTGGTTGCATCATGTGTGTCAGTGCAGAGTGTGAAAGCTCCTCTTAAGGAGCTGTGACCGAAAAAGGATTGTTCAGCCAGCAATGTGACAAGGGTGTTCAGGATTGATTCTTACAGTGCTGTTTAAACTTCACTAGGAGAAAAAGCAAACCATAACAGCTTTGGACAGGAATTTCTGAGCAAATCTGGGACCATCTGTGTTTATTGCTCTGCCAGTATTGCAAAGTGTTCTTCAATAACTTCAGTCCACATTCAAATAGAAATCATATGAAGTTCTTAAGGTATAAGCATGCTCAAAATAGCAAGAAACAAGATGGTCAAATGCATTGGAAAAAGACGCTTTGCTACAAAACCACAGAATATGGATATTCAAACAACAGGCAATAATAGAAGCACTTATTGTATATTTTATAGGTATTTCCAGTGAATTATAGGTATTTTCCCTTATTAGCTGAACTTTTAGTTTTAGCTGACCTGCTTTTACCACTTGTGTCTCATTCTATACAGGACAGTCCCTCTTGAATGTAGGATGATGAGATTATCAGCACCATTCACTCTATCTTCTCTCAAGTCAGTGATGAGGGTGGAGGAATTAGTTTGCTACTGGACAAATGTTATAGATGGGAACAACTTTGGAAAAGGTCTCTTGATCTTTGTTAGTTAATGTTAGCAGTGCTTTTAAGCCGTTGATTGCCAGGAACTGGGACAATCCGCAGAGAAGAGAATCACTCAGTCCTTTCTGCTGTGGCCTTTATATTCTTTCACCAGGCAGCAGTTACTGGCAGGTGTTGGAGACAGGGTATTAAGTTAAATGAACCTCTGGTCTGACCCTATAGGGCAGTTCTTTCAGTTTTATTTAGAGCCACATCTCAGCACAGTGGAAGAGTTCATAGCCTGATCCATTACCCAGTTAAAAGAACATGTTGCAACTTAAAAGCAAATGCAGTCTTAAATTACACATACAGCAGCTAAAAGTAGCCTCAGCTTAAATTAAAGGGCATGCTTTCCCAGAGGGGCAGCTGGCTCTGGTCACTCAGAATTAGTCTCTTCCTGTGTGGGAGATTCCTTTTTTAAGGCAGTGTCTACCTATGCCAAAATGCTTCCTGCTTCACAGGCTGTGCCAAAGAAGGTGAAAAGGGGAAGGTGAGGTGAAGTATTACACACTGCTATTACACCCTATTTAAACAAACATCCTTTTTTTGGAGCTATGGACGTTTTCTTGTTTATGTGTTTTGTTTTGCTTTTATTTTTGTTCGTTTGTTTTTATTTTTTTTTATTTTTCTTTTTAAAGACTGAGCAAGGTTTTGGCAGGAGGATAATAAGGACTCCACAATGAATTCAACATGACGCTTTTTTATCATGCTTCCAGGGTTTCACGGGAAAGCCAGGGTTGTGGAAAAATCCTTTCAGTTGTGGTTCAGAATAACACCTATCGTCTGCTTGCATGTGGGGCTCCAGTAAGGAGCTGTGTAAGTGCTTTGTGCCAGCCATACAAAGCAGAGGTAACTTAGAGGGAGGATTACTACATCTGTAAGAAAATGCCTAGGTAGGAGGTAGCCACCTGGATTGATGATTATTTTTGTAACAGGCATTCTGAGGGAAAATTTTTTTTCATCATATGCAGCGTCTAGAGGGAGAGGAGAGGGGAAGGTGAAAGTTAGACAGCATTTTCAGGATCCGAGGTTTGAATTCAAATGCCTGCCTTTGGACAGATATTAGGTACCTTTGTTGGACCCATTCCTAAAACTGCAAGACAATAAGTAGAAAGGTTTTGATGTGGTGAAGCCAACATCAGAAACAGAAGTGCTCTTCAGGGTTAACGTGCCTGTGCAGGTCCAAATTAGCAATCGTGTGACCCAAAGGAGAAATCGTAGTGCAGATCTGCCTGTTGTTCCTTTCTTGTCCTCTCCCTCCTGAAAGTTAATCACACATTTTGCTTCATTTTTCTAAACAGTAACTTCAGAGTCTCATTTCTTACTCAGTTCACACATCACCTCTTGGGTGTATTTTGTTTCTGTTGTTCTCATTGTGCTGGCTAAATAATGCAGGAAGACTAATAAATTCAAATAACATTTCTGATTGGTTTAACATCAGTTTAACTATCTAGAATAATTTAGTGTTATTGGATACTTTATGTGATGAGTCCATGATGTTTAGACTAGAAAATAATAAAATGCACTCAATTGATTAAGCTCTTTGTAGGAGTCTATGAATTAGCATACTGTGTAATGGCGAATAATTTATAATTACCAGGAAGAGCTGATAAAAGGGTTCAGCGCTATTGACTACCTGACTTGATAACCTTGATCAGCAAGCTTCATTAAAAGTCCTCACTTGAATGTGACTCTGTAAAAGCTGTGAGATTACTTTTAACACTTGGTCTTTTGAATGGGATGCTTCTGTTTTGAGAGACAGTTCCAAAGTGCTGCCTTTGGAGATCAACACATGCTTCAGACTGATAGATGTGTTGTTAGGCTGACTGGCAGCACCTTCCCAAGTGGAAGTTTTCCCTGCAAGTGAAATCTCTGTTTTGAAATGAAGTAGTATAAAGCAACTTACTGCAAGATTTTGGCCTGCACTTCATTAACTGCATGTCAGAATAGGAAGATGAGTTCTGCGGTGGTATTTGCTATACTCTGTAGACTGTAGTCAGAGATACAGTCTGGTTCCTTTCTCACATCTCTCTGAAGTGACAGCTGTTTGAGCCAAATTTAAGGTTAGAGATAACTTGTAGAAATCTAAGGATGAGTGGATCACAGCTTTTAGGGTAGATCTGTGGCCGCTTGATCTTTACTGAACTGGAGGAAGGTGAATAAGCTGGGCTTTCATGGAGAAGGAAACCTACCACATGAAAACTAAAAGATGCTGATGTGCCAGGAGTGCTGAGATCTCTGCCATTTACATGGGCTCTTTTGAAACACGTTCCCCATTCCTATGGCTCGGTTATGAGGGGCAGGTTCTCATTGAGCTTAGAACTGACCCTGTCCCTGAATGACAACATTGAAAGAAACTTCTGATTGTTCTCTTGTTCTGCTTTGCCCCACACCTTCACTCTGGTGAGCAGAAAGGTCTAGTTAAGTGTTTCACACGAGAGCACAGTAAGCAGAGCCTATGTCTGTCATTGGCATGTAGTGGAGTTGTGACAGCCACAGATTTGGCAGTTCAAGTCAAAATACAACAAACTAATATTTTTTCATGCAAAGTCTTTGGCCTGCAGAACAGAATAAAGATGATGAAGAAGGACAGTACCTGGGAAGTTGAGAAGTGTAATAAATGCACCCTTTCCTTGCCTATGCTTTCTTTTGGAGTGACATGGGTATGCATTACTGCTTTAGGAAGCTAGAAAAACTTGGATTCTTACCCTCTGTTGTTGAAATGTTGAAATGCTCAGTTTCAAAATGGAACCTTCAAGTGTGTCATCCCTTCTGCCCTTGTTCTGACACAGCAGAACAATTGGTTTGAATACTTGCCTCTAGCCATGCTCTCTTCAATCACCTACTCAAGGTTTCTTGCAGTCAGATCAAAGAGATGGAGCTTTTCAGACTACCTTTTATGGTTTTGAAGATACTTCTCCGGAGCACCGTGCTCAGCTGACATTTATATCTGGGCATGCAGCAGACACTAATAGGAATGGGAATTGCTGGCACTCTGTGCAAAGAAATGGCTGCCTTCTCCATATTTTCACTATATTTGCTAGGTGTCATACTAGAAAAACTAAAGCTGTGATGATGGACTATTCATCAAACCACTGCAGCAAATCATGTAGCAGCAAAACTACTTTGCTAAGAAACAGAACAATTCTCATTTAATAAAATAATTTCTGATTGCTTTTAAGACTGGAATGCAACAGTTTGAATGCATCTTATGTGTCATAAGGGCTCAGTCTGCACCAGTGAGCAGAGAGGCTGGTTATGTTTCATTCTAAGATCACAAAACATTGCATGTCTCTGCTAATTAAAAAGTGTTTCAAAGAAGACACTTTAAACGCATGTTGCTACAAATGAGAAATTTAAAGTAAAATTGGAACCTTGAAAGTTTAAAATCTCCTCAAACCCCAGGGTTTTAGATTTGTTTAATTTTGTAGTGCAGTATAAGTTTAATTCGTATAAACAGTTCAACACATATATAACAATTCCTTAAAATATCTTCAAATCAATGAAGACTAGCTTGTCATAGCAGAGAAGAGTCTATGACAATAAAATCTACTGATATACATAATATACTACTAATAGTATTAGTGCAAGATAATACTGTTTTGGTTGGATTTAAATACCTACACTCATGTTGTCTGACTAGGTTTAAAAAAGAGAGAAGACAGGAGTTCACAGGAAGAAGCTATAATAATTAAGATTCTTCCTGTTCTTGAAATGCCTGTTTTGATTTTATTTGCTCTTGCAGTTTATTTGAAGAATATCTCACTAAAGCTCACTCTGTGGATAACTTCCAAATATTTGACATTTGCAATTGTAGGTTTCATTCTCATTGGTCATATCAGTGATATCAGATATTCTATTTCCCATACGAAATGAACTAAGAAATTTTATCTGAGATCCTTGGGATGAAATTCAACTTCGCTAGTGATGCTAAGCTTGCTTTCTACACAGATATAGACACTTCCAGAATATGAAACATGACCTCCTAAACCAGATATCTGAAATAGATCAGGGGTTGACATCTAACAGAGTCTGCTTTTCTCCTTTAGCTATAAAGTGATCACAGGGTGACTAGCTTGGATATTGATGTCCATATTGAGGAAATCTGAAGCTTGCTGAGAGGAATCCCACTCTTGATGGGTACAAACTCGATTCTATTTCTACTAGAGAGTGCTATAAAATTATTTTGCCAGAAACTTTTTCTTAAAAGCTGAACATGATGAAAATGTGAACTGGTGGGTAGTAGAGGAACAGCTCTCTAGTGGTGGGTCTGAGCAGGATTGAGTTTAAGCAAAGTTGTATATTCCTTCTCTGACTTCAGGCAGGTCATATGAAGTCAGTTTCCCTGAAAGGAAGAAATGTTTAACGGAGCTTCTCTGTCTCACAAGAACTTTGTTGTGATTAATACAATGGAGGTTGTGAGGGGACCTATTTATCTAACTTTCTGTTTAGATAATGCAGAGAAGATTAGTTTTTAAAATTCATAGATGCTTATGGAGTTAAAAAATAATTGCTTCGCAAGGAAAAATGAGCTAGTCCATCTTCATGGGAAATTTTTCACTGCCTGAGTTTAAAACACAAATCCATATAAGGAGAATATTTTACCCCAAGTATTCATGTGACAAAAAGAATTTACCATCAAAGTTGATATGGGGAACTGGAAAGAAGCTGTATCTAATGTAAGATTTTTTCTTTTAGGATCACCTGATAAAGTAGGCTCACACATGTGTGTTGTGGAAACAGATGATCACACAAGGTCTCTGACTCAACAAGAGTTTGTGAAACAGCATGTCTGAGATATACTGTATGTACCATCTTAGAACCATGGGAAGTGGTACATCCTTAGGAAAATTTAGCACACTCCATTGCCTTTCACTTGAGATGGAAACCTCTCCCAGATCACCATGATCTTTCAAAGAGAATCAAGGCTGGCTTCACAACGACACTGGTCAGCTCCCTGAGCACTTGTGGGTACATCCCATCACGTCCCAGGTACTCCTGTGTGTCCAGTTCATTTAAGTGTTCCCTATCTCCTTCACAAAGAGTAAGTTTTCCTTGCCTCAGACCTGTCTCTTTGTCTCTAGTGCCCGAGATACTGAAGACTGGTCTTACATGTAAAAATAGAGATGCACAAGTCATGATGACCTTGGTTTTCTCCATGGATTTTTGTAAAGGTCCTCATTCCATTCAGCAGCGGGCGACATTTTCCTCAGTCTTCCTTTTGCTCCTGTAATACCTGTAGCAGCTCTTCTTGTTGCCCTTCACGCCCTTTGCCAGACTGAGCTTCCAGTGGGTTTTGGCTTTCCTAAACTCATCATGGCACACTTGGACAGTGTCTTAATTCCTCCTGAGTTGACTGGCCCCTGTTTTCCATCTGTTACACTTGCTTTTTTACATTGGAATTTTGTCAGGAGCAGCTTGTTCATCCACGCAGGCTGCCTATCACCTTTGCTTCGCAGGGCAGGATGGACCATTCTAGATCTTGGAGGAGGTGGATCATTGAAACTCAATCAACTCTTCTAGATCCCTCTTCTCTCTGAGACTGTTCCCTTATGATGCTTCCAAGCATGTCCCTGAACAAAGTCCTCTCTTCTGAAGTTTGTAGATGTGATATTGCCATTTGACTTGTTCCCTCCTACTAGCATTCTGAACTCTACCCTGCCTCATGTTATGAACTTATAATGCTGTGCACATCATTATTTTTCATATTTTTATACAGAATTAGCTGGAGCATATTATTTAATCCAAGACTGACCTCCACCTCCTGCTCCCACTGCTCCCCCAGGACTCTATGTGAATTTACCCTGCAATAACACTGGAGTAGTTATACAGGATCAAACAACTTGGAATAAATCTGGCCTGGGATCAGAATCAGGCCCCTTAGTCCTTGTAGCAGAACTAACACTGATTTCTATTACACAGTCTTCTGAAGGATTCTCTGAAATTGCTTGGTGCCTGGACTACCTTTATTTTATTTAAGTAATGAAATAACACATCTTTACCAACTTCTCAATGCCCTTTATATTAACAAAGCATGCATTATTTCATCTCTGTCTAATTAATATCCTGTTTAATAGGTATCTCACTTCATGTTAGGTTCCTGTATTCTCAAGAATTTTTACTAATTTAATTGAGAGCAGTCTCAAATTAATTGTATAATTAATCTTGTCAAATTAGGTAACGTTCATACAGCACCTTATTAAAGAAACTCGAATATTTTAAATTACCATGCTATTAGGCATTAATAAAGAAGTTCTTCCTCTGTATTGTTCTGCTTTCTATCACAAAGAAGGTAATTGCAATATAAATTGCAATATAAAAGCAAAGTTCTATAGTACATTAATAATTAGATACACATTATTCCCCATTAAAGCTTTTTCTCTTATTAATTCAATCATAAGGATAAGGCTTTTTAAAACCAAGAATGATAACCTCCCCTCCCCAAATACTAGGAATGAACTGTTGTGTTGATGTCTGAACAATGCGGTGGCTAGAACCTGAACTGTTGCTTTACTGGTGTCTCAGAGAAGCAGGTTTCTGAGAAACCTAGTGCTGTGCTGCAAACTACTTAAAGACATATGTAGCTGTGGAAAGCTTTCTTTGCATCTCATGTTTGGGAATAAGTATGTGCCGAATTCTTGGCTGAAAGTGAAGAGGTGTGGCCCCTGATACGCTGCTGAGGATTACAGAGCACAGCAGCCTCCTTGCAGAGCCTGAAAGAGTTGCCCCCCAGAGACCTCTCGAAGTGACCATAAGGCTGATATACAGGAGTGGGGAATCAGAGGTGGCGGCTGTGATGTGGGAGAGGAGGGTGGGCAGGCTGAGGAGAGGGGAATGGATAATGAGAAGCGCTATCAATTTTTTATGAGTATATGGAAATTGTACTCAAGGTCAGAAAGCCCAAATACTATATTATATCTGTAGGTGCCAAAGAGATTTTCATTTATATAATATATTGGTCTAGTATTTTAAATCCTTAATCTTAGTGCCTGTAGTTGTGTATACTAAAAGTGCCCATTAGATTAAATACTTTAGGCACAAGAAATCATCCACGCATGAATGCTGAATGAGTAAAACAGCATTTCACTTAGGGACATATGCTTGGGTATAATGTGTGGGATACAATAAATTGCAATGTCAGCCATATATGTAGAACAGCCTGTTCTGATAAATTCAAAGTTACTGCTGAGAGGGAAAACCATAAACTCGCAGTGTGAAAGCTGCTCTTGCCAGGCAGTCAACATTATTGCCATCTTACAGGTGCATCACGTGGGAGTTAATGAAGTTGTCTCTGTGGACGGCTGCCCACATAAGGCAAGGACAGGAAACACAAATTCTTTCCCCTCCTTCCTCTTCCACTCTTCCTCCCCCTCTCCCCCAGGTACATTCACCCTTGGTTCACCTGGATGTGCACTCAGTCATGATCTTTGGTGTACATTTGAAACAACTTGGTCAAACCTGGCTTTGTCTGCTTTAAGCAGAGCTTTGCAAATAACAGTTTCTGTATCTATTTATTTATTTGTTTGTTTGTTTACTTATTTATTTATTTATTTAAACAATTGAACAGGATAAATTTGTTTTAAAATACAACAGGACATTGTTTCTATGACATTTAAAGTAAAGGGGGGAGAAGGAACTTGGGGAGGAGATGTCAGGATGAACGCAACTTTTCAGTTCAACATCCTGTGTCCCCATTTGCTATATGAAGCTAGACCTTTCTCATTGGCTATTTAGTTTGCTCTCATTTTACACAGAAAAAATCCTATTTCAGAACAGAAATCCAGATATGTTTTGAAATCTTACCAAAAAACCCCTCCTTCATTTTTCTTGGCTGAGACTGATCACCAAATGTGATCAACATTTGCAAATAGGACTAATCTCCCTTTTCTGCTCCAAATCTGCAGTTGCTTCTTTTTGGTCTCCCTCTGTCACACTTCGTCTCCTCTCCTCTCCTCTCCTCTCCTCTCCTCTCCTCTCCTCTCCTCTCCTCTCCTCTCCTCTCCTCTCCTCTCCTCTCCTCTCCTCTCCTCTCCTCTCCTCTCCTCTCCTCTCCTCTCCTCTCCTCTCTCCTTTCCCCTTTCTCTCCATCTTTTTTTCTCTTTCCTTCCTTTTTTCCTTTTCCTTTTCCTTTGCCTTTGCCTTTCCCTTTGCCTTTTTTCCCTTTCCCTTTCCTTTTCGCTTTTCGCTTTCTTTTTCCAGTTAGTAAGCTGGCATTGAGCACTTTTCCCCCTGCTCTGCCCTTGGGATCCCATTATTCCAATGGTCAGCCTACTAGACTGGTTAGATACAGTGTAGCTGTCCTCTGAAATGGGGACCCATGCTGACACTTCATGTTTATTTCTCAAAACTGGGATGTTCACATTATGCAAGATCAAAGAGTTCTTTTCCCACTTTCTTTTAAGGACAGAATCTTCTCCGGTTTGTTCTTGTATGATAGGGATTGCTATAAAACACCTACATGGTGCAGACAATGTGCAACAGTCCAAAAGACCGTTAAAGCCTAAGAGAGTAGGCAAACCTGCAAAATGCAAAGTTGGGAAAGCCTTCATGTTCTCTTTTCCCAATGAGAAGTGTGCTAGATAAGAGGAGCTGCTGCAGAACACTGACAAAACCGACAAGAATTCCTCTGAAAAATAGGACTTCATAGATCAGCAGGCAGTTTTCTGCCATCCAGAACAGTGAATGGCATGAGGAGATGCCTTCTGAAGACCAGTGGGATAAAAAAAAAAGCTTAGCACAACATGTTGCAGAGAAACAACTTCAAAGTTTTAAGCACAAATGCTGATTTTTCACCATACCAGGAAAAATGTCACATACTGTCAAAATCTAACGTGCTACACATCCATGTAGCTGTTGCTTGTGAGAGTAATAACTGTGGGACTGACACTGCCATCACCTGATAAGTATTGAACAGTTAAACACTGAGCAGGAGCTATATGGTCACTGCAGAATGCAATGTTGAGGAAGTTATCATGTTGGACTGTATCCATCACTTTCAGTCTGGATGTAATCTTAATGTACCAAGACTTTTATTTTTACAGGCATATAAGCCCTTTGTAACTCTGCCTCCTTCAAGGAGTATGAGATGTAATGCATGTCTGTTGCTAGTGATATTATTTTTTTTTGTAATTTGGTATGGTTTGAGTCTGGTGGAGTTCAGTTCTTGCCGCTTTTTTGCAGAACTGTCATTCCGATTTGTTTGTGGGTTGTTGTTGTTTCAGTGTTTATTTTTGCCATGTGTAATGATATCTGAATAACCCTGCTGCATCCCTTCTCCCCCACATTATCTGTAATATTGGCCATTCTGTGCTGCACTCGTTCTCTTGGAGATCTGACTTCAGTCCTGTCAGCCATGCTGCTCAACCTGTCTTGTGCTGGTAAGACTGACAACACCAGACTTGGCACATCTTACCCTCCAACAAGGAGGGGGGAGAAAATGTCCCAGGGATATATTTCTTCTGTTGCTTTTATTAAAATCCATCTTGCTCACCTGCAGGGTTTCTTTTTATTATTTTAACATTTTTTTCCCCCACAGTCATTCTGCATTATCGTTCAATGTTAATAAAACTGGTTGCTTGCAGTGAGGAGAAAAAAAATGTTTTTTATCAGGTGTGTATTAGCAGAACATGCTGAGTCCAATTGCTGCTTTTTGCAGTTAGTCATTTGTTTCTTACGGCTCCTCTCCCTCCTCCGCAGCATCCCACCTTCTAAAGCAAATGGATAACGGGGAGAGAAGCCTAAACACAGATGTCAAGCCCTGGAGTTTTACTGCAGTCAGTTGAATCACACAGGGTGTGGCTGTTTCCCTAAGGCTCAGAGCTGACCCATTTCTAGGTTAGGACCTGGACATGGGTTTGCCTTGAATCCTCCAATTCTCTGTGCCTTCCACCACAGAATCCACCCTCATAAATTGCTGGTGTCTGGATCAGTTTTGAACTGTAAGGCAATAGACAGTAAATGGGACAAGTTTATAGGAATATATGGGCTTCCTTCAATGCTTTTGTTTGAAGAAAGATGCTTCATGAAGTATTTGGTAATATAAGAAAATCCATCCACTGGAAACAAACCCTAAATTCTTCATCTCTTTAAGACACTAACCTAGAGAAAGTCTCATATTCATGTTCAAGTAATTAGCTTAAATGTTGCCCAGCTTTGTGATATACACAGGAAAAACATTTGGGTTTAGGTCATCCTGGCTCTGAAACACTCCAAGAGCATGGAAAACTTTAGGTATTCAGGGAGGAATCAGACTGATGCTGGGTAGAGCCTTCAGAGCAGAGATGAGAGCAAAACCTTGAGCCTTGAGAAAGAACCCACTTATTTCTGCAAGGCTTAGATTCATCCCGAGAGTCAATTCCCAGAACCTGCCAGAAAAGGAAAGGTTGGTCAGCCTCCACCCTTTTGTAAGACTCAAGTAAGGATGGTGAAATTCTGTTGCAAGCATCAGCAAGCACCAGTAGTATGAGCTTTTCTGAGAAGCAAGTAGTTGCATGGGTAATGTGTACTTGGATGAATAACATTACAGCATCAGCGGATGGGCTGTGAGGAACAACATTTGCAAATAATTTTGAGGAGTACAGGTGGAAAAGTCCACATACCAAGTGTTTTGGAGAACATAAGTACAGACTTCCTGTGGACCCTTGGACATATGACTGATTTTACCTCTTTTGAGTGAAAATGAACCATATACTTCCAAAATGCATCCAGCTGCTAATTTACCACATGTGCTTCCAGAAAGAGCTTTGGCTAACTCAGTTTTCCCCTTAGAGCACTTGCTGTGCCCAAATTCTAAATCTGCTGTCAAGGATAAGGTCTCATCCCTTTGTTGCTGTTCTGAACCACTGTTGCTTTCTGAGGAAGTAGTATTTCTATTCTCCCCAAGACTACAAGTCATTCTCTTAAATAGACTCCAACTCAGCACACACATCCTGCAGTCACATAGGTTAACTTCGCTGCACCGGAGTAGAATGGCCATCTCAAATTTTGTCTTTTGCTTCCATTTCCTCCTCACTGTTACAGTCCCTCATGACAACAGCAACAGAACAGCCCTGGCTGCACTTCCAGGCCCTCCCAAGGATATGTCTGCAGGCAACACATCTGTGGGAATGGTACAAGAAGGTCCAGCATGCAGCTCTCCTCCTGGCCACTGCTGTAACTGAGAGCTGATGTTGCAGGGGAAAGAAGGGATTTGGTCCTTTCCCAAGTACTGGCATCTTTCCCAAGAGACTCAACAGCAGCATACAGATTCTGCTCAGTATGGTACAGTCCTATACTATACAAACAGGTTACACTGGCCATACTGAGTATATATGGCAACTCAGACAACGCCTGCGTATCAGTAAGGATGCACAGATAACTGGAGATGGATACAATTCAGCAGGGGCTTCAGAATGAGTATTTCCATTAAAGCAATTCTGTCTCTGCGAGGCTAGTTACAGTTACTTTCAATGAGTGTCTGTAGAAATTGGTCTGGATGATCGTTTACACCAAATATTCATTGTAAGACAAATTGAGGGGAGCTTGAGGGATAATGCCATTTTCTTATTCCAGCTTCATTTCCTCCTTTGGTGTCAAAAGAAATCAATTATGAATCATTGTCATGGAAGAAGTTCCTTCAATGAGAGTTTGGAGCTGTCTGTCCAGAACAGCACTAAACCAATATGGCAACAATCTAAGATGCAATATATCCCATTAAATTCAAGTTAGCATATTCAGCGTTCATCTTACTACTCTTAGCAACTTGCTGTCCGTCAGAAATATTCCTAGTTGCTGGAAGCTCCCTGGGTCTTGCATGCACATTCTGGGGTTTCTCCCATACTGCAGGTCAGGAGATAGTCCAGTGAAGCAGAAAACAATATTTGCTTTGCTTAAAGTCACCTGCTCCCAGCTGACTTTTTTTTTTTTTTTCCTGTGAAGATTTTATTTGGGGAGAAGGATGTGAAGAAGAGAGGAGGGGGACAATGGAAGGCAAAAGGCTGCCATTTCAGGAGGCCAGAACATTAAAGACAACAGTGATCTTCTTATGCATGCAAGACTTTACAGAACCATCAGTGTTTCTCAACACGCCATCACCAATTAAGGGCAGAGCTATATGCTCTGCACTTTGCAGTGCTATATAGAGAGTAGGAGAATACTACCTGGACAGCTGCTGCAAGAAAATGGAGCCACTGAAATAGATCTAAAGGGAAAGTATTAAATGGTTGGGTTTTAATATCTGGATTATTTATATCAGGGTCTCACTGGTTAGGATAAAAGTGTCTCCCATTCTAAAGGTCAGGAAATGTCGTCCAGCCTTAAATCAGCCCTGTTATGCTAGATAGAATATGCACATACTAGGATACCAGCTAATTACATGACCTTGCAGTATTATTTGCCTGGGCACAGGAAGTGTTCAGAGAGCAAACAAGTAAACTGTTGGATGATGAGGCAACGTGCAAGGAAAGAAGGAACATCCCCTCAAGGAGTTTCTATTCCTATGTGTTCACCAAATTTGTCATGAAATATTAGACAGCAAGGTTAGTCTGAGACTCCAGAAGTGTCCCTGCTAAATGATTGAGCCTTTGTGATTTTTTTGCAATAGTTAAGAAGTTAGAGATTGGGGACTTATCTTTTTTTGTTTGTTTATTTTTTAATTTCTGTCATTATTCTAGAGAGCACCAACTACTGAAAGCAATTCTCTAGAGAAAAAAAATTGATTTCCACCCGTTCTTCATTCTGTGTGAACTCTACAACTTCCCTAATTCCCCAGGGAACAATTCTCTTCCCTACAGAGCTACACTCAGTTTCAAAATTGACTTGAAAACAAGAAAACAAAAATCTGCCTTTCTTTTTCTTGTGTTCTAAAAGCTCTGACAAGGGCCTTTCTCCAGAGAGCCATCTTCTTCAATCTCTTTGTGTTTACTGTCACCTTCTGGCATTTTGTTCTGTGTTAAGGAGACAGTAAGCCAGCTACACTGCCTCCTTTTTGTGGCTGCTTTTACCCACAGGCCAGCTTCCCACTAGATGTATCTGAATCTGGTCTCCAGCTTGATCCCTATTGATTGCTCTGATTACTTGTCTACATCCAGAACATTCATATTATTTAGTGAATGGGTATCTTTAGTTGCCTGTATTTTTCTTTGCCGTTGTCTCTACTTTCTTTTTCAGTTTGTTGTGCATTTGGGAAAGGTTGGAGGCCATGACTGTGTGTGGGACATCATACAGAAGCCTTCTCTAGTGAGATACTCACTATTTATCTATAGTAGGAATTCCTTATTTCTTCTGTAGTTCTGTATTAAATTGCCTGGATACATAATCAGACAGACTTAATTAGATTTTAAATACCCACATGACTTGTGCAATTTTTATTCAGCCTCTTGGAACTTCCCTCTACCTATGATATACTCTGTCTGATGAGGGTAGTGACACACACACAGAGAGGCAAAAGGTGTCTCTGTGTCGTTCTAAGTAACATGCCAGTGCTGTTTCTACGAAATATTTTGAGATCCTCAGACAGTAGGTGTTTCACTGAACTAAAGAGTAGTATTAAAATATAGGCTTATTTC
Organism: Columba livia; assembly: GCF_036013475.1. Lineage (NCBI taxonomy): Eukaryota > Metazoa > Chordata > Aves > Columbiformes > Columbidae > Columba > Columba livia. The sequence goes on from NC_088604.1 coordinate 65,248,829, forward strand.
CTCATCTATCACAGCTGTACGCTAGTCATGCTTCCTGACCTGGCTTGGGACCAGAATGCTATTTGGAGCACGTACCTGGGTATCAGATCCTCAGTGTGGTATACCTGTATGAGGCCAGATTGCTCTTTTCAGCTGCCACTGGCCTGAAAGCTGGGTTGCTTCTCTTTGTCTCCATAGTATTCACCTTGCTGTACTCCAGGTTCATAGGGACTCATATACAGTTAACTGCTTCTACAGCACATTATGGATGAAAGACCTAACACGAAAGTTTCAGAACAATTTTTTCTAGTCAGCAGAAAAGGTATACAAATCTGGATTAAGAACATGCATGCTTTTCACCACTTCCATTTCACGACTTTTTTTTTCTGGTGCAATAATACACTTTCATGATTGTGGTCAATCATGACTTTCTCTCTGGAACATGGTGGCGTGTTCTCTCTTTCCCAATCAGCTTTTTTGCTGTCAGATGGATCTTCAATTTATAAAAAATGGATGTTCTTCTCCTTGCTGTTAACCCAGCCTGCTTGCTTTGTTGAAAATCCTACTCTAAGAGTGGTGCCTTTATGCTCGGTTGTATCCAAAGTTTCTTCTTTCCTAGAGATGACCTGAGCAGAATTGCTTTCCTTCAGGCACACATCATCCTTTGCATAAATGTGTCGCAAGCTCTGGTAGAAAGTATTCAGTAAATTTCAGAAATCACAAATAGCAAGATACAAGTTGTTCTATTGCAACAACCTTTTGCACAGAAATGTTCAGGCTGTAGCAGGCCCCAGCTGTACAAGTAATGGAGATAATTCTCCAGAGAATCCATGTGGTCAGTGATTTCTTGGATTCACTCTGACAATAGTCTGAATCATTTCTCTCTTTATTAGCTCTGCTTCTAAACCAAGAGGACACTGTGTCACTGAATAACCTCTGAGCTCACGTCCCACATTCTCTTTGAAGTTGTTGTTAAAGACAGCCATCTACTAACATCTATTTGAAGAGAAAAATACTGTCACTCTCTCATAGCAGGAGTCTAAAGCTTAGTTTTGTGTCCTCCACAGACAGAGAACAGGCACCAGTACTCAGTTTTGCATGTAGGAAATGTTTACATGAGATGTCACAAAACTAAGAGTTCTCAGCTGAAGAGTTTTTAATACCTGTTTAACTTGTAGCTGGCTTAGTCATGTACTATTTTAAGATTTTTCTGCTTTGGAAAATCTCATTTCAGTGTTAAAATGTTAGTGGCACTTCAATGTTATTTCCATGGAGCCCTGCTTAGCTCCAGGTCACTTATATTTTGTCAATCAGTCCTATGGTGTTAGTTATTTATCTATCACTTAATAACCATGCTGCAGAGAATAATTTATCTGGCATAGCATGGTAATTTGTACTATAATTTCACCCCTGCTGCTGCAGACTTGCATTCTGTTACAGCAATGATTGAGGAAAATTAAGATTCCTAGGTCACACTTTGGGCTCTATGTTTTCTGCCTTTCATAATTTCATTTCACTTCATCATCTTTGATTGAAGAAACGGTTCATCTAGAAATGTGAGAAGCAGCAAAAATCATCATGTTGTTCAGTCCACTAGGACACAGTTCAGAAGATAAAGGAAAGGGGACTGTGCAGTCATGAAATTGGCTCAGGAGACTCATACGCCACCAAAACTGAACCCATTTTAAAGTCTTTGCAGACCAGCTCAAGCTACATTTTTTGTTTCTCATTTCTCTTGGAAATGTAAATAAAACCTATAGGTAACAGCCAGTGTTAATGCCAGTCAGGTATAAAATCCAACCTTATCAGACACTCATCTGAGCTAATTTAGGAGCCATTTATTGCAATTAAGTGTGAAACAAGAAAAGGGAGCAAATATAAAGAAAGTAAAGAAGGCTGAAAAAGAAGATAAAAAATCTTACTCACAGAATTGGTTTTACTCACTGTCTTTTACAGAATGTAATAAACATACATTATTGTTTTTAAACCATGAATTTTAGTATAATGATTACATAGTGGAACTTCTTGCAGTTCAAGTGGCCACCCATCACAGAAATACTCTATTTCAGGTATTCACTTTCAGACTGAGGAAAAGGTAGGGACTACAACATGTATTGGGCAATGGATTTTAGCCACTGGCTGCTATTTAAATACTAATACTTTGGATGCTTTTCCTGTGGAAGAGATAAACTTTCACATTTAAATTGTCTCCAGGTGTTGCATCCTTAAAGAAAGGTGTTAGAGATGGTCATTTTTTGATACAAGCAAAATTGATAGATGTCTGTTAGAATGAAACTCTACTCAGACTTCTAAGTTCTGAGGAAACATAAAGAGTAATAAAATCAGCAATATCGGGTTTACAGAGAATAATTCAAATGCGATCCCTCTTTCAAGAGATTCAGGGGACTTGCTACAGACCTACTTCTGCATCCCTAGTATTTATTTATATCGTTTTAGGTGGCACTGATTTTTCTGTAGAAGAGTTTCTACAGAAATTGCGGAGCAGACAGTGAGTATTTTCTGTTTATCCAGTGTTGACACCAAGTTGCTCTTTTCTCTGTTTTTTGAGTAAGATATTCCTACGTTTGCTGTTTTATTTACTTCAGCTCTGCTTCCGTATTGCAGAATAACCTAGTAAGGAAAGGCTATTCTCATCATCAATCATTTATTTCTGAATTGCATATTACCTCCATAGCACATTAGGCTTGGTTAATGGGTAATTCAACCTGGTACCTTACTTCTAATTCTCAGAAGTTACTAGGAGTAGGGAGTTCAGCTTGGAACTGTATTTCTTTGTTTAACAAGGAACCTCGTCATATCTGTCTTCTAACAAATACAGATATGACGATCCTACAGTCTGAATGATGTTTTTGTTATTTGCAAACAATAAATAACATTGTGCTAGTAAACCAGCTGACTATCTTTTTTCATTATCACAATCTCAGGCAGTCTATCTAGAAACAGTTCTGAGCACATACTGGTAAGCTGTCTATGCAATAAACGAATCAGTGAAGAATATTAGGTAGAAGACAGACTTAGGAAGAACTGATCTGTGGATACCAATACATACAGTTTTTTAGAGATTACTTAATTCCATGGTATTTTGGACTTGTAGTTTATGTTTCACCTGAACTACTGGTGAAGGAGAAAATATTCATGAAACATGACAGCCTCTGGAAATAAGCAGGGCAGCAAGAATTCATTACTGCCTGTTTTCCATCTTCAGAGATCCTGATGAAATCCAAACATCAAACCATGAGTCTGAGGAGAACCATCCTGATTGTGGTGTGGTTCCCTATCTTCATTTATTTTTAAGTAGCTTCTTGTTTACTGAACTCTCATACATGGCTTTGAGGCTAATTTATTGGAAAACATTGGTTCTCAGAACAGTCTCTTACTGCCTCTTTCTGTTACTTCTCTTTCAAGGATGTTTTCTCCCCCTTCACCTCATCGGTATTATTTTGCATGTGTTCGTTCCATTTCTAGCTGATACTCTAGCAGATGGCTAGGCAACTTCAGCATGACTGAGTAATTGAGTTAAAGCTCCCCTTTGATGGTGAATCAAGACTTAAAAGATTACATCTAAACTTTATGTCTATTTGTGCGTTTAGCCTGTCCAAGCGATTGGTGATAACCACCTACCCTTCACTTTCTGCTAATCTCCACAGAAAATGCAGGCAAGCCTTCCAATGGTCTTCTAAAAACAATGAAGATGTTTTAAAAAATGAAAATGGTCCATTATTAGAAAAAAAAAATGTTGACTACATTATTATAGAGTGTAGATTAAAGAGCTATAATATATGCCTTTCGCCAGATCTTCTTCTTGTTGCCTTTGGTGGCCTTGGGTGCAGATATTATCAAAAGTTTATGAGAATTGCCTTTGGCCACTTTTGGAGAGAATGTCTGGAGACAAACAGAACTGGCCCTACAAAACTTCTGGAAGTCTGCATCATTTACAGAATTGGGCAAGGTGGGCAGAAGGATGGGTGGAACAGTTTGTGCATTAAAGTTTTGTTTTCAGAGCTCACCTTCATGTGATAAGAGTATGATCAGGAGAAACTCCACCCTATTTTGGGTCTGAGTCCATCCACATGGGATGCTCTGGGAGGCTAAGACTTTGCACCAGTGTCCTGGCCCACCTGTCAAGGAGTGCTAGGTTTTGGGCATTACATTCAGCCTTTAAGTCAGCTAAAAGTTTTTATGTAGCCACATGTCTTTTTAAGACCTTTTCTGAAATCTGAGAGTAGGTTAAGCCCTCCACTTAAGTACAACCCAAAATAGATACTGACATACTGCAAGAAATGTTTTAAATGCAGAAACATTTTAGATACCAAGATAGATATGAAAACTAAATCTTTGTATCTGTCTTGTGCTAGCTTTACACTGATGTAACAGCAGATTTTAATCTTAGAGACATATCTATCAGCATATTGCAGTGATACTGAAACTAGTCATAATGGAACAAATTGCCACATCTGACCAAGTCCTTGGAGTACAGTAAATCCTAAAGGGGTTGTTCTCTTTATACTAACACCAATTTTCACTCTCAGGTGAAGAAAGATTACTCTGCATTTCTATAGCACCACATAAAGATTTTAGGCACAGAGCCTAGATGATAATTTAGATACCATGGCAGCTGATAAGAGGGAAGTGAAGAGCTCCTCTGCCTTTCTTTTTTATTTTTTTTTTTTTTTTTTTAAGTCTTAAATTGCTTTCTAGTAGTGCAGAAGAATTTGAAACTCATATGGAGTCTCCATCCTTCTCACTCTGGATGCCAGATAAGACAGTGCAGTGAGCAACCTTTTATCACTGAGCAGAGGTCATCTCGGCTGAGTCAGAACATTTCCACAGTGTCAACCCATAAGCGAAACTGAGAAAAAAATACTTGGCGGTTTGCTTCTCTATTGGTAAAGGCCAGTTTCAGGGGTGTCTATTTTCCCCAGCTGCTGGTTTTCAGTCATCCCCATGCTACTGCTCTTTTTTTACTCATTCAGCTTCTCCACCCAGCCCTTTTTCATGCCCTTTTTCTCCTCATGCATCTTTGACTGTCTCCATTATGGATTACCCTACCAGAAAGAAAGGGTTTCTTCAGCAGCGGTTTGTACATGTACCAGTGTTTTGCACAAAGGATGTGGATCTTCCCACTCCCTATGCCTAAAATCCAAATGTTAGCACCCTCTTTTGATCTGAGAAACCTTTTCAGCTTTGCCTCCTTTCACTTGTGCCTGTGTGTGCCTATCGCCCTTCGCAAAAGAAAATAATATGACTTCTCATGAATTGTCCTCTCTGTCTCTAGAAATATTTTAACATTGCTCTTTATAAATGCAAACACAAAGTAGAGATGATTTGAACTTGACTTCCAGTGGCCTTGCATCATCTTGGGAACTGCAGTCATATAAATAGCAATAAAGCCAGTGATTCAGAAACTCAGAGGAGGAGCATTTTCAGAATGGACAGAAAAAGGTAAAGTAATGGTCCTGCTGTTTTTCAGTGTCCTACTGTTAAAAGAAGTAGAACATGCTGGTCTAGCTCTGTCTGGTTTACCTGAAAATCAATATATGTCTGCCTTCTCTAAGCTTCATTTGTTTGTTTTGGTAACTACAGTTGTTCTGCCTTTGAAATCTGCAATCTACATTATTCCATGGCTGCAGAATTTGAAGTTAATTATTTGTACATCTGCTTACAAAATCTGATGATTTTAAAAGGTTATTCCTCTCTGAACTTGATTGGTTATTTAGAGAATTTGAAAGGTTATGTCACTAGCCGGTTTCTTATCCATTGATTATCTTTGAATATACAATTTTTATAGTGTTGTTTGTTTAATCTGAACGCTCAGTGGCATTCACAACTGTACACTAGGATGCAAAGCCCTTTAGCACACCATCAAAGTATCCTGCCTAATCCAGAGTTGCAAGCTGAGGTGTGAGTTCTGCAGTGACAGCTGCTTTTGCTGCCTGCAACCCCACCAGATGCCCTCTGGAGCAGCCAGCATGAACTTTCCCCTCTGTCCTATGGATTAAGAGCAAAGAAGCATTCCCAGTTCCAACACACGGCCTACAGGAACATCACAGTATCGGCAGAAGATATTAACTGCAGTGTCAGAGGAAAAAAAAGAAAAAAAACCTATGTGAGAAACTGCTCCTTTTTGTTGTTGGTTTTGTATACTAAACTGGGTGATTTTCCTGGCTGAACTTCCAGGTTGTCCTGTTCTACCAGGTCCTGCAGCAAATGTCTGAGTCCAGACAGCCTCCTCCAAAGATGCAGGCTTCCCATTTCACAAGGAATAAGCTTCAGAGAGAAAATGGTCCTCTCTTTGTATTTATTTACATTCCTATGGAAGGAACATAGCAGCCTAGACCAAATGAATCAGGATCTGTGACTCTTACACCATTCTAACAACTTTTCATATAAACGGAAAAGATTAATGTTTTGTGTCCGTCTAGAGAGCTGCTGTGTGTGTGTGCAGGTGTGTGTGTGTGTACGCATTTAGAAAGATGCTTTACTAAATGAATTGGATCTCCTAGAGAGACACCTGGGGATAATGTGTAGTTGCGTCCCACTGGTGTGCCAGGTTACATCCATATTTATAAACAACTTTATCCTCAGAACAGGAGCCATTAAATCACTATCCCTGAGGCTGCTCTGGCTGTGGTAGATAAATGTAAGTATATCTATGTATTTTTATGTCTAGGGATTGTAAGCCTGCATAGAGAGTTAAAAAGGGCAAAAGTTCAAAGCAGGATATGATTGAATGGATGGATGGCAGGAAATAGGATCAGATGAGAGTACAGGGCCTTGTATGGAAGAAAGTCTGCTCATTAGCAATGCAGAGGTGCTCTAGCCAAGAGCCAGACAAGTATCTCTGAGGAGCAACATTTGAGAAGTCTATAGTCATGAGATGCCTATGAACAGCAGGAAGATGACTGAGGGACTGCAAAAAGCTCTGGAAGCCTTGAGATGTTTCAAAGGACTGCATTTTCCCTTGCATGAACATGCTAATCTGACCTGAATAGAGAGTAATGCATCTTGCAAAAGTAAAATCAGGGTCTTCCATCTATTTTTTTGTTTCTACACAAGGTCCATCTTGTACTGTCTTAAAATCCTGTTGTTTAGCTGATTTTTTCTAATCTCCCATTCAGCTGGGATCTGTCCTGCAGATTCAGAGTTCCTTGGAAGGACAGTAGTTCCTGCTGGGGACATTGTTCATTCCCAGCATGATACAGGTGTACTATTAATATATGCCTGCCTGTTGCTTTAAGTTAATATGGTTTTATTACAGGTCCTCTATACTTTTATTACCCCTCTTGAATATCTACCATGCTTATAGAATGTGTTTGCTGAACATCTTTGTAGACTAAAAGCTGCTCTAGCAGATGAGCTGAATGGCTTAAAGTCAAATGCAAACTTCAGGATCCATTCATATGACCTAGATGACATACTCAGATACTCCAGAAGCATCTTTTGTTTGGTTTTCTTATCACACTTCTTGTATGTTTCTGGCTGCACCAATAGCTCAAGATGATCAATGTTTAACACATAAAGCAAGATCTGCCTGATCCTACACATGGTCACAGTGATCCAGATACAGGCATTCTTCTGCTGGGAGAAAGCTGTTTACAGCATCTGCTTTGAAGTCCAGTGTTGACTGCCTCGATGCCGCTTTCATCTCAGTCTTTTCTGTTAAGACTAGCCTTCAGGATCCCAAGCCCAAAAAGAGAGAGAAAGTCTGGAGCGAGGAAAACTTCCCCTCTTGGTAGATAAAAGAGCAGGTTAGGGAGCATTTAAACAAACTGAACACACACAATTTTACAGGGCCTTATGGGCTGCTCTCACAAGTCCTGAATGAGCTGGCTGGTATCACTCAGATGCCCCTCTCCATTATCTTTGTAAGGCTGTGCCAACTGGGAAAAGTTCCTGACAACTGGAGGCACACAAATGCCACTCCTATGTTCATGAAGGGCAAGAATGAGGATGTGGGGAACTACAGACTGGTCAGCCTCATCTCAAGTCCTGGGAAGGTGGTGGAGCAGCTAATCCTGGGAACCATTTCCAGGCATGTGAAGGACAAGAAGGTGATCAGGAATAGTCATCATGGAATGATGAAGGAGAAGTCACACTTAACTAACCTGACAGTCTGCTACAAAGAGTTGGCTAGCTTGGTGGATGAGAGAAGAGCAGTGGATGATGTTTACTGTAACTTTAGTAAGGGTTTTGACTTTGTGTCTGACAACAACCTGACAAAGTATGGTTTAGAGAAGTGGACAAAGAGGCGGGTTGAAAAATGGTTGAACAGATGGACCCAGAAGGTTGTAATTAGCAGCATGAAGTCCAGTGGGAGGCAAGTCACTTGCGATTCAGGGGCTGATACTGGGGTCAGTATTGTTTAGCATCCTCATTTATGATGTGCATGATAGGACAGAGGACAAAATTGGGAGAAGCTATTGATATAGTGGATGGCTGTGCTGCCATTCAGAGTGATCTCAACAGGCTGGAGAAATGAACACAGAGGAACCTCATGGAGTTCCACAAAGGGAATTGCAAAGTCCTGCTTCTGGGGAGGAATAACCCCATGCACCTGCACAGGCTGGAGGCTGAGCGGCTGGAAAGCACATCTGCAGAGAAGGACTTGAGAGTCCCAGTGGACAACAAGCTGACCATGAGCCAGCAATGTGTCCTTGTGACAGAGAATGCCAACATCATCCTGGGCTGCATTAGGAAGAACATAATTGCCATCCATTTGACTGGGGTGATTTTTCCCTTCTACTCAGCCCTGGCAAGACACATCTGGAGTGCTGGGTCCTCCCAGGCTGGCCCATAGGCTGTATTTCCCAGATCTTACACTGTTCTTTTCTTGGTAGAGTGAGGGTCGTATTGACTACAGCATGGCCACAGGGTCTGTATTATGGTGAGAAGAGTTCAGTATTCACACTTATTCTATACAGGACCTCTTGTCTGAGCCCAGACTCAGAGGCACCTGCTTCAATTATACATCTAAGTGCTACAATAGCTTTTTCTGGAAAAAAAAAAATCTCATTTTTCATAAGAAGGACCTCATGTATGTACCAGATGAAGTAGTAATTAGAAGATGAAGATTAGCAGATGGAACAGTGTCTGTGCAAGAAAAGCCCTGCTATAATATGGAGGCACTTATGAAACTTTTGTTTCCCTCCTTGATATGACTGCTAAATTATGGTCCTTCTTCTCTGTAATGCGTGAGAGAAACCTAATGTCTAGTTTGCTGTGATGAAAATAAGTAAAATTTAGTTTTCTTAGACAAAGTGATGCTTGTATTGGCTTCTTTGACAGGACATAAGAACTGAAATATATAAAAAGTGAGGAATAATCTTAAAGGCATTGCAGATGTATTTCATATGTACAGTAGACATGTCCTGGCTATTTTCACTTCATTTTTCTGCTTTTTAGATCACACAAAATAGCTTGTTCTTCTACAAAATATTTATTTTTAACCACAGAGAATTGGCTACAATAGCAACATGCCTGCAGGCTGCAGCCCAACAGTATTGTACTCGTTAACATAAACCAGTAAAAGTGGTACAGGCCAAATACTGCCTTGTTATCTCTTTGTGACCTCCGTGAGTTCATGGGGGCTGCAAGAGGTAAGGAGTGGCTGTCTGACTTCATGTAACTGGCTGAAACAGAATGTGTAAACTTAATAAGTAATGTAGGGCAACGACCATTTATTTTGGATTAATGTTACTGACTGTGGTTATATTCAGCCCAGGAACGGAGAATGCTGTGCTGTCAGCATCGTGATGAGAGAATGGTACAAAAAAAAAGAAAAAAAAAAAAAAAAAAAAAAAAAAAAAATTAAGCTATTAAAAGAGAGCATCCTGAGATTCTTTAAGAAATCAAAACCACTTGGGGCAAAGAAGACAGATGACCCAAACTGGGACAAGCACAGGAGAAGGCTTATAGGGCAGACTTGTCTCTGAAACAATTCCTTTCTCTTTAGTAGAGCTACAGTAGGTATAAACTTCACCTGTATGTGTCACCTTGATATAAAAGAGGGATGTCTAAAGTCTTAAAATAAATCATTCTTCATTTTGGAACTCTTGCCTACATAGAGCAGGAACTGGCCATGTATTGTGCTGACTGGCTCATCTGGGAATGCATGCTACAAACTGTGCAAGCTAAGTTAATGGAAATAATGAGTGTGGGGTTTTTTTTAACCTGATTTCCCAAGAAAACAAGCCTTATACAAGCACCCTGGCTGAGTGTATTGTCTCGAAGGAGGTTGTTTCCTGATAACTTTTGAATCTATTGACTGCTTTTGGGCAGATTTAACAAATAAGCAGAAGTGAATAAATTAATTTGTTTCCATAGATTTCGTGAAAATTGAGAGACACTCTTCTTACTGCCTTTATCGGTGGAAAAACTGATAATCTGATCTTTTATTAGAATAACAGATGATCTACCCAAGAAAGAGGTTTGGTTCATTAATTCTACTGCCCAAATAATTACTTGTTTCACTTCTCATCTCCTTCTTTTTCACATGGGAGCTCCCTACTGAAAACTTGAATTGCTCTTTACTATCTGTAGGCACTCATAATTAAAAGACTCACATATAACCTCGTGTTCAGAATGACTGGACATAGACTTCATCTTCGGTACATTTTGCCATACTAAGCAATCCTGTCAAAGTGAGTGCAAGGCTGAAATATGTGAGAACGGAAAACTTCATCTTTTGTCCACTTATATGTACTACTTCCTGGCTGGAGAACATGGCATTAACCATTATACAAACTCTTGATGAGTTTATAGGCTAAACAGAGAGGAAGAGAAATTGAGTTATTGGGCTTGCTCAGAGCTAGGCAGAAAGGCAGTGATGAGAACCAGGACTCAAATCCTGGTCTCTAATCCAAAATGTATTTTTTAGCCCTACAAGCCTCTTCTTAGCTCTAGTCTGTTGCTCTTGAGAAACAGCTGATGTCAGAAGTGTATCTGAAGTGTATCTTCTTTTTTCCCCCTGCTGTTGAAATAATTTCCTGTCTTAGCTGGTTAACCTTTCCTACTCATTTCTATTTTCATGTGATTTCTTATTTTAGTTGCAAGTCAATCACAAATCTATTGAGAGACTTCTCTTTAATCTAGCAGCCTCCGTTTACTTTCTGTGTCATTTAGAACAGTTGTGCTATGGTTAAGAGTGTCCAATTACGTTCACTGCAGGAGAAAAAAACATGAGATCAGCAGCATACGATTTCAGCTGAAGATATAATCAAATGGGAAAACAAATTAGGTGTCTAAAAATAAAATTAAGGATAAGGATTCACATGCCAGATTTGCTTGTAGTCAGTGACACAGAATGACTGGCCAGATAATTGTTAACCTTTTCTCCCTAAATAAGAAGAAATGGGGTGATTTTTTTACAACAGTTCTAAACCAGAGAAAGAGAGGTATGTATTTTAGAGCATCTACCACTTCAGTTCCTTAAATCTCAATGAGCACTTGCTGCACACATAGGAAAACACCAGAGATTTCTGTGACTCGATTAATAGATTCATATCCTAATACAAAAATGATTAAAAAGGTCTTTCTATGGTGATGGTGAAGAAACTTGTGAAAATGGGGATATATCACACATTGTCTAGTAGGTTATGCACACCTTTGCTTGTTTCATTCCTCCTTCTCTCCCTGCTTTTCTTTCTTCCTCCTACTCTCCCTTCCTTTCTCTCTCCCTTTCTTCCTTCCTCTCTTTCTCCCATCGCTCCCTTCTTCTTATCCTTCTTATCTCCTTCTCTTCATAAGGATCTACTAAATAATACTTTGAAATAAATCTGATTTCTCCCATCCAGCAGTCAAAGGGTCTGTATATTAATCAGTGCTCTGAAAGCTACACAGTTAGGAAAAGCTTATTACCTGGACAGTCATGGTTTCAAATGCAGACTTGGATACATAGTATTTACTCATACTTTTCTACGTTTCTAGAAAACATGGAAAGTGGCAAACACCATTTCTAACATGCACATGATCACTGCACCCTGGCACTGCCTCACATAAGGCATCTGCCTCAGAACCTTTGAATATCCGCACCATGAATGATCTTTATCACCAAGGTGCCTCTTTCCTGAGCAGGTCAATAGATTATTAAAGCATGAGGCAACTAAACCAAGCAATTCTGCAGGTAGAGAGAAAATGAATAAAAGTCTCTGTCTAGTTGTCCAAATAACTGAATTTCTCCCAGAAAAATAAGATATGATATCCCACTCAAGAATCCTTGATAGAATGAATTTGACAGAAGAGGAGCTCTTTATAGCTGAACTTCAGATATTATTAATCTATCAAGCTCTCCAAAAAGGCCAGGAATCACTTACTTCACAGAATAACTCCATGTTCTCCAGTGGGCAAAACTAGGCATGAGTCTGAAACATGTTGTCAAATATCAGTCCTTATAACTTGTCTGCCATAAATGTTCTTCAAGAGTAAATATAATAGTTTTCCAGGCACCAGATTGATTAAAATTGCCAGCTACAATTCAGAGCTTGAGATTCAGCACATGGAACAGCCTAAGCTGAGATTCATTGTCTGAGTTACCATGGCATCTTCTGAAATCATAAAAAGCAAACAAGCCCAACAATATGATCAAGCCTTTAAAGGGGAAATCTGTCCTCAATTCAAATGTAATAAAAGGTCAATCTGTTTCAGGTCTGTGGGGCTTAAAATTCTCCTGGATGATCTGAAGATATGTTGCTGGACTGTGCATGCATGCGTGTGTGTTTTTTTAACATACCCCATTTCTCAGCTTTCAGCACATAAATCAGTGTTTGCCAGCACTTATAAGAAAGTGTAAATAAAAGGGACTTGATGACTCACTGCACAATGGCAACAACTATAGTATTTCACAGGCAGGATGACAGTTGCTATCCACCTACCCTTGAATTGGCTCAATATAGCCTGTCCGGGTGGATATTATTGACCTGCCTCATTTGTCTGTGCTAACAGGCTCTTGTTGGAGAAGGAAATGGGGGATGTGAGACAAACCATTCTGAAACTGCCGTTTCAAGATTCAAAGATAAGCACGCTAGACACCCAGTCATTGCAAGTCTCTCTAAGTTATTCATCACATAACATATGCAGCACCTGGCTTTGGTAGCTTGCTGACGACTGGCATGGGAGCAGGGGCTAGCATGGGCAAGTTCTCTTCCACAAATGTGGTGAAGTGCTGGGGACAGCAGAAAGGTGAATGGGACTAGACAGATGGAGGAGAGGCTCTAGGCAGTACCTCCCTGATGTGGGATCTGACTCCAGGGGACAGTGGCAGCCCTTGAACAGCTTGTTCAGGTGCCTTGCACACGCACACACACACATATATATATATATATATATTTGTACACACACATATATATGTATCACTGACTATTCAGGCATAATTAGTGATAAACAAATAGGAGCTGAACTAAATGCAGAAGAACCCTTACTATTTCCACATCACCTGATTTCACGAAGTGGAGATTTGTTCATTACTGGAGAGAGTGGAAAAGGAGGAAGGTAAAATTACAGTCTTTTCAAGATATTGTATAGGATGCTGTTATGTAGAATTCTTCTTACCTCTTTTTGCACAGAAGAAAGCATGGCTCTAAATAAGGAAACTATGCTTGGTTATGCTAAAATCACAGAGCATTGTATTCTGGGTGTTTCTCCTTTCTCTTAAGGTAAAAGTTAAATCAGAGTAATTTTTGCCAAGTTGCACTAATATATCCTGATAGTGAAGCATTTCCTCCTGGCCCCAGATTACTGTTTTCATCACCAGATACTTGCTCATTTGGTGTGTGTGCTTGCACACAAAATTAAGGTTTTTTTAACATTTGTGCATTTTTCAATACCTGGATATTCTTAAATTAAGATTGGCTCTCATCGATCCCTGCAAGCTGGGTCCGAGGAATTAATGATAAGATTCCTATAACTCCTGCCTAGCTTAATAAATATGGGCTATGAGGCAATGCAATCTGCTGAAACATTGGTGCACATTTTAAACAGTCGTCATGGTGTAAATATTCCTAAATAGAAGTCCATGGTAATCTAATACAATACTGTGATCTGCAATATGGTAATTACAACTGTGACTTGACTCATTAATTTTGGTAACAGTTGTTAAGCAGCTCATTAGGTGGGTATCGAACAGCAGACGTCAATCTGGGGAGCCTCTCAAAACCTTCCAATATTTTTCTTTTCACAGCAAGAAGCATGGCAGAGGAGGCGGAAGGCTGAACTTAAGGACTTCTGAGCTGTTAAGTTCTGGGCACTTCATGACCTTGGCAAATATTGTGCTAGCTCTGTGAGCCAGAATTAAGCAAAGATATGATTGTGTAGTACATTTCAATCGCTGACCTTTAAAAATTCATTTTGGTTGCTCACATCGCTTGTATTCCAGCAGACTCCGCAGTTGCCACTGACAAACAATGGGGCTAACATAATACACCCCTGCATAAGATTACACAGAACTGGTCTGTGCTTCCACTTGCTCATTTCATGTCAGACTTGTGTGTGATTTGGTGTTCTAATGGGATGATTTTTGCTGCTTACTCGTATTAATTCAGCCATAGTACGTCAGTTGGAAATAAACATGCATTAGTTCCTCTTCATGTGTCTGTCTGCTGGTTATGGTGAACAAGATCACAAAATTCACAGACATGAAAATTAAAGCTGTCAATGGCAAGCACATGATTCATAATATCTTTAACATATGCTTTAATCTCCCTGCTTCTGTATATTTCATCAATTCTCTCTTAGGCACTTAAAGAAATGGTGTGACTGTCCAAGACTGACCAAAAATGGCCAGTGTTGGCCAGATAGGCACCCTGCACAGAGACAATTAGGTTTGACTGAATAAAACCACAGATCTTCTCTGTGACAACCAATGATAGGACAAGGGGCAACGGGTATAAACTGGAACACAGGAGGTTCCATTTAAATTTGAGAAGAAACTTCTTCTCAGTGAGGATGCCAGAGCACTGGAACAGGCTGCCCAGGGAGGTTGTGGAGTCTCCTACTCTGGAGACACTCAAAACCCGCCTGGACACCTTCCTGTGCAACCTCATCTAAGTGTTCCTGCTCCAGCAGGGGGATTGGACTAGAAGATCTTCCAAGGTCCCTTCCAATCCCTAACATTCTGTGATTCTGTGATCCTATACTACTAGGGGAAGCACTGCTGGTGGCAGCACTTGAGTAACAAACACTGGTATATTTATGCCAGACTTAAGCTTAGCTTAGAGATGAGAGATGTAAACTCCTTACTGTGAAACTGTCTAAGATGTGGTTTGCTGAATCTTTGCAAGTTGGACTTAGAAAAGGCTCCCAGTGCCTCTCTGAGTCAGCTGGAGCGTAAAGCCACGTAGGGTAGAGTATCTCCCATCCCCAGCAACAGTGCCTCCCTTTAAATTCTCTGTTATCTTCTTCATCCCCCTCACAGCCTCCACACTGGCTCTTAAGTAATGATATTGCAAATAACAAGGTCAAAATGTTTGTTTTTTTTTTTTTCCTGATATACTTTCTACTACTCAGTCACATAAGGAATAAGACTTTTAAAAGACTGGTTTTCCCCACTAGAACACGATCTGGCTGCTGTTGAATGCAAGCCTTCTCCCCTGGGTCACCTTCAGTCTGGAACAGCATTTTTGTGTCTCTCTCTTGCTAGGTATCCACCTATTTTCAAACATTACTGACAAAATTCTCCTCCTCTGCTCTTTAAATTTAATTCTATAAAGTAAGTATTAATAGGGTACTGATTATATGAAAGACACTACAGGTCAGTCCCACCTCCCTTGATGTAAGCTATTGAAAAATTGATTGTCTATTCCAAGTTAGCTTTCCAGGTTCCTTCTGTAGTCAGTGGAGAGATAAATGGTTTAGCCCATCTTACGTAAGTATTTGAGGACAAACTGCTCCCTGTGACTTAGTTGTATAACCAACATCCTGGTATACCTCAGAGTCAGTCTGGACCTAAATTCTGACAGCCCACCTTGTTTCTTGGTGCACTAACAATCTTGCATTGTGCTATGGAAGTTTTATTTAATGCCGCACTGAGACACCCTTTGTTATGTAGAATAATCAATTAATTGTTCACCTATTTGCTATTTTTCATGCATCCTGCAAAGAGGAGCTGCTGGATTTTGTTAAGTGCTTCAGCAAACAGTTGTCTAAAGTCCTGTAAGAGTGGTGCCACAGTTCAAGTGACAATAAAAAAGCGAGCACTTGATTGATCCTCAAAAGTGTTACTAGCACACACTTCCCTGCCTCCCTCCATTTGCATCACTCACTGTCATATATTTTTAGAACAGAGCACTTTTGCTCCTCCAGCTCAGTTGTGTGCTTTCTCTTTGCTGCACCGCACTATTTGCCAGGGGTGGGAACTGTACAGAAAAAGCCCTTTTCCAGACCTTCACTTCTTTGCCTTGTGATTGCCCGCTCCCTGAAAATAAAAAGCTGCACTAAATAAAAGTTATGTTTAGCTGTTAGGCAAGCATAAAAACCCACAAATCTGCAAAAAGTTTGTCCACTCAGACCCTCAGAGATTCAAGCTATTTCAGGGCTGGGCAAACAAAAAGCTGTTGAGTCCCGTTTAAAGCTGGACCAGCCCGTCATGATCTTGTATGCTGGCACCTCTGGTGTACGTGTGCATGTGCATGAGCCAAGGCTGCTGGGTTGGAGGGAGTGAGCACTGGAGTGAGCTTCTAAATGTCTCATAGTATCAAAAAGGCAAATAGAAAGGGAAGATGGAGAATGATGCAAGTTCTTTGAAGTATTTTGCCTCAGATCTCATATTTAATGTTGATATTCCTCTCCAATAAGGTAGATAACTGCCTAGTGAGCAAAGGAAACTGTCTAAGTAAAGTTTTTTCTCTATCTCTTTTACTAAATCCCGTCCCACAAAGTATCTGTTACAGCAGTTTTTATTTTAGAATTTCATTTTCTTCCATTCTTTTTCTCCTACAAAATCTTCCATGAGATACAGCACTTTTTCTCCCCTTCAGATTTGGTTTCACCCCAGAGGCAAATTTCCTGAAAAATGTTTCCAGCTATTGTTAAGTTATTGCAAGATGTGGATAAGGACAGAGAAAGAATAGGAATAAATTCTGCTTTGAGGAAGCAGATTTTATCGGGTATTCCTTATTTTTAAATAGTTCCAAAATATAGAAATATTAGTAAGCTGCTTCTTCATATAAAGGAAAATAAATTGCTATACACTGTAAAGCAGTTGAATTAGTTCATAAACCGGGGAAGCTATGTGTGGTTACTCAGTTATGAGCCACTAGATACAATCAATAGTTCTGCCCTATCATTGTATCATAACAATATTGCCTAGGCATAAAGGGCTAACAAAATCCACATCTATTATGAACTACTGCCTCCATTTTTCTATTGTAATTCCTCACAAGCTACTTTTTTATGTGTGTCAAGTCTCATCTGTGGGGGAAGAATAATTTAGAGGCTCAGTAATGGGATGTGGAACATTTCACCTCCAGGTCACTTGCTTGAATCTAACCCTGAACCAGTAGTGATTGAAAATCGTTGCCATCTGATTGCTTTCTTTTGCTGGCCTAATGGATATGAACCATTGGTCCTAGTCCAGAGCATAAAGGACGTGTGTCCACATCAAAAATCTCCCTTCAGATTATAGTTAGCCTCTTTACACTCCCAGCAGAGAGATGACCAGGCTGGAATGTAAGATAGTGAATGAATTGCATTACCCCCATGACCCAGTGGTTACCTTTTCACATAATTGAGATATCCTGGTAGAGCTATGGAGAAACTTTTATTGCCTGCATGATACTCTATAGAGAAAGAGCAAACCAAGCCTCCAAGTCAGCTGATGACATGAATCTTTTGAGTGCTAAACTTTACAGAGATTTGAAGTATTTGGGGAGTGCCTCTTTACTCTGCACTACCAATCAAGAAAATCTTTTCGCAAAGATTTAAGGATCCTGAAAAAAAATATGAAGTGTGTGTGAGGAGTGAAGGAGAGTGAGAGAAAACAAAGGCAGAGGTGATAGTCATACAGAAAGAAAAAATAACTGAAACCATGGTGTTATTGGCCAAGAATTTGTAACTTGGTTAATGTACCACATATCATAAATCGTCCAGTAAAATCAGCCCTTTTAGGATGGGATTTTAGCGATGAATCTCAGCCTTTCTAACTGATGCACTTCAACCATGATCCTTCCCTTGGCTTTTCTTCTTTTGGATTGAACCATGTATTTGCCTGTTAGACACCGTTTGTAGCTTAAGAGGAATGTGTCTGGAGAAGATGGTCCATATTTACACCAGAGGAAGGAAGTGTATTTTTAGAAGGCGTTATATAGCTGTTTGGGATCTATGGGTTGTTCTGGGAATAAACCTTTTTCTTTATTGTTACCTGAGATGGTTATTAGTGGTCCACAAGGGGCGTATGGGCACGACAGAATGCAAATGGCCATCTTACTTCTGTCTTGTCAGGAATGAGGCACCTCAGGTCCTGAAGCTACAAAGTTGTATTTCCTAGCACTGCCACAACGCATTTCCATTTCTCCTTTTACAGGCCTGTTTGTTTTCTCAGGACAGTAGATCAATCAGACAGTGTGAGGAATACTCTTATTATTTTATTCCACAAGACCAGAAGAAGAAAAATCAGATTAACTCTGTGAAGCATAAGTGGAAGAACAGAGGGTTTGTCATCACTCTAATTACGAAGCCCTGACTTAATCACAGAGCTTTTTCAAATTCTTTGTCTGATCTACTTAGGTAAAGTCCTTTTTGAATTAGTATGAGTAATGACAAAGCTAAAAGCTAAGGCAAGGCTTCAAGCTTTGGCCCATATTTTTGGGGGTGTTTTGGGATTTTGTTTGTTTGTTTTGTAATACAGGTCCTTGCATTTCAGTACAAAGCAGCGTTCAATAACAATTCAGAAGGGAAAAAAAAAAAAAAGAAAAAAGAAAAAAATGGGTCTGTATTGCTGCCTTCCAGGAGCTAGTAAGAATAATGTCTTAGATTATAAGAAAGGGCAGTAGCAACACCACCAAGTGCAAAGAACAAGTAGCAACTTTTGGCTGCTTTATCACTGACTCTTTTTTTTTTTTTTTTTTTTTTTTTCCAACTTAAGATCAAGATCTTAGAAGGAATTACATTCTGTCTTAGCAGTAACTGACAGAAACACATTTTCAATTACCAGTGGGTGACAACAGAACAACAATGTTGGTACTTTTTTAAACAAGGTTGTTTCTTGGTTTACAGAGTTGACTACTTAGAAATAACTGAACAAGATTCTCTTACAAATGAACTTACCTTTTAAAAAATAAATACCCTCATTGTGAGAATGGAGATGTTTACTTTATATTGCACACCCTGTTTTAAAGAGAAAAGGGTCTTTGTGCACAGAAAAGTTGCACTAAAAATATTTTGAACTGATCAGTTCTTTAAATAAAATCTACCCATGTGATGGGGTGTCTTCTGCCAGCCCTCTGCATGGACACAATCCTGAGAGGCTTCAATGACCCTTGTCTGGGTTCTGCCCTGTGCAAACAGAGACTTAAAAGAGACTGTGGTACAGTCTGTAAATCAGCACCTCTTTGAAGGAAGAACAATACTTTGCTGTGCAGCCATACAGACCAGCAGGGACATGAATCCCCTTACAGATAACAGACATTAGTGTGATATCATTAAGGAGAATAAAGAAATTTTGCAGCTTTTCAGTGCAGTGCAATGTATGCTTTTAGTGAACTAAGCGGGAGGGAAGAAAGGTAGAGCTCTTGTTTCTGTGTTATTATACTGAGGAAAGAACTGTTGTTAAACTATTCAAGCTTAAATATTTATCTAATTTGAGATCTGTCAATGTGAAAAACTGAATTGTACACTAATATGACCTGGAACAAGCACTATTCTGATGGCTAAAAGCAGTTCCACAGTGCTGGAAAAGAATACGTTTCACAGATCCACAGGAGTCAGAAAATGATCCAAGTGCAAGGCAGCATGACTCCAATGTAATGGGGCACTTTGTGAGGTTGTAAACCAGATGACATATAAATTACACCAGGGTAACAACCTTTGTTATGTAAAGGAGTCACATAAACATGGCAGGCAGTGTAGTACCTGGGAGCTGGAAGCTGGAGAGCAGTAAAGCAACAAAGAAGAGTCTGTGACAGATGCGTCCTATTTTGACTTATGTTGATACAATCGCAAACCTGACTGGCATCAATACTGCAGCTACATCCATTTATGTTAGAATGATGGCCCCAACAAATGCTCATCCTTTCTAGTACTGATTTAGTGTGTTTTTACAAATCTGGCAGTGTCACGGTCATGCATGCATGCTTTGAAGTCCAAAATGGAAGGGATGACAGAGCCGTTGAAATCTCTGGGCAATGACAGGAGGTTGGAAGGAGTGATCTGATGCTGAAGTCTGCTATTGAACACCCAGCTTGGGAGATCAGGTGTGATAAAGGACTTGGTGTTGATGGAGGACTTAAAAAAAACACGTGTCTTTTGGAAAACTGGTATGGTGACAAACAGCCTGTCAAGCAGATCCTGCCCTACCTTCAAAGAACTTATCAGCAGTTCCCTGCAGAAAGGCAGCTTCTGTGAGAACAGTTGTGAAGTCACAGAGGCCAAAATTCTTAGGAATAAAAAGTGAGACAAAGCAGAGTAAACCTAAAAGACTTCAAAAAAACGTGACCTTGGGAAAAAAAAATGAAAGAAGGGTTCAAATAATATAGAAGAGGAGTCTTCCTGGGGACAGTCAGCTTGGCGTGTGCAAAAGACCATGTTATGAGGAAGAATAAACACTGCTTTATATCCTCTCTGAGTAGGACAAAGGGAAATTAGTTTAAGTAGCACAAAAGATTAACATTATAAAAAGAATAAAATGTAGGGGGGAAATTGTATTTGTGAAGACAGTTAGGCCGTCAAATGGATTGCTTATGGAGGATGTGGGATTTCCCTCTTGAGGCGGCTTCCAGGGACAGGTTAGACACAGCAGTTGATCTTGTGTGGGAGGCACAGAGCGGACGAGGCCCTCTCTATGATGAGGGAATTCACTGAGTCTTCTAAAAAGAAAGCTGAATTTTCAGAATAAGGCTCAAATACTGGCTTTCATGGAAAAAGATATTTTGGTGACATTACAGTTTTTTTCCTTCAAAAAGTCTCCCAACTTTCTCACTGTTCAGATTGAAAATTTTACCTATACAAAATTGTCCAACCTTTTATTTTTGTTCCTGATTCCATTAACTTAACTAATCCAAAGACATCTAATTTTGGCTAAATAGCTCTCCTATACGAACAGATTTTGCTTCAAAGCATTTTGGCACACCTATTATAGTTTAGGTTTTTCCCAAAGAGTAATTTTTCTTTTCTGTCTTGCTTTAACAAAACAAGTTTTGTAGTTTAGCTGATCACAAATTGTCACTGCTCTTTTGGCAAGGTGGGGATATTTTAAATTTTGATAGCAAAATGTTTTGCCTTCACTGAATCTGAGAAATTTAAAGAAACTGAATCTTTGACTTTTCTTAATAGGAATAACGGTTCACATTTTCAATATAAATGCACTATAACTGGTCTGAAGAGGCTGTCTTTTAAAGCACCTGGTTTTGGGAAAACAAACCCTGTAATTGTCAGAAACAGGAAGAGTGTTAAATAAAAAACATCACTTCACAATTTCCCTTCTTTACAAAGTACAAAGGAGAATCCCTGAAAGGGTAAAAGCTCAGATATGCTCCATGGCATTCCCAGAATTCATTCTACTGCTGGGCTGTGCTTGTTATGCAGAAACTCCACCTCCTAAATCTCAGATTAAATAGAAATTACCAGCGGTAGAAGGAAATCTCGGTTAAAATCCGTGACCTTAATACTGTTGGCAGCCAGA
This sequence comes from Columba livia, assembly GCF_036013475.1. Classification (NCBI taxonomy): domain Eukaryota; kingdom Metazoa; phylum Chordata; class Aves; order Columbiformes; family Columbidae; genus Columba; species Columba livia. Next base: position 65,270,655 of record NC_088604.1, read on the forward strand.
TCTGTGCCAGTTATGCTTGTCTTAATTTTGTGGCAAGATCTATTCCAAAAGGGCTGAGATGTTTAATTTTCCTCTAGACTGACCATTTTTACTTCAGTTAATAGAGAGTACGGGTTAATCTATGGACATAATGTTGAAAGCAATATATATATAACTACTCCCCACAATGGCTGTGCTTGCTGTTGAGCCTGGGGGGACTTGAAGCACTTTTCCTGGCACTAGCAATGGTCCCAGGCTCCCTCTTTAAAGCAAAAATTATATACTTGCAGTAGGAGGACTGGTTCAGATAATCACTGGTCCAGAGACCTGAACTAGTACTTAGGCTGGAAATAGTAGAAGATTATTTTTTTCCAGTGCTGCTTCTATAATCTTGTTTCTAGACGAAGATGGAAAAAGGCACACAAAAAATACTTTACAGTAAGGCAGAAGAATCCAGGGGGGAGAATGGACTATGTGCATATTTTATAAAAGGCCTTATTTTTGGCTTAGTTTTATCGAACAGTGAAAACTTTTGTCTGAATGGAGTTAACATTCTCTTTCTTAAAATGCTGGACAGTCTCACAAAGTTTATTGCTAGTAACTTTTTGTAGATAATGCCATGTGGCTAAATGTCTTCTGTAATATTTATTCAGTATATTTTACTATATGGAAGCTAAACATGTCTAGAGCACATTTTTGTGAAGGAGTTTGCTAGAATGACTAGGATTTTTGTTTGTTTGTGTGTTTGGTGGGGGTTTTGTGTGGTGTGTTTGTTTGTTTGAAGAAAGCAGACTAAAACAGAATAACCACTGGAGGCATCATGGCACCTTGCCTACCTTTACATTACATGATACAGTACACGGTTTACATTCTGTGGTGGGTTGACCTTAGCCATCTGTCAGACACCCACATAGCAACTTTCTTGCCCTCTCTCCTCAACAAGATGAGGGAGAAAATGATGGAAAAGCTCCTGGGTTGAAATAATGACGGGGAGATCACTGACGAATTACCATTATTGGTAAACGACTTGACTTATGGGAAGTATTAGTATGTGTACTGGGTGTAGGTGGCCAGGTGTTGGCAATAGGGAACTGTATCTGGCATGGTGCAGCTCTGAAGGCCCCCCCATCCCACCTCTGTACCCCACTTCCAGGACCTGTCCACCTGCATCCAATATGCATGGACTAACATAGTGTTCTCCTAGAAGAGAAACTGGAAGTGTTTTACATTTAAAACCTTTGAACTCCCATTACCTTAGAATGAGGAGTCTCAGGTGAGTAATTATAGGATGTCATTGATCAGACAGAGAATATTTTCATTGCCCAAGTTGATATTTTAACCTTTAAACTGACCTAAAAATATTTTTTAGTTAGCACTCTAGTGACTAGGTCCTGAGCTGAGTTCCTAAACACCGGTGTAGCATTTGTAGTATTGAAATATCTATGATATATTCAGAGATTGTGATTTTCCTGAATTTCACTAGGAACACTAAATGAGTCACTGCTCCACTTAGCTGAGCCCACCCTGGGTGCTAGGGACTGTCCCCAGAGGAGACAGGGTTGCAAGCCTGTGTGAGGACAGCTGGCAACATGTAGTCCTCATGAACGCAAGGGAAGGAAGCCTACAGTGGCAGTGTGAGCACTACACAACACCATAAGATGGTTATGACACGGGACTTGGTGCTTCCTGAGCTTATATCCAAAGAATGATAAAACACCTTTGGTGAGAATGATGCTTTATTTAATTTATTCTCTTGGAGTATACAAGGTGTTTGTTTTTTGTTTCTTTGTTTGTTTTAATCTACCACTGAACTATACATGAAAATGTGATAGTGACATGTACCAAATGAGCAATGGCAAAAGGCCAGAAAAGGTCAGTTAACAAGTTAATTATGGCTGCCCCACACGAAGAAATACAACATAGGACAGGCATAGAAGACGGGAGAGATACAGAGGAATGACCAGGCTGGTTGGTTGCATACAGCTACGAAAAATGGAAATATATAATTTAAGTGAAATCAAGGCTTCTTCTCATGTTCTTCCTTTAGCCATCATTTCATATTATTTCTTTCAGCAGCTCAACTGGCTTAAATATCTATTTCAAACTTTCTGTAACTCCAAACCTGCAGTCTGAATTTTCCACCGGTTCAACGTGGCCACTAAATCAGACCTTATTCTCTCCAGATGTTGAGCATCTGTCATTCTTAATTAAATGAACAGGAGTTGAGGCTGTGGAAAAGCATGCACTTTTAAGGGTGACTTGCAGTGGGATGGAAAACTGGAATTTTGCCCTTTCTGCTTCTTCATGATGCGAAAGAAAGGACAGAAAACTTTGTCCTTTTAAATCCAAGTTTATTTAAGTGATGTGCTTAGAAACATCAAGAATATAAAATCAGGCATTTCCTGTTTTTCCTAGGAAACTCTTTGGAGGCTTCATCTCCACATATTATTTATTTGTACTCAGGTATGGCTGAGCAGTGATCAGTGCTGCACTGTGCATATATGATCTGTACAGCATCTGACACGATGGGTTTTAAATTGTAAAAAACAAAAAAAGGAATTTTTTCTCACAAGGATTTTTAGGTAGAGCTGTTGAATCAGTGCATTTGATTTAGGAAGGGGAAACAAAATTCTTTTGCCATTTCATCAGCATGAGCAGAAAAAATTTTGGCTTGGCCTTACCTGATGTTGGTTAACCTGGGAAACATTCAGTGTCTCATAGTTTATGACTAACACAGATTTTGTGTAAATGTTTTTAGAATTGTGAACATAATAGACTTTCAAATATTTGGTATACATTAGTGAGCTTTCTCTATAGAAAGTGCTAGTCATCAATAGAAAAGATAGTTTCTTTTTCTTTAGCCTCAATAAAACTAATTTTTTTTAACAATATTTTTAGATAGGTTAGAATGTTTCAATCAAACAGTTTCCATTAGCTTTTTGATTTTTATTGCCATAACAAGATTGATTCTTCTCCTGGTTTTAAGTCTTCCTAAGAAAAAAAATGAAACAAAACAATCAAACAAACAAAACAATTACAGGAAAGGTGAATTGTAACTCTAAATTCTGGAAATAAAAAATAAAGATCCAAACCAAAATATTTTAATTAAAAAAAAACCCAAGTGTTCAGGGACATTTATGAGATATGTAATAAAGAAGGAAATACAGATACAGCCGGATTTTGTTTTAATTTGTATGGTACCTCTGAAAGAAACTTAATTGTTTAAGTAGAAATCTGTCCTTTGGAGCTTCCTCTGTTTTTCCTTTCATCCTCTTGCTGCTTCTGGCTACCCTGAAAGCCTTAATTGCGCAGACAAGCTATTTCTTTCAGCTGAGTCAGAGGCACCTATAAAATCTGAGCTGTTGGAGTCAGATGGGGAAAATGTAAACAGGCTCAGTCATGCCTGGAAGCTTTCTCACAGTACACAAATACAAGATATAATTTGAGAGTTCCAGAAGTGCAAAAACTTCTACCATTCGCACGGTAAGATCAGGGTTAATAAAAGAAGAGCTGAAGCAGAAAGCCAGCTTCCACAGACGAGGAGAAAAGCATGAAGGTTTTTTCACTGAACAAGGATTAATCAAGCATCTATGACAGTTTAAAAATACACTACATGCAAGGAAGTGTTAGTATCTTTTCATCTGTAAGGAAAAGATGATCCACAAAATCACTAAGGCAACTTCCCTGGCCGTGTGTGCACAACTGCTCTTGATTTCATAGGAAAACAAAAGCTTGGAAGTAAAGGCAGAACTGACTTTTGTAGGAAAATTTATGGGGTGATGTTTTCCTCTCTCTCAGGTTTAAGAATCTAGTGGGCAGGTATACTAGGTGTTTTTCTGCTACATGATATTTTAAACAATAGCCGGAACCTTTAATTAGTGTAGTGCTCATCTTGCAATGTTGGTCTTTATCTAACAGACTGGAAGATTTTCCTGAACTGAATTATTACACTTTCCTTTTTCCTTTGGCTATGGACCACATGTAATTGTAATGACAGTTAATCCTGATAGCTGTAGTGTTGGAATAGTGTGGTGAATTTCCAAACCACAACTTTTTTTCTATGGAGCTAATATACTTCCTACTTAAACTGCCAATCCTGATACTACATTTCTGTAAGCATATGTTCTATAATTTCTTTTTAATCAGCATTTGAGTTGCAACTAGTCTGCCTAAACTGTCGGGGTTTTTTCAGATATTGTGAGAGGATATAAAGATCTCTTTATGCCTAACTTCCCCTCATTTTTTTTTGATGCTGTTATCTTAAAGGTGTAGGACAAATGCCCATTTTGTTAAAAAAACTCAGAACCAATTTCTGTATAATCTGTGTTTAAAGAACAGTACAGCTTTTCACGTGTCTTTTCATTTTAAAAAACAGGCAGGCAGGAAAACCTCTACTTTTTAGCATTATATTAGGAGTTGTGGCATTCAGTCTAGTTAGGTGTGACTAAACCTCAAACTAACAATGGATTTTAACACATTATGTGTAATCTACATAAAACACCAGTGAACTCTGCTGAATCTTCTTCACACTGAGGGAAAACAAACAAACAAAAACCCAAAACAAAACAGTCCACCAAAAAACCCCCAAACAGCTTTACTGAAAAAAAAATATAGTGTGAGTTGATAACTGCAACTTTTTTGATTTTCAGTGGGAAAAGTGATTATGAATAAGGAAATTGGCTCTTCCAAGATCTCCTCTTTTTAGAAAATGGAGCAATATTATAGAGGCTTTCAGTGTTTCACACTCACACAGATGTGAACCAGCTGAATCAAGGTACACCACAGTGAAACACCCTGATCAATAGAGAAATGCACAGTTTTTGAAAGGAACTATGACAATTAAAACCTTCTTTTGCATTCAACAACACCCAGAAAACCTCAAGTCTGGAGGTACTGAGTGTGGCAGAATGCAAACCCCCCTCTCTCCCCCTCCCTCCTTCAGTATGGAAGGAGTAGGCACATCTCCCCCCTCTCTCTGCTACTTGAGGCTAACAGCTTCTCTTGTTTGTCCCCAGAGCACCCTGGCCAGGGCCATTAGCAACGTAGGGAGTGCTGAGGCACCAGGGAGCCGCTGGGCGCCTGCAGCCAGTGTGGGGGATGTTTGGAGGCTTCAGGGGCACCCACAGCCGGTGTGGGGGTGCAGAGAACCTTCTAGAATGCCTACAGTCAGATCTGATCAGCCAGTATAAAAACGGGACTCTCGTCGAGACTCCGCCCATTGTGTGGGTCTCTCGGAGCACAAGCAAGATGCTGCTGCCGAGAGCCCCCTTCCCCAGGATGGGGACTCCACTTGCCTCGCCGCCACGGATGTGAGTAAAACTTCTCGCAGGATTGCGAGTGTATTTATACTTTTCGTGCACATATGCACGTATAACTTTCCGTGCTCCATATGAACGCATGTAAAATTAATCCTTGCAGAATCTCAGGTGTATTTTCCTTCCGTGCACATATGCACATGTAACTTTCCGTGCACGTGTAAGTAAATTAACACTCGCAGGATTGTAAGTGTATTATAAATTTACCCTTGTGGAATCACGAGTGTACACTTTCTGTACTCACTACGAGTACGTGTATCTCTTTAAAAATAATTCCACATCGTGTTTAGGCAAGTGTGTACTTCTCCGGGACTGGGGGACGGCTCCGGCATTGTTTTGGTGAAGCCACGTGCATGCACTCTGTGGACCGCCTGTTGTATTAGTTGCTGCCCCTTAATAATTTTCCTCAACCGATATCCGAACCTTTATTTAGGTCACTTTTGGAGTGCTAAAACCCTGTTTCTCACCGGTTTAATGAAAGTTGTATTGGACCCTGTTGTCCCTTAAACTAACCTCGGGGTGCCTCCTTGACACTGAGACAAGAAATAGGGTACAGCAAGTCCTAGGAGACAGTGAGAACAAGGGACTGATGCTAAGAGTGCTGCAGGATTGCACTCCCTTCCCTGCATGCTGCTGGTGAGCTGTCTTCCCCAGGTTGTAATCAGGAACTTACTCTTGCCTTGCTGGAAGTAACACGCTTTTCCCATTTTAACCATGTTTATTTTTAACAAATTAATTCAATAGATCTGACAAACTCGCATGCTTTTTAATTTCCCCAGAGTCAAGTGTTTGTATAAGGCAGCATTGCAGAGAAAGAATTTTACTTTTTTGAGATCCACGCAAACCTAGGACAATTAAATTAAACAGTATTCCCTGAAAATAAAACAAACCATTTCAGAACAAATACCAGGCATTGGTACTTATTTTTTAAATGTTCTTTAAGCTTCAATGATTGTTTGCTGCTACCCTTATCTACAGTCATGCTGAATAAAGCTATAGCCAAATGGAAAGTTAAATGTATTCACGAGGTGTTAATGTCTACATCTTATTATTTGCAGTCTCTCAGAGAAAGCAAAAGTAACTACAAATAGCCCTACCCAGAAACTGAAGGGATTTGAGAGCTGGTACTGTCAGCTGTTAGGATGTAGGGGTCAAACGTCCTCTCTGGAGTTCCCCGGTGTCCTTGGAAAGGAGGCTTGCAGTGATGGGAGGTCCCGTGGCTTCAGGAGCCACATTTTCTTATGCAGATGGCCCACTTAAACGGGAACACTTAAAAATAATGGCGGCAGCTTGAATTTTCCTCCAGCTCTAGTGCCCTTTGGCCAGTCACTGAAGTTGTAAAGGTGATCACTGTTTAAGGACATCTAACCCCCTTCTGCACTCAGTTTTTCTTGCATAGAGCTTACTGAAAATCAACATATTTTTTTTTCCCAGAAAACCCTAAGGTGTATGCATTTGTTGAACAAAAACATGGAACAGGTATTATTTTCTTTAGTGAAGGAAATCTGAGCAGTTAATCAGAAATTAGTCTTTTGAAATATTTATGCTGCAGAACTGTGCATTACTGGTCTATTCTGAGGCAACTGACTCTGCCTTGGTCTGTCCAGCACACTGCAGCTTTCTAGAGGAAAGGAAAGCATCCTTGCAGTGGTCATCACCTGAAATGAGCCAGTGGATATGAAACTTTCATCCCAACTCCCTGACTTGAGATTGGTTGACCATTTGAGTATGGAGCTTTCTAAAACTCATACAACAGGTATGAGAATAGTTTTGCATGAGCTGCATCTTACAAACATGCAGTATGAATTTTGTTTTGGGAATATGTCTTACCATTGTATTCTCAGACTAATAATATATTGTTTCTTGAAAATGCTCATTTTTTCAGTTTTCTAAAATGGGGGTCTTGAACAAAAAGCCTTTAATCACTAGCTATCTCTATATACTTTAAAGAAACCTGTAATAGACAGTTTGAAACTGTATTATGAAATGTTGTATAATTCAATGGTGGACACACTTATGAAATTTTAATCTAAAACCAACATTGACTTCAACAGACTTCATGCTGTTATCTTTTTAAGTACTTTTCATTGCAGCTCTTGTTGTAACACTTAAAAGACAGTGAAAAAATTGTTTGATTTTGGATGAAGTATAATACGAATGTATCTTGTATGAGGGAATTAACAATTAAATCAGAGGAATAAGTAACTGAAGTAGTGTACCAAGACAATTAAATCAGAGGAATAAGTAACTGAAGTAGTGTACCAAGACAAATGTAATCAGCTGATATAGCTAAAAGCCAACCTAAAGTATTGGAGAGAAACAGTACAGTTTCATGTCAAACAATGGTTGCACAGGCTGTCCGTTAACTGCCTATAGGAATGCATTAACATTTTTCAGTTTAACTTGCATAACCTTGGTATCAAGCCAGAAACAGTTAATTCCACTTCTCTGCTCTTCTTATTAAAAAGACAAACAAACAAGAACAGAGAGTATGTTCATCATTTCGCATACCCTAAAAAAGAAATTCTGATCTTATTACCTGTTATTGTATACCTACGTTGTTTTATCCATTTCAGGAGTGCTTCTCATGAGTCTACACCTAAACATCTAGAAAATTAGCATTAACTCTCATACATTCTGAGGACTGCGCCCTGGATATAAGAAGGGAAATCCTTGTCCTTTAACTTCTTTATTAAGAACACAGGTGATTTCCACTATTCTTGATGGTAGCATTCAAGTCCAAGAGTAAAGCAGTAAAATCATACGAGTGAAACTGCTTCTGTCTTGCCTAGAATAGGAATATGTTAGGTAACATTTTTTTCCTGAGACCCACCAAGGTGACTTTACAACTTTTTCAGTTTCCTGCTCCTTAACAATTATTTTAGGGGTAGCTCCTAGGTAGCTCCACTAGTTCCTGGGGAATTTTGCCTTGAGAAACCACAAAAGATAAGTCTTGAAGTTTAAAATTTGAACAGCTAAAAAAATCAAGGTATACTGACTTGTGGCAGACACTTTCCCAATACTGCTCTCACAGCAAACTCCTGCTCCTATATCATCTTGCAAGTGCAGATTCACCCTTCTTGCCCATCTATCCGTCCCCTGGGTGCTGGATTCCACGGAAATAACAAAATGAGGTTTCATTATCATTTCTGCAAGAGTCTTTGATCAAATGTCCTATTTAGGGGAAGAAAGGAAGCGTGGAAGGAGAAGGCCACATGGTTATTGCTCCTTGTTACTGCTGACTGTTCTCTCCAGCCTTCCTGTTTCCGATGCTGACATGTCAAAAATCTCTAGAGATGTCAGTGTTTTTAAAATGAGTACACAGATTCACTTTTCATGTGTGCCTTGTTTTTTTAAAAAGGAACAAATTCCTCTCTTCTATATCTGTATCTAGTTCTTGCTGGAAGAGTCTAAATGACTGATAGATGTTTTGTCCTGTCATGCAAATATCTCCCCACCTATTACATGTGTGTGTGAATGTGCATATGAACTTGGGTAGAGAGGTCAGTTCTGACAATGGCAATAGTTACCTCAGCCACCATCTTAGCCTCTACTGCAGCTGATGGAAGTTAACAATAGCTGGCTACCTAAAAGGAACAAGTACAACTTTTCTTAATTCTGAGGTGAAATTTTCACCTTGATCTGAATCCTTTGTTACTAGCAGAGGACCAGAGTGCTTAAAAGGAACTGAGAAAACTCTGGTTTCTGCCACTGCAGGTTCATAAAAAGAGACCGTGCACAACCACCTTGCAAAACTGTCCCCAGAGGATGTTTGCAAACAGCTGTTGGGAGTGGAGAGCGGAGGCTCTTGAAGCGCCCCCCTCAGGCTGCGCTCTGAAGGTTACAGGCACTGCTTTTGCCACAGACCTGTGATGGATCACCACCAGCAGTTACACAGTGCTAGAGGCTGTTCTGGGTTCTTGGAAGAGCTGGGAACAAAGTTGGCTGACAGTCACTGTTGCCTGCTTTTGGTCTGCCAGTGCTATGGATTAAAGCCATGCAGTCCAGACTACAGAAAGCAACTTCTGCTTCCAGAACCTGTTGCTGTGGCAAAATGTTGGAAAAGAAAAACAAATTGAAAGAGTCTGTTGTTAGCCTTCTTTTCTCTGCCTCATCACTTCCCCTCACTTTTCTGCAATGTCCACAAGCAATGCCACCTGAAGTTACTTTGAATAGCTTATCACCCCTGTTTTACCCGGTCTTCTTCTCTGAGGATATTTTAATGTCTTATCATATGCATGCTGTGCATTTTTCAAAAAATCCATCCAATATTGTGTCCAGCATTTGATATAGCCACTTTCCTTATTTACCTTGTCCAATTTTTACAACAGTAAGTAGTGTATTCCAGGATTGCTTTAGATCTTATTTCTGTTCTTGCATCTCAAATTCAAAAAGCCATCTGCTCTTTGTTCTAGCCTGACAAATAAATTTTTGTATGCAGACCAACATGGCTGGAGATTTTCAGCCTTACTCTAGCTATCTGAGCATAAAAGAGACAAGGCTCATATATTCTTACAATTCCCTCTCTGCTCACATAAAATATAAATTACAGACATGACAGATTAACGTTATCCTGTTACATCAATTCGGGAAGTAGAAAGTTCCTGCTACTGTACACACGACTTGTCTGTTTGTCCCTTTCTCCAACTCAGCAGCTCTGTTTTCCACTTGGATAGCCTGCTCTGCAGAGCATATAGTTTTCTATGCCACTACGGTCTTTAGTTACTACCATAATAATCTCAAAGTTTATTAATAACCTGCTGTGCTTTCAAAGTGACACAAGCAGGTGATCTTGGAAGACCTTAGAAATTACTGAAAACCACGCAGCCTTTACCTCTACAGGAAAAGTCCCCCAGTGGATCAAGAGGAGGCAGGAAGCAGGAGAGATGCTCCAACATCAAAATCTGGGACACACCCCAGGGGCAGTGCCCCTCCTGTGAGATCCTGCTAGGAGTCCCCTGTAACTTCATAATTTCGTAGGTCATGAAGTGAGAACTGCAGATATCCTGGAGACAGCAAAGTCTGTTGGGGTCTTCCAGGAGGAGCGAGATAAGAAAAAGATTGTCAGTTGAACATGAAGGGTAAAACTGGCCCTAGCACAATAGTACAGATATTGGATACAACACTACAGTGCAATGGCATTTTACATATGTGTAAGTGAAAAATGGAAGAAATACAAACACACACAAGCCTATCATATATGTTCAATAAAGTGAAAGTTATGTATAAATGCAAGAACATACATTTGTGTTTAAATATGTGAAAATAAATTGTATTACTTCTATGATGTACTATGTCTCCAAAAATGCTTCTTTTTTTTCCTTAGTTTGCAAATATAAGCACTTACAAAATGTGTCTTCCTGAATGCTTGGATGCAATTTCGGAGCAATAAAATTGTAGCTAAGGAAAAGAAGAGGGTCATGGTCTTGGCTTTTTAACATCATAACACTGCAACTCGTGATTTTTTTTCCCAGAGGACTCAAGCTTTCTGAAAGCAAAACAGCTCCCCTTGTGCTACCTTTCTTCTCTCAAGTTGTGCTTAAAATGACCCATAAGGAGAGTGAGACTGGATGAACATCTCTTTCTTTCACAACCCTGTGAATTTTTAATGCCTGGCATTAAGGTGAAAATCATCATTTCTCTCTGTCTGCTGGGCGATGGGCCATCAATTAAATTCTCTTTTGTCCATATGTAAAGTAGCTAATGGTAGCAGCTTCTTTCCATAATAGAGCCATTAACGGTAATCTGCCCCTCTCTGCCAACCGATTTACTCAGATGGGTATAGATGAATTGGCAGTAATGTGCCATATAAACCTGGCTCTGTAGATGTCCTGAAAGCATCAAAGGTCTCTCAATATGATAGTTTGCTCCATTGTATCTCTGTTTGATATGTAACATAATTATATACTAGTGTGACTGTAGCTGAATTTGCAAATGGTTTTGTATTCCAGGATTCCAGTTTACACAAATCTGATTCATGATCTGACATAAGGCATTGATAAAATGTCTTCAATTTGGTAACGTGCATCTGATTCACATTGATTATACTCAGTGCTGCTATTCAAAGCCCTAAATTATCTTCGCTGTTTGCTACCTTATACATACAACAGATAACTGTTAGGGAATTTGAAACTCTTTGTAAATATACCCATTTGACTGCTGCACAATTAATATTTTATATTTTCTTTAAAATTTGTCTTCTCTAAAGAACTCCAGCTTCCCTGTTGGTGGCTGGGAGTGCAGGGGAGGACAATGCATTCCTGATAATGGTAAAGCGAGAAGGGAAAGCAAAGTGATGAACAGTGATGAACATTTCAGTCATGCACTTACCCACACTAGTGTGCAGTGGCTGAATAATCAGCAAGATAAACCATTATTTTATTTGTATTTACTGTTTGACAATTTTAATAAGCTAAGTAATTTATTCAGTAAAAAAGGGGCAATGATCTAGGGGAATGTGGTTTTTTTTATTATTTTTTTCCCAGAGTTGTGGGTATTAATGTATATCCAGCTGTTACAAGATTTATCATTGTTTTGAATGTATGGGAAGATTACAGCAATATGGAAAAACTCTGTAATGGTTGAGAAATCTGTAGAGAGGATTTATAAGTGAAGTTGCCAAAAGAAGAGACACATTTCTTGCATTATTTAAATATTCAATGATTTAAAATACGCTATCAAGAGAACACTTCTGTGCTGAAAGTAATTCACCTAATGGCCAATGTTCACTCTAGGTTATATGCAAAATCTTTGGGGGTTGTTTCTCTTCTCAGTGATGTGAAAGAGGGAGAAAAAAAACTGGGAGAAGAGATACTGAGGTGTTTCAAAAGCTATCACCAGTAGTCCTACTCTACTCTCATGGAAGTCTGAAGCAGAATTGCAAAGGGTTGATATCTTAAAAAAGTTAGATCAATACTGAATGCTCTTGAAATTTTCACCATCCTGTATGTTTGTGTGCACACACTTAAGTTTATGTATGTATGCATGCATTGTAATTAATATATCTCTATCCAATAAACACATACATGCTTTTTTGCTCTCTGCTTGCATTTCTTAACTGGCTCACTCTAGGCAGAATGTTTCCAATTTGGGTCATTTCTGTCCTCCTGCCAGTTTTCCAGTCCAGTGTGATCCAAATTAAATAACCCTCTATTGTGCCATTCCTCATGAATGTCAGATTAATCTTAGCAGAATGTGGGACTTTGCCTGACAAGATGATTACTGCAATATTTAAACAACCCTTAGGGCCTTAATTCACTAACAATTTATGGTCCACCCTATGTGTGAGTGCTGTTTCTGTCTCTTGGATGACCAGGTGCACTCTGCTGTGAAATGTACAGTAAACTGGTATTTGGTGACATGCATTGACTCTCTTTGCTACACAACCGAGTGCTTTAGATGGAATCTGAGGACAGCTTTGAAATTGCTCCCAATCCCTCTCCGTCCCCCCCGCTCCCCCCCACCCCCCCACCAAAACACAAATAAGGAAGAAATTCTACCCTAAAGAAAAAGGGAAAAATCTTGAGAGAAGTCAATAGGGAAGGAGTAAGGGAAATCCTCTTTTGCCTGCGTATAAGCAGAGGAGCCGTGACCTGCATTGTGATGGCCATGCCATCCCCACCACTTGTGAGGAGCCAGAGAGGAGCCAGCGAGGAGCAGAACCTCTGCTTGCTGCCAGAGCAGCTGTGAGCGCAGGCACTGGAGGAGCTGGGGCCAGCCAAGGAAAACCCTTGCTGGAGAGAAAGCCCAGTCCACTGTGCAGTCACCAGACAAGGAGGCCAGAATAGAATCTGAGAAGTTGAGAAGGAATTCAAGAACGAAGCCAACATTTAATGAGGCTTGGGAAGAAACTTCCCCTAAGGGCCTGTTATTGAATAGCTGCTGGCTGTTGGTTTTTTTCATTCTCTTTTAGAGCAGCTGGTACTGCCCTTTGCTGGAGACAGAAAAGCTGACAGGGTCAGAGATAGCAATGAATGTTTTTAAGGCTTATTCTAATTTGAGCTAATAGAGTACAGATTCTTAGCAAAGGACACATCATGAGGAGGATGTGCTTACAATGTATGAGTGAAGTAAATATCCCACTTTCGCTCTCACGCTTGTGTCCAGCCTGTCCCAGGATAACGGGTTACGTTTCAGTTGCACAGTGTGCCTTTTTCTGTCTTATGTCTGTAGTGTCATAAAGCAACTGGTAGTGTTTAGTGGCTCTCTGCACCAGTAGCTCCGTCTTGAGGGACTGAAATTGATGTAATTTATCATGGCAGGTGAATATGCAAGCTGTGCCTCTTGCCCCATCACACAATGTAGCAGGAGAAGCAACAGACAACGAGTTGGAAATAGCTCTCTCTTTTATTTTCTTTTTTTTTTTTTTCCCCAGCCTTTTGAAACAGCAAGATTGTATGCCTGCACGGCTGGAATATCTAGGTACAGCAGCTCCTCTTAATGGAGCTGTGTACCACCACACACTGTCAGAAGCTGTTGGTGCATTATTACTGAACCATTCACGGTGCATCTATTTTGCCAGAAGTGTATTTTGTTTTGTGGCATTTTTTTTCCAAAATTAAGAAATTATTTTCCTGTGTTAATAACTTGTCTTGATGCTTTTGTACTGCCACTTAAGACTGACGGACCCTTATATCTTTTATTTAATAGATATATCCCAGGCAGGATTGAATAAATGGATGGGTCTGTCACTGCCTGGATTAGTATGTTTTCTCCATCTGCACTTACTGTTCCCTAATCACACTGTGTCACCCCTGGCTTGATAGGTTCATTAAATATCATAGCTCCAGGCCTTTTACTACATGTGCCAGTTCTTTCAGAAATTTAGGATGAAGATTACCAGGTTGCCCTGACTCGACTGCAGTGGCCTCCTCAAGTTTTGTTTCCACCTCAGCTGTGTTACTTCATGTTTCCACAGACTTGTTTCCATTAACCTTCTTGCCTGTACCTCCACTTTGAGCATCATTTCACTAATCCATGCCAGAAAGACAGGAAACGTGGGTGTGAGTCATACCCACAGGGGGTGTCCAAGGGATACATAATCCTACCCCCACTATGACGGATCCCTCAGCATGAATATTGCAACTTGAGTTCAAATACACTGCTGCTTTTATTTGGAAGAGAGGGAGGCTGCAGGACCGGGGGGAAAAGATGACAAGTGACATAGTTTTGTCTGGGTAGGGACTTGTTTTAACTACTTCTTGAATGTATCCCAATTAGCTGGGCTCCTCACAGGTGCTGGCCCCACGCAGTCCCTAGGGCGGCTGGTGGGAGCTGCAGCTGCTCGGCACCTCTGCAGGCCAGGCTGCTTATGTCTGGTACTAATCAGAATGCTTCAACCATGAAAAGGTTTGTGACTTTGAGAATATTTTACATATCCCTACTAAGAAACATCAAAATAACCCTAATCCCTTTGCAAACGTTAAGTCTTAACACAATCTTTTACTTGGCACTGTATCCATGGGCAGGCACACACACATGTTAACAGGGCTAATGAGCAGAACAGTCAACAAAATAAAATGAAATAAAATAAAATAAAATGGAATAAAATAAAATAAAACCCTCCTGCTCCCAACGGTGCAGCCTTATCACAGTTAGGCTACAGTTTTCTTTTGCAGAATTCAAAGTTTTGTTTTAAATTCTGCACATCACAGCCATACTAAATATCCCCTTAGACAAGACACAAAGCTGCTGAGTAAGAACCCTGCAAATCAGGGATGCTTTTTCATAAGACCAACATGCATAATTTATACCTGCATACAATTAGCCTGTTTACATTTATACATCTTGTTTCCTTTTATGTGAAATATTCTACAGAATACTTGGTAATGCATTCAAAGTAACCTGGTTTTTGCTTTATTTTTTTAAAGGCTGCAGGACTAAACAATTTATAAAACCTCACACCTAATAAATACTTTATATGAATACAAAAGTGTTTTCTTACTAGGTAGAAATGGCTTTACATTAAAAATAGTCCTTTTTCTCAGTTTTGAAGCTCTTTCAAGCAGTAGTCTATAAATCCTTGACCCATTTAAAAATGTATTTAAATTGGGGCGGAGAGGGGTGAATACATTCAGTGTCAGAGTCATAATCATCTCTCCCGGATGGGTACAGCACACCAAAAATCTTTCCATCACCCCTGATCTGGATAGTCACTCCTTTAAAACCACAAGATTCTCTAGGGCAGGGGTGTCAAACTCATTTTCACCAGTGGCCTCATCAGCCTCGTGGTTGCCTTCAAAGGGCCAAATGTAGTTTTAGGATTGTATAAATGCAACTACTTCTACATTTATACATTTAAAATTACATTTGGCCTGTTGAAGGCAACCATGAGGCTGATGTGGCCCCCAGTTAAAAATGAGTTTGACACCCCTGCCCTCGGGAGTTTGGACTTGCTTCACCAGGTATGTTGAGGTTTTCTTTAACCCTTTTGTGCCTGGCCACATTATGGCATGTCTTGACCCAAAGAGGGGATAAGACTGCATGTACATAACAGATGATAATGAAGAGGCTTGGTGTGATCATCAGAAATGCAGCTGGCCCACAGGAGAAGCTGGGGCATGCAGTTGTAGGACACGCCTACGCTGAACAGCAGGTGAGATGGGGAGTGCTCGACTGGAACTGTTTTCACCAGGCAATAAACAGCAACTATAGGTGGGTGAGGGTGGAAAGTACCATTTGGAACTGTTAGGAACTGTAGTAGGAACTGGTCTGAACAGGAGGTGGCATGGACAAGAAGACCTCATGGAAGAACAGATGTCTGGGAGAGAATGATGATGGATAGAAGCTGGGAGAGGTGCTTGGGAAAAGAAACGTAAGACTTTGAACATAAAACTGTTTCTTGCTGAAGGGAAAGAAATTCTGTTGTTCCCTGGGTAGAAAAGACCACGTGCCTTTTATATGGATAATATTTAACAGTGGAGACACGCAAATTAAATCCCTTTGTAAACAATTCATTACTAGATCTGTACTTGCTCACAATAGAAGTCACTGCTATTGTAAAAGCACCTACAGAGGTATGGTGGAGATGCTGCTTTGCAAGCATCTCATGCTTAGAGCAATGGAGCTTTGGGTTCCTATCCCTTCCCAGGAACATATCTCTCTGCAACTTCTGCCGCGCAATTATGGCTCAGTCCGTAGCATTTTAACACCAGCTACTGAACTTTGGGTTTGAGTGCTTGGGGACAGACTGGCACTACCTTCCTTAGCACACCCTGGCACTTACCCCTGCAGCATTTGTCCTTTGGAGCAGATTTCCTTTTCATCCTGCACTGTTCCACTCCCTACATCCCTTTTTTTTTTTTTTTTTTTTTTTTTTTAATTTTATTTTATTTTCAGTATCACAGTATCCCCTGATACCACAGTAGCTATTTTCTGCTCATGAGTCAATGATGAGAATGGTGAAGAATTTGGTATGGGATGATCCAAGAGGGGGAGAGTTACTTTGCACTCACCAGCACCAACTCTCCAAAGAGCTGTTATTGTAACATAAAACACAGATGGAATATAAACTATTGATCCTTATGAGTTTTTTCTTCAATCAATATTTCTTCATGGGGAACTTCACTTAGGATACAATAAAGAGGTACATCATAACAGCTATGTGCCACAGGATACCAGGGTTCATTTTAGATGCTCTGAGTCCTGCTGCTATTGAAAGGGGACCGCAGTGTCACAGCAGGCCAGAAGATGACACATTTGGAGACTGGGCTCTGCAGTCCGTGATGCTGTTGGCAAGAACTAGGACCTCTCAGACAGCTCCCCAGGGCATGACCCTTCAGTCTGCTGGTGGCTGCAGCTCTTGACCCCTCCTGTGCCTCAGTCTCCAGGAGATTATTTCTCTGCTGCATTTTTAGTCATCAGCTTCGAGACTCACACTTTCCTGGCTCAGGAATGGAATGACTAAATACTGACCAGGACAAGTCCAGATTCTCTAAGTTCTTATAAAGGTTGAAGGACTGAAAACAGGCAGGGAAGAAACAGAAAAAAAAAAAAACATTTACATAGAAACAAGTTGCCTGGCATAACAAGATAATTAAAACATCTATACCCACAGTGCATTTTTATAAAGTAGTTCCATCAGGAGCCAAGGAAGAACTCAGAGCTACCTCACAAGGAAAAAAGGAAAGAGTGTCAGATTGGAACTAGTGTTCATACAACCAGGCAGATGGGTTGTCCCGTGCAGCTCAGATGTGGAAAGGGCTTTTCATTTTCTTTGAGACTGGAAAGCAACAAACAGCTTTCGTTATAACAAGGAAACTTGTCTGTCACGTACTGAAATAGACCAAGGTATGTTAATATACCTAAAATTCTATGTTTGATGCTAAATAGAGAATTACTGTCAAAATAAAGAGAGGAAAGATGCAAAAGAAAAAAAAATCCCAGGACAAGTTAATCTTTGATCTGATGGTACTGCTTGCCATTGTTTTGCAAACACGCCTTTTTTAATTTTATTCTTATTTTTAGGGAAGTGTTACTATTCCTTGCCACTATCCTCTGCTGTTCATTGTGAAATTGATAGCAGTCAATTAATGTTGCTGAAACTGAATTGAATTTTGTTGCCTGGTGTCGCCTGAAGATCCTGGTCAGTATATGATCATCACTACTCTGCTGCTTATGATTTTCTGCAAGCCAGTGACCAACAGGTATCATCCTGTCTCAAGTAGCCCAGAGATTTAGTAAAGTCTCAACAGCATATAAAAAACAGCTGGAGAGAGAGAGAGAGATTAGAGAGGTCAAAGCTGAAAGCAGAATGTGATAGTCGCAGATCACTTTGTTTTAAGATTAACAGATACTGGCAATTATTCTTTGACCTTCTACAGAGATGCCCTGCAAAGCAGGAGGGGTTATGCATAGGACTAAATCTCTCTGTGTTGGCTGACTTCTAGTTATCATCTAAGGGCAGGGTTGTGGTAACCTCTGCTTGCTTCCTCTGATTTTCTGATCTCCCATCAGTTTTATTCTCAACAGAGAGCAGAAGAAAAGATGCTGTCTATCCTCCCTCTTCCCATCTCTGCCCCTGTCCCGTCTTTAGCCCCTCAGGTTTTAGTGCTGAGAAGATGCAGCCCAGGTGGATTCCATCATGGGTGGGAATGGCGGTCCTCACAGACTGACTAAGATCACTGTACTTGAAAGCAGACTGAGAAGAACTGAAGATCTCACTCTGTTTTGGTGAAGTAACTGGTATCCGCTATCCTATTAGAACTGTTATAAAGAAACTGATATAAAAACCTTGTGAGTTTTTGAGTAGACACTCACGAGTTAAGGAATTGCTGACCTTTAAGTAGCAGGGCTCATCCATTCCATTTTCATCTGTTTTCTTTCTAGCTGTCCTTCCTTTATTTTAGATGCACTGTGAGAGGCAAACAACTGTGATAAGGAGGAATGGTAGCTGACTTGCTATAACTGAAAAGGGTTAATACTAATGTATTTCTGAGTTACTGAACTGTGTGATGAAAATGCTGGTCATTTCAGGAAAAAGGCAAGAGCATGCACAAAGTATATGCAATGACACATATAAATATACACAAGTATATGTAAGACTTATACATACATATATACTACACACCCACACTCACATAAACAAACACCACAGCGATGCCCAATGAAACAATCAGTATTTTCTCAGACAACTGTAGATAAAAGGACTACTCGTTTGATCTACCATGTTGACTGTGAAGAGAAAACAAGATGGAAATGCAGGCAGAGGTACGAGGTGGGCAGAGAGTGTTAGAGAGTTCATGATTATATTCCTTAGTGTAAAAATGCTTGGGCAGAGCACAGAGGTGTAAAAATATGAAGATAAAAACAGAAGGAATTCAATGTCTTTAATTTTGAGCCTTCATTTTACTAAAGAGGTGAAAAGTTCTTAAAACATTGAGAAGTGTTTATGGATTACTTGAGCTGTGAAAAACTCATTTTAGTTCACACAAGCATTGCTGGTTTTCTCACTTTCTCTTGATATGTTATGCATGGAGTTATCATACCTGTGATATTTCAAGATGTTTCTTGGACTTCTGAATGGTCAGGGGATCAGTTTCCTACAAAGTTCCGCTACAAACTTTGATCAGGCCTACAGGATTCAGTGTTAGATAAGGTATGCTGAAGCATTTTCCACTTCGAAGTTCACTGAAAAGTTCAGGGAACTATTTGCTATCAAGCACACTAGAACAGGACAAGGAAAAAAATGTTCAAAATGAAGATGCTCCTCAGCTCTATCCAGTATGTTATGAAGTGCCAGGTGGAAGTATTAGGAAAGCCATGTCTGATGAGTAATTTGAGAATAAAGAATTTGCTACACTGTCGAAGTATTAAGAACTACTGGTCTCTGAACAAATCCATTCTGTTCTTTATACCCTAAAACTCAAAAATGAAAACAAGGTATTTGCACAAAGAAAACTGGAAGTCCTCTAAGATATGTACTGTCTACCATTTAATGAACTACATGAATAGTAATAATCAGTAATATGTAAAATACGGGATTACTCACACAACAGCAAAAAGAAAGATTCTAAGTAAGAACATAAATATCCTGGAACAACAACAACAATGAAATTCAGGATAAAAGTATCATCGGTGAGTGAAAAATGGTCAAACGAGTTCCTATTTCCAGCCTTAATAAATGACTCTGACAATTCCTACCCTTTGTTTATTTGTAGAATAGTTTAGCAGTTCAGCATGGGCTCTCTGTCAAGATCTAAGTCTATCATAGAACTGAGATACAACCATTTAGGTTTGGTGGGTTTTGTTCGTTTGTTTGTTTGTTTTGTTTTGTTTTGTTTTGTCCTTTTTGTTTGTTTGTTTGATTGGTTTTTGTTTGTTTGGTTGGTTGGTTTAGTTTGTTTTTTTTCTTTCTTCTTTTCACACTCATGTGTGAATCTGAACCAGTCCTACAGTTTTGCTGCTACGATCCACAATATTTTATTGGGCACACTCAACTCTGCATTTCCCTGGTGCTAAGTTTCTTCTGTAAATGGTCTTCACAGAGAACACTTTAGTGTTTCTGGAAGGGGAAGGAGACCTGTGACAGGGTTTTCCCGGAGCCCCGAGTGTGCTGAGGAGGCAAAAATTAGTCTGCTCACGTAACTCCACTTGTATTGTTGCTGACAGAGGAGTTCACTTCACATACACAATGTAGAAGTGGGTTTGTAGTTTGCTCCATATTATTCTAATGTAAAACACTTTCTGATATGCTTATCAACAATAACACACCGTTTTAAGGAAAAGCATGTGCGCCTGAGAGATGCAGTGCAAACATGACATGCTGGATGTGGGTAGGCTGAGAAGCCCATTCTCCTGATTTAATGTCTAAATCACTGTCTAGGTATGCATCTGCTGCCCCGCTGAGCATGCCTCCTGGGATGGTTATGAAGTAAAGAAAGAGTTACTGACTTCTTAGACACGAGAGATCAAAGAGTCTACTGACACTATGGTATTTGATGCCTCTCAAGTGAGCCCTGAAATTTAAGACCGAGTATTGTTAATGCCATGAAGTATCTATTTTGCACACAGACAGGGTATGAAGGTCTTGATTTTCAGCCAGCCTGCACAATACTGGCTTGATTCACAGGTTATGTGGAACCTGGATTGGCAGATGATCTGAAAGGGGCTGAAACACCTCTGTGATACCAGAAGTGAGAGTAAATTTAGTGAGGGTAGGACTGAAGATTTTCATACTGTCTACCATTTAATGAACTACATGAATAGTAATAATCAGTAATATGTAAAGTACGGGATTACTCACACAACAGCAAAAAGAAAGATTCTAAGTAAGAACATAAATATCCTGGAACAACAACAACAATGAAATTCAGGATAAAAGAATCGTCAGTGAG
Organism: Columba livia; assembly: GCF_036013475.1. Lineage (NCBI taxonomy): Eukaryota > Metazoa > Chordata > Aves > Columbiformes > Columbidae > Columba > Columba livia. The sequence goes on from NC_088604.1 coordinate 65,291,782, forward strand.
TGAAAAATGGTCAAACGAGTTCCTATTTCCAGCCTTTTCATACCCTATTTTCATACCCTGCCAGGCGGCCTATAAACAAGTCTTAATGCTTTTATAATATTACTAGTCTTAATTATAACCAATAGCAAACATACTTGGAAGAATCTTTTGTTAAGTATATTTTGTATGAAATTTTGTTTTAATATATATCCTTTGCTCTTCAGATATTGTTCTATTAACTGATCTCACTGCTGGCATTTGGTCACATTTATGTGTCTAGATGAGGACCAGATGAAGGAGATTGGGTTTTCTGATACCTTTAAGAGATGCTTAGGTATTCTGAAATATGCACATGTTACAGTATATATCAATATAGTCATGCAAAACAAGCTGACTGGCCAATGTGAAAAACACAAAAGGAAGTGTTAGAATAGCTGGTGAAAACCATGATTTTTCACTGAAACATCTTTATGAATAAAACCATGATTTAGAATACTAAACTGCTGTTGTTTTGGTAAATCTGAATCTAGGCTTTTTATCGTGGCTTTTGTTCAAATCCATTTTTAATTCTAAGTGACATAGTTTCAAAAATACTCCTGAGTAAGGTGCAGAAACCTGTTGTTAGGATGAGATCACCACCGTCTAGATGCATATTTTGTTGCTGAGACTCAAAAGCAATCATAACCTAATGTGAATGGCAGCCATGTGTGTGGGGGCAGGTAGAGTATCATATTTGTATGCCAATGTGCCCTTTGTGGGTTGTTTCTCCCTCCAGTAACCATTGCCCCTATCCAGCATGCATCACTTATGGTCTTCCCAGGCCTTTTTGCTTCCTTTCCCCCTTTGAGGTGAGCCCCTTCTTCAGAGACTAAGGATAACAGGCAATTCTTTTCCAAGTTCTCACTCGGAAAAAAACCCACTTTGAAATTTTAGCTGATGCTCTTGATCTTAACAAATATCTTAAGTGCTTCATTAGAGAAGTTGACTTATGACAGTTTCATTCAGACACTAGGTTGAATTTTTTCAACAAATCGGAAAAGTGATTAGAAGGACAAATTGCATTATAAGGATTCAGAAGACATGATCTCTGGTTTTGGCTCTACCACAGATATAGTACTGTCTCATACCTGCCAGTGTTTCTGCTTCATGTTACTAATGTATAAGTGGGGACAATGTATAAATTAGTGGGTGGTCTGAGACTTAGTTTGAAAACGTTTGCAAACCCACTGGCATTTTCTAATGATCTGTGATTGAGCAGTTGACACCTATATTTTTCCTATTGATCTTTGTTGCTTACATCACTGGAGATTCAGATTCAGAAGAACTAATGAAGCTATCATAGCAATTTTTTTGTTGGGCCGATACTTCAGATGCCCAGTGCCTTAGTCTCAAAGTTGTCCCACGCACCTTGAATAATGAAAAAGTCAGGCTTTCTCAATGGGCAAAACCTTACCCTCACTACATTGTTAAGAGTTGCTCCTGGATTGCAGTGATGAAGGAACTTCATACTGAAAAATTTTCCATCTAGAAAAGGTGTGATTCAACCCCAATCGCTGAATTAATCCTTTTCATTAGAAAGTAAGTGGCAATATGGAAAGAATCAGTGAACAGATCCTGTACACAGTTTAATTCTGGTTGGTTTTGTTTGTTTTCTTACTTATCAATGACTACAGGTTTGTCTGTATTTTTACTTATCAATGAATGTGTGTTTTTGTGCTCTAGTCTGGCAGAGTTAATTCATTGTAACAGGTAAGATAATTCACATAAACTTGTGTAGCCCAGTGTAGGGTGTTTTTTTCTGCCTTTTTTTTTTTTTTTTAACAGTCTGTAGTTACTCAGGGCATTGAATTTACAGTCCTTGAATCTCAAATAAAATGCTTGAGAAGCAAATGTGTGTATTTTGAATCAGCAGAATATATATCGGTGTCCTCATTTAAACTGTATATCAAAACAAGGATATGAATTCAGTGAGTGTGATCTTCAGCTGAGATATCAGTTTACAAACTGATTAATTATGTATCTTAAATACATAATTATAGCAAGGCAAAAATCTGCTTGTATGTCAAATAACTGGGTAGTTTATCACCACAACTAAAGGAATTCTCCAATGGTTTGGGAAAGGTATTCTTTCCTCCTTTTCATTTTAAAGATCAAGTGGAGCAGACCCTCCATTTGTTTGTCAGGATCAGAAGCTAGGTTAAGAAGACTTTTAGAGAAAAGGGCTATTTGCTACCTTGCTGTTAAAGTCATGTTTTGCTGTCTTTAACCACAATATTTTCAACATTGTAATGCCAGGCAGGAAGTGCAAGATTTCTAGTTACCATCTCTGATTTCCCTGTTTCCTGTTTCATGTCTTATCTGGCCTAAAATTTCCGTGGACAAATGCAGTTTCCAAGTTAAACACAGATGTAGTGCAGTATAATTCTGGCAGATGCTATTGTGTTTGTGCTATAAGAGGTGTTATCAGATCCCGCCTGCCTTTAAAGCTGAGGAGACAGGGGGACTGATTCTGCTTCTCCTAAAAAATGCACAGTGATATAAAAAAGAAAATATGCACTAGCAGGTACTTTTCGGAGGTGAACCAGGCCCACAGTGAACAGTTTATTTTCCAGTCCTTCTTGGAGTCTTACAAATACCTGCCCTCTGTTCCCTGGGAATTATGCTTTCCTTTGCAATTTCTGAATGTGCATTACAGCAGTTTGTGAAGATGCTGATACAAAAAGGATAAAGGTTAAGGGTGTTCTATCAGGTATCACACAGAGAATAAGTAGGGGAAAAGAAATAGGTACTATAATGTGGAGATTAAGAGAGTTGCAAGAAAGGGTGTAAAGATGCATGCAAATAGGAGAATTAAATAGGAAAAAATAAGATAGTAGACCATGATTGAAAATGGTTAGCATGAAAGCACAAGGCAGGCAAAAAGGGGCTAAGACAATACTTATGGAAATTTCATTCGTCAGAGGAACAAAAGAAACAGGCACCTAATTTTCATGAGCCTCCTAAAGTTCAGCAGGCATAAAATCGTGCAGTTAAATTACAGAATACCAACACTCTAAATCATGCATACATACATACAAACAAGATGTTTAAAAAAATAAATATAATCTTAGATTAAACAGCTTATGGTCCCCTCCAGAACAAATTTAGCCATTTTGTCTGTAATACCCTGGCATGGTTCCTGTAAAAATGGGAGCAATTTGAGATTCAGCAAGTTGGTTAGCAATTTAACTGAAAAAAAATATCAACCTGGTATATTCAAATAATGTCAGAAGGTTTTACTTAAATTCACAAATCGTAGAACTCGGGCATGACTAAAATGGTGCTACCTAACCCCCTCTACTTTGTGGAAGGATTACAGCAGTTATCCATCATTTGAAACCTCTTTTAACACTTAAATCCAGCAGATTAAAGATAGGATTTTTAGAATTGAGTAATAGGTGAGAAGAATAAATGATAAAAGAATCCATTGTCATAAAATTATTCTAATTTGATAGTCATATTTGTAGTTGTGTGTAGGAGCTGGAAATATTTTTAAAACCTTTTTAACTTTGTGACTGTCATTTTTGTTTTTGAGTCATATGTGTGTTGTGACTATATGAAAGTTATTCAGAAACTGGAGATAATACTGAAGTTTAAAAACATATCTTTTTTGTTTTAACTTTTTCAGTATTGCCAACATGATTTTTCTGGTTATCAGAACACATTGATTTGTGAGAAGTCAGATGCTTGGCTAAAAAAAAAGTACTACAAAATCTGGAAAGCATTAATAAAATATTATGAAATGGCTGCTTCTAATAGAAAAGAAACAAAGTCTACATTCTTCTTATTGTCTGTCATAGACAAATAAGTTTAAAGAATTCAGAAAATTGTTTTGTTTTGATTTAATCATAAAATTCCTTACAGAAATATTGGGATTTACCATAAAATATCTATCATATTTAGGTAAAATAAGTAGAAGATGTAATGGCTTTGTGGTAATAACTATTACAGAACTTTGGAACAAAGTGAGGCTTTATTTTTCAAAATGAGTTGCTGTAAACTTGAGTACCAAGAGCTTCAATGGGATTTGATAGAGATTAATGTTGCATTTGAATTTCAGACAGTATGTGCTTTGTTGAGCTGTGAGATAGGGTATTGCTCTAGTACTTTTTCAGGTGAATGCTATTTTTGTCTCAAATAGGCACTGGATCAGCTTTTAGAGCAGCAGATTCCTGATTCTGCATCCGTCAAAGCTTAGCAAAGTCCTCTCATAACAACTGATTTCTTAAGTTTCTTATTCTGCTTTATATCAGATCTAGGCCTGAGACAATCAGGATGACAAGTAAAGATATAGCAGTCTGATAGCCTATTGACAGAAGAGTTACATTACTTAGTTCTTTGTTACTAATGGTTTTACTGATAACAATGAATACTGATTTTCACAAATTCAATTACCAGTGCACAAAAATTAAAATAAACACACTTTCTATATCTAATTGAATGTTTTTCTTGGACTGAGATCCTTCTGTTCAGTGTTTTTTTCCTCCAAGCTACTAACCATTGCCTTGGCAGCTTGACAAGTCCGTATTGGCATTACCAAAACGTTCTCACAGATTTCATCTTCCCTGACTCTTCTGTCATAAGAAAACATACGGGAGAGCCCACCTTTGAAGGCTTGATAAACCCAAACTGAAGAGCTATAAGCAAAAATAATTTTGTCTTGCATGCCTTGCAATGGCGTTAATGTTATATTTCCCACTACACTGGTCCATCCGTTCACACAAAAGTACTGCTGAATCCTGAATATTTCCGAAACTTTTGATTTAAGCCATCATAAAATTTTAGGTTGAGATCCTAAGATGGTAGGTCAGTTACACAAACACTGATAAGACTTTTCCTGCCTTGGGATACAGGCAAAGCCAGGTTGGCTACAAGATTTCAAATGCTGTAAGACCAGAGCTGGGATACTGTGACTGAAGGATGAAAAATAAAATCACAGCAGAGAAGTGACCACACCTGAAAAACAAAAGTTAAAACAGTCCAGTATGTTTGTGCCGAAGGGAATGATTATTTGCAACAGGAACCAATTACTCATGTTTGTGATACTGTGCCACTTCCTCGTCTGTTTATGGTATTAATTGTTGAGGTAATTTAAGACTAAACACATGAACTTTTATAGCCTTAAATTGTATGCCTTCAGAGTAAAACATTGTTTAAAATATTGTGATTAAAATATTCTGTGAATGTGCTTTTCACTTGAATTAAAAAAAAAAAATTAAGATAAATCCCACTGTGGATTATGTCAGTCTCATCAAAATCTATCATGTCAGCCATCAGAAAGATAAATGGAACAAAGGATGGAAACAAAGAGGTAGGTTACTGAGCAGGAGATAAATCAGGATGTATATATAGTGAGAGACAGAGAGGATTACATAAAAGGATGAATGGAGAACTGACAGTACAATATGGAGTAGAGGAGGAGAAAAAAAGTGATGTTTTAATGAAATGGAAGATATCCCTGTACAATAGTGAAAACCACCACTAATCCACCTCCACTAAACAGTCTAAAAACACCTTTAGCAACCTTAACATGCTTGATGATATAGGTATTTAATTTGTTTTTTTTTTTTTTTTTTTTAACTTTTATTAGTTTTTCCCTTCCTATCAGAAATCCCAGATACAGGTTTCCCTGGATCATACACTGTTCAAAGGTTATGTCAAGAAACACATTGTTAACACATTGTTAGTGTTTATACCATCCTTGTTTTTAACATTACAGAGGCCCAACTCTTTGTTTGTGATAGCATCTTTTAGTGCTTTTTCCGGCCCCAAAAATATGTATGCCATCTATAATTACATCTTGTCCTATCTATTTTGTCTTTCCAGATCTGTTGCTCATGAACTACACAGTTAGTAAGTACAAAGAGAATGATAATATAAAGCGCAGTCTCGAGTTTATGTTAAAATATCACACAGCAGTGCCGATAAGTATATATTGTGATTATGGAAAACTGAGGTTTGTAGTGTTAGAGCAGATAACTTGTTCAGCTGAGTGGGCACGAGGTGCCTGTCACTCTGGTACCCAAGCCCCCATGAATACCATGCTGCCTGTAGTGAACTCTTACCACTACTGTTCCTCAAATAGGTGTTTTCAAATATTTCGATTGCCTTTTCCTTTGCTGACTAAGTAGCATCCCAGTGGTATTTACAGCACCTGATTAAATGCAAACATAATGTTAAAGAAGAGTATTTTTTTTTCTTTCTCTGTCATCTAACGTTATTTGACAGTCAGAAAGAGGAAAAGCAGACTCATGTGATTTGCCACCATTCTGATGACAAGCAGCACATACCATCGTGGTTCACAGAAACCAATTTGGGAACCACCCTCTGGGACTGACCACTATAAACAGAAATGTGTTGTCTACAGCTGCTCTTGGACATGAAGCTCCATGAGGAATTTAGATCTTTGCTTCAGAAGTGAAGCTGGTGGCAGAGCTCTAGCAAACACCAGTTCCTGCTTTCTCAGAGGTGAATGTCTTACACACGAATCTATAATCACATATATTTTGTACTGCTGTCTGCCAGATGCCACGGATCTTGATCTTACAGTATCTAAACTTTTTCACAGAAGTTTTTTAAATGCAATCTATAAATTTCAGTGTTTGCTTTAGAAAGGCAAATATATATTTATAGCCACATGGGCAATGGTAAAGCATACATTTTGTCCAGCAGAAGACTGAGGCATTTTTTTACTCACTGAGCAGCTAGAAGCACACACCTCAGAAAAGCTGTTAGAGAAGGCTGTTTAGAACAAAAGTCTTCATGGGGCACTGCAAGGAACCCATCACTGAAGGTTAGTGAAAAAAAAAAAAATATACTGCAAAGCAGAACAGAAACAATTTCAGGATGTGGCAATTTCAGAGTGTTGAAGGAAAAGTGAGGCAGGAAGAGAAGTGAAAAACAGAAACATAGTCACAGCTCTTTATCTGAGATTAATTTTTGCCTCCCACATGGGAATAAATATTATTTTCATACTTAATGGAACTTCAACATTCCTTCAAGATTTCTTTTTCAGTCGAGGGCTAATTTCAATTAACCTCATGGTTTTTAACTCTCACATGATTTTCCCCTGATAGCTGGCATTTAGATATTGAAAGGAATGATGCCATTTAGAAATCCTTTGGGGAGATGTTTCAGAAATTTATACTGCATTGATGTCAACTGTGTACAAAGCAACATTTGTAGGTTAAGAGGTCAATAACTGACCCTAGGTTAATGATAAATATATAATTTTGCTAGGAGGTCATAAAGCACCCCAGGGTAGCTACCAAACACATAAGGTGTGTGATCATCCTGCCTTGCATCTCTCAAAGCATTGAATGGTGTCACCTTTTCATCAGAAATGATGTTTTCCAAAAACCTGTTTTGTAGATTGTCATTAAGAGAAAAATCAAAAGGATCCACAGATAAAAACATAGCTTAGAAGACTGTAACATTAACTGACAAAATCTCAGAGGCTAAAAATACGACGTAGATCACAGCCTGTGTTTTTCTTCACAGTAGCACAAGAAGAAGGCGAAGTTCTAGCCCTACCACTGAATTTCCCGGCTTTTGACATTTTTATCATGATGTTAACATTGGTAAGCATTCAGTAATGCCAAAGGTTCAAGTGAAAATGACCACATAAATACAGTATTAATATGCATATAATTAATATAATAACAGAAAACATGCAGAAACTACTGCTGTACTTGACTTGTTTGACTTTCATCAGTTGAGCTATAATCTCTACTTAGTTTCAAGTGTTAATATGAAGTGGGGATGAGGGAAATGTGCTAATTCTTGGAACCATTGCCCTTCTGAAGAGTGACAAGGTGGAATTTTCTAGGATACTTGAAATTTCAGTCCACTAGTATGATTATAGCATGTTGCAATGCAAAGTGGAATTTCCTAGTTAAGAATGTATCTCAGGTTCCTAAGCCCCAGGCCAGTGAAAGCTGAGTGTACTGTGAAGGTGAAAACGTTCAGTCTCCAAAGGAAGTGAGCCATCCACATCAATTTGCAGCAGGCTAAGTGGCATCAGCTATGGGAGGAAAGCTTACAAAGTCTAGCTTAGAGAACTGTACTGCAGAAGTTACACAGCACAGAATGAAGCAATCTGCATAAACAAATTCAGGACTTACAGATAAAATGCTTCAACACCACTAAGTCTATAGAAGCATAGTGCAGCAGGTAGGTAGATGTTGTAGGCAAAAGAATGTCCCCTGTATAGCATTAAATAGTGTTGACTATATTAAGGAAGAAACTTGATTGGTTTCTGTTCTGCAGCAGTTGGGATTTACATCAGACCATACATTAGGGCAATCTGTGAAGTAAGCTCTGAGATTTTACATTCGCAAGTACATGTACAAACGTATATATCTATAGTCTGTGGGAATCTGCATACTGCTCCTCCCCCAGAGATTCACTGAGGAATGAGGACCAAATCTAAAAAAAAATTTTTAAAAAGCGCTCCGTCAAAGCAGCCAAAATTCTCCTGGTACCACCACTACAATGGCACTGATTAGGCACAGAAATTCAGTGCAAAGTTAAAAAGAGGCCCACGCTGCCTCTTGAGTTTTACGGCCTCTGATGATTCTCTAAAAGCACATTGACTATGAATTTCATTATTATTCTGGCATCTGAAAGCAGCCAGGTTTTCTGATTTCGGGTTTCACTTTGTTCTTCTGAGACAAGCAATGCAAAAAAAATGAGCTAAAATCGTCTGGCAGGAGATAATTAGGTAACATTTATGGAAGAATGATAGAAATTGTAATAATACTGCATTTTCAAGAGAATATTAGAGCCTTGAAATAACACCTGTTTGTATTAATCTCACCTTATTTTCTTTCAAATAAGGTTAATTATAGAGATGAATTCTGAAAGCAGAAATTGCAACCTCATACTTCAATGTACTGAATTTTAGGTGTCAATTTAAGTTCCTCTAAAAGGTGTACAGAAGTAAAATCTGTAAGGAATAAAAAAGGCAAACTGATGGCAGATGTTATTAATGTTATTAGCTGTATGCAGACTCAGATCTAGAGAAGTCTATACGTGGGAGAACTTAGTATCCAGACAGTGACCTAGACAAAGCTTTATTGCCAACTTGATAGACAATTCTGAACTTCCACTAAAATTTTCTTGCAGCTTTAAGGAGTTTTAAACTCCAGCTCCAAACTTAAGTGCTTCTTCTACCCCTAAAATTTTCTAATATTTGTTGTATACTTATAACAGTTTCAGCAACTGCATACCAATAGCAAATACTATAGAAAATATCTTTTTCTTTATAATGAGAACAAATAGTAACACAGATCCTTAAAAATGTAATATAAATTTTGATGTGCCATGGAATGACACCTGCTGTTCTCATCATGAATATCTGCTACTGTGACAAAAAAAAAGCCCAACAACCCTACATTGATATAATTTAATGTGGTGTGTATATCCAAACACATAGCCCAAGCCGGCTTTCACTCACAGATAGCTTTCAGTGAATGTATGGTTGATTTGTTTTGTTTTTGTTTGTTTTTGTTTTTGTTTTTTTTTCCAGCTGTAGAACTGAAATGACATATACATATTTGAAAAGTAAACTTATTATTACAGGAAGAAAACACAGTGGCAGAAAACATTAACAGAAGATCGTGATTAGCATTCGGTGTCCTCACTAGTATCCTCAGTTACTTCTTTTCTGAAGAAGCTTTCTGAGATGCTGAACACCTGAGGGTCTGCTGGGTTCATAAATTCAGTTGCCCACACTTGATATTTTTGTTTAAAAGTTAAAGTTTTCTGGCTGCAGATTTCAAGTACTTTTACTTTTTTGGAAGCTAAGCATCTTACATCATGATCTTCTCATGAACAATTTCAATAAAATGTTCCATGTAACCACTTGAGAATACATGTTAAGATTGCATGTCTACAGTATTTTTCTCCTCCTAGGTGAATGTCAAGCCCAGCACACACTGTTGGTTGTCAAATGTAGTGGCATTCCCTGTTTAATAAGTTGCTCTCATCTCCATTATGACCGTGTAGCTCTGTGATTAAGTGGAAACAAGAGGTTCAGCGGAAGCTACATGATGGGTTAAGTATTTTCGAGGAATGGTTTTCTTTATGACAAGTTTGGCATCTCAGATTATCAGCTTTACATTGTGCTGTTCTGTCCTGCAGAGCAACATTTGAAAAAGATAGGAGAAAGGAATGAGTACTCGTCAAGTGATTTGTCTTGATTTTCATCAATTCTTGAGCAATCTTCAGGCACAACATTTAAAAGGGTTTGTTGTTGGAATGCACCTGCTTCTACCACGCTGTTGGTGGTGTCCCTGGCTCCATAGCTGGAGCGCTGAAGAGAACACAGCAAGATATTGTGATAAGCAAAAGCAGTGGAGACTTATCTGTCCAGAGATGTGTTTAAGCGGTTTTCTTCTCTCATGAGTTTTGATTATTTATTTCTCTAAAGTGCATGCGATCCTTTAAAAAGAAAGGAGAAAAAAATAAAGTAGTGCTGGTCCCATAAACCTTGTGCTCTGAAACATGAGGGAGACCCTGAAAATGAGTTGGGAAGAGAAAGACAATAATGGTAATGACAAAAATGGTAATAACACTATGAAATTATTGTTGGTACCCACTTTGGAAGCAGGAATGAACCTGAGGCAAGAATAAAACCCAGAGGAATTAGCATTATGGCAAACCAACACTTATTCCTGTTGATGTGTGTGAAAGAGCATAACATTAGTTACATCCAACACCCTTCTTCCACTTCGATGGTGAAAATTTTTATTCTACAATGGGATGAAAATCAGGAAACTCTAAGCAGGTATGACTGTGACTCATGTAATTCTATTTTTTATTAATTACTGCATGAATTTTAAAAAGTTCTTCTTGCAAAACTGTACTTCCCTTGTAACTGAAAAAAAATAATGTATTCCATCACCCAATTAAATTTTGTCAATGGAACAGAAATGGCGTGGAAGTCAGGGAACAATTTAACCCCCCAGGCAGTACTGATGTGATGGTTTGACATGGTGTTACATCTGTTATGTGTACTTCAAATAAACATCAGAATTCCTTACTTTTCATTTTACCTTTTCTGAAGTTTGACATGAATATGTCTAACTGCTATGTTATTAAAAACTTCCAGGTCCAGCAACACATGAAAAGCTTTGATCAAATGCCTCTCTGTTCATACAAACACCTCTCCTTTTTGTTCCATGTTTTGAGGGAATTGAAATGTGGCTGGGATAGTAGGACAGTCTCTTTCAATATGGAAGAGTAGATGTTTTATATAACAATTTTGAGTTGTGGAGCACAGCATTATGATTTCCCTCTGCGATAATTTCCCTGTGGTGATATGGAACTAGAGTCATAAGATTTGTGATTCACAAACTATACCCAAAATCTTATACAAAAGTAGCTTAATTAGGAGGCCTGTCTGACAGATATACTAGGCAATAGTATCGCCACTAGAGCTAGCCAGAAATTTTGTGACAAAATGGCTTTTCATCACAGAAAAATGATTCATCCAACCTAAAGCTTGGAGTAGAAACTTTCTCTTTCATGCTACCTTTTGGAGAAAGATTTTGCAGACTTAGAGTGGAAATAAAGACAAATGTTAGAAAGTTAGTAAACACTGCTATGATAAGGGAGCTCATCTAAAACACCTGGCCTGGTTTAGACTAGACACTCAGCTTTTGACCTTCCAGATGTCCCTCACATATCCTGACTTTTCTCTGGAGGGGTCTTTTTCTCCTTCACGGGAGTTGTTCTGTTTTGTGACAATTAAAATCCAGTGAAGTAGGGACCTGAGCCTTGGTCTCGCATGCTCCTGGTGACCTCTGCACTGCAATATACAGCAGTTTCACCCTGTGATGACACACTGGCTGCTGAGCTGCTTGAAAGGGAGTAGTTCCAGCAAGGAAGCTGGGCAATGAGGACTTGGGTATTTGTCTGCACTTAGGAGAAACAGCAGTGAAGAGCTCCCACTCCCAGGTGAACCCATCAGCTTCCTCTCTATCTTCCTCTCCTGCTGAGGAGACCGAGGTGGGAATCTTTGGCACCTGTTAGTCTTCATCATGTGCTTCTGTTTTTCAGCATTTAGTTAACACGCAGTTCTTTGCTCCCAGGCTCTACCACAACACATATTCTCTGGGAAACCTGGATGTATTGTTACCACGCCTGTTACAAAATGGTTCAGGTGACAAGCAACCTCTTACTGCCTATGCCAGAAAGGAAATATTTCTTTCTGAAAGCTGCTTTGTTCCCTTGGATGATGATGCCCTGAGAGAAAGAGCTATGTGTGTGAGTGTTCCTAGGAGAGCTGAGTTCTGTTGCCAGCACCAACACTAGGAAATTTTGGCAAAGCAGTTCTAGGTCTAGATGCATTTTAATTTAAAAAATTCCTGTACTTTCTCTTATAGCTCTCCCATCGCTAAACCTTTTTTTTGTTTGTTTTGTTTCTTTTGTTAGCTCTCTTTGGAAAATCTTTCCCTGTTTGTCTAGATCCCTGCTGCCTCTTTCTGTTCAATAAGGGTCTTACGAATATGACCAAAAAAACCAGAATTTAAAAAGCCTTTTCAAATATGGTTGAATTTTGAGCATTGTGTTAGGTCTCATATGTATTTAAATGAATGCTGATGCCCTTGCAGTCTCAGCTATCCTTCGGTCTGTTTGGAAAAGAGAACTGTAACACAAAATTTCTCAATCACAACAATTCAGGGTAAGGATGAAGAAAGCGTGTTTGATACTGAACTTTGTCTGTCTTGAGGGTCAAATAGGTTTGACTACATCCATGTCTAACTATACATTCTATTGTGAACAAGGCCTTTTTGTCACCTGTTTCATAATTTTTCCCCAAGATTGGACCACATAACAAAACAGGCAAAATATATAACTAGAGAATAGATCATATCATTTATACTCAGGTAGCAACATGAACAGTTTTGCCAGTGCATGCAAATATCAAAACCTGTATCTAATAAGAAACAATGTTATAGAAACTAGTATGACTTCCCCTTCCCACAAGTTCCTCCTGTAATTTGAGTCCAGTTATCAATCACAAGAAGTTCTCTAAGCAAGAATTTTTATAACACGCTGAGGGAAGGAACGCATGATGCCAAAAATAGCCAGTCAGCATTGTTATTACTTAGTTCCCACAAAATCGTAACATTCTCTTAAAAAGAGTATATATGGATTTTTAAAGTATTTGTCTCTGGTTTTTTGTATATTAGGATTTGTGCTTAAAGCTTTTTATATCATAATAAAGACAAGACATTTTTTAAAAGGATAAAGAAAACAGATTTTCACATAATGCCTTCAGTTCAGGAGCTGAGATCTAGGAAAATCACCAGTCAACACAAAGCTCTCAATAAAAATCCCAAGAGATGAAAACACAGCCTCCAAATTATCTTTTTTTTCACTGAGGGTTTCTGTCCTGATAGAAGACCATCCAGAGTTCAAGCCTAGGATACAGAATAGCCCATCTTGAATGTGTGAGTTATTTTCTAACTAGGACAAAAAAACTATTTATTGACACTTCCATTTACACTGCAGCAAAATATGACACTTTAATTCATTGTAAGGATTGCACAAAACAGTCCCACAATGTCTGTATTTGGCCTACAACAGTAACTTTTGCTTAACAAAAACAATTGCTATTTGGAATAAGTTCAGCTGATCCACAGACTTTTTACAATCCAGTTGTCAGAGGAAGATTCATGGAGGGGCCATTAAAATTTAATATTTCAAAAGTGAACTCTATTGTATGCTTAGCAGGTATTTTTAGCTTCCCAAACTATTTTTATTGTTTCTCAATGACTAAATAATATATATTCAATTGGAGAAATTTTTTTTCTTACCACTGAGTGTATCAAGAATAACTCAATTTTTTTGAACTGTATCACTTCAGCATATAGGAAAGGATTTGCTTCTGTATGTGTTTCAGTTCATTGTGTTTCTGTATGTGTACTACCATATTTAACAATTTTCCTAGTGTTAGTTAATAAAGTTTATGCTTTTTTTCCCAGTTCAGGCAATTTTGTTTCTCTTTCTGCTGTAGGTATTTCATAGAATACTCTCTAAGCACATATTTACCAGTCTCTGTAATGTTTCTAGATACGGTACAGAGGTATTTTATTGTCTTCCTAATGTTAGTTGATAAAGTAAGTATTTCTCAGTTATTGCATTACTGTATCTCTTTTTATATATATAAAAGAGGTATTTCACACTTCCATGGTTGGGAGTGTTCTTCCATGTGTCTGCAATATTTTGTTACAGTGTGTCTGAAAGTTCCAAAATTGATTTTTCAGCCTATAATGTGTTTTGTACAGAACTTTCTTAGTCTTAATATTGATTTCACTGTATCTTTGTGTCTAAATTTTCTGTATTTCCCAATTTTCTGTAATATTGGCTTTGGGTATAAAAGATAGTGTTAAGTCTTGCTCTTTGATGCTACTTGGACTTTCTGAGTCTTCTCGCCTCATAATGCTAACTTTAGTCTTAAATTGACTTAAAAGTCAGGAGTCCCTCTGGCTGTCAAAAACCCCACAAACAACATTAAAAAAAACCTACCCACAAGCTTCCCTGTGGTAAATTTAGGAGCTGATATTTTTGCCTTGCCCCTGCTTATCCTTCTGTATTCTGGTTTTCATCTCGTGTCTTCCTTGCTTCCCTGTTTTCTGTTTCTAAGTAATTCACTACATCCTTCGTTATCCTTCAGTTCCTTTTCCACGTGCTGTCCTTCTCTTTTTTTCCCATGGCACCTTACCCAATTACACTATTCCCTGCTTCTTCTCTTCTAGCCTGCTTTTCTGCTCTATTTCCCCATTTTCTGCCACAGCCACATTGAAGGAGTGCAGAAACAAAAGTTAATCTTTTTTTTGCTAGGGGCAATTTAATATTTGCCTGCAAAGACTTCAGAGAGGTAGTCACCATATTTGTAGAAAGTATTCTAGCTACAGCTACAGAGTAGTGGGACAAAATAACATTTTGGTAAAAACTTGCAGATTGCTTCAGGAGGTAAATTTAAAGGAAACAAGGAGAGTTGTCAAACTTGTGGTAATCCTGTAAGAACTGGGGACTCAGCTCATAATCTCCTGCACTGCAAAATGTCCTTTATCTCCTGCTCTCTGTTTCTGATCACAATGAGGTAAAAGGGGAAAAAGAAATGGCCAGCAAGGAGGGGAAAGCATGTATGAATTACAGAGGGAGATGGAAACTGCGTTTTTTCTTATGGAGGAGATCTTTTTCTGGTGGTTTAGTCTACTTTTTTTTTTCTTTCTCTCTTTTTTTTTTTTTTTTTTTTTCTGTGCAGCTAATCTGACATTATGCTACAGCAAATGTAATAAATACTGAAATATTTTCCATATAAGGAAAATGGTTTAAAATGCTAGAAACAGTCTTTGTTTTTAGAATGTTGCTTTCCATAACAGTATTTACCTTTTCTCTCTGTTATGACACACTGTAGTGAATACAGAAGGAAGCACATAACAAAGAAAACTGGAAAATTAGAGATATTTGGGGTTGCAAATGAGGGGTACGGAACTGCAATGTAATGGACCTAGAATTATCAAAATTATTTTGTCTACTTCTATACTGGACCTTAACATATATGGGCATGTTTGGTTTACTTCTTACAGAAATTCATGACCACATTGCCATGTATTTCTTATGGTAGCTAACAGTTATTTATACCAGTATTTCTAGATTTCCTTTTGCAGGTCACTGAGCCTGAAACAGTGACTAGGTGCAAGTGATGGGTGGACTGAACAACTACATGATTTTTTTCCATTGTAACACAGTTTAAACCCATTGCACTAAATTTACTATGGGGTTTCATTTCCTGAGTCTGATGGTATGTAAATGCCACACTTATAAGGTGTAGGTCATACAGTATGGCACTGAATTTTAATTGTTCAGGGCAAGTTTTAAATAAACCCACAGAGAATATTAATTAATTTAGAATATATTTAGTTGGACCCCCGAACTGCAAAGACCAAGGCATCTACTTATTTTGTTCTATGTCACTGCATGGAGTTCAGACGAATTACCTGCAGCTTATGCATGTATTTCTGCTAGATCAGGGTCTTCATTAATATTTTGCAGCAATTGGTTTAAAGGAGATTTTCTAGTTTTCATAAGTATCTGAGAAATTGCTTGGTATACAGGACAGGTAGAAAAGGAAAATTAAAATTGCTTAACTATGGTTGTCAACACATTTTAACAAATATGCAGTTGAAGGTAATGAAGGAAGATTATTTACTCACCTCTGATTATGATTAGAATAAAAGATTTTAGCTACAAGGCAACAAATAGAAAATAATATAGTTCCAAGTAGCTTTAGCATGCACTGAAATTATGGAAAGACACAGAGCAGTGTCACTATAATTGACACTGCATGAAGTGGAGAACAAAACTAACATGCAATATATTTGGCTAGGTGAAATAGGTATCAACAAATGTAAGCCTTGACTGACAATGTGCAAAAAAAAAATATTTAAGTGAGTCAATCCAATTATTAATTATGATGCAGCATCTTAGTCTGGAGTTACCTCGTAATGATGTTATACAGAGGAAAGGTATCAGTATGACAAATTATTATATTTCATCAACTCTGAGATAGCATTCTTGCAGCAGAAGATCCCATTTTATGCCAGAAAATTAGAATATGAGGTACCATTATTAACAAGTTAATTGAGGGAAAAGAGCTTAAAGTACTGCAGGATTTTTATGACAAAGTACTAGCCAGGCTTTTAAAAAGAACTATTCAACACTGCATAGATAACCCTTTGAACATTGATAGAGGGTAGACTTAAATGTAAGATTTCCCTGACTGGTTTGGTTCTGCAGGCTTTCATGGGCCACATGGACACAATGGACTAAACACAAGTCTGTGGAAGTTTGTTCTAATTCTGACCTGTGTATATGCATACGTAAGTGCATAAACCTGACAACACATGTGAAATCCAGAAAAGAGAGGTAGAGGATTCTCTGGAAAAGGGTGTGGCTGTCCTCTGTTCAAAGGTACTTCTGGGAAAACTAATAAATAATCTTTTACAGAAAAGCTTGGGTTTAGACAGAAATAATTTTGATTTAGTAATTCTGTCTTTTAACAGGGTGCATTCATCATGACTATATTGTAATTAACTTAAGTCAGTCAGGGTTATTTTTGCCTAATCATTTGACTGAAAAGGGGAACCTCTGAGGGTTTTGTGGACATTTTGCTGCAACATGAATGCTTTCCTTAGGTCAAATGTTTGCATGTTTCATTGTTCCTCCCTGTGGTACGTTATTTTGTTTTACACTCAGAAGAAGACAGAGATAATTCCTAAAGCAGAGCCGTCGTTCAACAATGTAGTACTTTAGATGGCATCTTTAATGTATCTGAAATCATAAACTACCTTAAAGTGAACTGCAGAGTAGAAATGGATGGAGCCCATAGTACTGTGGGATCTTTAATGTCCATAAGAGAGATGACTTGGTTTTGCAGCTCATCCAGCTGGAGTAGTTAAGTCCTTTTTGCTCTAATTCAAGAGTTAAAAACAACAACGACAACAACAAACAACAACAAAAAAATCTCCACAAACAAAACAACAAAAACCAAACAAAAACCACAGCAAACAAAAAAACCACACACACAAAACCACCCACAGGAAAAAAAAAAAAAACAAAAAAACAACAAAAACAAAAAACAAAACCAAAACCGACCAAATAATGAAGAATTGTATCAATGATTTGTATCACCATACAAACTAAAGAAAATGGGAGAAGTCAATACAAGAATTTACAGGCAAAAAAATTCAGAACAAAATACAGCATTTTTTTGAGTTGTTAAATTGTTAATATAGAAAAACATTAGGAAAAAGCTAGGTTTGCATACGAGCATAGGATGGTGTATTCAAATTTATGATCAGAGGAATGTCAGTTCAGAAGGCAAAATATTTTTCCCTGCCAGCTTTTTTTTTCCATTTAAACACTAGAAAAAAAAAAACTAAATTGTAAAATATGTTTGAATGAGACGTACTTTACACAAAAAAAAACTGTAGGAGAGGTGACACCTAAATACTGTGCTTTAGCCTACTGAAAGCCGAGTATCAGAGTTTGACTCACTTAAAACTTTCCCACCTACATCAGCATTCTCTTTGCCATTATTTTTATTTTAGTTTGCATCCTACTGTAAGTCTAGATCAGGGTGTCAAACTCATTTTCACTGAAGGCAACTGTGAGGCTGATGTGGCCCCCGGTGAAAATAAGGCTGATGACTCTGGTCTAGATGAAACTTTACAAATATGGGAGAAGGAAAAATCAACATTGAAGTTCGCACTCTTCATTGGGACACAAATAAATGCAACCCTGATATAACACAGGTAGGAGGTTTGAAAGTCAAAGTGGAGACAAATGTTATAAAAACTGTACATTTATAGTGCATTATATGGAAGGAAATGAATTTAACAAATGCTGAGAGTGGAGCTGTTTCAAACAGTGAGAGAGAATGACTTTTAAATTGAAAGAGAAAATTCTGTCTATAGCAAAATAAATGTTAAAGCTACCACTCTCTTACAAAAGGCATGACATGATCTTGTAAACAAGAGATGAAAACACCTGGAGCCAGATAAAGACCATATAGGATGTAGCACATATTGAAACATGCAAAATCTGAGATGGAGGCTTTATCTTACAGGTGCCTATTAGACTGACAAGACAGAAGCTGTGAAATACACAGTTCTAGCACAGGGAAGGTTTGTGGGGAGGAATAATAGATTTTATTCCCTTATGACATGAGGAAAAGAAGAAATAGCCTTTTTCAAGCACGTAAGTACTCCATCTGGGCTGAAATAGAAGCTTAAAACAATAACTTGCAGTAATAAATTGGTGGCTTGTGTTAAAAATGACAAGCTCCAAAAAGGCACATTGGCTCAGGTTTGCTTTAGATGTGGCTGAAATTTAGCTAAATCTTGGCATAGCTGCCACAGAGCAGGTACTTCTGCTTTTAGAAATAAACCAGAAGCAACAGAATACATTTCACTGCAAACTATCAGACTTTTTTTCTTTATGCTTTCTGTTTCAGCTTTGGGTTATTTTATTTTGGATAATTTTCCTTATTTCAAGAAAGGTTAAAAGCTTTAGACTTCATGGCCAAAAGAGTTTTTATTTCCTTATGAAATAATAAAGTTGGGAGACCTTTTCAAAATGGCTCATATTACTTTTGTGGTCTTTCTTGTAAATTATCCAAAGTGGTGGATAATCTTAATGCATCTACTTTGACTACAGTTGTCTGGCAGATGCTTTTATAGTGCTCTTGCTCCACTGAGGTTACTGGGCTTTCAGTTTTCTACTCAGATTCTGTGGAGAATTAGAAAAATGTTACATATATTGTTTCATAGCTGTACTCACAACGTGCAACACAGAACATCACTTACAATTTAAGGGTCCATAAAACAGAAAGCTTATTTAACTCCTTTGCTTCAGTGGGTACTGAACTTGCAGCACCCTGTGATATTGGTTTTTATGATTCTTCAAACTAAAATACAACAAACCTCAATATATGCCCTGAGACAGTATAATTTTTTTTTTTCTTTTGATGAGGGTGTTGGACTTCGGGCAGCAATGTTCAGTTGGTTTCTCAGGACTCAATTACAAAACCATATAAAACCCTGGAAGTAAAAGTAGAACTGCTTTTCTGTTATTATTTTTTTAACAAACAAACAATGAAAAACGTCTCAGTATGGATGAATTAAAAACCTGCATTTTTGCCAGAATCACTGTGCAATGTGTTGCCAAAAATGCTGGGAATTCAGCCTAATTTTCAAATATGGACATCTTAATTAGATACCCAAATTGCACATTTGGGTACTTACATGGACACTTAGATGTGTAAATGCCTATTCTGTGGGTCTGAGTGCTGATTTGAGCATTCATCTCTGAGATTTAGACATCCCATTAAAACATCCATATTTGATGTTGGACCCATAGCGTGCATGTGTATTATTAATGTTTAAATAGAAAAAGAGCATATGAGCCATTTTATAGAATACTGGATAGCCGAATGTATTTCTACTGCATAAACATTGGATATGACAAAACAACAACCATCAGGTCCCCAGTAAATGCACAGACAATACCTTGAACATATCTTGGATAGAGAGACCATGAAGCATCTGCACTGTAAAATAAAAAGTATTTTCAGGATATGCCTTTACTTCTAAATATATGCATTGTAATAGTATTAGGAACATAAATATAGAAATAAACATTGATCCTACTGGAATCTGGAGAAAGGTCTCTTTTTGTAATAAAGATGTTCACAATTTAAGATGATTCCATGAACAGCGGTTGTACAGTGTATTGGATATCAAGCATTCCAGGCATACCAGACACATAGGTTCATTTGGTCAGGAATTCATGCCTCTAACAAACTTTCCTTTCTCACTCATTGAACAATCTTCTTTTATGTTTCTGTGGGGCTTTCCAAACTTTCTTCCATGTACTCTACCTTAAACATAACTGTCTCTGTTAGAATCACTTCAGGCATAAAAAAAGCCCAATGTTTAGGCAGGAAAAAAATTGCAAACAACCTGCTGTGGAACTCCTCTGAGAGCATTGTGAAAATCTTTGTTTGGCTTTTACTTCCGATGTGCAGAAGTGTTTCGTGTTAAGCTTGGAGGGGTAGTAAAAGTACCAAAATACTGTGACAGACTTGAATGGGCTTTTTTTTAAAAAAAAATTCAAATAAAAAAAAAAAAAAAACAAAAAACAAACCCCTACTTGCAGAAAGGCTGGTCTCAATGAAGCAGGAACCTGAAAGCTATAGCACAGACATTCAGGACCTTTGTTTCTAAGGAAGTCCCGCAGCACACAGACTCTTGAGTGATGTGGCTCATTGGCTCTTTGCATGGTGGCCCTACCTGGGGATGGAAAAAAGTGTTGTCTCCTCCTCAGCTGCTGGGTCCCAAGAGTGAAGCTGAGAAGAATCACATCAGCTTTGCTCAGAGAGGGTGCAGGAATCCTCCAAAAGGCTTTATTTATTTATTTATTCTGGAACAGAAAGGAGAAGGTGTAACCTCCATGATCAATGGGCTCCAGTTTTTGCAGAGTTGGAGTATCATCTAAAGTATGCATCAGGTATGAAAAAGCAGATAGTAGCTTATGAAAACAAGCTTGGAGAATTAAAGGATAAGGAAGTGTGTAGGAAAACACATGGGTCTTGGCGTTAGGGAAAGGGAAAAATGGCAGTCTGAAGCAGACTGAGAGCAAGCATACAAGATAAGTAACCCAAAAATTTTCCACTACAAAAAGATCTTATTTTAGTCAATCTTAGCTTATATTACAACAGAGGGAAATAATTTTAACAGATTCTAGTTACAATTATCTTAAACAATTATGCAAGTATAAATTGAATTAACGCTCCAGCATTTGAATTAAAGAACTCTAACTATGGGTGATTTTTAGACCATTTAGTTTGCGATAACTGGGAATAAACAGTGATATTTGATATTTTCAAATATACAAGAGGTTTCCTAAAACACACTACCACTAATTTCAGGTTTTGGTTGTTTGTTTTGGTTTGGATTTTTGTGTGTCTGTATTTTTTTTTTAATGTTACCTTTTCTGTTCTGCATAGCTTGCAGGATATTTTAATGCCATTAGTTGCCATGGTAAAATGTATTGCAAAGCCATATTCAGTTCTGGTGCAAACGAATACAAGTTTCGAGTTGTTTTGCTTAAGTAAGGCCTGACAGGTTAGGTCCATTTTCTTCCTTGTACTTAAAGATAATAAACACTCATTTTGTCACTGAAGAAATTGTCATGACTCATTGCGCATAAGGGCATAAGGGAACTCAATAGTGAACAACATTCTTGATTAACAAAAATTTTAAATTTGCTTGAGAAACACTGACTTAATAAGTAACAGTTTTTGCTGAAGAAACATATTATACCAATAAAAACAGGTTACCTTTACATTACAATATTATGAATTTAAAGTTAAGCATCTATGTTTTGGCTAGGACAAGTCCCCAGAAAGTAATTTCAAATATAAATTAAGAATCACACAGTTCATAGGATTTAAAAATAAATAAAAAAGTATTTACACAACTACATGCATATGAAAGCAGTTCTTCAATAATAAAAATGTTACATAGTAAAAAAGTATAATAAGCAAATCAATCTTGCTTATTATCATATCATATCAATTTTTTGGGGACTTTTACTCATTTTAATTTTTTAAGGCCTTTTGAGATTACTTGGTGCTACTGTAATTTTAATAAGGCTGCCAAAGGTTACCCATCCTACCTAACTTCAGTAAACCAAAATTTAACACTTGAGTACAACTGTTACCATATTTCCCATATTCACACATGGTGCAAATCCACAAATGCTTGATTTTTGGCTCCTGGAAGTTGGTATACCAGCCTAACACTACATTTTTTCACCAGCACACAATGGGGAAAGTCAATATCACATTATCAAGCAGACCTAAAATTTGAAGTATGCAGTTCCACACTTATAGGTTATTTTTTATTTTAGTGGTAAAACAACAACAAAACCAACCAAACAAAAGCCCAACCAGCCAACCAAACACCAAAACAAACCAAAAAACCCTAATGTGTCATTGAGTAGTGGGGAAGGTATAAAGCTTCTGTGCAGGTCACTTGCACCTAGAATTGTAAAAATTCTCTGTCAGTTTTGAATTTTCAGTTTTTTAAAATGTTTACACAAACTGAAAATCCAAACAACCTGATTTCCAAATAGCACAGCATGGAGTAGAATATTTCAATTGGAAGGGCCCTACAAGTCATCTAGTCCAACTGCCTGGCCACTCCAGGGTTGACCAGAAGTTACAGCATGTTATTAAGGGCATTGTCAAAATGCCTCTTAAACACTGACTTACTTGGGGCATCAACCACCTCTCTAGGAAGCTTGTTCCAGTGTTTGACTACCCTCTCAGTAAATAAATATGTTTCCTAAGACCTAGTCTGAAAAGAAAATATTTCATTATGATTTTTGTAGGTTTTGCTACTTTGGGGGAGGATGAAAGGATTTTTGACACAAAAAGTTTACCTGAATGCTATCTGGAAGATGAAAGAGATTGTAGCTGTGAACTCAGGCATCTTATAAACCACCTGAGATGGAGCGGACCTATATTGAGCACTGTCTGAAAGTTTTCTGCTTTGAATATCTTGTGAAATAGCCAATGGCTTCAAAAGACAATAACAGGCTGGCTTTAAAACTTCTGGGCAAAAGTGAAGCAGCTATGTCCCTGTCCGTAAAACAATGTATTCATTTATTTAGTGGGGTGAGAAGTAAATATCCTTTCAGTTTCCTGCTTGGTACCAAAATATACAACCAGTTTTTAGCCCCTGGATCCAAAGGTTTTAAAAATTTAAGAAACGTCAAGATGAATTGCTCTGATATAGGAATGTGTTTTTTTGTTTGCTTTTGCTAGAAACTACTAACTAAATATGACTCACATTTGTGTGTGGCTCAGATCCAGAAAAATAATAAATTCCATTGTTCCCAAATATAAATAAATTACCCTGTGCTATTTGTTGGGAATTGCCAATATCTTTGCTAAATGTGATAAACTGGATAATAGTAGAATTCTGTTAAATACACTTCATTCTTCCTGTGCCTGTCTTTCTTGAAATAGAGAGTGATCCCTGTTTCCTGACTGCTGAAGATGGGCTATTGTGACTACAAGCCTCGCATTCCCTGAAGCAGGATTACTGCAGTTCTAAAATGCAAATGGTGTAAAACAAAATATATTGCAATCAGGTTTCAATCTGAAAAAGTTCAATGCATTAGGCATTTTTCAAACCAATCCCAGTCCTATGAGGATTTTTTGCTGTTTTGGTCCTTGGCATTTGAAGATATAGATTATTTGTCTCATCTACTACATTAGATGCTTGGGTTCTGTGTTCAACTTTGAAAGAAACAGATTGTGAACAGTTTCCTTTGAACAGAAAAAATGTTTGTGGGCCTTGATCACCCATATATCACTCTTCTGCATCATCCACTGCAACTGAAATTGTAGTGCAACTAGCAAACAATGTAATCTGACTCTACGAGAAATCTTATAGGATATTAAACACAGTTAAAGAGAAGAAAACAGCTTCTTTAAACTTCTAGTCAGTTTATAAAAACTTGGCAAATCTTTTGAAATGTCAGTAGTCCAGCTTAATGCTGCGTGAACAACCAAGGTTGCATAAGTGATAAAACTCAATGAATATTAATCTGAGTCAAGCACTATGCATGGAAGCCTCTTTTTTCCACCTGAGACTTTTTTTCAGAGAAATACTTCATTATAATGAAAAATTAATGATTTTAAAGATGAATCTGAGGGAACAGAGAAGATGTATTTTTATTGCAAACTGGTCTGTTTATAAAGCATATTGTTAGTGAGACAATAGCTTGATTGTACAGCATAGTCAGACACAATCAATCAGCTAATTAATTGCTAGGCACATTTCACCTTACCTTTCAGACTTTTTTTCTTTTACCTTCTTTTTGGTCGTAATATTGGCAGAGCATTTTGTTTATTCACATTTAAGCAACAGATTTGGATTCAGAAGGAAAGTTTTCATATCTATTTTTATCTTTCACAGTGCTTTGGTTCCTTCTGGGGGATGGGATCCAAAGCTTCTTCCAATTGAAATCTTTCCTGGATGGTTGTGCTCCTGTTCTTCTGTGGTTGACCTTCAGCACCATATGAAAAAATAATATTTATAAACCTTGTGATAATAGCTATTTTTTTTTCTTTTCCCCAAGCATCTTAGACGTATTACCTTTGGCTGAAATCTAAATTGTGATCACATTTTGACAAGATAAGATTACTTGATTGCAGTCTATTTAATGAGCTAGCAGATACAATGTTAATCCTTCAATTAATTTCACTATTGCATGAATTATTTAATAGAAGCTACATCTTCTGTTGGTTTACAACAATAATTCTACCATATGGACATTTTCTGATTCTTAAATGCTCTGTCTTGTTACTCAGTGTTCTTTGAAGAGAGTGTATTTGTATGGAACGTACCATGTAAACCTGCGTGAAGATACAGGTGATTGTTACCTTCAGATCTTTTCAGTCTGAGATTGAGGTTATGACAGAACCATTTCTATGTTCAGGGAACTTTGATCATTCCTTCACCTAGCTCAAAGAGTGTTTTTTTTTCATGCTTTTATCTATAGTTGAAAGTTTTGAAGCCCTCATGTTGGTGAAGTATGTGATCTTTTCATATTTTGGGGGGGAATTGCTGTAGGTTACACTGCCACCAGAATGGTATAAGTGGTCTTTCACAAGCATAAGATGTGTTTCCACACTGTGAAGTTTTCTTGCAACAGCTACATAGGCAGACAGGTCCAAAAATTCAGTCAGTTGCAGAAGGACATCAAGAGCTCTTTTAAAAGGTAATATGCTGCTATGTCAAGTCTTTACAGAGCTGAAAGCCTGTGCAAGGCAGGGCAAGATGATACTTTAGATATAATTGCTGATTTTTCTGAGATATGACCCACGATCTCCCACAACCTTTTGACTTTATGCATATTTGACAATATTACTTCATTTGCCTGAAAATGATACGCTCTTAACTATACCTCTGTTGTATTTCCCATTGCACTTGTTGCATCTAATGTAGCTTCTCTTTCCTTTGCCATAATTATAAGCAGGTGGAAAGTGCATTTGCCTCTGTGGATTTGAAACAACATTGTCTGTCTTGCTTAATGCAGGGAAAAAGCTAAAGCAAGAAAGAGAGAGTAGTACACACTGAGTGAAAGGGCATGAAATCGAAACCGACAATTGGGTGTCTCTGGCTGATTGAAAGGTCTCGGGGAATGACCTGTCATCTTGGATTACATCAGACCTGGAGAAGGAGTCAGGATTGTCCTGAGTTAAAATCCATAAAAATGCTATTTCTTTCTTTTTCCTTCTCTCCTTTTTCGAAACTCTTGTCTATGGTCCTTTCCACTGGGAAGGACTGTGTGTGGCTCTGACAGAAGAGACTCGGGGACCTGGCGGGTCATCTCACTAACTGAGGGCCCAGTTACTCTGATTTCCAAGGCTGCCTCTATTGCTGACCTTACTGATTACACCACACTTACTTGCTGACTTACTGTTGTGTCCTAACTGCCTCACCCAAAGGAATGAGTAGCAGGCTGTCAGGTGGCAGAGTGGAAAATATGAGGAAAAAATTGGGGGAAAAAAAAAAAATAAAGGAAAAAGGAGAAAATCAAAAGGAGAAGCAAAAGCTTCACATAAAAGCCAGAGGTATTTAACTGAGAGATGGAACATCAATGGAATGGGACTGTGGGTAGATATACTGACTGAGCAGTCTGTGCGTGTTTTAAACATAACATTTGTCAATGAGAGCACTGTAGTCAGTGAGAGGTGTGGAGAAAGCAGAAAATATGGCTGGGGAACTTCAGGTTGCCTTGAAACACTTCACCAGCAAATAGGAACTCTTAGTTTTCTATCTTGTTTCATCAAGCTACAGCACTTCAGATGTGATTTGGATGAGTGCACAGCATGACTAAGTTATATCAGGCCATGGGAGTGAAAATTATACCTTCTTGTGCAAAAAGGAGGTATAATTTGACTGTTGAAGGGAAATTTCTCAAAGCTGAATTGCAGGAGGTAGTAGCTTTAAAATCTGCTAGAACTGTTTGGAGAAGCCAGTGGTATATTTTAGTAGTATAAAGTAGCTGTAGAAGAGATGTTTTTTTTGCTGCTTTGGAGACATTTCCTTTGCACTCTACATTTCTATTTCATACTCTTTGCTAGACAGGACTTGAAAAGAATTGTGAGTACTTCTTCATTGTAGAGCTGCCCTTTGAGACCAAAAAAAAAGGCAAGCTTATGAGGTTAAAGCTTGAACCTGGGAAAAATTACTTTTTAGAAGAGATGCTCTTGATTCTGATCTGTATTGCACCACACATATATGGCAAATTTATTTATATGTCCGTTCAAGATGTTTAAAATGGAAGTAGTTTCTTCCATAAAGCAGAAAACTACATAGTTTTGTTCCCAGAAAGGAGGTAATAGAATGGTGGAAGAAATGGGATTGCTCATGGGAGGCTTGTTACCTAGAATAACCCTAGGATGGTTGGTAGAAAGAGTAACATGACATTTAAGACAGAACTTTTGTTTTAAGTAAAAAAAGGGACAGAAGGTTATTTAGTGTTTTAAACAGATCTGCAATTTCATCATCTTCCAAGAAAAAAAAATCTCATTTTGCTGGATTTTCAGCTGTCCAAATGAAGCACTGGGATTTAAAATGAGCAGAAAATTATCAAAAGTTTTAATAGTCAATATTATGGAAAATCTGAGTTTGATGGATGTGGCTGATATCTTGTTATTCTTTTACACCTGTTAACCTTAGAATGCTTCACAGAGCACTGAATTAACATTCTCACTAAAAAAACAGTTCAGTTTTAGCCTTGATATTTTATTTTTTTACTCTGTCTCTATTCTCTGTGAGCTGAGGCGCTCTCAGCACAGCTGATCATACTCTTAAAATGTCATCTTTCTTGACCTCTTGAACCTCTCATGATTGCTCTCCTACCTCTCTAGGATCTATGTCCCAAAGATCTGCCCAAAGCGATTCGTATTCATCTCTTGATTGGTTCTTCCCTCTCATTTACAGAAAATGAAGGTGATTCTGTTCTTTGTCATCTTTTTCTGTCCTTGCACTGGTTCTGCCTTAAATTCAGATAGTAAGTCTTTTGGGTGAAAGTCTATCTTTTCACCTGCTCTTTGTCAGGGCCTCACTGACTGGGATACTGGTCCTTCCTTTGCTAGGTTTCTTAGGCACTTCGGTAATGCAATGAATTAACAACAAACATAAGTTCTTTTTCCAGTCCATAGGCAAGGGAAATGAACAGAAATGAGTAAATTATCAGCTGAAAATAAGACAACCCTCCCTAGTAACAAGGAAGTGACAAAAAAATGTATTGACTTTGTAATTATCAGTAGAACCAGGTGAAAATACTGCCTTTGGAATATATTGTAGAATATAACTTTCTATTGAATTCATCTTTACATATGCCTCAGAAGGCTTTAACTGCTTACAACTCAGCTAAATTTTTATGATAAAGATGATGATGTGATTTATAGAAATCCTTCCAAAAATCCTGTTACTTTTTAGTTGAAATATTTTCAGCTCTACTGAAAAAATAGAATACAGAGATATTTCAATGTTTTTCCAAAGCTGTACCTTCCCTTCTTTTTTTCTTTTTTTTTTTTCTTTTTTAAAAATTTTGCTTCTTTCCTTTCTCCAAGACTTACAAAAGGCTGTATCTGAGGAGTTATGATTATAGGGAGAGGCATTCTGCTTTGTGGATTTTGCTCTTCAGGACTTTTTCTGGATCAATGGCTTGTTCAAGACAGTTTGTGTGCGTATTTACGAAGTCATGTCCTGTCTGCTGCAGTGACCCAGATGCTGAACATACCCTACAAATGAACTGGTGAATCCTTGATTGACAGAAAAAAGTATGAGCCAAGACAATTAATTAAGTAGTCAATAGCAAACTCATTCCAAATGTTTGCAATAAGCAGTGTAACCGAGAGTGTAGAAGAAGCATTGCATTTAAACCCCAGATACTTATCAATACTGGTAGAAAGTACTCCAAGAAATTTGATGTTGTTTGTAGTGGATCATTTCAGCAGTGATTCATGGAATGCTATCGCATATATCTGACAGAACCCAAAACTGGCAAATGTTCTAATGAAATGTAATAACAACGATGAGTCGTACATTTGTAGCATTTACTAAAAAGAATTCCGGGATTGACAAATTGGAGTGGAAATGTTGGCAGACTTAAAAGGAAACATTTGTACAGTATATACAGTACTTGAAGATGTGGAATAGATTCCAATATGAAATGTAGAGAGGTTTCTTAACATCTTTCTGAAGCTTCATGCCAAGATGGTGCCTGCTTTTTATCCTGTCACTCATAAACCCCTTTGCATCTGTTGTTTCAACATGTGAACGGTGACCCGGTTCAAGCTGCTGCTAAAACTTGAGCATTAATTAATAAGAGGGAAGCTGGCTGATGGGTAATTAAGAGCAGTGTAGGAAATTCTGGACAATTTATTTGCAAAATTGCACTTGGAAGAAAATAATGCCACTTTGAAATGAGATATTTAGGGAGAAGACATTGCAGAGAACGTCACATATTTCAATCAGCATGGAAGGCTCCAACCTTTCACCTTCTGGGAAGCTGTAATTATCCCAGTTGTTGGACTGGCCTTGTGCTTGACACAGTGTTGCATCACCTCTCTCAATAGCACATAATCAAAAAGTAAGTTTTAAAGGGCTTTAGCTCATCGGTGCTGCTTATATTAATAGTTGCTGGTCTACGAAAGGTATAACTGCTAATCTGTCTCTTCATGTGGACACCCTTATTGTGGAATTAACAGAAGATTTCCCTTACACCAATATATCTGAATCCCTCAGCTGAATATTATGCCTGTACTGCAGGAAACTCCACTTTTATCACCAAGAGTTGCTTGAGGCACAAGTTCTGTACCATTTCTATGTGGAATTTCTGTCCAGAACTTGTCTTAAATCTGTTTATGCAATACATTTAGGATTTATTCCTCTGTGATATCTTCTTAGAAGACACTTATGTCATGCTAATCCATTGTCATTTGTCATCTTGCATCTATTAAAATTCTTTGAAATTGTTATCTATTTTTTACCTTCTCTTTTCTTATTTCTCTATGGCTGAACACAGTAGGGCAATAATCCAGATCAGAGCTTTCCACAAAATATACACAGTCACACATGTGGCTCTACAGAAGACATTTTGTAATTTTGAATGTCCCTGGAGATTCTTTTTATCTACTGTTTACTTCACTTTAAAATACAATTTCACCAATAGGATTATCCAATTTTTTTTTTTAACAGTTGAAGGTGACCAAGTTAAGTGGAAAATCTGTAACTATACACAACACAAATTAGTTTACACTCATTCAGGTTTCGATTGACATGTAAAATCATGTTAAGTAATTATTTTATCCAAAGGTACTCACCGCAGATGGACTAGCAGTTACGTATCTCTAGGAAATAATCCCAAGCATTTTTTGTGTAATAACCACTGGTTTACACTGCTACACAGTAGCTGAAACACATGAAGGCACAATTATCAGAAGGCATGAGAAGGGCTCTGTGATTATGAACAAATCAGACATATTTACTTTTCCATGTGATACCAGGACAGTCACGGTGCTGAAAAGCAGGATTTTCTGAGAAACAGCCCTGTGTACTGCAACAACTGCTTCTTAAACCATTGCTGCTGCTTCTTTCATAGATCTCAAGTCTTAAAGGAGAAGGAAGACAAGATCTGGTCACGTTCATCAAAAATCCTCCAATTAAACTCAGCAAGTCCATTTATGGCGTATGCCTTGATCAGTGTCACACACAAATGTCCACACACAGAGTTATATACATAAGATAAAAATGCATTTTAGGAGTGAAAGAAATAAAGATGTTGTCAGAAATAAAGATGTTATGTATGTGAACAGAATGACTAGCTATGTACTTCTATTTCCTGACTTTCTTCTAGCACTCCATTTTTAAACTTCACTTTCAACAAATATGCCTTCGTGGTCATTAAATATTGATTACATTCTGCAAAGAGGATGGCTCCTCCTTCTGCAGAGGATGAGATCTGGCAGAGCTAATTCTGCTGGTCATATCAACGTGATCTTCCTCAGACATTCCTGCAATCTTCCATCATGCAATTACATAATATGGCATTTGAGTGCCTTATTCCCAAAAAGTGAGTGACAGATGATTTTTTTATTCTGCTTATCTGAGGTGAATATAAGTGTTATTCCACCTCAACATTTTTTCCACGTAAGTATAGCTTTCTTTTCTGCGGCCCAGTTCTTGCTGTTGGATTGAGACAGCTGGGCAATATTTTGGCTGGGTGCTGAGTGCGTGCTGAACTCAACAGAAGCAAGGAGACAGGAGCAGCTGCCTTCTCAGGGGAATGAAAAACCCCACCTGAGAAGCAGAGACTTTGGTTTGCAGAAGGGGCTGGAGTTTCCCTCTGGCGAAAGGTGGAGGCTCTGGACTCACCATCCCCTCCATAACATGGACAGAGCAGCAGGGGCTTGGCAGCACGCTGCTGAACTCAGCAAGGTGCGATGGGCCCTAAAGTCAGGCTGGGAGAGGAGCAGACCTGGAGCCCACTGCTTTGCACAACCTGCAGAAACACAGCAGGAGGAGGGATTTCTGCTGACCCCCTCTGGGCACCCTGCGTGAAGTCCCCCTGCAAGTGGAGGCAGAATCATGGCAGCATAGTGGTTGCCCATCCTGACTCGTTGCTAACAGCTTTGGCCAATGATGGCTTTTATATATCAAAACAAATCAATTCTTCCAAGGTTTGAGTAGACACGCAGCACGTAAGCATCACCTTCTGGGAGCTGGGGGGGTTTTCATTTTCTTCTCCTTTCCTTGAGCAATAAGGTTAGAGCCCAAAAACATCATTCATTTTATTTATGCTTCTGTAACTCAGGAGTAGCTCCTTCACAGCCAATAGAGGATGAAAACTGTGAGTACCAATTCCTGAGGCAATTCAAAGGCTGGGAAAAAAAAATCTACAAATAGTACTGTCTCTGAGCAGAATAGGTTTTTCTCATATTGGACGTGAATGGAAAATTTAATTATTTGCATAATCTTGTAAAAATTCCTTTTGAAACAAAGATCACTCAGAATTTATAAGATTGACAGATACATGAAATGGCTTATTTTGGTCCAAGCTTCAAAATTATAGTTTTATTTTGTAATTCAGTTTAGAAACTAGAGTGCTCGATATGTGTTGTGTGAAAAATTATGTTCTTTTTCAAAATACTTTATAACCTAAAAAGACAGATAATATTTGATAATATTTTCTGAGAACTCTTTTTTTTTTTTTCTAACATTTTAATTTCTGGACTGCCTAAGCACTACAGCACTAGTCCCAAATTCTGTATATATTTAACTGAAAGATGCTGATAACATAGAGCAGCAAACCTTAAAAGGCTTAGAAAAAAATCTTTGCAGCAGTTCTCTTCTAGCAGCCTAAAACAGGATGGGCTGGAGGGCTTAGGTAAAAACAAAATATATTGAAAAATATATGCTTGTGTTCATTTCAAATAACCATAATTACCCTAGTTTATAATGACATGTAATCAAAATATGATTTGTGAGAGGTGTCTTTGCCACTGCAAAATCTTTTTCTTGCTGAAAAACATAATAATAATAATAAGCACATTTAATGACAATCAAGATGCAGCTGGTTAATGATTTGATGTGCTCTTTCATAACTATTTTAAGGTGTCAAGATCATACTTTCCATGGGAAGTTATTCTGCTTAAACATCACTGATGTCAAGGTGAAGGGTTTAACCTATTGCACTGGGCTAAGAACAAGGACCATGTTTGTGTCCAGCATCTGCTGGAAATGAAAGGACCGTGAACTGCTGACAGGTGCTGCTGACAACATGGTGAGAGGTAAGAGGTTAGAAGGAAGGACTGTAGATGTCTGTCCCCTTAATGCCAGGGTAATGGAGAGAAGAAGCACTATGTAGCTGGTGCTGTTTTCTATCAGAGTCCTGATTGCTCCTCGGAACAGGTTTTGTTTGCTTATTTTCTAGGATCTGGGGGACTGGGGAACTTTACAGGCTTTGACATATCTCTGGATATCACTCACTCTTGAACTACTGCCTCCCAGAGAAAACCCTTCTGTTGGAAGCTGATCTGGTCTTCATTCTTGAGGACCACAAGCAACTCTGGAGTGTCTCATTAAATCCTCCATCCAGAATTTTTCATTGTCATTTGAAATTTTGTGGAATGGAGAGCAGTGCTCCAAATGCAAAAGCTCAATACCAGCCATGAGAATCAGGAGGAAATTGGGTTAAAGAGGTTGTGTGATCACTCAGTTAGCAAAACTCTGATTAATATCTGAAATCTGCTTGTTTTCTCCCATTAAGTTTTACTATGCTTCTCCTTCCTAGTGCCTCCAGTCTAAAGCATCTCCCTGAGCCTCAGCTTCTTCATAGGAGTTTGGAGGTGGCCTCTCTGTCTGAACCAATTGGGAAATTTCCCTGTTTCTATGCACAAGAGATAATAGTTTTGTGTACTCTTCATTGACTAGGGGGTAGAAACACACCGTTTTTCAGATTTGTCCTGATAGATGGAACAGTTTCTACTTAGGCATTTGTATATCGCCAAGAGCTTGGGGTGAGAACCCCTTCATCCATTTGTTTTCATACGACTCTCTCAACAACTCAGATCTCAGCCTAATATTGCATGAGCTCAAGCATGATGTTAGCCAGACAAGCCACAAAAAACAGAACCACTTTGTGTTTTCCAAAGTCTGAGCACTGAAGATGGATTCTTCTCTATATGACTGGTGCAAGCTGTCACAGACAAAACCTGTAGTTAGTATTTGTTGTATAATGAGGAATTCTTTGTTTAAAGCCAGAAAAGTGTTAGCCATTATAAATAGAGGAAAATACTCAAAACATCCTTTAGGCAGCCACATTCAGAGCCATGAAAAAAGACGGAAATGGATGTCTGGGAGCTGTGCATGTCTGTTGAGAACCAGCAGGCATTTCCCACCTTGTACCACCCTGTGAGGGGCAGAGATGCAGGGAGAGCTCCTGCAGATCAACGCTAAAAAATGCCTATACAAACATTAAGCGGCATGCCATCCTCCTACCCAGGCAGTGTCATTTGCACATGGAAGGGACTGGACCCACAGCTGAGGTCTGCCAGGGTAAAGATGTTGAGGAGGTAATCAGTGACAGCAACTCTTCCCTCAGCAGACGCATCCAGCACTTCTTGTTATAAAACGGCAGAGCTGTGCGTTTCCCACTTGCTCCATTCAGCAGTGGGCCATTCCTCGGAGATTCAATCTGCCAGAGTACCTGCTGACATTACCTGGCCTTTCAAGCCTTACATGCTCTCAAAAGTGTGTGTGCATGCTGTTGAAGTTTAAGTACAGAGCCTGTATTTTTGTACTCTTGTTTAGGCTTCCATACAGTCATACAGCTCCATACTATAATCACCAGAGTATAAAAACAAAGTACTTACTCAGCAGTATTAAAATATAGTAACTTCTGAATATTTTATGACAACGCTTTAGGTGTAAAATTTTACCAGAGGCCACTACTAAATAATTGTGTTAAGGAAATGAAAAGAACAAGTGGAATATAGCAGGAGAATAGTATTAATTCAGTCATCCCTCCTTTTATATTTTCTTTGTACCTCCAAACTCTGTTATCATTTAGAGCCAAATAACATCAGTGTCCCATCAAAAGATAATTTTTATAACCTATAAATATATTTTAAAAGTAAGCTCTTTATAGGATACATGAAATAATTTGCCACAGGAGGCTGTCTGAAGCAGAAGAGGTAGAACATGACACAGTATGTGGTTGGGTAGACATAGAAAAATTTATTTTCCCCTTAAGCTTAAAAAAGAGTCAGTTCCCAGACTTCAGTGGCACATTCTCCATAGCTGGTACTTGATTACACAGCATTAATACCATTTATGGCAAATTATTCCATGTTTCTATATGTATTTATCTTGACTTTCTGCAGTGCTCACTTGGACCATCGGAAATTTTACAGAATATAGTTGCTCAACTCAATTTTCCAACACGTTCTTCAAGCTTATTTGGAAAACATGCACTCAAAATACATATAATAAATTTAAAGTAGAATAATGCAAAACCAAAACAGAAAAATATACAGTGAACTGTAAGTATGAATAGTTGCCTTTCAAAATTCTCCCTATCTACTAGGAAAGTAATTTTTTGTTAAAAGTTTCCTTTACTTTCCTGCTTTCTGACATGTTTTTGGTTGTCTTCACTTTTTGTGATACAGCTTTTCCGCTCTGCTCCCAAAAGATCTTTTCAATTCTTGGATCTCTGTTTCTCTGATTTCATGAAGATATGGGAAAAGAAAGCCTCAAACTTCAATTAGTTTGGCAAGATATTCACATTGAATACTCTTTATCAACTTGATTGGATAGATGATTTTTTTTGTGCAGAAAAAAACCTCGCAGTGGTATGATCCTCTGTATGTAGGCAGGTATTGGATGGTCTGGTTTTGAGGCGAAAGTGTTAAAAGTGTGTGGTAGATTTCAGGGTTATTCCAGAGTCCAGAAGGTATGGGGTGAGCAGATCCGTGGCAGTCCAACAGCTAAGTTGCTCCCCTCTTTCCTTAGTCTTCTTTTGTAGAGGTAAAATTTTTGCTTTCCACAGTCACACTCATTTCTTCAAGCGTAGAAATAGCTTGTTTTAAGCTGCCATATGGAATGGTACTTTATATAGTACATCCCAAAATCTTTTCATAGAAAAATGGCTCTAGTAAGAACATACCTTTATTGCCTAAATAATGAAGTTTATCTCAATCTGCTAAAACCTACTAACTACATCTGCCTAGTCAGCATGTCATATTACCCGCATTTGCAACTACACAGTTCAAAAAGCCCACGACTAAATATCTTCTTCCTTCTGCTGATGGCAACACATGTAGGAGCTGTGCTTGACTTGTGGTTTTTGCTGTTTTCTGCCTCTTGCCTGCATTGCTCAGCCCTACAATGCACTCTTGTTAGGGGCTGGCTACACTAATGCTACTTCTCTCTGTCCCACTGCTGCTGGCCCCACAGCACGTCACCCAGCCACACCATCAGGGCCTCATCCATATGCCACTGAGAAGTAGTATTGTGAAGGATAGCGTCATAACTTTGAAGAAGCCTTTGATGGCACCTTTGATTTCCTTACCCACCCTTGTGGGTCCTTAAGGACAGGACTCTCTGAGGGTATGGCTGTGCTCTTGGATAACTCCACAGTTGGTTTGGCATGTGATAAAAGTCTATTTAATTTCTACTTCAGGCTTCACAGCCTGCTGGCTAATCTGCTAATTGGGTTTGAGAAAAGGAGAAGGAAGTGGAAGAAAAGGGACATAGTGATGGGAGAGGGTGAAAACACATTGCTGTCGGGATTAGTAACAGGCCCACAGAGGAACAGGTCTTTCAAAAGGTTTCTGAAATATCAAGGTTTGCTCAGACCTGTTTTAATCACATAAGAAATGGCAGCCTTTCCTAATAAATTGTGGTCACTCTCTGAACTTTAAAATAGCCAAAGGAAAACTTCCCATGCACTAAGAAAACGTTGCCCATCTGTCAGAAGTTATGTAGTCAGATAGATCAGTTGTCTAGTTGCTACTGTTTCCAAATCACCATTTTATGGTAATTAATGTGCTATTGTACTTTTAAATATCATTTATAAATATGCATAAACCACAATAATCTGTAGCAGAAAGGAACTAGGAATAAAAACATTATGAAACCTATGCCTCTCCAATATAAAATATTATAATGTAAACATATTGCACATAATTACATATAATGACAAATGTGTCTCTATGCAGTATGATTAGTACTGCTGTAA
Source organism: Columba livia (assembly GCF_036013475.1). Lineage (NCBI taxonomy): Eukaryota > Metazoa > Chordata > Aves > Columbiformes > Columbidae > Columba > Columba livia. The sequence goes on from NC_088604.1 coordinate 65,328,211, forward strand.
CAAAAGAAGAAAGAAGTAGAAGATATCACTCTAGCTGTCAGCTATGTCAGAAAATAAACAGAGACAAAGCATCTCACTGTTATTCTATTTACTCGTTAAATAGTCTCTACTAACTAACCAACAGCTTGCATTTTACTATAGTTTCATAAATCCAAGAAGAGTATATAAAAAATGATCACCCTTCCCCTTTACTGGGGACAACAAGCTGGATTCAGATTAATATATCTCATTTAGACAAAGAACATGTGTAAAATGACATGTTGGCTTCCCAAAGAGCAGAGGAGCTTCACTGGAGTTATTTAGAAACCAGATGACAAATTATGCTCTGAGCATGCCTTCAAAAGATTATTCTATTGGGTGTCCTAATAAAGGTTGGGCAAGAATAAAATCTGGACTCTATTAAGTAGAAACAAGATCTTCAGTAGTTCTAGGAAACTTTAATCAGATGTTTCATAAGAGACTCTTTCTGAGAACATACACATATGAAATACCTTTGTGAGGATGTCTATGGAAGACTCCCCAAAAAATCAGAGCAATGAGCCTGGAACAAATAATGTAGAGTTGGTCAGGACATTTTAACAAACTAAAACCTCTGTAAAGTTTCTCAAGTCCTACTTGGGAGGAGAGTATCCACCAGTCTGAGAACAAACAATGAGTTCCCCTTCAGTGGTAGAGGGGTGGTAGAGGGCAAAAATAAGATCAATGCTCTAAGTAGGTTTGTGCGTTAACTGTTGAGCTGTTGGCAACTGGGTGATGGCCTGGTCTTGCCATCTCATTTTTTGTCAGAGATTTCTGAAAACTTCATTTTTATGAAGCATTTATATGTAACAAAACTAACTTCATAAAGCTTTTTGTTTGTTTGTTTGTTTTCTGGACAACTTGGACACAGAGCAACTAACACCTAATACTAAGATGAGTCTAAATGTCCTGGAAACAGGATGATAAAAAATTGTACCTTGGAGTAGGCATGGAGCAGATATGAAGTACATTTTAAGAAATATAAGCAATCACACATGTGTCTAGTTCTAATGCTGTATTACACTTCTGGGCTTGCAGTCTGTTCAGGAGTGCTTATGAAGCACATGCATTAAAGCTGTGGCCAACTACACATACAGAGTGGAACAGGAAAAAATACTCCATGTTCCCTTCCACATTCCCTTCCACATAAAACAAATGCTGTGACAGTATAAACCAGTAAATGGCAAACAGAAATATAAAGGTAAGCCATATTTGTCTTGGCACACATAAAAGTAATTCAAGTAAATGTAGAACCTGTGAATAAGTCTAAGTCTATTGCTGTCTAAATGTCCACAATAATTTTCTTCAGACATGAAAAACGCACACTGTCTTTTTGAAACTGTAGACTGAAGTAGAGTGATTCTGTAATTGCTTGCACAGTAATAGACATTTTCTTGCTGTCCACACCACTGAATTGTGAAAAAAATAGCCCTCTATGAAATATTTTGTGGGAATTATACAATATATTTCCCCTCTTCCTCCATCTTCCTTTTATTTTTTTGAAGAAAATTAAGTAACTCATGAAAGACCAAATGAATATCAATGAAGAACACACACACTTCTAGGGGTGTTTTCTCTGCATACAAAAGATAAATGATCAGAAAGCAGTATTTACTACAGTGCTTTCTTTCTATAAGAGCCCTTGATTCTGTCAGAAGTGAAAAATACTTATCATCTACCTACAAAATCACATTTTTTAGTGAAAGCAAATATCATGGGAGTGACAGCTCCTGCAAACAGCTCAACCATGCAACAGTGAGGCCAAAGAGGGGAGAGGAGGATTTCAGATGTGTAGAAGGACCTTCCAAATGAAAGGGCATCTCTTTACCCCCAGATGGTGGGGACTGTCCCCTGCCTCCTGTTAGCTTTTTCACTGCTCCCTGCTGCCCAAAACGACTTTTTCCTTTGCTCCCCCTGAGGGAGGTATAGCAAGAAGGGTTGTAAGGAGGGAGATTGAGCCTCATGTGCTTTTGTGGCACAACTCATTGGTCCGGGGTGACAGCCCACTCAGCCCAGGACAGGATGCTGGCTGGATCTAGCTTTCATATCTGAAGACTTACATGATACCTATGGCAAATAGGAATTGTTTGCTCTTTTCATGGCACCTTTTCTTCCCTTTTTCTGTTGAGTGTGTTTCCTCTCCAAGCAGTACCCAAACCTACAGAAAACTAGTTCACTGAGCTATGGCAGCAGCTAACAGGGAAACCACTGACCATTGTCTTTAATCCCGACAAGCAAACTTCCCTGGCAATTCAATTGCTGTTGTTGGGGAAGGAGTGGAGAATATTGGAAAACTGAAACCTGTTTGTTCTGCAACATTATTTCTTTTTTTCTTTTTTTTTTTTTTTTTTTTTTTTACAATAAGGAAGAATGATCTGGAAGTGGGCATAGGTCTTTTTTTTAAATAATAACCCGAAGTAGCCTCAATTAACTGTTGCCCTCCTGAAAAAAAAAAAAAAAAAACAAACAAAAAACCCAACCAACCAACCAAAAAACAAAACAAAACAAAACACAAAACAAAAAACCCACAAAAATAGCAAGTGTCAGAAGAGGTTGAATCAGCCCAGCTGATTTTTGGCCAGTCTGATACTGCTCTAAAACCAGAGCTGGCTGGAGCTCCACACCCTTGTTTATAGCCTGGGCTTCAGAATTACTCTGCAAGCATGAAAGAACACTTCCATAGGGAGCATCAGAAACCTTACATTCCAAGGAGTAACACGGGTTCATCCCCTGAATGCGCAGGTGGAAGGACAGTTGCAATGACAGTCAGTTTTTCCATTGCTTTGTGATAAACTGTTGGCTTCTGATAACAGCTGCAGCATCTCAGCACACATTCATCTTGCGATTACATACACTCCTAGGAGAACAAGGGTTGTATTCTACAAAGATCTTGTTTCTTGTAAGTTACACTCAGCTCTAAAGCCTAGAGCAATCTCAGACCTCTGGGATCCTTTGTTTATTCTTAATCGGCTTTTAAGATCTGAGAGAACAATTGCAGAATGTCACTTTTAGTCAACCCAAGGCTAACATTTCTCAGTCTGTTTTCTAAGTGCCAAGATCTTCTGAGTTTTTTAGTAATTTCCATTTTGGATTACAGGCATGAAGTGGTAATTTTGGAAAATTCTATTTCAACATTTTGTTTAAAATGTACTGTGAAGAAAAGTATGCTTTCAAAGGCATTTTTGTAGCCAGCTTTTCGTGAAGCAAAGTATCTGGGCAGAGATTTCAAACATGTAGTGTTACTACTGGCTTAAAATTTTATCTTAAGTTAGATCTGGTTTAGATTCTTCTGAAAATCAAATTTGAGCCCCAGCAAAGCCACCTTTGAGGGGCTCTGGAGCAGGAAGCACTGGAGCATGCAAGTCTCCATTTAACCCAGTTTTCCATCTCAGTTGCAATTGAGCTTCACTGTCTGAGTGGGAGAGGCTGGAAATGCTGCAATAGGCAGGTGTACAAGTCAGGCTTCTCCTCCCAACCCCTTTGCTGGAGGCTGCCAAATCCTACCAGCCATGAGAATTTTAACACATTCAAAATTATTAGCTTTAAGTCTTTTACTAGCGTAACACTGGGTTATTTTGTCACTTGTTAATGTCATTTGCTTGTGGCTTGTTATGTTTGGTGTTTGCAGAGCTTTCATAATTTATTGCCTGATTATGCTGCTGAATAGCATATACAACTCTTATTGACTTCAAGGGGGGTTTCACACAGAGAACATGGCAATATAATGCAACACTTCTAAAGTACTTCCTATAACTATTCATGACTTTGTCTACATTGGTGCTAAGATGTAAACTGAAGAATGGGAAATTATTCCCAGTAATTCCTTTTGTCATACTCTGCTTTTGTGTGTTAGGAAGACAATAAGAATTTACAACATTATGGTTCCTACCAGAACAGAAGAAAGCAAATAATTGCTAGTTAAGTCCACTACAGAAGCAGACCAGATAGAAATCTATATACAGAGTTTTTGGCACACATAAAATTCAGCAATAACTGACCTAAACTGGTCTATAAATGGGAAGTAACAAGTTTTGGTAAATCTCCAGGAAGAATAAGTGATTGTAAAGCAATTTTCTGATAGTGTGTTGCAAGCAGACATGTAAATTTATAGTCAAATATCCCCAGCTCCCTGCCGAATGTAGGATATGTCTACAATTAAATAATAGGAAAGTAGTTTCAATGGTTGAGTCACTTGCTATTCACAAAGGTAAATGCTGCTCATTTGCTGCATATAGGAACAGATATGTAAGATCATTGAACTAGCTTCAGGGAGGGCTGTCCACCAGCATATGAACATATAAGTCCTGAAGAGAATCAACTTCAGGGCTCAAAAGATGTCCTGGTTGAACTCAGCAGCCTGGCAAGCTTGAATCTTTACTGACAAAGAGGGGACCAGGAGGAAGATAGAAGATTATTCCCAAAATAATGCAAGACGAATGACATCTCCAGATCAGAGGATTTTGAATTATCTTCCAATACTTTTTGATAGCATATTTTCCTGAAGGACAAAAGGTAATTTACAAAGGTATCTGTTGAAGGATGAAGAGGTACTGACTTGTCCTCAAAAACAGGTCATGAGGAGTCAGTAAAAATGACCTTTTCCCAACAGAGTGAAACAAGTAGAGCTTATATATGAACTGTAAGTGATACAGACTGATGTTTTCTTTCCGTTGATGAGAAACTAACTGCATTATATTGGGAGAATAAGCTAACATCTAAATTATTCCAAATTATTGTTTTCATATGTTGTAATCTTTGGTTTCAGGAATCTCAGATATTCAATTGGAATCAAGAAGAAGCAATTTAGAAAAAAATTATCTGAAGGGCAAAAACTCCTCATTACCACAGGTGATGATCATGAGAATGATGAAGCAAAACAACCACACTCAAAACCAAAGCAATTCTAACTAGGGAATGTCTTCAAATGGAGGCTTTTGCAAATCTTCTTGCTGAAGTGTATTGAGAACAGGCAATACACCTATCTTTGCAAGGAAAAAATAAAATACTGGACTTGTAAATTCTTTTTGGGAACATAAAAAGAAGATTTTTAATTCAGGAGATCTTTGATTCTATGTGCAGACAAAGTGAATTTCAGCACAGATTAGGAATACATTGCATGAGGTGTCAAGTTAGGAAAATCTTAGAATAGAATCTTAGAATCATAGAATCATTTAGGTTGGAAGAGACCCTAACCCATGTCACTAAGAACTTAATCTGTACATCTTTTAAACACTCTAGGGACGGTGACTCAACCACTTCCCTGGGCAGTCCATTCCAACACCTGACAACCCTTTCCATGAAGAATTTTTTCCTAATATCTGATCAAAACCTGCCCTGGCACAACCTGAGGCCTTTTGCTTTTGTCCTGTCACTTGTTACTTGGAAGAAGAGACAAACACCCTCCATGCTACAACCTCCTTTCAGGTAGTTGTAGAGACCGATAAGGTCTCCCCTCAGACTTCTTTTCTTCAGGATACACAGCCTGAATTTCACTTCTTAATTTTAACTCAGATGTGAAACAGACATGTCATATATATTTTGCCTTTGTTTTACCAAACAATGCATTGGAACTTGATCAATTGAATGATAAGGTAGAAGGAATAATTATAATTAAAACTCTAATAGTAGCTTTTGTGGGCTGAAAGAATTATTAGATTATTCTAATGTTCAGTATATACTATAGCACCAAGAACTTTTATAAATGAAGAACAATTGTTAGGGTCTTTCAAATTCTGGGTGTTAAAAAGATCATTTCCAAACCAAAAACTCTGTACATTCAAACATACACAGATATAGCCTGATAAACCTTCTCAAGGAAGACAGACAATCAGGAAACAATTATCTTGCTTTACTTAGCAAATTATTTAAATTATACTACCTGCAATATACAATATCATGTACTTCAAAAGCAAAATAAATACACTGATGTTTTCTTTAACCTCCAGACCCTTCTTTGCCATGTTGCCTTTTGTTATAGCAAACTGGAGAGCAAAATTAAACACCTAAAAATGGCAGCAATCTCTTTACTAAACAAGAGCTTTAAAAAATAAAAAGAAAAAAATCTGCTGTCTCACTTTGTATTGCTTGGTTTCTTTATTTGCATTCCAGAAAGGCTGTGCCAAAGAGGTCCCCAAAATCTGAGAGTTAACTATTTCACTAAACTTAAAGCTGCCACCTCTGGTGATTAATCAAATTTTGCTCTAAATAGGATTAATTCGGGTGTATCTGTGAAGAAGATTGTCAGAGTGCACGTCCCTCTTCTCATCTGTCCTCGGGTGTTTTTTCTTTCTGAATTTAAAATGAAGCTTGAGCTATAATCTTGCATGGCAGATACTGGATCCTTCCTTTGATAAACATCTAAAATGCTAATGAATATGGGCTGCAGTTCTGAAACAGCAAAGCAAATGATTTGACAAGAATCTGGAGGGTAAAAAAAAAAACCAAAAACCCAAAACCCAGGAACTTTCTGACTTAAAAGAAAAACTCTTTTTGTTCACATAGAGTATTGTTTCCTCAAGAAAAATTTTTCTGCTGTGCGGAAAACAGAAAAAATCCTACTACATCAAAATGCGGAAGCATGAAAAACTGATGAGCTTTCAGATTGTCCTCTTTTGCATGCAAATCATACCAGAAGTTCTCATTAGCATAAATGCATGAGCAACTCTAAATGCTTTTAATTTCCAATCTCAGCCAGCAGAGGAGTAATTTGTCACTGTCAGGGTGAAAATCTAAAAAGAAAAAAAAAAAAAGAGAGAAGGACTCCATGCTAAATTGGAATCATATAAATTTTTGATTTGCTAATTGACTGATGCTGCAGTTCAATCAGCTGCCTTGAAGGTGTAAATAATTCAGTGTACAGTCAGAAATAAAAGCATAATGTGCTTCTACTGAAGGCATATTAGCATTCACTGCATCAGAACACACCTGACCAAGTCTTTTTCATAGATACCCTTTAGTCATGTTCTAACTTTATGCTGGCAAGAGCAATACACAAAAAACCAAAACTACCTCTGAAAATATTTAGGCTTTCACATTATGAAATATGCTTCAAGAGATAGTTTAAAATATTTTCACTCCAAATGATCTAATAAGTCAGTCCTAATACGTGCAGGAATGGTGGAATACATTTGTATAATACTAATGCAATTATAAAATATAGAAAGTGCATAAATGGAAATCCAAGAGTTCTATCAAGTTTTAATTATCTCTTTCCCTTAATCAACTGCTTTAAATGTCATATGCAAAGTGTATTATTGCAAAAATGCTTCTCATCATTGTGAATACACTAAGAGTGTGTTACAATCTGTATAGGTAGTTGCAATAGTTCATCATTTACAAGAGAGGATCAACATTCAGATGTTTTGTGCCATTTGTGTTAATCAAAAATTATTTATTTCAGAGCGATTGCTTAAGTAAAATCTGTTTTCTACTGGCTAGCCATTTCCTCTTTACCTCAAACAAATAAGATGTATAGTCATCTTGTATTTTTGTAATGTAATTACACTTCCAAGAACACAAATGAATAATTAACAGAAGTACCTTGAATATACAAAGACCCTTCTATGGAACATGTGTGAGTAAAATATTCAGTTTACAGTTTACCAGAAGCATTAAATCAATCATTAATGTCTCATGGACTGTTAGATGTGAAAATCAAATATGGTTATACTGATTCATGAAATTACTAGTTGCCTTAGTTGTGAGTCATATTTTGCACGAATTCCAGCTCTACTATTTTGTTGACATTGCACAAATATGTATCAGATACACCCTATCGGGTCTTTAGATGTACCATCAAGCCTTTTTTCCCTGTCTTCTTCCCTCCAAGCATATATTTTAAACAGGTTAAGTTTAAATAATTTGTATTAAGACTTTATCCCAGGCAAAGAGCAGATTTAATTTCCAGTAACAGTCTTACAATGTTTTTTGCAATGGAAATCTATGTTTCTGACAATTAAAGCTTATGCCAAATTCCCCAGTGCTTTCAATGGGGATTTAATCTGAAAGAAGTCTGAAGGATTAGGTTCCAAGGTGTTCACTTTGATTGAACATTTGATTCTGCTTTCAGTGAAATCAATGATGGCATTGATTCAGTCATTCATACCTTTTTCTTGTCATAACTTGCACATTTCCATTTCAAATTGCGTTAAAATATGAACAACAATAGCCAAGTAGTGAGAATATATGAAATATAATGGGTTGAATACAAGCTGTGAGGGTTCAGTTTCCAAACCACCAGTTCCCGCTTACTCTGGTAGTTGACTAAGGAAGAAGGGTAAGTCCATTCAGTCTATAATAATTTAGGAAAAAAAAGAAACAACCAAACCACCAAGCAAAAAAAAATCCCAAACCACCTAAATATCAGTTTCATGAGTATATTGGATACACCCACGGTTGTGGAAAAACCAACTGGAAGGCAAATCTCTGAGTTCCTTACTAGAGCCCAGGGAAAACTAGGTTGATAAAAATCTTGTGATAGTGACTCGAGTAACCCCACTATGTTGAGTGTAGCCCAAACATCTGCAGATCACACCGTGGCCCAAAGAACGTGCAGTGCAAGCAGAAGAGGTAGAGGAGAGGAGGCAGAGCAGGTACCCACAGAAGTCATTTCAGATTACAAAAGGCTGGTGGCAGAACTGGCAGTAAAGTTGAAGACAGCCCATTCAGTCCCCACATCTGCTGAAGCAGTGTTGCCATGCCTGCCCTGGGCTGCTGATGGTCCAGGGTGCTGGTGGACACTGATCCTGGGTGGAGCTCACGGGGCTGCTCTGCCTTCTGTTCCACACCTGGGAACCCAGGAAAGGCACATGAAGGGGCTTTTCTCAGACAGAAATGATTTCTGGAGACCCTGCTCCTCCTTTCTACAGGCTCTTTCATGTTCTGGGATTCCAATAAAATGGGAGTCTGTGGGGAAAGCCTTATTAAAATAGGGACATCTCACCACTGCTTGATTCACTATGAAAGACAAGTTGCTTTGTTCTGCTGGTCAGGGTGAGTTACAGCCCTAGTCCCAAGTGGAAAGAGAAAGGGCTCAGCAAAAGGAAAATGAGCTGGAACACAGGATTAAACAGCGGGGAAATGTCCTGGAGTCCCATTCAGATTGTAAGTAGGCAATTAAAATTTTGCTCTAAATGATGAAAGCATGAAGTACAGAAATTTAAAGGATTTTTTTTTAATAGCTTTTCCAATTCCCGTTAAATATTTGTATTTTGCTCTTTTTAATCTCTTCTTATGTAGCTGCCTCTAGATCTCCTGTGATTTGTGCATTATTCTGGCAACAATTATGTCAGCCTTTTAGATGCAGTGGGAGATTAGTAAAATGACTGCAATTCAGTTTTGCCCTACCCAATATTTTATCTATATCTATATTTTAGACATTCATATGGAGTAAACTATCATATCTGACAAAAGCATTTGAAATAATACAATATTTTCCTTCTTTTTTTTTTTTTTTTAAGAAAAGAAAAATGAACTTGCTCTCCCAGTACCACATTTCTCAAATGAACAGGCAGAAGTTGGTATCTCCATTTTCTTGCCAAAATCCCTGCCACTGATAGATGTAAATATCGTAACTTTATTGAGGCTGCCAAGCCCATTCTTCTCCCTTCCTCCCTTTACTCCAACCCGTTGCATTTGCCTTTAGATTAAGAATAAACAGGCAAATAACAAATAAATAAATAAATCAGCAGCAATCCCTTTGCGCCCAGGTTGTATCCTTCTGAATGTCCAGAAACAAAGATATGGCTCTGACCCTGGTAGGAAATGGAGAGTACAGTGACCAGGCTCATGGCTCTTACAATCTTGTCAGTCCAGCATCAGGAGGGACTGATGCTGCCCATGCCACTGCCTCCCATGGTTTGTGTGGTGATTATGTGGTCTGATTAACTCCAGGGCCAGGAGGGTGGCTGCTCCTTGCCTAGGGTTTGAAATTACTATTTTTGGAAGAGAGGGATCTAAGCACTCTTTTCAATATTCGCTGCTGCATTGGTTATCTGACCTCAGTAAATCCCTGGGTCAGGTTGTGCTGGACATGAAACTTGTGGACCACACTGGGGACATTACCAGCCATGGACAGTATGTGCTCAGAGCTCAGAACTGATCCTAGCTCATCTAAGTGGATTTAGCTCCTAGATGACATTGTGATGGCCAGACAGACAAAACAGGACCAGGATTCACCATCAGAGGAAAGAAAAATCTTTTTTCAGCATGAGGGCTCTGGCCTGACATGTTATGTGATTTTATTCCTCTTTTTGTCCTTTTTTTTTTTTTTCCTAAACTTAAGGTAAATTCTCTCTGTTTCAGATGAATCTTAGAGCTTTTTTCCCATAGTAACATGGTTCACTCTTGCAGAAATGTATGCAAATTAACTTTTTATGAAAAATGGGGGTAGAAATAAAATATTATGCTGCTCTTGCAAAATAAAAAATCATTAGTGATTGCCAAAAGCAACAAAGTTGATCTCTTGGCAGCATATTGTATATAATTATAATTTCTCTATTCCATTTCAGCACTGTGAACAGTAGAAAAATGGCCCTATCATAGGACACAAAGTAGTTCTGACACCATGGTGACTCACTCGTCTACCTCATTCTGACCAGCTTCACAAGAGCATTGTTACAGACAAGCCACATTTTCAGTGGAGCTTTGAGAAGGAGGGAGAGAGCAGACACTTTTTCATTACTTGAAAAGTGCCAAGGATGCTGTAAGCGTACCTCAGGCAGATTTAATTGTAATATTAATTAACTGGTTCACTTACTCACTAATTAATCTGCTGCCCCCTCTTTTTCACACTAATGTATTTCAGAAGTAGATTCAGGAGAAATGTTAGGAAAGTTTCTTTTGACAATCTCTGAACTAAAGTTTGCAGAAGGATGTGTACAAAAATTGCATTAGGATCAGACTGGCAATGCTTCATCTACTACCTTCATTTGATCTAGTCATTTAAAAATAGGAAGAGGCAGCTGTTTATTGAGTAGACAGCATGACTAAAAGACAATCAAAATTTCTCTTCAGAAACAATCCGTAGAGTTGCTATACACTAATGAATATATGTACTAGTGATACCTGTGTAACAGGTAATTTAGTCATGTTTTCAACTACAAGCATTTCTCAACCACAGAGAAATGCACAACAGATTTAAATATTCAATTAGTCGTATAAAATATACAGAAAACTCCACATATCTTGCACACTCTGCCTCATTTTTCTCTTCTTCAATTTTTTCCAACTGTTCCATGCAAATAACTGCTCCCACATCTACAAAAGCCAATCTGTAAGAAAAGTGTTCCCCCATTAGTAGCATTCCCATCTTGTTGATTTGGAAAGAAGACATTTCTGTCATCAGGAAGAGGAGACTGCACCTACTGATGAGATGCACAACACTGTTACTTGTTCAGTAAAGGCTGATAACACTGGAGATTAATCTCAGGTACTCTATGCATAGACGAGGTTTAGAAGCATTTGCAATATATTGGTTACAATTTCTCTTCCATTTTGACAGAAAGGCTTTCCCAAGAGAGCTTCAATTTATAAGCAAATGGACCAAAAAAAAAATCATATTTTTTTTGCTGCTTTGCTGGTGCAAAGATGTAGAGCTTCTAAAGTGGGAGCAGGTAGAGAAGAGCATATTCAAATTTCATGCTTTAGGCTATGGCAAGCATATCACTTCAATGCCAGCTAAAGGGCCAAGACAAGGTATAAACACACCACAGCATGACAAATGTGCCACCGGTTGCAATTCTGAGCAGTAAGTGCAAACATCTTTTATCACCTCTTGGATCCTAGGACCTGTTAAAAAGGAAGACCAAACCACAGAGCCTAAGTGACTTTCCCAAGATCAAACACCAAACCTGGGACAAGAAAGGAAGCAAATCACTGTCTTCAAGTATAGGGAGACACTTAGCACTGAGCCACATTTTCTGCCTTTAAAATGTTTTTAGATGTAAGCAGAATAAGTATCATGCATAGAAGAGATGGTGGCACAACAAAATGTAATGGTTTACTGGTAATGTCGTGGGACAGGCCGTAGAGTTTTCTCATGGCATCAGCACACTAGGGGTAAATTATTTCCCCAGACATGATGCATTTTTCCCTCACTAGTATTACTTAGATAAAAAGACAAAATGCATCCTACTAACAAGCATTGTTAAACTATTTCGCATGGAGAGTCCAGTGTTTTGGCTCAGCCCCTACTCTAAGGGTTCTTATATCTCCAGCAGTGGTGATGAAATCAGTGTTTATTCAAGTTAACTGCCTCTGAGACTGCAATTAAGTTAAAGTACTTAACACTATTTGTTGTAAAAATTTGCCCTATTAAAATGGAAGAAAAGTTTTTTGTTTTACAGCTAAAGGTGTTAATTTTATTAAACTTAAGGTACCAAGCTTCTTTCAGTGGGCAACATGAAACAGCCAATGATCCAATTTATATTTGTAAATTGGAGAAATTACCAGAGAACAGCACTTCAAAGGGAATGAGTTCAAAATGGTCTAAAATATATCAATGCATAAATGTTTAATACTTTTTGGGCAGACAATGACCCGATCCCACTTATTCACACATTTTCAGAAAAGTTATGGCTGTGCAAGACATGCAGTCCCTATCACATATATCCTTACAATCACATGTTGATAAAAAGGAAAGTAATTCTTAAATTTGACAAATTATTGAACCAAAGAGACACAAGAAAAACATTGCAACAGTAAGTTGCTCATAAGTTATATTTCCCCCAATTCTTTCTTTGTATACTGACTCAGAATTCTTTGGTGTCATCAGCCTGCCAAAAATGATACAGTTCGTCCAAAGCTTGGCCAAGTGCAACATTTCACTTTCCATTAAAAATCTGCCTGGGAACATTACATGTTTGCTATCTGAATTCTTAATATGCATTGAAAGTAAACGCTCCAATTATCAGAGCAGTAAAACAATGCACATTAAAAGGTAAAAAACTGCTTAAGAAAAAGCTACAGGTTGATAGTTGAAACTTCATTTAAAATTAAATGCATTTACACCATTTTTTTCTGGAAGTCCCTTCCAAATTGTGACTTATTTTCTTGCAAACATTAATAAAGAAGCTGGAGGGGACTTCTGCTTTGTTTGTAGTAGCCTTTCAGGAAGGTCTGCAACAGTACGTGATCGAGGTAATTTGGTGTTTTGCTCTGTCTCATCAGTTGCACTCTTTCAATAAAGTAAATTTTTCATTCAGTATAAAATTACTTTTTTGTAAGTAAAATGGTAGGTTTCTATTTGTATCACTTTTGATGCCAGACCCTATGTACAGAGGAACAATTTTGTGTCAATTTCTAAATCTGTCAGATTGAGATTTTCAGTAATTTTTGAAGCTTGGGCATCCTGCATTGTCTCATGTTCACTAGGAAAAAAAAAAACAAAAACAAGAAGGAAGTTAACCTACAGAACTGAGAGTTAGTATAGCATTCACCAGCATATCACTCTCTCTTTAAGATGTAGTCCTCAGTATAGAAAGTAAATTTTTCAGAGCACACAAGTCTGACAAACGATGATTATCTGAAAATTGCTGGAAATCTTCCTTGCTTTCTGAATTCAGATTTCGCCCTGCATTTCTTCACTTAATAACTGCCTAATTTTAAAGATCGTCTACTTTTCTTTTCCTAACTTTAGAAAAGGTAGTGGAAGGTTTTCTTGCGAGGCAATAGCAACTCCCTTTCAAATTGCTAGTGAAAGCCTGCTTTAACTCAGTGAAATGCGAAATACAGTGTGTGTGAGATGTAGTTGTTGTAAGAATTGTATCTGGCCAGGTACACATTTTTACTGCTTTGTGGGTAGGAGAGTCTTGAACATCAAAAAATAGCCCTTTGATTCAGCCAGGGCATCTAAATCTCTTTTCAGTCATACCGTGAACATCTTCTGCTCACTGAAAAACGCATCCTGAGGCTTATGAAACAGACTAGCTATTGAAGTCTGAGTGAAGCGGGGTATTTGCCACCATCTGGTTGTGAACCTTGTAAAGGAACTGCTGATGGGGCTGTTTGTTATTTAAGTAGTAACCATATCCACACTGGTGTCCCAATTAGGGAAAGAAAAAAAAATTATTTAATTAGAAAGACAGGTTCACACATTTCCAAATTTTATGGCAGGTCCAGATGAGGCCAAAAAAACAGCTCCTCCCCAAAACGAAAACAAAACACCCTCCACCCCCCCAAAAAAATAGAAACAAAAAACCACACACACACAAAAACTCCACCGCCAACAAAACCACATGGTTATATCAAAACTGGATTTTTATCAAATTGGAACAGAAGTTACCATATTTTACTCAACAGAATTCTGAACTATCCTGGATGAAATGAAGGAGGAAAGAAAAATATTTAATTATTTTTCTGTTATAAAGAGGGAAGAGAAAGCATGTGGACTCCAAAATGGCACCTTTCCAGGAACCTGAAAAATCTGTCGTCTTTTGAGAAAGAAATTAAGTTTTGTGCGTTTCTAATCTGCATGATGGAAGGCTTATATGCTGCTGGCATTTTTAGGATTTTTTTCTCCATGTTTTGGAGGAGCTCCTGTTGTCCTAGTTTAAAAGGTAGCCTACATTTACTAGGTCTGAATGTATCACCTGCAGCAAAGGCATAACTTCTTTTCAATCTGATTCAGAGATCACTGGCTGGTTCAATCCTATTGCATATAAATACCTTTCTCTAAAGTAAGTAACATACACCTACTTACAACTCTTTAGCCTGTACAAACCAGATACAACTGAATTTTTAATAACTTTATTTTTAGCCATTTTCCTACAAAAGTGTGTGTTACCTTAATTTACATGAGCATTAGGTCCAAAGTTACTTGAAGTCTTAAGACTCTAGCAAACTGTTAGGACGGTGTTATGGCTACAGGAATCAGTACTTAACACATTTGAATAATTTCATTTTAAAAATATTCCATTTGTTTTAAGCTAAAACAACAGCAACAAAAAAAACCTTATTTCCCGGTAATGTTATAAATAGGAAAGAGATTAAAATGTCATCAGAGCTTCAGCTTGAGCTTCATTCCACCAGCGCAAGATAATGTCCTTTGAACTCTAAAAGTAATAATGAAATTTCAATTAATATCTTTCATGTGTATTGGATTGCCAGTAGCTGGAATGACCCATTCTATTTGCCCTCAAAACTGAAGCCACTTTGTTTCCACATATATCAGTGGTGAATCAGTAGCTTTTAAGTATTAAAAGGTGGGCTGGCATTGCCGTATTTTTGCTATAGATAGATGAGATTACACTGAAAACAAACAACCATGCTTTATTTATTAATGTGGGAAATAAGGGAAGATGCTTTAATATCTACAGCAATGCATGGTAAAATGCTGAAAAATGGGACCAAAATCCTTATTTCCTTGAATATACCAAGTAGCTATTTTTCCCAAGGAAACCATCTAAAATTTCTGGAACTAACTTAACAACAAAACTACACCTAGGCCAACAAATGCAGAGCAGGACTCTTGTTCAGCTGAAAAAAGGAAAAAATTAAAGGGAAGTGTAAAGAATATATGACATATTCTGAAATACTAAGTTACTGCATAGATATGTACATATTATAGAAATGTTCACATAATTCTATGTCTTTCAAGGATCTTGTCCTAGGAAAATGGGCAGTACTTCAGACAAAAAGCAGAATTCCCAAAGAAGGTGTTTTTTTTTCCCTAACGGCTTTATCTGAAGACATATAGCATATATGTGTTAAACAAGTGTGAGGTACAAACCCACAATCAGACTCCTACAGTTAGATCTGTAGCAGCATGTGCCAGAGTCAATATATCTCTAAACAAATACAAGATAGCAATGGGTGATGTTTTAAAACTTACCAATACTGCTGTCATACCCTAGAGATACATTGGCATCCGTCTCCAGCAGCCAGGCAACTCACTGTCACATTACAGAGTCCACCTCCCCAGACTCTGCTAAAGCAAATATGCCAGAAGGCAAAGGGTGAGGGAAGTGGCTGAGGGTTGCTGTAAATGCACCATCACATTACAACAAGTGAAGAATGCCCTGCAATGGGAAAGAGCTCCGGAAAAACCCTACTTCCCTCTCTGTACACCAGCCAACAGAGCTGACACGGAAAGGAGATTAGGAATAAAACTATCATGTAAATGTGACTCTGAATTACAGTCTCTGAATTACAGTCTCTTTTCTGTGCATGGGATGTTATGTACAAAAATTGGACCAAAAATTGTAGGCTATAGACTAGATCACACATTTGCAATCTAATAACCTAGTACATAACCTGTAATTTTTCATCCATTTTTGTATTCATACGTGTAGTATCTGTTAGTAATGCATATTGGAACATCAGGCAAAATCCATTAAAGTTTTATATCTATAACTTCAGTGTGAATTTCGGTAAACTGCCTCCTGTGAACATGAGCAAAATGCATGTGTGATATTTGTATTCTTAGTGAGAATGATGAAATTGGAATATCACAGAATCACAGAAAGTTAGGGATTGGAAGGGACCTGGAAAGATCATCTAGTCCAATATCCCCACCGGATATCACAAATGTCACCATGAGGATTGGTAAAATTCAACAAGATGTGTTTTTAAAGATCTGTATATTTTTTTAAGTAGACGTGATCTGCGAAAGAACTAACTGATAAAGGAAGAAAAAAACAAAGAGTCTCCACACCTGCAATCAGTGTCTGCTCGGCATTAGAAGGTCTCAATCCCAAGGAAGTAAATTTCTAGTGTTGATCCTTCTCAGTTCACTCAAAGACCAGAAGATCTGACCTCAAGAGAGTTCATGAACGAGGGCTGACTACCTACCAGAAGGTATCTGACAGATCAGCCCTTAAACATAGCAAAGGAAAAGAGAGGAAGCCTGGGATCAGAGTCACACAGATTTATATCCTTCCCTATGTTGATTTACAACACCTAACTCCTAGAAGCACATTCTGATGCACTACAGTGTAATCACTCTCAAATTTTCTCATAAAAGCTGTTTTACTGTATGTAGGAGGCACAATTTTTTTACTACAGCAGGATCTATAAGTTTGGCCTCACAAAAAAATAAAGCACGCTATCTAGCAACCAAGCCATTTTTCCTTCTCTCTAGCCAAAGGAAGAAGACTTATTGCAATGAGTCTGACATGGAAGGAGAAGATTCTGTTTGCCAGGAGGGCAGCATCTACTTTCTTGACATTTCCTAGCAGCTAGCTTAGGTGGCCCCCCCATTGAAGGTCTGGCATTTTTATACCTTGTGTTTAAGTGTCACACCAGGGACAGCAGGTGCTGTAATACTAGACACAATTTTATATTTGGATGTACATGGTGATAACAATTTGGTTAAATCCAGACAGCATACTGTTTGCCTGCCAAGGCAGCTGCAGCCTCAATACGCCATTGCAAAACAAAAATGTAACCTATAACCTACGAGGAACCTAAACCTCACCTTGACAGAAAAACATGCAACTTGTGCCCATTGAAAGAATCCCTGTAGCATTCACGTGTAAATTAATATCACCAATGTAAATATTTTCTAAAAGACAACTGCCTAGGAGTATTACACATTCTAGAAGCTATATTATTTTCTTCATTAGGCTCAAATTCACAGATAGTGTTACTATGTCACACAATCGCAGCGTTTGTCTCAGAAGAGTAAGGTAAATTCATTGCTCTACATTAAACAAATGGGAGTGATCTACAGGATATTGGTTTCAATATGTTCTAAGTAATCATACATGCAAAGACATACATATCGTGAGAGTTCAGAATTTGCATAAATTTAAGTTAACTCTGAATGGGTCTTTAATAATTTCTCGAACTAAAAGACTGCAGAAATGGAATTACTAAACAGATTGAAATGTCTCATATTTGAACTTTGTGTTTTCGGTCATTGGTCATCAGTCTCTTGTGTCATATTAGTTGTTAACATTTTGTTTGTCACAATATTTCTGCAAAAACTGAGAGGTTTTCTAAAATAAAAAAGCTAAGAAAACAGTTAATAAAAAACCCAAACCAAGCCAAAGTTTGCATGGGAAAAATCAAAGAATGTCTTTTTGGCAGAAGTTTTTCTGTCTCAGCTGGGCTTTCTGGTCAAGAGCATACAGATATAAAAATCCCATAAGAACAAACAATGCTACAATGAACAATGTTATACCATACTATATGAGAATAACAACTAAGGACCTTCATCCTGAGTGTCAGCATCTCAATTGAGTGCCATAAACACAAGGCTACCAGCCATCCTATGGTTGATGTCTCCCTCTAAGTCTGAAAAAAAACTTCTGTGGGTCTGAGGTCTGACAAGCACAGAGCATGAGAAGTCTTGAAATACCACATTCAATAGGACAAACACATTTTTTTCTCATCAACTGTTGGTCACTGAATATAGAAAAAGAAAATGTAATCTGATGCTCTGACATAGTTTCTTAAAGCTTATTTGGCTAAACAATTTAGAAAAATTAAATTATTCATAATACAATCATTCGACATTAAATTTCCAATGAACTTTATGTGCAAAACACACAGACCACTGATCTGATCTAGGACAGCATTCCCTATTTAATACTGTATCCTATTTCTAACGGTACTCAGAGGACCAGTTGCAGAGGCAGCTATGAAACTGGAAAACAAAGAATCAAACCATAATTCCTGCAGACATGCATATACCTGTAGCATTCTCTATCTAATATTAAATAAAACAGATTTTCTTTTTTAAAGCAGCACATTGTTTCCCTGTTGGAGTCTAAGCAGTATTCACTTTAAACATCACAGGCTCATACTTTATACATGAACAATTTTTTCACAAAAAATGAAGAGTCATCCAAAAGTTTTATTCTTGCAGAATGTGCTTTTATTTCAACACAGCACAATATGCCTAGTGCTATTTCACTCGATCTGTGCGCTCGCAAGCTCCCAATAGCCGTCCATGTGATTACTCCTTCCAGACAAATAGGGTTGTTTCTCCTGTAATTGATTCTGATGTGCAGGTCTGGACATTGTTTCTATGTTGTGCCACTTTGATTCACCTATTTAATTGAAAATGTGTTGTGTTTACAAAACATCAGAGGGAGTATATAATCAGTTTGTAAAAGTCTGTTGAAGCAACTTTAAGCCACAAGATGGCAATGGTGTTTACATTTTTTATTAGCACTTAGATTCTGTTCTGTCAAATAACTTGCATTTTTGTTTATGTTGAAAAATAATTGAGATATCACTCTGGACTGGCATCTTTAAATCTCTAATCATATATCTAAGACTTTAGCCACGGCTTTAACACCACCAGGGAACATGCAGGGGGTTGCACTACAGAAGCCATTCTGCTACCTCTGTCAGTCACCTTTCCGAAGCCAAAGGAAAACAGAGTGACAGTGTCGTGCAGAGAGGTATCAGCTGGTTCATGACAAGACAGCTTGAGAACAAGACCTACAATTCATTTGCTTTGGACTATATCCAAGCTACCACAGATCTACTGGTCTGCTTGGTGCTGTGTGACTTTGTGTCCTGGGTCCACTTGCTGAGAACATCTATACCTTACTGCTTTATGTTGGATAAACACACACTGGGTGCCTTGCAGAAAGTGAAGCCCAAGAAACCCCTGGTATAAACGCTGTGATGGCATGTTGAGCTTCCATGTGTCCAGAGCTGCTCACTGGTCCTCTTGCTGGGTCCATAACCCCTTCCACTCTTTCTCCCAAGCCCAAGCAAGGCAACTCTGACTTCCTCACACACACACCTATGGTTCATGATGTAGGCTACCTCAGATCCAAACATTTTATTCCTAGAGACACTAATTTCCTAGCATGGATTTCATTTCTTCATTAGCATCCTAATATCTGTACTAAGCCACCTCTGAAAACTTAATTTTCCACATTCTTTACATTTTCTGGCAAACTGGCTGGTGTGGTTGGTTAGTCATCTCTCTGTCTCAAAGTGCTTGCCTCACTCTCTCGTGACACAATCTAAAGCCTACTGAAGGGAGCAGAAGCACTCCCTGATTTCAGAAGGGTTTGAAACTCCTGATATTTTTCCTCCCTATGTCATTACTTCCAACTCATCCTTATTCTATCATTATATATATATATATATATATATATATATATAAAAGCATATTAAAACCCACCAAAAAAAAAAATCAGCAGAGCAAGTACAGGATCATCAAAGCAGACTCCTAACCCTGTGATTGTAACAGCAATACACCCCTCAGTGTGGAGCTTAGGAGTTAGTTCACTTAATTACATGCTTCAATTTGGAGTTTAAGATTTTAAGCCAGGGAATATTTGGTGGTTTGTTTGTTTGTTGTTTGTTTGTTTGTTTGTTTGTTTGTTTTTTCTAAAATATGCCTACAGTACAGCACTAAACAGAAATAATCAATACAATACAGAAACACTAGGACATGATAAACAGCCTCATGATAATCAACATTGATGAACATCATCTTGTCTGTTTTATTATAATCTCCATTATAGTAAATAATGATTTCAGACTAAGAATGCAGCCACAGGGTGACTTAGGAACATGAAAACACTCTTCACAAAGGAAAGCAAAGGGGACAAAATGGGGTCTTAAGGAATAAGGCCCAGTTCAATTTCAGCCATTAGAAAATTAAATTGATGACAAGAACTTACAAAGATGAACAAGTGAGTCTATGCCTGACACTTGCATTGGGCAGAAGGAAGTAGGATGGGAGTGGAGAGGGGCATTTTTTAAAGATGAAATACTGAGAGGTATTGTGCAGAGCAATGGGTTATTGATCCCAAAGGAAAGAGTGGCAAAGGGGACCATGCAAACAGCTGCTTGGGCTCTGGATCAGAAAGGCATCTTTATTCAGTATATTATTTAAACATGTAAGCATATGATTCATTATTGCCCTGAACAGAAATGCACTTAATCCATTTTCTGAATAGAGACCTAAATAAATGTTGAGAGGTAGAAGACGAGACAGCAGAGGACTGAGCTGTGAAAACAAAGAGAAGGTAATATTTCAAAGCAGTTACCATGATGTTGAAATTCAAAAAGGATGAAGGTGGTATTCGACTACAAGGACAGCATTAGTTACTTAAGTATAACCAGTTTTAGCATTATGGACCAGGTCTCAAGAAGGACTTTGAAGAGCAGGAGAAGAACAAAGGGCAGCAACACCTCAAGGACAGGTCAGTAATGGAAATCTGACCCATTAAGTGTTTCAGTCTCATTCACCAGTTTTCCTCAGAGGAAGAGGAGAAGGAAGGTGCTACACTGTGCTCGTACACCTGCAAAAGTCAATGCTTTCTCCTGTGACTGCTGCCATCAAAACTGGTGATGCTGAGAGACAGCAATCACAGGTGCAGACTGGGCTTCCAGACAGCTGTTGCCTCCTCTTGCTTTCTATGAAACAGCTTTGCTCCATATGTAGGGTATCAGCTTCCTGTCTTGCTGCCCTCTTTCATGTTCTCTAGTACGCTCCAGCAGGGCAATAGATCCAGTGAGGTTTGGAGTAAGTTGTCTTATAGCTTAAGCATGATTATGCATTAAGACTCTTTATCAGAAACCTTCTTGTGTCATCCAAAGATGTGCCTGCCTGTGTATAGTCTGTCAAAGGCAGCTGGCATTTTGTCTCAATACAAATTGCAGAATCCATCTACATGAAAGAATGATTTCAGAATCTCGCTCTAAGCCTGAAGAATCAAGGCTGGATTTTCAATCCTATTTCTCACCCCAGCTACTTTCATGACCTAGGGTAGCACATTTTATACTCAGCTTTCAAAATGACTGGCAATTTTGGCGCCATGCAGCCTGATCTTCAGACATGCTCTGCTCCAATTTCCAGATTAAAAATTAAAGACCATATTTGGAAGTGTTGCTATTGCCTCTGGCCCAGTATCCCTGTTTGTAATAAAGAGTTAGCTTATTTCTCAAGAATGCTGAGAATTTAATTACATAATGTCTGTAAAGCAATTGGAAGAAAAGCACTATATAAGTGTTAAGTATTATAATTGTATTAAATGTGTATGCCCAGTATTAGGAGGAAGGGATGCGATTATCTAATAAGCAATGACCTCTCATCACCAGCAATAAAAGACTTTGTGAAGACCACAATGTTGTGCTGGCATAGGCTGAATTAAATGTCAAGAATATCAAGCAGTGCTTTTAAGTTTTCATTGCACAGAAGGTTAAAAGTATTCCTGTTAAAACATGCACTGCCCAATCAGAATATTCTCAGTACTAATGGCTTTACAAATACTGGTACAGATATTAACTGGAAGAGCTAATTTGAGGCTATCTACTGTCACCAGTGCAGCTTTAGATGAATGAATTTTAATCTGACCCTCAAGAGTCAGTCTAGCTGAATAATAACAATGAAAAATGCATGAGAACAGCAATTTCAACATGGCTATTTCACAGACAAGCTTATTTTATGCATCAATAGCAAATAAATCAAGAAATTGGATGGACTTTCTGAATGTCTTTCACTGTTCTAAGTAAATCCATCTAGCCAGTGCAACCATCAGTTCTAAAGATTGGAGAGTAAACAGAGGAGGAATATTGATTGATTGCTTGATTTGGAATGGAATTCCTATCTTCACCTTTGCCAGGAATTTAGCTTATAGAGGTGACACTTTTTATCTTGTTGCTATAAACTGAGCTGTAAGATATCCTAATTGCTAATGGTTGGATTTCACTGATTATGTAAAAAGAAACTGCATCTTTAAAAAACACTTGTGCAAACTTTATATAAATACCATGGAACAACAACATTGTTTGCAACAAGTTGTAATACAGCTCTGGTAGAAGAGGTTAACGAAGTACTTTTAAAAGACCTCTACAAAATTTAAAATAACATATGTCCTAATTAATAACAATGGGAATTACATGTTGTCCCAGAAAAACAGACTAGTTAGTTCAAATGTAGGTGCCTAAAGAAATAATTCAGCCTATTCTGGCACAATGTTGTGGTCTATCATGTTTTGCTCTAAAACCAGTGAGTACATACAGTGCGTCACTATCAGGCAAACCAATAAAAATACTGGATTTCGTGTGCCATTTATCTACTCCTAATATTAGGTGCTCAGGTTTAAATTTTGGGCCCAGTTCCCAGGACTTACTTCATTTGATTTGGAAGATGGCCCAGATCTTTGTACTAACACAAATCAGAAAAGCTTTTTATATTACTGCTTACTGGTGGATTCAAGTGGAGTTCACAGTCAAAGTTTCATTAAAACCATCAAGCCCTAAACAGTAGCCTATAAAAACAAAAGATCATACTTTGTTTTTAAAAGGAAGTTTGACATATTTCATTTGCTGTGCATTCAGTTTTGCTATATGAGAACCAATGGAGCCTCAGAATAATGCTCCTTACTATGAATCACTGTATATACTTCAGTATCTGAAAATACATAAAATCAGATTTTTTTTAAATATTCTTTTCAATGAAATCCTCAAGCATGCACATATGCATTCAGCTTCATGAAGATTCCCCTTCCATTGAACAAAATACTGTAACTGTTCTATCAAACACAGGAGAGTTAGATAATTGATGTATTATTATACCTTAACAGATGCACAGGAAATGACTCTTGGATGTTCCGACTTCTCATCAATGTGTATCTGCACACATGTGGCACTGAACAGCTGGGACTGAAGATTACATTTGAGAAATCTTAAACAAAAGGTTTGTTCCATTTACCCTGTCATGTATGGATGTTCATTCATGTGGGCAGTTTAAACACAATATAAGAATTAAAACGGAAATAACTTACTGCCCATTTGGATTGCATTGCGGAGAACAAAACTAAGCAAATGTTAATAAAACTGTTCTTTTCCAAGTCCTTAGCAGAAAATGATATGAAGCCCTTCTGGGCTTTCATTTCCAGTATATGTTTCTCCTGGCATGACATATGATACAGATGAGAAATAAATCCTCATGGTCCATTTAAGATAACTGAGACCATTGTTTTCTGAGCAACTTCCTCCATGAAATTGAAATTGTGTTTGATAAACCAAGAACCTATCTGGAGATTGGTCCTACCAGGAGAATGGTTGGAGGAATGACCTAATGAGTTTCAACAATAACAAAGCATGATGTCAAGGACAACAATAACATACATACAGAGAGGTTTGTCCTTAATGGACAAAACTAATACTAAATATGTAGTGTTTCTGTTGCAATACAGACATTCAAGAAAGCCTCATTTCTTTAATTCAGAAAACCAGAATAAAATTCCACAGAATCCATCATCTTGTTCATGCCATTAAGATGCATTTCATAGAAAAGTTCTATGAAACATGTTCATACCAGATCATTAACATCACTTTAATCAGAGAGACTAGGAGGCAATATAAGATCTCCACTTCACAGAGTGGAGGAAAGAAATATTAAGTATGAGTACAAAAATCATCTATGAAAATCCCTCTCAAAGTGCATTAAACAAAAATAACATAATGAATTAAAATAATGAAATTTATAGAAAATCTGTCATTTGTGTATGTCTGACATGATTCAAAAGCATACCTGGGTTTTGTCTAGGTGAACATCTATTTTCAAACATAGTACCACAGCATGTGCACCAGGATGACTGCCATCAACAGCAAGATACACAGCACTGGCAAAGATCTCTTGGAAGGTCATGCAGAAGATGAATATAGAGATGCAACACAGGATTCTGGTCCAAGGTAGCTGACGTTTGAGCCTCCCCACTTTCAGTGGTATCACTGACAAGATTTTCACAGCAACTATATTCAGTCCTACATCAGCAAATCAGGTGGAATGATTGCAATGGGTTACCCTTTCAACACTTTCAATGTTTGGAAAATGTGCGGAAAGTATGATAATTATGTAAAAAGCATCTCAGCAAGAAACTGCAAGCATATAAAAACAAACAAACAAACAAAAAGGGATCTCTAACAGATATTTTCCTGCAAGTTTCATGGCAGGACAAGTTTTTTTGAAAAGTGGAGGAGGACTTTGGGAGGAAGAGGGCCACATGATATTACAAAATATTTGTGTTCCTCTACATAAACCAGAAACATAAATGATGGTATCAGACAGAAATATAAAATCAGGAAGAAAGAAAAGAAAAAAACCTTCAGCAACTATGCTTCTCTGACCCAAACCAGGTTGTCTTGGTATTTAAAACATAATGAAATGAAAAACATATTTACTGTGTAAAAGTGACTATTATTTGTGCAAGTTTAAACAGTGAACCCAAAGAAAATGCCTTTGAATCCCTGTGCATGGTCCTAGGGAAAAGATGGACAAGACAAACATTTTACTGGCAGCATGAATGCACAGTCAGAACTAGAAATAGACTTTTTAATTTGTGCAAAATATCAGGACAAAGCTGCAAGGGACCTTAGATAGTTTGTAACGAATCTAGCAGAGCCTGGCACAACTGACCAGAGATTGACCTGTCTGAACAAAGGGAAACTACTGTTACTGCTAGTTAGTTACTGAAAAGTCATTCTTGAAGTAATTCAACCATTTTATTCAGCACTAGGATTGATTAAACCATGAGGATGTGCATCAGATTTTCTCTTCATGATGAGCTTGTTTCAGCTAATGGCTCACTATACATAATCAAGGGTTGTAAAGAATTGGAATGTCATGCCTATGACTGGCAGGCTGGACAGTAGAAGCCAAAGCAAATGTGAATAGTTAAGAGGCTCATCTGAGCTTCCTGGCCTACAGAAAGACATCTACAGAACCACAGGCTTCACCTACACAGATATATAAGCAGAAGACCTAAATCAGCAAACCCCATTAAACAGCATTGCCTAGTGCTCTAAGCTGTGCAAACCATGACAAAACACATGAAAAACAAAACAAAACAAGCCCTTGAATACACAGAAAATTAAAGAGATACCACAAGTCATAAAAGCCTAAACATTGAAGTTCTCCACAAGACCCTCCAACATAGCAATTAGACTTGTAGCTTAACGAATTCTTCTATTACTAAGAATGCAACAGATGACACAAGCTTTGGTTAAAAAATGGTGTATGATAGGACAACTGTGATCTCAACAGCCTTTGACAGCAATTTACCAATAGCAAAGAGAAAGAGCTCTTAAACTCAGTACAGGCACAAGCCTTGATGCCACCAGGACTGTACCTGGGAAAGTATAATGAGCCGTGGCAACCCCATGTATGGGGAAAGTTTCAACCCCAACTGTGGAAGGACAAAGGAATATTCTAACGCTGGAGTAAGAAGACCATTAGCATCAGCACTGTTCAGTCTTTATTTAGAGGAAACAGTGACATATATTTGAAGGATGTCAATTTGAAGGTCAATAACAGCCAGATCCTTTGTATGTGTGCTTGTATGTGCTTCCTTTGTATGTGTGTGCACATATGCATATGCACACACAGAGAAAAGTATGCTATGGTGAAAGCAGAGACAAATTTTTTTTAAAAAATCATTAATAGATGGTTTGTTTAGCTTGTTGATCCTGAGTGAATCTTCATTCCACTGAGCTGCTTAAACGAAGACACTGCAACTAGCAAATCATGAGGTCCTCACTTGATCCAAACTCTTTTCAGTCAGTGGGATGTTTTATTAAGAAGGACTCAAATATTTAAGCTAGAATCAGTGCACTTCCTGGCAAGATAAAGATCTTGGTATTAAAATCCTTTATCTTCCAAGTAATGACACTTTTTTTTTTTTTTTTTTTTTTTTTCCCTGTGCCTCTGACAAAGCTGAGCTCTTGAAAAATGGGCAATTTGCTTTGGTTTAGCTTGCATATACTTGGTGTATGACTATCAGTTAAAAAGTTTCTCTCTGATGCTTGTCCATCTGGACAGGAAACAGTAAGAAGCTAAAAGAGGGGAAGTGGGGTAAGAGAAAGGAGAAAGGAAATATAAACATTGATGGAAATAGTACCAACACTTTTTAGAATATCAGGTATGTGGAAAGGAGATAACAGAATACGTTTTCAAACAGATCTTTGGCTTCCCTGATTTAGGGAGAAGATCCTTCTGCTATCTGGGGCAAGACATAGGGCAGAATTGCTCTTTGGCTTTCCCTTGGTGAGGAGCCAGGTTCGCTGGCTAACTTTATTTAAAGTTGCCATAAACACTTTATTTAAAGTTGCTGTAAACACTCCGCCAGTACATTTATGAAGGATGTCTGAATTCCAGGTGGAAAGAGTGCACTGGGCAGTTCATAGAAACACTGGTTGGTACTTTGAAGGAATGTAAGGTGGTGCCTACACACATGCATTCACCAGTACTGTAATTTCTTCTCTTCCTTTAGGGCATGCACAAAAGAAACTGCCTTATTCAGTGCAGATGGTTTATTATCCAGCAACATCCTTTGTTAAACTGCAACAGTACTGGAAAATAATAAATATGGAACAGTTATTTCCCACTTATTACTGAATCTTTAAATTGAAGGCAAATTTATCTCACCAAATTTACAAGCCTACAGCATCATGAGCTAATCACCATTCACTCTCTTTACAGTTGATGGAGAGAAAGAAGTGCTGTAAAGAACAGTTCAATTGACCTAATCTGGAAGCCCACTTTAGAAGGGTCATAGTTTAGAAGTGCCTTTTTATCTGCTAACTATAAAAGTTATATATAAAAAAAACTATATATATGTTTATATATATATATATATATATATATATATAAATATAAAACTATCTAGTTGATCTGCTTAAAAGTAGACCTACATTGCTACATATGTAACAATTCACTGAAGTTTGTTTTTTTTTTTTTGGTGATTATTGACACATGGCCTACATCTTGTTTCTGTCAAGTCAGAACTGTGAGGAATATCTGAGTGATTTGTTGTATTCTGATTTTAATGCTAAAGTTTTTTTAACTAACATTTTTCTTTTTTGCTGTGCGATTCCTGCACTTTACGTGCTCTTCAAATACATCTAACAAATCTAGGATGGAGGTCAGATATTAGCATGTCAACTCTGGAAATATTTCAAAGTATTATTTTTATCTCCAAATCAGCTAAATGATCTATTCATTAGTTAAGTATATAACATATGCATGACTCCATAATAAACTGAGTTACAGTATTGTATTGGAAAAGGACATCTTTATTATGCATTTTCAGCACAGAATTAATAAAATCATAGTATCTTTATTGAGCGTTGTATGTATATAACAGCCATATTAGATTCAAAAGAGTTGACATCATATCTTATCACTGTCAAAACAATATCTCTCTTGACTTAGTCCAAGCACATTCCAGTCCTAACAAATCAACACATCGTAAGTTTCACTACTCTAATTAACAAGAGAAGACAGCTTTTATGTCAACGGTAAATCATCTGTATTCTATTTATCATACAGTCCTTAAACATTTTAGTTTGGTAAAAAACAATTACATCATTGTCTCCCTGAAATCCAGTCTTCTCTTACTAACTTTCATAAAAAAACTAAAATCAAAACCTTTACACAGAAATGAATCCCACCCAAGAAGAAACGAATCATTCAGAAACAATAGCTTGTGTTCCTGCATATAAATAAGCCAGCGGAGTTAAGACTGTGTGGAGCATCTTATATTTTCACTACTACCTTTTAATGTAGGTGTTTTCTAATGTAATTAGGGAAAAGTCATAAACTATTTCACCAAACTCAGAAGCTCAAAGATTTCAGGATCCTACAGCAAACCTATCACTGTCATAGCTTATACAATGAAATGTGCAACAGAGATTTAACTCAGACAGGAAAATTATTTGCTTGTCTGGATCTGATTTATCTTTGCAGACCCAGGTCATTCTTATTTAACTTTCTGCCAGCCCTCCCACCACGTATGCTGTAGTGGAAACTTAAGAAAGATTCTCGGAATTAATTAAAGCAGAGTAAAGATGTTCAATTTTGACTACACCAGTTGTAGCTTGCTTTTTCCGACACTGTCCTGACCTGAGAGATAAAATAATGCATTTTTAGGTAGTGGATGAACCTAATTGGAAAAGGAACCTGATTATCTACAGCCTGTCATATTGTGTTGCTATTTATATAGGGCGAAGAACGAATAAATCAAAAGGCTCCACTCAATCTGCAAACAATGCTGTAAAATGTAAAAATATAACAGAAGACAAAACCCAGAGGACAAGTAGTCTTATATTGTTTAGTAATGGAGAAGTAGAGAAGGCATTCAACAGAAGAGTGGACACACAGACTGCCTGTACTATAGTAAACTGAAATGTAGGACTAAAGCTAGCACACTGCCATGTAATTGCTCAGTGCTTAATTTTTAGCAGGCTCTGTAACATGGTTGTGGCTGAGCCAGCTACCATTTTCCCAGGCAGTTTCCTGACATGAACTGCTGGATAGCTTGGACTAGGAAGTGATCCAGTAAGCAGTACGGATGGGAGCATCTAGTTTGGGGCAGGAAGGAGGGATTTAGCTGGACAGATGTAAGCCAGGACCTGCACTAGCCCTGAGGGCCAGTGAGCAGACCCTGGTCACTGTTGTGCACCAGTTAGTCTAGATACAACCACAAATGTACATAGTGGAATCGTCTTTTTGTTTTCCTTTAGGAAAACATTTTTTTACCCTACTAGTCATAGGTACCCTATGGTGAAGGACTTAGTTGCTGGGATGGGGAGGGGATGGAAAATGTGCCATCTTTTATGGAAATGTTCATACCCAGTAAAATTATTATTGCCATCTCACCAAATAAACTGGACTTTAAAGTTTATCTACAGAAGACAGAGAGAGAAGAAAGAAGAAACCATCCTCCTTGTTATCAAATTTTTTCTGTGGCCAATAACAAGTAATTTTGCTGTGTTTCCGTATATGAATAAAGATTCTCTGTAGTCTAAGCAGTGAAGATCTGATTAGCAAACCTCATGAAGATTTTCACAGTTTAATACAAGTGACACTTATTTGCCTACAGCCACCTTTCTAGTAAGTGGAATAACTTAATGAATAATTGAAATATTGCTATTTGATACCTGCTCAATTATTCAATGCTAAAAGAGAGAATATAAATTTTTAGGCAAACATTGCTATCCTGAATTTGTTTAGCTGTGGTGCTAAGATCACAGTGGCAGCTTTACTCGCAGTGACAGTGAAGAAGTCAAGGCTGTTTTCTGATGGTTATTCTATGTTCTAACAGTTTAGAAGCATTATTTTCAGAGGTGTTAACACTGGGGGCTTTCACTATGTTTGTGAACTTGGGGTGTGTTCAACAACTCAGAAATTTCTAATTTATTGCAGAGCACTGGTGCTGAGCATCCTGCTCAGTCATTGGCAACTGGATTAAATTTCCTGGGGGGGAAAAAAAGAGTAAGAAAGGTAAGATACAACATTTAGATTGAGGATTTGAAGCAATGATCAAATCAAAGTGTTTTTTTTTAAAAAAAAAAAGATTTGTAATGTCTAGGTTACACAACTAAACTCATGACCTACAAGATAGAGTATATACGAGTACATACAGTACAGGCACAAAGGGCTTCCAGCTAAAATTGAGCAGTCAGCATTTCACATCAGATTTTTTAAATCAGACTAGCAAATTATATCTACCAAAGATATCTGGATTTCATCAGCCAAAAGCTGAGATATGTCCAGAGAAATGCATTATTATTTGTATAGGGGCTTGCAAGAATGTCTGAAGGCGTGTCTTGGAAGTGGGCAGCCTGACTGAGTTTTGGAGTGGTTGTGGTGGTTATCACCTGCAACAAGCTGACTTCCTCAGAGACACTCAGAGCAAAACATGAAAAACCATGACCTAAAGAGATGAAAACCAAACTTACTACTGCAACAGTTACATTATCACAAGGAACGTTACAACTCACTATGTGACTCCTTTAAAAATAATGGAACCCATTTTTTTTCAAAGACAAATATTTTAAATGCTCTGTCTAGACTTTTGGAATGATATTTTCTTACTCCACCAGGAATCAGCCAGGACTTCAAACTTCTGTAGCACGTCAGTTAAACGTTCTGAACTTTATTTCATGTATAGAAATCAGGCTCTAAGATTGAAGTCCCAATTGCTTTGTTTCTAAAACTCTTTTTGAGAAGTTTCCAATTCTGACTTGACCAAGTACTCCCCTCTGAGCAACGTTTTCTGGTAACATTTGCTCTAGAATAGGTGGATGTTAGATTATTTACAGGTTATTAGAAATGCATCCCTAACGTGTACTTAATAGACACTAAATTTTCATGTCATTAACCTCTATTCCTATAGGTGTAATTTCTGGGTTATCTTCAAAAGCCTGAGGTCCTAGCAAAAATTTGCTCACATAGAAGATACAGTTTGAATTTCTAGATTTCTTGCAAAGTGTACTGACTAGTCCTTTCATTGCTTATTGTAAAAAGGACAAAACACTGCAAGGAGAAGTATAATGGCATGATTTCCTAAAGTAATTTAATTGTCTCTGATGCTTTCCCAAGTTTGACAGCAGTATCAGAAAAAACAAGGTACTGCTTCCACAACTTAATGATAATGCCTTCATCCAGGACAACAATAATTGAGTTTTAATGTCTTGCACTGTTGCATGTAATAAATCCTCCCTATGTGAAACTCTAACCTCTGCTAGGCAAGATTAATGGTTAACAGTGTATATAATATTTATTAAACCTCCTTTTATATTGCTTGGCAATCTGTGCTGCCATCAAACAACTTGAAATAATTGACATTTAGCACATCAACCTTCTTTTGACTAAGAAGCATGACATTCATGTAGATAGTAAACATTTGGCAATTGCTGTAAATGTCTCCAAATTTAACGTCATGACCTTTTCTCAGGTAAATGTTTTGGGATAAAATGTAAATAGTGATTTGCTGTATGTCAAATATCATGCAACATCAAGTTTACTGTCTTATTATTCTTGAGAGGTTTGCAACTTGATTTTGACCTGTGGCTTAATCTTTTAAACTTTTGTACAAAATACTTGTGTGTGGTTTTTTTCAGTCTATTTTTATGATTTTTATATATTTTCAGTATATTTTTATGGAACAAGTTCATTGGATTTTTTTCTCTTTGGTAGCTTTAGAGTTTTATTGACAAGGATCCAGTAAAATTACCACTAAAATAAATTAGATACTTAAACTTTAGCAAGGTGACTGTAGTGATGTTGTATATGTCAGAGTGTTTTTTAAAGAGGGTTTTTTATTGTTCTTTGCTTGGCCTGTCATGTACTCTGAAGACAGTGCTCCGGAAACAAACAAACCAAACAAAATTCACACTACAAAAATCAGCTGCAAAAAAATTAATGTTGGATCCATTCTGGTCAAAAAGGCATTACCACGTTGCAATTGAATTTGGTCCAAAATAAATACAGTAGTTGTCTAACTGAAAATGAGGCCAACGGGTATTTATTTATATTTAATGACTTTGGAGTACAGTTAATTTGAAAGAAAATCTGGAATAATACCGTGATACTCCTGTGATTTAGACATGGGGGCATTTGGTCACTAACATGGTTCCTACCAGTGAAGATACATGCAAGTGAGAAAATATGTTCCTGGAGTGAGAGGAGCATAGGGAACTCCTAGCGGTCTGCTTTGGTCAATGGGGAGCTAAGGCAGTATGTTGTGAGAGTTAAAACAAGAAACATGCATGTCTGAGTCCCCTGACTTGTCTTCCTGTTATTGTACTCCATTGCCATATGGTTCAGACTCACACACTGCTACCAACCTTTGATCACTTTGTGAGGCCTATAGAGGTGGAAGTGGCAATTCCTGTGCCAGGAGAAATATCAGGTGTTGTCTGAAGGCAAACTGAAATCCTTCTCATACTGCTGTCAAGTGTCATTATAGCCATGAATTTGGAAATGGTTTCTGATATGGAGGTCTCTTAAGGAGAGCCATAGAGCAGAGCACGTACTTGCTATGATCTGGCTATCATTGCTATCACTATTGTCATTGATCTGTTGTCACCACCTTTCTCTTCTGCAGGATGGTCCTGCTTCTCTGACTCATTTAACCTGCTGCTTTCAGAATCTCAGTCTACAAAGGAAATTCCAAATAAGGTACATAAAGCCTCAGCAAGAACTGCTCATGTAAAACTCTTTCTCAGCATTGCCACAATGATCTTCTTCAGTTCCTTCCCTCCATACCTCCACAAAGAGTTGTAGGACGCATGAGGGACTTCGGTTGTCATTGAACAGCAAACCCTTCTCCAGAAAAGTCCAGGCAAGACCCAACACAGATATTTTCTGCTTACCCTAGCTTTGAACTGTTAAACTTGCGGCTCTTGCATTTACTGTTGAAAATAAACCAACAGTTTCTGTTCCTAATCCTTCATCATACTGAACATCATATGTGCTAGGAACAGACTCTTCCTTAAACAATCTATTTCCCTACCAGTAGTGAGTAAAGCTACCTGCTCTGTCTCTGTAGGCCAGCAAAATCCTGTTTGGGTAGCCAGCAGTAGCCTTCCTTGTTTCCAGATGTGTTTGTTGTGATAATTAAGCTTTCGGGCATCTATTCACCCTTTTATGCCAAAATAGTATTAATGGACATTCTTACAAATTAGTATATTGCATAAAATTTAAAAAAAAAAAAAAAAGTCACAGCTGAAGTGAATAGCTGAAATAAAATGAAGAGAATGGGCTACTAAGACTTGCTGAGCTGGGGATGTATTTGGATTTGTGTTGATGAAAAGGGAATGATAAAAATACCATCAGAGTGGGAGGAGCACACAGCAGAAACCATTCAAACTAGACGTCACAACAAACATTTCAAATATTTGGCAAAGCAGTGGATGTGTGACAGAGGATATTCAGTGACTGAAGATGTCTAGCTGTTAACTACATATTTGCAGAACAGGCAGTATAAAACTCATTATCTATGGACTCAAACAACAATCAAAGGCATTGATGAACAAAAGAGCTAAGTCCATCAACTCATCAGTAGCCACAATCAATAACCAGAGCCACAAGTTTGTCCATCAAACTGTAAGTAGCAAGAGAAGATAAAGGCAGCACTTTGTTACAGTAATAATGATGCTTATAGTCAATAATAACGTCTCAAACACATAAAAGTTTAGCTGGATTTCACCAGCCTGTAACTTCCTTAAATTCTTTGTTTCTGGATCACATTTAGAATTTTTGACCTTCCCTATTGATTAAATGGCAATTTCATATAGCCAATGATTAGATAATCCAATCTTATCTGCCAAAAGTGATCAACTGTATATGAAATAAAGGGCAGAAGTTGTATAATTTACAATACAAATGAGCTGGTTCCTGTGGTCCTGATTAAATAAAATAAAAAATCAAATTAAAGAGTGATCAAATTATAGGGGTGGCACTGTAACAATTTTAATTTTTCATGATTCATTTAAGACAGCACTTAGCTAAAAAATAAATAAAAAACCCTTTTTACTCCTTCCTTCTTTGAAGTTAATTAGCCTTACTTAAAACTATTTCTTTAAATGCCAAGGTGGAAAACATTGAGAGCTATTTTCAAAGTCATCCAAGTATTATTTCTACACCACACATAAAAATGCTGACAACATCCTCAGGGGTAAATTTAACTTGGGAATCATGCTTCCACTTTAAAAAAATATTTTTCCCAAGCTGTTTCTGTCCATTCGAGAGAAGTTGCTTCCTTTACAATACTGAAAAGACATCTTTCAGGCATCAGCTCAGTTTATTGTGTCCTAAAATTCACCAGGCAATTCAGCTTCGAGAACTAAGGCAGCTTTTCCTGAACATTCACCTGATCTCCGTGCCAACATGCAGGAGAAGGAGGGGATGTCAGTGTCTCCCCCAGGACACCCTCCTTCTGGAGGGAGGAGAAGGAAATGTGTCTGTGGTCACTGATCTGTGTCAGGCAATAGAGGCAGCAGACACAGGTACAGGTGGGTATGTCAAGAATCAGGAAAGTTATGCTTGTATTGACAGAGCTATTTTTGGAGATGGACAGACTACAGCTGTGCCTGTCAAAGCATGAGAGGGAAATACCATGAAGCTATCTCTGAGGAGCATGCATCATTAGACAGCTTTGTGTGATATAGCTGTTTTCCACTAATATGGGAATTAAGTTCTTTGACTGGAGAATTCATATTAGGCTCCTGCCCAAAATGACATGTGGAGTAGACTGTCCATTTTTAATAAAGAACTCAATAGCAAAAAATAATAAGATCACTGCATCTCTGACACCCAGATCAATAGGTCAAATGTACACAAGGATGCACAAGTGGTGATTTTTTGACAATATATATTCAGAAATAAAACAGTTACTGTAAGTATGACATTGAAGGTATGCTGTGGACAAACTGGAAGACAAGTTATTTCTGAAAATATTATAAGCAAAAGTTTGAAAGTTAAAGTTGTGATAAGATAAAATAAAATGAGACTGGTTGAGATATATTTGGTGCCTTGTTTATTGATATTATGTTAGAGATAAAAAAAAAAAAAGGTAGAGCTAAAAGGTAGAGTGATTTAAAAGCAGCTCATTTCAAAAGAAAAGCGCTAAATGGAGGTGACGAAAGTATGACAACCTGTTTCAACAACTGGTTTCCATTTATAAGAAACATGCTGATTAGATATAAAGAATGCAAGATTTTGGGAGGTTGCTTCATAGCTTTGTTGGTTTACTAACACTGTTGTTCTGTATACCTCCATGTCAGCTTGAAGTCTGAATAATTCAATGTTTTAAACTCTAACTTATTGTTAGAAGTCTTTCTGATACCTGGATTCAGGATTTTATCCCCTCTTAATACTGAAACTTGTTTTTAGTTGGTTGGGAAAACTACTTCTTGAAGACTTATGACTGCAGTGAAGAGGAGAGACCTCATTGACCATTTCTTGTTCTGCACGTATTTGTTTTGGCAATGAAAAAGAAATGATGATTCATATGAGAACAGCATAATATCACTTTCACCTATTAAACAAATTCTCCTTTCCTCCTCTTCATTCCCC
The DNA here is from genome assembly GCF_036013475.1 of Columba livia. Classification (NCBI taxonomy): domain Eukaryota; kingdom Metazoa; phylum Chordata; class Aves; order Columbiformes; family Columbidae; genus Columba; species Columba livia. Next base: position 65,364,011 of record NC_088604.1, read on the forward strand.
TCCACCCACTTTTTTGAGTTATTTGTTTTAAAGTAATAACTATAAAGTAAATAATTTTAAAAAGCAATCCTTATGCATGATGGCCAAGGTCCAACACAAGATTAGCAGACCTCACTTTAAGCTGCTCTGCAGGTTAGAGTAGGATGCACCTGGCCCCCATGCCCGTGTGTGTGCCCTTTCAGCATTGAAATAATTCCCTGATTGTCCATACACTATCTTCAAGGCAACCTCCCAGCAGGAAAGTATGCTTCTACCAGTGTCAAAATCTGCCCATCATTCTAGTTAAGCTTCTTTTCTCCTTAGGGTAACTAAGAAATTGGTGCTGTTGACTCAAACATCATGAGCAATTTGATATTGCATTGGTACCATTGTTTATCTTGGCTTGTTACCTCAGAAATAACCGTATTTTAAAAAGGCTGACACCAAGTTATCAAAAAAATACTGCAGGTAAATCTAGAGAGATGCTCACCCTGTGTGTGTGCCTGGATAGTGGAAACTTCAGGACCTGTGTTTTTCCTGAGTTCTTTATCTGTATTAACTCATTGACCTCCAAATAAATTTGGGTGCTTCAATAGTTTTAGCGCTTTGACATGTTCTCAGTTATGGGGTGCTGGCTCCCTGGCACTAGGAGAGAGGCAACAAGTTGAATACAGATTAATGATTAAAATAATTACTTAACACTAAAGAGAAAACTGTAACTTTGCCATATTTATAACTATTACTTACTTGATGAGCTATACAATTTCTGAGCTTTTAAGCACACAGTTGAAATTCAGTAAGGGGATAATACTCAGGTGACAGGAGGGATTTTTTTGGGGTGATACCTGTAAGAAACTATGCAGAGTTAATCAACTCACAAACCTGTGAAATTCCAAAGGCTCTGAAAATCCATGAAAGTAGATGACCTGAGTAAATCAGGTAGTGATTTAAGTGTTTTCAATATAGCTGTGTATAACAGATTTTATTTTTATGATAATTGTAAATAATATACAAAAAGAAGAAAATTACAGTTGCAAATTCAAGCACATCAAAGGTGATGTTCTCTTAAATCAGCTCCCATTTATTATATATGATGATACAGTCTTTAATGACATGATAGCATACCCCCATCTCATTAAGTGTGCAGAATGTACTGTGATTAAAGGAAGAATGTTTTACAGGAGGGGAAAAAGCACCTTCTGTTACAGTACAGGATGAAAGCCCAGGAAGCTGGATGTACCCATGGTTCTATCACAGACTGTATATGTGATGGCTATCAGAAGGCAGATAAAAAAGGGATTTGGGATATGACTGTGTGACTGAGCTTGTACTTGCTAATTTCTAAATACTTTATATTTTCAGAGGTATTTTTCTCTTAGCAGCATTCTCTGTATGAAATATTAATTACAAGCTAGTAAATCACAGCAAAGTTATGAGATACTCAAGTAGTCTTCTACTGGTGATAAATGCTTTTTTTTTAATATCGATTACATCAAATAACATAGCAGTTCTTAGGAACAGTAAGAAAGAGCCATACTCACTGAAATTTTAATAAAGGAGTGCAAACCAGTGAGTAAATTAAAACATTCCCACCACTTTAGCTCGCCTGATACAGACTTACACATTGAGTCACAAAATAATGGAAGCTTACAGTATTCAAAATACAAATGCACTTAAACATTTGATCTGTCAAACAAAGCATTTTGTTGGCAGACAGTCCCACTCTACACAAACCAATTCTAATTCTAGACTTAAAAATCCTTCAGTACAAAGTAAATGGTGCCTTCCATAGCTAAGCTGTTGTAGATATTCTTCAACCATTTTTTCATTAAAACACTTCTTTTCATGTTTGTTTTCGAAGTATTGCAGAAACTGTTTTCCTGAAAACCAAGCAGGAGAAGGCACTGTTTGAGTTATAAAAGATACTACTTATACATAAGAGGTAAGATAAATAAGATGTTAAAGAGTAATTACTACAGTGAATAATTCACTGTCATATGTTACAAAGTATAGAAACTTACAGATTTATATTCTCTGACTCACTACTATCTCGTTTTATACAGGAACACTTTATACATTTTTCAAATGTTAGCTGAATTGTAATTGGTGCTTGAAACAAAAGCTTAGTGATAGTAAAAAATTTTCATCAACTACTAGTGCAGCTTAAATGAGAGTTAGTGCAACAAGTATTTTAAAACAGAAATTTTAAACCAGAAAAAAAAAATGGTTTGATAAGAATTAAGTTTCTCTAAAAGACTCTTATTGCTTTCTGAAACTTATTGCTAGCTCTTGAAGTCTCCTCTATTTTTTCTGCAAGCCAATATGTACAGAAATACACACAAACACTGTTTATAAATCTGAAAAATAGATGCTTTCAAAACTGTAATACCAAGGCTTTTGAATGCTGATGAAATCTTTTCAGTAATACTGCAAAAAGCAAAAATTCATCACAGAAGAAAATCAGAAAAACATATATGAACTCATTTCTGACTTGTCAACTATTTTGGAGTAACATGATATACAATCTGTGATCTGCAATTATTAATGCCTAAATAAATTGATCTACCAGTAGGTACCTTCTGTTCCACTTAAAATATCCTGGCTTTTATTGAGTTCAATATCAGGTTATAAAATTCATTTTAGAACACTGCTGTATATATAATTTATTTCAGAACTATATCCCTAAATACCTCTGATATTCTTATGATTTAAATTCTATATAAATTAATAATTTCAGTCAACAGAAAGGCATGATTGCTTTGAAAAGCAGAAAATAATATAAAGGTAGTACTCAACAAATACATTAACTGTACACTGTCAATCATTAATCTTGGTTAATGTGGACTTAACAAGGTTAGTGATTGTAACTTGGAAGTTGAATTTTTCGTGTCACTGCAAAATGCAAAAAAGATTTAATGCATCTTGGAATACAGACTTTAATAGAAAAAGTGCAGTCCCAATTTATGGAAGATCTTAAGGTTAAAAAAAAAAGGGGGGGTGGGGGGGCTAACCCAGGTTATTATTTCCACAGAACAGGTTGTTTTCCCACTGTAAGATGTTAGCTGGAACTGCCCAGATTCTCTGTTGTTGCCCTAAAAGCACAGTGAATACAATCTCTTTTTTCTTGGTTTATAGCAAGTTTGAATTGGACTTCATCAGTTATACCATCCTAATGTGAATCAAGCTCATTGATTTTATAATTCCTGTGAAATTTGTTCTCAGGACACTTTCAGAGTTGAAGGCTGTTTATTAGAAGACAAAAGCTTTTCACTTTCTGAGGGTGGCTGAAAATGAACGAGATTCTGCAAACAATTGTAAATTATAGCTGAGGGGTGAGTTCATATTAAGTGTTTTTTATTCATGGATCAGCAATTGGACTCTATAGAACTATTCCTGGCATTTGTTCTAGCTCCTTGACCTGTTCATTCAGAAAGAAGAAAGCAGCCAGGCGTAGATAGCGACTGCACAGGCTCCTTTCACAGCCCCCTACAGTGGATGTTTCCAGAAGAAAGCGCTGCATCTGGACGAAGCAATGCAGTGACGGCTTGTTTCAGGGTTGTGGGCGCAGCAGGGAAGGGATATTTGCATCCTCCACTCTCCACTGTGCACTGAATGCAGCCGAACCAAGTCGTGGAATACAAATCTACACTGTGCCTGCATGCATCCTGGACATCCGCAATGTTGTAACACAGGGTGCAAAAATAGCACAGATAAATATTGCGGATTTAAATGTAACAAAATGAGAGTTTGGGAACTCTGTTGGCATTAAAAATGCTTCCAATAAGGGGTTGTTAATAGCACATATTTTTTACTTGGAGAATCCAAACAACTTATTAAACAATGGGGGGCCCACCATTTCTGTCCCAACCCCTGGGAGACACTCTCTACCTCTAAGAGCCTATATCCTGAGCAAGTTATACAGTAAAAACTATGCAGTATTATGTAGGTGGGTGGGATCTTGATATTCTTTCCCTCTCATGCTTCCTCTGGTACTGAACTGAATGTTTGCTGACCTTTGGACGAGCACTGCATGACAGGATGTTTCTATCCAAGAGCTGAAGATATTCTTAGACAATGTTTGTTTAAATCTTCCCTTTTTAGTAGACTTGCTTGTTGCTCTAGATCGCTAAATATGTCTGTATATTGAATCACCACCCTTCTCATGTACAGGAATTCCAAATCTTAATACTTGACCTGTATGGCTTTGGGGATAGATCATTATTTTTTTACCAAACTTGTATAAATTGAATTTGAGCAAAAAGCACTGTCCTTAAATTTATGCATCTGTTCAACCTAAAATGAAGAGCTACAGAAGTCTTGATATCCAGAAGCTAACCCATTTTATTCCCTGGAGATATGTCAAAACACACAGCAATCCTTTCATTAAACAAGGTGGAGCCAGGAAACTTTCACACCACTTTTCCTTTTAAGTCATAAAAGTTTTTGTTCATATCCACAGTCTATGTAATTACTAGAATACGTATAGAAATTTGCAATCAGAAGCTGTCCAGGTATAAAGTAAACCCTAGATATTCAAAGATATTAAGTTCCTGAACTTCCATTGACTCCTGCATGTTTCAGTGACCTAACAGATTTGAAGATATGGTTAGAGACATTTTTTCCCCAGTCTTCACAAGAAAGTAACTATTCAAGTGTGCCTGTCCACCATCAGCTATTACTTCTCAATTAAAAAAAAAAAAAAAAAAAAAAAAAAAAGGAGAAAGAAAAAAAAAAAAAAAAGATACTTTTGGGTGTAAAATTTAATCTCTTCGGAAAACCCTCACAGACAGCAGTGGAGAGTGGCTGCAGGGAAGCCAGATTTAAGCCAAAGCTAGATCTTTTCTGTGCAACTGAATCTAGATTCCTTTTGCCCATCCTTGTGCAAGTGACACAGGGGGCCTTTAGTGTATGCAGAAGATGTGAAGTTTTTGAAGTCTCAGTGTTTCCTTATTATAGTAAAAATTTCCACAATAGGCAATGGACATGGTTTCTTGATAGACAGCCGTATTTAACCAAACAAATCCACTTTTCACTAGTGTTTTGTTCTAACATAAATTCTCTGTGTAACAGGAAAAATTAGAGGAATAAATCAATTTTTATACCAAAGGCAGAATGTTCTGTGTAGAGATGCCACAATAAATCTTTAAAATAAAATAAATAGCAGATGGAATCAATAGAACCATGCATACATTTAAGATAATTATACTAAAATAATTGCTTATCATCAGCTTACTAGCAAAGGTAAAAGATTAATTATATTTTTCCATGTAGTGTAGGTACATGCATGGAACTACCTCACTCTGAGGTACTAGGGGCTTTTGGGGACTGTTTAGCACCAGAACACACACAAAGTCCCTATCTGACCACTCAGAAAAAAAAAAAAAAGCATATTTAAAAACCTACTAGGAAAAATGTTTAGTGAATAAATAAAAAAGTTATGAAGCTGCAACTATAAATAGAGCTTAGAACATTTCACTTTTAGCTCCTTCTCAGCCATCAAACAAAGCAGTTATTAAGTGTAAAGAAATTACCAGTTTCCAAATGTGGTTATTTTGAGTACGCTTACCCATAATAGCTGTACTATTCAATTTAAAATGCATGCAAGTAAAATGACTATGAATTGCTAATAATTAACAGGAAAATATAGAAGTAATCTATTACCTTTGTTAGTGAGCTGATGATAACTAGTTTTCATGACATTCCAAACACATGTATTTAGAAACAATTGTGAAGCAAATGTTAGAGAAACAGGATTATAGCAATATGTCAAAAATCAGAAATAGGCACCAGTTTAATCATTTACTTTTTCCTTGGACCAACACAAGAATTTTTTTTTTTCACATGAAACACTTTGCCATGTACTGCACACCAGAATATATAAAATCAAATGCTGAAAAATGATGGCTAACAATTTAATTTCCAGGATGTGATCTGCATTTGATAAAATTGACAGCATCACCAGACTGCTAGCTATCGGAATCAGATTTCTTCCAGCTGTCAGGAAAACTAAGGCCTTAGAAACTCACATCAAAGTTGGCTGAAATTTGCACAGCACAAGTCCTAACCGTGTAGTGTCTCTATAGACAGATGCACAAAACTTGGTTGCAAGGACATAATTATCTCCCAGGTCTCCAAGATTACTTCTTTTTATTGCAGTAGAATTAGGAATGGACAAATGTGGAAGCTCTAAAAATCTAAACTGACAAGGCTCTTTTGGAGTAGAAGAGTCACTATCATATCTCGTCTTCCTTGAAACACAAAGAAAGCAGAAACAATGGGAAAGACAGATTTCCTTTCCATCAACAAAAGCAACATGCAAGGCATTAGCAGTAGGTTTCAGTGAAATCAGAACATCTTTCCAGTGTAAGAAAATACATGTTATTATTTCAAAGACATCTCAAGGATGCTTCTCTCCTTAAAGACTCTAGTAGCTTTTCTGCCAATGGACTGACTTTCTTATCTTTACTAATCCCCCAATAGATCTGCTTAGTAAACAAAAGGATTTCACCCTTCTTTGTATGCTTATATACCTCATGGCTACATTATTCAAGTACTTGAATTATTTTCCCAATTAGAGCAACAACATGGAGTTAAATTACTACTCTTCAACTACTTCAGTGGTCTGTTTCTGGGGCTGATCCAAATATCCTCTGCTCTCTTCTCTGTGCAGTCTTGGTCTAGAAGCACCAAGATTTTTGATAGAACTGATTTGTCTTTTTTAGCACATCTTTCCACACAGAATATTTACAGAAATGTAGGATTCCAGCTTGCAATTCTTGCACCTAAATGTCTGGCTGTGAATGCACGGTCAATAGATGAATTTGACCTATGACTGAAAGCATCTGAAGTGATGGCATGACAATGTTGTTATGGAAATGCCTAACATACAACGCCATATGACACAGTAATTTTAAACATACCTTGTCTGAGAACTAAGGATGAATTCTCAGTTTCATCACCAACAGACATATGGTCTGAAATCTGTTCTGTGAATATGAAAATTTTGCCAATGGAATTTGTAATTATTTTACAGATTGGATTAGTTGATAAGGCATTACATGTGATTTGCTCACATTGATTTTAAAACCTAGCAAAGAAAACAGCACCATTTAGACCATAAAGAAATCGTGACATTTTCACAAATCAGACAAATGTACACTGCAATTCTAGTTCAAGTGGAGAAATGAGCTGTTATTAATGGGAGGCTGTGAATGCACTTGCTGGTAACAACAGATATATGGGATATAGAATGGTCTTTACTGAAGCATAAGTCACCACATGGAAGTCAAGATGAGTTATTTAAATAGTGAAATACATGTAGGTCGTCAGAGAGAGATATATGTTTTCAGTCTCCACTTCCCTTGTTTTTTAAATAGGGAGGAGGATGTCTGAGAAGGAGGAAGCAGTGGCAACTCTTTTTTAGATATCAGGACAAATAACAAATCTGTTCCTATATGGAAGAGGTTCATATGCATGTTCTGTAATGGAGATGAAGTTAGAGAAGGGAAAGATAGACGCTGTGACTCAATTTACAAGTAGTATGGATTATTTTTAATACCCACTCATTTATTTTAATTCCTGTCCAGAAGTGCTTGAAAAAAGAAGGTAACAAGCCAGAATAAAGGTCTCCATAAATTTCTGCAAGATTCTCAGTCATAACCTGATGTCTGAGAGGACCTGCTTTGGAAGTGGGAGAAGCAGATGAGTAATTTCTCTAACCTGAAACCCTCTACATTGATCTTATATTCCTGATATTTCTTCTGAAGACACATGAGAGGTACAAAGTTTATTTCTGAATGACTGTATGTATAAAGAAGGAGCCCTAAAGACAGATATTTTTTCAGGCAGTAAGTCTCAAGCTTATTCGCAGAAGTGTTCTTTGCCACCAAAGTTAAATCATATATACCATAGTCTCTTTTTTTCTAGGTATCAGTGATACAGAAATTCAAAATCACTTCTCATTATATTTGGCACTGATTTTACTCTTAATTTGAAGCATGTGGTACAAGCCAGAGACGTGCTTCTGTAATCAGTTGCCCTTTAAACAAATAGACTTAAAGTTTATAGCAGACATATTAGCAGCAGAATTAACCATTTGATTCCACTTCACATATATTTATTCTTAGGGGTGGCTTATCGCAGCAAATATTAACCTTTCCACTTAGTGGAAGCATGCATCTTCCAACACAGTGATACACGCCCCAGATTTCTTCTTCTTTGGGTGTGCTGTGACAGGCTGCTGTCCCCACCGCAGGCTGTATGCTACAGCTTGAGGAAGCACCAGCTTGCAAATAGGTGCTGGCTAGATATTTATTCTCCTGATCTGCACCTTTGGAGCACCTGTAATGGTTCTTACTAATTTCTGAGAAACTGAACAGTTTTGGCTATCAATGAGGCTGTCTGCAAAGCATTGTAAGCTTTTTACCTTTCTTGCATCATATTGATGACAGCAAACAGAGTCTGGCATTGTTAACAATTTCTCAAAAGCACTGATATCACCTAGGGCAAACAGCTCTGTATTTTGTATCTTTTTTCCATGTTTTGCTTTTTAATGGGTTTGCTTTTATGAGGGAAAAGATCCCACATAAAACATTTGTTTTCTAGATCTCGAATATATCATGACATCTGACTCAAAACACAAGGCTGAGGAGCCCAGTTTCACACCTACTTCATAGCAAAGCCCCAGTCTAAAAATATTTAGCAGTCCTAACTCCCTCTCCTTCCTCCTCTTTTTCCTCCACAAGATGGGAAGCCTCTCCAAACCTCATTTTAGCATTCCCAAACCATTCCAGCCAACACAATCTGCCCCTTGAGAATTTCACAAGCATCACATAATCTAGCTATTTCCTAGGCAGAGCAGTGTACTCCTGGAAATTCCTAAAGTGCTTCTGCTACTAGCAACCAGTTGCAATTACCGTATTTCTACACACTGGGGGGGTGGAAAAAGCCTGCCTGGACAAATTCTATCAAGTTCCCACTGCTCAGCTCAGGTAAGCTGACATCAAGATAGCAAGTATGCATGTTTAACCAAATAGCACACATAGAATTAATTTTAAAGTAAATATTTGAATATTATCCTAACTGATTTATATCCATTTAGGTGCTTATACACATGAACATTATCACAATATGAGAAACCTGATCTAGTTGAAGATGTACCTACTCATTGCAGGGGGGTTGAACTAGATGACCTTTGGAGGTCCCTTCCAACACAAACTATTCTGTGATTCTATGAATATTAAACAAAAAAGTATAAAAAGTATTCAGAAATTAACTCAGTAGTCATACAAAGTCTCCATGTTGCATTAAGGCAGTATTATAACTAGATATTTATTTTTTCTTTTGTTTTTGTTTTTTGTTTGTTTGTTTGTTTTGTGTGTGTGTGTGTTTTTTGTTTTTTTTTTTTTAATCTCAGAATAACATAATTTAATCTAAGGACATATTACCTTTGGAATACCAGAAATGCCATGGCTGAAGCATAACCTGCAACACATAGTATGAAGCAGTAAGAATGCAGGCATGGCCCTATTCAACATATTTATTCTGTGAAACAGAATTCAATTGAATTACTTAACCATTAGATTTCAAGACATACTTTAAAGCACCTTTTAATTTTACTAAGGTTCCCTATTTTATTGAAAGAAATTACAGTTCAGAAATTAAGAGTCTTTAAAATGTTATTTCTTACATTTTGCCTTTTCCTTATTGACATTTTTTATCATGGGCTGTTGCTGTGTTGTATGCAATTGCTTCACCAGCTTTATGTAATTCTGTTTTCTCTTAAAGCACAGATACCTTCACGGCAAGTTGAAAGTCGTTAGGTGATAACTTTGCTCTGCTTAAGTCAATGACAAAGTTACCAGACTTTCAATCACTATGTGTAGGGGCATGCTTTTAAATTCAATGTTCGTACTGAGTAGCTAGCAGAATTACTAAGTATATAAATCATGGTAATAGTGATATAGTATTACACACATCAATGCAGAGTATAAAGTCCACCTACACAACTAAATTGTTGAAAAGCTGTGAGACAAGTTCCTGAACTTTTATATTGCTACAAATTACTTCCTAACTACAAAATCAGATAATAACACTGGGTGAAAAGCCCTTGGTTACATGTATAGTGGCAAAAGCTGTAGGTGAGTTCTTTCCCATCTGACTTAAGCCATCAAAGTATGATCATCAAATTTATGAGTTTCACAAAACAGAAATATCTTTGTATTTCTAAACTTTTGAATTTGTACTAGGCACTTACAGAGATTAAAAATCACTTTAGATGATTAAATCCAGGCAAAGTGAGTCCTGTACCTAGTGTTTGACTGACTCCAGAGATGTAGGGGAAAAAAAAATCAGAGGAAAGAGACCTCTTGTGGACATCTTAATTCCACAGATGTAGTGGAATGTTGTGTGGAGTACCGAGACATTTCATAAGATGTCTTGTAGAATTCCAGTATTCCAGGTTTTATTTCCTTTTAGCTGCCATAGATTCCAAAACCACTCCAGGAGTATCATCTATTTGTATCATATAAAGGACAACATATTCTACTTTCACTCTGTAGAATCTTGGAAAATTGGATGAAATAATTTCATTTACTAATTCACCAAGCAAACAATGTTGAGGTTCTGCTCTGCTAAAACAGTATATGAGTTCATATATTCCTTACAGATACTCTGAACTGACCTTAAACTAAAGAAAGGGATACAGAGATGCTCATTATTACTCACTTGAATAGAAAAGGTTACATATTGTACTTTTTAGAGAAATTCACCAAATTAAGATTTTCTTATCACTATATCTAATTGCAAAATGTAATTACACTTTGTTTTAGACATAAGTAATAATCACATAAAAACCTCCTGTACAATTTGATAGTAAGTGGAACTAGAAGAATCAATGTTCCTATTAAAATTCATTGAAAATGAGAGTTCCTGTATTGTTCTCAAGTGTTAGGAGTTCTATAATCTTTTCCTATAAAATAGAAACGTTTACTTAGTAGTCTTACAACAGCTTTTAAAACATTACATCAGCATACTAATTAGGAAACAACTTTGATACTTTTCCAGCTTCCAGGTGGTTCCTTGCGAGGAAACAATTTCAGCCCCAGTTGCTGTTATCAGGTGAGGTGCACACTGAGAAGTATCAATGGGCTATCATCTCCCTCAGACACATTTAGGGGGGGAAATGAGTGGTGCAACAGGCATTTTTAGCATTCAAAGAGCTGACATAGTCTGGTTTCATCAGTTATAGTATAGCTGGCCAAGGATGAATCACCATTCCCTTTGGACACAATTTGGACAGATTTTCTTTCCAATTCACTTTCTTACTGGTATTCTATGATCCTATTAATTGGAAGTGGGGTAATGTCATGATGGGTCCTTCCAAGCAGGGATGAGCTGAATATTAATGCCACTACTCTAAAGCAAGCAGAAGAAATGGTTCTGGTGAAGGTTCTGTTGGCAGAGACACACTCCAGTGTGTCTGTTCCATACTAGGACAACATGCCTTGTTTCCTGTCTTTGCTGGAGTCTGCTTTCAGAGATAATCAGAGGGTAAGTGCCCAGCTATGCACCTCTGCCTTAAGCTTGTTGAGTTTATGATGTCATACATCTTCCATTTTTACAGGAAACTTCTTGATTAGTCTGTTAGTATCCAAATCAAATAAATACATTTTATACTCTAAAATAAACAAATTAAGAACTTACTCTTTTATAGTTGACAGGACAGACCATAAACCAGTAAATAACATAATTTTTTTGAAGTAAAAATTTTAAACAGAAAAAAATGCTGATGATCCCTATTTGCATCATTCTTACAAGCCGTACAAGAGGTCACCTGACATTATGCAGCTAGAAGATTTCCAGTTGCTTTTACTTATATTTCTGGAGCTTGGCAATAAGGATAACTCACCTGTTATTACCATTCTTGTGGCTTTTTTTTTTTTCCCTAAAAAAGGCCTTTCATAGGCTATGTTATTTGTTTTGTGGTGTGCTCTCATCTTTGGCATTTCCCAGAGACACCCGAAATTTCTGCTAAGATCAAAACTTCACCTTGCCTGTGGTAGTTAGGGAGTGTTATATTGATTCAGCTTTCATTTCCAATCAATGGAAGTTCACTGGAGAAGTTGTGCCAAACCAGTGTTAATTCCCTGATCACCCACACTGTCAGAAGGCGATGTTTGCACTTTGTCCTCTAATTGTGCCTGTGGGGTACCCCTGCAGCAGCCCGGCGGGTGGGCTGGCAAAGAAACCACGAGGGAGCTTGGGTAGAGATGAGAAGGAACAGCTCTTGTCACTGTCATCACTGGATGTGGGTGAGCAAAATCTTGCCAGTGCAAAGTCAAGCAGGTTATGTCAAGCAATCAGTAACATGTTGTCTAGCCCTGTTTTTAAAATCTTAGATATCTTCAAGATGGAATGTTTTCCAGATTTTTTTGTGTGTCTAGGACCATGAATAATAATCATGATGTTTAGGATGAGAAAAAACAAAAACGAAAATAAAACACCCAACACTTGTAACACGCGACAAGGAAAAAGGATTTCAAAATACCTTGGCTAGTTAGGAGTCTCCTGTTGTGCTAGTCATAATTAAAGAAGCAAAAACAAAATAACTAGAAAGACCTGGGGCCACTCAGACAAGAAAATGTTTGTACATGAACTTAATGACTTTCCTTTATGTATTACTTGAGAATACTAAAGATACATCCTGGGAAATTATTCATAAAACATCGCTGAATTTTTCCACCCAGCATGGGCAGTTTTGTAAAATTACTCTTTTGACCAACTTTAGATGTAGAACAAAAATTGAATTTCAAGAGCATCTTGTCAAGTAGAGCACGACTTCTAGAACAGACCACAACAATACTAATATGGGACAGGCTATCAATTTTTCTACATTAAACTCTACTAGTTGCAACTAAATTAGGAGAGAGCTTTAAAAGCATGCTTATTGTATTAAGAGCTTTGTGGAAGCCATTAGGAAAAACTATTTTTCAAAAGTAGTAAGTAATATTTTGAAGGGTTTTTTTTTTCTCTGCTTATTTTTATTTAAAAAGAAATACTTGTGTGAACATTTCTGTTGCTCAGGAGTACATTTGTTCCACAGAGATTTTGATCTCAAGTCAGAAAAAGCAGCAGCGGCTGATAAATTCCTATATGTGTATTTTCATGCAAATATCTTTAGTGATCAATAGAGAAAAGTGATAAAAAATACGCTCTAGAAACAGAATTATTTCTATATAAAATGTTTTCAGAATTTCCCATGAGAAGAAGGTAGTTTTAAAAAGTAAACTGCAAATGCCATCCTTAATCTGGAAAAAGAAAAAAAAAAATCTGTGCCAAGTTTTTCACAATATATTTATGAAAAGCATAAAAGTAAAGATTAAAGGGTGCATGCACTGTCAACGTCGGAAACAGTTCCCATTAATTAAATATGTGCACGCTTCTAGCTATTATGTTGAAAATATGCCTCTGTAAGAACATGTAGTTTAGCAGTCCCTGTCATCTAGTCACCAGTTTACTCTCAGGGAGAGCAACTGCTCCAACAACCAAATATTTTAAGCCTCAAGAGCTTCAACAGGGCCTATACACTGTCCATGTTTTACTGCCCTTGTTTGGTTAGGTTATGCTGCTGTACTGGTTTGGAGTTTCAAGAGACACTTTGCCTTCTTATCATCCAATTGTTTTTATTGCTCTTCCATTGTAATACAAATCTGTCCTTTCCCGATATTCCTGTCAAACCTGGGAGCTTCCTGGTTCCCACTTCAGCTCTCTAGAATGCACAACATAAACCTGCGGTGAACAGGGAAACAAAGGTAGAGACATATATAGATGCACCATAGATCACCATAATGCATTACATTTACTTGCACCATTACTTTTTACTCAGAAAGGCGAAGCTGCCAAGTCATTAAAAAACAATTTCCAGAAAACAGTTCAACTTAGGCTATTTTATCCTTGCACAAATACACAACAAACTTGAATCTAAGGCAACCCTCTCTGTCCAAAGAGCAAGAGTCAAAGCCCCTCCTTTACCCGTGTACCTGTCCTGTGCCCAGCAGAACCCATTTCCCCTGTAGTCTGACTCCATCCCCCACCCTCCTCCAGCTGGTAGGTGCCAGGTAAGTAGGAGGCTAAACAAAGTTCAGATGACTTGAGTTAGTCCTTTCACCATGACATTTTGGCTCACAGAGAACACATGCAGACACATTGTCCTTAGGCTGTTATCCACAAATGCAGGGTGAGCTGTATCTTTCTGATGTCAATTGCCCAAGACAAGAATCTGGCTTTATGTTCAAATTATGTTAAAAATTTCTTAATATCATCCTTAATTCCTAAACTGTATAGACAGGTCCCTTAAATCACTGTCCCAAGCTGATCATTTATCAGGTCAGAGTGAGGCCAGATTCACATCCTTCACTGTCCTTTGAGCAAAGGGATAAGGTATAGTACAAACCAGCTCAGCCTCAGTTCATCCTTGGTAAGAATTAAGCACCTTCATTTTGTAGTAGTTTCAGTATGTATTCAGCTAAAATATATTCACACTGAATCTAACAAATACTTGGAAAATTACAGATTCATTCAAATGAAGGAAAATTACAGATTCTTTCAAATGAAAGAAAGTTTTAGGTGAAATTCTGAGACTAGTTTGATATCAATAGGAAAGTAATCAACACTGGGCACAAATAACTTCCTCTCTTGACTTCTTGCATGCACTTTTCACATTAAAAAGGATTCCAATTGTTCATAAACTTCTCTGGCAAAAGCCAAAAGTAATATGCAAACACATAGTTACAATTATGGAATCTTGATTAAGCATTTGACTGTAGGTGCCACACAGTTTAGGTTAAATGTGCCACATTTATCAAACAGATCAAAGAGCATTATTATGCATAAAAATATTTTTATATTCAATGAAAAATTCAAATTCTGATTTTTTTTCTATTCAAAATTGGGTGAGGAAACAGTTTGAATGACACTCATCTCCAAAGCTGCTTAGGACAGTTAAAATACTTCAATTATATAAAATATCACCAGTTGGGCTTGACTATTTTAAGGTAATTCCTGATATTCTTTATTTTCAATGAGGAAAAAAGAAGGAAAGGAAAATTCAAAAAAATATAAAATGCTAGTTTAACATATTTGGAGTAAAAATACTAGTGTAAACAGATATTGACAAATTTAATATCATAATTTTGGCTAATACATATTCAACCAAATAGTATTCCCTGATGGAAAATTGAATATCAACAAATTTTCTAATGGCTTTGAGGATCAGAAATTAGATGAAAGAGAATGGAGGTAGAAAAAAATTGCATAAATTGGCATTCAGTGGATGTTCAGACAGCGTAATTTACATGGATTGGAGACAGAGGGACGTCATTAAAGGAAAAGCAAATTATGGGATAGTGTAAGTCAAAATCTGTTCCCTTAGAACTTTAATTAGTCACCCTCATAATTGCTTTTTCTCTTGCAGGCATTTCTACCCCTTCTCATTCAATCTACACTACTCTAGTGCAACACCTAAATTCAAGGATAAATTACATGTTTTAATAAATACATCCATTGCCTGACAGACTCAGTCTACAGCTTGTCACTCTATGATCCTGCTAAAGTTAGGCCAGCTTCAATAGAAGACTTGCTTACTTACCACAGCCCTGATTTATCTGTCATAGAATCTCCTTACAGTGAAAATTTTATGGTAGCAAATATTTATTTTTAAGGATTATTTTATTTTATTAAATACAACAGTGCATACTGTTGCACACAACATGATTTATATGGCATGTCTGATATTACATTTATTTCATACTGCCTGTGCCATTTCAGCTTTCAATGTACTATAGGCTGTCATTTGTAGGTTTGAGTAAATAGTTCATTCATATGTGTAGGACACTTCATGTTCCTCAGTAATCATCCTGTGATATCTTTAAGGCCCAGAAAGCATCACTAGATCACTTTATACTTGATGTATATTTTCAAGGCTGTTGCCACAGCACAAGGTCTAGGATGTTGTTTATTTATTTGTCAACTGAAAGCTCAGATTGTTGAGCATTGTTCCTGGGCAAGAGGTGAAAAATATTTGGACTGACTGTGTGCAAAAGCTTTTCAAATGATGGCATTTTCAGCCCTGATCTTTCTGGCCATCTTCTCTATCATTACCAATTTTTCTACATCATTTTTGACTGTCAGCTCTGGATGCATTTTCCTCATATTGATTTTACCAATGCTATTATATGAAGCATGTCATATTCCTACTCCTACTCACAACTCCGCCAACCACCCATTGTCTTGCCCAGCCAACTCACTGAAATAGGAATTCAGGATGAGTCAGTTTTCTGCTCAAGACCATGAGCCCTTCTGAAGTCAATGCTTGCCAGGAAACAAGGCTTCCTCCAGTGCATACAGTTTTATACTTAAATATATAGATCAGCATTCGAAGTCTATTTTGTTTGAAATCTCCTAGGTGGCAGGATGAACCAGCCTGCAAGCGTGGCTGGTTCATCCTCTCCCAGGCTGGGCATTGGATGGAGCTGGTCTTGACATACCAGACCCTGCCATGGGACAGGTTCCAGTCACCAAAGCCAGCATCAGCGGTAATGTCAGGACACGGATGCTGGAGCATGTCTCACAAGGTACGGCAGCATTCTCCCATTTAGCAAGCATTAGTAATATGTCAGGGAAAAAGACTTCAGGAGGCAAATAATTAATTGAGCAATAAATCACTAGTCATCTTTCTGTTTGTTTCTCACTGCCATTCTCTCAAGCAATCTATCAAATCACAGTAAAGATGTTTGGGTCTGGAGATGGCACATTATCATTTTCTCCACAATAATAGCAATTAACAGTGCAGTTTTAAGTTCTTATATATGAAGAATGTTTCAGCTTTTTCCAAAACAACAGAAAAAAAATAGCAAAATCTTGTGATATGCTTATGAGACACAACCTGTTAACTACCTCCGTGACTCCTTGGCAACTTACCCAATCTCCCCTTCTGATTTTTCTTCTTATAATAAATTGCCTTCATCTTACAGTTTGACGTAAAAACTAAATGGAAATGTTTGAACAGTACTTTAAGTATGGAAAAATCTTCCCAAAAAAGAGTGTGTTATTTAATAAAGAATACTTTATTAGTATAAGTAAAATTGTATTATTATAAAAATTATATTATTATAAAACAATAGTTATATCATAAAATACATATAATACAAATACTATCAAGTATTGAAGTAAATTAAACAGAATATTTAAACTCAATTTCTGCCAAAATAATTTAAGAATTAGCATGATTTGTATGTAGGCTTCTCTCAAGGTTTTATTTCTAAAAAAATAATTTTTAACATATTGTTCAACTTTGAAATTAATAGCATTTTACTGATAATCCTTTAAATTTCTTCTAGTTTCTTTATTCTCAAACCATTGGTAGTTATTAGCACTTCTGTGAGATCTGAAATGAGCAATGTTAGAATATAAATCAACTTAAATCTCTTCTGTTTTAAAGCACTATGTTGGGAAAACCTTTAACAAACTGAATTCATTAGCTTAAGTTGCAACTATGATATAAACAGACATACATCAAATACTATAATCACCATGTCCTTGCACTTACCTTTATGCCCATAGTTATAAGGTAAATTTACAGCTCCACAGAAACTGCAGACACTCAAAGCCTTGAAATACTTGCATTGCTAATCTAAATTGAGAGCAAAATGATGTAAGAGCTAAACTCCTGCAGCCCTGGTGAGGCGTGATGCCAGTGGAGAGTGGGTATGTCTGGGATAAGGCCACGGGGCCTGGGCAATGGGGTGGTGCTTGTGGCAGTGGTGGGTCAGCAGAGTTCTTGCCAGTCACTGAGTGGATGGAGGAGATGGGATCTGGTGGTGTTGCTTCTGCTGCTTTCTCAAGAAAGCGCCATGGCAGGAGACCAGCCTGCATGTGATGGGAAGTGGAGGGAAATCTCCCCATGCCTTGCCCAAAAAGAAGTGAAAAACAAGCATGAGCTCATCTGCTGCTTGCTTCTCGGTGCTCAGACCCCTGTTGATCAGAAATTAGTTTATAGGTGAGAATCAATGAATTCAGAGTCTTATTAGAAAGGAATTGCTTAAAGTTTGTTTTCAGTTTCAAGGACCAAATCATGAGATGTGTTAAACATGTGCAACCTTTGGGATAGATCCGCTGTCCTAAAATTTCATTGCTTTGTCCACAGCATGTTAAATCAAGTGTGCCCCAAATAGTAAGTAAAAGACAATTTACCTATACAGGCTGTTGTCATGAGATGTTTGCAAAATCTGACATAGGACTAATTATTTTTAGTTTCTAAAATTTACAGGGCTTTTAGAAAAAGTTTAGGGGAATGGATAAAGATGTAGGGAAAAAATGTTGAAAGGAGAAATAGACACATCCCTTGGAAATCTTTGCTCACAAGGGTACTATTGGTTAGACTACGAAAATACTGTTTTAAAGTCTCTCATCCTCCTACTTTGTCTTTATTCTTTGTTTCTTCACCAGTTCTTGGTGTATTCAATCTTTATTCTGCCCCCTGACTATGCCAATTCACGGCTTGTTCTCACAACAGGGAGATGCTTTATAGACAGTGCCACCGGCTTATTTGAATTTAAGGTAATGGAAGCAAATAACTTTTTAGTGGCAGAGAAATGAGTCCAGAACACTTACAGCTCATGCTTTTATATATTGCTATACTAAAGTGTTAAAAATGATGGCCTGTAATTATTCTAAAATACAATTTCCACTTTGAACATGCTAGAAAATGCTTTCTACTAGGTGAACTCTTAGCTCTTGACCTCTGTTCTTGTGCACAGTTGTGAACAGCCAGCTGGAAAGGTTGTACGTACTGCTACTCTTCCTGCATGTGCATATGGTTACTGACACTAAGGACTACATAGCAGTGACCCTTTAATGCTCCTTTGCTGGGCAAACTGTATTTCATTTTTAATTTAATATGGAATAGGATTTAATAATCATCTCAGAATGAATTTGAGAAGGAACATAAAGTCTAAATGAGGAGAAATCATTCAGTGAAAACCATTCAGATAACATACAGTTTTATCAACTCTGGTAATTTTACTACTATGCAAATGAGGAATTTGCACGGTAATGTGTTTTTTTGAAAAATGATTTGTGGCACATCATAGTCTTAAAAACATATCTAAATACAAGTCCTTATATTAATTTAATGAAAGTCTTTATTCATGTCGTTGCTACTCATTTTAAAGGTATATGAAGTCACTTAAACACCTATATTTCCTTCTTATAACTGTTTTTGGTGTATCCAGTGAAAGAATTTAAGACTACATCAACCAAAATTGCCATAAAATATTCCACTAAAAATATTCAATCTAGCACTCAAAAACATTTCATCCCCATAAAAATGAACTGCTAATGAGATCACAAAGTTCTGAATGAGAGCCAGAAATAAAATCAGACTAATCTAATAACTTCTTCATGAAAATTTTAACAAAAGACAAATTAATTTAGTTAAATTAAGTATGCTCACAGTCTAGGGTAAGAAACTTCAGAATGGTCCATTCGCTTTTCTCCAGTAAACTAAGTGAAAATCACAGATACCACAAAATGGCTGAGGCTGGAAGGGACCTCTGGAGATTGCCCAGTCCAACCTCCATACTTAGAGCTGGATCACCAGCTCTGCTACACCAGGCTGCTCTGGGCTGTGTGAAGATGGGTTTTGAAAATCTCCAAGGAGGGAAACTCTGTACTCTTTTTGGGCAACCTGTGCTAGTGCTTGGTCACCCTAACAGTAAGGAGGAGTTTCTTGATGGACTAGGGAAGTGATCATTCCCCTGTACTCAGTGCTGATGAGACCCCACCTCAAATAATGTGTTTGATTTTGGGCCACTCACTAAAAGAAAGACATTGAGGTACTGGAGAGAGTCTAGAGAAGGGTCTTGAGAACACTGAGGAGTGAGGGAACTGGGGCTGTTTAGCCTGGATAAAAAGAGGCTAAGGGGAGACCTTATTGCTGTCTACAACTATCTGAAAGGAGGTTGTAGCATGGAGAGTGTTGGTCTCTTTTTCCAAGTTGCAAGTGATAGAACAAGAGGAAATGGCCTCAGGTTGTGCCAGGGAAGGTTCAGATTGGATATTAGGAAAAATTTCTTCACCAAAAGAGTTGGCAAGCATTGGAACAGGGTCCCCAGGGAAGAGGTTGAATCACCATCACTGGAGGTGTTTAAATGATGTATACATGAGGTTCTTAGGGACATGTTTTACTGCCAGTGTTAGGCTAATGGTTGGACTAGATGATCTTGAGGGTCTCTTCCAACCAAAACGATTCTATGATTCTGTGATAATACAATGTTCAGACAGAACCTCCTGTATTTCAGTTTGTGCCCATTACCTCTGGTCCTGCTACTGGGCACCACTCGAAGAGTCTGGCTCCACCTTCTTTGGACCCTTCTGTCAGGTATTTATGCACACTGATCCCCCTGATTTTGCTCTTCTCCAGGCTGAGCAGTTCCAACTCTCTCAGCTTGTTCTTTTGTGAAAGATGACGTAATCATCTTTGTGGCCCTGTCTAGACTCATTCCAGTAAGTACATATCTTTCATATACTGGGTAGCATAGCAGTGGACGCAGAACTCCAGACATGTCTCACCAGCACTGACCAGAGGTGAAGAATCACCTCCCTCAACCTGTTGGCAACATGCTTTCCTATTGCAGCCCATTAGGTTGTTGGCCTCTTTTCCATGACGTGCATTGCTGTCTCATGGTTAGCTTGTTGACCACCATGACCCCCAGGGTCTTCTTTGTAGAGTCATTTTCCAGCAGTCAGCCCCCAGATTGTACTGGTGTCTGGGGTTATTTCTTCCCAGATGCAGGACCTGGCATTTTACCTTGTTAAACTTACTCGATTTCTGTCAACTCATTTTTCCCACTTGCTCAACACTAAAACCACTATCTTATCATAGAAGGCTATCAGGTTCATTAACCACTATTTCCTCTTCATAAAGCCACCCTGACTGATCACGATCACCATCTTGTCCTTCAGGTGTCTGGAAATTATTTCCAGGAAGATTTGGTCCATCGCCTTCCCAGAGATCAAGCTGAGGCTAGCCACATCAGGTTCCTCAGATCCTCTTTCTTGCCTGTCTTGACAGGAGTGATGTTTGGTTTCTTCCAACCCAAAGAAGGCTCCCCCAATTGACACGATCTTTCAAAGATGATTGAAAGTGGCCTCACAGTGACACCAGCACTCAAGAGTGTGTCACATCAGGTCACATGAATTTGTGCATATTGAGTTTGTTCAAATGTTCCCTAATCTGATCTTCTTCTGTCTTCCTTGCTCTAGACCTTCCTGCTTGTCTCAAGGGCCTAGGATAACAGAAGGTCAGTCTTATCAGTAAAGACTGAGGTGAAAAAGGGATTGAGTACATCAGCTTTGGTCTCATTTCTGATCTGGTCAGCTGTGGAGAGCATGAAGAGCATTATGTATGTGCAGTAGTGTAGGGGAATTGGCTGTGTGCTGATGTGAAACCTGAACAACTCTTTTATACCCATATTGAGTCTCTCTCAAGACCTTTTCCATTGTGTCTGTGATGCCCTGTCTCTGTGGGAGATGAAAAGCCAGATGACAGCCATCTTTCCCCTCTGTCACTTCACCTGGCAAAGCCTTTGCTTCCCATTTATTGTGGGTTATACCCAGCCTGGCAGAGTCTGTTCCCAAAAGGGGCAAGCTGTGAGCACAGTCCTGCAAAAAAATGTCACAGTTTGCACATGGGTGGACTTAGTAGTGGTACAGGTGATGAAGAGCTGGAGGGAGGACAGCAGAATGCACAACTAGCTTGTGCCATATTATGAACATATGAGACAGGGTCAGATTAAAAATATCTCATCTATTATGGGATTTTTCAGGTCTGGCAACACAGAGAAAACATCATGGATGCTACTGTCATCCCTTTTTCCTCCTGCTCTTCGTTTTTCCCATTTCTGAGCTCACCTTTAATCTGTTTTCTACAGGTTGCTAACTATAAAACAGCTAAAAGGAAAATCTATCTGGGTAACCTGTGGACACATCTATTTGTACAAGATTTTAGCTGCTCTGAGGGGTTGTTTTGTTTTATTAAGCTGGATAACAGCTTATGGGGAAAACAGCATTTTGCACATATAATTAGGAAGGTAGGATACTGTATTTCTGGAGGTGCACAGTCAAGAGCTGGGAGATTTCAGCACTTACTGAAACAAATAACTTTCAAACATCTGAAATTGCTCCTGAATATATTTTAATTATGGTGTGAGCATGGTAATAAAGGAGTCCCAAGAGAGAGAAAATATTTGGATTCAAATATTTATATTGTTTGGCTGGGCACTCATTATCTCCCACACTAGAGCTATTAGGTTTCTCACTGATGAACCTTTCTGCTGGTTTGTGGAGTTAGAGTTGGGGTTGCCCTCTGCAAACAGGGTGCTGAGCCCTGCTTCAGGCAGAAACAACAGTTGTTCCCATGCTGGTCGGTGACAATCTCCCTTTTAGCTTCCAGTGTGACTATTGGCTTTGATCCTTTTGTGTTTTGCTGTTCTTTTGACTCCTTTTCTTGACTCCTGCAGGCAACGCTGTCGTACGGTTTGATTCCAGATCCTGGCACTGCCCATCAGTTGAGATACCCCTGGTAGCAGTATCAGGTCTGCTAACATAGGGAAAGGAACTGGTTTGTTGTACCGTGTCTTTTTTATTGCACTGGCTTGTGGAGTTCAGGAGGAGCTGGACCTACAATCAAAAGACTCTTCTTTTTTTTTAAAGGGGTTCTGAAAATTTATTCCGCTTTTCTAGATGGAGATAGAAGTCTTGCCTTGTGACCAACGACTTGGTTTCTAGGCATAGTACTTGTATAAAAATGTGAACATATTTTATTTTTTGTCCAAAACCCACCAAGTTTCAGAAATTAAGAAGGTCTTGGAGACATAACAAGCAACTGACCACAAACAGAGAAGACCAAGTCAATACTTACTATATCATTGCTAATTCTGCGAGCTATATCACAAGTGTTTTGATAACAGCATGATGTTTTTTTTGTTCAAGTCCACTTCTGAGGCCAAGATTTTTAATATTTTATTAAAAAATAAACACATTGTTACAAAAAGAAAGCTGTAAATGAGAGGCCAGATGTTGTTGAAGTCTCAGCACTCAGTCAGCACTTTCCCCCAAACTGTACACACTTTTTTTTAAAATTGCATAGATTTTAGTACAATCTGATGATTTTTGAATCTCTGGCACTGACAACAGTGATATTACACTAGTGTTTTAGAGCTCAGGGATTTTTTTTCAATGTTCTCAAACTGCAAAAATGTTCCCCCATCTGTAATGTGAGTACAGTTCATTAAAAAAAAAAAAAAAAAAACAACAAACAAAACCTATTAACATTAATGAGGTAGATAATTTTTTTTTAAAAAAAAGGAAAATCTTTAATAATTATTCAGCTGCTTTTCTCCTACTAGTCATTCAGCTGCTGTTTATAGAAATTCAATAAGTTTCTTTTACAAAGCTAGAATCAGAGCATTGAAGAACAAGCAAAGCTGAACCTTGTCCTCTGTTGTTTCAGAATTATCTTTAAAAGAGAAAAGAAAAGAGAAAAAAAGGGAAAGGTTTGCACTTTAATCACCTTCAGCATCTTCTCTTTCCGCAAAAGCTGAATCATTTATTCAAATATGTTGTACACTTCTTCATCCATTCAAAAGAGCCAAAACTGCCTCTCATTTCTTAAACATTGGTGGGAAACATGATGTAGGAATAATGTAAAAATTAGAGAACACAGCAGCACCACCATTTTGTATGATCTAATACAAAATGTGCACTCTGATGTAGTCAGCAATTAAATGCCTGTCAGATGGTCTGCAAAATTAAAGCACCCTGATCCTCTGTACCACTTGTTTACCTACATCCATCTCTATATGTAACACAGTGAAGCTTTCACAGTCAATCCAAGTTACTAAAAGACATGAAGTCAAGTACTCAGAAAAACTATGAAAGGGTTAGAGCAGAGTTCAGAGTCAACTGATACGATTTTCCCACTGAGAAACAAGGCATGCATACTTATAGTAAAATTAGGATAGCCTGGCAAAATGAGATATACATAGGTATATGTATACAGTCTCATGCTAATAATTAACTTGCTTTGTAAAGGGTAAGCACTGTTGAAAGTACTTAAAAAAAATATTAACAACCTCAGATATAGGTTGCTGTCAAACAGAATAGAACTAACTGCGATTGAGATCTATAGCAGTAATTGATATAAACATTGACATTAATGCTGAGATACTTACATGAAAGAATTCAGCACCTCATAAACCTCTTTCCATGCAAAAACTGACCTTTTAAGCTAATTACAGAGTCTCTTGCATAGGATCTCAGCATGCTCATCACTGCTTTTTCCCCCCAACTACCAGAACAAATTCCTTTTCTTCCTTGTTCTATATCCTTTTTAAGAAAGTTGCAGATCATGATTGCAAAATGGAACACAGTTAGTTGTTTAATCAATAAAATTTCCTTTCCTGACTGAGTAGTTCATGCTAGAAATCGGCTGAGATCACTGCAAATCAGTATAATAAAATGATGATGACCAGTTCCTTTGTAGAAAACAAAGCAATAAAGAGCTTTTGTGTTAGCTTTATGTTTTTATTGATAGATACCATACTGGAGACCACACACATTACTGTTATATATGAGAAAAAACATAGCTGTTTCAACAGATGAAAAATAAAGTGCAGTTGATTCATGGGCTCCTTTAAGAGGACTGGCATCTGGACCACATGCACTTCAAAGTCAAATGCTGTACTGAGATGTGCTGCTTTGAAGTACAGCTGCTGATCCAGACAAATTTTGGAGCCTAAACCAGCATATGAATCCGCTGTACTTGGAAAAAAAATCTATTTCAGATGCCAGTTTTGACTCATTTTAGAAAATTGCTGTCTGGATCGGCTGAACTTCAAAGCAGTACATTGCAGTGTAGCATTTCCCTTTGAAGTGTAGCTAATCCAGACAGTGGGTTTTTGCTCCCTCCTTTTTTTTTTTTTTTTTAGGTAGTTAGAATTGGCATCTGACCTTGCCAGTATTTCTCCTCACCCTCTGCACATTCTTTTTGCCTTCTCCGTTATTTCCTTTTCTTTTGACCTCTCTGAAAAATACAGCAATACTTAAGGTCTTGTTAGCTCCTGCATTATCAAAGCTACTATAGAGAGGGTGGTTGTGGGAATAGCCTATGTAAAGTTATATAATGGAGAGTGGTCATAAAGTTTGTTAATAAATTATGCTTAATTTTGCCAAAAAAAAAAAGAAAATAAAAGCTCAAAATAAATCTCTTGTAAATGCTTGTATTTAGAGTATTCATACCCACATTTCCATGGTTCTGGTAACTCATGTTAATGGCCATTAGCACTGATTTTAAAAGTAGCTGAGCTTAGCAGCATTTCAACCTTAAGAAATTTTAAACTCTTTTGTCACAGAAAGGTCTCATTCACAGCCAAGTCAGGAAGGCCTTCAGAAAATATTTTTTTGGGGAAAGGAACAAGACTACCGCAAGCAGAGTTTGCACCGTTGCTGGCAAGGGGAGACAAGGGTGAATGCAGAATGCTTACCAGGACAGGACGGAAGAGGAGCTAAGAGCTGGTCAGCTCGTAGGACCTTCCTGCAGTGCCTGTTTCACAGCAATGTCTTCTTTACCCTGCTAAGATCAATTGCTACCAGCTCCACAATGTAAGGGAGGCCAAGGGGAAGCAGTTTCCATCTGGAGAAGTGCAGAAAAGTCAATAAATAATTCTTCACTCTTAGTAAAGGCAAATCAGAAAACGTGTTCTTCACATTAAATGTAATCATGGTGCTAGTTGTTCAAATAACCACCTACTAAAGACAAGTCTTGAACAGAATAACAGCATTCTCAGTTACGCTGACCTGTCAAAAGGTTTTGATCTTGCTAAGAGGTACTGAATCCTGCTGACTCATTTTTGCAGGTGGCTCATTAGATACTCATTGGGGTAAACTTCTGAGGAGAAGGAAGCAGGCTGAACAGTCCTCAGGACAAACCTGGAGGAACAGGAACATCCGATTCTATAAATAAAAACAATTCCTGAAAAAATGGGTAAGGTCAATCCTTGGGCAGTGTTTGCGGATTGTATTTGGAAGAGGCTTATATCTCCTGAGTACCTTACATCCTGTCAAAGCGACGTCATTTTGCACAGAAATGTGGGAGCAGGGTGCAGAGCACATGGAGAGCCACAGCACCTGCTGGGCTGCTCTAGCCATATGCACAAGTAAGGGTTTGTCTTAACCCCTATGTGCTCAGACCTCACACATCATAGGTGAAAGCAGCTGATATTTGTGAGGCTTGACATTCAAGGTTAATGTAGAAAGAACCAGGATTTCTGTCCTTATACCAAAAAATGTGAACTGGAGAAAGTAACTGCTTATTTTATGACTGCAGTTAATTGAAGGAAAAACTACCATGCGTTTTAACATTTCTATTATCTTTATATGCAAGAAATCCAGATAAACATTAGACAGGCACTATTTATTCATTCAGTTCCCAACTTTTAACTGAGAGGCTTTGCCACTTCTAAGATCTTTTTAGCAGTGTTCCTGTCTTACATACACAAAAGGGATCCTCCCATTTGCTTCTAAATTAAAAGACAAATCATGAACAACCGTTACAGTCCATTTAAACTGCTACAATAAAGACAAAAAAAATCCCAACAAGCCACAAATAAATGCTAGTAGAAGAGGACAATTTAATGACAGTATCTCTCATTGCTAAGAAATAACTCTGGAAAGAGGAAGAACTGGACAATGACCAGCGTTTTATTTACACAGGTCATGAGACATGTCACCTGGGTGATCTGTTCTTGTCAGGGAGTCCTTAATTAGAAAATTCCTAGAGAGATCTCCTGCTCCCACCAGGTGCTTATTAAAATCTAAAGACAAAAAGAGTTAGTAGAAAAGCCTGAGGAATGGATGTAGAACTCAGGTTACACTGGAAGGCAAGAGTCAGCTGCTGCTAGCACAGGGAGAGGCACTCAGGATGGGATGCTGGATTTTGAATGAAAAACTCTCAATGCTGTTACTAGTGAGTATTTTTAGCATTAAAAATCTAATTGGATATATATAAATATTTTAACTTGCTTAAAAGACATTTTATGGTTTGCTTACAGTAATACTCCCAAGCTTAATGTAAAATTTGCTATAAAATATTCAGCAGCCTTTTAATAACTAGCCTTTAAAACATTTTAAAGTCATACTGTTTTATTTTTAATTATTTTAAAATCCATGTACTTTAGTTCTCAGATAAAGGGGATGGGGCTTGCACTTGTAATTGAAATTAAATTCTGAATTATTTTCAGAAGCTTTGTTGAATCGAGTATTGGGCAGTGAAAGGCATCTCCTCAGTTTGTAACTCCCTCCATTTCTGGAATTATTTAATTTTAGCTTTTATTGCCTTTTTAGAAACCAGGCTAAGCCCTGTGTTTAAGGTCAAGTTTACCATCACACAGTAAATGTCATCTATATCCTCACTGGGGATGAGTGGATAGGATTTTAATCCTGCATTTGCTAAAAGATAGCCTCATTCCAGCAGGCATTTGTGATTTCTATCATCTGTGATCAAGAGCTGCATTGCACCCTGATTTTGAAATATCTCTCTGATACTTTTAAAACTATAACTATAACCACTTTTACATGCGTTAAAGTTACCATATGTCACTAATCTGTAGCCTGTCTGCTTTGTAGCTGGTGTGGCTGGGACTCAATTTCTATTTGTTTATTGATACCTTCCACTGGTATGAAGACGAAGATGCTTACATTTATACACGGATTATGCTGGGAGTAAGTACGAGTTTGATTGTTGAAGGGCTCCACAAGAAGAATGTATGCATAGTCTGATTCTATTTACATCCTTCATAATCATATTTTTGATCCTTCAACAGTAATTTACCCATAAAGGAGTATTATGTTAATATAGTATTTTCTTTCTTTTGCTCTTCCTATACCTATCTTGTAATTGAATTTCTTTATATTTTATATGTACAGTCAACCCTGGCTTGGGCAAGAGCTTCTGCAACGTGCCTTAATTTTAACTGCATGCTAATCCTGTTACCAGTCAGTAGAAATCTTATTTCATTCTTAAGAGGAGCAAGCATTGTAAGTATCGTTTCTCAAATAGTCATATTATCCTCCCTTTTTATTTCCATAATTCAGCTGTATTACCCACATCAAACATTTTGCAAGGAATTTTAATTTTTCATAGAGAAGTCTGTACACTACTGCCTAGTTATTACCATTTAAATTGTCAGTATTCTTGACTGAAGAGAAGCAAACTACTTGTTTGATGCAGTCCTCTAAATGCAACACTGATTTTGGCAGCCACCGCATAGCATGGCATCATGAAGTGAAAAGTGAGGAACTACAAAGCAGGGGTGTGATAGTGAAACTTGGCCAAATGCAGAAAATACATAGCCATTATGTGTAGTTGCAAAGTAGCCATTCCTGTGTAGTTGCAAAGTGAAAATTAGAGGAAGAAAACATACAGATAGATGCAATGATGTCATAAGGATAATAGGGAACATGGTTAAATTGTTCTGAGTGGCCACCATTCGGGTCTTCCCTTCTTGTAAACAGGCGTTTTTGCAATGGAATTATCATCTACTCAGAGGCATTTACATTAACTTTGGCATCAGCTGTAGGAAGTACTTAAGGCTTTAGCTCTAGTAGTTACAGTTTCAACTTGCAGTGAATTGTTTCAGTCAGAGCAATTTCAATATCACGTTTGCATGAAAAAATCACTGATCACTTCATGACTCCACAGGCAACAAGAATTTAGAAATTGTAACATTAATGTATTTTGTTGTAAACTGGTTCTTATTTCAGTTCTGTATTTGTTTGTTTGGATTTTTGTGTGGGTGGGTTTTTCATTTGTTTGTTTGTTTTTGTCTTCAAAGTTAGAGTTACGTTTCAAGAAGTCTTTAGTCTGGGAATCAACACTGTTCTATAATTGCTTGAGTCCAGGAGCTGAGCATTTAATGAAAAAAAAAATAACATAACATAAAATATATGCATTCCCACTTAGATGCTGAGTAAGAACTTGGATAACTGAAACTCTTCTCACATCTAATATTTTGCTCTTCTGGACAATATTCTGCTCTTGAGGAGCATGGTACAGAGCAACTTGGCTGACTCCGGAACAGTCAGCACAGGGCTGGATCCAGTGACCCTTCCAGGAGGTGCTGTGTCTTGGCATTGCACCCCACAGTGCTCCAGATTTTTGGAAGATTTATTAGCTGGGAAACAATGTGGATAAATGCCAGGATCTTTGCATGGCACTGTACCAGGTCAAGTGAGCAACCCAGACACCCACACTACTGTTCAGAGAGTGAATTAGGTCCATGAGGGCTGTCCAGGTTCCAGCAGAGTGTGTTAGTTTTGGCTCATGGCAATGTGCCCCGGCCCCAGGCTGGCTCTGCACAGAGGCACCCAGCTGGCTATGAGCACATCACTCTCCAGCACTTCCAATCATGGGAAGACAGCTCAATACCACATTAGCATGCAGCCACCTGAGGTCTAGACAGCCTCACCCTCCTGGGGTGTGCATTTCATGAAAGCAGCAAAAATGTTTTCATAGCAAGCTGGCTTTGCCAGCAGTTCAGCTGTGTAGCTAAACCTGGACTTGCAAAGCAGTGGTGGCCCAGCCTGGGATCCTTACACCAGCAAATGTGTTAATCACCAGCCCAGATAAACCACTCACAAGACACAACTAAATGTAGCAGAGTTTTTTCAAACCTGGTTTTGAGCTCCTACATAGGCTGAATAGCTTAAGAAATCCTGGAGTGTCACTATGCTGAAAAGTTACCTGTGCCCCAAAGTTAAGGCTAACCCCAAACTTCAACTGAATT
Organism: Columba livia; assembly: GCF_036013475.1. Classification (NCBI taxonomy): domain Eukaryota; kingdom Metazoa; phylum Chordata; class Aves; order Columbiformes; family Columbidae; genus Columba; species Columba livia. The sequence goes on from NC_088604.1 coordinate 65,393,890, forward strand.
CCTTCAACATTCAATTGTTAAACTTATTCAACTCCTCTCTTCTCCTCTCCAAAATATGAGTTGCAAATAGTAATAGTAATGATATAAAACAAGTTCTGATTTTTCACTAAGTGCTGTGGAGGAGCACTGAGGAGACAGCTTGACAAAAACATCATGTTTCACAAGATGGTTGCCCATGGAATAGCTGTAAATACAAGTAAGCTTCTTTTTTTCTTCTTCTTTACCTTTGACTGTTTTGAATTTCACAGTGATTTTGCCTTATGCTGTAATCGCATCAGCTCTGAAACATGTTATTTTAGTGCAATCATTTGGTGACTGCAGCTTTAAATACGTGTAGGAGTCCCATCTGATTAACCATTTGTAACCTTTTTCACTTGAGAAAAGATTGACTCTTAAGTCAATAAATTTTCAGCTAGATAGTAACTACTATTTGCCATTTAGTTAATGTGACCAACTTGTGTGCTCTTAACATTTAGTGTAAATAACTTTCATTAAATCTCCGAGAGCAGATGTTTGGGGAGATGACATAGTCATCATAGTCATTACAGTCTGATTTCCTAAGGAAAGCGTGCTTACGAGTCACACTACTCATCCGTCCACTGCTACATCTTCTTCAATAATTTTTCAACCAGGTAATAAATTTAACCTGAATTTGAGACAAGCAGCAGTCTCAAAAACATTATGTTTCTAGTTTGGGTTTTTTTAAAAAATAGGTGATGCGTACAGGGAACTAATGGCCCTCTTGTGGGAAAAACTGCATCCTGGGATCAAAAGTTATCTTTTCTGCTTGTCCTAGTGACTTGCTGAGCTATAGGTGTTTGTTCACCTGGCTGGGAAGAAGACAGGGCACCTTCTTGTTCCCGAGGTGGTTAAAGGACCTGAGATGACTGAAGCTGGTTGGAATTCAGAGAACATGAGGGAAACAGGAGATAGCAAGGACAAAAGGGATGTGCAGAGAAGGAGGAACAAAAGGCAATATGAGAAAGAACATAAGCACATAGAGATGGAGAGGTATCTGGGGCCGACAGTTCATTTAGAAAATGTGAAGGAGACACAGAAGTTAATCAGGGTTTTTTGCAAGCATAAGACATTGTAGGGTAAAGGTTCTACCCCCAGGCTGTCAGGGTGGATCCTGGTCCAAATAATTTTTTCAGTCTACATGAGGGAGCTGCATTTGCATGTATAGACTGTTAATGTCCCCATGCAGTGAGACAAGAGACTGGACAACGCCCTCAGACACATGGTGTGAACTGTGGGGTTGTCATATACAGGGACAGGAGTTGGACTCAATGATCCTTGTGGGCCTCTTCCAAATCAGGACATTCTATGATTCTATTATATTATAAGAATACAAAGTCAAAGAGAATTGGCATCAGGAATCAATAGCTAAAATTTGTCCTTTTTATGTAGTGCAAAAGGATTCAGAGGGGAAGGCTGGAGGATGAGAACGTGAATCTTAGAATGTATTATGATGATTTACTTATCTGTCATGTCCATTCATTTATCAGAGTTCAGCTTCAGCATAAAGCAGATTCCCACAGAATGCAACATTGCTTCTTTAATTAACAAATCAACCCAGCAATGTAAATTAACCAACTTCTGCTTGGTGCATAATTTGTCATGCTCCAAAAAGAAAGCAAAACTGCACAGTCAAACCATTTATGTTTTTGGCTTTTACATATATATATAAATGTTTGCTAGTGAATTAAGGTGGACAGCTTGGGAAGTGCAAGTCTATCAGAAAAATGATTACTTTATAGCTTCAGTAAATCCAAGGATAAAAGACACAGGGGTTGATGTGAAATGGCAGAAAGCGCCATTATTTAATTCTGTAACTCTCTAGGGAGAAAATAAGGGTTTATCGTCGTGTTGTTATCTGGGTTGCTTTTTTAATTTTTTTTTTCCCCAGAATATAAAATGGACAAATAGTTGATGAAATATTTGAGGAAAAAAACAAAATACAGGGAAGACTAACAAAACTTGGCAACTTACTAACTTATGCTTCCCAAACAGACAAGTGAGCAACAACTATGATATTTGGGAAAACACTACATCACTGTAGAGTCAGACTTGGGTAAAGAATGGTCAGAAACTCAGTTGCCTGAAATTCAATTTCAAATTCATAAAAGCCCCACAATCTACAGCACGTATTGTAACAGAAAAGCAACATTTCTGAGTAAAGAGGTATCCAAAAGTATATTGAGTCTCTTTTTATAAAATCTAACAGTATTAAAATGATGTGTAAATAGATGTCATTTTCCTCTCAACTGACACATTATTTATCCAAGTACTACCTATATTGCCTTTTTGTTACACAAAAGCATAGTCAACTCCTATTAGTCTATTGCAATTTAGTAATTCTTACTTAAATGAATGTTCTTGCCTGTATGATCAATAGCCTAAATGTGGCAGCGAGAAGTTAAACCAATTTGCAGATCAGATCAGTAAGCTTAGCCTCACAATATAAAATTGTAGACTAGTTTATTGTTAAAGTAACATGTATTCATCTCAGCTTGCCAGGTGGTGTTATTCCAGCATATTTATTTAATAGAGTGCTAAAAATAGCCTGTGCAACGTTAGTATTGTCTGGCTTCTAACAGGCAGCCAGCTCAGCTGAGGTGTGCATGGCTTTGGAAAAAGTACATCTGTACCTTTAATTTTTCATCAGCTCTAATACAAATTCAAGAGCAGACTTTAATTGGTCAGGTCATAAAAGGATATAATTAGAGACTAGTGGAAGAGGGAAGTTGGAGGAAGGAGAGAGAGTAAACAATGCTATCTATAATCAAGGGCATCATTGAAAATTCAGTAAAGGGAATTCTGCTTAGTTTGGCTTCCTGCGTTCTGCATGCCTGTCTATGATAAGAGCTGCCTGGGAGTTATTCACCCACTAATAAATCTTCCTTATAGACTTGTAACTCTGCTAAAATAAAATCATAGTTTCATGCACTCTCAGTTTCATCAGTGCAAATCATTCTACACTTTCTAATGCAAGAGACTTTTCAACTGAGAGGCAGTTCTCTGATACCTAAAGATACTTTCAAGAGATAGTAAACAAATATTTGTACAACTCCTTCTTATTGTATTGTTTTTACCCTCTTAAAAAGGCACATTCATACTTTTTCTGAAGTAGGGAATTTTGGGGGGATTTTTTTTTTACTTTGACAAATGGTACATATTTGGAAGAACAAACCGCTTCTTGTGTAGTTTTGATGTTTGCAGAAAGGCTATATAGATATATTGCTCCAACAACCTTTGAATTATTATATTAATAAAGCTTAAGCAATTAAGGGATAGTAGAGGAAGGATAGTGAGGTTTGTTGGAATTAGGCTGTTTGAAATGGTGGTTCCTGCTCCTTAAAAATTCCAGCAGTGTGATTTTCTTTAAAAACATGCAAAATGCAGACAGAAGTATAGTGATGTCAGGTGTGTTTGGCTTCTGACAAGCACTGAAAAATCTCTAGCTAAAAATACTAGAAAACCTTCCCATTTTCAACCATGTTTCATAGTGGTGGCTATGCGAAGGGCTTTGGTGATCTGAGTCACATTTTTATGTAAGAAATGAAGTTTTCAGGGAAGCAGATGCTTATCTTCAAAAGTGGTTTAGCTGATATCTCAGTGCTGCACTTCCAGAAATTATAGAAAGTCAGATTTCCATTAAACTGCATTTTTCTTTAGTCAGATTGTTTAAATCCAGACTTAGTGCAAGTACTAAGAAGGAAACTACATTAAATTAAAGATTATAAGCTTCCATCTGGGTTAAAAAAATACTTCAAGTCATGTTCTTATTTGATAATTATAGCCATTCTAAAAGAATGAAAATCCAATGCAAGTACGTGTGTGGTCACTGTTGTAATTTTTACACAACCTGCACTCTTTTAGTTCACAAAGGCAGCATGAAGCTGAATTAAGCACTTTGTGTAACTAGAAATGGCACAAGGCCGTGGGTGGCAAAAGAACCTGGGCTTGGTCAGGGGCAGAACTCTCTGTGCCTGAATTAGCTGCTCACAAAGCCGTTCTCTTCACTACAGGCAGAAAGTCCAGGATTTGACCCTTTGATTTTATCATGATGGGTTGGTTAACCAAAACATTTAGCTGCTAGCAGCAAGCTCCAATTTGATTATTATCCTGTACAGGCATGTAGAAAACGAGAGAGTGAAATCTTGTCCTCAGATAAACACATGCAATTCCTGTTTAGTTCAATGAGAGTTGTGCATGCTTCACTGAAGGCACAATTGGCTGAATAAGACTAGCTAAATTGATCAGACTTTCAAGATAATTTAATTACATCTCTTTGTATTTAAGAATGTGTACAGTAAACACCATGCTCTAATAGCAACCCTTTTTCTCCCTCTCTCCTTCCAATAAAACCTTTTATTTGATCTCAGGGGTGGACTAGATAGAAGATCTGAGAGTCAAATACAAATTAATGTATGTTAAGTGCTTCAGAGGCTCCAGATGTTGTTAAAAACAACAGTCAAAAACCTTCGGTCTTTGTGCACAGTTGTAAAAAAAAGAAATTTGTTTAATAGATTGCATGATTTATTCCATACTTTATATTGGGTCATGCACAATGAGGAAAAAATTGAACTGAAAATCCTGAGATGTAGTACCTTAAACTTTGCCCTCATGGTTAACTTATCTAAGGGGTGCAGGGGAAAAAAAAAAAAACTACTGTTGTAAGCTCAGATTTCAGAAATCTGCATATTAATTTTGGAATTGCTTAGGAAATTCTACACACTGCAAAGACCTTCAGAAAATGCACTTTAGGGATGTAAACTATTTTAGCAAATGGTAGTGTATCCACTCCCAGACTTTTTAGTCTGCTGCAACTATTGTACATTAAATGAACCACACTGAAAATGGAATTAGATCTTTGCACTAGTCTTACCATTCAGCTATATATCATCTTTAGATTGTATCATTTTTTTTCTAGCAGCACACAAAAAAATATCAGAAGTATAACACTCTAGGCAATATTTAAGATCACGGGAGACTCAGGTAAACCAACATATTCAGTACATTGTTAATTTGAATGTTAATATTTTCCAGTGTATTACTATACCCTGTACATTAACAGCTACTGCAAAATAGCTTGCAGCAAAACCAACCAAAAAAACCAAACAACCTCTCCTGTTCATTCTGGAAGTCTGCTACACTTGTAATATCCTCTACCTGTTAGATGAAAGCCAGATGGAATATCGCCCAGAAGAGAAGATGCGGTACATCCCAAAGAAGGTGTGATGGTATTTCTATTGACAGTAACACTTAGAGTAAAGCAGAACAATATGCAGATGGACAAAATGGTGTCCTTTAATTGCCTGAAGAAAAAAATTCATTAGGTTAAGTTGCAGAAAGTGGGTCTCTTTTTACAGGGAAATGTTGCAACATGACTACTCTTCTTTAAACCTAGGGTCCTAGACATTCTTGAGAAGCTATATCTATTCAACCCCGTTTTTTTCTGTTCAAGACTAGAAATATTCTGTTAGGAAACTTGGACCTCTGTCTGTCTGGAAGAAACCTCCACCTCATTTCACTCTCAAAATTCAGCATATACCACGTAGCACTAGGTTTCCTGTTGCTGCTGACACGACTAGAATTTGTACAAATCACAATCCTGCACTTTGAGGAAAGTGCAAGATTTTGTAGCCTTCTAAACAACAGAATTGTATTCATTTCACATGAAGACTTCACAATCTGCAGTATCACTTTTAAAAAATTCTATGTGTTTCGAAGGTGAAAGAGAGTAACCGTGTTATGCTATGAACACGGATTGATACCTCGAACTCTAGTCAATGTTGCTACTATAAGTGAGCAAGGATAGTACAAAACCTGCAGTTTATATGCTGCAGGGAATCCTCGGTAAAACAACACTATGGATCACAACTGTGTGAAACTCACGGGGTCCCAAGGCTATGGTGACTATTATGTCACATCAGAATTATAAAGAGCATCATGCAGGCATAGAGGACAAGAGGCCAAAGTGCCATTAGTGGTTGTGCCAGTAATCACTAGCAGATGCCAAGGTATAACTGCTCAATAGAAGTCCACTCAGAGATTCATCGTCAAGGCCTTCCATCCTTTGAAAGATTTCTCTTTTCTTTCCCTTAGGCTGGTACTGAACTACACCCAGCATGTAACTCCACAACCTACCACAGACAGCAGTCCATTACCCTGCACTTCCATCCTCTGAGTCAGCTCTTTCACATGTCAGAGAAATCAGGTCCTCATCAAGCAGTGACTTGGTTCCCTTCCAGCTGGGTCTGATAACATCCTTACCAGGCCAAGACATCTGTTCTGAAAGAAGCCCCGTGTAGGAACAGTTCCCCCGCTTCCCACTCAGCACTTAAAACACTTAAATACATAAACCAGTGTTTATATACTGCTTATACATCAGTTGTGCACTGGGGAACAGATTGCCACAGCCTCCACACAGCTGTCACCTAAATCTTGCAGCTCAAAGAGTCTTGGTCTTTTGGGTTTTGACAGTCTGCATTCACACATCTCTCGCTGCTTGTGGTCTAGTGCAGCCTGCCTTCCCACGTCCCAGTGCTGACGAGGTGTTGGGAGCTCCCTCTCACACACAGGCTCCAGGGAGAGTCTCCTGCCTGATGCTGGCCAAGTTGTTTCACATGTTATGGATTCACCTAATCCATAACAGCGCATGCAGGACATGCTGGGTGACTGAGTCCAATACCCTCTAGGGCTCACAGTCACATCATACACGCTATTTCATAAAATGACCAACCTTCAGCCGAAAGCTGCTTAGATTGCTTGATCCCATTATCCCATTTATTGAAAGGTTATTTCAGAGTGTCATGCCTTTGATGGCTTGAATCTGTCTTCTAATTTCCAGGTTCATTTTATATCTGTGCAGTCCATACCCATTTGGATTCAGTTTCCATTCTGCTGAAGTTATTCCAGCTTGTATAAATAATTTATTACTCATTTGGCCAAAGACAGAGAAAAAATGGGAGCTTGATTTTACAGTTTGGGGTGCTCAGGATATTCACTTTGGATGCCTGTGTTAATAAATATTTGATTATTTTGATTAATTAGCCCAGCAACCAGGACATGTGATTTGGTTTAAAGCACTACTTTAAATTTGATCTAAGAAGGATTTTAGAATACTTCTTTCAACTTCCAATGAGTATCTAGGCATGGGGTAATGAGGTGAAGCTGGTGTTAGGGAGTGGCAGGGAGGAGTCCCTAAGCTAACATGACGTTTTGAATGAAGTGCAACCTGACAGTCAACCAGCCACAGCACATCTACTGCTTTAGAAGGATCACCTTAGAAGAGTGAAAATAACCTCTCTCCAGCATGGACACATGAGCTAACCTACTGATGGGTGGAAGAGTGTAATCTCCTACCTTTTTCCAGGGGCTGCTTTAAACACTTCTGTGGCCAGCATCCTACCTGAACTCATATTCCCACACCCACAGCTCTCCCAGGTACTGCAAAGGAGCTGTACTCCAGCATGCTGAGTGAGGGACATTACTGCATGGATAGGCACCTAAAAGGCTTAGCAAGACCAAAATCCTTATGCAGTTAATCCTATGTTTTCATTTATGATTATATAGTGACTAGCACAGTAAGACATTACCTTCATGCAAATAGTTACAATTTTTAAAAGGAAAAAAAAAAGAAGAATGAAGAAGAAAGAAGAAAGGAGAAGAAAGAAGGAAGAAAAGAGAAGAAAAAAGAAAAACAGAAAAAAGAAAAAATAAGAAAAAATAACCTGGTTTTGAGTTAATATGATTCAGGGAAGCAGATCATATTTGGTTTACTACAAACACTGCCTTTTAGAAAGGTTTTTTAAATGGTGAGGGACAGGATACACACTGAAAGAGAGATGATAACAGGAACCTAATTATAAAAGTTATTATAGAAATAGCATATCCTAATAGCTCTACTGTAAACATATAATTGTTTTTCATTGTCATTTTTTCATCCTCTGGCATTTAACATTTTGCATTAATTACTGCTTTCTTGTAACAGATCTGAGAATCTCAAATATCAAAAACTCAAACTCTGCCCCTAGCATGATTGTGACTATCTATGTTAGCCAATAATAAAACAAAGTCCTTTATTTTTTCCTCCAAGGCATTTTTCTCAACTGAACATTTCATACACCCTTCAGCAGTAGGCCACAAGCAGAGATGATATATGATGCTGAGGGCAAATCAGATCTAACACTGTGATTCAGACTTCTCCCTTAAAATCATAGTTCCTGTGACTTCCCCAGGCTCCACCTGCATAAAGTAATGCTATAACTGCTTGTTAGGGGACAGATTTCAGATCCATCCTTGGTGCAACTTGCAAACTGGTCTATGCCTGAAACAGACAAGTTAATGTCCTGTATCAATATTAGGCCATGACACTTTCTAGTATATTATTAAAAAAATAGAGATTTTAATCAGTTTACCTCATTTTGAACAACTTTGAATCAGAGGCAAACACCTTTATATCATCTAAGAGATCCCTCCTTTGGTGACACTGAACATTGCGAGGCACTTTACTGTAAACATGGGAGGTGACCCTGGAGCTGTTCCACTCCTCCTCAATGTGAAGCAGTTGCTTTAATCAGACACGTATTTGATGAAATTTTCCTTTTATTGTCAGATTAACCCATGCAAAGTTCTCAGTTTAAGCCCAAGCTTTTCAAACAGCTTGTAGCATGCTTAATGAAGTTCCTTCTGGCACTGTGGATGCATACAAGCATATATGTAGTTTCACACCACTCTCTCTCATGCAGCCATCCATATTGTTGCCCACTTGATCAACATTGAGCGGTATCATACCAGCCAGTCAAAGGAAGCCGGGGAGCTACGAAATAAACTTTCTGGCCTTGGCAAGAGCCCAAATGAAAGCTACTTGAACCCAATCAGGACCTATGAAATGGTAAGCTGTCACTTTTTGTTTTTTCTCATCTAAAAAGTTTTCCTCTGTGGATTCTATTGTCAGTAAAACTGTATTTCAAAGCTTTTTAACCAGAGCGAGAAGGTGCTGCCAAAGGTTAACCTCAATTTCAGTTGAAAATACTTATGCAGAGCTGCAATTTCAGGTTACTAAGCTCAAATAAATGTCTACAGTATTTTAATTAGTTTGCCAGGAGACAGTTAAGGGGGAATAAGGAGTATTGTGAATAGCAGACAATGAAATGAAGCTGCAAATAATTTTTAAAAACTAAATTAAACTAGCAGTATATGGAACAAACCCAACATTTTTTTTTTTTTTTTCCAGAAAGAAAATCAAAACAAAAAAATCACATAACAACATTTATTTCACAGCTGCTATTTGTCCCTCCCCATGGTTGTGCAGTATCTTCCCAATCTGGGGCTTGATTCTGCCCTGTGACATGTCAAATGTGGCTGTCCAGGGAAGAGCACGTGCATAACCATCCACAGGTTTGATGTATTTAGGAGTCGGCGCACTGGAAAGCCAGTGCTGGTGTGTGCTCTACAGAGACAAGTAGGACTGTGTGCACCTCAGCCCTGAAAATAAATGGCTTTTCTTGCTTTTGGAAAGAAAAGTGACTGTGTCTCCTGTCTAACGCCTTGCCTATCTCAAAACAGCATAAGCTACTCTTTTCAAGTTTGAAGAAAACAAAGCAAATGAGTGGTCTCAATGATATGAACACAAAAGTCTTGATGTTAGTGCTGGCAAAGTAGTTAGGTTTACCAGAACAGGACAGCAAGCGCAGACTAAGCTGCCCAGTATTTCTGCGCACCTGGGGCCCTCTATCACCACATGTATGTGATATGTTCCCCAAGAACAGAACAGAGCTCACAGCTCTGAACAGGAACCTGCCATCTTTCAGCATGAAAGAGTTTTGCTTCTCTAATTAAAGATCCTAAATACCCTTGACGATGAAGGCTAGCATTTTTTGAGATCCTTTCTCAGATTTCTCACAGTAATATGTCCCACAATTACCAGCCTAGATTTTACTCTAACCTCTAGTATTTGTATTTCTTTTATTGTCCACTTGTGTCTCAGTAGCTACACTCAGAATTAATAAATTAAGAAGGAAAGCAAAAAAAATATTGCTTCTAACTTCAGAGAAGACAGTTTGGAGAGCAACAATGCAGGCATTCTTTTCAATTGCATCCTGCCCTTGCAGTAGCAATGCGCTAAGTGCCTTTGACATTTTTCCTTGTTTCATCTCAACTTTCAAACTAGCCACTGTAATGTGTTCAAAATATCACCTAGATCAGTCCTGTTAATATGTAACGGGATCTGAACACACTCTTCACAGGCACCAATTTGAAAATGTACTGTGTGCTGTCAACTGTGAACACTTGAAAGAATCATTTTACTGTAAAAAGTGACTGTAAAAATGGCACAGTGGAATTTTATCACCTCTAGGATTTCCAGATCAAATTAGTGCACTTTACAAGTACAATACAGGATTTTTTTTCTCATAGTGAATTAAGCTCTACAACCAACTCAGGATACAGAAGCCATGCTGAGCACCTTCATTCCTGTGCATCAGCTCCAAGAAACAAATATATGTGCTTTTCAGGACAAATGAAGACTTCAGTTACACTCTACTGGCATAGCTAGTTTGAGTCTCATCTTGTGTGTGAAATTTTTACTGCTCTTCTTAATGATTTTCACTCTATAACTGAGATAAGCATCTGACTGCTGTGTTCAAAATACATCTTCATTCTCACTTCAGTTTATTTTAGTGAGTTTAGACAGATGTAACAGACCTGTGTTGATGTCTGTGAGTCATGAACAAAAAGGAACATGTTCTAGCCCTGTATATTAAAGTTTCATCACTGACAAGCATAAAAATGTGAATATAAATATGTCTTTTTAAAAATAAAACCAAGTATTATCCCATGTATCTCTGGGTAAATGTAAGGAACAAGTAAATGAGGTATGCTGTTCAGGTCAATGAGAGTGTGCCATTTTTGTATACCATTTCAGGACTGCTAAAAACCCACAAACTTTGAAGTAAAATAAGCACAAAAGAGACACACCTTTATGGTTGCAGGTGTCTTAGCATCTCACTTTATCACTCTCATATGAATAAGTTGTTTTCTAGTGCTGTTTTGCTTATTAACATCTCTAGGTTTAATATTGCTTTAATACTTTTCCCTTTTTTTCTGAGACACTTTAACATAAGCAAAATGGATGGAAGTACTAATTTCCTCCTTTCAAGTCCTGAACCAAATGAGTGGCAGCAAACATGTACACATCTGTCTGGGATAAGTTTGAGTGGAAATAGAACAGAGGGATGTTTTTCCATGCTTTTTTTGTGGTAAAATGGGGGTTTGCATTGCCATCACGTCTTTTTCTGGTTTTGTTCCTATGCTGAACATATCCCCTAGATTTTGGCTTCACATGTAATAGCAGCAACAGTAACAATAGTAACAGAAGTAGTAATAAAAATAACAATTATAACAACAACAACTACTGATACTAATAATGTATTCTTATTCTAGAACACAACAGGAGAGGTACTTACCACCATAGCTGGAGTAACTGGAGTTGTGATAACTGTGGCTTTAATTCTGATCACGACTTCATCCACTGAGCTCATCAGAAGGTCATGCTATGAGGTGTTCTGGTATACCCACCACCTCTTTGTGGTTTTCTTTATTGGTTTAATAATCCATGGTATGGGGTAAGTGTCTGCCTAAACTACATGGGGTATATGTACACAGTTTGAGATAAAACATGATTCAAATCTATAATCCTGTGCTTTTTTATTAACAAACTGCTGGTATCTTTGCTTGGAGACAGATTACAAAACAAAAGCATTTTGAAATTAAAACACACCACTTTTCTGAGGACTAGAAGTGTGATTTAGTTTTTTTGAACCACTCTTATAACATGTTACAACCTACACCTTATCGAGGCATCAGCCTGAATAAACTGTCATCCCTGAGAATTTGGGACAAGGCAGATTAGGAATTAGACATTTGTGGGTTCAAAGTAATAAGGGATAGACCTTATGCTCATAGCTCTTGTAATGTATTTTGTGAGAGAGCTTGTACAAGCTTGACAAGCTTTCAGCATGTCAGCTACCTAGTGGTAGATGTCTCTGTGCCCATTCCCCAGAGCCCAGTATTGGGGTCAGTTCTGTTTAATACCTTTATCAATGATCTAGGTGAGGGGATTGAGTGTACTCTCAGTAAGTTTGCAGATGATACCAAGCTGGGTGGGAGTGTTGATCTGCTGGAGGGTAAGAAGGCCACACAGAGGGATCTGGACCGGCTGGATCAGTGGGCTGAGGCCAATTGTATGAGGTTCAACAAGGCCAGGTGTCGGGTCCTGCACTTGGGTCACAACAACCCCAGGCAGCACTACAGGCTCAGGGAAGAGTGACTGGAAAGCTGCCTGGTGGAAAAGGACCGGATGAACATGAGCCAGCAGTGTGCCCAGGTGGCCAAAAAGGCCAACAGCACCCTGGCTTGTATCAGGAATAGTGTGCCCAGCAGGACTAAGGAAGAGATCATCCCACTGTACTAGGTGCTGGTGAGATCCTACCTTGAATACTGTGTTCAGTTTTGGGCCTCTCACTACAGGAAAGACATTGAGGTTTGTTGTAAAATAAGCACAGAGAAAGGCAACAGAGATGATGAGGGGCCTGGAACATAAGTCTTATGAGGAGCGTCTGAGGGAACTGAGGTTGTTTAGTCTTGAGAAAAGGAGGCTAAGGGGAGACCTTATTGCTCTCTATAACTGAGAGGAGGTTGTAGCATGGAGGGTGTTGGTGTCTTTTTCCAAATTTCCCCACTGTAGAGAAACAGGTAATATACTATGAAATAGGTTTAAATGGCTACAGTAAAAAAACAGCTCAAGTTTATGACTAGCCCAGTCACATGCCATTTACAGAGAGGGATAACTGCGAGGTCACTGATTGTCTCCCTGTTCCTCAGCACAAGAGGAAGTTCTGTCCTGTTGGTACCCTTCCCCTCTGTCTCTGGCAAATGCTTTAGAACCCAATTTAAAAAAAAATGTAATGAACCTTGTAAAACTTCAGCTTTGTATGCTCCCTCTACCCACCCAGCTGATCGATGTTCCCCAGCAAAAGACTTCCCTGAAAAAGGGACACTTTTTTAACAGTCCTTTGGATAGCATTCAGTGAGCACACTGCTCACTCCAGGCTGGGAGTGCTACACAACAGAATAGCTGCCTGCTGCCCCAGCACATCCTTACCACTGCATCATTTACGAGGAGTCAAAACCCAAAGTTTCATCTACTTCCCCATCTCTTTCCCAGGTGACTGAACAAAACTCAGTCAAGCCTACCTCCTTTTCTGTCTTTCTCTCTGAACTGCTGACAGCTGACAACAGTGCCATGTAGAAGGCAGCAGCACTTTCTTATATCCTTGTCTCTCATTAGACTATTGGGCAGGACAGGCTAACGCTGTAGAGTCAAAGTAAGGATGGAAGGGAAAATTCAGGGAAACATTATGAAACAAACAGGGTTTCCTCATAAAAATCTTCCTTCTCTACCTATAATCAGCACCAGCTGAAACTCATTTCAACTGAACAGTCAGAATTGATGTTTGGGAAAATTCACTTCATTAACATTCTCTGAAGAAGCTAGAATTTAATATGTTTAGAGAGTACACATTTAATTATGGTCCTCCAACTTTATTTGCAGCTTTTAAAAATGCATTTAGAAAGCAGCAAAGGAAAGAGAAGGTCTGTTACTATTACTTTTTATTGTTTTTCTAAACAATACCAGATGCTCCTGTAGAGGGGAGGTCAAAGTGTCTGCTCCAAAGAACTTGAAAATCATTCTAATTTTGCCACAAACAGCAAAATACACATTTTCCACACAAGGACTTTCTGCACTTCAGCTGCATTGATGTGTACCAATACTATAGCACACTTCCTGCATTGGGTCAAAAAGTCATGGCTAAACCAAAAGAAAGGTAATTTGACAAGAAGGCAGAAATAGAGTTAAATGGCCGGTTCTTGAACTTTCAGGTATCTCAGAATCTGCATTCGACTACTAGTGCAAAACCTACAGATGCACAGAAACCTTGCAAAGCAGCATATCTCTGATGACCATTTTTGTTTTAAGCCAGCTTGTCCGAGGTCAGACGCCTCAGAGTCTGCTGCGTCACAATGTCACTTACTGTAAAGATCGCTACTGGGAATGGGAGAACGCCACTCAGTGCCCTTTGCCGCAGTTTTCTGGCAACAAACCTGTGGTAAGAATGATGTTTGTGTTTTGTTTTTAACTTAATGTGCTTCCTTGGCAGGCCAAATATCTTAGGGAGCAGGGTGCTGGAGTGTATGTTAGTGACTGGCACTTAATGTCATGTTTAGAGAGTAGTTTCCCATTTCTGTTCCATGGTCTCTCCCTATGCATTTAGATAGTGATCCTGTCTTCCTATATAATCAGCATAGGCAGGTACAGAAGAAGTGTGTTATGTAAAATTTTTCTGTTATTAATAAAAAATTTTATTTCTGGAAGATCCTTTAGTTAGGCAACACTCCTTTTCAAGGGTATACATTACAGAACTGTATTCACCAATATCTTTGATGTATACAGTGCACATACAGAGCCTTCAAGTGAAAACCTTATGAGGGTAGAAATTCAGAAAATACAATGGAACAGTAAAGCTAGGGATGCAAAATACTATTATTATTTTAACTAATAGCACTTTAATATGGATAGTCTATATATCAAGGGAGAATAAGTTGGAGATAAAATTATGTCCTTGCTTTGGGGCACACGCTTCATATCATCCAGTCTTGATGTCTTAAGTTAGGTAAAAAGGAGAGAATTTGAAATAATGAATTATAAAAAGGAAAGGCAAAAGGCAGGAAAAATGTCCCACAGAAGGGTGGTTTCGCTGCAACAAGATTGCAAATCCACAGGGGGTAATTAAGTAGCAGACTTGTACAGTATGTCAGATGTCTAGCATCCAAACAAAATCATTTAACATTTACAGCTCAAGATATAGCTTGCTCATATGCAAGTTTTTCTTGTTTCTTCCAAAAAGAGAAAACATACCAAAGGAAATCTTAAAGGAGAAAAATTAGCATTCTGTGTCTTGTAGCTCTTTTAATGGCTGACATAGATTTTTCTTAAACTAAACTATTGTTAGCCACTATCCAACCTGCATATTAATGAGAAAATTAATATCTCTCTAAAAATTTCAGCTACAATGTCACCATAAAAATCAATACATGGCTACACACCATGAATACAGACACAAGCTTGCTTCTAACAGCATGTCATCCCATTTATTATCATAAAGCTAACTGGAGAGAACTTCCACTTCTCTGTGTTAAACCTATTTTGCCACACTTTCTTGCATATTCAAGGCCATACTTGCAAATCCATATTACTTTAAATGAATTGTGATAATACCATATGGCATACAGATCATGTATAAGAACGGTGCTTTGCTGGATGGGTAAAGTGCTATGGTGTGATACCTGTTACACATCGCAAATAGACAGTACAAATTCATTCAGAAGCTAAAAAGCCATGGCAAGACCTGTGCAGCACCAGCAGGGACAGGTCGAGATGAGATGGAGCAGGGAGAGCACAGCCTTGTGCATACTTGGGGTCATGTGAGATGACACTGGAGCACGAACCCCACTGACCACGGCTCCCAGGAGAGGTTAGCGCAGCAAAGCTCCTCTCTCAGTCATGCCACATCTGCTCCCCCACCCCATATTTCAGCCCATGGGAGCCTGATCTGATGCCTTAGTTGCACCTGGGTCATCGGGACATTTGTCCTCACAGTTTCTCCTGAGCCTTCACTGTGCCCCATCTCCATTCATCCTCATTACAGGAGGAAACACCACTTGGGCAAGAATATAGATGCCCTGACTAGCCAGCCAGGAGCCATGTTGCCTGGGCAGCCCATCCCTCCTGGTGGATGCCCTGTCGTCCCAACCCAGCAAAAAGATATTTTGGATTGAATGCTCTGTTGCACTGGAGCGATGGCACATTTGAAATCTCAGCTGAGCTCTCACACAGGGTAGCCTACAGCCTTAACATTCCTGTCACATGCTTTTATTTACAGGTAGCACAAATGGAAGGGAGGAAAAAGAAGCCTCATCATTATTGTGGCTTGATATATGCAAATATATTCAAGACGTGAGATTACCCACTGTGCAGAGACACCTGTAGTATTTAGGGACAACGGATGTGTTGAGTTCCTGCTTTAACTGAGAATCTTCTGGCTTATGCTGGTTTCTTCCTATTATTAAATCATACATTTTTTTAATTTTCGAGACTTAACCTTGGGAAATTGCAATTTCATCCTCTTAGCACTTTCTAAGGAAGCCACATAATTTTATGGCTTGCTTCTCATAAAAGATACTTTATATCCCACTTACCCATCTAGTGGAGCAAAATCCATGTTTCAGTAAGTGAAGTTACTCTTTGAAGATTTTAAAAGCCATATGATTGTGGAGTCTTCAGTTTGCTAGAATGAGCTGTGTGATTAACAAAACTGGAAATAAAACAGTGTCTCTCGTAGAAAAAAAAAAAATTAAATCATGAAGATTCAATTACATCTAATTATCTTAGCTATCAATGCAACTCAATGAAATCAGCAGCTAGTATATGTGAATAGCCAAGCATCTTTGATTATTATAATGCTCAGTACATACAACTAGCAAGTATAAGCACTGCAATCCTCCACAATACTTACATTATAGTAGCGTAGTATCCTAGATAAAAAAAAGCACATTTGTTGATAAAGAGACAGCTAATGGATTAAATGGAAATATATCCCATTCCTCTAATTGAATATTTGGGACTTAATGTTTTCTCATGCAGCATCAGAAAACTCACGGCTGACAGTAACAGCTACTCTTATCTGACCCTTCTGAAATACTTTAGACTTTGAAGAGCAAAAAAAAATAGCAAAGCTATGGGTAATGTTTTATAAATGTATGCAGCTATATGTCTTCAGGTCCAATGACATCTATATGTAACACCTAAACAGATTAATGTTTTTGCCTTTTAGTAGGAAAATATTTTAAAGGACTCTTCTTGGCCAGAATACAGATAGATATTAGCACTGCTTTTGGAGTACATCTGTGAAGGAGTCCCATATGTCTGTTTCACAAGTAAGCCAGAATTACTACAGCAGCAACTGAAATAAATAATTTCTTGAGAAAGGTGAACAAAAATCACAGGAGAGAAAACAAATAATTTAGGCTACTGGTGATTTAAACCAGAAATGCAAAATATTTTTCTAGAAATTGAAATAAATGTGTTTTTTTGTTGTTTTTTTTTGGTTTTTTTTAATATGCAACTTTCTGCAGGCTTGGAAGTGGGTTTTAAGTCCTATGGTGCTGTATATCTGTGAAAGAATTGTTAGATTTTGGAGATTTCATCAGGAGGTGGTCATTACTAAGGTATGTAATATAGCTTGTATGTTTGAGTGAAAAAAAAGTTATGTCGATGACTTTTTATCTTTTATACACAACTGCTTTATATTATGTCCTCATTTTCACTCCTAGCTTCAGTAGCTCTTCTATCATTACCATGGTTTCAGCCAAATATTGATTTTAGGTTTTGCACTTATTCCAACAGCAAGAGCATATGAATATTCCATTCAGGGCCAAACTTGGTTAACTAGACTTATATCATCACGACACAAACTCCTGCACAGAGGATCTCTTTTTTTACTGAACTGAAAACCATATGCTGCTGTGGTAAATGGCAGAGACGTGTCTTTGGAGAACTCTTACTTCAGTAGGACACAGTTTTTTCTTTCAAATCTGGAGATTTGAAAGAGCGATTGTTACCACTGTAACAATTTATTCCAGTTGTAAATATTTCTGTGTGCTAATGGTCTATTTAACTCACAGTGAATGGATGGTGAATGCCACGATTCAAGCAGGCAAGCCCATACATATCAAGCCAGCAATCAGAAACAGGCTTATCTCATGTGACGGGAAAAGCATGTCGGATAAGTCTTGCTGCTGATTTCTGAGTGGCTGTGATCTGAGAATCTTGCAGTACTAAGCATGACATATAAAACTGGCTGCTTAACTGAGATCATCTCTTAATAAAAGTATATTAGAATTGAGCTCACTGGGCTTTTTTCTTCTTGCCAAATCAACAATAATCCCATACATGTTAATTGTGTTACTTCAGAGTAAAACTGCAAAATTATTCCAGTCTATTAAGGAATACTTTTGCATAGGCTCTACTAAGATTGAAAGTTGACAAAAAGTTGAATTGTTACAGCCTTTCCTTTGCCTTTTAGACTCACAAAGCAAGCTGTCCCACAATACATGCTGTACTTGCTCTCAGTCTACGGTGCAGCAACAGCATTGCAACATGCACTTTAGACCATAATTCGTAAGCCATTTAAAAATTACTGTGCATCCCAATTTGGATTTACTTGGGGTTGAACTCAAATAGAAATGCTTGCAAAGTCACTTGTAACTTAATGGAAAGAAACTATTCTAAAGGAAAACAAAATAGGCCATTTTGTTCTTGTTTAGGTGGTGACACATTCCTCTGGAGTGCTTGAGCTTCACATGAAGAAACGTGACTTTAAAATGGGACCTGGTCAGTATATCTTCCTACAGTGCCCATCTGTCTCACAGCTGGAGTGGCATCCTTTCACCCTCACCTCTGCTCCTGAGGAGGACTTCTTCAGCGTTCACATACGGGTCACCGGGGATTGGACTGCAGCTGTCTTCAAGGCCTTTGGAGCTGAGGAACAAGCTTTCAAGGAACTGTGGACGTTACCAAGGTTTGGATTGCAAACAACACATTTTAAAATGTTAATTCTACATCTTAAAATAAATGTTAACATTTTAACTTCAATTAATTTTGTGTGTGTTCTTTATAACACAGTATTAGATCATAATTATGGATCTATAAATAGGCCATTATGCTAAAAACCACAAATAAATGCAGTCATGAGCTTAGCCCAATAGCTATCAAGACGACCTGATGACTAATCAAGATTTAAAGTCCATATCAATATTTACATCTCTGTTGCTATCATCTAAATCTCTGACATCTATATCCACACCTAAAGAGAGGCATTTTGACAAATAGGTGCTTATGAATGGAATTTAAATGACACCAGAAGCTCTCTGCTAGCTTTTTGCCCATATGCTTATGCTCTGAGGACACCCATCACCTGCTACTCAAACTTCCAGCTTTTCCCTTTCGGTTACTTAGATATTTTGTGGCCCCAAGAACTTCTTTCTGAGCCTGACTTCTTTCCAGTAGTCTCCCTCAACTCTGTCTCCAGTCTCCAAACCCTTCTCCTCTTTACAAAGGTTTTCAGCATTCAAATTCTGTATCTGTGGCAACTTAATCCAAGCAAAAGGCTGATGTTTCATTGTTGCAAGTCAGCAGGGCTCTGCTGAAGTTATTGGAGGCATCCAGACTTACACCATCTAAACATCTGGCTCTATACGTGACAGATTCAAACCACTTAGCTCCTTGCAGGCATACCAGAGATTTCCAGCAAAGAAAAGTGTTTGGCACAGGATCGTTTCAATTCTAGTGGAGTGTGTAGGGCCTGGGACTGAAGGACCTATTTCCCTCCTGGAAAACTGCTTTTGATGAGTGAGTAAAACTGGACCGCAAAAAGCACTATTTTAACTATGTTTATATAATTTAATGGGACTTGGATGCTAAAGAACAGTCACCAAAAAAGCTTGTAGACACCACTGAGCTACAGAGGCACACCAAAAGGTGGGGGCAGACAAGAAAGAAGGTCCAGTCTTTGTATTATATCAGCTAATAAGAATTAGAAATGACACTCATGCCTTTGTTAAAGCAACTGGAATGAGAAATATGCCGTTTCAGCAGAACTGGAGCAAAAATGGTCCAAAGTGAATTACAGCCAGTGTAAAGAATGAGAGAGAGAAAAATGTTATCAAACATTGCTGGCCACAGTGCAGGGCTGAAATTAACAGTGCTTTCATATATAAAGACTCTTCTTTTTAATCTTGTTAGGGTGCCTAATGCCATCATTCAGTTTCTTTCTTGCAATATATTAAAAAGAGTATTTCAACAGTTAACCTAGCAATAAAGGGTAAAAAAAGTCTTTTTCACAGATTTCAATATCTAAAAATAAACACCAAATTGGTGACTACATTAAAAAATAACATATAGCAGAAACCAAGCAGAAGACAGAAGCCATATAACAACTGAATGACAAGGCAAGGTTCTAAAAATAAAGCATTTGTATCATAACTAATAAAGGAAGATTAAATTAAAACATATCTGTATTTATATAGGTGGAAAACACAGCTGTGATTGCTGGTCAGTTTGAGAGATAGTACCATATGATAGACTATTCCCATGAAAATAATTGAGTTCCATACCATGCCTCTTAGGGATTTTGTCTCATTTAATTGCCCTTTTAGTATATTTTAACACAATACAACTTTTCTTATGGTCAGGAGTACAACATAATTATGTCGATCAGCAAATATTAAAATTCTAAACATAATACAAGAATCCACTCATGTTCCTTTTCCAAAACTAGATACTTCTCATGCATTCCCCAAAATTACAATGCTTCTTTCTGATGAAATTGTGTAGATGGGCACAAAGAACATGGATAATTCAAGCTAGAAACATCTATAACCCCTATGTTCTACTCCCCCCTTGGCAAATGCAAATGTAATATTTTTTGTCAATTCGTTTACTACCTTCTTACCTTCCTCCACCCTCTCTAGATCAAATGAACAGGTTGTTTAGCTCAGTTTCTCTTTTCCACTTTCTCCTTCCTACTTCTCTGAGTCTTTGTATTCAGCTAAACTCTCTTGCTATGGCTGAGCAAGGCATTCAAACCAATGATGGGATCTCTGTCCCCTGAGGATTTAGGAGTAGGTTGATGATAGAAATCTCTGGAAGGAATGATACAGAAATAATTTATCCTGTCTTATAGAACAGTGACAGATTAAAAAATCTCTTGAAATTCCTTCCAGAACATTTTTTTCTCAATCTACTAACAATAACGAGAATTGCTTTCAAGCCCACATTGTACTAAATAGAAAGCTTACCTGAAAGCACTATTTAGGCACTTTACATACATTCCCTAAATTAACCATATTTTACAGAAAGTTTCAAAAGCTCAACAAGTACAGGGCTGGGCAATAATCTGAATAACAATAAATATGAAAAAAAAAAAAAAAAGGCAAACTTCTTTTGTCTATATCTGAGGCCAGATTTTCAAAAGTTATCCTTGAGTAGCTGCTTCATTTGCTACTGCACTTGTAGAGCACTGGGAATATTGAAATAAAAATAAACCATGTGACAAATACAAATGAAAGGAAAAATGTTTGCTAGGACTTCAGGTACACTATGAGAATGCAACAATAGGGTTTCAGATATGTGTGTCCCTATATTTGTGTGTACCACTCCTTAGTGATCCCCCTTTATATTCCTGTTAAAATTCTTCCTATGTCTGCATATTTGCTTGTAGTATTTAAGTCAATTTTAAAGATGATTCATGCAATAAAGAGCACAGAACAACAGAAAATCTGAAGCAAGAAAAAATCAATCTTTTCCTACAGTCTGGGTGTTAAATAGTGAAACTATCTTCCAGAGCACTTATGTTATTTAAAGACAGACTGGATGGAGCACTCCAAAGTACTGTGTGTATTTACATTCCATGATGCTAGAGGAATGAATCTGATTATTTAATAATTTTTTTCAACTCTAATTTTGACCAAAATGAATCTATCAGCAACGTTGATTATAGGAGCTACTAATATAAAGCATAGCTTCTCTGTACAAATTTTGCCTTTATGTCAGATACTAAATACAGTATTATTGCTAAAACGTATTTTTGAAATATTGCATTTTCAGGTAGACATGAGAAAGTAGTAGTTTCCTTGCATATGATGACCTTTTCCTTGCTTTCTCTTTTAAGACATATAAAGAAATTTTCAAAATTATTAATATAATCCATTCATCTTGACTTTGATATATACAAAATGAAAAATAAAGCTCTAAAACAGGATGCTTTTCAGTAATTCATAATTAAATATGCAAATTCTACAGCTAAATTTGGACATGCAATTATATGACTAATCACATTTCAGAAAGCCAGAAAATTGCAATTGCATGCTTAAATAGATGGCCAGGCCCCAAACCCACATGGGTGCTCTTGTTCTCTCCTTTCAGAAAAAACAGTTGCTTTGCTATTAAATTACACCTACTGAAAATTAATTGTGTTTGTATGGGTAACTTATATGCCAGTTTCTCTTCTATTTTAACAGAAGTTAATTTTTGAAAATATGTAGTCCAACAAATTTCTGTTGTTTTATCTGTTGCTGACCCTTGATTGAATGTCTTGTTGCTGTAGACTGGCTGTGGATGGACCATACGGATCTGCAACCACAGACGTCTTTCACTACCGAGTGAGTGTGTGCATTGCAGCAGGAATTGGAGTCACACCATTTGCCTCTATTTTAAAATCCGTGTGGTACAAATGCTGCAACCTTAACACAGCACTGGTGCTGCAGAAGGTAGGTGGGAAAGTTTATTGCTCCATCAAGAAGTTCCACAAATGAGCCTATTTTCCCAGGTGAGAGAAACAGTTCCAAGCTAGAGACTCACTTGAGTGCTTTAACTCCCTCTCAGAAGCAGCCACTTGCTTTGCAGCTGCCTCAGGAGCTGTTGTGGGGCAGAGTCTCTTGAATTCACTGTCATTTCCTGAGGAAGAAGGGATCTCTAGCTGCAGTGTTTTCAGTAAAAGCTGAAGAACCAAATTTTCGACAGCAACTGGAGATAAATGTGGAACGTCTGTCATAGCTAGACAGATAGTCAGACAGCTACAAGATAAATTTGTCCTCTTTCCTATGGAAAAAAAAAAATTGCAAGGTCATCTCAGAGGTGAAGGGCAGCACTTGCTCCTTGTACAGCTGCAGGTTTCATGAGGGCTCTTTGGCTGGGTGTCCTGGTTCTGAGTGCTGCATTCAGCAATCATTAGCTGCTTTTCTCACCTTGCAAAATCAGGGTATTAGCCAGCATAGAAGGAATTTTAAGAGGCATTTAAGCTCTGGATGAGATGCATATATCAAGGTGCATATTACTGCCTCAAACCACTTTAATTATTTTCTTGAAAAAATATATTGGGGTCTGTAAGGCATAGATGGCACCAATTAAGTTAACATACTCTTGATCTGGTAACCTGTTATGTATCTTCTGGTAAGGATATATGAGGCAACACTGGGGGAGGACAGGTGAAGAACAGATAATGGGTTAAGTAGGGGTAGGGATAAGAAAGAAAAAGAAAAAAATCAGTGTTAAATATTCTCTTTCTTATCCATCATGTCAAGTGGTAACTTGCAGACCTTACAGCTTCTTTTAGCCCTTTTTCCAATACAAAAGCTGAATGAGGAACTGTTCAACATTTCACATTTAAGGACAGATGTTGAAATTGCATTGGAGTGGACAGATCTCTGAGAGGGTCAGTGCATACAGAGCTGATTGCAGGACCAAGGGGCTGATCTTTTTAAATGGAAGAGTGTTAAAACTGGCATCTTAATGACAAGCTGCCACTGAAAAAGCATCTGGGATTTTAGTAACTGAGGAGTTGAGGACAGGTTCAAATTGCCAGGAGGGATCTTTGAGGCACAAAAAGCACTGAGAAGGGAGGGAAATAAAAATGAAAATATGTGCTAGATGTGAAAAGAAGTGTATTTGCAAACACTACCACTGTACTGGAATGATCTTTTCCACTGTAAGGAGAGCTACATATACATTATATATGTATATTATGTATATTCTATTTGTATAGTAGTAAAATTGTTACTATTGTCATTGCTGTTGTTATCTTAAGGGCAAAAGAACAGAATTTAACTATGCATTGAGAGTATAGTATACCTCAGGGTGTTCATCCACAGCTTAGGGAGAATCCTGGGGAAGTCTGCCTACAAAGATAAGTGCATGGTGCCTTCTGCCATGCTTTTCTGCTATAGAGTTCAATTTTTCTGAATTCCTGGGAAATACAAAAGTGTAATGATTTCTATATATCCTTTCTCTATATCTTGGTTTCCCTGTTGCTGCAGTGGGAATAGTGATGCTTATTTTTCACAGGTGTTATAAGGCTAAACTTCAGTGGTATTTGTAAAATATTTTGTAAGGTGCTGGGGAAGTTCACAGCATTACTTAAAAAATTTAGCAGCCATCTTAGTTGGAATGATTAATCTCAGGGTAGCTCCACATTTTTTTTCCATTGGTTAAAAGCTTCCACTTGTGGTATAATTACAAATAATTTAATCTTCCTCAAAGTATTCAGCACTCTCTTTCTGCCATGATGAGTACCATAGAAATGTCTATTAAGGAAATAAATAAGAGGTTTTTCTTTTTTTAACAACTTCATTTTGATTTGAGTACAGCTATCATTACGCTTATTGAACTAATATTTCTTAGTGTTGCCCACATACGGTTCAGATATAAATACTCATAGCTTCCATAATGTCTGCAGCTGTATAATTTAAAAAACCCAGCAAATAGAAAGGAGTACACATTTATCTAATTGATTCTTCACAATTAAATAGCCTTAGAGCCTTCATTTCCCCATCATTTTTTGTGATGAGGAAGGACGCTACTACTAGTCATGGCTGGAAAGTTTTTACTGGCTTTAGTTATGCATAAAATGATTTTTTTTTCACATTAGTGGTCTCATTTTTCAGACCAATTTCTGCTGAAATTGATAAAATTGTACTAATTCATCAGATGATAATATTAGCAAATATACACTTTCTCTCTCACCCTACATAAGGACATAAGAAAGCTCCTGCTGGGTCTCACCAAACATCCATCTAGCCTAATATGCTGTCTCTGAGAGTGGCTGTTCATGAACACCTAGGGAAATGTATACAGTCCAGAAAAATCATACAGCAATACTTCTTCAGTGGACACCTTCTTGCCTTTGAGCAACTTGTAGTTCAGTAGTGTCTCGATACAAGAGCCGCTTCTCTGTGTTTCATATCTCTTAGTAGATTTTTCTTCCATCGGTTTGTATAATTGCTTTTTGAACCCATGTAGAGCTTTGACAGCCACAGCAAGTTTGGCAATAAATTCAGCTACATGCAGTGAGAAAAACAATAACATCCTCTTCCATTTGTTTTGAGACCAACTTTCGCTGCCTGAGGTAACCTTCTGCTTTGAGCTCTACCCCAGCCCATAGCCTTGTCTGCAAAACACCTCCTCCCAAAGACCTAAAAACCTGGGCTCTTTTTGCTATCAAATGTAACTGCCTTTCTGAGCTGTGTTTGAGAACAGTTTAGGCCCCTGCTTCAAATTTAGGGGTATAAATTAAAACCTTGTCCTGCATTCATGCAAACTGCTGCTTGCTGCCACCCTAGCTCTAAATGGGAGCCTTGTGCAGGCTGATGATGCCCCATCTCCTGTATGCCCCAGACTGCAAGCACTGCTGCCCCTTCCCTGTAGTGGACCTTTGAACCAATTAATTGGGCTGAGGAAAATCTCTGATCTTTTTTGGTAAGCTACAGCCCAAGGGCAGTGTGGTATATTCAGGAGTAGGAAGGACTAGGTTTTGCAGGAGTAGTCATGTCTAAGAGGGAGCGGCAAAAACCAGGGATGAAGGTGCCTTCCTGGGCATCACTGCTTCACCACCGTGTATACCCCTTACACCCCTCTCGGCTTGGACAGAGTTAATTTTCTTCTAGTAGCTGATATGGTACTGTGTTTTGGATATAATATGAGAATTTAACAATTTAACATTTATCAATTTAACATTGATAACACACTGATGTTTTAGTTGTTGCTAAGCAGGGTTTACACCAAGTCAAGGACTTTTCATCTTCTCATTATCCTGCCAGTGAGAAGGCTGGCAGTGGACAAGAACTTGGGAGGAGACATAGCCAGGACAGCTGAGGTCAAAGGGATATTCCACACTATATAATGTCATGCTCAGCATATAAAGCTGGGGGAAGAAGAAGGAAGTGGGGTAGTGTTCAAAGTTATGATGTCTTTTCTTCCCAAGTAACCATTACGCATCATAGAGCCCAGTTGTCTTGGTGACGGCTGAACACGTGCCTGCCCATGGGAAGTAGTGATTGAGTCATTTGTTTTGCTCTGCTCATATCTATAGCTTTTGCTTTACTTATTAAACTGTCTTTCTCTCAGCCCATGACTTTTCTCACTTTTACCCTTATGATTCTCTGCCCGATCCCATGGAGGGAGTGGGGCGCAAAACAAGGTAATGGCTGTGTGGCGCTTAGTTGCCAGTTGGGGTTAAACCACAACAGCCCCTTTGGTGAAAAGCTGGCTTCGCTCAGAGCCGCAGCTCCACCTCTGTCTTCAGGAAGCAGGTAGAAACAGAGGGATGGTCATCAACAGGTAACTATCAACAACTTTCAACGTGATGGAAGCTGATTTACAAAGTGTGTTCTTTCACCTTACAGGAAAGAAGTATTGGAGGCCTTGCTCTTGTCTATTGTACAAAATTCAGGATGTGGGAAACTGAATGAGAAATACAGATGCATTGCAAGGGAGCAGAGTATCACAGAAATAAGTGACTACTCAACCCCCTGCATTACAGATCTGATTAATAGCAATAATGCATCTAACTCAATTTACAAAAAGAGCACTTGGAAAATTTAAGACAGTTTACTTGGGCAAGCCATCAGGCTGATGAATGTAGTTGATGGGGGTAGGGTGGGTGGAGACTAATGAAACAGAAATCTAAAACAGATTTTTAAGGGTCCTCAATAATTGCAGTCAGTTAATAGTATGAGGCTTACAAGGAAAAAATATAGGATTCAGAATAATTGTTTAATTATAGAAATGCACTGAAGCTGGCTTTATTCTACAGTTTTAATAAGGATTAATTTTATTGTGCATTTATTGTATTTTAATTATACATGTAATATGTTGTGCTATATTATGGGCAGTCAGTGTAATGAAAGGAAGACTCCTTTGTAAACAGCACTTATTTTAACGTATTATACTAGAAGTCCTCTTTGATCGAGAGGAAAAGGAGACCTTTTACCCACAGGCCATCCTTCTTCACTGTGTCCTTTCTAAGATTATAATCATGGCCAGAAATACTTCTTATAATGACAGTTTTTCTTCATTACCAAATGCTCTCCACCTCTAACATGCAAAAATTAGAGGCAGTGCAATGGATACTGCTTCAGCGGAACTGCACCGGGGATGAGTTTAA
This sequence comes from Columba livia, assembly GCF_036013475.1. NCBI lineage: Eukaryota > Metazoa > Chordata > Aves > Columbiformes > Columbidae > Columba > Columba livia. The sequence continues at coordinate 65,421,015 of NC_088604.1, forward strand.
GGAATTTCTGTGGCTTCAGAAAGCTACATCCTTTCTCAAGAGGACTCTGCCAGAGGCAGCTTGACCTAATTCAGTTGGACTGGCTGTTACTGTGACAGCTAGGTCTGCAACCAGCTAAAAGCACTGCTTCAAGCTCCATAGCCTGATATTCTGGAAAGCGGTCCTCCATATTCAAGACCATGTTGTCTCAGCTCTTCAGCTGGCTTTTCTTCCTTCTTCCCTGAACGTGCTTGGCTCCCAGTCCTGCCCCACACTCCCAGGTGCTACCCCATGCACATTCATTATTCTATCCTCTCCACACACATGTACCAAATATACATTTCCACGAAATGAACTGCTGAAAAGACATGAGAAATAAGGTGATCAAGTTGAGGCTGGGGGAAGAAATTTCCCACTACAAATCAACAGCCACAGTGTGATACAGACTGACAGCACTCAGTGGCCTGATTTTTGAGGTGCTGAGGATGATGAACAAGAGAGGAGTTCAGGATTCAGACACAAAAAGCCACATAAAGGTTAAAGCTATAAATCTTACCTAGTTTCAGTAATTTAAAATAATGCTGTTGTTGGTCACAAAAATGAAACACAATAAAGTCAGTGAACTTGCTTTTTTCCCTCATAATCTATGCCATTGTAAATCAGCAGCAACCCCCTGCAAAGAAATGAGGTTGTATTTAAGGCAAAACACTGAAACAGAAGGGGAAAAAGCAAACAGCCAAGACGGTTGGTACTAAAGTTCTGCAGACATTCCTATTCCTGGGCTGTAAAAATACCCTACTTAACCCTGAATGCTTTATCTCTGTTTCCTGGGATGATACTTCATTTATACTTCTTACAAAAAATGCAGATGGTCCCTTACAGTACACTCAGATCTAGGAAGCATCTCAAATTACTGTTAGTTTCTTTCACCAAATCTCCAGTGAAGCATGGTGCTACCACATGTTTTTTCAGACCACCTTACCAGAAGTCTGAGAACCTAGTATATTAAATCTTTGGGAAATCTCTTTATGGCTTTCTAGTTTCTTCTCTGATTTTTCACTTCCGAAGCATCTAATATGCATCTTCATCGCATCGATCTTACAAAAAAGGGCTACAATTTCCAAATCATCAGAACTCCCACAACTATTTCCTTGGGGACAGACCTTTGAGATTACTTTTGATATTGAGGTACAACAAAACAGAGGGGTTGGTGAGCACAAAGAGATATGGGTTAGAGAAAATAAAGGGATTTTGCAACAAAATAAAAATCACAGTCACAATAATAGAAGTTCCAGCCATCCCTTTGTTATAAGCTTTTACATTATCCTCCATACTGTTCCTTTTTTAATTAAACAAACTCTGCTCTGTATGTGACTGACTGCTGTAGAGGAATAAGTAGAAATAAATGACAGGAATGATTAAACAATGGCAAGTTAGACTCTAGGTGACAGATCCCAGGAGTGTTTGGTTTACCATAGAGAAGATTATAGCATGAGTTGCTCCCAGCCTCTAATTTCTACCTGGAAACAAAACTTTCTTAACAGGCTCTCCAATCCAAGACACTAAAATGAGATGTGGCACATAGGAGATGAAGCTACAGGAATCTGGATGAGAAAAAATGTGTAAATTTTTCATTAAGAGGATGTTTTCAATCAATGGAAAACCAATCATGGGACAGCATTCTGTAGCTTGTAGGTAGGGTATCTGCCTTGAAGAATGCAACTATGTTTTGACCACATCAACCGTTAACTTATGGCATATGGTCTTGAGAAACAGAAATTCATTGCTTCAGTGAGTAATGAAACTGAAATTCCCTTTTTAATATGACTGAAAATAAATAAACAAATTTCAATGAATAATCAAGTTATTTGTGACAAATGCAGGGTTAGGTATTATAAGTTAGAGATGCAGTGGCAGGGGGAGATGGGAGACTTGTACATTGCCTATCCTCACTAACATATTAACCTATTCACCCAGTCTTTAAGATGAAAATTAATTTTTTAAAATATCAAAACTCTACATAATCAAAATGGTGTCTAATTATGTTTAAATTTACAGTGGAGAACAGTCACATGCTATGTACTTAATGACTTGAACCAATGATTGGGAAGTTTTATTGAAAGTTTGTTGTTTGTTAAATCTCTTTACTTTTATCTGACAGGTTTATTTTTACTGGATTTGTCGAGACCCATCAGCATTTGAATGGTTTGCTGATCTTCTGTTCCATTTGGAAACAAAAATGACTGAAAAAGGGAAAAATTATTTTCTAAGTTATCATATATTTCTTACTGGCTGGGATGAAAGTCAGGTAATAATGAAACTCTTACAAGTCTGAGTTAATGTACCTTGCTTTTCCAGTATGGTAACATATGGAACGGGAACAGCTGAATAAATGATGGATGAAGCAGAGAGACAAAGAACTGTAAATAAAAAGACACCAAGCTGTCTGTTTCCATCTCACATTTAGGAAAACAGGAATGGAGAAATCAAGCCAGTGATCCTTCCAGTCCTATATCTTGGCTTGGGCAGTGCTGATTACCAGGTGTTTTGCAGAAAAGCGCAGGAAGCCTTTCAGGAGCTTGTGAAGGGGCATTTTGTCCACATCTTTGGAATGGTCTTTCAATAGACTCTGGCATTTTTGCACTGAAACATGGAAGATTGTATAAAAATGTGGGGTTTACTCTTATTATTTTGTAGAATTTTTGTTGTTCACATGTACATCCAGTACACTTTTGAGCTCTGCTGGGCTTAGGACATTTTGGCAACCAACTCTAGGACTAATTCACATTGTTTGAAAATATATTTTCTCTGGTTGACTTCAAATTTGCTCTCTTATAATGTATTCGGATAATCCCAACTCGAGGCACTTAATTGACTGGGTCAATTTTATTCAATTTCTTTAGTCTACCTAGACCCAGATGGAGGTGATTTTGTCTCCCTCTTATTTTTAATGGATCACTTAGATGACACTGAGATCAGAGTTAGGCACCTGCCAGAAAAACTCTCACAGGAAAGTCGTTGCTCTACTGTTTTATTTCCTGCTGTCTCTGTTGAATGAAGGACTGTCTGGTAGAGATTTAAAAAACAAATTTCATACAGTTTTTCCCTTCTTACCTCTGCTGCCAGAAAAACCCCACCCACTGTTTCTTCCTGCTTTCCTTAGGGCTTCTGTCAATTAATTAGTTATGTGCGTACTCAGCTGTACTCAGAAAAATCTACTCCCATTGTGAGGTATATGGCAGTTACAGAAACCACCACTGTGCATTAGCAGTATCACAGGGTATTACCTAAAAACTGTTTTCTAAGAAGCCATTGAGAAACCTCACAAAACACTAGGTTGCGCTCATCTCTCAACTGCCATTATCTCACTTCCCTCTTGGGCAAACAGCAGGCCACGAGTCAGGTAGGGAGACAACTATTCTTGCTGGGATGCCTGACTTTCTTAATTCATGTGCCCTGCACTTTTCTGAAGTGCCTCCTTCTTCTCTTCAAGTCCCATCATCCAATCTCCTGTCAGCACTGCCTCACTATTCTGTGCTGCTGGTGACACAGGAGCATTGCTGGAGCTGTGTTGGCTCCCAGCCTACACTGGTACTGTTCCTGCTCCTGGAGCGCCCCAGCATCCCACCTCTAAAGGGCTGTGGGGGAAGAGGAATGCTTTCCAGTGGCTGCTTCTCCTACTCTGATCAAGCCCAGGGAAGCGTGCTAGGTAACAGCTCCACATTCTTTAAAAATCCACAAAGCTCCCTCATCTTATAGGTCTTACTTGTATTTAGATGAATTCCCATTCATCACTCCTCAAAATTTGAGCTTCAGCAACAGTAATATCTGAATGATGCTTTGCTTTACTTCTCCCTTAGCAAACAACAAAACCAACATTCTCCCCATTCTCTCCCTGTCTCACCATAGAGATGACCAGTAGTCAGGTGAAACTGAACCCAAGCTGGATGGGCAATTTACATCTTCTAGTGCACCTTCCATTACTGACATAATGTTTGTTCAATGCTTTGATCTCTTTGTAGGTTCCATGTTGTCATCAGATGGTCAGACAGATAATGGCAAGTTTCTGACTCTGCTTCAACAAGAAATCATGTTTCAGCCTATTGCTCCTTGCAATGCCCCTGAAATTCATAGGCAACTTTAATGCTCTGAGCTATAACAATGGCTAACACCAAAAACACTGGAAAAGTTCCACTTAATATGAACAGAAATAGCCCATTTGCTCAGTGGCACAATTTTGCTGTAAACGATTAAAAGATCTTGCAGTTCCCCACCTCCCATTCCCACCACACACTTCAAGTTATTTCTCAGACTGTTCCCAGTCTTCCATGACACTGGCCAAAATTAACAACAAGAGTCTTTTAGAAACATGACCTCTTGTGACGACTGTGCTTGACCAGAATAATTGAGTTGTTAAGCAACATGGAAGACTCATTAGCAGGAGAAATATACAATATTCCAGGATATGGATCTAAATTTCAGCAACCACTTCTGCAAGAGATTATAATGATGCCTAGTTCATGCTAGGGCATGAACTAAATGCAAAGTCCATTTTTAAACTTAGCTTTCCTGTGGTAATTTCTTGACAGTGATAGCAATGATGATAGTCTGTAGTGAAAGCAAGCACATTACTCCTACACAATAGCAGCATAATTAGGAGAGACGGTGGTTTTGTTTTTAAATGTACCTGGGAAGTACTCACATAGTATTGTAAGGGGTGTAGCATAGGACCTGAGAGACAGTAAATGCCCATGAAATCAGGATTTATTTTACTGGCACTGGGAGCTGTGCAGCTCACTTAGTCCAGTGCTTTACCTGAGCTGATTCACTTTATGCATCTAACTCCACCCGAGGAGAAGAGTCAAGACATTCAGGGTTTTACCCCTGCTGAGCTGGTACATCCGTTGTCTTTTCCATCAGCAGCAGAATGCTCTGGACTTACTTAAGACACATGTAATTTCTAACATCTATTGTCAAACTCTGTTACAGTACATTTCACTCCCTTTCCTAAACTCCAACTTAGCTTTAAAATGGTGACTGTCATTTTGGGATCTGCAGTGAAGGAAGCGTAGAGTGAGTTATTCAAAGGCTGATAAGAGGTTTAAGAATCTAAGATTGCCACTAAAAGTAACTGAGGCACTTAGGCCTAGGCTAGTAAAGACAGAATTTTAATCCCATCTAATTTCAAACATTTCATCTCAAGAAACTGAACTCCTTTGAGGTCTTGGAAACTTTTAGAAGAGGTTTTTCAAACTTCCAGTAATATTATGAACTCTTGAGTATTGCTCCTCTCCTCTCCTCTCCTCTCCTCTCCTCTCCTCTCCTCTCCTCTCCTCTCCTCTCCTCTCCTCTCCTCTCCTCTCCTCTCCTCTCCTCTCCTCTCCTCTCCTCTCCTCTCCTCTCCTCTCCTCTCCTCTCCTCTCCTCTCCTCTCCTCTCCTCTCCTCTCCTCTCCTCTCCTCTCCTCTCCTCTCCTCTCCTCTCCGACAATTACAGTTTCCTTTCCCTCATTAATACTTCCATCTTTCACAGTGAAGCAGCATTATTGCTTTTCTGTCTTACTTGGAATACATGTTGTTGACTCTAAAATTATTATCTTGTAACTTTGTCTTTAGGCTACTCACATAGCCCTGCATTATGATGACAAGATAGATGTAATTACTGGTTTGAGACAGAAGACCTGCTATGGAAGGCCAAACTGGGACAATGAGTTCAAGAAACTAGCTGAAAACCATCCTAGGTAAGGCAGATTGGCTTGAGGTGACTCTCAGAATAAACAGTGGGAGAAGATGAGGGCAAATCTTTCTAAATGACCCTTTTAAAATAATTTAGGGTTTTTTTTTCTGTGTGGAAAGAAGATTTATGCTTAATGAAGCTTTTAATGAAGAAATCTCGGAAAGAGAATGCCAATAAAATCTAATTTTTGGACAAGAAAATCTAATATTTAGAAGTATTTCAATATCCTGGCCTTTGTCCAGATATAATTGAAACACACAATCCAATTACTGTTCTGCACAAAGGACAAAGTAGCATTAATTTCCCTTGAAGATGGTTATTAAAGAGATAAACTGTGATTTTTTTCTTATGATGTCAAGGATATGTTTGTTCCCTAACATATTTGGCTACTCTTGCAAGCCGATGCTGTGCTGTTATTAGTTTGTCTCTGCTGGCAAAGACAGTTCATGTGAACTTGGTGGATTTGCTAGCGGTCTAAGAAAAGCTTCTTTGTTCCTGAAAGCCTTTGAAGCAAGAATTTGAAATATTTTGTGTTCAGCAGTAGAAAAGTCCAGAATCTTTGTGACTCTTTATGATTTCCAAACATTTACCTGCTAATGCAAAATAAAGGCTTGCACTTGGGAGACAAAGATACAAAAAGAAGAAAACTTTTTTTAAAGATGAAAAAGACTCAAGAAAATGCTGAAAGGAAGGAGATCAAAGAGAATGCAGTAAGCTACAAGAATACCATAAAATTGCAAAAATAACTGTAATAGAGAAACCACTCGATGGAGGTCAAAATAAATACAATCAGGATATATGAAAGATTAAAAATAGAAAAAGGGCAAGAGTAGAAAATATGATTTTTGAAAGACCTTTTATAGGGATTCTACTGCATAATCAGAGGTCTGATAGTTGAAGCATTACTTTTTGTTACTTTTCTCAAGTACAACTGAGAAAAATCAGGGAGGGAGATGAGCATTAACTTTCTGTACTGGATCTTGTGGTATTTCTTAGAAAGCCTGTGCTAAAGCAATAGAAAACTCTGCATTTGCTTCTGAACCTAGATGGCCATGTTATGGTCAATGTTGAACCTTTTAAAGAACACCTTGCATGAAATAAGGATTCCCTACGAGAAAAAAAATACCCTACCTTTTCTTGCTCTCCGTTATAGAAGGTTCAAGAGGCAAAGAAACTCAAGAGTTTCTATTGTGTGATGGAACAATCAACCTTTACAAACTGACTAAATATTGGTTCCCTACACCTAGGTCCATGGCGTTTCCCTTGCTTGCAACAGTGTCTTTCAGCAGATTAGCAGAAATATAACACTCCAGGTTAAACCTAGTGCAACCAGGCTCTGGAGCAATATGGGTATGACTTATGGGGACTCTGTCTTAGACACCCAAATCATATCTACAGCCCCTCCTTTAGAGAAGCGAACGTTTTGGAACTCATGCTGTCACTTGTCACTTGCAATTCATTTACAGCTTTCCCCAGTAGCACAGCATGTGTATCTGTGTGTACATATATGTTTTAAAGGAATATGTGCTGTATACTTATTATAGAAGCAAACCCTTTAAGGCACTTTGCAGGAAGGAACCAGGTTTCCAGTTCCTTGTAACAGATTTGTGCTCTTATGAACACAATTCTTTGCTACATCGGTCATGTTTTTATTGTTTTATAAGAACTATCTATCTACAGATTTTGTTATTAAATCAGCCATTTAAAAAATGTCCAATAGGCAGAAAAGTGTTGAAATGGAAAAAAAAAAAAAAAAAAAAAGGAAGAAAAATCAGAAATAACTGAGGAGGTTGTGCATTTTTTAGAAAAAAAAAAAAAACAAACAACAAAACAAACTTCAGCTGGAGAAAAAGCACTGAAAATTTTCAACCCAAGCTGCATGTTTGTTTCTATGATTAAAAAAAACCCTGTGAAGATCAAAATCAAAGAACTACCACTTTAAATCATTTGTGACCTCTAATATTACAAGCCAAATATATAATGCAATAACACATAATAAACATTAAAGTATTAAAATAATTATACTGTAATACTTTGTGACAGCATACAAATTTTTTCAAATGTACTTCTAAAAAAGCCATTTCAAAAGATGCAGACAAAGCTGGAGGCAGCCAAAAGGTACAGTTCATCCATTTACTCTGCTACTCTCATGTTTTTGTTGTTATTGTGATTGCAGCAACAGTATTGGAGTATTCTTCTGTGGACCCAAGACCCTCTCTAAGATCATTCAAAAGATGTGCAACTCGTATTCATCAGTTGACCCCAGAGGAGTTCAGTTTCACTACAACAAAGAAAGTTTCTAAGCTGTACTTCTCAACTACATAATAGGTGCTACCAAATTGCATATTTTTTTCCTCACCTTCTCCTGTCCTCAACTCATTCTGTAGCATTCATGTCAGATATTAGGAGTTGTAAGTTGAAGTAGGTGTGTTGACTTCAGTGGAAAAATACCATCCTCTGCCAACTAAAGATATGGACCCCATCCTTAGCTTTTCCTTTGAAGAACTGAATGGTCGATATTCCATTTCTAACTTGACTGTGCTGTGAATCCATCCACACCTGTGTGAAAGCAAGCACAAACCACTGAACTTTGAAGAAAAAGATATGAGTAAAATGAACATTTAGAACTGTACCTCACTGTTGTCTATGATCAAACTACTACCACAGGCAATACTCGTGTTCCTACTGCTTAAATTGTGCCCAGTCATTGAAGGTATTTTCCTTCCTGGTGTTCTAATTTTGCACTTCTTACAGCATCCACATCCACATCAGCTTTTGTGCTGTAGCAGTACTGTTTAAACACACCCGTTCAACAAAATTCTTTTGCCCTGCCAAACTATGCATAATTTAAACTTGCCATTTCTGCAGTGGTGGTGGCTGTGCACACCATAAGTTAGTATGTTCTGAGGGTTAATATGTTAAGGGGACTCCAGAAATTTTTGCACTCAGCAAACAGATCTCCTGAGACAGGCAACAGAAACTGTGGAAAAAAGTTTCAGGTGCCTTTTAAATTGGGCATGGAAGAATGGGCTTTAAAAGATACAGAATCACAGATATCATGGAGTGATTGAGGTGGGAAGGCACCCCTGGAGATCATCTACTCCAACCCCCCTGCTCAGAGCTGATTCTGTAAAAACAGGAGTGATATTTACATTCTTCCAGTCCTCAGGAACACCATGACCTTTTGAAGATATTGAAGAATGGCCAGCTCCCTCAGCGCTCTTGGGTGCATCCCATCAGTTCCCATGGCTTGCTTTAAATGCTCCCTAACCTGATGCTCTTTCACTGAGGCTAAGTCTTAGTTACCCCAGATTTTCCCACTTGCCTCATGGGCCTGGGATCTCTGAAGGTCAGCCTTACCTGTAAAGACCATGGTGAGAAAGGCATTGAATACCTCAGCCTTCTCCATGGCTTGTGTACCATGTCTCCCACCTATTCAGCAGTGGGTCAATGTTGTGCTACTCATACTTTTGCTACTTATGCATGCAGAGCAGCCCTTCTTGATGCCTTCACTTCTCTCACCAAATTCAACTCCTGATGACCTTTGGCTTCCCTAGCCCCATTCCTGCACACTCGGTGTCTCTATACTCCCCCTAGGCTACCTGTCCCTTTTGCCACCTCTTGTACAACCTCCTTTTTGTGCTTGAGTTTTGTCAGGAGGAACTTTTTCATGCATGCAGTCCTCCTACCACCTTTGTTTGATCTACTCCACGGCAAGATGGATAATTTTTGAGCTTGGAGGAGGTGATTCTTGAAAATCATCATGTTTGACTGAACTCTTCTCTAGGACCATATTGCATGAGGTCCTTCCAAGCAGGTCCTTCAACAAGCCAAACTTTGGTCTCCTAAGCCCAGGGCTGTGATCTTGCTATTTGCCTCACAACTCTTTGGGCCTGGTCATCCAGCTAGTTCTTTACCCAGTAAAGAGCATGCCCATCCTAGCCATGAGCTGCCAGTTTCTTCAGAAGAATGCTGTCGGAATAGGGGAAAAACAAAATAAAAAATACAGGACTGTTGTAACATTCATGTAAGATAGAAAAGTGAGAAAAACATTTCCCTATACCGCAGCCTAGAAAGATAAAGAAAAACTATATTCCAGTTGGACTGCAGTGTAACAGAGCTCACTTGGATCACATAATGCATTTACCAAGCCACACAATAAAAATAGAAGTCCGAAAACATCCTATGTCTGTCAGCACTTGAATAAAACAACTGACATTATATATGTATACTTATACACAAACACAAAAATGTCCACTAGAGAGGACATAACTATATAGACAAAAGAAACAAAATAATAAAAATTATGCCACAGAAGACTCCAATGTTATTTTATATCTTTTCTATTAGGGGATACAGTTTGTGTGAACTGAGATTGTTCTACAAGATACAGTTATAGTATTATTAAGTTTAGGACAATGCATCTTTGTTTTAAAATTGTTGAAGTTTTTTTCTTTTAAATGCCTGCCTATGTGAAATGATTAATGTGGTGCATACTGTGTAGCAGTCAAGTGAGTAGAGAATTAGAGCCTCTGCCAGTTCACCTAGAGGCATTTATCTTTTATTTTTTTCCCTGGTGCCCGTGCTGAGCCTCAGGGTAAGCTGACACATTTTTTAATATAAATTAAGCTTCTTTTTTTAATGTGTATTGAAAATCTTGAAGGAAATGAGAAATGTGTGTAGGCACCAATACCAGCTGCCATTGCATGAAAGAAAGAGGTGACAATTTCCTGCAGATTCTGAATGATTGTTTTAATGGGGTTGGATCGGAGGTAACAAGCACAAAGATATTGTGCTGCCAGAAAAACAGGATCTGTTCTCCCCCTAGCCTCATGCAACAAGATGTAACATTTAGCTCCTGGCTCAACATGGCATCTTTTCACTGCTTTGATTTATTCCTACTTTTGCAAATCACTGTGGTATGCTACAGGAGATGCATTTAGAGCCCTTGTTATAGTTCATTGAGTAGCACTGCTGTTATCACTACCAGAGGAGAATTTCACTTGTATCAGGACTGAGTGACCTAGAATAATGGAAAAATAATAATAATAATAAAAGAAGTGAGGAGGTTTGTTGGACTAGGATGAAACTGCATTTAGGTTGAATGAAAATCCCTTTATTACAAATACAATTTAAATCAAAATTGGAACTAGGAAGAATTGGCTTCCTGCCTTGTTTTGAATAACACTGAGCACACAGCAGCTATGATAATGTGAGTGCATATGTAATGACTCTATTATGATGTTTATATATGGAAACATCATTCACTGTCAGGGAAAATGAAAGATATCTTCATGGATTTGTTCATTCAGCTTCTTCAGCAGGAAGTGTTCAGCCCTGTGTAGGAAAATATTAGTAAATAAAATATAGTCATAACCACATAGACTCACCACATCCTGATACAGAAAACTAATCATAGACACAGACCGTAAATATAGAGATTAATTACTTTGGCTCTTACAATAAAAAGAGTGGTATTATAATGACTGAATTTGTGTTACAATAATTCAAGTTTATTCACTAGTAAGTGTAAATTGAAATATACAGCTTTATATGTTCTGGGTCTACTCCACCTCCCAAGTCATGCAGGGAGAAGAAATTATTTAAGTAAGTTTACTTCTTAGTTTACACTGAGACATTAAACAGGAACTGTGACTCCTAACAGAAAGTCCATCATATGGGGCCTGTACCATGTCATCACCATTACAAGGACCTTCCTGCTTCTTTCCTGCTTTTAGATATAATCAAATGGTTAAGAGGAAATACTGTTAACTGAAAAAAAAAGTGACATACTTTTCATAGGTTTGAGTACTCCTGATTAGCAGGAGATTTATAAGAACTGCCTTAAAGGCAGCTTAACTGCTCAGGAAAAGTAATAAACTAAATGACATGGTAGGTTTATAATCTTAGCTGGTCAACAATTTCAGTGATTTTTTTTTTCTTTTGAGAGAGAGAAAAATCACCTGAATTTCTTCAGGAACAGAGAAAGTGAAAATAAAAATTTGACTGTACTTCCACCCAACTTTCCCTGTGAAGACCAAAAGCTTAAATTAAACATGCATAGCTGGTAAAGTAACAAAGAATGCAAATCCATGACAGTCAAAGCAGCAGAGCAGGCAACGGACTGTAAGGCGCAGTACTGTGTGCAGCAGAGGCAAATTGTCCCTAGGCCTTCATCTCTTCTCCTGACACTTTGCAGACAGTCACATACCAGGCAGGAAGTCACCATGGTGACCACTTACAAGACACTCTACCAAGGACTGGCTGGCCTAAACTGGCTAAGCTCAGGCTTTCTCACCTAAGTCAGGTTATCCATTCTGCAGCAGCAAGTCCAACTCCTCATGCATGATCACTTAATTGTCCAAGAAATTCTGCATTTCCATGGAATAAAATTGGGCATCCATTTCATTAATGCTGCAGCTACAAAAAGAATAATCTTCGAGGAATGTCTACTTACACGTTACTGAATGTGTTTGAATGAGAGGGAACCAATTATTTGGATTTTAAAACTCTAACCCATCAAGTCTATTTAACAGGAGTCTTCTTGACCTTCAACAAAACATATCTTATAGTGAAAAAAATCTCAGTTACACAATGGCCCTCATATATGTGAACAAATGTGTTAGTTGACAAGGAAACATACTTTTTCTCCTTTCAAAAGCAAGAAAGGACAAAAAAGCTTAAACTCTTTAAAAGATACATTAATATCCTTTCAGAATATATAGAAACAAACAAAAGTTGTTTACTATAATGAACCACTCAAAGCAGCATATTTCAAAGTCTATCTGCTTCAAATATTTGCAACGATTACTTCTAAACAATAATGACTTCTAACATGGTAAGACATTTATATTCATTGAGGATAAAAGCCCTGAGCCTGCCAATACTCACACATGTGCTTTTACTGACTTCAAACAATCTTTTTACTGTCCTAGAGAACTAAATATGGTTTCCTTTGAAGCTCATGCACAGAAGACTGATGTCAGGCTCAAGGTTGGGTCCTGGAGGCTGATCTGTATTATTCAGCTATTAAACTACTGGACTATCTTGATTCTTGTCTAGAGACCATTTCTCTGGTACAGTAATTCTGAATATGAAAGACAATTTATAGTCACACTTGCCTTAAGGTACACAGATAAGTTTGCATTTACACACTTTAATAATAAAGGCCTGTTTTTCAGTGGGCTTGTAGTTTCCGTTAAGCAAAAAATGTGGGTTTAGGGAGAGCTTTTATATTTATTTATTTTTTTTGCCAAATAATGAATACACAAATCTGAGCATTTTATTCCCTAAATATAGGCAAATAAGCAGGAGAGAGAGCAGACATGAACCTGTCCTCTGAGACAGAAGTCCTGGTCTCCAGTGTACTGCTGACTATTCCCCAGCATCACTGCCTTGAACATTTCACCTCCTGTCCCATGCAATGGCCTGTGCCCTTGTTTGAGGCAAGGATCCTCTGCACAAAAGCAACACCTTTCCTCCTGCTGCTGTCTGAGGCTGCAAAAACCCTCACAGAAATAAAAAAACTTAATTAAGAGGGACTTCGTGAGCAAAAACAAGGAAGCATGCACAAGCCCAAATTAACACACAGTAGTTGTGGCGTGGATGCACACAGGAAATTTGCAGAAAGCTATCCGCGTTAGATCTCCCAAAAGCTGATGTCTGCAACTCCCTCTTACTGTAACAAGCACAATGTATTTATTCTCATGTTTCCAGGAACTGATCAAGGTTGCAAAAATGAAAGACAAACTTTGAATTCCAAAGGTCACAGGCACCTAATCAACCTGCAACACATCACACTCATTAATTATACATTACTATACAATTACACTACATTTAGATAAAAATGTTTAGATTGAAGAATGCCCACCACTTGCTCATTAATATTAGTAAAATATCCATGCAATTTTCTGAGTTTGTGTGCTGCTAAGGCAATTCAGAGTGCTACGCAGAACGCATACCGATGCAGAGCTAGCCATTTAAGATGACTCTTTTTAGATTCCTTACCATGCTGGCAAGAGGAAGATAGTTAAGAGGCACAGTTGGACAACTTTGAATGTAATATCAAAGGTCTGAGGATGAAACAAACAAATGTACGCTGTGATACTGGTCAACACAGAAGTTCCTTTAATATATAAATAGTGTAGAGAACAGCTAGATTTGACTGAACTGGACCTTGTGTGATACAAACATGGCCAAGTACAATTTATCTGACAGGAATGTATATCGACTATTTTATCATGTAATAGAAACTGTGGTTGTCACTACAAACATCTATTTATAGTACAAGACATCAAGCATAATCACAAATGCTGGCCACCCTGTGTATATTACAGCAAGTACATCATCCTTTTATAACACTGTGCATTCCTAAAGGAGCCTGGAACACTTTAAAAATGGCCTGATGCAGGGAGGTGCTGAGCTGAAAGTGCTTTTAGTGAAACCAGAAGATCTGTATCTGCTCAGCATTCTGCAGAAACAGACCTTCGGAGTCCAGACAATGAAATTAGCTGGAGTTTTGCCAAAATGAGGACAGTAGAATTTGGCTCAGTTAGTCAATGTCAGTGCAGAATGATATATTGCAAATATTGAACACTGAACTTTAAAGGAAAAAAATTAATTAACTTCAAATTGTCTGGCTTGTTTATAATGAAATAGCCAGTGCCTTACTACATGCTGATTGTCTTACTGCTACACATGTAGATAGCCATCAATAATGAAGTCTTTAAGTGAGGAGACACCTTTTTGGGGATGGATACAATTATATCCATATATATAATAAATATTATATTAATAATGTTGCTACACCAGACTCCAGTTCAGCAGAGCATTTGTGCTTATGCTTAGTTGAAAGCATGTAAGATGTGATTTTATTTCAAGGTGGTTAGACATATGCTCAAGGTCAGTCCATATCTTGAGAATTTTGTTCAAATGAGACAGCAAATGCCTTCACAGGGAAGTTTTCCCTTAATTGGAGCGATTTTTCTCACAGGGTTAGTGAAGAAACTGGAAATCTCCTCAGTTTTGCATGCCAAATATATCTTGTCTTATATAGGAATACGAAATTGGTCGTCCCCTTTTCTGGGGAGCCAAGTAAGACCAATCTCAATTCTTAGATTTGCATTTCACAGAATCAGAGAATCACAGAATGTTAGGGATTGGATGCGACCTTGAAAGATCATCTAGTCCAATCCCCCTGCTGAAGCAGGAACACTTAGATGAGGTTACTCAGGAAGGCGTCCAGGTGGGTTTTGAATGTCTCCAGAGTAGGAGACTCCACAACCTCCCCGGGCAGCCTGTTCCAGTGTTCTGTCACCCTCACTGAGAAGAAGTTTCTTCTCAAATTTAAGTGGAACCTTTTGTGTTCCAGTTTGTACCCATTGCCCCATTGGTTGTCACCCAGAAGAGCCTGGCTCCATCCTCGTGACACTCACCCTTTAGATATCTCTAAACATTGATGAGGTCACCCCTCAGTCTCCTCTTCTCCAAGCTAAAGAGACCCAGCTCCCTCAGCCTTTCCTCATAAGGGAGATGCTCCACTCCCTTCATCATCTTCGTTGCCCTGCGTTGGACTCTCTCCAGCAGTTCCCTGTCCTTCTGGAACTGAGGAGCCCAGAACTGGACACAATATTCCAGGTGTGGTCTCACCAGGGCAGAGTAGAGGGGAAGGAGAACCTCTCTGGACCTACTAACCAACCCCCTTCTAATACACCCCAGGATGCCATTGGCCTTCCTGGCCACAAGGGCACAGTGCTGGTTGTAATGAGAAAGAAATGACATGCAATTTTGATGTCTGTCTGTCTAATGGCTCCCTTTCCTGCCTCTCTACTACTCAGCAAATACTGCTTAATTTGCCTACCAATTTCAACCAAGGTACAAGGTACAGATTCTTATTCTAAACTCTTACACAGCCCGTACCACCAAAAGAGGTCTAAAGGTTTTAAAAAGCTTTAACAAGTGGGCAATGTCACAGAGCAGTCACTCAAACAAAAACCATCTGAACACATGCAACTGAGAAGCTGCATCTTTCTGGGCACGGAAGGTACACCAAACTCAGAGCATAAGCCTGGACCTTGAAAATTAGCGACACCGAAGAAGAAAATGGGGCTTTACTAGCGAAACAACTCATCACAGGCACTCAGTAAAAAAATGCAGCAAAAGAGATAATTGTTCCTTTGTACATGGGAGGGACAAGACTAATACTGGCATATTGCAAATTGTTCTGTTGTACATCTTAGAATGTTAAGAAATTAGGGTAAAGAAAAGAGCCACAAACATATTCAAGGACTTCAGAAAATACTTTGCAATTAAAGGGCTCAATCAGCTTAGTATATAAAAAATTAGATTAAGAGATGACTCTATAATAGCATACAAGTACTTTCACGTGGAGAAAATCTAGGCAGTAGCAGGCTCTTTAGCGTATTAAAGCATAACAAGAACAATTTCAAATAAGAAATAAGGCACTCACTTTTAACAGAAGAGGTGATCAGCTACTGGAAGGCCCCATTGGAAATGGTAAAACCTGTATCTCTTGCTGTCATCCAGGCAAGCCTGGGGAAGTTCCATGCTAGCCAGACACAAGTTTGGCACAGTTAAGTGTGAGTTATTGGCGCAGCTGGGTTACAGGGTTCACATTATTGGCTGCTACTACTTAAACATCAAGGGTAAAAGGTGGAGTTGTTCCTTTGGGGTTCAAAATACTTTGAATGTATGTTTTCTCATAATATCCTTGCAGGTGGAAAATTTATTACTTCTAGTTTTAGATGGGGAACTGAGACATAGAAATGCCAAGTGGTCTGCCTCAAGCTCTCAAAGGAACAGCAGAAAAAGTATTAAATCACAGCCTTTCGGGTCCAAGACTGTTGCTTGAAATGCAATCTTGCTTTTCCATAGATTGGATCACGTATATTTTACATGGCCCTTAAAAATATCTCTGAGCTTTCTGAATGAACATAAAACTGAATTGAATTATTTTCTTTTTAGTGGCAATAGTAATATTGTTATTAGGCAGCATGGTCTGAAAGGCAAGTATTTTGATTCCCAGACCAGCATGATACATGCTTGCTCACTTTTAAATTATATGTATAAAGTATTTACATGAAAAGTAGGTCCTCTGGTATATGAGTGATTTGTGTGATAAAATAGGAGACTTAAAACAAACAAAAAGTATCAGAAAATAAACGAGATTTGGGGTTTTCTACTAAGCAATATTATGCAAATATCTGAGTACATATTTTGATGCTGGACTCAAGCCTGATCCTACTCTGAGTAAAGAGCACAAGAAAATGCTTGTTGCCTCACATAGTAAGAGAATCCAGCTAAACACCACATAGCACAGCAATGCACTGTCAGGACAGCCAAGATTTCATTTCAATATAGGACAGATCAGAACATTTTTGAGCGTACTAAAACTCATCTTTAAATATTTCATGTAAAGAATACAGAATAACAAATAATAAAGCCATAACTAAATAACATTCTGGTTTAGTTTCCTGGGATGGACTTACCCCTTTTATGACCATTTGAGGCTACACTGCTTTTGTTTGCTTTCTGATTTCTGCCACCTTGCTTGTATTAGGTCGGTGCAAAAGTAATTGCGGTTTTGGACCGTGAATTTTAAACCATTATAAGTAGGCTCAAATATAACTTTATTAATCAAAACAGGAATCATTACAGTCAACACATTTTTGCCAATGAGAAATAAATTCCTGTAGCATAAAAATCCTGCTGGTTGTAGAAGTGTTTTCCACAATTCCTTTTGCACCAACCTAATGCTTCAGAGAATTTTTTAAGATTGCAAAGGTGGACCTGGTTATTTCTTATGTCTATCTTCCATTAACAGCTTAAAACAAATTCTAAGAGAACTAGATATTTAGACTTCATCCCAACTCTTTATCACCTGTTATTGGCTCCATAGTACTCCAAACTAATGGTATTTAGTTATTACCCTGCTTAAAGGTACATTAAAGCTGTGTCTGCAATAATACAATTCAGAAGAATAAATTCATTCCTTCTCATTCTATTCACTAATATTTTCTATTAAATTAATGCTAGTGAAGGAAGGATTTAGTACACTTCACCTTTTGCAGAAGTAATCAGAAAACATGTATGAACATTTACAGATGTAATGACAGGAACAGAGCAGAAGGCATTTTATTATGCTGATATTTCTTTTGACTGACATTAACTAGTGTACAAAAATCCAAAGCTCACGGGAGAAAATGGATCTATAATTTTCAAAATTCCCTACCAATGAAATAAATTTGAGGTGGGGGAAAGCAATTTATACCTTACTGTGTAAGTTCAACTCCACTAGCTGCCAACACCACAAAGCACCAGGACATACTGCTAAGCAGAGGAATGAAAACTACTCTAAAAGACAGTATCAATCTAGAAATTCAGTCATTGAGAGCTTGCTTCATGAACTGAAGCTAATTAATACTCTCATGTAAGGTTGAACCCAAACCATCAGAATGATAGCAGCTCCACAGCTGAATTACTTTTTTAGTATGCTGCCACTTAACATTCCACCCAGTCACTTTAAAAGGATGGTGCACATGACTTAAATTGTGCTACAGGAATTGAAAATATGGACAATTAAAGTGAAAATCTCCTAAAAACCAAACATGACCTAAGGTATTTAAATACAGAATGACTTTATATTGCAAACAAAGCTTTCTGCAAAAGCATCCTTTAATTATCTGTACAGACTTACTCCTTGCACAGCTCTGTTTGGAAGCTCTAGAAAAGGAAACTTTGTCAGCTGAGTCTTACATAGCTACTTCAGTAAAGAAGTTGAATATCCTAGTATCAAAGCACAACGATGATGCTGACAGTGTGAACTATGTAATTCTATTAACCTGAATAATTTGTCTGTGCAGATGTCTGGAAGAATGGGAAAATAAAAACCAAGGGTAGACTAAGCAGATCTCTTTACCTGAGGAGTGAGAAACAGCACAAATCATTCTTACAAAGGGTATGAATCTGGAATATTTGCCAGTTACTTTCACATTTTGCAAAATGACTTTAACTTTGGACATTGTCCACAACAATGCTTTCAAGCCCATCCAGTTTATTTGCATTCCTGGCTGCTCTTGTTTGGATACTTTGCTTTCTGAAACAGACATGAATGAGATTTCAGTGTGTGTTTAGGCTGGGAGAAGATGATCAGATGTATATGGCTATAAAACCACATCTGCTAATGTCTCTAAACGATGCTACAGCTGCTGAAAATCATAACATTTACTTGTCTATATTATCAACTAAATCAAAATTATATTTATAACTGGATTTTTTATCAGATACATGGGATTATCAAAGGTAACATTTCAAAAGCAATTGAATTAGGCGACTAAATCACATTGACTTTCAATACAATGCAGGCATCTATGTGACACAAATATGTGACATATAGATTAGTATTTTCAGTTCTAACCTCTGTCAAAGGTATGAGGCCTCGTGCTGAGTTGGGAAACAGCATATCATAATTGGGAAGAAGCCAAAGCCCTTAAGGATTGGGAGAGGCAGAAGAAGCGTAACAAGGGGCACAGCATTTGCAGTGGCCATTGTTCAGTGAAGTGTGGTTTTGCTCTCAACCAGGAATGGCTGGAAGGTTTGCTCATGGTGCCCTGAAAGAGCATTAGTGTCATCTTCTGTCTGGTGTTTGGATTTGTTTAGGTAAACTAAGCCAGCTTGTGAGATCCAAATGACCATGGTTTTGGCAACCCCTTGTCATGGTCAGAAGATAGGAAGACCAGGCCCTTAGTGGGGAAAAAGTGGACAATGAGGCCACAGTCAGTGGCAGAATGGGTGGTAGGGCAGCAGGGGCTGCAGAAGGCTATAAAGAACACAGAGGCCCAGCAACTACTCTTATTCTAGCTATTGGACTGTGCTCAGATATGCTACACAAGGTAGTGTCACACATGGAGAGGGAATGCAACATGGCAGCAGCTCCGTCACAGATGTTTCAGAGTGCTGCCTTTGTGTGACTGGCATGGTGCATGGCACAGGCCACAGAGCTGCCATCCCTGACTGTAGCAATGTGACTGAGGATGTCTACTGGTGATGATTTAGACAGGAAATGTTCTCTACAGACTCACATCCAGGACAACATCACTGCAGCTCACCCAGAAGCATGTTCTCCTGTTAAATCATTGATTTTGCAACAGCTTTCTAACTGCACCAGACAAAGAAAAGGTTTGCTTCCAGCAACATCTCTAGCCTTCAGGAAATGATATAACACACAGAAAACTAATAGGAATTTTGACCTGGGCTTCAAAGCAATGAAAACCATGTCCAGAATGGTGAATCACTGGAGGATAACGGTGTTCCCCAGAAAAACAGTCTCTGCAGGTTGACTGGAAAAGAAACCTGTATTTCTGGGGCAGGTAAAATTCCAAGAGAGACAACCAGGTTTAGTTCACTGTATGGATGACTAGCAAGTGACATACCAGTTTACCCCATACAGGATTCTCAGTACCATAGGTAGATGTCCTGATGAGGATACCAGAGAATGAAGAAATCAGGGCTTCCCAACACCAGATCTTGATTTCCTGGAAGACAAAATCATTCAATAACAACAGCATGCCAGCCTGCATTAGGAAGAGCAGATCAAGGGAGGTGATCCTTCCCTTTTTCTCAGTGCTGCTGGGACACATTTGGAGTGCTGAGTCCAGTGCTGGGCTACCCAGTATAAGAAAGATATGGATATACCAGAGTGAAGCCCTGAAAAGGCCACAAAAAACATTTATGGGACCAAAGCAGTTTTCATGAGAGGACAGGCTGAGAGAGATGGGATTGTTCAACCTGGAGAAGAGAAGGCTCAGGGCAATCTTATCAGTGTGTGTAAGTACCTGATGGGAGAAAATGAAGAGAAGAGATCCAGACTCTTCTCAGTGGTTCCTAGTGACAGGACAAGAGGAAACAGGCACAAACTGAAACACAGGACTAGATTATCTCAAGAGTTCCCTTCCAACCTAAATAATTCTGTGATTCTTTAAAGACATTGTTGTATTTCTTGTTTGCCATTTAACAAGTCTCAGGGTCATTTATGGAATTGTCTCCCTTTCCATTATTATACATAAGGCAGCACCAGGGAACATTGAACCTTCAGAAAAAAATCAGGGACCAGAAGTAAAAAGGTGATCTAATATACCCCCAGTCTGAAGGAGAAGTTCACAGAATCGCAGAATCACAGAATGTAAGGGATTGGAAGGGGCCTCAAAAGATCATCTAGTCCAATCCCCCTGTTGGAGCAGGAACACCTAGATGAGGCTACGCAGGAATGTGTCCAGGCAGGTTTTGAATGTCTCCAGAGAAGGAGACTCCACAACCTCCCTGGGCAGCCTGTTCCAGTGTTATGTTACCCTCACTGTGAAGAAGTTTCTTTTCAAATTTAAGTGGAACCTCTTGTGTTCCAGTCTGAACCCATTACCCCTTGTCCTACCATTGGTTGTCAAAGTTGAACAGAGCTGGATTCTTTGCCAAGAACCTACATGCCACACAGTATTCTCAATAGCAACACAATTCAGTGTTGAGTGTTATTTATCAAAACCTGATCAGATTTTGGTTTCTGGTGAAAAACAACACCAAATTATCAGTAATTGTCATGTGCCACTTGAGATATCAAGGTGAGTGGGAAAGTGGAAAATGTCATTTGTTTAGTAGGGAAATGTGGCCGTGATAGTCTACTGCAATTTTGGAAAACAGGAAGATGTGTCAAACTCAAGTTTGTGCTGTCTAAACTATCCTAAACAATTCAAATATATGTCTTGGCAGAGGACCTAAATGACTCCTCAGAGAAAACCTATCATAGATCTCAAAGAGAAAGCTACATGACTGGTTAAGAAGCTGCCAGATGTGTTTGTAACCAGGTCACTTTTTTAACTATATGGAATCACTGCCTAAGTGTAAGAAAATACATTACAAGGTGTTTATCAAAGATAATAAAGAAATAGTTGCAGAAATTAGCTGATTTAAGCATACGTGAAAAGTCCCAATTGTTTCAGCTTTTAGTAAATGCATTTTGTGTTGATTTCTAGAAAAAAACATAGCAGCTAAATTTGACCCATTCTGATGCTTTGAACTGATGAAATGCAAGAGACTTGAGGAAGAGCCATTGAAAAAAAAAAAAACAAACAGTCTTGAGTTAATGAATGGATATTGGCAAACTCTGTTGTTTCTGAAAACCAAAAGTTATATTAACTAGCCCCTATATCAGTTGCACCTGTTCCACATCGTGCTGCCAGAGCTAGATGGAATAGTTTGATAATTTGTGGATGAGACACTTGGATACTATGGATATTCAGACATATATATTGATGCACTACCTTACAAACTGAGTCCTTGCATAGAGAGCTCCTCCAGTCTCTAAGACTTTTTCTCCAACAGTGTCACATAATTGACTGCAGGTTTTAGTAATATGTAATAAGGTATTTAGACCCTGTGCAGCCTAGTTACTGTGGGTTTAATCAAAGGAAGTCTCCATTTCTCTCACATCAAATATAAGGCACTTATCTCCACCCCAAAGTCCCTCAATGCCCTATTTCCACTTTTCTTATGATCTCTTGTTCACTAGAGTGACTCCACAAGTCGGTGAGCTACTTATCCAGGAGAAGTGATACTTTGGATTCCTGCTGATTTTAATTCCTCTTTTAAGGTCTTTTATTTAACACAGAAACAAAGTTTCCAAGGTACTTAGAGCAACAAACCTTCAGAGTCTTGGTTAGATCTCCATCTGTAACACTCCAAGCTTTTGTATCCTTCTCATTTATAGCTTCAGTCCTAGCAGACTCTTCCTATCCTTCAAATATTTTCCTAAATTCTTCCTGCTAGCAAGTATATGGAGTCTTTCACAAGTGCTTTCTGGTCTTGATCTTCTCACTTCACTCTTAACATGCGCTAAAAGTAGGGGGCAAGAGCTAAAGCTTCCAGTGTGTACCTGTGTGCCCAGAATGAGGCCTGGGATGGCATGGTCTGGACAAAAAACACCTTAACACATTCTTCCTGCACATTCCTAACAATACTTTTCCAATCACTGCACTCCCATCTACTCATATATTCAGGCTGTCATTATCACCTCTGACCTGTAATGGGTCTCATTCTCAGTCTTTCTGCACAATACCTGTAAGATACTTTTTCACTCATGTAGTTAAAATTCTCATCCAATTCTCAACTCTTCATATGTTGCACACTGAAACCACCTCCCCTCTGGCCTTCATAAATGCTTCCTTGTCCCACTTGTCATATCCATCCTTCATTATGTATCTATCTACCTCTTGCTTTGGCCAGATCCCTCCTCTCCTTACATCTTCCACTGCTCCACCTTTTATATTGCAACATATGCCACAAACCCTCACGTTCACTCACCACTGTACCAAGATTTCTGAGTTTGCTTTCTGGAAATTTACTCATTGTTGAGACGCCAGATGGTTCATGAGAGCAACCCATGTTTCAAAGAAGCACCCTGATGTTTTCTCCCCTCTGCTCTCCCTGTAAACATCTGCAAAGTTCCCTTATTGTACTGTTCAGATCCTTCTTTTGTGATGCTATAGGACAAATACGGCCTCACTGAGACCACAGCTTGTTGTGATGACCAGCACTAACTCCTTATTCTCTTATTTTCTTCATCTGTCAATAGCTACTTTTCCGTCTTCTTCTAGACTCGCATGAAAAGGCATTCCTGACAGAGGTCATATCTTCTGCTGTGCTAGTACAATTTCTGACATGCTGGTGTTCTGTTGGGGGCCTCTAGATGTAACTACAATTAAAAAAAAATCCATTCTAAGGTTTGAATACAACACTGGATAGTGTCTATTTAATACACTGGGCTAAACGGACACATTCATTAGCAGTTTGAGCAGAGCTGTGGCTTCAGATTAACTTCAAACAAGAGTTTCACAAGTGAAGATCCAGAAAGAAATCAGTTTATCCCCATCCACCTCTATTTTCAGATCACAGTATGACAGAATAAACCTGGAATTGAGCAGATCACTTGTATTTTCAAACACATCAGTATGTTTAGGTTCAAAACCAAATCAGCCTAGGACAAGACAAAAGAATTTAAAAGTATTCCCACCTTGTAGAAATCAGCACATTCATCATTACTTTAACAGAACTGTAGCAATTTATGGCAGGGAAAGCCTAAGCACAATATATATTTTAAAAAAAAAATCACAATGTTGATTAGGTGAACAATAACTTGCTGATGATTTTAATTTTAGTTCAGCACTTCCCTTAGTATGGACAGAGAAATCATTGAAGTTAGCTTTACTGTCCCATACTCATCACTACAGCAGTGGTGGTTGTTTCCCACCTCAGAAATGCATAGTCAGAATGCTGTGATAGCTACAACACCCTAATGATATAAATATAAATAAGTCAAGGTTCAAAGAGGAGCACCATGTTATATTTAATTAGCTGCACTGGATGGAAAAGGCTGACAAAATCTAAGAGTTAATGAAATGCCTTATTTTTCAAAATAGATTTTTGAATCAGTTTTCTTATCCTTTTCTTAGCAAAATAAAAATTCTGACCTAGTCTACTTAGGAGCTCCCAAAGAACAGAGCAACTATGATTAACAACCTACCCTTTCATGTGGTATATTCAGTAAACCTGAACCTCCAGGTTTTGCAGCTTGGATTTTGCTTGCTAAATCTTCCTTTCTTGTTTACTGTAAGCGTCTAGCATTGACCTTCTGCTTTTTACTTCTGCTAGGCGGAATATATGGCATTCATGCTCTGGCAGCCTGACTCGACATAAGGACATACAGTGGAGTCAGTGAACTTTTTGTTCCTTGCTAATGACTGTGCAGCTCACTCGTCATGGAACAAGAGTGGCACCCAGTGGCCAGAGAGCTTGGTCCAATTCTCATGTCCTGAAGTTTCTGCCTTTCACATTTTATAAACCCCCTTCCAGCATTTTGAAGACAGAAATCCTTCTGCGCTCAAGCTCACAGGCTCCTGTCTCACCTCTGTACTTGAAAAACAGAAGCTGGAGGACTGAAGCTAAAAGGTTTCCACTATGTACTCTTCTTGAATATCACTTTTTCTGAGAGTATAAATAACCCACCACACTTACAAGGTGCCACTGATTTATCAGCCAATGATTCACTTGCCTGATGAAAGTAAAGAAGGAGTTCAAGGACTTCACATAACCAATACATTGTCCAGAATGTGCAGATAAGGTAAACATATGTTTTTAAACTGTCCCACAGAAAATGCAGCAGCAGGAAAGGAACACCTGGGGATGGAGCCTGCTTTGGGATCTCCCCTCTTGAGAAACATAGACTCTCTGCTGCTCCCAGTCTGTGGCTGGGTTTTACATGACCATAAATTAGATTGTTGCAAAGGAGGCACAGAGTGGTGAGGAACACTGATACATGTGTAACAGTACACATCTCGTGTGCTTCTCAGAGGTTCATGTAATTTTGTAGTCATTTTTCACGATCTACAATCGGAGTATAAAAGTCTGGATTTCAGCTGAGGTAGTGTGCTGTACTTTTAATTAAATTATCTGTGGGAGCTGTTCCAAATAGTGAGAAAGCTTTTATTTATATTTTTTTTCTTTAACTTAGGGATACTTAATGCTTAAAACCGGAACATCAATTTTAAAAACACTCTGCCAGAGAGCCTAATTAAGACGCAAACAACGATTACCTTCATGGATACTCCAAGATGGACACTTAAGTGTTGAGTGAACAAGACCAAGCTCACCAAAACACCCATATTTCACAATGCTGTAAGATTCCCAACGATAAATGGGTGATAATGGTGCAACAGCTGGCAGTGCTGAGTCTGGGTTTGTGTTTTTGTGTCCTACTTGCAGCATGAAAATCCTCATTTCTACGGAGGCCAGCAGATAATGTGACAGCAGTCTTGTAATTCCTGTAATTCCTAAAAACTTTACCCCACACTTTGCATTAACTGATTTTCTTTCTAAATGTCCTAGCATCTACAATGGTATGACCAAGTGGAAATTGAAACTCTCTAACTAAAAAAAAACTTCCTAATGTGGATAGCTACAGCTAGAGCTTGACAATGTGACCCAAGCAGATTAAATGGCTCACCAATCAAAAGGCACATCAGAAGAATCAAACACTAAAAGAAATTCTAATGTTTTAAAATAAACATAACGATTTTTAGACATCTGCTGCGGCAATACTAAAAGCCATGGATCTTTGTACTTCCTGTGTTATGCTACGAAAGAACTCAGCAGTCTGGACAGAAATTTCTGCCAGATTTTCTGCTATCAGAAGTCTTTGTTCCTTGAGTGTTTAGCTTTTGCTACAAAACATTATTGAAGTGGTAACAAGGAAAACATTGCTCTTGATCATAATGTGGCCTGACGAATCCACAGTGGTAGACTGACAAAAGTAGGAAAATATCCCCAAAACTGGTTTGTTTTGCTCTAGGGGAAGAAACGCATGTAGTAATATTGTGTTTTATTTCACATTGAGTGTAGCCATTGCACTGAGCAGAACATTTAGTTCAAAAAAGGTATTCTAAAATGCATTGCCACTGCCATCAAAGAGCAAGAAACCATCTTACAGATCCTCTACAGAGTTAATAGTGAAGATGTTTTGTGACAGTTTTGCACTTTCTTGCAGCCTGTGGCTTCTGAAATTACTGTGACTATGCAAATGTACATCTCTCTGCCGTCATCTTACCTTTTTCCCATTTGCTAATTTATTTTCTTCAGCATTTTACCTGGTCACAGAAGTTTGCCTGAGGAAGGACCGCCATATTTGTATCATGCCTGGTGCAACGGGGTCCTAAGATCCATTTAGGAGCCTTATAAAGTAGTGTAATAGAAATAATAAATATTTTATTTTAACAAACAATATAAAACAGTGTCTTTGAGAACTAACTGAAGAATAGAGGCCTTGTGGTATGAAAATACTTCCAGAAGAGTGGAAAAAAAATATTTTCTGTATCTATTCTCTTTTGGTTGTTATATTTCTTTATCATTTTTTCAATGCAATCTGGCCATTTACATCATATTGTTTACCTTAAGTTGATGTAAAATAGTTGTCAAATAGATTTATTCTGTCTTAGAATTCGAATGGAATGTGGCATTTCAAAACCATGATGTGAACCCTGTTTTCTACAATATAATGCCATAACATGAAACTAGAAACTATAATCCCAAGCAACACAATCATTTTAGGTAGCAATATTGTACTTCCTTTTAGAGAGGGTTATTTTTAAGTTGTAAAAACCTGAACATAGAACCAGTAAATAAAAAATATCTATGACTGAGCTCAGCAAGTCTGTAAAATTAACACCTGCCACAGAAATTCCAGAATTACTGTGGAAACCTTTTACTAATCATGTGCTTTTTCAAAATTATGGATGCAACATTTGCTCCAACCCTTGCAATGCTGGCAGGCGAACCTGAACTGCAGCTGCAGTCAAGAAAAGAACACCATGTAGTCCCGTAAGGGTGTCTCTGCCCAAGTGACCTAAGGACCTGAGTCTGAGCTTCTTCAGATGCCCAGTTTGTCTTTCCCCAGCATTTAACTGATCTGTGGAAAACATGCTGAATGTTTCATTGGTTTCAAAATTAGCAGGCTCTCTCTCTAAGGTCAAGACACAACTGAATGATGAAGTAAGTCAGATGGTGGATTCTTGCCATTCTCAAAGTATTTCACTAGCATTCCAGAATTCTGGTTTGGATTTTTTTTTTTTTTTTTTTGTCAACTGCTCTCACCCTAGAGGAAAGAAAGAAAATAAATTAAAAACTTCTTTAATAGATTCTTGGGCCAAGCTCCAGCATCAAAATGTAGTTGCCCAAAGTCTAACTTGAGGGGTCATCAAAGTTTTATTATTGCTATTTATGGTAGTGCTCTCCACATTCCAGCTGCTTTCTACATATTTAAGGACTGTTCTGACCATGGTGCTCGTAACCCTTTGTTGTTACACAAACACCAAAAAGTCAGTCCTGTCACCAAAGACCTCACATTCAAAGCAGGTAAGACAGCTATAAGGCAATAAATGTACAGAAGCATGCACAGTATCTCCCAATGATCATGCAGCAGATCACTGGGACAGCTGGGAAGAAAATCTTTATCTGCTCACTTATGGGTCACTGTCTTGCACGTGGCACCACAATGACTCCTCAAGGTTCTCCTCTGGACAGCAAGCTCTGGAAAACAAACCTTTCACACATAGCATTGCAGGCCACTAGAAGGCCCCCTTTTTAACAGTGGCAGAGCTTGAGATGTGACATGAAAGCTAGAGTAATGCAGAAGATCTCCTAGTAGCTTATTCTTCTTCTTGCAGACCTTGAGGTATATAAACAGAAACATCTCCCAGTGACAACTCCAACAAATCAAGAGACAAAGCATTTTTCATTAAGAGGCTGGAGAGTCACCAAGTAGGTGTCAGACATCCACAGGAATAATAAAATTCCTTACAGTTTCTTTTTCTCACATTTCTTCTGTGAATTATGTTAGGATCATAAGAAGGAACTGCTCTTCCAGCAGGCCCTATATAACTTGCAGAGGAACTAAAGGGCTAGCATAAGCAGAATGAGTGGATGGAAGCTGGGAAGGCTCACTTTTCCTCTTGCAGAATATGTAAGACTTAGTTGGAGACACCTACTAGAAATGAACAGATGATGTGATGAGTTAAGGCTTAACTTTCCCTTCAGGAGTTTTAAGGGCCACCTTGACTCTCCAAACCATAAACTACTACTCATATAGCTACTTCAGGAGTCTGTAAAACATTTCAACTATAATCTGGAATTATTACTTTTTGAAATGATTTTTCTACCAGAAGTTTTCCAAAAGTAGACCTATTAGCACAGATTGCTACATTTCATTCAAGTAATTAAGTATAAAGCTATTATATCTTGTTATTATTACAGTAAAACTTATGGCCACACAAGATACCTGGAAACTTCTGTATGTGCATCTAATCAAGAAAGAACTTGTATTATGACAGAACAACATTTGTATACAAATAATGAGTAGACTTGAGGTTGTGAGACTAAAAAGCTCAGCCTCAGTGACGGACAAGTATGAAAACAATTAAAACAATGCTTTGACATAAAATTTTTAATGTGCTGAGAAGAAGTATCAAACTGGCATCTTTTCAGCTTGAGAGTTAAAATAGCCTGCATGCCCCAGCTGCTCATAAAGCTAATTCATCCCACACCATTTTCACACTTGCTCCTCCTAAGATCCAGTCCATATTCCTTCAAATTTATTCATATTTCAAATAAAAAAAGCACCATTATTTTCTTGTAAAGTCCTTTTGGAATTAGGAAAAGTAACAAATATATTTTGAAATCCTACATTTTCACCAACAGGTGGAGCTTACATTTTAAGTTTCATTTACAATGACTTTAAATCAAGACAAATATGTTATACCTTACAAATTCAAAATTCCAGTATTTCAGATAAGATCAGAACCATGGCATTTTATTCTAATATTATACTTTATGTAAACAATAAACCTAGGCCAGCTCATTTTCTTACTTACACTAACTGCAAAGTTCTTCTCTGTGTTTTTAATTACTGCATAATTGGATCAATTTTTATTTTTCTTGGTATGTGGCCCCTTCACATCATGTTCTCTCTCCTGTTCACTCCACTAATGTTCACACATATTATCTCTCCCACTGTGATAAACTTGATTGACCTCAGGACACGACTGAACCCACATCTGTAAAAAGATATTGATGCAGATATTTTTTATCAACCTTCTTAATTCTTCACAGGACAACACTAAAATACATTACAGCATGTGCTGCTACCATTTAACTAGAACACACCATTGATGGCAGAAACTACATTAACGCACAAAACTATTTAGAATTTCACCCCTTATTTACGATGAGTGAGGAATTACTTTTCGTAAATCCTTTAGTATCTTCATTTTCTTAAATATACCTAACAAATTCCTTGATTATCTGTGGCTTTTTAGTAACTGTTTAGCTTCCAGGACACATCTTCTTAGTATTTACTTGCACTGTCATAAGAATCATCAAGCATGGAATTATGAAGACAAAACAGAAAAAGAACCTTTAAATTCAGCAATTGTTCAAAAGTGATGTGGAGAGAACTTCCTTAATCCACTGCGACAAAAGATATTGCAAAAATACTCTGCCAAAATGGCTTCTGATGCTACCAATGAATTTTGTGATGAGAAAACTGGACATTTTAAAAATATGTACAAAGATATAAATATGCATACACATATATATGAACACATGCACTTACATATTGGTATACTGTAGGTAAAATTCTGTTGCAACATACAATTGCTTAGCTTATATAATGTAATTATTCATAAGAACACCATTATTGAACCTGTTTCTTCAATGCAAATTTCCCAGTCGGATCAAGATATGTGTGCCATATGGCTCCAGCTGGAAAGTCAGATATACAGAAACACAGAAACATATTTTCAAAGAAAATGAACTACATGTTCTGATCATACTCCAAAATTAATCTATAAATACACAGAACTGAGAAGAGACGAACATTTCTGCAGCATCCGGACTAGTTACAGAAAGGGCCTAGTAATTGGCTTACTCAAATTAAAAACAAACAAAACAGCCACCTCCACTGCTAATCTATAAGTCTAATTTAATTCCACACCTATCTGTGTGCCTGTGAACCTCCGTTTCCATTCAGCTTCTATGTATTTTGAACACACACCACCAACACCCTGTTCTGCAGCCTGGGTATAACAGTTCTATCGACCTGAATAGGCATCTAACAAATCGAGTCACCACAGAAAGGGATAAACTACACTCGAAACGACGGTGACCGCCAATGTGGTTTTTTATTGCCCAAAATCATCTTTGCCCCGGTATTGCACACCAACAGTGAATGCCCCCTAGGGCCTCTCCCGGCCAGCAGGGCCTACAGTTCCCGCGGGGCCCTGCTCCGGGCCCTCCCGCGGGGAGGCAGCAGGAACCCCTCCGGCAGGCAGCCACAGGCAAACGAGAGTTTTCTGAAAATGTTTACACTGTGTCCGCGGAAAAGGCTCCGCTGCCGCCTCGACCTGGCAGCGCTGCCCCGCTCCCCACAGACCGCACGGAGCCACAACCAAAGCCGGGCAGCGCTCTCACCGCGCATGCGCACTCGGAACAGCGCCTGCGGCTCGTTCCTGCCCTGGCGCGCGTGCGCGACCCTCCCTCCCCGGACAGAGCCAACCAAAGCGCCGAACAGCCGCACGCGGCTCTAGCGCACACACCAAGGCAGAAGAGAAACACTTCCTTTTCCGGGTTAGCTTCCGCTCCGCACCGTAAGCGACCGCGGCGCTGCCGGGCGGCTGCTTTGCGCTTTCCTTCTCGCAAGCGTAGGGGAGAAGTGTGCGCGGCGGCTCCGCGCTCTGCTCCTCCCCGCCCCTGGGCCTTGCGCGACCCCGCCTCCCGCGGCTCGTCACCGAGAGCACGCGCTGCGGCGCCGCTCCTCGGGCTGAGAAGCGTAGGGCGCGAGCGGCCAGTGGGCGGGGCCTCCCTGAGCCTCTCGGGGCCAGAGCGCTGGCGGGGCCGGCAGCGGAGGGGCCGCCGGGGAGGCGGGGCGGGGGGGTTCGGGCCTCTGCTCGTTGGAGCGGCCGTGCGGCCGCCGCTCGGGCTAGAGGAGCGGCTCATGCTCCCTCCGCTGCCCCCGGCCCCGTCAGGTGGCGTCGGCGCTGAGCGCTCCCCGGTGTCGCCGCCTCGCGGCTTTGCTCTCAGCCGGCCCTGCCATGGGGCCGTTGGAATCGAAAGCGTAGAGGGCGGGCTTTCCTCAGGGTGCTGTCTTTATGCGACGCCACGAATTCGAGCTTAATAATCACTTTCTAAAGTAGTGAAAGACTGACACTGAACAATTGTGCGAGGGTTTGGCAGAGTCTGTTGCCCAAAGCCCAGAAGTACATACTTACATAAACACTTCATACAGTAGTCAAAATACTGATGTCTAAAATTTAGCACTTGTGTGGTGAAATGTCTCAGGTTGTAAACTTAGTATTTAATATTAAGCGTATTAGAATTTATTACATATACTAGAATCACCTTTTCAATGTCTCTTCAGGAGGAAGGAACGAGAGTTTTGCCTTATGGCTGCTCCAGGAAAGGTTGCCGCTTTCCGTCTGCCTCCCCTGCCAACTATTGGAGAGATTATTAAACTCTTTCGCCTTAAAGCACAGAAACAACTTTCTCAGAACTTTCTACTGGATTTGCGATTGACAGGTTAAATATTATAATATTTTTAGCTACTAGAAAACATGTGTCCTGGTTTTCTTCAGAATCCAGATTCTAGCTAAAGAGGTGATTGCATGATGACATCTATTAAACTAATGGCAGCTCAATGGTAAACCTTTAAAGACTTCTTTTAAAAGTAGTTTTAGCTTAGACAAATTGATTTTACTTGTAAATTCCTGGAATTTTTTTTTTTAATTACAGAGTAATTTTTAGGTACAAAGTATATTCTTATATAAAACATGGGTTATTGATTGAAATGCAAATGTCTAAGCTTTAGTAGTACATCTGCCATCCAGCTACAATGATAGTTTATGCCTGATTAAAAAATGATTATTTTTTCAGATTATTATGTATCATAGAAAGTACTGTAACTCATTGTGCAATTTAATTTACTATATGCTGTGGCTAGGAAGGTCATTTGTCTCAGTTTGTCAGAAATGTAGCTTTTTTGAACCAGTTACATTGTTCTGAACAATTTTGTTTTTTCCAGCTTCATGTTGGTAATGGGTGACAAAGCTGTCACTGTTTAATCAGTGATTTCTTTACTGTCCTAGTGGTAGCTAAGTTTTGCAGTAATAAATGCAGTGCCAGCTTCATGTAGCTTATTATTTGATTAAATTGGAAGATTCAGGCTGATAAAGATTTAGACTGTGAACATGAAATTCAGTTCTGCTTCTGGAATAACTGGAGTCTTACCCTGGAATGAAAATGTCTGCATGCAGCAAGTAAAGCCTTACAAATAGACAAGTCCTCAGCTATTTCTTTTATTTTTTTTTGGAGTGAGCAGCATAATTTATCTCAGCATCCTTCTCTCTGTGCTTCCTAATGATCTTTTTGTTACATTAGCTACGTTTTTAATTCTTTTTTTCTAAGTCAGCTGTTTTCTTTCCTGGCTATAATGCCTTCTAATGTTGTATCCTTCAACTTATGTACAGGTATTTTTCCTCATCTTTCAACTACCCCACTGTCTTTAACTACCAATTGCCTGTATTCCAACTCTTACGTATTGTAATCTTGGTACAGCTTCACTGCATCTTTTTTCCTTCCTTAAATTTCCTCAAAACAGAGGTACTGTAGTGGAATAACTTCATAAGGATATGTAGTGAGACTTTGGGACCTTGAACACCTTGCTTGCAGGAGGAGAATAGTACTGCTAGCTTACAGATGAGAAGTAATATCCTCTTTTTATTTGATTCTGTAATGAGCAACAATGTATATTAAAGAGATTAAACTGAAAATAGTCTTTTTTAAACAGTTCAGTGTATCTTGTATGAAACAAATATGAATCCTGTCCATTCTAGCAGGCATGTGATCATGTAGCTGCCATGTGTCGCTGTTTGTGTCTGTTCTGAGATAAGCACACTTGGACTTTAACAATAAACAATGAGTTTATCTTAGTGAGCTGGATCTGTTGGAGAATAAAGGCTTAGTATGTTCTTTGTATCTTGCAGACAAGATAGTGAGACAAGCTGGTGAGCTGAAAAATGCCCATGTTTGCGAAGTGGGACCTGGGCCAGGAGGAATTACCAGATCCATTCTCAGTGCTGGTGTTGAACAACTCCTTTTAATTGAAAAAGATCCTCGATTTATTCCAGGATTGCAGGTACCATCTGGAGAATAGTTTGTGTACATGCATCCACAACACTAGTTAAGAATATTTTAAAAATATAGAAAGGTTCCAAGTGTCTTGTTGAGATCTTAGCACTGAAAATAGGTTTGCTTCTTTGGCTTAAATCACAGCTATCATTTGCTTGAAGATGGAAATACATTGTATAACACTAATTGTTCCTGCTTTCTTATATGCCTTTTCATTTAAATACACTTTGTATTTTCAGGATCTGATCCTGCAGCTAAGTTAAGGCTGAGGCCTGCCTGCTTTTTTCGTATTGGGATGTTTCATATACTTTAACAGTTGAAATAGTAGTTTGAAGGCTGAATATAAAGTCACTTTGTCTTATTTTTCATTTTAATCCTAATAATTATGCTTTAAGGCTTATAAAATTGTGAATGTGTATCTCCAGTTAATATAGTTTAATGTGGATCAATATCCAGTTATAGAAGATTAAAGCAAGCATTTATTTTACATTTTCAAAAGAAGAACTCTTAAATATTTGGTCCTTTCTTTTTAAGTACGCAAGCCATTGTGGCACTTTTCAAATACCATCTACTTGTGTCACTATTAAGTTTACATGTTTATGGAATTTGGCTGCATCAATCTAGCAAGAAAAACAGAGTCAAAAATCTCTTTAGATCTGACTGTTTTCTTGTGCTTCTGCAACCTCAAATTGTAGAAATTCAGAGTGCTTTCCTTATATTGCACTGTGTCTTCTTTAGTAAATCAGCAGTGGAGCTTGGGAGCTGATACCATCTCTTTGTAGGATGACAATAATAATAATAATAATACAAAATGCAAATGAAACTGTGCATATCCTTAAACCTGAATATGCATGTAGCTATATCTTAGTAGAATTAGCTGTTCATAATTTATAGTATGCCCTCTTCACCTCATGAAGTATGAAAACTTAATATTTTCACTTTTCTTGAGTGAGGCAAATCTGCGTTTTTCTTTTAAATTTTAAGAACTGTTTTGGGATTGGAAAAAATTTGACATCAAATTATATTTTAGTTAACAGGATTTTTTAAGTACTTAGACAATTTTTCTAGTCTTCCACAACACAGCCACAACAACAGATTTCTCTGAATAAAAGTGTACTTTTCAGGGTCTGTCATGAGCTTTTGGTATGTAATTATTCTTACTATGCAAGTGAATTAACATCAGTCATTATTTTTAATTAGCAACCTCTTCACAGTAGAAATAAGTATGTCTGAATAAGGTTATTGAATATAAAGGTGCTATAACTCAGTAACAGTAAATGTGAGTGAACAAGAAATATGTTGCCTCCATTTGTGTTAAATATGGTATTGTTTTTTTTACCTCCAAGTAAGATCATACATTAACAGAATCAATCTTTCTTTTGTGATAATGTGGGTTTTAATACCTATTTTTTTTCTAGTTTCCCATTAAAAGGCCTGTCAAAACCAAATGCTTATAAAAGGTTTGAGATTTGAATAACAGAAAATGTCAGATATTAAAATAACAATTGGAAACTATTACTTAAAAATGTCTCTTCAGATACTTATAAAATCACTGATGTAAATCGTACAGCGTTTTTCATTAGTTGTTTTTCAGGCTGTGGTCTCTGTCACAAAACTGAAGTTGGGATCCTTTTTACTGCAAAGCAGAAAGATAGTGAAGAACATATGTGTACAGAGTAACAGTTTACTCAAGCTGAGATCCTGTCAGTTCTGTCTCGCTCTTAAAGAATCGCAACCTCCCTAATGCCCTATGCCCCAATAGTTGTTAGGCTGGAAAGATTTATGAGGAGAGAAATGGCACTCTCAGCCAGAGAATGGATTGAATGTAGAATTCCTACAGGAATGCTATTTTTTAAACTATGCTCCTTATGTTTTCTTCATGCCCTTTTGGTTGTGTGTGTAGAACAAGAGGATCTGTATGATGAAGAGTAACCTGGCTCATGTGCTTGGTGCACAAAATCTCCTGGAGCTGTGTGTCTGCATACACTGGCTTTAAAATGCAGACCATTTCAGTGGATTTCTGCGTGTTTATTTCAAATTAGCAATATACAACTGTGATTTTCTGCTCACAAATTAGACGCAGTTCTCAATAATATTCAGTGTGCTACTCAAAAAAAACCCCAAACCCTTCTTGACATGAAAACTATTGTTAAAAAGCATTATAACATGTTAATAATCCGTTATTGTGTAGGCAGCTGTCTGATTCCCCTTATGCTATTTTCTAACTTTATTGATTTTTGCATTATCTTTCATCCTGTTATAGCATTTATAACAGCTTCAAAGAAAGATTTGACAAATTGTGGCAAATTAGTGAATTTTTATGCCATATAATTGCTAGTGTAATGCTGAAAAATCTTGTGGTTTGGAGTTGAGGTTAGATTTCTTTTTTCTATTTGGAAATAATTGCACTTAAAATATGTAGGAACACTTAGTTTTTAGTTGAGGTCTTTGTTTTCGTTTGGTTTTTAGCACTCCACACAAAATTTGGCCATTTTGATGGAAAAAAAAAGACGCCTTTTACTAAAAAAAAAAAATAATGCAAACATTTTGTGAACATTGTGAGAAAGCAGCACTTTTGTTTGGCTCAAAGACCTCTAAAAGCTGTCTGTATCCCTGAACATATAAACATGATTCAGACTGAAGATGGAACTAATGATGATGAACGGTTTATTTCAGCAGCAAAGCCACTAGCACTTAACTGTTCATGGATTTGGACATCTGTGCAAAAGCAAAGTAGTTCTTTAAGCCGTTTTTCATTATTCTGACTTAGGAACAATAAATATCCCCAATGTTATCTTTGTAAAAGTTGACTTTGCTTTTGAATTGTACTGTGTGTGCATAGTTTCATACCGTAAGAGAAAAGGTGACTACAGCACTAAAAAAAACGTAACTAATTTTGATTGTATAAACTGACACCAGAAATTAAAGAGTTGGTCATCAAAGTATGACCGCTTCTGAGTTTGCATTTCAGCCTTTATTAAATACTAGGTAAGCTGCAGAAGTGGTACGGAGAAATTGACAACAGAGTGGATTTTGTAATGTCTAAAAAGATAGACATTTTTGAGATTCTCACTACTGCTGCTGGTACTCATTCCCTCATTTTTAGGAACTCCTTGGTTTCTAATGGTGTGAGTTCAGACTACTACAGGGAGTATTAACAGAGTCTTTCCCCCCGTTTTTTATGTAAAATTAAAAATCACTGAATATTTCTGCAGCCTTGTATCACATATGGCTAAAATTGGATAACAGATCCTACAGCTGCAGGGAGACAGAATAAACAACATTAGCCTTGTTTCCATAGGTAATGGATCTAAAAACTCTTCAAAACCTACTGCTTGTGTTATGACTTAAATCAGGTGGGTCCTGTTAGTGGCCTGGGATTTGTTAATTATCCTTGTTGAAGAGATTCTTGGCATTCTTTTCAGATTTAAATTCCCTGTTAAGAATTGTACAGCTGTGAATAGGAAGCATTTACAGAATCACACATTAAACTTTTTTTGTTAGTGTTTGTTTTTTGAAAGTAATACTTGCTAATAGTGTGCTCAGTTTTAACTGCTATTGTGCTTTTTTGTATATTGAAGCTATAGCAATGCTTTCATTCCTGCTGTGGCTGAAACTGGACATCAGTTTGGTTAATACTCACTGTGAATTCTGCTCGCTTACAAACAGATATTATCTGAAGCAGCTCCAGGAAAAGTGTGCATTGTTCATGGAGATATCCTGACATATAAGATGGAGAAAGCTTTTCCAAAGCACTTGAAAAAGAACTGGGACGATGGTTAGTATTTGGATTTGGTTTATTTCATTTTTAAGGCTTCTCAGTTGGTCTTAAGTATGGTGATATAGTTGAGAGTTCACCTTGTGCAGCTATTACTCTCTTCTGGTACATTTTGGAGGTAGGAAGAGAGAGAAGAGCTAACTTTCTCCATTTCTAGAAGGGGACAGAGAGTAGTCATAGTTTAAACCAATGGAAACACAGTTTTGCTGTTCTGGGGTAGCTCAGCTGAAATCTACTGATCAGCTGGAAATCACCTGAAATCAGCTGAAAGCTGCTGATTTAGGCAAATGTAAATGAGAACCAAGCCTAACCACTTTTTTCCAACTAATTGCTGAGAACAGTAACACAGTTTTGTCAGTGTAAGACAAGTAAAAATGGAAAGGCATAATTTTGGTGTGGCATGATAAAAATTGTTTTAATATTTTAAGTCTAGGCTGATGTGCATGTATCTTTCTTATGTGTTCTTTCATGGTAAAAATCTTATAAAAAAATTTTTGACAGCTGTTATCAAATGTTAACAGAGCCACCAGATATACATATCATTGGGAATCTACCATTCAGTGTTTCAACTCCTCTAATAATCAAATGGCTTGAAAATGTTTCCAAAAAGGATGGACCTTTTATTTATGGCAGGACACAGATGACATTGACTTTTCAAAAAGAAGTCGCAGAGGTAAGATATTAGTGTTCTCTCAAAATTTTACAGATACTAAGTTGAACAAAAATTTACTGACATGCAACCTTCTGTTTAAAAGTGCAAGACCAAACTTAGTAGGCTTTAAAAATAGAGGAGAGAGTTGGTTCAATTTTTAGTTTGTGTGGCTGTAAATTATGAATTTTCATGTTGAGTTAATAATCTACACTGATCCTTCCATAGCACATAAATATTATTATTTTAAAATTTCTTACGGAGGGAGATATTTCCTTGAGGTACTTAATATTTTCTTTTCTGAAGTCTGTTTTCTTCAATATGAATAGATTCCACAGCACTCTTCTGTTTTTAAATATCTTTGTTCTCTCACATTCATTCATTCACCATTTCATCAGTTAGTTTTGCCTTACCCTTTAATCATCTCAAGAAATACACTCATAGTTACTTCTGTTGCCCTCTTAATTAAAAATATTATTTTAAAAAGACACCTTCCTTGAAATACAGGAAAATGGAAGGTAAGCATTGTTTCCAGTTGTGATTAGACACTTAAAACACAGTGAATGTTTGTCCAGATCATGGAAACTGACTTTTTTTTGAACAATACTTGGTATCAGAATTATTAATGAATTGCTGTCAGTCTTGTGTCTGTAAAAAGTTATCATTTGAGTTCTGTTTCCATTTGCACTTGGACTTGCTATGATTTTAGATTTTAGATTTTTAAAGAAGGCCAAACTGGTCTGCTATGTAGTCATGTTAATTCTGGATCAGTTGATGTTAGGTTGACTTAGTCCACAATGCTTTCAGACTCAACAGTTTACTTCTGTTGCCATTACATTAACATATCATAACATAGAGGCTGGAAGACTTTTTGCTTTGTGTTTATGAAAGCAGTATAGCTTCTTACCCACATCTCACTTGCTTTATTAAAAAAAAAAAAAAAAAGTAAAAGGAATTGCACATCAGTCTGAAAACAGAATTTCCATCTACTTACTCCAGTGTTTGTAAATATCTGGTTTTCTGTGTGCAACCTAAACATGTGTGTTGTTTTAATTTTAATCTTTCAAAGTAAAAATACTAATAGGAAAAAAATGGTTGTGGATTTTTTTGATATGTAAATTAGTATAATTATATATGCAAGTGGCATATCTGCTGTCATTTTTTGGGGTCGTAGAAGACCGTATTGTGCTGTCATTACTCTATCCCTGCAAGATTCAAGATTCAATACAAGTACTGAAGTGTTTCCAGTAGGTGGCTTTAGAGAACACCAAGGACAAACATTTGGTATGAAATAAGTCAGATTTCTTAATTCAGTTCTGAGCTCATGTGGTTTCAGGCATTAAAAAAATCCAGATCTGTTTTCCAGAAGGACTGACTTCATGTCATTTGAGATTAGACTGTGTTGCAAAATATGGTTAATGGACTGGGATGTAAAATGCAAAATGATGATGGGTGAGATGCAAAGTTTTGTGACAGCAGTGAAAAAATTGATCTAGCACTGAGCGAGAACCTAAAAGCACTCTGTACTTTATATAGCTGTAACCAGCCACATACACCATTGGTGACGTGCAGATTATAGTGCTCTGCCATAATGCCTCCAAGTCATCTGCCCTTGTCCTTATGGGGGACTTCAACTTGCCAGGTGTTTACTGGGAACATCACACAACTGGCACCAACAGGTCCAGAAGATTCCTAAAGCATCTCACTAGCAGAGAGGGTCTCATGGGAGAGGTGGTGACTGGTGGCTCCCCTGGCTGCAGTGATCACGAAGCAGTCTGGTTCAAAATCTTTTCTAATAGGAGGAAAGCAGCCAACAAGTGTTGGTTGTTTTTTAAGTACCACCTAATAAAAGCACAGGACCAGGCAATTCCAAAATGCTGAAAATCTAGCAGGTGAGGCAAAAAGCCAGCTTGGTTGAGTAGGGATCTTCTTGAAATCCAGTGAAAAAAGAAATTATGTGGTCAGTGAAAGCAAGGTCAGGCAACATGGGAGGACTACAGGGAAGATGCTTGCAGGGAGGTAGTGCATGCTGCTAAAGCTCAATTAGAATTAAAGCTGGCCAGTACTGTGAAGGACAATAAAAAGGCTTTTTAAAATACATTAATGGCAAAAATTAAACTAGAAACATCATTGGCCCATGAATTGATGAGCATCATCACCTTGTTAACAGGGACATAGACAAAGCTGAGACGTTTAATGCTCTCTTTGCCTCGGTCTTCAACACCGATGATGGACCTGGGGATCCCCATAGCCCTGGGTTAGAAAACCGTGGCTGTGAAAACGATAAACTCCCAATCAATCCAGAACTTGTACAAGATCTGCTACTCCAGCTAGATCCCTACAAGTTGATGGGGCCTTATGGGATTAATCCAAGGGTGCTTAAAGAGCTGGCTGATGTCATAGCCAGACTTCTCTCCATGATTTTTCAGTGCTCCTGGGAATCTGGAGAGGTCCCAGGTGACTGGAATCTGGAGAGGTCCCAGGTGACTGGAATCTGGCAAGCAGATGTGCCAGGGGAGGTTTAGGTTGGACATTAGGAAAAGGTTCTTCACATGGCATGGTGGAGCCCTGGAACAGGCTCCCCAGTGAGATGTCACGGCCTCAAGCCTGACAGTGTTCAAAAAGAGACTGGACGACACCCTCAGACACATGGTGTGAACTGTGGGGTTGTCATATGCAGGGACAGGAGTTGGACTCGATCCTTGTGGGTCCCTTCCAACTCAGAACATTCTATGATTTTATAACTTGCTACTGATATTTTATGTATCTGAGGATTTATTTTCTTGAAAGGAAAATATCTTGCACTCAAAAGTTTGATGTCCTCGCTGGATGTTATGAAGTTAAGAGCCTAAGTGTCAAACAAAGTCTCAGTGTATATGCCATAAGATGAGCAGAAGGGAAAGATGCTGTCATGGAATGGAGCCTTGTGCTTTATAATCAATTAGGATAACTTGATGTTAACAGTAAGAAAATTAAGCAACATGCTATATTATTTGTTGTCAAGCTCGTTTTTGCTAGTATAACAGGCAGAAAATACCTTTGGATTTCTTGCTGGTGGTAGTTTCCTGCTTCTCTGTTTCCTTGTAACACAGCTGCTTTGGCATGAGTTATGTCAGTGTAGATCTGTTACTACAGACCACGTAGTTCTGATATAATTTGCTTAAATTGATTAAAACTGTTGATAAAAAACAGCAGTTATTTTATATACTGAATTCTGAGGCCCATTAAGGAGGACATAGTCAGATATCCACAGCATTAAAAATGGCACTTTTAAGTGTCGAGCAAATCATTTTATCTCTCAGTAGTTTAAATTCATAAAATTATTACTTATTTTTTGGACAAGAATTTTAACCTTGCCCCAGTTTCCCCAGTGCTTAGCCTAAAGTGTGCCATGTGGGTTGGGTACTTCCTGGCCCACTTCCATTAAAATGAGTCATTTTTCAGTTTAACTAGAAAATCTTTGTCAGTGTCTAATTTTGAGTAAAACTGCGCAGAGTAGTTTGCGTGAACTCCTCTGCCAACGTGATCTGCAGGCTGGGAGGGTGGATGCTAAAGTGTTGGAGATCTAGGAGACAAGTGTGTTAGAAGAGCGGAATACTTAATCATTTTGTATCTAACCCTGCCGTCTATTTAGAACGCTAGGCAAAAGGTGCTAATAAAATGGAAAATTATTCAGATTTTTGAGCAGTAAACAGAAGAAAAATTACCATTATGTTTTCATAACTGATATAGGTTAAATATAAATACTTATGTTCTAAAAAAAAAAATATATATTTTGCAGCATGTGACTTGTGTACTAAAATGTGTTTAATATTCCTTTACATGGCCGGCTTTGCTGGTCTAATTCTTCATGTCAATTCCTGTGACAGATTTTGCAGATTCATTGATAATGGAGTTTTAGTATATGTTTCTGAGAAGCACAATTGTATGCTATAGCATACTGAAGAACAAAACAAATAGTTGTTCCTGAGGTAGTCATTGAGAGTGGTTACTAGTGAGGAGCATTAGAAGAAATGCCAGGTACTACCTTGATTGTATTCCAGGTTAGGTTTCAGAATCTTTGTTTTGCTTCATGCCTTGCTAAAATTGTAGTGGCAGATGAAAAAATGTTGCCTAGTTAGCTAAACTCCAGCATGGTTTACTTAGTGCAGTTTCAGATGGTATCCATGTTTTGAAAAAAAAGGAACAAAGTAAGTTTTGAGAACTGAGGGGAAAAAACCTACAAAAACAGGTCAGGTTACGGAAGT
Source organism: Columba livia (assembly GCF_036013475.1). Lineage (NCBI taxonomy): Eukaryota > Metazoa > Chordata > Aves > Columbiformes > Columbidae > Columba > Columba livia. Next base: position 65,463,195 of record NC_088604.1, read on the forward strand.
ATGGAGACAAACTTTTTAGCAACACCTATTGCAATAGGACAAGGGGTTTTAAACTGAAGGAGGGTAGATTCAGGTTAGACATAAGGAAGAAATTTTTTACGGTGCAGGTGGTAAAGTACTGGCACAGGTTGCCCAGAGAGGTGGTAGATGCCCCATCCCTGGGGACATTCAAGGCCAGGCTGGACAGGGCTCTGAGCAATCTGATCTAGTTGAAGATGTCGCTGCTCATTGCAGGGGGGTGGAACTAGATGACCTTTGAAGGTCCCTTCCAACCCAAACTATTCTGTGATTCCATTCTATGAGTGTGTTCTCAGCATTGTTGTGTTCCTTGAGCAGTGCCATGCACAGGTATGTTCCTGATGATGTGATTGAACTGGTTTAAGATGCTAGTGTCCAGGGGTGGATGTTAAGTTGTCTCTTCTGTAGCTTAGAAGCAGGAATGAACGGCCGAACGCTTGTTAGATTGCTTTTGTGAGAAGTGAAGACTGTCTTGTTTGAATTGGCACAGCAAGCATTATCATTAGGTCTGTTTCATTTCCACTGCAGAGGTTAAGGAAGTGCCTGTCTGATTGCATTGTTAGACTTCGCAACCTGTTTTTTTTCAGAGAATAGTACCGATGGCAGATTATTGTTATTTTTTTTAATACACATCCTCTGAAACAATAATGAAGGTAGTTTTAAATACTGATGTAGGCAGAAAGAATCAATGAACTTTCTTTTTGAAAAGTAATTGAAAAGTATGTTATTTATTATATGCCGGTACTTAAACTGCCTTTCAGGAAAGTTGTTTTAAAAAATAAACAAACTAAACTTCAGCAAAAATGTCAGCAATATGTTTAATTTTATTTTTCAGGGATAGTTTTAATAAGTAAGGCAGCATTTCATGAGTAGGCCTTTCATTTGAAGCTACATGATGTAGAAATGTTACCAGATATGCAAATTGCTCTTCATCTTTTATTTTTTGTTAAGGTAGTGCTAAATAAGAACAGGAATCCTCAAAATTCTGTTTCTGCATAGTTAGTCTTTTACCATTTGAGACTTTTTTTTTACTGGGTGCTTTAAATATTTAAATCTGGTTTGTGCTAGCAAAACACACAGAATGTTTCCTGCCAGGTCATGAAAGTGTAGAAAAACCTTGTCCAGACTACTTTTTTGATAGTCTTTGTAAGAAATATCTTGGAAAAACCAGAGAATTACTGAATTGAGCTTTATTAAATTCTCTTACTGTTAGGTATTCTAAATTTATGTAAAGTAGATCCAGGTTCCTTGCATATATTGTAAGCATAGACCAGTTAATAATGAAGAAATTTTAGTTTCTATCTGATTTTGAGTTCATGGAGCTGTGTTTCATCTTGAAAGAGAAAAAATTAGTAATATTTGATACAGAAACAGTGGAAGAAAAGGATGTGAGAATACTGTCAGCCGGAGTTGCTTTGAATCCTGCAGTCAGAATAGGTTTAGTTTTCTCTTACGCCCATACAAAATTCTTTAGACATTCATATAGTTCTGCAGAAGTTCAAGGTTCTCCTTTTCATGTGTATTTGATTACAGGACTGAGGTTGTAAATCAGCATGTGGTGACTTAGTGAAATGCTGCTACACTGGAGAAAAAAGTATCTAGATAAACTGGACACAAACTTGATACAAGTTCTTAATATTTTTCTTTTTTCTTTTTTTTTTCTTTTTATTTGCCAGTGATTATACTAAAAATCAAGCTTTAATATAACTGACCATTTGGTCAATTCACTTGAACTGATGTACATGTTTTGATTCTTCAATAGAGACTCATAGCTAATCCAGGGGGGAAGCAGCGTAGCAGACTGTCCATCATGGCTCAGCACCTCTGCACTGTTAAAAACTGTTTCGTAATTCCAGGTGAAGCCTTTGTTCCGAAGCCAGAGGTAAGTTTTGGTGTATTTCTTTGTGTATTTTGTTTTGGTTTTTTGTGTGGGTTTTTATTGTGTTTTGTTTGTTTGTTTGTGTGGGGTTTTTTTGTTGTTGTTGTTAATGTGTCAGTCAAGCAATATGTCTGATTTTGAATAAGGAAAACAATTGGGTGCTCTAGTTTAACATCTCCATGCTATGAAGTGATGCGATGATATTCCTGTAAAATATGCACGCTTGCTTCAAGAAGGTGCTTTTCATTTTTGGTTCCTCAGAACATGGCTTTGACCTTCATTCCTATCTGCAAAATCAATGTACTTCTTTGGGTGTTTCTGGAGGGGGAGATTAGGATTTGATGACAGGATAATCTGCTAGGATTGTACCATCTTTGGAAAGCCTGCTGGTTTACAGTTTGCATTTATTTATTTTGGGAAATGTGCCTAGAAAATTTGATGGGTCTTTTGAAAGACCCTGATAAATAAAAGCTTTTAATTTGTCATCTTTGTCTAAGATCTCTAATTTTACTGTGCCTATAATCTTTAGGTTTCACCTTTACTCATCTTTAGTATATTTAACTCCCTCCTATTTGCTGTAGCGCTTTGTCACCTACGTCCCACTGGCTGTTTAAGAAAGTAACTGTCTTTTCTTCCTCCTCTCTGCTCTTGAGTGAGTAGAGGAGAACAGTCTCTCTTCTGTCCTCTTATCTACTGCCACTGGTTTTTATTAGTATCCATTATCATTACAGTAATCAAGAATTAATAAATTAAACTGTGTTTTGGACAAGAATGTATTTTTTACATTAACAACAACAAAAAATGTGCCTGATACTAAATGGGGTCTCTTTCCCCTGAATGCACATGGAAATCTGCTGTTCTGTTTCAGAAATGAATTTGCAGCTTCTGAAAGTTCCTCTAAAACTGGTTGGTTCAGCTCATCAATCCATTTCCCTTCCCCCTTATCACAATCTATGTTTTGATATTTTTACTTTTCAGGCTTATCTCTTGAGAACCTTTGGGTGGCCATTCTCTCTCTTACCACAATGAATGTTAAGGTCTATCTGGGCATATTCAGATGATGATGTAAAATTCTGATAATATTTTTGAGCAAGTAACTGTTCAAATATTAAATTATTACTCATGACAGCAATCTGTTGTGAAGAAAAATGACCAGGCTTAAGACATCTTATTTTTTGCTTTGCATTTTGGGGCTGTTTGTTTTGTTTTTCCTGTTTCTGAGATGAACAAAAAATAATTTCAGGATGTCATCTCACTGTTAAATATGTGAAATAGTGTTCAGTAAGGCAAAAATTCCACTTTGGTGGTGGTGGTTTCATAGTAGCGCTACTGTAGTCAGAAGTCTAGTGCAGATTCTATTTTAAAATCAGGAAGCTATAACTGGTATTTCCATTTTCTTGTGTTGCAAAGGCCATAGTTGACTGAGAGACAGGTAACTGAGAATTGTGACAAATGTCTTAGTATGAGCAAATTCTACAGTTGTTGCTCTGTTGAATAAAAAAGGCAGTACCACTAAAGGCAGACATATTCTTAATTAACATATTTATTTGAGTTAAAACAAGTATCGTTTATATCGCAAAAGCAGAAGGTACAAATCTTTCAAGCAGACCTGGCACATGTTTTTACTATATTTTGTTTTCTTCAAACTCCTGTTGTAGATTGATCTTCTGTTTTGTCCCTGTTCTTCTAGCCGTAGACTGACATGCGGATTTGGATATTACTGTTTCTGACAAAATCGTTGTTATCTTGGAAAGCTCTTGCAGTGTGTTGTGAATGAAGTGATTCAGTGCATGATTTTTGTTTCTTAGGCAAACAGAGAAGTTCAGGTACTTGTTTATAAAGTTTTAGGAAGAAAAATTTGCTGCTTATGTAACTGATAAATACTTCATTTTGCTTATGATATGCAATTGTTACCTTGTCCTTATGCCCTCCTGTGAAAACACTTTTTCTTACTTTACAAATATTAGTTTTAATTCACATACATAGCAATGATCATGGCTTAGTGTCATGTCCAACCCCTTATTAAAGGTGGAGATGCATGTTTTGGGGAATGAGTTGTTGATCTCATTTGCTCAATGAGTGACTTTTATTTCAACAATACTATCAATGTTGAGACAGAAGGGACTCTTGGTTTATGAAATGGAATGGTCCTGTATTGTGTCTAAAGAAAGAAAATGTGGCTTTTTTGTCATAGTTAGTGTTCTGCATTACAAATAGTACAAAACAAGCTCCTTGATGAATACATAGGAAACTCAAAGTGGCTACATAACAGTAGTAGTGCAAGCAAGACTCAATTCCATCCTATGTATGTTATGTAGAATAAAGACTATATGTTAGATGCATAAAACATTCCACTTTCTCAAATGCTATAACAGATGATCGTTTTCTAACAAACTCTACATATAATGTTTAAGGCCCCTTTATGCTGTTTTAGTGAATTTCAGGCTAATCATGTGGAAAATGAAAGTTCTATATAAATATGCAAAATAAACAGCAGTTGGCTTTTTTGAAAGACTCATCCAGCATTGTCCCTAAATTAAAAGGCCTGTATCCTACCCGTTTTCATTCCCTTACCTATGCTAGCAAATTAACATCAGTTTGGTTCTTGTTAAGGGAAACATTAAGATAGAACATACACTACCCATGACCAATACAAAACAAAATCTATGTGTTGAATACAAGGTTAAGGATGTAAGATTATTTATCAAAATAAGGGAGTCAAGAAAATAAGTTTAAATAAAGAAGCTGTCTCTTTATCACCATTGTATATTACATTTTACAGTAACAGAATGCATGGGAGTGGGCCTGAGAGAGTCCCAACCGGAATAATGAAAAGGACTTACAAAGTTAATTTAGAAGGCCAGAAATGTAGACAACAAGTGTTAGCTGTATTATTTGAGCTGTTAAAAAGTACTTGGAGCAAGTGTAAACCAGAACACTTACAGATTTTTCTTGAACATAGATATTTAGTTTGTATCCTGCATGTTGCAGTTTGCAGGTGTGTTCTATAGTCATGGTTACATTTCTGTTGTTGTATTGCCCCTCAAATCCAACATTAATTGTGTAGTGATAGATTAGTAGCAATTGGTGAATGCCCAGTAGATCTTTCTTGAACAATAACAAATGAAACCCACAGCAGGTGGCACTTCGGGGCGGGAGAGCCATTTTTGGCAAGATCTGAATGGTACTGCTGATTCTTCAGCCTGATTCATAGAATATACAATGCAGCTAAGGTTTGAGGCTATATGTTTGTTGGGGTGTTTCTTTTGGTTGGTTGGTTGGTGTGTGTGTGTGTGGTTTTTTGTTTGGTTTTATTTTCTAAAAAAAAAATCTAGTTACCAAGGCAATTTAGAACTGAAAATGAAAGGCAGATGTGTTCATTACTTATAAAACCATTGAATTGAGCTTTTTGGATAGAGAGTGGTTGGGGTCTTTTACCTTACATTGTAATTAAAATAAAGATTTAAAATGTAAAATACACTATAAATGTATGTTATTGATAGGCTGATTTGCTAAATAGAAAGCAGTTTTTAAGCATCTTTGCTGTAACAAGCCATCAGTACATTAACTGTACTGTCAGTTATGTTTTAAAATAGTTTCTTTTTCTTCAATTAATGTTAGCTGGAAAGTCAAAAAGAAGGGTTTGAAAAATCAACAAAAAACTACACTTTTAGCAGACTTAGGCATTGTTTTCTACTTCGTTTTTTCATGGATGCTGCTATAAATGAAGTACCTTGCTTAAACATAATTGCAACACAGATGTTAGAAAAGTTAAGTGCTGTGTTATACATTCTTTGAAATAATCAAACTAAATGTAGCACACACCCAAAAAAAGCCTCAATGGATAGATATAACTATATTTACACATAGTCCTTCAGGTCGTAACCTGCGTTGCTCTCCTGCTCTGTGGATGGGAAATGGTGCTGTGGTGGAGGGTAAACCCCTGCTCCTGGCTGCTTGTTAAAACAGGAGGTGCAGAAGATCACACCTGCAATAAGCAGAAACCCCGCTGAAATGAATCCTGTGTAAACCGCTCCTCCTGGTTCATGTTTACTGCTCTCTGGAATGGTTTGGTCCAGAAAATTTGCAATAATTTCTCTTGTATACCAGGATGTTGGTACTAATCCAAAGACTCCTGCAAGAATGAAGCAGACTCCTCCAGCAAAACAAGCGTGGCTTTTGCTGTCGGTGTCCCCTCCCAGCTTTGTGCATTTCATTCCAACTGCAGTGATGCAGATCCCAAAGGCTGACAGGATACAGGACAGTACCATGGTGGTCCGTGCAGCCTGGATGTAGACAGGGAGAGACAGAACCGAGTATTTCAGGGTACAGCTAAACATCCCAGTGCTGTACCACGTGCAGTCCATCCAAAGTCCTTGCATCTGTGTTATAGCTGTTATGATGTTGGAACCAACATCCGCATTTACCTTCCAGTTAGGTAGCAAGGTGGCCGTGATGTCTCCAAAAACGCCAAACAAAGCCAGAATAAAAGCAAAGAACTGCAAACTTGCTGATGCCATGATGATTATGTGCTGTCACCCTTTGTCTGCCCGTTTCTCTCTTGTAAATGAGTGTAACCGGCTGGTCGCTTCGTAGCCAAGGCTGTAGCCCTCTGTGTAATAGGGAGGAAGGGGGGGTAAGGGGGAAGGAGAAGTGTGAGGGGGAAAGAAAAAGAAATAAGCAAACAAAAAAAGCTTGCATTTAAAATTAGAGCTATTTGAGTGAGTATCTGAACATGACCCTGCAGCAGATGAGAGCAGCTGAGTAGCTGTACACAAGGTACTTGAACATAAATGATGGCCAATGGCCAGTGTTTTAGAATTGCTTGTGAGAATTGCTGCCCTTTCATACATGATTACAAGCTATCAAGCAAAACTTATTTTACTGAAGTTGTTTTTCGTAGTAGTATACAGATTGCAGGCTTACTAGACAAATATGCATCGCACATTGTGGAAAAAATGCAGCGGTAGAAAATATATTGTACTCTTTAAGTACCTCCTTTGGGTGTGTTCATGGCTGTAGTCAGCTCCTGTTGACTATTTTATAACAATGAACATTGATAATAGTACCATTCATTTAAAGTATGGTTAAAGGTAATTCTTTATTTCAGTTATTTGAAAATTATCTGTTATTTGTTTAATAACTGTTAGAAAATTTCAGATTTTTGAATAAAAATAAGATTGATTTTTTTGCAGTATTTTCACAATTAAGTCATGTGTGACTTTGTAAATCAATATTTTATTTTCAGTCAGTGATTCTCAGTCCTTGACTTAGAGCAGCACTATATATCAAGTCATAAGAGTTGATACGATCTGCTTTTGTCTATAAAATAAAATACTGTTTTTAACACTGATATGGAACAACTCAATTGTGTAAGTGCCTTTTTTTAATCAGTCACTTACCAGTCTGAAATAATTTCCAAATTTGCCATGAAGTGGCAGTTTAAAAAATTCATTAAAAACCCTTCCTGCTATTCTTGCAAAGAGGCAAATTTCATTTGACAGATGAGAACATTTTAGGCAGTACAACAACTATGCAATTGGGTAGATGGAACTGTTGCTGTTACATCAGCTGGACTGCTGCAATAGCAGCTGAAGAAAAATGGTTTGAAACCTCTGTGACGAGGGCTAGAAATGGTGTCCTGACTTTTGAGTGGGGCTATATAATAGGCAAATTTCATCTTTTACCAGAGTGGTAGAGAAGGGGTGATCCTCAGTCTGGATTATGCTTTCTAAGACATTCTATCCAAATATGAACAATAATATTAAAATTAGACTTTAGGGCTTCTTTGAAAAGTCAGAGTATTAGAGGTAAAGTTGAAATAAATGAAATACAAAATATCTGTAACATTGTACTCCTATTTCAATTAATTATACATAAGACAAGAAGGCTTTGATCAATACATATTCCATGAGCCTGTAGTGGCATTACATAACAAGTAATCTTGTAATTTATATATTGTACTTAGTTCAGATAATTGTTCAAGGGTGTGCTAACTCTGTCCAGCATATATATATATATATATATATGTTTGTGTGTAAAATGCATATAGTTAAGGTCAGAATATTAACAGCCACTCATTTTTAAAATCCTGTTTCATTGACCTGCCTATTTCCAGATGCCTTTAGTTTGTTCAGACTGAAGAGTTGCTTTGACGAATGCATATCATTTGCTGTATCAGGCCCACAGGAAAGATGGCTTAACTTCCTTCTACAGAAGGAACTGACACATCTGGATAGCTCCAAACTCATTCAAAAGCATATTCTGGAACAACTAATTGGGATCTTGAGTTAGCTTTTTTTCATTGCTTCCTTTTTAAAATTTCAGCATATACAAACATGCAAACATAGATGTAAACACTGCAAATGGTAGCCATACGTTACATTTAAGGCGATGAACCAGATTAAAGTTGCGACAAATGCAAGTATAACCATTGCAAGTGTAATAAAAAAATACAGTTATTTTTCATTTCTCTTTGTGTAGCACTTACTGCTGGTTGTGTGGTCTGAGATGTTTTCTTCACTGTAGATTTCCTGGAAAAATGCAGTTTCTCTTGAATGGAACTATCCCTTCTCATATAAAACTGCATTGGCATGTATTAACAAAATTTCTTGGAATGTTGTTTTTTTCTCTTCTCTACAACAAGTGCATTACTGCTGTTTGTTCCCTCTCTTAGTTCCATCTACCCGAGAATAAAGGAGTACTTTGTTTAATGAGTTTTGTTTGACAAACACTCAGTGAGGGAAAGCAAAGAGATTATGGAGAAAAACACATGGAGGCCCTTAGTACTAAATACATAATGATATCCAGGTTCTATGATGGAAACTGTGAACAGTGTTTAAAAGCAGTAAAATCGTGAGAATCCATAAACTCTATACTTATGGATTCAGGGGGGAGGGAGGAGGAGGAGGGAGGGGGAAGGGTGGGACTGAGAGCCAGAGTCAGGATTTTGGTGTTTGTGTGTTGTTGGTATTGGGTTTTTTTTCATCACAGATAATCTTATTAAGAGTTTAAATTCACTGGGAAAGAGCTATGCAATTTATTTTAATTTGTAATTGGAACAGCAGCACATTTCTATTCAGCTGCAGGTTTTCCTTATCTCTTCTTGATAGCTTGAGCCTTCTGTAGGTCATCCTGTAACTTGTTACCTTTACATGGGTCTGTATAAAAGAATGAAAGAATAAAGATACTCATAAGGCCTATAGGGTGGCTGCAGCATATGGGAGAAATGGCCTCAAGAAGTTGGTGTGTGAAATCAAGAAGTCTTGCTGAATGCAGTCATCATATACCCATAGTTTCTGTACTTGACTTCTGGTCTCCTGTGATCCTGTTTGTGAGCCTTGTGTGAGTGGAGTTATGACAAAGCTGTTCTTACATAGGACTTGGATTATTGCTTTTAGTGCAGTAGCACAGTTATTTTTTGCTGGAAGTGAACCAAAATGAAACCCTTGCATCAGAACAGCAGTCCTACAAGACACACATATCTGGTGTCAGACCTAACATTTGTCTGTAGTAGACAAAGTGCTGGTACTGAACACTGGGTTGCTGAAAGTGCTGGCTTAGAACTGTCTTAGTAGGATCTCAAGCAGTATGTTTTAATGAAGTTGTAATATGTTCTGCTTAGGTTTCAGTTCCCTATGAGTAAATTACAGCTTGAAAAAGGGTATGTGGGTTTGCTTTTAATACAGCCCTGTCACAAGATATGTGTATTGCCCGTCATGAGATCTTTATTGTCAACAATTAGTAAAAGTTGTCTCATTTAGCTTATTCTGATTTAGAGTGTTGATTTCATCAGCCAGGCAGCAGAACACTCTGAATTAAATTGTATTCTGTCATGTGTTCCTCCTACCCTCCCAGAGCATAAACCTTCATTGTACAGACACACTAAAACAGCAAGGGGTGAATAATTGCTGTAGTACTGACAGTTCAGGATATATCAGTTGAATAATTTTCGTATTAATTATTTTGTAAGAATTGAGTATTATTTTGTAAATATTCCTAGCATAGCTGGTGAGGGGGGAAGAGAGTGCTACTAATAAAATTATCAGCAAATTAAGTTGTGTGTTTTAAGTGCTCTCGTGTACTCTATTTGCTTTCATAATTCTACTCTATTTTATGCATATTAAAAAGGTTAGGGAAAAATAGCATGTATCATTTTAAAGGAGCGGCCAATTACAAGTGAAAAGCTTTCTCCTGTATCTGTTGCTATAGTAACCAGGCAGCTTTCCTGGGGTCCAAAGAAAACAGCGTCTGCAATGGAACAAATGCTGAGAAGTGCTGTGTTTTGTTTCAGAAGCAGAAATTATTGCCCACTGGCCTTGAGATTGCAAATTGGGCTGTTTTTCTTTTAAACTGTAAGCTGTGTCTAGATTGAGTTCTTTTTTTGTTTTCCTTCAGAAAACTTTGTTTCTGTACAAGGAGCTGGTTGGTCACATGAAGTATGTATTTGCCCTGTTCAAAAAGATAAATTTTTCTGACACTGGATGAGAACGAAAGTTTTTGCTGTGTTACTATCGTCTTCCTGACAGGGAGCAGCAACCTGTGTCAAAGGTAGAAGCTGTTAACACTTGAGAAATTCAGAAACTGCTTTGGAAAATATATTTACGTGCCTTTCACAGCAGATTACGTATGTCAAGTTTTCTTCATTACCCCATTTTTAAATAAGACTCTAGCTTTCAGAAAAGGTAGAAAAGCAGGCAGAAAACACTGTTTGTAACGTATAGTTGTGATCAGCAGTGCCAATACTGGAAACTTGTTGTGTTTCTTTTTTTTCCTTTCATCAGCACCACTGATCAGAATTTCTTATCTCTAGCCAGTGCTTGCATTCAGTGTTGTTAAGTTCTGTCTACATAAAAAACTTAGGTTGTTAAGAGTGTCATAATTTCTGTTGAATATAGCACTTCTGCTGTTGAAGCAGTTGTACTGGAGTGATTACTTGACAACTGAGCTGTTCCCATTGCAAGTACAACGAGGATGGATAGCAACTTTGTGCCAGAGGAATATGCCCACATCAGAGGTTACTATAATTTAACTGATTAAAAAAAAAAAAAAAAAAAAAAAAAAGAACAGAAACTTAGAAAAGTTTGGGTTAAAGCAGTAGAAAAACCGCTCTCATTTTTTGAATACTCTCTTCGTATGGGTTTTCTCAAAGAACTGGTATATTACAAGTGTGCCTAGAATAGAAGCTGTTCTTTGGTCTTAGCGTGTCTTTCATTTCAGTCAGAAGTAGCACTTCTTCAATTGAATGTCACATAGAATCTCTTCTGTTAATGCCAATATTGACTTCCGGACCTTTTTAAAAGATGGTCGATTATCCATTGTGTGGACTTTTTCAATAAGAGGCTGTGCTCCTCCACAGAAATTTTTCATGTTTATTGTTGTTAATATCCAATTTGGAAGATGAACTGCTGTATTTGATGTTGTGCAGAACTGAATTTTTAGCCCAGCCTGCATTTTGCAATACAGAAGTCTGAATTCAGGCCATTACTATATAATACAATATCTCTATAATTGCATTTTGGGCGTTTTATATATCTATATGTGTGTACTGAAGGGAGAAGATTATTTCACTCTCTTTTCAGATCCAGGGAAAGTGACTGTTCTGTGAACCAAGCTGATTTTAACTATAAAACAGTAAAACAAGCTTGGAAAAAAAAAAAAACAACTGTAGTCATTCAAATATAATTTTGGTTGAACTGTGATACATGGTGTCAATACAGAGTTGTATGGTCACTTAAACTGAACACAAACTTATTTCTACCTAGCATTCCTTTAAATAGACTAGAATTTTAAAATCTTGATATATAGAAAAGTAATTCCTTGGCTACCATTTTAGAAAAGCCCTAGAGCAAGAGCAAACAGACAGGGAATGGGTTTGATTTCCAATTATAATACCAATTTTCTCCAGCTGCCCTTCAGCCTGTATATCAAATATTGTCTAATTTGTGTATCATGTCAGAATTGTCTTGTGGAAGGATCTGAAGAAAGAAGTGCTAATTACTTCACAGATTACATGGAAGTTGTTCTAGATGGAGGAAGTGCCATGGGGGAAAAAAGTAACTAACTACTAATGGCATGTGAACTAATTGGAAATATGTAGATAACAAAAGACAAGCTAAAATTCTGTAGGGCTGTAGAAAGTTAAGCCAAATCTTTTTATTCAAATACTATGCCATTAGTTACTGCTCAGCTATGTTACCTGTCTCAATAGTGTCTTCCTATGATCTGGCAGTTTCCTGATGTCTAACTGGTTAGCTTAGAAATAATGTGTCTTAGAGGAATATATCTACTCAAATTTATCATTCTTTTCCCTATAGGTGGATGTGGCTGTGGTACATTTTACTCCGTTGGTGCAACCGAAGATACAGCAGCCATTCGAGCTAGTAGAAAAAGTGGTTCGAAGTGTTTTTCAATTTAGAAGAAAATACTGCTTCCGCGGACTCGAGTAAGGATCTTTATTGAAAAATTCTCAGATACTGTTTCTGTAAATGCATCGGCTACTAAATCAGTTGAGAAACACTTGCAGCTATGCATTTGATTTTATTCCTCCCTTCTTAAGTTTGTCATCAAAGTTCATCAGATCTTTCCATTTCAGAATAGTTTCTGGAGGCAAAACTAGGAAATGAAGCTCCTTCTGCTGCAATTATATAATAATTAATTATCATGCATTTTTGTTAGAGCAGTTGAAGCTGTTAAAATTGCTAGCATAAATTGGTAAGCTTTCCAATAGCTTGTCTATCTCAGAAACAAAACAAAAAACCCCACCAGCCACAAAAACTACAGCATTTGTTGGCTGAGTAAAAATCAATGTTTCAAAATTCAGAAACAAAGATGGCAGTGAAAGGAGGGAGGATGTTGTCTGTGGGCAATTTTACTTACTTGGGGATAATGTCAAAAGGTCAAATTCTTGTTTCTGTGCTTGCCATCTTACGGAGTTCTTACTGACTCTTTAAAAAAATCTCCATGTCTTACTGAGGGAATTTATTAGGTTCTCTAACTGAGACAAGAAACCTGCAGGCTGTTCTCCAAGGTTCCTGTTAGAACTCCAGCGTGGCCACATGTCTGAGCTGGTGTGGGGAACTCCAGCCAGTGTTCAGCACTGTAGAGCAGGTGACGGAGCTGTGGTGAGGACTGGAGGCACCCAGTGGCTGCTCCGACTAGCAGAATTCTGCTGGGCATGGTTTTGGCTCTGATGCAGGCCAGAATGAGGGTGGATGCCACCTTGCTGAACTACAAGCCTTATGTGTCACTCTTTTAAAGGTGACCAAAGAATCTTGCTTCTAGTTTGGGTTTTTTTTTGCTTGAAGCAATGAATGGCATTAATGTTTGGGATGCACACATTTGACCTAAAATTTTGCCTGTGTTAAGGTTAGAGTATGCATTTGGAGGTGGTTGGACAATGAGGTTTGTATTTGAATCATGGAGTTGTTTGGTTTTTCTTTTTTTTTTTGTGAAAGAACAGCTGACAATATAAGCAGAAGGTACATGCAAGCAGCATGTCAATGTTACATAGAATATTTTTGCTATAGTTTAAAAAAAACCCCAAACATACGACTCTTGAGATCGTGTAATCTCAAATTGATACTTGAGGTAAGGAGGGGGAATCTGAACTTCTGGATGTCACATATCCCCTAGCAGCTTATCATACTTTAGCCCGAATGTGTAGCTAAGAAACAAAATCCTCTTATTCTTTAGCTGACTTGAAAAAAAAAAAAAAAAAGGCAAATTTTGGTATATAATGAGACTACTAAGTCTGTTACAAGTTATCTATCTGTCTATTGCACATACTGTGTAAAAACAAAGTAACAAACAGTTTATATTGGTATGTAAATTCTGGGATCGGAGAGACCAAGGCTTGGAGTAGCACATACTTAAAACTGGGCTCTTCTTAGAAATTCAATCCTTCTCTTGTCATTTCAAACCCTTTCTTAACTTGGTGTTCTGTCAGTCCATCATGAGCCAACTATCACTTACTTACTTATACAAAGCCTTTTGACACGCTTGTCTGGCCAACCTGCAGAAGAGAGCTCAGGTGGCCGTGTTACGGTATTAGATGCACAGCCTTTTTAGGTCTTTCTTATGTATGTATGACAGAGACAGATATTAATAATTTGAAAACTGAGACACGCACATCAACCATGTGCAAATTTTCTGCCTTTCTGCCCTGTTGTACACTGAGAGCTGTTAATAAGAGCTAGTCCTTTCAATAGTTTGCACTTTGTAGTATGCATTTTTGTGAGACGTTCAAAATAACTTTAATTCATTAAAATTTGGGGACCTTGTGAGAAAGGGCTGCTAACACATCTGACCACAGAGCGAATGAACTGGTTTGACTATCTTATAAACAGTGACAGAGCAGAAATGAAAATCTAGGACTCCTAGCACATTCTCCAAGTTCTAAATATTAAAAAATGCATGATAATTAACTATTCCTTTCCTCTTTCTTGGCTTTTTTTTTCTGGCAGTGGAGTTATGGTATTAATGACAAGTGATAACAGTATCTTTCCCAGTGGAATGAAACACTTTGCCTGAAAGTGAGTCATATGGTTTGGGTCTGATCTGTTTTGCAGAGTTTAATTTGTTGTTGCTCACCAAATATGAGGCTAATCTAAGCAGGCTCTGTGACTGTATCCATACCCAAAGCTCTTTTTAATGTTAGCAAACACAAACATATGTACATATCTTTAATGTACAATGTATGTATATGCTTTACTATGTTGTTATCATTTGCATTTGCAGAAAAAGGGCCGTTACATGTTTCTATTTACTTCTATAGTGAGCAATATTAAGAGTGCCAGAGCTAAAATAATGGCATGCTTAATAGTAAACCTCTATTAAGTAAAATCCCAAGAGGACCTTGTTACTCTTAAGGGAAACTGAATTGTCTCTCTGAAGTGTTTGAATCTGTATCTTCTCCCCCACCTTTTAGGACCTTGTTTCCTCAAGATGGACGTTTGAAAAGAACAGAACAGCTGATGATGACAGCAAATGTTGATCCAACTCTGCGTCCTTTTCAGCTCTCCATGTCACAGTTTAGAAATCTGTGTGATACATACAGGAAAATGTGCGATGAAGACCCAAGCCTTTTTGCATACAGTTACAGAGAAGAACTAAAGCAAAACAAGAAGATGAGGAATTTACTAAAAAATCAGCCTGAACAGACTGAAAAGTCCTGAGGCTTACATATTTGTATGGCTGTGCAGGTATGGAAGAAATACTTCTGAGAAAGTGGTGGGGAGAGAGGGCTTTCCCATTTTTTTTTAAATCCCATTTAGCTGTAGACAAAAGTGATATGACCATCCAGTTACAAGGTGCCTACAGGTTTCTTTACTTCAGGGGAAGGGCTAGGACACATACCAAGAACAAGGTATGTTGTAAGACATGTAATTAAGTTGAAATACTTCTGAAATTGAATTTTGTATGAATGAAAGTGCATTACTGAAATAAATATAAGAAAAACTACTTTTCATACTTCAGGGGTTTTGTGCTCTGTTTATCCTAGAACATCCTACTGTGCAGGATAATTTAAAAAAAACACAAGCCAAAACTCTTGTATAAATATACCCAAGTGGCTGACTTAAAGGAGGATGAAGTGTGCAGATTACTTCAAGGTCTGCTTATGCTCTTCTCATTTACGCAAAAACAAAGAATTCGGGATTTAAAGCTCCAACTAGAGAAAAGCAGCATGATTAAAAAGAAGAAAACATGGCTAAGTACAATACTTATTTGTCTTTTACTGTACAGGCTGGTAGAGAAAATAAAAATACAGTCAAATAAAAGATTACAGGCCAAGCTTTGGTTTTGTATTTACACATATGTATAAAGTATAAACAGCATCTTGAAACTTACAAAATTGAAACTTCTGCACTCTTGTGCACTAAAACACATTAAAATAACTTACTTCTGCTTTAAATAAAGCAAAAAATGAAAATCAAAGAAATAAAATGCCCAAGGTATTGAAAAACTCATTTTGCAATGCTACTTTCCATTGTAATCCCCTCTGCCACTCAGTAGCACCTTTTCCACATTACTTAAAATCTAACGAGGCCATCCTTCCCTTCCCCTCCCCTCCCCAAGAATACTACGTCATCTTAATAACTGCCTGAAAGGGATGAACTAATTTACAGACCTTGGCGAACTTAAATCTATTTTTGATCCACAATAAATTAAAATAACTTAAGAATCCTTTACAGCTGTTTTTGTGGAAAAATGTATTAGTGCACAAAATCAGATAGTAGTTTTCTTGCAACTTCCATGAATTTACGAGTTTTAAAGCAAAATAAGTTGGTTGACTTTTATGTGGACTTCAAATGAATATTTTAAATATAGTGCTCAGAAAGCTAGGATTTCCCATGCCTCTCCACAGCTTCATAAAAACAGTCCTCGTTAACTACAGATGTTAAACTCTGGACGCTAAATTCTCTCTCTAAAATTGAGTTCAGATCCAGGTTTGCATTATCAGAGTGACTGTCAAGGGACTGGTGACGCTCCTGCATTGCCATTAAAGTTCCTCTGTTACGCTTCGTGCTGTTCACTTTTCTCTTCACTGGGCAGAAATGGCCACGCACCAGCTTGGGATGCTCTCCTGTGTCGAAGCCGTCTCCTTCCTCATTCTCAGCAGCCTGATCCCGTTCAGAGTCAGTACTCGGTTCCTCTGAGATCTTCAGCCGTTGGAACTGGATTTCAATGTCTTTTGTAGGGCTGCCCTTCTTTGGGCTCTGATAGTCATCGTCATCATCATCATCACTGAGAATATCAGATTCTTTGACAAGAACATTGGAAAAGTCAGATGCACAGCTCTGGGCGTGTTTATCGGGAGATAAATTTTTGGGGTCCTGGATGCTCTCGGCGGTGTGGCAGCTGCTGCTCTGAGTGCTGCTGCTCAGGCTGCACTCGTCCGAGTCCTGGAAGGTGCCTTTCCCTGGGTCACCGTTCCACTCGCCACTGGATGAATTCTTCATGACCTTCAAGGAGCGCGTGGAAGCTGTGCAGAGGAAAAAGGTGGTTTTATTTTTTCAGAAAAACGTGAGCTGCTTATACTGTCTGTCTCAAGAGCTCACTCATAAATTACAGTGTACGTAGTCTCATTTGATAATCATCCCAGGTCAGCTGTGTTAGCATTCTGATCCCATGTCGGAGTTTTCATTCCATCTACCCTGGGGTTATATGCTTGCCTTCATGTGTAATATATACATCAAAAATTGTGCTAATGATTTACACACACCACAGGAAAGCAAGACTGATTCAGGCACCTCAAGCACTGGAGGGCCAGGTTGGAGGTGTGAGTTGAATCATCCTTGTTTCTGTGATGTTAGGGGAAATTTCCAGACAACTGATCAGATGGATAAGTTGAAATACTAGTAGCTACTCATTTATCTAAAATGTCTGAAGCTTGTGCTTAATTAGGGTGTCTGCTGGGATGCAGATTTAGTACATTAAAAGCAGCAGAACCCCTGCCTTTTGCCAGTTGTTTTAGCTTTAATTTTACTAGGGCTGAGTTACTAAAGGGAACTCAGAGGCAAGAACACTAATAGTGCATGCCAAAGGGAGTCTGTTTCTTCCCAGCAAAATTAATTTGAGCCTTATTAAGTCTGCTCTTAAGAGAGCTAATGACACATCGAATGTGAGAATACAGTGTGTGGGGATGGCGTATCTCTTCTAGCCCTTGTCATACACCAGTTGTGGAGAAACTCTGCCACCTTCCCACCCCCCCTACCCCCCAAAAAAAAAGGGGATGTGTGGATCTGGCACACGACACACTAGTCATGGTAATAATTGCAAACCTGCCAGCTCTGGAGTCCAGACTCCATTTTTCACTTTGAGAACGTGTTTCTTACCCAGTTTGGCTGTTGCAGGTACACGGTTCTTGAGTGGGACAAGACGATCTTTACATGTTTTTTCCAGCGGTAGCTCACATTTTATGTGACGTCTGAAATTCTCCCGCAAAATGGAGCGGATCACCTTCACTATGTTAGTCTTGTTCTCACAGTCACTGCAAGTTTAAGAAAACAGATAACCTAACTTTCCCCTCTGAAGTAAGACACCATTGGGATAAAATCTGGACCATTCCTTTCTGCTGATGTGTTTTAGTGCAGTATTCTGTTTCTCAGTAAATTGTGTTGGTAGTGGTTTAGCAGCTATCATCTTCATGCGTTGTTAGGCATTTCATTTTCATTTTGAGATCTTTGTTACTTCCTCTTAGAAAAATTGCCTGAAAGGTAATTTCTTTACCAAGTGATCACCACTTAAGTGATCTTTATCAGAAGGTAATTTCTGCTAACCAACTGAGAGTCTGATAAAATCAGTTACTTTGCCCATATTGTACTGGAACTTATGATTGTACATCTGCACAGATTTCTGATGTTGGGTCACTGTGCCAAATTCACTCCAATTTTAATTTGTTGTACTCTATGTAGTTAAACACTGGTGTAGTGCCTGGATTCAAAGAGTGACAGCCACATTAGAAATGCTGATGCAAAGGTCACACAGGGGAAAATCTTTTTTTTTTTTTTAGTTCCATTAATGTGATTTGTCAAGTAGAACCTCCACGTAAAGCTTACCTGCTACACAGCTGAAAAATTGTTTCCGGCCTGCCTTCCAGTTCTGACTTTGTGTGAATCAGCTCCCAGATACAGCTGTTCTCTGTTCCTGTGCGTGGAAAGAAACGTTATTTTTGTATATACTTCATAAAACTTTCGGCATTAGAGAGACCAGTGTAGAGCTCCTCTTCTTCTGAAGATATGGCTGGATCCACAGAAGATCTTGCCTGAGGTGGAACCCAGAGGAAAGCCCACTGAACACTCTTGTTATAGCAGCCTAGTGCTGCCTTTGATAAGTTGTCTTTGCTCTTGCAAAGTTGCTTTCTCTCATTGTTTCTCACTGCCTTCCAGCTTCTGGAGGCTTTCACCCAGGCGTCCAAAGCATTTGCTCTGAACACCTAGTGACCCTTCACAGTTGTTGATAGAACTCAACTCAAAGGAAAAACAAAACCACAGCCCTTTACTACCAGAAATTACACAGTCAGCTTTCCCACATTTGAAAACAAGCAAGTGTCAGCGCATACACAGCATAAGGGCATCACCAGGACATCAACTGTGGTAAATCACCTTCCTGTCCATGGTGTCTTTTCATTGGGGATTTCCATTCTGTCATCCCTTAGCATCGTGTTGCATCTTACTGAACTCACAGAAGAAGCCAACATACCAAATCAGTAAAGTCTGTTAATGTCTCAAGCTTGCACCCCCTGAGTGCAGAGACAACAAGAGTTACTATTTTATCTACAACCTGCCTGTTTCCAGAGGCTGCAGAGAGACATGGAAAAAGCTGCACTACAGAATCCCAGAAAAGTGTTCAGTCCTGAAGTATTCAGTGCAAGGGGATTACCTGCTGTGTTCCCCAGCCGAACTTGAAGAGCAGATAAAGGAATCAGCCAACGAAATTTAAATGGGTCCAAGTCGCCATAATTGTGTGCAGCACGAACATTAGTAGGCTGCAAAAAGAAAAACAACAAGGATATTTCTAAGTGAGAGTAAAAAAAGTGGGGTTTCTTTGAGTTACTCTTAAAAGACCTGCTTCTGAAGAGAAACTAAATTATTAGACTATTTCCTTCAATATCCTAGTATGTGCTTGTAAATGTAGTTGAAAAGGTGATAGACACAACCTTTTGAATTTGTAATTGCTTCAACTTTTAAAAGCACTTCTTTTTAATGGATAAAAATAATACTTTGCATATAAGTACTACTAAGGAACAAGTTTCCCATGAAGGAACCCGCAGACTGTTGATTAGCAGAATACATTAATCACGTAGCTGCTGCTGCTACTTTTAGAGCCCCTCTACCTGTTGTAAGCATGGGGCAGCACTTCACCACTGGTACTCAGGATATACAACTTGCTACTTGACTTCAGCATTCCAGTTTTGGAAATGGGGATGGTGGAGCTTATGTTTATAATGCCCCTTTTCTTTTCCTTCCAGGGTGATCAAGGGTCTGTAAACAGAGGTCTTTAACCAACATAACAAGGCCATCTGAAAAAATTAATGATTCCTACATAGCAATGTTTCATATTCCACCTGACAGAACTGACATGGGGCTCACACAAAGAATATGCTGCTGCTTACTAAATAACAAAATATATTTATTGCTAGAGAGATGCTGAGCACTTGTTTCAGATGTGATGGCTGGAATTCCAGCCGAGCGAGGGAAGGTGGCATTTCGCTGCTGTCACTCCCCCTTCAACACCGGTATGGCCCATCTCACACTGCGGTTGGATCCTGTGCATAAACACCCACCACCCCCACTGACAGCAGACTTACCATTTTCTTTTTCAGTTTGTAGTTCTCCTTATACACCAGTATTACAGCCCTCTTAAAAACTAAAAAAGAAAAAGAATAAAACTGTTAATTACAGGTGTAACATTAAATGAAAATATTATATTGGAGAAGTTGATTGTTGTAGTCACAGGAATGTGGAGAATGAAATAAGCGAACTGAATGAAAAGCATTTGCCCTGTATTAAGGGTTTTTAATCTTACACTTGTTCATGCAATGGCAGTATTTTTTCCTCAGATTTTGTTCTGAACATTTAGAATAAAGTCATTCTGAACCTTTATTCTGGAACTACCAGCAGCCTGTCTCCTGATATGTGAAGCTGTCTTCATGTAAACAAATACAGCAGATGCAGATTAGATGTAAAATTTCAGATTTTCTTTTTGTAACTGCTGAATGTTTTCAATGGACTGAAGGGTCTATAGCAATAGGGGGCTGTGAAAAAGTACACAAAGCCTGTCCTCCTTGCAGTTCAGCATTTGTTTAGTTGGAAACTCAAACACCTCTCTCTTCCTACTTTTCCATTTGCAGGAATTCTCTGGCTTCCACAATGTCTGGCTGGCTTGGCTCACTAATGTTACCCAATCTTCCAGCCTCCAGGGAGGTGGGGACATGTTCTCTCTCATCTGTAAGGAGGAACAGAAACATGGGGGCATCGAAGCTGCAGGTGAACTGCGTGATGACTCTGCAGAGCAGCCCTGGATTCCAGATCAAACTGCAGGGCAGTATAGCTCTATCCCTGCTCATGCATGCATGTTTCCTTCCAATGGGCAGGAGGGGCAGTGGTGTGCAGCTGAGTCTCATCCCTACACGAAGCCAGGATACAGCCGTAGGGAGCATGGCATTTACCCCAGCACTTCGCCTGCTGGGAAGAGTCTGGCATGTATGGATCACTGCGGAGCTCATCCAAGGAACCTGGGAGGTACCTCCTGTTGGTTCTTCAGTTAGAAGCATCCCCTCCCCTAACCTGTCATGCTTCCTGGAGAATGAGTGCAACAGCCCTGAGAAAGAGAAACTTGCCTCTCGTCAACCTGGGTTGTTCAGTAGGTGTTTATCCAGTGACATTTTAAAGAAACATATTTTAAAGAAAAGGACAAGTTCCTAAGCTGTTTCACTGGAAGATTTAATTACTTAGGTAATTATTAAATGATTAATTGTATCTATACTATTAAATAAAACTGTTGGTTGTATGCTCTCATGTCTACATTCATTTCTCAGGTTAAAATAAACTGGATGGGAATTTCAATGCAGTAGCTGTAAAGCAGAGATTAGCCTAAATTCCCAAGAGTAGAAAAAAAATCACCATTTCCTACCAGTCTCCTTGGAAAGCTTGGTTTAGCAGACTGTTCTAAATACAATATCATCTCTTGAAAATCACTAACTTCCATAGTTTACATATAGGCAGGAGAGCAGCTGAGGTTGGCTCACACAGCAAACAACAATGGCAAACAAATGAGGGGAAACATTTCACTTCTCGTATTACAGAACATTACCACGTATTTTTTCAGATATAAGTCTACCCTAGATACCACACGACTACAGGGAAAGGAGATGGGGCTTTCATCTCGTGAGAAGATTTAATGTGGTAATCTTTAGATTTGAAAGAGCAGTCAGTCATTAAGGAAGGCACGCACCAAACACTGTGAGCTCCAGGTCTTTTCTTGCTTTGCCCAGTGATGGGAAAGGATTCAGCCAGGAAACTGTAGAGTGCATTAGAAGTTCTCCCATTGAAAGCTCTGTCACCTATATTAAATTATAACAGTAGATAATATAAATAAATAGTATAAATATATGCATCAGTGCTGCAATCCACATATGTAAGTAAAATATAACGAGTACACATCAATTACTTTAAGGTTCTATGTTTTATGTATTTACTGTATGACAGAAAGAGAGAAAGGCAGAGACATCTGCGCTACGGCAAGAAAAGTGTCAGCATTCTTCTTTTTAAAATAGGCAACAACTATAAAAAGTAATAGCCACTAAGTTATGAAAGCTGGATACAGGTTATTACCACTAATAACTTAGAAGAATATTAAGTTGATCTGGTGATCTGTCACTTATGTATAGCCAGTTGAGAGCTGGCTGATTTATCAGCTGTAAGTATCTTTAATTTCTGCAGAGTAATTAGCATTAATGACACTGCCAATGGCAGAATCAATGGAGGTCTTGTACCCTGAGACTGTTTTCTTCTGTGGGACACACTGTAACTGTGAAGAATCTCCCAGGCTGTCAAGTTTTGTTTCCTCATAAATGATGGGAAACCAGGTAGCCAGCGGGGGTAATTTGGCTTTTACTAGGAGGAAATCAAACAACCGTGCCGTCATTTCTCATATCTGATCTTCACCTTTATGGATTTGATCTGCTTAGTAATCGTTTGATGTAAATAGCTAAACTGAGACCTTGCTGCCCCAGTTCTGGGAGATGTGTGCAGGCAGTCTGTTTAACTAATGGTTTTTGCTCTGACAAATAACCGTGGATGCCTCAGTGCTGGAAGTGTAGAGAATGAGAATAACAGGTCTTAATGTGAAATCCCTCAATTGCCATTTTCATTTATACGGGTGAAAAAATATCTTAAGAACTCTATAGCATAAAATCTGAATGCCTTGGGGCATGGATAATTTCTACAATATTTGAGAAGAGAAGGACTTTTCCTGCTGAGAATTATGTCTACTCCTGCTCGTGATTCCTGTCAGTCCAGAAGGCGGCTCTGGCAGCTGTCTGAAAATTTTACCGTAACCTACTGATAAAAAGAAACTTGACAGGCAGATAGGAAATGGAAGTCAAAATATTAAAGGAGAATGGAGGAAACGCAGCACAAATAACTTACCAAATTACCCCAAGGCAAAGATAAAACACCCCATGGCAACTGAGGTAACACTTAAGGAGTGAATAAAACATGTTGTTCCTTCCCTTACCTCCTTCTCCGTTCCACTTTGATCTGCAACCAGTTGGTCAAATACAGTGCCATAATCTTCATATATCTTCTGCATCTCATTGATGTGACTTGCTACTTTCTCCATTGCTTTCAGTGCTTCTATAAGGTTAAAAAATGTCATAGATAGCTATGTAATTCAATTGTATTTTCTGAAGGTGGCATTTTAAATTGAATTCCACTTAAGGCAGGCAAAATGACACAGTGTTCCCAAGGTTCCGACAACAGAATTCTAGCTTTGTATCAGTGCTTTCTCATAGCAAGAGTAGCAGGTATGCTTCCTGACCAGAGTATGTGAAAAAATGCTCATCTGAAGTGCCTGAAAAGGCTGCAATTAGCATTCCAGTGATGAGCCCCTAAATGTATGATTATTCCTATCCACATGATAGTAAACATGGTTAGGTTTTGCATCTTGCATATATAGGGCCACCAGGATTTCTAGAGTAGCCTATGCCCATACTAGAATAAGTCATCTGATAAGCTTTAATAGAAACAAATTGCATTTGGCTCACCGCAGAATGAACAAAGAAATGCAGCGCTAAGGTTATACAGCTTCCTCACTAATCGTATCCATGAAATTAAATGCTGGTGGCCAGGTTTTGTTTAAATTTTGTTTACTAAGCAAGCATGACACTAGATTTCACTAGACTTTTGTGTTAATACATAAAGGAGCTGGAGAAGGGCACTTAGTTTCTCCAGTCCTGCCAGCTCTTAACAGCGCAGCTTTTTAGAAATTTGGCATTCATCCTGACCTGCAAGTGTAAGTCACCCCCAGCTTGGCTGTAAGGGCAACAGAACTGTTTTAGAAGCTCCCTTTGAAGTCAGCAACAGCCTCATGAATTTTTGCTGACAATGTATTTTGCCTGAATCTATTTTGTTAAAATGACAATCAATAAAATAAATCTCTAGACTTTCATCTATGAGGTGCTGACAGACCTCAACAGGAATTTGCCAAGATAAAGTCCCAATCATACGAGCCTAGAAAACCAATCAACTCATACCAATACAACCAACTCAACCAATACATTAGACAGACAGGTCTTTCTATGTGGGAAGACTGCAAAGCTGTGACACGGATCTCTTCTACACAAGCACGAGTCACAGCCAAACCTCAAACAATTAGAATTTCCTTCTGTGGCACTGTTAAACTTGGACACATTTCAACAATTGAGTAATAACTGCAAGATGGAGCATTGGTCAGTGTTTCCCAAGTAGAGATGGAAAAAAATAGGCAGCAACTATGACCTGGCATGCTCCTGGACAAGAATTGAGGAAAAAGACCCCAGTCCTATTTGTCATTGCAAATCCTGAATATATCTGCTTCTCAAAGGGACTTAGACATACCAAGTTAGACTTTTTGCTAAAAGCATGAAAAAGCTATGTATTATTTTTAAGGACACAGAAGGAATTGCATCTTCAGAAAGGGCTGGAAATAAAACTTAACTCTCAGAAGAAAGGAAGAAGTTACCTGTCAAATGATAGTGCTCCTCACTCTCATTATCTGTCAGAGACACCAGCTCTTTTAAAAGCAGAGGATATTTCAGCACTCTCTGAACAGGCTTTATGAGATACGACTCCAGGGTAGAAGAGTGTTGCTTTGTGGGATTTCGAGCATCCAGAAAGGCCTTAAAGGCACTATCTGTTTTGGCTAGATGCAGATACAAGAGTTGGTCAGTTGAACATAGAAGTCACAGAAGATACAAAAATTTGAAAGCACAGAATTACAACCTGTAACCAGCACCAAAAGCCTCACCCTTTTCTATAGATAGTTCACAAAGTCATTTACACTACTAATTTCATAATCACTTCCTGCATTAAATAACATACATAAGGGCTAAGAGAGCAATTATATCAAGGTGAGATTACTCCTCAATGTAATTTTCCCACTACACTGCAGTGGATGGCAGAGGAGGTATAATTATTAACTTATTCTACCATTTGTTGCTGCTTTTTGGAGTATGAATCTGCAGATGGCACAAACTTGTGGGAGACATCTCTCTAGCTATTCAGGCTACTGCCTGGATGTTACAAAAGGAATCTTCTCCCTTCAATTCTATACCGTATTTCAGCATAACTGCAGATCTTAGCTATTCCTATTGAAAGATACCTAATCGGCCCTTTCTTTTTACCAATATTCTCCGCAAGTCGACAGGATTTGTTACAGTAGTTCACTGCAGCTAAAATTCATGCAAATGAATTACAATAATAAAGACAACAAATTACCTCTCTCGAGAACTTTCTGAACTTTGATGTGGTTTGCGCAGAAGCCACTGTACAGTTTAAAGTGGTCAGCATAATACAGAAAGGAGCCTCCAAGGGAAAACAGCAATTTCTGAAATCAACACCAAGTATTATTTCATTACTAGAATTCTAAATAAATGTTCAGGCACATAACACAGAAGCTCAACCATGTGATTATTTGTTCTCTTTCTATAGGTATCCTTTATATATATATAAAATATATACATACATACAGATAGATAGATAACATACGAATATACTACTAGTAGCAGCTCTGTGATGTCTCTGGGTGTAGAATTCAGCCCATTTATGCGAAGCCTGCAGTTTTCTGCATTCTCCCTGAGCAGGTAACACCACTGCAGCCATTCTGTCTACTAAATCTTCCAAGCAGCACAAGAACAAAAATTAACAGATATGTAACAGGGTATGTTGTGCTGGGAAAAAACATGAGCAATAGGAAACGAGGCACAAAAGTGCCAAAGCCAGAAGGGACAGTGTAAAACAAATACAAAAGATTGCTTTCCAACTGTTTTCCTTCTTTCAGGCAGGTGGTAATTACAGGGCACCTCTGATGTTCTTGGATGAAGTGGAGGTTGGGAAGATGTGGGAGGGACTGAATCACGAGAGATGTTTTTAGAAAAATACTTCCCAAAGCAAAGATAAGAAAAAGGAGTAGTGAGAGAGGAGTGGGGGAAGGAGGAGAAGGAGGAGGAAGAGAGCAGCCCTCCACTCTCTTTGTAATCAATGTTTGCTCCACAAAAGGCAGCAAGTGTCCAGGAGACCTGCCAGCAGTCTTGCCCAGTCCTGTGACAGAGACTCCATCTTTGGAGAACTGACATCGTCTAGTTGGGGCAGGTACCGAGCGATGCCGCCATGAGTGAGACAGCACAGCGAGGGCACAGTCTACAGCTTCTTGGACCTCACCACACAAGAAACTTGTGGTATTTTAGCAGGAAATGTTCACAGTCAGTAGAGGGCGAACTGGGCATAGTGGGGAAGAGCATAGGGCAGGGCAGAATTCAGCCCAGTGACAAAAACCTTTCTACAAAGAAGTTCTGCATCATAAGCATTGCTAGTTTATAGCACACCCAAAGTCTACTCTGCATCTCCATGTTACACCCTCTGCCATGGGAAAGAGGAAGATAAAACTGTGAAAAATAGAATTTATCTTGCAATGCTGAATAGGTGTCTGTAATCCAACGTAAAGCTTCAAACTTCAAAGCAATCATGTGAGACTTAGAGTTCCTAAAGCCAGATTTTCAGAAATATTTCCAGGCACTTTGCAAGGTATTAAACAACCAAATATTTACCCGGAACTGGGATGGCGTTTCCAGTGTATTAAAGTCTGAGGATGAAGATATTCCATCTTCCAGAGTCTCCAAAAACACCTTCTGGAAATCCAGCATTTCTGGCAGACTGCCGAACAAGGACTCCATCTGTGAAAAACATCAGGCTATGAAGTACAGCACTCCATGCACTCAACAGTGCTCTTGCAAAAACAGTTCACTAAGGAGATCTGACACAAAAAGAGGTTGCAAAGGCCAATAATGTCTTCATTAATACTTTTTGAATGGGTTTTATTAAAAAATCCTTACCAAAAAAGCAAAGATATCTTAGCAGTTAAGTCAGAAGAACAATCACTCCTTAAAAAAGAAGTGACGTACACACCAGACAGAAAAGCACTGACTGGTGTCATTCCTATTGTTACCTTCATTGTTTGCTTTTTCTGACATGCTGTCAGCAATGAAAAACCCAAGTGCCAAGGTCTTAACCCATAAAAGAATGAAAAGCACATATTGCAGTTATTCCCTCACCTCATCCTGGGTAAGGAAGGTTTCATTTTGAAGGGGCTCCAAGTACAGCTCAAAGAGGCAGCTCAAGTCCTGCAAGAAAGAGAATGCGCTCACTTTTTATGTAACAGCTTGAAATTTATGCAACAACTGTGAGTTAGGAGTAATTTTGGGGAATGAACTAGAAATACAATTCCTTCACCATACACATTATTGCAGCAAGTACCGAAACCTGTAAGAATGTTTCTTGAGATCCAGTTGAGTAGATGATTCCTCCTTGTGGAAGGCCAATGAAATAAATGTTTTTATCTTTCCTCTGGCACCCAGTCATATGAATTTTGGGTTTATAAAAAGAAGAGATATACATCTAGCAAATGACGGACTTATCAGTCAAAAGAGAAATAACATATGTGTGATGCTACAACCAACTGGAGTTGTGCCTTTTAGCTCTGCTGATTCAAAAATAATAATGCACTATTTTCCACAATTAAACTCTTTTTTTTCCTTCTTCTTTATTTTTTTTTTTTCTCATTTGTAGGAGAGTCTATTCTGCTCTTCTACCAGATTTATTTTCATCTTGAAAACTAGAGAAACATCCTCTGGAAAGCCCCTATTTTAACATATTGCAGGTATTTACTGCCCACAAATTACCACTCTCCGATATAAATACAAATTGAAGTAAAGCTACTAGATCAAATCCTACATCGTCTATTACAGAAGCAAGCCTGTTGAAAACAACGGGAACAACTAGATAAGCAGACATTGTAGGTCATGACGCTTTTAGAGGGCTGGGTATATAAGGATAAGCATGAAAGATGTTAAGGTCATCCACAAATCTTGGTCAGCCCCAAAAACAAGGCTGTTGCTACACTGCTGTTTTTTTTTTTTTTTTACCTTAACATAAGATTTCTCAGTGTCCATAAGTTCTTGGATGACTTTCCTCAATCTATCTGCATCAGAAAGGTGGCGAGCCAGTGGCCGTGGAGGTGGATCCTGGTTGTCTTTCTGTCCTTCCATACTGCTTGTTGGGACGTCTTGGAAGTTTCGGCACAACACGCTGATCTGTTCTGCACTCTGTTAAATGCGAAGGAAGAGACAAGCACTGATGGTTTAGAACACAAGCTGCTGTACTACAATTATTTTTAAATTCCTCAAATTTTCCTCTTCTTCCAAATTTGAGGGCCAGAGCATGTCAATGATTTTTGTCAAATATATATATTCTGATAGCTTTGAACAGCTTGAATTTATAGCAGATCCAGATCACAGCAGTAAAACAAAATGGAAATTTTCTAGTTATTTTCCAATGTGAATTATTTTCCATCTTCAGATACAAGCTCATGGGATGCAAAAGATGAAGAGCACTCAGATATTTCATACACTTTGATACTTATTACACTAGCATGACACTATTTTCCATCTCTCTTATTTTGCAACACTCATTGCATCAAAAGAGAAAGAATTAGTAAATAAAGATCTTTTAGGCATCCAGAATAACTATTTTATTTGTCATCTGCTATCTATATTGTGTTGTGTGGTTTTTTTCAAGCAATGAGACAGGGAGCTCAAGGTTCAGATTCCAATGTCTTGGGTTGTCAAAAAAGGGTTTAGATGCTTTCTCTCCAAGGAGACAACTATGTGTCAATATTTTTTGCTTTTAAAAATGGCAAATGGAATCCTAAACCTTTGAGATTCTTTGGAAGAATAACAAAGATGAAAAAAACAAAACAAAACAAAACAAACCCACAAAACCAAACCAAACCAAACAAATAACTGAAAATTTCCAAGCAAGGTAGGAATTGAAGACAGAGTAGCAGTTAATCTTATAAGGCAAAGATAGAAGAGAGATTTTTCTGACACCATGAAATGGTTGCATAGTTTGCTCTTGTATGACCACTGCTAATATCCAAGAGTAACCTTTGCAGGCAATAATCTTTAATGCTTAACTTAAAAATTATTCCACTATTGTCTTTGTTATATGACATTTTTCTGAAAGCTAGAACGTCACTACTACTCAATTCTACCTTAACAGCTGTCAGTATCCCTCTCTTTATCCCACATGAAACAATTCTTCAGTGCTTCTGTCTTTCAGACACTCTGGACAGCTGCATATGCTGTACGATATATTATGTTCTATTTAGCGAATGCATTCACATAAGGACTACATGAATGCTGCATTATTTCAAGTGGAAGTCTTGTTCCAGTGAAGAAATCAGGACAAGTGCATTTCGGAACTGTCTTAATCTGTACTAATTTATTCCACAGGCTGTTTCAAGTGGTCCATTTTGCATCTCCTGATTCACCACTGATTATCTGCTTAGCCAGGCTCACCAACATACTAGGTCATCAAATGAGCAAAAAAAAAGTTATTCTGAAACTGAACTGAGCTATACAAAGCCTTCTGTAAGGTGGAGGCCAAATGCACTAGCAATACTAAATCTCAGCCATTCACGTGACAAAACATAGGTACATCCCTCACAGCTATATGATGGAAATAAATGTTAAAATGTCAAATATTTGCCATGTAGCTTCCCAGTCCACAGTTTTGAGCAATACTCCCACTCTAAGAAACATTACTTTCCTCACCAATATATGCAACCATCTTCACAATCCTGTAAAATGACAGCTTGCATGACTATGAAATTTATTAGGACCCTACAATACACGATGTAAATTGAATGGTGGTTGTTGGAATTACAGCTGCACACTGATGGAATACATTTAAAAATCACAGCCTGTACCACCAAAATTAATTTATATTTCAGAAATATATGTCAATTTAGGAGATGGGGGGGCAGTACTTTAAAGCAACTTCTAAATAGCTGAATGCCAAAGTACCTGAGTTTTGTTTTTTGTTTCTGATGTCAGAAAGTTCTGCATTTATATCAGAATGACTCAAATTTTATACTCTCTACAGCTCAAGGTGCACGTGGGCAGCTTGATTTACATCAAGCTGATGCCTAATCAAGGACACTAGATCAAGGACATGAGAAAGCCTGTCAAAAGCGAGTCATAAACGTCATCTTCAGGCACAGTTTTACAAGGAGGAGTTAGAAGTTTTCTATTCCTCCTCAACCACTTTCACATTTAGGGCATGCAGACACTGGAGAACATGCTATGTTCTCCATCCCCTTCAGTTTTGAGCCCAGAGCTGCATCCACCACCAAGAACCACTGGATAAGAAATTGTATGGAAACAGATTATGCTCCTCGACATAAATACTATCTGAGCACCTAAGCAACATAATTTTGGTGTTAGAAATTGTTCCACATAACTGGCCTAAGCCCAAGGCACAGGATAACCATACTCAGCCATACTGCCAACAAGTAGTGGTTGTTATAAACTTTAGTATGTTCTTGAGCACGTAAACACTTTATGTTTGCAAGTTTGGCATTAAAAATGTTACCCTTGTCCTGCAGTGCTGCTCACAGACTCCTGTCCTTCCCTGCAACCTTGCTGCTCCTTGTCCTTCCCTTTATGGGAGGCTTCCAGACTGTGCAATCTCCAGATCTCATTCTCACTCTTTGTACGCACTGTAGTATTTACATTTGGTTCAAACTAAACATGAAATACTACTTGATCACAAGACAGAAGTATTTCACATTCACTCTTATACCTTGCACAGACTACAGAAGATGCAAGAATTCATTTTGCCAGTGAAACCACAAAGTGTACCCTAGGTTCTCGACTGAGAGCCCAGTATTTATGAGAAACTTCCTAATAACAAATAAGTAGAGAGGAATAAAAATGATTCTTGCTTCACATTTCTTCCCACAACTCCCTCACCATCCAGGTCAGGATCTCTGCCTTTTTTCCACACTGCTCTGGATGCTACTTTCTGCCTCCCACACTAAACAATGTCTTGCTCTTTATTATTTTTGCTGCTTAAAACAGATATTTTCTAGAAAGGCTCTAGTGACAATCCCTAAGAAGATGTCTTGTATATCTTTTATGCATGGGCAGCAGAGGCCCACCCTCTGCCCTGTTGCTGATTGCAGCTGGGATTTCAAAACCACCTGGGCACTGTGGATGGCAAAGCAGTCTTTGGCGGCCCAGTGCCCTTAAACCAAGAAGTCTCAAGACGAGCCCTGAGTTGATTCTACATATACCCACCATAATCTTGAATTGAGGTGGGAATTAACCCTGAATTTGCTCTGACAATGACACTGCAATGGCTAACACAGGCACATTTGATTCTCAGATAGATGTGGTGAACTCACACAGCTTCTTTTATTCACACAAGGCCAAGGCTGTCTGTACTTAGTGAATTGTGAAAAAATTATTTATGCCCACCTTCATAGCGTGCAGCTCATCAGAATAAAAACATGCAAATTGGTGAAAAGAAAAGCCCAGATGACTGTCCCTGGACAAGGCTGCAAGGTAGCTGGGTGCAGAGAAAAGCTGAAGAGAGCATACAGTGGAAGCAACAAACTTTCTCTAAAACCCATCACTTGAGTGTTTGTATGCCACTTTCAGCAACATGTATAGGAGACTGGAAGCAGATTCAGCTTACCTTCGGCACAGAAGAGCAGACAGATAAGGCTAAAAAATCCAAAATTTTAGACTAACAGTGCTAGAGCTGGGAAAGACAACTGAAGCTTATGCAGGGTTTGTAGAAAAAAAAAACAAAAACAACACCAAAACACCTTGCATTCCAAGGCATTAAGCAGCACTGTAACTGTTTTATTGGCCACTTTCATAGATTTTCCAACAAAACTGTATAAACCCTTGTACAGACCTATACATTTCCAACAGTTTGTCTGAAAAGGTGATGGAAAAGGATATTTTGAGTAGGCTCAGAAAACTTTACAGTCTAAAAAAGACTCTTTGGTGGGGTTAAAAACCATGCATATCCTCTGATGACTTTTCAGATTTCTGTACCCTTGTGCAGGACACCAACCACATCTACAGGGTGATCACCAATCCTTTTTATTCCTTATCTGTAGAGGAAGCATGCTCAGAAAACATCCTGCACAAACAGATTAGTCTTGTGCTGCCTAAAAACAAAGAGCTAACAGCTCAGCTCTGCCCGATGTATGTATTTCCAGGAAGACTGAATGCACCAGTCAGCAGAAGAAATACAATTACACAGGATTTTGAGAAATGAACAACTGGACAGAGACCTCCTTACATCCATCATTCAGTGAAAAAAGAAAGCTTTTGGAGATGTCCATCACTTTTCTTTTGTGTTAAAAGATGCACTAGGCAGCCCTAAAAGTAGTCGGGTTTTATGGGTCCATCACTCTACAGACATCTCTGTCATCCTGAGACTGTGAAGTACTTTGTAACCAAGCAATATAAAACCTGGAAAGTTGCAGGCCTTCATTTCCATAAAGACCACTGAAAAAATTTGACTTATGTTACACACTAATACAGTATGTGCTCTCATCTAAATTGTTTATTAACCCTGAAAAATGTCAGCAGACTTTTACAGAAAAACACCTTGTGGGATTTTTACCATAGGTATCTGAGCAAGACTGCCACTTGGCTTTGAGCAACAGAAGCTAAAACAAAGTATTATCCTCAGTCATCACTTATTATTTGGTCCTTCTCATTTTTTTTTCAACTTCAAGGCCACACAGAACATGAAACTGTTCCTGACTGACATGGCTGAAATTTTAGGGGTCTGTTTTGCTTCACTGTGTCTCTTGCATGTCTTTTAATTAAAATATTTAAAACATTGCTAAAGGAAAGGTATTTTTTAAAAAATGCCCACTTTGATCCTTCATAGCAATAAGCCCAGCATAGTTAGAGTTATGCTTTAAGGAGGGAGAAGCAACCCCTCTACACCATATTATGAAAAGCTGCCCTACTAAACTCTACCAGGCCAGACAACAAGGGAGGATTAATGATGAACTTTTGTCTTTGAATCAGAATTTCCCCATTTCAGGAAGATTTACATTAGCAAAGTCAGCCTGTTCTGGTAATGCAAGTAGGTGTCACCAACCTCATTCAGAAATCTCAAATAGAGTAAGAAGAGGGGTTGATGATCTAGTACCTCTTTCTTGACTGCACAGCTCAAGGCCTGAAAGAAGGGTGAACACACACCTGTATAAAACAGCTAAGATGCAGCCCACCTGACATGGTGCCTGAGCTATTAATACAAATTGCATGGTGGCAAAACTTCCCTCTCACTTGCCACACAGAGAGATGCGCATTTTTCTCCTTGGGTATAGAGGAAGAACCACTGGTGACCTACACACTTGTCTGAAATGCTAGTTATAAACCAAGTCAGGCAGCAGAGATCTGGGCCCAAGAGCCTGCATTAGCCACATCTCAAGGACCAGCAGCTCCCACTGAGTTCATAGATGCTGTGCTCAGCTTTTCTAAAATCTCCAGTGTCATCTGACTCAATGCATACCAAAGTCACAGGCAAAATGGAAGTCATTTCCATCTCAGAATGTTAAATCCTGACCATACAAAATGTAAAGATGAAAGCATGACGAAAATAAAGAGAGAGGAACCCTGACAACCCAAGTCACAAAAAGGAGACTCTTATCAGGTGATATTAAAGCACACAATGCAAATTTTCCCAAACCATGATCTTATGAAAATACTGTCATTCTCTCCTTCCCCATGTCTTTATCGTGATGTTGTCAATATTCAATGCAGAAGGCTCATGTATTTTTCTACCACCCAAGTAATATATTTACAGCTGCCTAATAATCCCCTATCAGTACATTGATTGTAGCTCTTATTTTTTCCTCCTTGTTTCCACAATCCTAAATTATTTGTCAAAAACCAGAAAAAAAACAGTTAAAACGTTCATGCTGTAGTTATTTCCAAAATTCCCTGAAGAATCTTGTTAAAACCATCCCCCTTCTTGTCAAAATCTGGATCGTGACTTAGTCCTTTTTCTGTCAGATGCAATAAATAACTATTTGCCTGAGCCCAGCAGCAAACAGTGTAGGCAACCAGCCCACCCTTCCCTCCCCCCAAACTTTAAAAAGCCCAAACCTTTTTCCATGCAGTGTAATGGTATAAACTCATCCATGGACTATATGTTACCAGAATCCATTATTTGATCATTAATGCTGGGACAGCCACTATTTATCTTAGCCTAATTAAGCAGCACATCCCCAGACTAACCATCACCGCTGCAGAACTCACCACCGAAAACATCCTGTGCAGGGAACCGTACGCTGCTGCTGCCTGCTGCTGGGTTTTGCGAGCCAGCGCTAAACTCTTAGCTCTGGTTTTACTCCTCCTGAAGGCGGGCATTGTGGCTTGTGAATACAAACTTCGCCAGAGGATAAGGTCCCTCGGAAGGAAGCCACGGGCGTCGCGATCCCCCACGAGCAGACCTTCACTCTGAGCTCAGCTGCACAAGCTTCTCTTTTGTGCCGATTAACAAAAATTGGAGACACTGTCAACATTCCAATGTAACGGGGCTAAGCAGTGTACAACAGCACAAATAGACGTGCCTTTATTACTAATGCAGAGAAAATGTGCAAGATAGTAAGGGTTTGTTTTATCAATAGCTTGATGCAGTAAGTGCAGGATAAAGTGCAGTTATGGCAAGGGAAGATGGGTTTTATCTCCCCAGAAATGTACCTGCCTCTGTGTCCGTGAAATTTACTGCATAAACACACCATCAGGTGCTTTGAGAAAATTAGCCAAATACCTAAAAATATCTAGAGGGTGCTGACTGCCCTGAAGGTCAGTGTGAACCATCAATGGTACTGATGCTCTGTCAAAGGTATATGCTGCTAAATGGTGTGGCGTATAAATGCTCTTACAATGATAAAATGAGAAATAAATAGACAGCTCTCTCTGGACAATTTCTTTACATAATTGTGCTTGTCCTTTGAACTTTCTAGTTGGAATTATATCAATAAAAAGAAATTTCAACTGTGCTCAGTAACAAATTCAGGCTTGAAAGTAAAAGTCCAAATGTTTATATATTTACACAAAACCATTCAGGTCTACAGCTACATTATTCTAAAAACAAAGTAACTTTAAATAAAACATTATAGGACATGACACCACTGAGCTCAATAGTTACAAGACTGACAAGCAATTCATTAATCAAATGAGAACTATACCAGTGGCATAATAAAACACAGTAACTCCCATGTTCCCTCTATCACAGCACCGTTAGTGTGCAATGATGTTAAGCTATAAGGCTTCATTTATCCCTGCCTTTGCCACTGCCTATTGCTCTCTAGCAAACCATTTTCTTGAACCCACATGATACACCAAGCCTTGTTTTTCATATCCTTGGTTACCAGTGTGCTGCTTCAGTGGTTTCAAGGATATTCACCTTCACACAAGCAAGGGAATGACACAGCCCTCTCCTTTAATTACTGCAATTAAACTTACATCCGTCTCTTTCCAAATCATTAGCGCAACTTGACAGCTCAGCATTTGCCAAACTGATGTCCCATTGTGAAGTGGTCACCTATCAGAGGAGCAACGATCTTGAGCCCTGAAACAATAGGCCGCTGATGCTGATAAGGCTCTAGGGCTTGCAGAAGACATCACAGTAGTAGGAACCTCTTGTTTAGCTGACGGATTACACCCTTTCTTCTGGAGACAGATATTGGATTCACTAGGTGAGAAGACTATATAACAGAAAACTGAAGGAATAGTGTCAAAGGAGCAAGAGAGGTTTTGCCTGCTCCCTGACGTTTCATTTTTCAATGAATGCACAACCTGGTTTAAAAATCAAATTATATGAACTACTGTGCAGCATGTGTATGGCTACTTTTCTTGACCACCATTAGTGGTTGCCTTTGCAGTAGTACAAAGACCCTAGAGATCCACAAGTCTGAAGAGAAAGAAAAACAAAATCAAAACCAACCAACCAAACACACGAGCCTGTGAAAATTAAATGCTTGTGGTACTGCACATGACATTGACAAAAATAACACAGGTCAGGTCACCAGATCCACATTTATTACAAGTATAACTATTCTTACTGGAAAGGTACTGCTTCTCCATTTTCTGTCAGCATGAGTCGTGGCCATTTCAAGCTCTGTTTCTGCAATAGATATGTGTTAAAACACATCTCTTCCACCGGGACCGGAAAAAAAAAAAGGCTGCTAAATTTCAGGTCCAAACAATACCGTCAATCTTGATGAAAAACAGTGACAGGCCTTTTTAATTCCATATTAGGAAGTAATTCTTCCCCAGATTTGCTAATTAAGTCTGAGTTATTAGCTAGCCATATGCCAGCTAAAACATGTTACCAATTAACAGCTTTTTAAAAAATGTGTATTCATTAAAAAAAACCCACTACATTTTAGTAATACTTTCAACTCCTATTGAGGGACTTCGATAAACCAAAAAAGTGGAAAACGCAAACTAAAATAAACCAAATGAAATAAAGCATTTTCTTTAGCCTTTCTTCTCTAGAAGCACACAACAAACACTCAAGCCCTCTTCAAGTATATGTCTCCTATGTAAAATTTACATGTAAAATAATCCATCACCTTGAAATACTTTTAAGGTGACTGGCAAAACGACATAGCCTTATTGTTTGTTCCTGTGTCCTTTGAGTAACACACATTCCCTTTACAGACATCTGTTTTTCATCTTTCCATTTTAGCAGCACCAGGCTTGACAGTTACCATAACAGTAACATCCTCCGTAATACAGGCTTCCCTCTATTGTCCCCATATGTCTAGATGTGCTTATCGGCACTGAGTTCATTTCCCATCCTGCTTTTGCCTTTAAGGCATGAAGGTAAAAGGCTAATTTTTCTCTCTCACTATATACTTCGAATGAAAGGAAACAGCAGCTTGCCTCTGGGACCATTCTGAGCACTTGTAGGCTACTTTATAACATCAGTCTGGACCACCAGTGAAGCAGAAGCATAATTTGGAAACACAACATATTTTATATATTAGAGTGCGTATACATATGTATATGCATGCATACATATACATATTACATATATATATGAAAATATACAATATGTACATTTATACCGTGGAATAAAGAGGAGCTCTGTGATATTAGTGGTCTCCAAACATCATAAGATCATGCTTAATTCAGCTGGTCTCCAGATCTCTACAGTGATCTATAAGGACTTTTACTTTTAATAAATGTGAGTGGATAATTTTTCTTAATATTTTCCTATCGCACTTATTATACCAATAACATACTTCTAAATGTCTTCAAAATGTATTTTTGAAGCATAATTGACCACAGTGAAGACATTTTCTTTAATTCCAGTGCTAAAAAAACAGTTAACATTCCAAAGGAAGTCTTGGTAATTTTTTTAATTCGGGGCATCTTGAACACTGCATTCTCACCCAAAGTGTTTTGTGCTAAACACAAAAACTTTTCTCAAGCACTGAATTAGAAACTATGGCAACCACTGATACATTATCTTTGTAGATGCATTCATCTCTCACAACATATTTTTTGCATTGTGCCTTCTTCAGAGGCAGAGAGGGCAACCCTTACGTCTTCTTGTTAGTAGCAGGCATATTGCATTTCAAGTGTTATAAATTGCAATAATCCCCCTGTAAAGACAGATGCAGACACCCTGAACTTCACATCAACCTCACTCCTGGTTTCAGCAGGATTTTGTTTGGGCACTTCAGAAGGATCATATTGTCTCCGAATGAAATAATCACCATGTGAGTGAAGGTTTACAGCTGCCATACAGGGTATGAACAGGTAAAGACAGAGTGCTTGTGGACAACTGGTAACAGAACAGGAAAATCTATTTGAACTTCCCTGTGCATCTGACTCAACTGATCCCTAAATTTTTTAATTCTCCTCCCCTCTTCCTTCCTTTCAGGAATCTTTTTGTCAACTTCGATTTTGCAGAATCTACTGCAGGTAGCAGATTTTTTCAGTTTTGGCATTTCAGGTCTACCTTGGGCCTTCCATGTTCCTGACAGCACAGAACAGGAATCAAAGTCTGATCAAAGTGTATGAGGGTACCTAGGTTGCAGTATTTGTCTGAAATCCTGTATTCCAAACTTTATGTGACTTCAAAATGACTTTGTGTCCTGTGGATAACTGATGGGCACATCACACACCTTGGCATGCACTAAAATTCCGCTTAAATGCTTCTGCATCACAAGGAAAAAAAATTGTGTTATTGTTAGCTCTGTAATTGAACAGTATCTCGATCTTACAAAAATCCACAAAAGAAATCTACAGATGGCATAGAGGTTACCTAGTTCTCTGAGTCTGTCAGAAGTGTGATTAGATATCGCTGCCTTTAATTTCAAAGCGAAATGATGCCGTCATATCCTGCACTGCAGGTGACGGGGGTTGCTTTGGAGGCCCAGGGTGGTGGACTCCCAGGCAACTTCCTGCCCTTCATCAGTGAAGTCATAAGCATCTCCAGAAACACCGCTCTCTGCATCCTGTTGCAATGAACCAGGACTATTGCTTCTCTTTTCATCTGCCTCGTGGATTTTTCCCAGAAGACTACAAAGCAAAACTGCATTATAAGTCATCTCTCACCATCTACTTTCATTTGCACGCATCAACATAACACAACTTCTCCCAATCAAAACCATCTGCACATTTTACACGAACAACGGTCACAGTACTTCTGAGAGAACATTTTCTTCAGTCACAGGAAAGACAAAAAATACCACCTTCCTTCCAAACCCCCGCAACCCAGTGTAACAGCATGAAATAGAGCAATACAAGCTCACACCTCTGCATGCAAGAACTGCAAAGTCTCTGTTGGCTCTTCTTTCTTGCCATTCTTGTGCCTGCCTCCTCACCCATGATTACGCACACAGGTCCCCATCCAGACCTTGGCCTAATGTCTGGTTACAGGTTCACTCTCGGTATATAGTACCTTTCATGCTTCAAGCTTTATGGCTTCTAGGCTCCTTACTAGATTAGCCAAGACAGGCAATGGTTGCATTTGAGTTTTGGGCCATCCAAAGAGTATTCTGCTGAATTTAAAGAACTGCAAGATCAATGCAACAAAGTGAAATCCAGTACTGGGGTAGCAAGCGCTTACTGGTAGGTTTACATCAAGCCTTCCATAACCTAGTTCCTTAGTTTTCATGCTTTCTCTGAGGGATGGAAAAAAAATTTGAAACCTAAACTAATCATCAGAACTGTTACAGACTTCTAACAGGCTACAATTTCACCCTTCTCAAAAGGTGCACGATGACAGCAGGGGTCCAGTTGTGGCTCCACACTGCTGGAACCAGCGACTCTGGTTGGGCTCAGCACAGGCTGGCCTGTCTGCAAGGGAAGCAAAATAATTAGCAGAGCTCCCCACAGGCTTCTGTTGCACTTTCGATGTAGAACTGTCCCCTCCAGGCACAACTGAATCAAGGAAAACCACTGCTGAGGAACATGCTGTTTTCCCATGTTAGCTCTTAGACTCCCAAAATACATCTCACATCTGGAAGGAAATGACACGTGTATTGCGGAGGAGTATACATGATTTTGAGAGTACTACATTGTTAATCCCTTTCCTTAAAAGAACAGGGGAAAGAAAAAAAAAGATGTTAATTGCAGACTACTCCCCAAGCTTTTGGATCTCATCAACTGCTAAAGAGAGGTTCTCAAGACTAAAATAAAGGAAAAAGGAAAGATTCTTAATGTCCTATGGATGTTGAGCAAACCTTCAGGCAGGCAGCTCTTGTGCAATTAATGACATGCTGTGCAAGAGGGAACTGCCTGGGCAATGCAAAGTAGAACTAATGAGAAGCTATCACCATGAACATCGTTTAACTGGAATTTGCTCCATGCAAGAAATAGGTTTGGGGCCATATGGGCATACCAGTAGTTTTTTCTTCCACTTATCTTATTTTGCCCAGGGGAATCTCTCTTGAGCTTCTGATCATTTCTGCTTGGCTTTCTTTCAATGTAGCTCAGCAACTGATGTTCACTTGATTAATAATGACATTCACCTTCCAAGATATTTGATTTTTACAGTCTTTGCTCAACAAAATACCAAATGGAGAGAAATATGGCTCTGAAATCTACCAGATACATGTGAACATACACATATACATTGCCACACTATTCAAAATGTAATCAAAACACAGTTTGTACTTGTCAGTTTTTATGTTTTATGCACCATATTATTGCAAATCTTCTTTCTAATTCAGTATATTTTGGTAAATCTTCAATATTCATACCAAAAAGTCATACTAGGCAACTGTTTAACTTTGGTGGGGAAGAATAAACATTTCCTGACATTCACCTACAATCATCAACTGCTTATATACACACATTCAGACTGATGCTTCCTATCTCCTCTCTGAGAGTGAATGAGTGTCATTACCAGGTTAAAATAAGTAAATGATCCACCACAACCAAATATATAGGGTTACATTTACTGATGGTACCAATGGAAGGCTCTTGGGTGTGTTTCAAATAATGGTGCCTTGAACTAACCCACATCACTCACGCTAAAGATCACATGCTGGTACAATGTTTTCCAGGGAACAAATCAGAGGAATACATCATTCCTAGCATCCACTTGCTTCCTTTTGGAAGGTAAAATACCATGCATAAACACTGAGCAATTGTATTAATTTTCTGCTGGGATTAGACTATATGAGTAATGGCTGTTAACTGCTTTTGCCTCTACTATTCCATGGCAACAGCCGCACTTGCCCCTTCTTCTCCCCAAAATTAAACCACAATTTTTTCTTTCAGAATTGAGCGTTCAGACAGACTAGCAATGGGATACACATTCTTTCATTCAGGTTTGAAACTAGACCTGAATGTATATTGTACCTCAGGTTTTTTAACCTTAAATTACTTTGTCTACATGAGAAGTTGATGCCTCTAGTGCTGTTTCTAATGAAGGGGGTTCAAAACCCATTTCAGACAGTTTGAAGAAAAAATATTAATTTCTTCAATTAATGAAAAGCATCCCACCAGTACACGGCTGCGCTGTATATCCAAAAAGTCAAAACCACATACTCAGCAAATTCTTTAAAATATTTCCTGGTTTTAATTAGAGAGATAGCCATGTGAAATCAGCTAATAGGTAACACAAGGATTTCCTTACTGAAATCATGACATAAGTTGCACCTGTAGAAAGCACTGTTTTGGGAAGCTTGTTGTGGTAGTTGGATGAGGCAGAAGTAGGAAGATGGGTGAGCTTTCTGACCCAGTCTCAGCCTCTGCATTCACACCGCTTGGTCATGCTCTAACATGCAAACCAGATGCTCAATTGCACATAGACTTAAGATGGGTTGGAAGAAAAACTTCGAAAGTTATCCAAGTTAGGCACACATTTGCACATCAGCAAATGAAAAGTGGGACTATGCAGTGAGGCCAAAACCGGACTTCTCACCCTGGTCCCAGACATGCAGAGTTCATGGAAACATTTACTCCTCACTGTACTTGCAAAAGCTTCTCTCTGGCAAACAGAGGACTACCCACAACTGCCATCACAATAAACAGAATACACAATTTTCAAAAGCACTGAAAGGATGATTTGACATTATAAAGAAAACTCAAGTATCCAAAGCCAGACTTCTGAAGTACACAGGTACATATTTTTCTACTTTCTTTTTTCCTCTGTATCTATAAATATGGACATTTCAAGTAGGGCCATTATACTGACCTGCACCTCATCCCTACGTATAGCTGAAAGCATTTGATGAAAATGTTCCACCCTGCAGGAGATGCAGATTTGTGTTTGCCAAAGGTACTATGTGCTCTGCTGACCAGACTTGTCATAAGTTCCTCATTTCCACACCAGATGGACAGAAAGTTGTTGAACAGGAGTGGAGAAGGCATGACCTGAGCTAATCTAAAGCAGCCCATGCTAGTGAAAGGAGTTCAGGGATTTTTAACCATCATTTCTGTTCATTGCACTAAGAATGGTATTCCCAAGATACAAAAGTTAGTTTTCTCCCTCTGCAGTGTGTAGTGGTTTTTAAATTATTTTTTATTAAGAGGTGATGAGAATAGACTTGTCCTCATGTACACATACTGATGTGTGATCAATAACCTGTTCTGGGAGTAGAAATAGCAAAGGTAACTTCTGTAAGTGTCTACACCCAGCTTATTCTCAGAATCAATTTTACTTCTTTGTTGAAAGAAACATAGCACCACTTCAAAAGCATTACAAAGTCTAACCAGTTGGCCATTCTTTAGAAAGCAAATTCTTGTCAACATTCAAAGTTTCTCATCACACAAACTTCCGTTTCTGCATCTGCAATGTTAATTTTTGAAGACGCCAGCATAAAACCATTCTGCATTCATTTACTATTTTTACCATGATTACAAAGCAATTACACTATCTATTTTTACCGTGTTTCTTAGATTTCTTAAAGAACTCAAAGGTACAGCTGAGAATCTAATGAAGTTATGTGAAATATTTGCACAGTTTACTCCAAGTTTTTTTTCTTAGGATCTGTAAAATACTTAACAGTGAAAACACATCTTCCCCCTGTCACATGTGCATTCATATACAGTTCTGTCTTCTGTTAAAATTCAATATGATTCTAGAAATACTTATCTCCGATGATATTCAAAAGATTCAGTACAACTAAAAGTCAGATCACAGCAGTCTTACAAGACACCTTAGAATAGTAGTTACTTATATGATCAAATTTCACCTTTTAGCTATGCTTGTCTTTCAAAAGGGTATTTTTAACATATTGAAAATACAAAGTAAAGATATGCAAGTTAGTAAAAGACCACTAAACTTCATCTTAAAAGAAACAACGGACTAGAAAGAACATTTCTAACTAGTAGAGTTTGCAATTGGAAATCATGAGTAGGTAAAGGAAAGGTTGCATTTTTTATTTATTCAGATGTACGGAGAGCTTGATTCTTGGCAACTGTCAACATACTAGGATTTAACTGAGCACCATGAGCACAGACAATTAGTTCTCAAAATGATTAAACACAACTAAACCTAATTGTGCTGACAGGCAAACTCAATCCCCAGATTTTCCGAGGTCCTCTATTCTGTCAACAGTACGCCTACATACTCCAGAACCAACAATTGCAAGGACAACATGACACTGCTACATAAACAGTATTTTAACACAGTTTGAAAATGTACTGCAGCAGAATGTGTTAGAAGTATAACATCTATTCTTGTTAAATAAAATAGAAAATACAGCTAAAGGTATTAAAGGCATAAATGGGGCATCCCAGAGAATACAGAGCTGACAAAACTAATGAGCCTCTGGAATGGATAGTTCTTGATGCTCATGTGTTTGTAATCATATTTTGTAACTTAAGGAACAGCTTCTGTTTCTGGAATGAAACAATCCTGTATTGCCCTTCTAATTCGTCGGTTAGCTCTCAGATGAAAGACAAACACACAACTATTCTAAATTCACTCATTTCTTGGATTACAAAAAATGAATGAATGACTGAATGAACACCTGCAACAAAAGGCTTATTCCTTTGAGATTACAAGGCACTTATGAAATGCCTCACTGTACTTTCAGTCAAGATGATGTTTAACCTTAGCTTGGTATGAGATGAAGAAAATAAAAGTGAAAAACAAACAAACAGGCTCCAAATGAGAAACACAAAATCTAGAAATTAGATATGCAGCCATTAAATCCAAAGCTTTAAGAGTGTTTTTTATTTACTTACATGTTGCAGGAGAAAAATCAATCAAACTTCAAAGCAGTCTGCTCCCTCAGAGCCAAGTAATTACATTTACAGTTGCTCTCAACTGGGAAGTGAGCATCTCTAGCTGTCTCTCCCCTCAAGCAATCCCAAGCTGCCTGTTGTTCCAGGCTGTGCTCAGAACCTCTTAGCGCCACCAACCTCTTCACGGAGCTGTGCTCACAAATCTCCTCTCCCCCATACTTCTGTGACATCGACTAATGCTGAGGTGTCTGTGCTACTGCTCTCCCACAGGCGTGGGTCAGGTTAGCACACACAGGAAACAGAAGGCAAAGGGGGAAAAATAAAAAAAATAAAAAAGAAAAAGAAAGGAAAAAACAAAACAATAAACCCCACCAAATCCAGATGCTACGCATTTTGAGGCTGCACAATTTCCTCAAACTAGCCTTTATTAGCAATAGCTATTGTTCATCTGGCAAGCAGTCCCAAATCACAGCTATAAAAACAGAAATTATTTTAATTCCTTTTTTCCTTTTATACCCAATCAAAAAAACATATACAATATACACTACCTAAATTTACTGTGAGGTTTGGGGTTTTTTTAATTCTACATCTATTGAAGAAATCAAAAGGGTCAGACAAAAAGCTCTGACAGTAATAGGCATCCTCCAACAGAAAGACAGCAATCAATTACAACCCATTTGCAGAAATTGTAGAGCTGTCACAGAGTCGTTTACAGCTGCAGTTCAAGTCAGCCTGCCTCTGATTGCCAAGCCATTTTCCCCCTCCTTGTACCTACAAAACTAGGACAGCTTTAGACAGTTTTTAAAATGACACTAGCAGACCTGCATGCCAACCCAAGAAGTGAACTGCAATATGGCACCAGTAGTTACTTCAGCAAAT
The DNA here is from genome assembly GCF_036013475.1 of Columba livia. NCBI lineage: Eukaryota > Metazoa > Chordata > Aves > Columbiformes > Columbidae > Columba > Columba livia. The sequence goes on from NC_088604.1 coordinate 65,507,774, forward strand.
TGTGCACAAGCCATTAACACTGCTAGACATGACAGATTTGAGGCTGGAGAGAAAGGGGGAAGCAGACCTGTCTGTTTTCCCCTCTTATTTTGAGCTTTAACCGCAGCACACGATTCAGATCATTGGAGCCAATTTAGTGTGTTCAGAGCAACAACTAGCCCACATGAGTTGGTCTCTGTATATTTAAATCCTCCTGAACTCCCCCTAATTTTCTGTCATCTGGTGCATTTGGCACAGGCAGTCAGGATTGGCTTTGTTTTTCTGCTAAAGTGAAGCTGACACCCCAGATTCTCCTTCCCTCCAGCAGGATGGGAGCTCAGTCATGTCTGTGTGCACAGTGTCTGGGGGGCAGCACCTACCCCAGGTGAGCAGGGCACCCTGAGGCACCTGGCCCAGCCTGCCTCAGCCTCCAAAGTCCTGACTGAGAGAAGGTCTGAGCATCCATTACTCCAGCTGAAGTCAAACGGTAACTGCAGACAGATGAAGGTTCTCCAAATCAGAAAGTGGGAACCACTGAGTCTCAAACACTGCACCTCTCTGCAGTCCATTCATGTTAAACAAGTGTTGCTACAGTCACTGCAGTCTTAATCCTAGAAGTATCAACAAAAAGCAAAAACGAACCAAACTTAATCAATTAGAAAGCCGTAGCAGCTTTACTGTTCTCCACAGAACTGGGTTCAAGCAACACAGAAAGATGAATTTGATAAGTCTGCCTGTTTGCCATTTGCCCCCATCACACTGCTTTTGGAGATGCAGCAGCTGCGTTGTAGATGCTGACCTGTCTGGGTGACCTCAAGACAATAAAACACAGCACAGCTAATATTCACAAGGGGTTTTTTTCCAAATTAGTGCCATATGTCAAATTCTTTCCCACAAAACGTGGAGTGTTAACAGCACAATAACATTTTTTTGTTCATAAGGATTTGACATCAAGCATGTTCTTACCTTGAAAGGTGGATCAGTCTTCTCCCTGTGTGGTGCTTGGTCCAGAGTGCCATCAGTACTGCTCCTTTTCAAGCTGGATGTGACGTCAGGCACATTACTAAAATCTGCATTCAAAAGAAAACAAATAAATAAGTTAGAGGGTTGTAGGCCAGGAACAGGAAAAGTACTTGCTTTTATATGAAAACACTTCCAGTGTCTTGTACAATTACTATAGGGAAGGAATACAAAATTTGTGAATCTCCCCACACCTTAGAAAAAAACACAAGAGGTCAAAGCAAGGAGCGACTATGCCTGGAAACTGTGCCTTCAAAACAGCAGTGGAACATCTAAGACTGTCTGAAGCAATGCTCATATTTGATCTACCAAAATAAACCGAACGCTCTTGCTACCAGCATGCTTTCGAAGGTAGCATTATCTATAATAAGCACGCTCTGTACTGAGACAACCAGTGAGGATAATTAAATGCACTCAGTAGTTCTCCTTGGATGAGCACCCTATTGTTCAACACGACTTAGTTTAAATCCCGTAAAGATTTAAGAAAAAAAAGGAGAATTTTGCCTTGGAACAAGTACCCCAATTCATAATACGGACAAAATACCTTCTTATTACTAATAGTTCACCAATTTTACTAAGTTTGGAGTCCATGTACATGGTAGCTGGCTTAATGCAAAAAACAGAGGAGGCACTGCCTCCTGCTCCACTTTTTGACAGAATGTAGCTTTCAATAACATTTCTGTGTGAACTCAAGATCTATCCAACAATGCTGAACATTCATATAAAAATTTTCTCTTTATGTTTCCTCAATCAGCTGCTTAAAATCTGCAGAGATGTTTGCATGGAAACTCTAATTAAAACTCTTAGAAGTGAAGAAGAGATTTTTGATCTGCAGTACTATCAATTCACGTAGCTGAAAATCATAAAGCAACCACTAAAAAAAAAGGATTTTTAGCAACCTCAGATAATTAAATCATAATAAAATCAAGGGTTTTTTTAAAAATGTGCTGCTTTGTTTCCTAGCCTCTAAGCCTCTAGGGTATAACTCACACCACTTTACCACATTTTCAAACTCTTTCTCAACACCTACAAATGCTGGAGATTTATTTATAAAACGAAAGCTGAGATTCTCATTTAATCACTGACTCCAGCAACTGAGGCGGTAATTTAAACAAATATCACTCATCTTGCAGTAAAATCACAAGTGCTAGCAATAATGAAATTATGGAGGACAACAGTATCTCTCCACCTGGGTGTTGCTGTTGTCCTGTCCCTGCAGAGCAGGACCAGCTCCTCTCAGCAAGAATTGACAAAAATGGACTGAAGCAAAGAGGGAAATTGGATTTTTTAGGCCCAAAAGAGCACCTTATAGCCCACAAGGAGCCTCCCTAGTGGCAGACAGACTCTACGGGAAAGCCAGAGAGAAAGATGCAAATAACTCAGCACGATGTCATCTTGATACTTTATTTTTCCTTATGTTATTAAGGTGCCTATGCCAAACTTAGCATCAAGGCTGACACTTCCCACCCAGATGACAAAGACTTGATTACTCTGTCATTTCCCTATCCTTGCTGAGCCAAGGTCTTATGACTTTTCTGCCCTCAAGCTTTTTTACCTTTTCCCCCTGGACTCAGGTTTGGCTCCTGATATTACCATCTTCGCAGAATAAAAAATGTATTTTGCACAATTCCACCAAACAGTCACTCATCTTCCGTAAGAACTTAACAAGGAGTCTGCCTTGTCTAGTTATTATATTACACTTCGACCTTTCTTCCCCCACTGAGCTTAAATAATTTTCTTCTGTTTTCTGGACTTTTGAAGTAATTTTGAGTCTCTCTTCTGCATATGGGTACAAATAGATGCCTGTTAACTTCCACCCACTGTCAACTCGTGGGTATACAAATGGTAAGTCAGCTCCTAAAACTTGAGCTGACTTTTAAATAACATTTTCTTGGGGGTTAGACAATGACAAGGATATTATTTTCCATTGTTTCCAGTTGTGTTCTTTTAATTTGCCTTCTGGATTTTAATGCACTTCTTCCCCACAGCTCCAAACAACATGCATCTGAGACAGAAGTTGCAGTGGAATAAAGGATCTAGAGTTTGATCTCCGGTAGCTATCTAACGAGAGAAAAACCTACATCCTTTCCCGGATTTTACAAAGGGACCATTAAACATACTTGTCCTTTACAAAACAGGAAGTAAAATTAACATACACGATGAAGAGAAAGCAATAATGAAAGAGCAAAATAAGGTAAAACAATCAGCAGACAAGAAGAACAGAAGAAATCAGCATAACAAAACCCAAAATAGGCAAACAGAATATTATATTACTTTGTCCAGATGATCTATCTTTTCCTCCCTTCACCCTCATCTTTGTTTTTCCTTTGTACTTTATAGGATTATCAAAGGTAGGTCCATGTAGTCTTGCCTATTTTTATAGCATTTGCTAGTGGTAGAACGTGTTTCTGATAGTAGTTAGGGTAAGCAACAATAAATGCTACTTTAAATAGTAAGAACTAAAAAAAGTTACATGGAAAGGATCCAAGGTGAAAAAGGACATCCTACTGCATGCTGTATGCCAAACTAACAGGGGGAGGGAAGGAAGGAGAGACGTGTGGCATGTTGATCAGTTTAGCATCCATATCCTGTCTCCTTTTCCTCCTTTTACTGTGGGAGCACACTTCCTTTGGGTCTGCTCCTACAAACCCTCAAACTGTTCCCAAAGAACACAGAAGCATCAACATCAGCTGCATAGCTAAAAAAAAGACAAGTCAAGGGGCAAAGAAAATGATTATTACCTTAGAGATTGGTTAATTTCAAATGCAAAGCCTAAGGACATAAACACAGTACCAAGTTTAATACTGAAATTCTCTCTACCTCTAGTACTAAATGGAAGGCGCGTAATAATCCAAACAATACAAAAATGTATTTTCTTTAAACATTCATATTTTGATTTAGCTCTACAATGGGATTCACATTAACAAAGATGTTCAAAAGTAGTAATGTAAAACTGTTATCTTACAGGCTGGGTAACCACTATCCTTTAAGACAAAACTGGAATAAAACTAAGGAGAGTATGTGCACAATTAAGACAAATGTTCCAGCTGCATGAGTATGAAATTGTTCCAGTATACAACATTCTGGATCTCTGCTGAGAATGAGCACAGAAAAGTATGCAAGAAGACATCCATTCCTAAAACTCATCCATATCGAGGTCAAATCAGCACTTCCTGGCAATTTATTTTTTAAATTAATGTTATTATTTTTAAAAAACTGTCTCTAATATTACTTAACTTACTACTATTACATTACTGACTAGTGAAAGAAAATATGGACTACTGTGACAGAAACATTGCTTGTCAGGCTTTCCAGCATAGTAATGGTGAGTATGCCGTGACTAATTTTGTATATACAGCTCAATTACAGTAGTACATTATTCTATTGACATACTTGTGATAAACCTGTCTGGAAGAAAAAGGGACTGATAATATTGGGTTAAACAAAACTTGGTTTAAACCTTTTAAGATAATTTTTCTCTATTGCAGCATACCTCTCTGTCTTGTTTACACACACACACACACACACACACACTCATGCATGGGGGGTTGAAATGTAAATCACTTCCATCCAGAAGGACAGGAACCTCTCAAGCAGATGCTTCTGATCTAGCAAACAGGAGTATCTCCAGACACTAAAATACAAAGTCAGCTTGTTGCAAACAAGAAGAGTAGCAGACTCAGAAAAATGCTAAAATTCTCAGAAAAGCACAGGGGAAAACGCCATTATGTGAAAAGCTTAACTACATCACACGTAATGCACAACAAAAATCTGCTTTGTTTCTAGCACTGAATGGCCAAGTACTAAGAACCTGCTCAGCACCTTCAGCTACCAAGAGCCTCACCACAGAAGAATGCCATTACTCCTGCAATGTTGTATTTTACTGGCAGGCAGATACGTGACTCACAATCATTCAAGATAAATTATAATGTAAGCACTAAAAACTGAAAGAAAGCATACTTCCTAAGTCATGCTCCTCCCTACTCATCATTCAATTAAAAGTGGGCACAGAGCACACAGATGGGACAGTCAGTGAGAAAAACAAACACATAAAGCATATCCAAGAGCTCTGCACGCCTACAGGAATGTCTCTTCCCACGTTGCTGCTGTGATACACGTACGAGTGGTCAATATGGAAGTAATTCACATGTTTGTGAGTGGTGATGTACAATGGAAACACATCCCCTAGCAGATGTGTGAGACAATAATAATCTGTGCTACAATCCTAGCCAAGAAGCCAAAGGAAACCAACCGGAAAACATCAACATCGACCATCCGGCAATTCATTTGCCATAATAAGCCATCAACAAACGCAAATGTCATTTATCTCTTTTTTTTTTTTTTCTGTTTAATTAATGAAGAAGCCTTAATTAGTTTGTAGCCAGTGCTGCACTTACCACTTTAGCCAATCACTGGAAAGGCAAAATTACCATGAGGAGAATGTAGGAACCGAAGATCCTGTTTCTTTTATAAATCCTTTTTTCATAAAACTTCAAAACTTGTTCTGTTTTACATTTTTCTCACCAGTTTCAAAAAATGCCAAATAATCACCACAAGCGTGTCAAGTGCTATCAAATGTCAAGCACTATGTAGGCGGTGTAACCACCTTCTTTTTCAAACTACAGCAAGAGGGTGTGTTTCCACCTTCCACTCTACTGACAACGATAAATTGAACAAAAAATTCCTTCTAGCTCTACATGATAAGACAACACAGCAAAATTAAATATACCCAGTCTCTCACCCCAAGACAAACTAAAACCACTGCAGGGCATCATTTTCAGCTCTAGGTACTTAATTGCTTCTTTGCCTCAGTCTTTAATAGCAAGACCAGTTCTTCTCCAGGCACCCAGATCCTTAAGCCAGAAGAGAGGGACAGGCAGCAGAATGAAGCCCCAATAATTCAAGGGGAAATGGTTGGTGACCCGCCACACCACTTAGACACAGGAGTCCATGGGGCTGGATGGGATCCACCCAAGGGTTCTGAGGGAGCTGGCATAAGCGATCACCAAGCCCCTTTCCATCATTTATTAGCAGTCCTGGCGAACCAGGGATGTCTCAGTTGACTCAAGGTTAGCAAATGTGATTCTATGGTTTTATCCTCAGCAAGTAAAGAAGTCCCCTGACAGGCACAGGCAGTCCTGACCTTAGTAAAAATATGGTGACTGCACCAATATAGAAAAACGGGTTTCCATTCTGCAACATTTCTGAGATTGAAAAATCAGTTTGTTTGGTATCACAATAAAACCATGTCCTTTTACATTATGCAATTTTATTTTTGCCAAAATGCTGAAAAAGAGACCTCACAGAGCAAAATAAAATAGCTTGACACCAGGATATTTATCCGTGATGTAGGAGAGAGAAATGAAGTCTCCTGCTGTGTCAGATTCAGGTGAGGAAACTGAGCCTGGGTCTGGCTCAGCTAAGGTAAGATTGACACCTAGTAGCTGTGAGTCTTTCCTGGTATCCCCAACTACACCTGATCCATTTACCACATCACAAAACATTCACTACAGCAAATAGATTCAGACTCTAAAGCTCATGGTAAAACTAGTCCCACAGGATGCAACTGACCCAGGCTGAAATCTGTCTGTCCTCAACAGGGCAGAGTGAGGCAGGATGGCAATCAATGACTACAAAATGACCATGTCTGAGGTGGGTGCAAACCGAGTTGCATTCATGCAACACAGCAGCAAAAGAAACTTGCTTTAGCTCACAACATTTAAAACCTGTCATATTAAATTGAAACTCAAGAGCAAGGACTTAAATAAATGATTCAACTGATGATGGGGATGATGTTACGCAGCTGGTAAACAACATGCAATAGCTACGTTCAAAGAAGGAATGGGAATGTTGGGGAATCTAACGTAGGAAATGATAGTTCTGTGACCTACATAGTAACCCAAGGCTTTCATAATCAATTCAAGGAAAGAAAAATTTAAAATGTGGAGATAAATGAAAAGGTATGTACATATCATATGGGTAAACAGATTGTGTCAAACTAACCTGACATCTGCCTTTGATAAAAGATTAATTTAAGGACAAAGAACATAGGATAAATTCAACCTTCTGCAAACTTATTTTAAAAAACAACCTTTATAATATCCCAAGTGAATTTAGCAGCTAAAATGAAAATAATAGGAATTAGAACAAGGCAGAACTGGCTAGCAGGTAAGATAACAATAGGTTGGTCTGAATTAACTTCTAGGCCTGGGAGAGGCTAATGGTAGATTTTGTCCAAGGTGGGTTTGGGGACCAATTTTACCTGATATTTGCATTATCTGTCTCAGCAAAGAAAGTACAATAGCAAGTACTCTGATTAAATTATCTAACCATGCAAAGTTAATACACAGCTTAATTAAGAGCATAACTGGACTACTATAAAGGAGATGCAGGATGACCTTGAAGACAGCCACAGTCCCAGAATGAAATCACATAAAACAAAGTTTTGGGGACCAATAAGAACAATCCCTTCTATAAGCTGTGGCTCATTCATTGGAAAAATTAAAGGAAGAAAAGTGTGAAAGTGTGAAGAAGGGGTGAACAACATGTAGTTATGAGCTAGAGCTACTTAAGCAATGGTCAAGGCTGACAGATACTGACCAGTTGTATCATTGTCCAGGAATATGCCTATGCTAGCAATTAGAAGACTGGCTTTCAACCATTACATGAACGAATTTCTGCAAGAGGCTTTGCAAGGGATGTTAACAGTCTATCGTATTTTAAAATTGAATATGATAAATGTATTAATAGGGTTGTTGAATTACTTGACTAGCAGAGAACTGGACCCACTAAAACTGGAAATTACGTCTGTTTAGTAGAGTGCATTAAATTTGAGAGCTACAAAGATCATTAGGGGTCTGAAGCATCTTTCTTTTGAGGAAAGACAGAGAGCTAGGTCTGTTGAGCCTGTAGAAAAGGTGGCTGAGAGCAGACCTTTTTTATGCTTATAAATATCTCAAGGGTAGGTGTCAACAGGATGGGACCACATTCTTTCCAGTGATGCCCAACAACAGCATGGGGGCAATGGGCACAGACTGAACATAGAAGCTTCCATCTGAATATGAGGAAAAACTTCTTTACTTTGAGGGTGACAGAGCACTGGAACAGGTTGCACAGAGAGATTGTGGAGTCTCCTTCTGTGGAGACATTCAAAACCCACCTGTTTGCATTAATGTGCAATCTGCTCTAGGTGAACCTGCTTTAGCGGGTGGGTTGGACTAAATGCTCTCCAGAGGTCCCTTCCGACCCCAACCATACTGTGATTCTGTGATAAATAATTTAAGTTTCATTAGTGCTGGCACGTAAAGATCCTGGCCAAGAGTGTTTATGACTAAGAGAATGCTTATATCACAAGTGCACACTGATGAAGAAGCCCCAGTGGCTGTCCTGCCATCTGGTCACTTCCTGATTCCAGCTCAGATGTTCATTATTAACTCCAGTGGTTACTCTGCTGCAAACTGATCCTTCTCTTGTTTGTAGTTCTCTGGAACTTGACAGGGAAATGGTGTTCTCATTTCCTGTCCTCTGCTACAGTTTTTAATCTGTAATAGTTAGATGTTTCAGATAGGGCAACACACACACACACAGAGCTTCAAGCAATTATGATGGGCTTGGTCTCATCTGAAAAGACAGATACCCAGATCTCTGATCAGAGCAAATGACAGCATTTTTAAACACTGATATTGTCCAGTGATTTCAGATAGATGTGACAAAACAGCAATAAAGTGGGCATCAACTTATTTCTGAGAATACTAATATGAATTTTAGCTTGAAAATAATGACCATAATTATAAGAAATTATAGGAGGTCCCGTCTATCCACTAGGAAAGAATGTCTTCAATATTTTCCCTAATTCCCAAATGATCTAGAAACTGCCAATAAAGCAAAACACAGTCAATCTTCATAATGTAAAATATTCTCCCTCTCCCTATTACAGAGAGTTTCCATAACACAGCTGCATGGATTAGATGGAAATGAGATATTACATTTGGGTAATAAGGTTAAGCCAGGTGTATGGAAAGCCACATTTTTAATTGTTGTGTGAATTCTCCAGGCTGATCAGTTACTTGTGATAAGCTTGCAGTTCCCATATTCTTCTAGCCAATGTTACTATCAAGAGAAAAGTAAGCTTCCAAGAGAAGATAACAAATATTTTCAAAAAACCCTGGTGCCAATAATACTAAAGTCTGAGCCAACTCTCAGAAAGGTACAAAGCCTTGGTGGTCTTAATGCCTCCAGACATACTGAAAAACAGGGAGTGGTAGTCAAAGCATTCCAGCACTTCCTGGAGAAGAGAAGGATCAGTGTGGTGAACTCTAAAAATGCTCCCTTGGAGACTAGTTCTCATAACTTCAGTTAAACAGTTCAGCCTGGCAGGTAGCATGTATGTGCTTATTTCTTTTGGTCCGATACAACTAAATATATTTCAGGTTTTAAAAAGTATATTTATTCTTTTGCAATGAAGTTAAAAAAATAGGTATGTAAGAGTTTTCCTCTGTATCCTTTTCCTTTCTTAAAGACTTTGAGAAATATCTTTCGAAAAGTAACAGTTGATCTGAAGGAATTTATAGAATGACTTTCAAGAGACATTCCCACAATCTTTGTTAAAGAAGGCATCCAAGTTTCATCAGAGAGATATGAAGGGTTCTGGGTTCACTAGTTCAGTTATGAATAATTTGTATGTCTTGCTCATGTGAGGACCAGACCTTTCAATTCTCATGTTATCCCCTGGGATCAGCATGGAAGGGGCCCTCAGTGGCTGGCATCCAGGACAGAACCCATGCAATCCCTGAATCCCTTTAAATTTTTGTCTAAGTTGCAAAGAACACAATAACTGTGGTCACAAAGGAGAAAAGCAAGAGAGTTCTGGGAGCAGAAGACAAACTCCTGCAAAAGATTTATTAATTGTCCCACAACAGCTGTTTGCGCTGCAAAAATTGCTTTAAAAAAAAAAAAAAAGGTGAGAAGGGTCTAGAAGGTGAGGTGTGTGGATAAATCTAGGTAAGAAGGTGCATTGGGTCTAGCTGGGATTGAGTTAATTTTCCCCATAGCGGCCCTCATAGTGCTGTGCTTTGTATTGGTAGCTAGAAAGGTGCTGGTAACACACCAGTGTTTGGCTGCCACTGAGCAGTGCTCCAACAGCATCAGGGCTGTCTCTCCAGCATTCTCCCACCACCTCACCAGTAGGCTGGGGTGGGCAAGATCTTTGGAGGAGACACAGCCAGAACAGCTGACCCAAACTGACCAAAGGGATGTTTCATACCATATGATGTCTGCTCAACAACAAAAGCTAAGAAAAACGCGGCGGAGGGGGGGGGCATCCATTCTTTACAACATTTGTCTTCCAGAGTAACCACTACACGTATTGAAGTCCTGCTTTCCCAGAAGTGACTGGATATCACCTCCTAATGAGAAGGAGAGAGTAAATATTTTGTTTTCCTTCACTTACAAAGGTTTTGCTTTATCTAGGCCAAAAGCTGTCTCCAGGTAGCTTCTGCACTAAGGAAACAGATTTAAGAGAAGGCAGGTAAGTTGCAGCCACAGATGAGAAATATCCACTGAAAGACATAAAATCCTCCACCACTTCAAGCTGAAAGCCAAAGCAATTTGATCCAGCTTTTATCTTCATTGGGGTTCTCTATGAATCTGGACAAACAACTGAGGTACCACGGACCCTAAGTGCAGATTCTCATTAATCTCCAATTAAGTTTTCGAGAATTATTGGAGTGTTCATGTTAGCTCAATTCAGTAGTTTTAATTGGAATTTATGTGAGTTTTTAACTATCACACAGTGGCAGTTCAGCTGTTTCACCACAGGTGGTACTCACAGGTAAGTATTACTACTTAAGCACTCCCACTCCAATGCTGGAGTAAATTCAAAAAAATTTGTGGGCAGTAACTGTGGTTAGTAACTGTACAGTGGTTTACAGCTTTCATGCTGCTTTAACCAGCAGTTGAAAAGAAAGTGAAATACTAATTTGATTAACAATTCAAAAACCCCTTCTTCTTTCTGCCTAGGAAATGTTCAAGTTCTTCTGAAAGACTTTGACCTAACTTCAGATACTAACTAGCTCAAATTCTCATTGCTAAGCTAACATGACTCGAGTCTGCTAATACAAACAACTTCAGTTTCTTGAAAATGAAAATTAAACATGTTAGAGAAACAAATAAAATGCACTGGATTCTGATAATTCTGAAATGTTTTAATCTCTGCAAGATATTTTGGATTTTTCACTTATTGTTGGCTTAGGCATTTTGTAACCTATTTTGGGACTGGCTGGAAGGTAAGTTCTCAGCTTCAAGGCTGTAGCAACTGACTCTTTGGTGTACCTAAAAATTTCATTCAGGAATTCATTCAAGATGTTAAATCTGGAAAGAAAATTAGCATACAGTTGTCATAACACCAGTCTTCCTAGATAGGGTTCCTAAACATAGAATTAATAGATGCCTGTCACTAACAAGACTAATTGTTACCAAACAAGACATGCAATTACAGGCCAGACAAGAAGATTCCCTTCATGGCCCCTCTCATCCATATGTTTTGGCTTCAGAGAGCAAATTATGAAACATCAGAAGGTGCTCTACACTCTTCCTGAAGGACAATGCAACCAGGCCACTTCTTTTTGCAGATCCGATGCTGCCTAGACAAAGAGAATCTCATATTCCTTGTTTGGGTCTGACATGCTCAAGCAGGACAAGTCTCTCTCCATTGTTTTCACCCTCTAGTGAAGAAAGTGATGCATCTTCTTTAAACGCTCCACATTTTCATGTTCAGAAAAGGCAGTATGTTCATCCAAATATTCTTCTGTCGTACAGCTTGCTTAAGACATGTTGGGCCACATGCAGAACAGTGGCATAGCTCCAGTCAGCCACCTACTTTTGCAAGTGTGACTTTCTGTGGGCTGCTTTATGCTCTTTTATTTTTTTTCTAAATATCTGCAGAAACATCCATTTTGAAGCTGGAGCAGAGTCCTTTAGATCCCTTGTGAGTTCCTTTGTTGGATAACTGTTCGTCATGAAGCAAAGCAATTTGACTCATTTGCTAATTCAGTAATCAATAGGAGATACAAATTAGCAACATAATAGGAAATAGTTGCCTACACTTCCGTAGCAATGCCTGATTAGCCTGTGCACGTCAATGATACGTTTTTATATGGTTATTTAACTTTCTAAACTTTCTCTGTCCAAGTATCTGCCAGTCAGAAAACTGTTCAGGCTTTTCAGTTTTAAGCTTAACACTTCACACTGGCTTCTCAAATTGTTACCTAAATACGTTCATTTTCTAAGTGTGCAATAAACACTAGAGGCCAGTGTTAGCTGTAGCTAGTGCATCACCCTTCTACTCCAGTTCAACGACTGGAGATGTGTGACTGCAACGTGGAGCAGGAAGACAGAGCAGAGCCCATGGTGGGTGGCCATCATCCTTCATAAGCAAAGGCTGCAGCCCACAGCTACCATTAGGTTTGCCAGGCTGGGGCTGCTGGACATGCAGGGGTGCTGTCAATGGCTCCCCTCCTTATTTCTGCTGCTGCTGCGGGGTTGCTTACACGAGACAGCTTTGGACATTCTCAGAGGTTATTTGCCAAGGGAAAGTATATGAAGCTGGCCCTGCCCAGCTACTAAGTATTCCACCTAGTGGTACATTTTTTCCTCCAGCTCAGATTTATAGGCATAAAAGTAATGAAATCAGAAAGCAAAAAGGGGGGGAAAACAAATTACTTAACAGTTTAGCAAGAATTTGTGGCTAGCTTAGACAGTTTTTGTAATTACTCAACCTACCTTACCTCTGTGAGACACAAAGCATCTGCTGTTTGATGTGTTTTAAATTATGCCTAAGGCACTGGTCTATATGTGAATGTCTCTATCACAATTAATAATTACCCTTGCTGTCCATATTGTCACTCCACAGGATTCAGTAGGATAGGACATGTCATGTTTTATGTCTACATATTGTCACTGAGCTACAAGGTGCAGCTCCACAGGGTTTAATGGAGTTTACACCAGTCAAAAACAATTTGACCCACTAACGTCACAGGGATTAAATCATAGCAGGATTTAGGAAAGCAGAACAGAATGCTCTTTCAATAGAAAAGCACAACGAAGAGCATTTAAGGCTGTCCCATTTAATAGCATAAACAATCTTTTAATTTGCAGCATACCCATCTAGCAGGAAGCCAACAGGACAGTTTGTCAAGTGCCAGCAAGAGCTCATTAAACCACCACTCTTAGGAAACACTCTGTATTGCAAAACATGCGGTAGGTAACTACTGCTTCTATGGATCCAGCTTCTGAAAAAGAAAATGCTTTCTTCACATTAACCTCTACACTGCTACAGTCTCAGGTATGATCACAGGCCAGACCTGGGCTTTTCCCAGGGATTCAGAAGAGTGCAGGACAAGGACGTTTGTGTTAACAGCACAAACAGCTGGAGTGCATCAACGTGCCATGGCTGTCCAAGACTGCTGTAAACACACTCCTCACCCCTGAGCTTGCTTTGATGAGAACAGCCACTGTGTGTTCTATCACATCTACATGGCTTCCTGCTGAAGTAAATTGGGTAATGAGTAAAAAAACGAAAGAAAACCTGACAGAGTCATTGATCTTCAGGCAGATAAGCAGTCATGATGCATAGATAACGTGTCTATGTTAAAAAGAGGCACTGCTTTTCTAGTAGGTTGCCTTACAGCACACAAAAAAAAAAGTTATTTTAGAAATGTTTTTCAGTTAAGTTTATTTATACTTTTGTTTAAAAAATGCTTTGAACATTACATTAAAAGGTGCTTACAAAATACTTTAAAAACTCTGAGCAAACAGCAACAAGCAGAGCAGTCTGAGCCAGTGCTCCAGGCACAGCCCCCAGCTGCTGGAGGCTACAGACCACCTTGGTTTCACGTCCTCATAACTTGAACTCTTTTCTGAAGAGGACAAACCAGTCTTTCTAATATATCCAGGCTGGGCTGGGGCTGGAAGAGGATGCAGGGAGTGCTACCTGGAGAGGCATGCACACTGACATGCAGATAGCCAGCTGGCTGCAGAGCCAACCTCTGTCTGCCTTTTCCTCCCTCAACTTGGTGGTATCTCACAAAGCTGAATGGAACAAAGTTTTCTGGAGAAGCTGTGAGTTGCAATTACGCCTTACAGAGGTATCTAAACTATCTAGCAAAGTCTATTTGAAACAGAAAGTACCTGAGAATTGAGTCCAAACCAATTATCATTATGGCTACATTTTAGAAAATAATTTAGTCATATCAAAGTTAAACTTCTGGCCAACTGATGTGCTTTGCTTCTGTGCACGCTTACCAAGATTAGAATCAGAAGCCGCTCATGTCTTGGGAAACAGAAGAGCCACTTCCCACATGACAGTTCAAACCACTGATCGTCCTCCTGAAGCAGTTACATTTTGCAAAAGTACCTCAATGTTTAGCAGATCAGGAGCTGAAATGTCATTGCTCCTCTCCAGCACATGTCCCATCTACTCCTCAAACAGCATGAAGCCTGATTCTCTCCCTCTGACTCCAGCCATGCTTTATACAATGTGACTCAACCAGGAGTGACTCAACCAGGCATGTCCCAGACTACACTGCTGCCCAGGGATCAATGCGAGAGGTGGGAAAGCAGAGGGCAAAACCCCACTCCAAAATGGTGAGAGAGGTGCTCTGCGGGAAGTTTGGCTGAAGAAGATCTTGCTGCCTCTGACAGTAACTCTCCTTGCAACCAGCTCCTCTGGCACCAGCCTGCTCCCCGCTCCTCCTCCTCCTGCTTACCTGGCTCTGGCCCTTTGCAGACGTCTGCACCCGCTGGTTCAACTCACTGAGTTTGCAGGGGATGGGGGGAAAGAAAGTTTTCTCCTTAATTAGCTTAATCAAGGGCTCCAGCAAGTGCTACTGCCAGTGCAGAATGGGATGAGTGCTGTGGGGCTAGAAGGGAGGGCTAAGGTGATGCAGGGGAGGAAGAGGAGGAGCGAGCCTCCTCCTTGTCAGCAGCACCCCAGCCTTCTTCACTGCTCTTGACACCACATTTCTAGAAAGATGGGCCAGACAGGAACCCAGACCCCACAAAAAAGGCACTCTACCCCAAAGGTGAGGAGTACAACAGGGAGTGAAAAAAGAGATGTCCTTTTTTTTTTTTTTTTAATGGTTTCTTTTGCATTTAGCTCTATAACCCTTCCAGATGAAAACGTTTCTTCATGGAAACTTGTTAAAGCATATCCAAACTGCCACCACACTTTTTTTTTTTATTTAATTTTAATCACAGAGATCTATTTACAAAATAGGGTTGATTTCAACAGTGTCAGCTAACCAGAAATGACAGCTTTTTTGGAAAAGCCCACTTGCTGGGGGAAAAAAAAATAAATAATTGCCCAACTCTGACAGCAACTCACATACTGCAGCAGGTTTTCACACTTACTAATGCTTCTGCCTCCTGCCTCGGCACTCTATAGATATACCATTAACCCACATGGGGTTGCACTAAATACGCGGTTTTGAATCCTGCCTTTTCTGATGTTTATTCCTCAGATATCCATGTCATCTTAAAATGAGGCATTTCTTCCTCCACAGTTGTAAGAATTCCAGTCCAATTCTCTCATTTTTTTTTAATTCTGCACAAATATTTGTTAAATTTCCTTAGCACTGGAGGTTGGAGCAAATTTAGTTGCTCTGTTATTTGGTTTTCCACATTTATGAGTGCATTTTTTAGAAGTATTTAATCTCATTTCTTTTCCAGGATAAGCTTATTACTAGCCAAGTGGCTAGGCAGCCAGCACATAGCATTGCCATGTAGGAGATTAAATTATATGACCACAGCAGGTCCAAAATACAGCTACAGGCGTATAGCAACCTCTTGGACAAAATGAATCACTCTCCCAGAAAATTCTCTGTGAATTACAAGTGCAGAGTTAGTGGCTTTGGAGAAAGTCAATCACTTCCCTTCTGTACAGTAAAGGTTGCCAAAGTTTGCCACAATGTATAACTGGGTATCCTCAATGCAGCAGAATACGTAGGAAAATACATTCATCAGAGTTACGCTAAGTAGTTACGAAACGTATGTGGACAAACTATTACCACCCAATTTATATGAAGCCAGCGATTTTGCTTTTGCCTGGTGGTTGTCACCAAGAAGGGTATCACCATGTGACTCAGTGCTGAAAACTTCCATTTTCCAAGCACTTTGTTAATTTTAGCTCATTAATCCCCACAGTACTCTAGAAAAATAAATAGAGTTAGTTAACTTCTAGAAACAGCGAGGTAAAAGCAGAAACAAAGTTTTTAACTCCAGGTATGTATCTTAAGCCAAATTGTGTTTGATTTTTCACTGAGGTCTCCATCTCACTTCATTAGCACTAATTGACTTTCAAAGGTGCTGCCTTGGAAGAACAGGGTCAACACGGAGAAGCAAACGTCAGAAATTATTTTTGAAAACCATAGTCTTGAAAGTGACTCACTCAACTCTACCAAAGGAGACAGAACAGTATTAAACACTGGATGTGAATTTAAGAGCCTCTGGCCTCCAAATCCCTGCTCAGATCATTAAATACTCCCTCTTCTTATCTAAAATCTTACTCAATTCCTAAGTAACAGGGCATAGAACAGTTAAACCCTTTATGATTATCTATTAATTCAACATAATGCCATTTTCTTCTGTTTCCATTTGAACCTGATCAGGTATCAGACATTAAGCATGGAATTCAATAAACAGAAAAGTCCTTCTCACAAAGATTAATTTAGAACTATTTGCTCCTTTTCAGAATAAAATAAATCTTCCCTAGCTGCTTTTAAGCAGAAAAGCAAATATACTATGTCCTTTTATCTACTAGGTCTTAGAGTACAATACATACTCCAGTAATTTCTTATTATAATGGAATATTTGCACAGGTTGCAATATTATCCCGAAGGAATGAGGAATCTAGTGAATGGACACATACATTTATTACACTGAATACTCCAGGTAATGCTGGCCTATCATATCAAGCTAACAAGCTGAATGATAGCCCTGGTATAATTATGTAATTAATTAGCTCTATCATAATTTTTGTTTTATGACACTAACTTTTATGTGCCACTAGTCAGTTTAATAGCATTTTAAATTGAAATAAGGCCCCTGAGAGAGATGCTACTTACTGTATCGCAAATCCTGTATTCAGATCTCTTTTAATTTCAAAAGATGACCTAATAAAATTGCTTTGTAATTAAATCCATTCTAGCAACCTCTTGTACGTGATTATTTTTCTTCTCCCATTTTTAATTATGAAAAAAATTCCGGTCAGAAAACACTTGCTACCATAATTATATACAAAAATCAGCGATCCCTTTTTGTACCTCTTGCCACTCTCCTCACACAGCAGTGCACTCTGGCTGGCTTTCCTGCAGAATTTTACCAGCATCCCCCAGAGGTGTAGAGAGGAAACTGCACCTTTTACACTCGAGTTAAATTTGCTTCTATCTGCACAGAATCACAGAATGTAAGAGATTGGAAGGGACCTCAAAAGATCATCTAGTCCAATCCCCCTGCCGGAGCAGGAACACCTAGATGAGGTTACACAGGAATGTGTCCAGGTGGGTTTTGAATGTTTCCAGAGTAGGAGACTCCACAACCTCCCTGGGCAGCCTGTTCCAGTGTTCTGTTACCCTCACTGTGAAGAAGTTCCTTCTCATATTTAAGTGGAACTTCTTGTGTTCCAGTTTGCATCTATTACCCCTTGTCTTACCATTGGTTGTCACTGACAAGAGCCTGGCTCTATCCTCATGACACTCACCCTTTATATATTTATAAACATTAATGAGGTCACCCCTCAATCTCCCCTTCTCCAAACTAAAGAGACCCAGCTCCCTCAGCCTTGTTGGAAAAATAGTCAAGGCATGGGAAGGAAGGGGAGCAAATCCCCATATACTTTCAGACAGGTGTTTACAAGTATTCTGGTACCACAAGATATATTTCTCACATGAAGTAAGGTGGGCTGAAGGAAGGGAAGGGCAACCACGTCTCTCCACCACCCAGCGTGGCTGTGCCCCTCTATGTGCTACCTCATATATCCAGCTGGAAAGGCAACCCTGCAGTGAGCACTGGCACCTTCCTTGGGACTGGGGGGACTGTACTGTCAGCCAGGAGCAGTCCCTACCATGGAGATTTTTGGCACCTTCCTTACCTGGTGCTCCTCATATGGAAATCCATCAGGATCTCGCCCCAATAGAGCACTGTGAGGATATGTCCTCCATTTGATGATTAATACAGTGGTACTACATTGAGTAAGAAATATGAGCAGGTAGTAGCAAAATAATCCCTAAGCAAGCTGCTTTCATGGGCTTTCTTCTACACAGTGAGCAGCTGTATCCAACAGGAACACTCCTTTCTGAGGTTATGATGATTATTATATTTAAGGTACCCTTAACATATGTGGTACTACACCATACATAAAGCGTCGTAAACACAGAACAATACTTCTGCCTCTGAAAGCCATCACATCATTTTAACCACCAGTGCCTGGGAAACAGATGTATTGGAGGTACCCGAGACAACACAGAACGATTAAGAGAACACTTGATAATACTTGACGGTGCGGCCAATCAGATTAAAAGAATATGTTTTCCCTGTAAAAATGATCATGTTCTGTTGCATTCTTCTTTCTATGAAATAATAAAATAACAGACAGATATGGAGCATAAACAGCACTTGAACAATTTGTACTTGGGTTTCTCACTGAAGCAATCACAGAATTTAAAACATAATTGAGTTTTAAAAAACAGCAATATTGGAAGTGAGGTGAAAGTAATGGAGTAATTGCCAACCTCTTACCATTTGCTGTGTTCTTTTTGAAGTTATCTAGAAACTCTTCCAGGAGCTGTGACTGATTTGGAGGGGGCAACAAATTCTTTGGGTCCCTGGAAATTTCGCCATCAGACCAGGACACACATAAGGGTTGCTGGCTCCCATAATGGTTCATTCTCAGAGTGAGCATTACACTTCTCTCCAAAAACAGTAACTCCATCTGTCTGAGGTCAAGATCAGACACAGCCTCTCCATTTATACTCAGGATTTCATTGCCTACTCGGAGTCCTGGGAGCATGTGAAAAAAAAGAAGAAATTAAAAAAAAATAAAATTATTAACTAACTAAATACCGATTCATCTTTTATTTTTGTGGTTTTAATTCAAGTAGCCTAATCCTACCACAAGTCCATTAGAATCAATGGGAGTTTTATTCCTGCTATAATTATACAGATTTACCTCATGCTTTGATAGGTGTTACACATAGCAGAGCAATTGAGTTGTTTGTCTCTAAAGATGCTACAGAATTTGGTGGGTGTGAGGGCAGCACAACTGTCAGGAAGATAAGAACACAGGCACCTCTCATGACTTGGATACCAGCAATGTACAGCACTATAACATATACTTCATTCTTTGGGAAGAACAAGGCACTAGCCATGCAGATCAAAATATTCATGCAAAACTGGAACAGCAGCTTTTGTATACATCTGAATGGTGGCAACCGCTGCCTTTCAAATCAGCAACAACCAAGTGGTCATTACCCTCAGGTAGCAAATGAAACTCTCAGTCTCCATTTTTCTGGGTTTGTCCCCATTTTTTCAGAGAGCAGAATCACATGGTCTTCTTGTGCCAACAAAGAGAAGCATGGTTTCTAAGCATTGCAGCAGAGAAGACACTCACAGAAATGTATGCAGAAGTCTATTTTGGGGAGGGAGGCTAATTTTTATCGCCAGGAAAAGTGAAAGTGATGAGTCTTGGAGACTGACCAAGCCCGTGAGGTTCCCCAGTGCGAGATGAACTCTTGCTCCAGCCAGTTCCTCTGTGCAAAAGCACTTGGTTGGGTGGCTGAACACAGACTTTGTCTCCAAGGGTGAACAAGAACTTCCCCCCTTATACTGAAAGGATAATTCCCTTACTCTGTGCACATTATCTGTTCTAATATCACTTACTTTCCATTGTCTTTAAGAAAGAAAACTACAAATAGTAAAAGCCAAGAACCATTTTAGACAGCAGTACTAAATCTCCTTCATGTTTCAGGACTTTAAAAAGCTAATGAAGTACAGTATTAAACATAAATATGATTAAATACCTTCCTTGTATGCCAGTCCATCAGGGAGAACATCACTCACAAATACACGGGTGAGATGCTGATTTTCATCAACTTGTGCTGTGACAGCAAAGCCTAAAGTAAAAACAGTTTAAATCAAATAAACTTTCTTGGAAACATTTCCCTTTTATTTTTTTTTATTTAGTAGACTTTACACAATCAGAGGGAGGATACTTCTCATGAGAACACACCCACAGAGCACAGAGAAATTATCACATTGTTTCTCAGTCATTGTAAACCCTATTGAAGTTAACAGGTCTTTTCAACTTCCAGGAAATGCCATACTGTGCTGTAGAAAAAACAAACTACATTTCAAAAAAATGTGTTCTACCTCAGCCCCATTTGACATTTCAGTAACAGGGCTCACCATTACAGTAAGAGTCCTGCAGTGTGTCCATCGGACACAGAGCTCTCTTAAACAGTTCCAAAAGCTGGAAACCCAAACTATAAAGCAGCAAATCCATTTAGACCAGTGAGTGAGACAGCCAGAAAGGAATAATATATACCAACAGACTGCAGCTGAAGAACAGCATAGAGTTGCTTATGAAGGTATCATTGCAAGGTATTTAATTATACCTAGGCATAACCGCCTCCCACAGATGAAAAAGCCTGTCAGAATTTGTACCAAAGGATATGCTCTTGATACTGTGCCAAGAGAGGATCCCACTACCAAAAAAGAAAACGGCAGACCTTGACCATGGCCTGAGATTGACTGTATTAATCCTGGCAAAGGACATTCATCTTCTGATGATTTCATGCTTGAATTATTTGGCCAGGACCCTTCCCAAACATAAAAAATGCACTTTCCAGTATAAAACAACCAGTTTGGTTCTTTTATAATGCCTCGCGTTCTTTGGAGACTCAGACTTTTGAGCTATCAAAGATGTGTCCCTGCTCTCAGGGACAGAAAAGTCCTGAAAAGACAAAGTAAGCAATGGGAAGAATAAAAATTCCTGAGAGCTTACCAAAATCACTTATGTTTTCAGTCTTTGTAAGGTGAATGTTATAAACATTTAATGGACAAATTTCTATTTCATCATACACCTGTTGGAAAAAAACACAATAACAGAAGACATCAAATAATGAAACTGTAAGCATTAAAATACAAAGGTACAGAATGAGAAATAAAGGTGATATTATTTGCATCAATAAGGAGCCAAAACTTGCTGTCTTTAGACAGAGAACTGTGTTACTGTACAAGCGTCACTGGTATCAGTGGGATTAAACGCAGAGTGAGCTAAAGATAAAAAACCCAGCCCGAAGTAGAGACTGACACTTCACTTTTCTATCAGAAGCCCCACTTAAATCTTCAAAGGGTTTTTAAAGAGAGTGTTTGGAGGGCCTAGCCACCCAAATGTCTGCATAGGCATGGAATGTGTGAACAAGGATGGCAGAATGTAATCCACAAACAGCTTCAAAACCTTAGTTTAGATCTAAATCACACATATTCATAGGTGATAATTCAACTGTAGCTAATGGAGCTTCATCTAAAAGGAGTCACACTTTCCTGGTCTACTATGTATTCGTATGGTTCAGGTGCACAATACTCAGTATTGTCATCAACCAGTCTTCTGAGTTGTAGGCCATAGTGTCTTGGCTCCAGCTGCTTCATCTAAGGAATAAAGAGAATGGGGTATGAAATTTATTTCCAGAATCCCAGAAGATAAAGAAGCAACACACACAAACACACACAAAAAAAGCTCTTTAGAAGTCATGCAAAAGCAATCCTCAACAAGTAATTTTGTAACTATTTTTGTGGTATAAAGAAAACTGGCTGCATTGCTTAGAAGATAGGATTACAGTGCAATTTCCACTTTCTCTTACAATCCTTCCAAATCCTTTCATAAACACTATGGCTTGCTATTAGATTAACTGAGCACTGCTGTATGTTTCCAAAGATATCACAACTGTTTTCTGTCCTTTCGAACTTATGTTCACAACCATATTTTTCTGTGAATACTTTTAATGACTCAGCTCTGCTCAGCAATGTTTTCTTCTGATGTAGAAAATGTATATTCATGTATGGGCTATTAGGAGAAGAGATGGGATGGGAAGCAGGTTCCCTAAGGGTTTGCTTTTATTGGATTTTATTTTTATTGCTGGGTTTCATCTACGATCAGAGAGTTTCACCTATTTTTTTTCACCGCATGAGGTCAAAGCAAAAATCCTGTCTCAACAGGATGTCAAAGGGAAATAGGAATATTCCCAAAGGATATTAGCTTGAAAGTGTCAAGCCCCTGATGGGAGTCTCTCTGAAAATCAGGATGCTGGTGAGATCACTGCACAAAACACTTCATTTTAGCATATTAATAGAGCAACATTTAAGAAACAGGAGGAAGCAACATTTCTGAAAGAGGTGGAATGACTACAGCCCTGAGGGTTCTTTAACCTCTTTAACGCATCTCTGCAGCTTACAAAATCTGAATCTCCTGAGTAACTAGTAATTACCTTAGTGTTTCATTAGGTGTAACAGTTTACGAGTTGCATGTGTTCTATATCCTGAAAAACTGTATTCAATACACTTTTTTTTTCTATACATGCTGTCCAAAAGCCTCAGATGGAAAACAGAAATGAGAAAAGTATAAACTCCATAAGGTATGAATGAATGGAAAAAAACAACAATCTCTTTGAACTTTATCCTTATACACATAACACTCAAACATGTTCTGTTAAGAAGAAAGATTCCTTACACTCACCAGAGCAGAATGAAAATGTAAGAAGGAAAAGAACCAGGATAGATGAGTAGAAAGTATTCAGCATTAGAGAATGCTTATGAAAAGCTTTACACACAGAATAGAAAGAAAAAATAAAACAGAAAAATGTTTAAGAAAAAAAAAATCAGATTATTTAAAACTAAATTTTCATGAGATACAGACAATGAAAATTAAGTCAGCTTTATATTTACAAATATTTTGGAATGATGGAGTAAGAGAGGCAAGGGATTTCCTTTTCAACATAATTTTACGTTTATAAATTTTATTTCCTCTTTCAGGAGTCCCGCACATCACTGCGACTATTTCCAAATGTTTCAGCTGTATGGTGCCATCTGGTGGTCAAATTATGTCCCAGAGAATCCCTTTAGCCTGATCAGGTACAGTGAATTTTTAAAAAGTTAAGTCAGCCGTTATACCGTTTCTCCAGGATTCAGTCTTCACTAGCAAAAGCAGCGAGAAGTTATTTTCTTCTCAGTGATGCCATGGAGATGCATTGTGACTTGGCTAAATCAATGCGCTTATTTTGATTTAAAAACTGTAGTTCACCCTGGATTTTTAAAAACTTGCCTTTTTTGTTTGTTTGTTTACAATATTACCAGGTGCAAAGAGCCATTAAATTGGGTCCTTTCCTCCATTAGAAGTTTCCAAATTCATTAACTTCAAGACAGTCGAATGATCTCACCTGAAAGTTCACACTAACCTAATCCAAAAGCTACAGCTGGATTTTCAGCAGAGTAGGACTCATTTTTTTCCTTGTTTTCCTTTTTAGTTGTGAAGTAAGTAAACTATATTAACCAGTTGTCAAAAAAACAGATCTTGGGAGTAAAAAGTTCATTTTTAGAAAAAGTTTGTTTGCATGATTTAAGTGACTTGAATCATGAAGTTAGAGCTAAATTCAAGCACCGGCATGTGGAGACAAAGGTGCTTGGTACGTTGCAATGTTCTAGAGGTGCTGGTCTTTCATCTGTAGTTAAAACTGGTATTTCTACCTTACCTTGAACCTGTGACTCAAGTTTTATGCCCCAAGATCTACAGCAATCCCTCTCAAATTGCTGGCACTGACTTTCAGAAGGGAATGCACTCTTTGAAATTCACAAGTAGGGGTGGTACTTGATTAAAACCTTAAAAGGGTACTTTAAGAAGAAAACATATATGATAGCCTTTGTCACAGTAGTCTTAAATGCCTTAATCTCCTGGTATTAACTCAACCAATCCCCGTTACACCTTTGTGATTAATTTGCACCGAACAACTGGGTTCGCTGCAATGACAACATAGAGTGGGCACTTGCTGAGATTTCTCACGGGCTGACTACTTGGAAAACAGTCACCTCTCTTTAAGTATTCACTGTGTGCTGTCTCAAGCAATGCTGCTTGAAAACCTTTCCACAACCTTGGCTACAGCACATAAATAACACAACTAAAGGAAACAGAGCAATGTGCCTTAATACAGTGGCAGGGAGATGCCGGTATTATGCTCCCAGTATTTCGGCATTTACTGATATATTATATTCCTTCTCAAGTCCACAGCTATTTATAAGGTGAAATTGTACACACAAAAAAATGAGTACCTTGCATGCCAAAGACAAAACATCTTCCACTCTGTGCTCTGGCTTGAGGGTCAGTGCCACTCCTTGGCCATCACAGAAGTGAACATATGTTTGTGTTTCCCAAGCATTCTCCTTCTGGATGCTCTCTGGCACTGAGCAGTAGACATTCAAAAAGTCATCGACTTGCTGCTGGAAACAAGGAAGAAACATGCAACATATGTGGATATTGCAAAAACCCACAAAAGTGCAATTACGTTGGCAGTTTGCTATGAATCTGTATTTAGACATGATACTGTGTATTTCCCCATGACAAGACAGGGACAAAGTTCTGTTACCTGCTCTCTTTCATTACTGAAGACTTGATTTTCTTGAGAATGGACTGCACTTCCTCTGCATTCCCATCACAGGCTTTTATGCCTTTATCTCATATTAATTGCTGATTTAACTCAAAGTGAAAATATGTAGCTACCTGATGTATCACAGTGGGAATAAATTCTTAAGAAGAATCAACTAATACAATTTTACTTAATTAAATTAAATTAAAAAAAAACCCACACAAAAACAAACAAAAAACCCATCTCAAAACAAACCCCAAAACAATGGAATTACTGTAATTTTGACAGAAAATTACAATATAGTAAACTTCCAGCAGAGAGCACTGTGGAGAAAGGCTTGCTATAACATAATAAATTACTCAAACAGGAATTAAGAGTTCCTATTGTATTTTATTTACAGTTTACAAACATATTGTTTCATAGGTAGCACACAGTTTTGCCTGTTTACCATTTTGCTTCACATTCCCCCTTGCCCCAAAGCCACTCTGCTTGATCAAATAGCATCCACTCTGAATAAATTCCCTCTCATTTTCTCACCCTTCATTTTCACACTTTCTCCTGTACTGCACTTCAAGCTGCATGTTTCAAAGGAAGCCACACAAGGAGAAGAAAAAAACACTGAGAACTGTTCAGAATCTGGAGTTTCACCTATATGTTTGGGTCCACCTATTCAGCATATCACTTAAATACACACATCAAGGCATTTACGTTTGTGCAGACAGGGCACCTCAATTGCCATTACAGTCAATGGAAAGGGACAACAACCCTCTGAAGTGATAGAACTGCCACCCAAGACTTGAGATATCCTGAGCTGTCCTCAGAAGTGCCTACCTCCTTAATGCTTTTTCTTTGTATTTTTGTTTGTTTGTTTAGGTTGGGTGAGGGTTTTGCCTACATAAAGCCCCTTGATTATGCAGTTCTTTCCCCTGGCTCTGCAAGGACACAAGCCCAGGGGTGCACTGCAATTAAAAGCTGCAGTGAAATCACTGCACAGGGACTGCCTCCCTTGCCACAGGCAGCAATGTTATTGACAACAATCTACCAGTAGCAACAGAGAGACCAATATGATTTTGTTTTTTCCAAACAACAACCGTGGCTACGAAAATGACGTAGTAAGCAACCCCATTCAGGTAATTACCAAACAATGCAGAAAGTCAGGTTGCAGCCAACTCAGATTATGGTACAGTAATAATTTAATGCCAGAGTAATGCTGGTTTTGGCAAAACAATATTAACAAACCGATGGCATTTATGAATTTTACATCTCTTGCTCAACTGTCCTTTTAAACAAGTTGAAAATGAAATTTCAATTAACACAGGTCCTTACTAAAATCCAGCAACTACTATACATAACAGGAATCCTGCTATGCTACTGCAGTGGCTGCGGTTCCGGAGTGCTCGTAACACTGGTGGTGGAGTTTTTTCCCATAGAAACATAGTCCTCTCAGAAAGGACTAAAACAAGTGCCTGGAAACAAACACTGACCTCCTTCCACAGTGTAAATAACAGAAAGGAAAAAAGGCAAGGCAGGTAGGCTGTGAGAGTTGAGCAGGAACAAGTCAGACTGAATTCTCCAGTGGTTTCCTCCAGGGAAAACCAGAGGTACATTGCCTCAGCCAGGGAGATGCTCCCAGCAGCTCAGAGGTTTTTAACTATCGCAGTGGTTTATTGCATGGTAACAGCAGTTCTTCAAATCTGTCCAAGAGAAATAAATCTGACTATTGCCAGAGATTAAAACAAAAACCAACCCAAAACAGAGAATGAAGGTGATGAGAAATAAGTTTAAGACCACATTCTTCCAGAAGGTTTTAAGACTGGACAGTAAGTTCTGCAGCCTATGTAAGATGCTTTCCTTTCCTTGCCACGTACACTGGTGCTCAAGCATATGCCTTGAGGTAAACTTGCCTCTGTTATTAAACATGACTATGTTCCTTAACTGCAGTCAAGGTACTGTTGCTTCACCCACATTTTCCATCTCAGAAAATCTGACATGAAAAGAGATTTTTTTTTTCCCCTGTTATGCTTGCAGTGACTAATTCCACAATAGTTCATTCATTCATTGCCACATAAAGTTATAACAACCCATCCAATTTTCCAGAAATAGGTGCCAGGATTTGCAGACTGTCACACGTTGTGCCACACGGCTGCTGAAGAACCAATAGGTTACTTCATAATTTCCCCCTGCTATTTGGCCGTTTTTATCACCCTTTTCAGGGAAAAAACAGCCTCTCTGGCAGACTTCACTATTTGTCATTCATTTCACTCCTCAGGTAGCATTTTATAAAAAGTTTTGGTGCTGTTTTTGTTTTTCATTTGAAAACAGCCAATGAAACTGGGCTCATGCCAAAGTAACGGTTTTCAGAGTTATGATGAATCATTTCTGAGTTGTTGTATGATTCATCAAAATGTCAGGATCTTAAAAATGCCCACGCTATGTGCAATTCCCACTAAAAAAAAAAGCTTTAGAAATAAGGTTGAGATAATAATAATAATAATGTTTTTCTAGAGACAAGCTTGAGCTCCAGAGCTCTGCTTTAGCATCTAAATTGGGGTTGGTTTTTTCAGTCTTGAAACACAACCCTGCTAAACTTCATAAAAGCCTGGCCCAAAATGCGCTGCAACATTGCCCCCACAGCAGCACCCTCTTCCTGGGGAGTGGGGCTGCGAGCCCTTGCCTGAATTTTGAGCACGCTGCTTCTATCCAGCAGGTACGGAGAACACGTAAACCCTGTTGTGAGAGTTGGGTCAAGAAACCAGACCTTGTCTCTTCCCTGACACAGCACCAAAGGGAGAGGACTTCATTCTGCCTGCTCCCCGGCACCTTCTAAACCTTGCTCTGTCCCCTCCAAAAGGGTTCAGGAAGAGCAAATGCTCTTGTTAGGCCAGAGGACAAGAGACCCACAGCAGACTCCATTGCATGAGGCAGCACCATCGACCACCCAACCATGAGGGGGTCAGCAATAACTAAGGGATCGGTGTCACAGCCCTTCTGGAGAAACCTTCAGGGACTGCACTCAAGAGATTTTGCCTCTTCTCAGGTTTAGGAGGGACTAAACCTTTCTATGTTTAAACAGGACCAGACAGGAACAAATTACAATTTATTTTGAAATAAAAGGAGTGATTTGGTTTAAAGACTTTCCCATTTCAGGATTTAACAAGCAAGTGGTCATGTAACCAAGGGAATTCGGGTGTTTTAATATCCTTCTTCAAAGAACAGACAAAATGTGAAGATACTTTCAGGAGGCACAATGGCATCATAGGGTTAGCTGCTGTCAGTGGGAGATGCCTCTCTCAGTGACAGAACTTCTCCATAGTTGTATATTTCTTTCTTACCTAGCCATTAAATGAATGTATTTGATAAGAAAATAAACCATGTAGCAGATAACGATACAAAAATGCAACACAAAAACCTATGAGAAATTATGAACTTTGTCCAAACCTTCCTCATGAGATTCATTACAGCTCTTCATTATAATTAATAATTTTCAAAAGCAACATTGAATTTTATATGCAGATTTTCGCTTTTTGTCTAATACCTGGTACACAAACTCAGCTGAGAGGGAACAGCAGTGATTTTTTTTAAAGTCGTCTTTCACATTTTAAAGTGTATCAAGGGAATATCTGGTTCACGGAACAAAGAAGGAAAAGGGACAGGGGGTAGACGGAAAGATAAAATACCCCTTTGAGTCCGGCACACGTTGCCATAAAAGAAATCCAGCTGTGCCATACTGAAAACAAAGTCCAGAAACCCCATTTCTAAGATTTAATTTGAATTTTTTATTTGGAGCATGCACAAGCCTACCGAGGTTGTAAGCCACACAATACATAAGCAACGCCCAGTGGTCCTACATGTATGTGAGCATCCTGCTTTGCTTCCAGATGGGGGAACAGTGACTTTATCCCCAGGGAGGATGCGGGAGCTGAGAGGGATGGTGACTCATGCCAGGCAGGGACCAGCAGCCGCCCTCCTCCTCCTGGGCACAGGGGAACATCAGCCAGAGATATTTACTGAGTGACACGCCGCTTCCTCTTCCTTTACTTGGGCAATCTCCAGCTATATATTAGCTCACACTTCTCTGCTGGTATATTCCACAGACTTTAATTAGACTTTATTTGCCTTTATACTCAAAACATGCAGGTTCTGTTGAAGTAGGCAAAGCGGAAAAATACACCTTGGGTTTTGCCACGTTGGGTTTTCAAACAAGCTTGGTACCAAATCTGTTTCAGACTATATACTGTAAGGATTAGTGTTGTGAAGAAGCTTCTACGGATTTTTTTTTTTTTTTTCCCCAAAATGCTACCATGCGTGTTTAGAAACTTTCATTAAAGTGGTTTCATTAGCAGAATTATAATCCTGCCATCTAACACTAACTCCAGTTTATGAATCTCTGTGGGGTTTCTGAACCAGCCCCATCATACATGAAGTGAAATACATCCAGGAATTTAAAAACATAATGGTGCAGAATAAGGATGGGCATATCTTACCTCAGCAGAGTGGGCTGAATTCTGGACACCAGCAAATCCATGACCTCCAGTTGAATCAAAAATCTATTATACATATTACAGATAAATGAATAGGTTACACAAATAAAACTTGTTATTTCTTACCTATGTCAGGTAAATCATTTGAAAAAAAAAATTAAAAAGTAAATTAATAGACATGTCAACCTGCTAAATCCCAGGGGTCTTTTTGTACTTATTATCACTTTATTCTGACTAGAAGAAGTACTAAAGAAATAAAAATCTCCTTCTATAAAGAAAATTTAGGCAAGTTTTCTCTTTCGGCCTACATGCACACTCACATTTAAGTGTGTGTAAAAGCATTCATTTTTTCCTGTGTAGCAATAATTTTAAAGTAATTTACCTTCAAATAACGCACTATGCTCAGGGTTATAGTTTCACCCTTTGGGGTAATGCTAAGTACAGCTAAAAATCTCATAATGATTTAAAGGAGCTATTTCAAATCTTTGTTGCTGTTTTGTAAAACTTCTTACCCTACTGTTTTTAGTCTCTTTTAGCTGAGCAGTTAGCTTGGCACTATCAATGGACACTTTTAGCTTAGCTTTAAAGGCACACTTGACCGCAGTATTAAGTAACGAAAATAGTTGACTACTGTGCCTTGCAAAGTGAAGGAAGTAGAAACTGAGACTTACGTTTCCAATTTGTTTTGAAAGCTTAACTATTACTATCTCACAAAGGTGTTTGTCTTGTTAATAAAATTTTTAAAAAGCCAATAAATGGCTATGGATTCAGTCAGATATTTTGGTGATAAGGAATGGATAAACACATGGATAGATCTATACAGTTTACAGACGATGTTGAGATTTGCAGATAATAACATTACCGTCCCTAAGTGCAAATACAAATGGCCTTTTATAAACTCTTTCTACAGTCGAGAAATCAGGACATCAAACTTAGATCTGAGCTTTTTTTGGCTTAGGTTGTTTGTTGGTTTGTTTTTTGTTTATAGTTGTTTTTTTGTTTGTTTTGTTTTTTAACTAGCACAAGCCTTTCAGATAATCCAAGACAACAAGAAACTTTCTCTTAAAATTTCATATAAAATCCAGTTTCTGCTAATGCAAATAAAGGGCATCACTCCTGAACTTGCTCTTCCTTGTCTCATCCACAGATGTAATAAAAGTATTTTATTGTTTATGATTTCTTGAAACAGTTCATCATTTAGACACAAGAAAGCAGATAAGCATTTAAGAAACTGAGGATAATGTGAGCCTAGACATCCCCCATCTGCTGCAGTGCATTTTATTAACTGATTTGTAAAGACTGAGCCACTTCATTAATGTCTACAAAAACCTCCCAGTGTAGAAACTCAGAACCATTTTTTTATTAATATCATAAAATTGAACTTAACATGACATAAAAAACTTCTCTGACGCAACAATGTTCAAGAATATACCATCTAATTTTGAAGCTAGCGTACAGAAGATTGAAACATACCAGCTCCAGCCAAATGAACTCTAATTAAATCCAAGAAAGCAAGACGTTTTTAACCTATTGTTTGACAAAGACATCGGATAACAATGAGCAGAAAAGTGAGCTCCACTTCTCTGCTTAACTCAGTTTCCCACTGGGCTGAAATAGATGACAAGAAAGGCAGCCTCAGGCCTATTCCAATTTTGATATAATATATACAATTATGTGCATACACCCAAGTCTGAGCAAGGACGTGGCTCCCTTTTCAATCACCTTCTAGGTTCATGGGTCAGTTTTAAATCCATGCCCTTAAAAATTCCTCACTTTATGGGTATGAGTCATAGCCTGGTGTTATTCATATGCAACACCCAGCATTTACACTTAATTTTATTGTAGGACGCTTAATATTAAATAAATAAATAATAATAAAAAAAAAATACAGGAACCTCAGCTCGTGGATGAAAATGAACCCATCTTGGGTCAAATGTTGCAAGGTTTGGAATAAAGAGGGTGAGGATGCATAAGGGGCACCTCTGGCTGTGCCAGAGCTCCCTCCTTAAAGCTCAGAAAAGTAGTAAGAGGGCAGCAGGAGCCTCCTCTCCTTGCCATGGAAATTAGATTCCCCGTCCCTGAGCTACGCAGAATCCCCTTCACGGGCTATAAAGCCTATGGGAGGACATATTACCCAGTTAAGACAGTGCGAGGTATCAGCTCTGCTGGGAACAGAGCTAAGGGGCATAACATCCCTTCCCTCAGGCCTCTTACTAATAAAGAAATCAAGGTGCAGAACTCTCAGCCTCAATTGCTGGGGAACACAGAAGAAATTACGTGACAAGGGCGACCTGGAAAAAATTTCTCCTTTGGTTTCCCCTTTCATAAGAAGCCTTGAGTTTTATACTTATTCAGTTTCACCATGTAAACACATCAGGATCAATATGCTAAGATGTGTAACAGTCACCCCAAGAAGCTTCATCCCAGTGTAACACATACATAAATATTTACCTATTAAAAATACAAAGCAACAGACCAGAAAATCCTGACGTGTTATTTTGCAATGTTAAATCTGTTGCATCAGCTCTGGGACTTCACAGTATGTGGACAGATAGACTTATTTAAATATTCCACACACAGATTACCAGACATGCAAGAACAGCTGATTTGCAAGTGCTGGTCAGAGATTTTTGACTAATGCAATCAAAATACAAGGGGCAGGGAACAGCAGGAACAAAGTCACCTAATGAATAATGCACAAAAATACTGTTTTGCAGGAGAAAGAGCAGACATGGCAGAAGCTAGTGGAAATAGTAATGTTCTGAGTATGGGTGCACCTCTACACCTTCTGCCTCACCATCAATGAAGTGTCTCCACTGTTATTTACCTTTTTGGCAGGGAAGAGGCAGCGAACTTTATTTTAACATTTACTTGTATTTTTACTGAGAAAATACAGACTTCTGAAGTGTAGGGTTTACACTAAATAAGTGGATGGGCCACTAGTTTCACAAAGAGAAAATCACCTTGTGAGATGCTGTAGCTTCATGAGCAGGAACATAGCCCTTCAGCAGGGGCATGCAGGGGCACAGCCCCTCTCCCCAGGGCCAGCCAGCCCCAGCACACCAAACCTGTGACAAGCTTTCAGATGGTGTAAACTGGCATGGCTTTATTAGTCAGCTGTCTACACCTACAGCTGGCCACCTGCATGACAGCAGTTTTCTGTTGGCTAAAACAATCTTCCAAGAGGGGCACATTGCTTTGGGAGGCCATGTCGAAGACAGATGTCTTTGCAGCAGTTTCTCCTCTTTTTCCCTTGGAGCCTTACCTATATTAATCAATATTAAATTGCAACAGTACTTCAGAGTCTCAGCCATAAGCCAGCACAACACTGTGTAAAGGACTGCACACACAGGCTAACTCCAAAGAAACTCTACTTGGAATTTGCAATGTGCCAGAAGACAAGTTTTGTTACAAATTCAAACCTGATGGTCTCACGGTGCTGATAAAAACTAACCTGCTGGGTCAAAAACTCTCATTCACCAATCATATTTATCAGAAAGAAACCCAAAATCAGTTACATACTCTTCAAAAGCGATGCTCCTTTTGCCAGTCTGCCATGTCTACTGAAACTGATGGAAAGATAACTCCTACCCCATGCACCAACAGCACCTCACAGGATGGACCCCAGCAGAAACAAGCCATCCTACGTTATCACCAGCAAAAAAGATCTACCTGAGTTACGGAAGGTCGCTTTTCTTTTCCTTTCCTTGCCAATGTGTCCAGTCCTTTTAGTGAAGAAAATAAACCCTTCTTATTTCGGACTCTTTGTGACAGAGACAAAGTACGTTTCCTGAGAGCAGCTTCATCTCTGGAGCAGATCTATTTAAACAAAGAGACAAGCCTTCCTGTATCATTTTCATAAGAGCAAAGTATTGACAGTTATTTCAACCTGAGACGTTAAATAAGAGTTACTTCAGTTCACCTCAATGTAATATGACAAAGTGCAAGGACAGTGTTTTAAACTTTCAGTGGTGACGCTTGCTTTAGTATTCCAATGGTGTGATAGTGTCAAATTAGAAGGTTGTAGGAAGGCAGGAACTGAGAAAATATTGCTTTGTACAACAAAAGGAGTTAATGAAAAGAGTCTGAAGAAGCATGATAACCTATCACTGAGATATGAAATTGCTAGAGGAAGAAAGACTCTCAAAATTGCCAAACATAGGAGATAAACGTGCTGTAGCATTGAGTTATTAACAAGCAACAACGCAAACCACATAGATAAAACCAGTGGCAGACAGAAACACATTCCCTGACAGGACTTTCAGGACTACTATTCAGACTGACTTCTCATGCAGCAAATGTAGTCCACCTCTCTCTGCCAAGATAAGCCCCACAGCCCTGCCAAGGGCAAAGAGCAGAGGTGAACATGCTACTGCCATACTTCCCTTGAAGCCAACAGCTTACAGCAGCTGAGGATGTCCCTCATTCTTCTTTGCAAACACAGGCCACAGCTCTTACAAAACGACTTATAAGTTTGGATTGTCTCTAGTTTTAGCCTACTCTTAAAATACTTCCTCTTCAGGAGAGTATCAAACTGCTTCTGAAAAATGGAGTAAACTGGAACTTTCAAAAAAAGACCAGCTCAGTCCAGAGGGACCTGAATCACTTTAGGAAATTTCAGTGTTGGGCTCTTTTCACTTTAAGTGACTCAGCTCCTACACGCTATAAACTCTGAACTCAATGGGGGTGAAATCACAGTGATATAATTTCAACACAATGAGTCATTTACAGCTGAAGAATATGTTGTTTTGTTTCTTTTCATAGGTATGGGTCAGAAGTACCCAACTCTGGAGATTGTGGGGTCCAAAAAAAGTCATGGCCATATCTTCACTGTTTCAAAGTCTGTCTCGGTGGAAGAAATCTATTTGCAGTCAAGACAGAAAAGGTGAGAAGGGAACATAGCTGTCTGAGCAATGCTTGCAGGTGCAGCCATGTATTATCCCAGCACAATTCCACATCGAAGTACAATACTAATGATGGCTTTGTGTATGCACCCACAAAAAGTGCATTCGGACTTACCAGTGCATGGAAGGATGAGACTGAGAAAATGCCGAGCCGCCCTAGCGCCAGTTTTGAAGGACGACTGGCAGCAGCCAAAAGGCTCTTCGGGTTTGGGAGCTCCCCACCTTGCAAACTGGCTAGGTAACATCGCATTCGGAAAAGGTCCATGTTAAATTTTTCCAGGTTCTGTTCCCATTGCTGGATCTGTTTAGATATAAAAAGGAACAATTAAAAGGGGAAAAATGTCTTTGTGGGTTGCTCTGAAAATTCAAGCTCTTCCACAAACCCACGGTAAATTACTTTCATCTGGCGGTATATGGATTAGATTAGTTACTCCCTGCCAAAATACATTCAGTCATATTGTGTTACATCAATGCAAAAGATGGCTTGAAATAAAGCAAAGCTGGTGGTCTTAAATGCATACTGACAAGATGAACATACCAGGAACTTCGGGTAGTTTGATAGCCACAAAAGCAGTTACATAAAAACACAACCCTGTGGTTCACAAAAGCTTTTTTTTTAAAAAAAAAAAAAATCTGTCTCTTTTTGGAGATACATTTTCTTTCTTTTATGAGCTTTAAACTATAGCTGTCTGGCTGAAAGCAAAGCTGCATTGCTATGCTAATGTGCTACACAAAATGAAGTAGCTACACTAACAAGTCCTGCTCATTCTTTTACTGTCATCCTATGGCCTCTCTGTAAGCAGGAGATGATACTGGCAACACAAACATGTACTGTTCTTTGCCCAATAGGTTAAGACATGCTTACGCTCAGGCAAACTGCAAAAATTAGCTATACATGCCCAATACAAATCACTGGAACAAAAGTAGAATGTGTACATACACTTCATGCAATTTAAACATATCTAACACTATTACATGCAGATGTAGCAGACAGCTTAATCCAGTTTCAATGTAAAATTAGGAAAGTGAAGAGACTTAAATATTTACTAGACAAATACAGTTCTTAATCAAGACTCAGATGACAGATTTTAAGTATTTGTGTAGATACACACTCATCTACACAAACATGTACTCTTATCCACTGCACAAAAGTCAAATTTTGCCTTTCGTTTCCCCAACTTACAGATTGGTAGTTGCAGCTAAAATCTGCCCCACAGTGTACAATATGCACTAATACTAATACATACTACAAATAAAAAGGCAGTTGTGTTTAACATAGTAGGCACATTCAGACATGGGAGGGTAGAAAAGGCATGTCCATTAGGTTAATGTACACTAAGTTCATGTACTGAAGATTGTTAAAATCCCCTGACAAAGCTGATCTTCCCATGTCAGCTCCAATCACTGTGTGTTGGTTGCTCAACAGGTGGTTTAGGGCTCTGGAGAAAGTTCATCACATTTTCTCAAACATGCATTGACTTCATACCTTTCACTGGCACACCCTGCCTGTCCCTGTGTGCACGGGACTTTATCACCTCACACTGAGATTAGCCAAGGCACCTTTGTGCCTCAGAAAACAGGCTGATGAACACAATAAAGATCTTGGGTGAACTATAACCTGCAGGCTAATCTAGGAGCAAAATCAGCTCAGTTTCCTTATAACGCTGCCATGTGTCTCAAGAACTAAACGAGTACCTTGCCTCTTACTTTCAACAATGAAGAAGTGAGGAAAGGGCGAAAAAGGCCCTGTTAACAAAACGGTGCTAAGAGACCTCTTCTGGCTTCCTTACACGTGTGCTCACAAACTGTGGCATCACCTATGGCTATAGTTTTGGAAAAGGTAATCTTATATGGCAGGGAGGGTGAAGAAAAGGAAGACAATATACTCTTTTGTACATCTGAAAATGCATAATTGTAATTTACAGTAGACTGAAAAACAAAACAAAACAAACAAAAAACTATCAAGGAATGACTATTAAAAGAAAAAGTCAGAATTCACAAAACCTTATGATGAAAGCAACTCTCAAAAGTCCAGAGAAAAAGGACAGAGACATTCAAAACCAAAGATGCCTCATCTAATCTCCATCACAGGCACTCAAAACATGCATCCTTTGCACCCCAGAAAGAAAAGTAATTTTTTCTTGGGTTTATTTTATTATTGCCCTTTACTTTGCTTTTTTTTTTTTGTGTGTGTGTGCTCTTAGACACTCCTCACACAGCATTTCTCTGCTTGCCAGTACTTTACGCATGGGATGACTCCAACAGGAGGTTTTGTGACCAGCTCTTTGTGGCAAGACTCAACTAGAACGAAAACATGGTTGTCAGCTTTTCACAAAGCCAAAAGCTACAAGCTCAGGTGAAGTCTTTTCCTTTGGGATGACACCTCTATGGGTACTGAGCCAAGGCAACTTTGAATAGCTTGGGAACAGAGCAAGGCTTGTTCTGGGCGCTGCTGGAGTGGAGCATCCTGTGACCATTAAGCACAAGCTGAACACAGGCATCTTTGTGCTTTGAGGCCTTCTTCAAAATCCCCATTAAACATTTCTACTAAGTTGTATTTTAAAATAAAGATAATCTAAGAAGGGGGAGTGCGGTACAACATGAGGACATTCTGAAGAAATAATTAAATTATGGTGTTTATCAGTCACTCAGGATGCTAGCTAATCAGCTCCAAAAGCATCAGTAATCACGATGTTACGTTTAATGGCATTAACAAAAGCTGTAGGCAGGGAATTTCTGGGATTGTCTTGTAGTCTTATCAAAACCAGGGATGTCTGGAACCAATTGGAGACCATGAACCAATACCAGCTGCTATTTGTCTAAGCCTTTTAAATGATGATAATTCTTCCTAAAGATTTATATTCTTGAAGACTAAGTGGGGGAAGCACACAAAAAAGCAACAACTTCAAAGCACAGTGTGACCTGGTCCATGAAGTTAATTTACAGGCTGCAGACTAGCTGCTGCAATCCTTATTCTGCTATTGTGTGAGGCAAATCTCTGCCCCACGTGGGAGGACTGCCCAAAAGACGGCTCAAGGACTTAACTTCATCATGCACAGACAAAGGGCCCTTTTGAAATCTGCTCGAAAGCAAAGGGGGAAAAGTGGATGCACCAGACATCTGTGAGAGCAGGAATGGGTGACAAAGGCCAACAGCAGCATGAAGCAAGTCTGCAATGAGATAAGAGATACCGCCCGACACGAGGCACGCCAAAACAAGCAAGCACATGTGAAATGCTCCTCGTGAGACCTGCTAAGCTGTTGCACTTGCCTGCACCTTCAGCTACAGCGCCCGGGGCATCCAAACCCAACCTCTCTCAGTCACTGTTTCAAAACTTCCATGTGAATTTCCAGGAAAAGCATTAAAGGCTTTTCCTAGAGGAAAGGGAGGATGCCATTCTGAGTACAGGTAAATGTTAGACAAGCATTTCTAGGTTCAGTGGCAGCATGAGAGCGCCTGGGAGAAAGACAAGGAGGGGCCACCCAAACAAATGTATTCAGCCTCACAGGATCTCTGTAAGGTAGAGGAAAAAAAGAAAGCTGTGGCAGAGAGATAGAAAGAAGTAAGAAGCGGGAAGCATTAAGAATTAGGGCCATGAATTACTTAGTTGGGCCAGGAAAACTCATGCAATGAAGTCTGTTTCAGGGACAAGACAGTAATTGCATGGGGAGTGCTAAGTGAGGAGATGAGCTTTTGCATCAGCAACTTAGTTCAAGAGTGAGTTTTTGAAGAGTTAACATACAAAGGAATGTCAGCATGATACTTTTAGCAGTACTTTACCAGTAATGCTCGTTTTCAGAACATAAATAACCAATTCTCCTAGTGAAAAATCTATTAAGATGCTAGAAACAATTGTAAAATAATTACATTTTAAATCACGCAAACATTTGAGCTAAAGATGCTCAAAAGCAGGTTTCTGTTAATTCAATAACCCTGCTAAGTTTTCTATAGGTAAGCTCTTAAATGTGAGCTTGGGAAACGTAAGGGGTAAATACATTCAGACCACACAATACAGACCAGTGGTTTCCAGCAGGGGATGTGGGGATCCATAGATCCTACATGCTATACAGTCTTCTCTGCAGGTGGCACTTCTTGTGGCACCTCCACTAGAACATGCCTAGGGTTTGCAAACTGTAAAAGGGAGGGCCCCTGGCTCCTCGCTCTTCTTACAGTAAAGTGCAAACACCATTTTTTGTGGGACTAGGGAAAGACTGTTTAATTTTCAAATACCTGTTCTGTACAAAGTAAGAAGAGCTCAGCAAAATAAAACCCAAATCAGTAGATGAATAGTGGAAAACAGTGCCAGAAATGACACCGTAACAACCCAAAGCAGCAATACTTCAAGGACCTAGAGAAAGGATGGAATAAACTTACTGGACAACCCACCTTGTAATAAAATACCAGTTTTCTACTTGGCATTTATTTAGGGTAGCACAAAAGAAAAGATGCATGGAGGGAGGAGAGCCTTCTGTCAGTGCTTAAGCCTTGAAAATTAACTGGATTTAGTAACAGTTGTTATAACACATAGAAACATGACCTCCTCGCTGAAACAATTCACCATCTACATAGCAGTAAGAAACTCAGAATTTTCCGTTATGCAACATCTTCCTTCCAGACGGAAAGTGTCTCTGCAAGCTGATGTAGGGAACTCTATGGATTTAAAAGAAACTTCTGCTGCTGTTTTATATGAACAGCTTTTCAACCACATTACAAACAACACCAAACTCTTTGCATTCCAGTCCTTGGTTCTCAGACAAAGTTCATATTGTACCCATCTGGATAAATGAGTCACTCGGTTTCTGGGGACAAGGAAAAGATTTTTATTGTCCTTACTTCCTAAAGAGAACTCGAAGAAGCACTAACATCACTCTCCCAGAAATTCCATTACTTTAAAGGACACTACAGAGATACTGTCATAACTTTTAGCTCAAAGAAATGAAAAAGGGAACATAATAAAGTACAATGACGTGCAATTAGCAATACCCTTTATTCTTCAGTCTGTTTAGTGACTGGTTAAGAAAGCTTCTTGAAATAACAAGACAACAGCTTTTTTTACAATAAATGCCATCTTTCTGCTTGTTTTGGAAGGACAGAATTTTCATCATTTTTAACTAAAAGAGACAGAGGAAATCTTATTCCAAATACCACTGATAGCACAAAAGTGCACCCATGTGTACTTAATTCACATTCTTGTCAATAATCTGATCGAAATTGGCAGTCCTGCATGCATGTCTATAGCTAGGGATGTAATTAAGAAAGCCACTGAATCTTATTAGCCAGCTGCCCCTCCCCAAAAAACAGAAGACCAGCCCTTCCTGCCCAGGCTCCCTCACCAGCTTCATTGTATGAAATAATGCCACGCAACTCCAGATTCAGTAATAGTTTATTTATTTTTCATTCTTTTACAGTAAATCTTTGTGAAACAAAGATGGAAATTCACTCATCTGCAAAACGGTAATTACAGCAGTAATGAGAATGGAGATGACCTTCCTGCCTACTCACTTCACTCCTTAGTGACAGTCTGCTACCAAAAGAGAAGGATTTTGCTAATGATGTAGACAGGGACCATCCTACACTGAAGAGTGACACCTGAAAAGAAATAGTACTCCATCTCTCAGAAAGTGGGGGTCTGCTCTAGCCAGTTTAAAGATCACCCAAACTGAAGATCTGTTATAACGAGTTTAGATCATTTTTTTCTAGTTTAGGAGGACAGGGAAGAAAGAAAAGTAACTGTATATTGTGATTCACATCAAATTCGTATGCAGCAAAGCTGGCAGGTACTAGCTAAGTTTCCTGAAAATATTCTCTTTTGAGTGTTGGCATTGTGAGTTTTTATCAGAATGTCAGACAATATTTCAGTAGATGGTTTATAGAAAATGAAGACATGAAAATTGGGCTTGTAAGGGGACCTGAAAAATAAAATCCCCCCGAACTATTCCAGTCATCTTCCTACAAATGTCAGTGAAAAGACAAAGTGTCAGGTACATTTTGAACAAAAAAAGTAATGAAGTTACTCTCTGTGTAAAAAGCCGAAGACCACCACAGGGAAGAGAAAAAAGGTACTAACGGATTTTATGATTATCCAAATTAATAAGGACACTACCATACTGATCCCCTTATTTTGATTTTTACGGCAACATAGAAGCTACTTTTGGTTGGAGGACACACACGAAAACTTGCATAAAAATCGTCTCCAAATACATGTCTGTTCTTCTCATTAATCCCTCATCATTTCAGTGCCTGCAAGTAAATACCTATGTCCATAAGC
The DNA here is from genome assembly GCF_036013475.1 of Columba livia. Lineage (NCBI taxonomy): Eukaryota > Metazoa > Chordata > Aves > Columbiformes > Columbidae > Columba > Columba livia. The sequence goes on from NC_088604.1 coordinate 65,548,110, forward strand.
CATCTGATAAGTAAATTAAGTATCATGCAAACAGAAAATATGAATCACATCAGAAACCTCTGAGCAGCTTGGAAAACATGATTATACCAATATATTAAAATTTGAAGAGAAAAACCCAGAATGCTTTGAAGAAACTATTATTCATATTATTGTTCTAAAATGAGACAACAGAATAGATTTATGTACCAAGTACATACAAAAGTACACTCAGAGCTGCGGTGCCCTCACTGTGAGGTAGATTTTCCATCCCATTAAACACAGTTCTACAGGCAGAGACAGCCTCGCTTTTGACTTAATGTGCAAAATTTTGTTAAAAGAGCTCTGAATAAATGCTAATAATCCCTTTCACTCACTTCAGTGGCAGTTAGACAGGGCTGCATATTCACAGCAAATACTGCAATTTCTCTAGCAGGTTAAACAGCTGGGAAAACTAACACCGTTTTACCTAGACACTGTGACTCCATGGGCTTTGAAATTCATCTCAGCACCAGGGTATTTTCAAACTTGCTACATTTCATCCTAAATCTCTTCAGTTTAGGGGAGAAGCTGCACCTTGGGTGAACAGCACCACCCACAATGTATTTATTGCATACAGTAATACATAGAAACAATACGTGCAGAGCTGGGATTTCCAGCCATGCCACCAGTGGCTTACTGGGACTAGCTGCTGTACCTTGCTCTTGCAGGCACTTCATCCATCTTTTCTGAACTGCCCCGCAATATCAAAAGCTACGTCAAGGGTTGCCATTTTCTCTCAAACAGCAAATATCTCTATCATTATTATGAGACCAGTAAGCCCAGATAGAGGGAATCCCTGATCAGGCCACAAGGTTGAAGACATTTCTCAACCAATTCGATAGAATCAATTCTCTAAGAGTCATTTCTTCTAGAAAAACAACAATTTCCTTGTAATTTTTTTGTTTGCACTTCTTCTGTTTAGCACTACCTTTATCAATTGTTAGCTTGAACGTTCACCAAATTTAAAAGACAGTATCAGATGAGCTTCTCCAGTCCACTTGCTGTACACCAAAAATAAACACATATGTACATTAAAATAACTAGAGCAACTTTAGAAGTCCAGATTTCCTTACTGCAACTGCATTTCAGGATATAGCAATCATGAAACAAAAAAAGGTTTTGCATGCTTGTAAAGCCCATGCAGTACAAAGTCTTCAGTGCAGAAGTATTGGTTTTAAATCAATACAGATGTGAAAGAAAATAGAAACTTGAGGCTGGGTAGTTGTTTTTCTGAGGAAGAGGAAGGAAAGGGAGAAAGGATTTAGAAATCACAGTTTCCAAGATAATTCCCCAGTGAAAATAAATGAAGACTGTGCCTCATCTTTCTACATAAAAAACCACAGTGGTCTCTCTGAAGTCAATCACACTATTTCCGCTGTCTTCTCAAAATATATCACCAGTGAAGTTTTCCAGCACAGGATATAGGGCATGCATATTAACTACAGTATTGGCAATACAATAGATTTCATCATGTAGGGATCATAACTGCCACATGATTGAAAACACCAAATTCACACAAAACCAAACCAGAATTTATATTCTCCTTTTTACTCCAAGTGGGCAAAAGACAATTAAACAATCACAGTTACTAAACAACTGAGCTACATATATGCAAACTTCTCCCTCAGGAATAATGTTTTCTCTAACTGTTAGCTTACTAAATATATTAAGAATTCCTTGTTACTAATTATATCAAGATTTTTTTTCCTTTGCAAAAGCCCATCTCTGAGACACTAAATCGAGAGATTAGGAAATCCAGTTACTTATTGACTTCTCTGTGAAGTGACTTTGCCAGCACACCCTCAGCAGTTGTAAGGAGAGATTTTATAGAGATTAAAAAGGATCAAGACTGGAGAAAAAGGTCATTATTAATTTATTGTTTGCTAACTAGTGGATGTTCGCACATGATACATCTCACTCTGTCTCACTGGTTTGCCCTCATTCAGTGTTTTGAGACATTCATAGACAGAAGATTAACAGGAATAAATCTTCTGCAGCCCTAGTGATGGATTTCAGTTCTAGCAGAACACAGGCAACTTCTTCCAGGGACTGGGCTGGAAAATAACAGCAGTTGTTCAAGGACAGAACATCTAATTAACAGATATTAAGAGAGCATCATTAATACTCTTCGGATGACTCTAAATAAACTACTAGCATCAATATCTAATAGGGAGAGCAGTAGATTAAGTTAACATACATCAGGATTTCTCCTCAGTGCATCACATGTTGCAAGCACTAGACATCTCTGGAAAACTGTATATTCTTCTAAGTCTCAAAACCTTCAGCAATAAAAAGATACTTAATGCTTTTCCTCCTCCATTCACCTCAGTAGACTCTGAACCATGAAATAAAGTGACCGGGAAATAAATTATGAACATGTGAGTACTCGGCTTATGAACATCCGCAACACAAATCCCTACACATACCTGCATACTTATTGAACTCTGCTCATGTAGCTTCAGACTGAAGTGTGCTACAGAAGCTTGACAGTGAAATTATTACCAGTCAGTCTGCCCTTTGTCAAGTTCAAACCAGTATAGTAAGAATTTTAAATACGATAAGCATCAAATTCATGAAAGTAAAAGTGCTCCACTAACCAAAGAAATGTAATTATGCTGTATTGTATCAAAGGAAATAATGGCCATAATGTGCAGACTAAAGTAATGACAGAGCAATAGCTAGTCTGACTGGAAAGATAAATAGGGGTGGGCTCTCAAATACTAGTCAACAAATTCAAATTATCAGACATCTTCTGCTAATAGCCTAATAAAATAAGAGACACAGCAACCTCAGTCCACAGACCTATTATGCTAAACTACTAGACAAGTTTAGTACACAAGAGGCCCCGGGTAGCAAAGCCTTTGCCTGAACACTAATAATATCTAATTAAAGCATTTTTTACCAGTTGCTGGCTACAACACTGGGGACATGGGAAAGATGTCAGCACCTCAAAATGTACTTCCATAAGGTAACACTGGAGTGATTCCTGGTTCACATGCTGGAAATGAGAGCAGAGTAAGGCCTGATGTCTATGCACCACCATACAAACAAGAAGGTGAGCATTTTCACTGAGGAACAGTTCTAGCTGCTCATGAGTCTGCCCAGACCTTTTATCTCACGTAAGGTACATACACACCATGAACACCAAATTGGGGGGGGGGGTGACGGGGGGTGTTCTCTTTTTTGTTTTGAAAACAAATCTTCATGGTGAATCTTCTTCAGAACTAAGCTGCTGCTTCAGCAAAGAGTCAAGCATTCCTTCCACCATAATATGAAAATGTGATCAGAATAGCACACCAGGTGTTCAGAAGCCATACTTAGAGTTGCAGAGGGAAACAGCTGATGAGTCAGATAATTTCTTGCTTCAACAAAACAAAATTAGCCCAGACACAAGTTTGGATGCAAACATTTTGTCTGCTCCGGCCACAAGCCTGTAGTACGTAAGGTCTCCAAAGCTAAGCAGAAATGGGCCTGTGCTTATACTGAGATCAAAAGTCCCAGCATGCAACCAGAAAGTGTTATAAGAAGGGCTGTTAGTGCCTCCCTTTTCACTGAACTGCTACCAGTATAATGCTCCAGTGGCTGCCAGTGGTACTCACAGCAGTGCTTTTCCACCTAGAATGAAAAACTCTGGTCTGGACTTCATGTTCTCTTTTAGACTCCTATGAGGCTTTTTAAGAAGCCCAATGGATCTCGGTCTTCTGGTCATGGATAAATTTCAACTGAAGCACATGCTGCCTCAGTCCTTTCTCTGATTTTATTTGGATAAAATACTCTTCACATCTTGTCTTAAGCTACAGAATGGCATTGCTAAGTATCTACTCTTAAATCTCTACTGCAATTCAATAATAAATTCAATTTTTCACAGAACATAGTATATATCCTGTGGTATGCCACATAACAACTAGATATTATCAATAAAACAGTGAAAATTAGTTATGTTTTTCCAGAAGAGAAAAGAGTTCATAAAAAGAGTCCAGACTGATCCTCAGCTTTGAGGAGCCTGCCTCCCGCGCTGCTTTGGATTGCTGTAGAAACCTGGCAATAATTACAACTACTGTGCCAGCTGTCCCCAAGACAATTTCTCTCAGGCCTAGAAAGCACTGACAGTCAGTGCACAAAGCAAGAAATAATGATAAATATGCTACTGTAAAAACATTGTTTCCATTACCTGATTCTCTATCGCCTTCCTGTTTTTTGGATCGCTAACAATTGAGAGCTGCAATTCTGCCATCTTTTTCATCTTGCTATCCATGTCAATCTTCTGGAAGAGACTCTTGGTTTGATTTTTCAGCAGCCTAACGGTGTCCTCTTTCCCAAGCTTCTTTGCAAAGAGAGAAGCACAGGCTGAATGTATGGCAGTAACCCAGTTTTCCAGATCCGTCTGGCTTGTCGCCTGTGAAACAAAACAGAGGAAAAAAAAATTAAAAATCAGAAGCTATAGGACATTAAGTGCTTGACAGGTTCACTGAGTTCTTCGGCGCTTTATCTTAAAATCAGTGAAATAAGGCTTGATCTTTAAAACTGTGCAAATGAAGGAACCACGACCTTCTTCCACACTCTGTTAGGACTTGTCTCCAACCTTCTGCTTCTGTTTCTTAGACCTGCAAAGTCTGAGAACTCTGGGAGGACAACAGAGCCCCACAAATCACGGTAAAGATGGGACTTCCATCCTTCATCCTTCCAATTAATTCAGGTAAAAACCAACAGGTTTCAAAGAGAAACCTCCTGCAGATGACACGGCAACAGGGATAATTTTACATGTAAGGTCTGAGGAGAGGCGTTTGCTTTTTTTTTAAAAAAAAAACAAGATAGTAGAGAGAGGATAGCAAAGTAAAGAGAGCACATCTGCACAAAGTGTCTCCAGAGATATTTACAAGTGCACCTATGAATCACCTATGCAGGCAGTTCCACATAATACTGTTCTTTATTAACATTTTCCAGTGGTGCAGTTAAGCAGCCAAGATCTTTAGATTAGTTTTAGCCTTTCTTTTTTGAACGTCTTGCTCAAGAAAACTGTCTTAGAGGCCACTAGATAGAGGGTTGGGCCTATAATTCTGTAAGGGTGGAATCTTAATAGATATGAAAAAAAAATTGAGAGTAAAGCTGATTTTTGAGAAGCTTATAACCGCTAGGTACCAAACATGTCTTGCAGATTTTTGATCTGTTCTTTTTATTTCTGAACCATAATTAACTAAGCCAAATTATGTAATATTATATACTAAGTCATATCATATGCTTAAATCAATATTGTAATAGTGTAGTGCAGTAGTGTAACTGTACTATTATTTTTAAGTCAAAGGCACAGGCATGATCAGCCTGGAGAAGAGAAGGGTTCTGAGAAGACCTTATAGCAGCCTTCTAGTACCTAAAGGAGACCTGCAAGAAAGCTGGAGAGGGACTGTTTACAAGGGCATGTAGTGATAGGACAAGGGGTAATGTCTTTAAACTGAAAGAGGGTAGATTTAGATTAGATAGAAGGAAGAAATTCTTCACCATGAGGGTGGTGAGAAACTGGAACAGGCTGCCCAGAGAAACTGTGGATGTCCCATCTCTGGCAGTGTTCCAGGCCAGGTTGGATGGGGCTTTGAGCAACCTGGTCTACTGGAAGGTGTCTTGGCCCATGGCAGAGGGCTTGGAACTAGAAGGTCCCTTCCCACCCAAACCATTCCATGATTCTATGATGTTTGTGTATCAACAACTACATATATGCATGTGCATACTCACCAACACATACTAAAATGGAAACGACTGGATAGTCACATACGCATACTGTTACCTGAAATAAGTAGACATCTCCAAAAGAATTGCTGAGACAGAATACATTTTCTTTCTTGGGATGTTCTGGAACAGACTGTACTATACTGTCTTCTGCAAAGAGAGCGTATCGAGGTAAACTGCTCTGTTCCATCGAGTTCCTTCCATAGGTCTCATAAAACAGCAGAGTACAACCTTCACAATTCACAAGGACAAAAAACATAAGGAGAAAGTAAGTTCTAGATCTCACATTTGAGTTCTTTTATATTAATGCTTTTGTGATTAAAATACCCTTCAATGACAGGGAATGTTAGTTTTGCCCCTCTTTTGAAACAGTGAAAAAAATGAAGATCTTCTAAACTGAAAAACAGGCAAAGTTAATGATGAATTTGCCAACAAAAAGTTGGGACAGATATCTAATAAAGACACAACAAACACCCATGGACTGAAGAGAAAATAAACAGGATACTTCAATATGGAAGTGTTCAAAGTCGGGCTGGATGTGGTTAGAGCAACCTGATGTAGTGAAAGTTGTCCCTGCTTACAGCAGGTGGGTTGGACTAGATGATCTTTAAAAGGTCTTTTCTGACCCACACCAATATGCAATGCTATGAATAAACTTAGGCTATTGAAATGTTAAGGCATGTAGAAAAGACTAATTCCTGCTCAGTTCAATCAGCTTTTGTGTTTCTTTATTAAATTGAACTGACTCTCTCATAACAGCCACTTAAGAAAGCTATTTGTTGAAAAGATTTGTAGAAACTTTTGTCTTCAAACAACATACTTAGTGAATAAACTTCTCAAATTTAAACTGGATTTCCTTGAATCTACTTGCACATTTTGAACTTAGACAATGAACACAATCTCAATAATTTAAAATGGTTTAAAGCGGTTGAGTTTGAGCATGTTCAGTCTCATAGATAGTACAACATGTACAGTACAAGACTTAAATCCAGAAATCAAAATTCATCCTTGATGATAATAGTGAGCATAACATGCAGAATTACTTCTGGGGGACAGCAGAAGCGACTTGATCTAAGTCCACAGCAGTATGACTACACTGCCACGTTGCCTTTGGCAGTGAAGCTGACTTAAGAAGGACCTGTCTCCTTCATCCCCACCCCCCCACCTTTCATTCCTGCTCCACATTACAATCCAGTGTCCTCTGAGATGAACGGATTTGCCTGTCCAAGGGGTCACAGACAACTGTACCACTAAATAATCTACTTTAAAACTATCCTGTCTTTCTCAATAATTTCTTAGGCTAGTTGTGCATACAGAAAATATGTAAATAAACATATTTTTCACCCCTGGGAAATGGCAGTTTAACAATAGTGAGTTTGGTGGAGTTTTTGTTTCTTTGTTTGATTTGGAAGATAAATTAATACTATATTATGTCTGGATGTTTAACCTGGAAAAACTAAGAGCAGATACTACAAATACATTTTGAAAACTGAGAATAACCTAAGCAGTTAGAAATTCTGAGGCTGGTGGTAGATTCTGCAGCAAGGCAAGCCTTCTCCAAAGGATGTGCTCAAATTCATTCAGGAATTAATTTAGAGAAGACCTATGGCTGCATTACGTAGCAAGTCAGACTAAATAATCACAGTCGTCCCTTGGGCCTAGCAATCCTGGAACATATCACTGCTGTTATCCCTATACATGTACAGTAGACTACTTGAAATTCAGCCAATACAAGGACTGAGTTATGAGGTGGAATAAACTGGTCCTCATACAGCCCAAATCTAAACTGTATGAAAAGTCAGTACAATCAGATGGATTTCATTACATTATACAGTGCCAGAGAATGTACAAGAGTTACAAGTAAAAGGGAAATATATATTAAAGGTCATCATTTGATGAGTGAAAAGTTTTTAAAGGAAGGAATCAAATAAATAGAAATGCCTCTACACTACTTAAGTTCACCTTTTTCTATTACTGTCCAGAGTGTCTGGCAGAATATTCAGAGTATGAACAAATCCTATAGGGTTGGTCCTATCCTTTCCCCTTAACAGCCCTCACTTGATTTTCTTTATGACACAGAAACACTTGGAGATTTCTGCAGCTTGAAAAGAAGTATATGGTTTGTTACACTCTGCATATCAGGCATGGCACTTCTGTCATAATTCCAACATAAAAGGGCAAACTAAACCAACAACAGCAAGGCCCCTCTTGTATTCAACAGCGGCAGGACTGTGCAACCACTTCCACTTCTGCATTTTAGGGAAGTGCAAAGTAAGTTCTATTTTAAACTGCCATATTTCCCCATGTGTTATCAAAAGGTAACTAAAGATACATCATTTTTTATCCTGCCAATTTATATGTACACAAAAATTTTTGAAGAGTATGAGTGTGCGTTTAAGTGTATGGCACCCCAGGTAAACCTTCAGGTCAAGCCAAGTGATGCCTGGTAGTAGCTAGTTTCATAAACTCTGACAGACCCACTGGGAGTGATTATCATCCAAGTATTTTAATCAAAACTTGAACTGAAGGTGAAGGACAATGGGAAAGCAATTTCCCCCATTAGAATAAAGTAATTAGATGGGACAGATGGAAAAGAGAGTTCCTCTTGCTAAAGGGTTACTATTCAAGCTCAGGTCTTAGCAGCCCTGAAAGTAGAGCAGAGGCCTCAGGACATGTATACTTTGAAGTCTGGCAGGTAACCAGATGGTTATAAGCCTTGTGCGTGTTTATAAACAAACACATCACAAAAGAGTACAAAGAAACAAGTTGTTCTCTATTGGCATATGGGGGTATTTTAAGTCATATTTTAAAACACCTTGGCTATTTAAACTTCAAGAACAAAATAAATACAGTTTTATTCAAAACCCTGTATAAGGAGAACCAAAACAAGTGCCTTGATCTTGAGATAGCATATTATGAAAACAGAACTACGCCTTGATATCCAGACGGGCAAGTTTATTTTGGCATTGGAAGTCTCCACAGGACAATAAAGGTATGAGGATCAAGGAAATGAGGAATGTATATTTACAACAGCTAACAAAGTGGAAGAGATTTTGCACCATGAATGCAGCTATACCACCCATCCAAATTAAAATGAATTGTATCTAATACTGCTTATAATGTTAGAAGTTAATAAAGCCTTTTATAAATAATTTTACTATTCCTTTTTTATAACTGCGGAAATTCAGGTAGCAAGAAGGGATGTGACTCGTTCAAGGTCACCAACTAGCCAATTTTATAGCAAAAAACTGAACACAAAGAACCTAAAGTCCTTCCCAGAGCTTCATTACCCCAGAAATACATGAACTAATGGTATATAATGTAGCTCAGCTTAGAGTTTCGATAGGATTGTTTAGAAACTACTTGAATTGCAAAAGAGGCAGATCAAACTTATATTCATATTCCATAATGCAAATACATGCAATAAGAGGGTGGCATTCAGATATTGTTTTTCCCTTTGCATACACTTCTTCTAAGCATGAATCATGCTATCTAATGATCAGGGTAAGTGATTTAAACTGTTAAGACTGCCTACATTTTGATCCCTTGATAACAGGTCTGTGAATTATTAGGCAGAATTGCTACATTCTTGTGAGTATGCTTCTTTTACATCAGCATTATCAAGGACAGCACTCCCAGCACTTGGTGTTTGCCATTCATTTTTCTTTAGGTCTACACCCATGTAAAATTCTGAAAAGGGCAACCTGTGGGAAAGTTGTTATTTTCTCTCCTCCAGCCCCAGATATGCTAGGAAATTATTAAGTTTGATCATTTCCTTACTCATTAACTTAGCATTATATTTACTGAAAGGCATATCCTTTGGAAGTAATTAAAATTCAAAATGAGCTCACCCACTAAATTCCTCTTCCTCTCCACAATAGATGTTATTTTACTTCTTACACTTCCTGACACTGGTACACTTCTTGCGGCACACCTACCTGCTCGATTACTCTGACCCATCAACATGCAGCATGAGCACCGCAACCACACCGCACCCCACAAGCAACAGCAGCCCCTTCTGTTAATCAGCGGATTGCCTTCCCATGGGACTGTTTCCCAGCAGGAGCAGCTGGGGGAGATAGGAAGGTGGGCACGTCGAAAGCCAGAAGAGGTTGGTATTGCAGGGAGTGGGCGAGGTGAAAGACCAGCCAGGGAAAGGAGGGAGACTGGCGAGTCCTGGAGGTGGTGTGCAGCAGCTAAGCCTTGGACAATGCAGGCCTTCCCCAGCTGCTGCTGCTTCAGTCTCCTCTGCCCTGAATTGCACACTTGTCTGTGTAAATGCTCTAGCACTGGAATTTCACCTCTTTGTTATGTTGCCACCTGAAACACTGGAAACAAACTGAACATTTTAACATTAACTTATCTCAGCTTTAAGTAAAACTCATAGCAGAGCCCAAGGAACTGCATGCCTGTGACAAGGAACTGGACACCAAGGACTTATCCTGATTCTTAAACTTTGACTCCCTCCAAGACAGAGGTGTAACTTTTGTATTTTTTTTAGTTTTGGTTCAATTTGGTCTTTGACCTCCAAACATCCAAAAGTATCTTCTAAACCCCAGATTCTGCCTCAGTACAGAAACTGGGAAGTCAGTTAAGACAATTCCCACTACAGTACAAAACACATGGCTACACATGTAATACCAAATGAAGTCGACTTAGTGGGCTGCTTGGGCACACGCTCCACTTTAAGCAAGCGGGTAGACTGCTTAGACATTAATTTCTGATGCCCTTGAACCTGCTAACAGAAACCAGCAGGCATGAAAAGTTGCTAAGACACAAAAGAAACAACTGCTGTTGCCAAGCCAAAGGAGCAATGTGATGGTTTACCTTTCAGTGTGACCCAGTAGTGCTTCCACTTTCGCCGTGTGACCAGCTCCAGCTTCTTCTCCTTCTGTAGGGTCACCAGAGGCTTGAAGAACAGCCACCCTGCCTTGCGCACCACTCCTTGCTCTTTCTCATACAATAAATCCAACTGCTCCAAGGAGCTGAGAGACTCGCCACTGGAGTCCTCAGTTTCTGACGAGGTCTCAGTGTTCTCCAGGTTCGTCCTGCTCATCTCCAGCTCCCGCATGAAGTTTTCGTAAATGTTCTGCCTTAGGGCATCACTGCTGACTGCATTTGTGGACTCACTTCTCTGGGACAGGACATGGCTGGAGCCGGGTGACCACAGCAAAGTGGAGACCTGCGACGGTGCCAGCGTGTCTGTAGTGAAATTGTCCATTCTGCTGTCAAAATATTCACTCCCATCTTTACACTTTGGCTCCTGCAGAGAAAAGGGAATTGCCAGTGATCAGCAATGAAAAGACACACTTCATTTGGCATGTAAATTTGTTTCATGTTTAGCCACAGCCAGTTCTTTCATCAATGGCCACCTCTTTTCACCATTACATCACAAGCTTTGTGTCAGCAGCCACTGACACCATCTATGCCAGAACTCAGGGTTTTCTCAGGAGAACCCCATTAAATCCTAACCACTAAGTCTGCGAGCTCTGGTAACTCAGAAATCTGTGAGTAATATCCAAATTTGCTAGCAACTACTGGGACTTCTACTGGCTGTGAAACCTGATGGACTCCAGGAGACAACCACATCCTCCAGCTGAAACCCAGGCACCACCACTTACATGACTGTTTGAGTACAAGCAGGAAGAGGGTCACAACAAGTTTCTTTATTATTAGTGTTTTCAATACTCTGGTGACACTCCATTTGTGCGAGGCAGCTACATTTAACTTCAGCTCAGCCAGGCTGATTTTACCTCCACTTCCTATTTGTCTTATAAACTTTGCTTAATCAACACAAAAAAAGGTCAAAAGTTGAGAATATTTTAAGCTTGTTAGTATTGACCAATTGACAAAAATCAAATCTAACAGAAGATGTGTTTTTAAAAAAGAAAAGACGTGTTTGCTGACTGGCACAAATCAAGTCTCCAGACTGCAGAGGTGTGTATTTCCTGACTTGCTGAAAACCTCATGGGAGCTTGAATATCTCATCAAGCACTGAAGGGCCTCTCTCCTAATTGCATTGTTCAACTTCATCCCTTGTATTGAGAGGACTGGCCAATCTTATTTGAAATACTCAGGCCTGATGGTACCTCACATATTACTTCAACTTTGCCTTGTGATATGGATGCTAACCTAAGCCTACTTCTTGCTACTGCTTGTCGATGTGGGACTTTGTAACATTGGGCCTTTTCTTTCTTGATTTCCCAGTAATGTGCTCACTGCTTCCAACTCTCCCAGGCTCCAGTGATGGGCAGGGATTTTTATAGTATATCAGAAAGAGACCTCTGAATTAACCTCACTATTAGGAACCATGCCATCCATCGTTAAAAGCCATTTATTACCTTCCCAACTTAAGTGTTACTGACGGTATTTAGAAGTAACCGGGATTTAAGAGCATACAACATGAAACCTGCTGCCTTTTGCAGTAAAGAAAATTTGAGAGTGTTGCTTGAAAAGTATGAGGAAAGAGAAGACTATAAACAATCCAAGAAGCAAAGCTATTACCCTCAGTAATAATAAAGCCATTATACTTTCCTTTCAAGTTTAGACTGTCTCTCTAGAAGCATTTATTTGCTCACAGACTTCTGTACACGAATAAAGTAAATAAATCTTGGTCTCCTGTGAGCTGGTCTCACCAGCAGCTTTGAAAGCAACTACTTTTTTGTTCCTTTGCTTCCTTCTTGATGCTCTTCAAATCTGTAGTGGAAAAGTTGTGCCATGTTTTGATAGCATTATGATCTCCAGTGGGCAGCCAAGAGCAACAGTGGGATCGCACACCCTCCCGAGCATCACCAGACAAGCCACTTCTCAAGCAGCAGGACACTGCCGGTCATGGCCTCACAAAAGCCAGCATCAACTTAAACCCATGTTCTCTTACAGGATGTTGAAGTTCAAGTCTGGATTTTCAGATTACTCTATCTGGTGTCAAGTTCTCCCGGTAATGGAGAACCTTCTTCAAATCTTATTGCAGAGTGTTAATCAGCGTTCTCTGAGAGTAACTCCCTAAACATTAACAGTTTTGCTTTTTATTTGGTAAAGGGAGGGAAAGGAGGTGGGGGGTGAAAATTGTGCATGTAATGTGTTTATTCCCACAAAGCAACCGCACAACATGGATCACACAATGTGTTGGCCATCTGCAGTTCAGTGGGAAACGGGAAGCTTTTCTCCACCCTCTTTTTAATTGTTGTAACTGGATGCACACGATAAAATTCTGCATTTTAATTGTTTGACTATTCTCCAGAAACTGCCAATGTCCCCTAGAAAACATTAACATACAGTTTATTAAGAATATGTATTTCTTTTGGTGCCAAAGCACTGATAAGAAAAGGAACAAGACATAGACATAAGGTGTCTGCTGTGAAGAGACACTACTGGAACAACAAGCATTAATGAAAAGAGTGGGATATAACCCGTTCATGCAGAGCCACTAACCACATCCTATGTTTTCTCTACACACACAGAAAGGGTAGAAATGAGGAAATATCTGAATAGAGTAAATGGACACAGGATCTAAAATGAATATATACACTTCACCATGACAACATAACTTGCATTTTATTTTATTTTAAAGAACACAACTGGCAGAGTCCTGCAGTCTCTGCTGGTCCTCAGGGAGACTGGCACTGTAGCCGTGTCTGGTCACCACTGAAAAGTTCTGACCCAAATTGCTGCTGCTGGGGTTTTCTTTGTCAGGCATCTATCTGCATGTTTTTTCTCTGTTGCATCCAGCAATGACAGAAAACTACCACTATTTCTACTCAGCTGCCTTCAAGGAGATCTCTCCATGTCTCAGATATACCCTGGAAAAGCTATAGATAATGCAAAAGATAAAGTGGCTAATTAAGGTACCAGTTAGACAAAGTGACGCATGTAATAATTAGCTCTAAAGAACAGTGCAGGAAACAATGCAGCCTGCTAAATTTATTAGGACCCAAGCTGAAAGTGGAATCTAGTACCAGTTTTCAAACCAAATAAAGATGTTATCTCAATGTATTTTTCTTTTACTTTATCTTTACACCACACACAGGCTGACTGCGCAACAAGCCTGTCTATATTCTATCCACACATCTCACATATATACACCCCATATACCTTTCTGCTCACACATAGTATACTGTGATACAGCATCTCCCCAACGCCATTTCAGTGAGGATTAAACTAAATCAGGACATGCCATGCAGTAGAGTACCAGTGATGCGTTAAGGGAACACATTAGGACACCCTCGTGCCATAACAGCTGACTTCAAGTTTTCATGCAAGACCATTATTAGAAAGACCCACTCAGTTCCAGGATATATCAAATCAGGTATCAGGTCAAGTCAGACATAAGGAAATATCCAAGACACTGGACAGGCCACAATCCAGGGGTTCTCTGGAATATCCCATAGCCAAATCTGTTTATGGATTATTTAAAACAGGTGCAGAGGAAGGGTGCCAGAACACAAAGGAAACAGGCTTCCAGTCTTAAGGCAGGAGACCAAAGGGAGTCTGCATAGCCCCACAAATGTGGGCTGAGAAAAGATATCACTTCTCCCTTTAAATAAATCGTAACAGATTAAATAATAGGGGAGGATAACTAGTGCAACAGACAATACTGGCAGGAGAACAAAATGGCTGAGACTACATTTACTCTGCAAGTCAGCAAGCATCAAAGTAACAGGATCTGGAAACAGTCTTCAAGATGTGGAAAAGCCCACCTGATTTTAAGCCGCAATTTGTTCACAAAGAAGGTTAAACTCCACTGCCTTTCTAGTGGCTTCAGTATTCCAAAACTATGCCCCCTGGTCCTGTATCCCTGTGAAGCAGGAGGCTTAGTTGACTTGTTTCTATTGGGGTAGCTGGGGTGACCAAACCCCCCAGCCAACACCAGTGCTCAGGCCTACATACAGGGAAATATTCCAGCTTTCACCTACATTCAGCCCAAGTGACTCACAATCAGTTATTACTAATAAAATGAAGAAGGGACATATTGTTCAGAGCAAAGCATGGAGGCTTTAATCACTGTGATGAACAGTCCTACAAACAGGGACTAACCATCTGACAGATCATAACCACGCATGGTGCTTCTGCATTTTTAAGCCAAAGGACACATAATTGTTACCAAACTACAACATAGAAATGGTAGGATACTCAAAGTGTGCAAGGCACAAAGGAGTTGACCAAGCCTCACAAAGAAGGCAAAAATCATAAAGCATTCACTACTCCTCTCACCATTCCTGTCTCTGGATACTTGTCTGATAAAAATTAATGACTAACTATTTCCTACGCTTTTTTTCTAAGAAATCTCCATTTTTTAAGCGAGGTCTGATTTCCTTCTACCAGAATCAGATTCAAGCTTAATTCAATCTCTCTGGCCAAATTTCCTTGCTGTGTCTGAAGCCAGCTCACTGCACAGTGAATTCAAAACAGCTATGAATCGTGCACCACAAATACCATTCTGAAAATGTCATAACTAAGTAATACATGGCAAAGGTCTGGGATGCAGAGATCATATGTAAAGCTTGGCTATAAAATCCAGAAAAGCTATGGATGTTGAAACTGGTGAAGAATCCTGGCACAAGGCACTGAGGCTCTTCACTGATTCCACTTTTTCTGCCTTCTCTTTCACAGCTGAGTAAGAAGGTAAAAAGACAGCATCTGATAAAATGCATGAGACACCAACTCACAAAAGAAGTGATCCAAATGAATAGCTTTCATTTTCATTTCCCCAGCTCTGTAGCCCTTACCTAGGATTTATGCTGGCAAATCTTACGCTGACATCACTTCTGAGCCTAAGCATCAGTCAAGAGTTCTATGCGGCAACAACAGATGCCTATTAAGCACGATACCTGTCTGAATTTCCAACATGGGAGACAGGGTTTGCTCTACATACGACAGAAAACCTGTATTATGGGGTTCCCTTCACTTGCTACTCAATTCTGAAGGGGTCAGCACCCCAACATTGCTGAAAATGAGCAGATCATTCATTTAGGGAAGCAGTGTGACTGTTTCTGTATGAGGGGCTCCAGGTAAGATTTAAAAAAAAAAATTAAAAAAAAAAAAAAAATCCAAACCCAAATCAGTCTCTGCCCTCCATCTCAGCTTGCGAACTCATGCACAGAAGTCCAAGCACATTCTAATATTTAAAGAGCTGATTCTGAGGCCCACAGCTAAAAATGAGAATTTAATTCCTGACCACAGGCAACCTAAATTCCTATTAATGGGAAGAGCCTTGAATTCTTCTCAAGAAATATTCTTTTCCTCCTTCTCGCCCTTCTCCCATCTCCTTCTATCCATCACCATCTCCTGGCAAGCCAGATGGCAATTCAAGCTTTTCCATCTGGTGACCTAAGCTGGCATACAAGAAGGAGGAGGGTGATGCATGTAATGCCTTCAGAGGAGATGGAAGCAGAATCAGCAGCTCTGGTCAATACTCCACAGTTGCTTGCCTTGCTAGGGACGGACCAACAGTGAAACCAAAGTGAGCAATGAAGCCAATAATAGATAGGGAATACCTGCAAAGATATTCATAACATCCTTCTACTACTGCTCCTTCCACACTCTTCAGATATGCTGATCTTAGTGTATATATGATATCTAGGTTGTATTGTCATAGTTGAAATAAGGAGAAGGCTTAAAAACTTCAAGTCACTTTGTGAGTAATGGAATTATTTCAAACTGTAATTCTCTAAGAGATTAGGCTACAAAGATTGGAGTTAGCTACGGTGACAAAAACGAAGGGAAAATTTGCACACATGAACATATATATATATATATATTTTTTTTTTTTTGCTGTTGACATTTCAGACACCTCCAGGCATGCAATACTTCTCAGAATTCCAGAAATTAGCAAGTAATTGTCCTGCAAGAAAGACAAACTTAACACAGTCGCTACAGTTATAAGAGGAATCTACAAACCATCTTTCAGGCACTTAGGCTGGGATTAGTTCATACCTGCAGCTTCCTTTTCTTCCTTGAGAGACTTCCTGTCCAGTCACTGATGCGTCGCATTCGGTTTTTTAATGTATCCTTCTTGGATGCATCCTCGCTGAGGGGCTTGGACTTTCTGCATGGGAGTGTGTAGGAGGAGTAATGTGCAGGACTTCCCTGCTCTACCCTGGAGGGAACATCAATGTCTGAGGCAAATGAGACACGGTTGCTCAGGCTACCATGAGTGTCAATATACTCATCAGACAGCCTGATCCCAGGTGGAGGGGTGCTTTCCAAATTTGTATCCTTATAGAGATCTCGGAGCGAGGAAAGAGATGAACTTTGGTTGAAGGACTTCTTGTTGTCACTTGCTGGGAAACTGGCATGAATGCTTGTATCTGGAGTGCTCCTGGTCAAATATGGACCATCCAATTCATTGATATCCACAGCATTTCCCCAGAGGGAGTCATACCACGAAGACTCAGAGCTGAGGGAGCTTCCTTTACTAGATCGAAGCCTTGAATCAGTAGGTGACAGACGATGGCTTGCAGAACAGTCTGCGCTGGAGTTTCTCCTGACATCGAGCAGGTTATTCGGCTTAGATTCCAAGGTAGGCGAATACCTCAGCAGCTGGACCGGTCCACTGGACTCCTCAGTCGGTACCTTGCTGTTGCTGCTGTTGTGGAATTCAACCCTCAAGCAACCATCCAGCTTCCCCAGTGTCTTAATGAGAACTTTTGGACTCCTCCTGTCCTCTGAAGGGGAGGTTGATGTAAGACTCTCATTCTTTCCATAGCAATTTAAAATGTGTCCATTGCATTCTCGGGATGCAGCGTGATTACTTCCAGCTTGAAGACCAATATAGTGGAAACCGTTCTCAGGCAAAAACACTGTGTTATTTCCTCGGCAGTAGTCCCCTGAGGTGTTTGTCCTGTGTTTGGCATGGGCATTGTTTTTAGAGACCTTCACCACAGTGTCACCAAGTCTAGATGAATAAGGCTGACTACTCTTGAAGTGTGAAAGGCAGCTTCTGGCAAGGGACCTCGATTTGTAGTTTGAGCCGCTACTGGTATGTCCCCATCCATGCATGGAGCAAGACTTTTCATCTTTAGCATGAATGCTGCGAATTTTCAGAGAGCAAGGCTTCTGCTTGGCACCAGCTGTAGCAGCAGCATGATTTTTTGATCCCTGAAGGCTGTATTGGCTTTCTGAATTCCCCATTTTTCACTAAATTAAGAAGAGTTTCATTAGAAACAATGGCTAGAAGACAGAGTGAAAAGTAACAGACCGTTTTTACCCTCTATACAGGAAAGTGCCTTTTTAAAAAAATGATATGAAACAATTGTTTCCAAAAAAACTCATTAAATAGCCATTTACAACACTAAATTCACAACTGAACTTATTTTAGGGGCAGGCTAGGAAAGCCTATTCTCTGCATAGCTTATTAGCCCTCAGTTATAAAGCTGGAATCTAACTCCATTGAAATCATGTCAACACCTTTCTCCACCCACACCCTTGGCAACATCCTTTTCTTATAACTTACAAAATCTCTGGCTCCCAAGAACAATGGCATAATGAAAGGGAGACAGCAAGATAATCATAACGTAGATGTAAAATGAACTGTACTTTCAGACAAATCCCTTCTGCCAGGAGACAAGTCCACTGCAGTTTCAGCTTGACTGGTTTCTGTGCAACCAAGTGTTGCTTCAAAAAACTGTTCAACAAACCCTAACTTTGTGTTTAAATGGAGTCAATCCAGGAGAAAGGAAAAAAAAAAAAAAACAAAAAAAAAAAACAACCCACAAAAAAAAAAAAAAACACAAAAAACTTGGTTAGTGAATAGCCTCATCTTCCATTACAGCGCAAAACTGCATTATGTTCATTCCGAATGGCACAGTTCGATAGTTCACTTAGTAAAATGCTTTGGACCCACACAAAGTGTACCCCAAAGTAAAAAAAAAAAAAAAAAAAAAAATCACTCTGTTTTTTTTTTTTGTTACTTGGAGTGAATCTCCACTGTTTGTAATTTACAGAAACAACATCAAAGCACTTTTTCAATCAGCACTATGCATCTTTGCACATCAGATCTCAGACTATCACTCAGGAGACTTCACTGCAGCCTCATTAAAATTTTGTCAAATCAAGCCATTGTGAAAACAGAATCTTATCTTCTAGAGTGTGTATATATTTTAACATCTCTACTTCTAGCCCTTAGCATTTCAGATGGAAAGCGTAGTATAAAACAAAGAGCATACCTGCAGGATCACTCTTAATCACGGCCACAGTTAGCAGTCAGCAATCTCTGCATTGTCTTCATGGCCAGCTGCTACTTGCCAAAACCAGGATGGAGTTGTGCACAGCCTTCCTAGAAAACGCCAAAAAGACAACAAAAGGCTCTCAGTCAAATAGAACTTACACTTTACTGCAGCTGTAAGCAAAATGAGTGCCAAAAGCAAGCAGGCAGAAGATAGAAATGGAGAAGAGAGGTGTAATTAAGGGGATTCCTGGGCTTTGGACATACATTTTTATAAACATACACAACTGACATTGAATTAATACAATTAAGTCACTGTTTGGGTAAGCATTTTCTAATTCTGTCCTTCTCCCCACTCATTGACAAGTTAGGGCAAACTTTGAGCTCCCTCCAGTTTACTTTTTGGAAGACCAATTACAGACGGCAGGATTGTGCAGTGATCCATTACAGTTTGGACCGAATGATCAGAGCAACGTCCTACACCATCTGCATATCCTTCCCCACATCTGGATTTCAACTATGACTCTTGCAGCCCAAGGCCACGCCACAATTCACTCCACCACCCACCCAGCAACCTCTCTCTTCAGGTGTGATCTGAAGTTAATCTGCCAGTGAAACAAGAAAAAGGGAGCACCAGGCACTGCACCCACTCAAGGTAATATGACCCAAGTTCTTCCTGATCATCTGAACGTATCAGCTCTTCACTCGGCACTCTAAACAAAAGAACAGGGATTGAAACACTCAACAGAAGCTATACAAGATCTTAGGCTCAGTTTTAGAACAAATGTTTTAACTAGAAAACATTCTTAATACACTACCCAGCAAAAATATTCTTTTCTGTATAAATTCAGTAGCTACTGTTCATGATTTTCCATTGAATAACTATCCAATTTGAACATGCAGAGTTTTGCTCTTTTGACTCATTTTACTGTATAAGAACCTTAAAGATACTGAAAGTAGTTCACCGGTAACCTAGGTACTTTGCTAATCTTGCCAAAAACAAAGGTAAAGGTTGCAAACTAGAACTAAAAGTAGTCTGAACAGCAAGCCTAGAAAAAAGGTTAGCAAATAAATTACTTAACAAGACATATATCCTTTTGAATGATGCCAGAGATGCTATAGACCTATAAACACAAATTCATGGCTGTTATTGCAAAAGATTTGATAAAACAGAAAACTCACAGACATTTCATCTCACCCTCCACAAAACAAAAACAACAACAACAACAAATCTGTTTAACTTGCTTATTGTCTCTAACAACTTGAAGATTGTTATTTAGGACACCCTTGCCTTGCAGGTTTGATTTACCTGTGCTGCTAAGTACACCCATTTATGTAAACAGTTTTAAAAACATCATATGCAACAAGAATTGAACAAAAGACTTTCAATTCAGATGACAACACACAAACTTCCTAAACTCCAAGCTGCTGAACAAACTGCAACCCCCCAGCAAAACCGCCCTCCTCGATCCAGGAGGCACAGACCACAAACAAGCAATGAGTTTACATTCAGAATTCTTCATCTGGGAGCAGAAACTACATTCAACAAGGGGGCTTTGAAGGGCTTATATCTATTCATAAGGGAACACTGAACACAATTTGTCTAAAGAAACAGGCAAAAAGACCATCTGGTCTCCATAGCGATTGTGCAATGGTTAGGTAATCCTTTTAACAGAGTGGGTAGTGAGCAAGCTGCTGTCATGAACCTCAGAAGATAGACATTCAATTCGTCAAGGTTTGAGCTGCTGCTACCAGGGTCCATTGTACATGTCTGATCTAATACACAGGCCACATAATGGGTGAATGAATAAATTTATCTCGGGCTACGATGTCTACAAAACAGTGTCTCACTCTGTGCAGGAATCAGTCAGCAGTACAACAGAACAGTCAATAAATCCCATAGAAATAGCCCCGAGGGATTTTTCTCAGCACCCCAGCCATCCAGAAAGCTACGGCAGGCTAAACATTCACTCATGCTGTGATAACCAACCAGGGCATCTGCGAGGCTGCACAAAGACCATCACCCTGAAAATCAGCTGCAATGCCTTTCTCTTGCTCACACTTGTGTGGAGAGATTTTCTTTCTGCTAATTATGCTGCCTGGGGAGCGGAGCAAGTCAGCTTGCGCCCAAAGGCAGCGTGACACCGGGGCAGGGGGGTGGCCATGGACAAACTCTGGTTTTGCTCACTCCAAACACTTACGCATTTTATACTGTTTGAGCTGTGGAAGCACTGGAAATTACAGTGCAGGGGACAGGATTCAACTTCCCCTATGTTTCTCACAGCAACTTGCTACCACAGAAGACAACATGCTTTTCTCTCTTCCTGTGCAGGATGAATACTTCTTGTGAGCAAATGCAGCTTCTATGAATATTTTCTGCAATTATAATCAGTATAGTTAGAAAGCAGCTCACTGTGCCTGAAGATGACTATTAAGAGTTTATTTGCTTTCAATTATACCCACATTCCCTAAAAAAAGAAGTTTTTAATCTTGGCCATGGTTCCCCTTGACACATTTGAAAAACACAGCTATGCAAACATACTAATCTGGGAACCCCACCATCCCCACCACACCCAATAATTAACACAAATCATAACCCCAGAGCTAAAAATGTATTTCCCCACCTTTAGGCTTCTCCACATAGAGCTTCCCCTAGACTTTTTTTGGCTCTGAGAAACAAACACACGAGCTCAGGAGCCATTCCAGAGAAGAGCCTGCTACCTATATTCACTCATTAATACCATCACAGCTAGACTGCTTTATAAATCCTAGAGGGGAAAATGCCTTTCTTAAGATTAAGGTGAATGCACATACAAGCAGAGCTCTACAATTGTGTGGGTGCTTCCTCCCTGGTCTTAAACTCTAAAAGCAAAGGTTTACGAAACTTGACTTGCTAACCATATTCCAAGCAAAACTGAACAATAACAATATCCTGGTACTAGGTTTGCTTATGAGATACAACAAGGATGTTTTATATTATGAATTAGTGGGTGATCTGAGTCACAGGTGACAGGCTTCCATGCTGGTTTCATCTGCTACAAAGGTAGCATAAACCAAACTTCGCTACTGCTGGCCATTGGCTTCCAGTACAGTCATACTACCCAGGCTGAGATTCTTGAACACTACAGGTCAGGAAACAGCAAGTGTCACACCAACAGGAGGTGAGCACAAAGCTGTAAATAGACTGAGTGATATGCAACCACAGTCAGCATCAGACAGTGGCCACATACCTATTATTGGTTGCATCTTCCTAGGGAGGTTCAGCAGATTCTCCTGACTGGGAGTGACAATCTCACCACCCAGAATGTGGTAAGAGCTCAGCTAACATAAACCCTAGCAATGTTAAGCTTTAGCCTGGATCAAGAAGTTACCATCATAAGACATGAACATATGCACCAAAGCTATCTCCCAGATGTATTTTGATGCCTTTATTCCTCTGGATGGCTGTTGACAACAAACCTTCACTGGTAGATGTTAAGTGACCCACAAACCATTCGACCCCTGCTGAAGCTTCCCTGAAAATCTAAAATCTACTGATGAGGTAAAGGGAACTTGATTTTCACTTCAGCAAACATGTCATCAGTAAAAAAAAAAAAAAATAAAAAAAAAAAAATTGGTCTAGATAAGGATAACATCATCCCATCAAATTAACACCACTAAGTGAAGACTCATTAAGAAATAAGGGAACTCATGAGAGTCTTCAGACCTTCAGAGTTACCAGGAATAATAACTGTTCCTGAACAGCGGAAGAGCTTAAATTTAAAATCTTCTGTCTATGAGAAGAAAAAGACTTTTAAAAGAAGAGCTAGAGTAAGAGCTAAAAATTACGTAAGACCTGGAACAAGTTGCCTCATCCCTAATGAATAAGAGCCTGAAATTTTCAGTTCTTTACAATGACACACCAGTCTTTACAATGACACACAATGACTTTTTCAGCAGGCCTTTCTTTAAGGAAAGGACAAAAATTATTCAAGAAAGAAATAAGATAACAGAATGTTTTATTCCTATTTGTAACTTCACAACTTTGTCACAACTTCTTAAGACTTTCTTCCTCAACAGGTGAACTGTTACCTGCACCAGTGCGGTACCTTTTGAGAGGGCATCAGACCAGCTCTCTAGCAGCTGCCTCTGGACACAGACACAGCCATTCACATGGATATAAATGTCTGCCAAAGAAAGGCAGAGCTTCAAATCAACTTTACAGTGATTGACAGACATACTTGCATAATAATTCTTTATATGGAAAGGGGAGAGTATGTCCCATGAACTCACGAGTAACGAAGCAGGAGGAGAGACATGGTTTAGAGGTGGACTTGACAGTATTGGGTTAAGAGCTGGACTCAATGATCTCAAAGGTCTTTTCCAACCAAAACGATTCCACGATTCTGTTTTCTGCTGTCTTTGGAAACCCTGTTTTAACAAGGGCAGGTAAGACCCCCCAGCTGCAGAGCAGGACTGTGCCAGCCACCTCTGCCTGTGCAGGGTGGAGAGGTACAGGGGGAGCAGGGGTGAGGAGAAAAGCCAGGGCCTGGGTCTGTACACCGGCAGCTGCTCTGAGTGTGTGCTTCATATACGCATCACTGGAGACTGTCATCAGGATTAGTGGAGCTGGGATAATGGAGAATCTGAAAGTATTTCAAAGCAATAAAAAATGAAACAGAAGCTCTCCTCATACGTATGAAATGACCAACTTATTTTCTTTTAATGGCAGATCTAGTTGGAAAAGTGCAGGCTTTGATGTACACCAAACATGTTAGCGGTTTTTTACATCATGAAAAGCTGCTTCTTTTTTTAAAAAAAATTTTTTTAATTGACTGAGCAATTCTTATTTTTCTTTCAAACTACTTTTACATTCTCTTTCAACTAAAGGTTAAAACATGATCCATTTTAAATGGCTTATAAGGTCTTAGAAATTGTATATAAATATCTTTCTGATACTAATATGTTCATAAATTACGTAAAGAATCAACATGCTCAGTGAATTCTTACAGGTCTGAAGTTTTAATTAACTTCTAATCTACTTTGGTTTTTTATATGAAAGTAATGCAGAATGCCAGAATGTGAACCTGCCCTCCCCTTCCTGTATGGCTGTATATAGATGAATATGTGAAATAAATTCATGAGGGAGGCAGGTTAACACAACATGGTAGCTGGATTAAATGCGGAGTTTCTTACTGGAAACAATTTACTGTATTTTTTAGAGCTACACACTTTGGCCACATGCTTCCACAAATCAGAAGCAGATTTCTTATTCCTGCAATCTCAATCACATTCCTATTACAAAAATATACCATAATAATTATACCATGGTATTCTTGGCAGGATATTTTGTATTATATACCACTCTATTCAAAGAATGAATAACCAAAACACCACAAGTATGTCCTCCTTTTTTAAAAAATAGAACTATCTTGCCTTAAAAATCCAATTGGAAGCCAGAATTCCTCAATCACTCATTAATCTCCTTAGAGTTATAGCCTCCTCTATTAGAAACTGTTTGGTAGCTCACAGATTAAAATCAATAGTTTTTCTCATTAAATATAAATCATCATTATGACACCAGACACATTGTTGCATGCTGTGAATCATATCTACATTGCATATAGACTTCTAATTTCACAATTTAAGCAAGAAGGGGACAATTTCTTTTTCTGGTTCCTTCTCCTAAACTAACATTAAGCCCAAGAGGTCTACACTGCACCACAGGCATCTCGCATCAGAATTATACATCCCATACCTGGGACATGATTCCTTCTTTTATTCAACCAATACTTCTGGGTCCAAGACATTGGCAGCTTAATTAAATTATGCTTTATAGCTTTCAAGTTGGTTTAATATGGAAGGTTGAGTCAAGCCTGAAGATCCTTATCGTATTACACCGGTGCTGATACAATCTAAATCTCTAGGGACTTATTTTTCTTTGGCAGGAAAAACAAATTTCACCGTTCGTAAATGTTATTGAATTTATACACAATGGCTAAAGTGCACATCCATTTAAATAAAAGCCATTAAGTTTGTTAAAAAAAACCAGGAATGCCAACTCACATCTTGGCTTAATGCAGTAGCTGCAGTAGTTAGAGAGTTGATATGTCAAAGGGTTTATTTCCTGCCCGTGAAGGGGAAATGAACTCAGTGATCTGAAAGGTCTTTTATTCTCCACCTACTCTGGTTGTAAGCATACTGGCAGGTCTAGACACAGATTAACACATTGTTTTCAAGGCATTTCAAGACCTGGAGCCTCAAGCAGGGAGGATGGTGTACCTGAAAGGAGTGGAGATGCTCCAAACAGGGGAGCTTGAGCTCCAGTCTCACTGCCTGCCCTGGGCTGTGGAGTAACAACACTTCAGAGACTGAGCTCAGGTTTGCAGACTTCCTGCCTGAGCTTAGACAAACTCCTGAAGAGGTCTCTGCTTCAGCCCTTCTTACTAGCGACAACAACAGGAGGTGAGACTGGGGCTTTCTGGCCAAACTGAGATTCTTAAATCCCCACCAGGAACATGTGCCCTTCTCCTCTTTTGTCTGTTTCAGTAGTAACCAGCTCATGCTATCAAATACAACCATAGTCAACATGCAGCTACAGGGATATTCTCTCACACATACCCACCCAAAACTGTAGTTGCCAAAATACCAGCTTTGGAGAGAGCAGGAGAAAGGTTATTTTTGGACTAGGACCCCCGGTTTACGCCAACCATACCCTGACCAGCCCCGTAGACCCTACCAAAAGGAGAAAGCAAACCACAGCAAGGATGAGCAATCCCAGGCAGGAACGTTAACCCATTCTGCCCCCAAAGACCCTTTTTGATGTAACACCTTCTAAGTCTATTAGACCAACTCTTAACCCTTGACACCAGAGAAAACCTTCCAGTAGCAACTGGTAGGACAGCATGCTTCAGGCTGAGGGACAGGGCCTGGGATGGCTGCATTACTCCCTGCCTGCCACCTCTTACACAGCCCGCTGCACAAGCAGGAGGTGGAAACCACACTACATTTGGCGTAGTCTTTTCTACTTCTCAGTTTACACATTCATAAACACCTGAGGGTGTCGATTCCAAAGTAAATGCTTTCCCACCTTCAGCCGTGGGACTTCCTGAAGAGGACAGAAGATCTGGGAGTTAGACACCAAAAGTAAATTTGAGACACAATCCCTTGGAAAATTAAAAGCAGATCTTGATTCTTGCATGCCAACAGCCCTAAAGCAGTAATACAGCTTAGGGCCTCCCTTCTTGTACCCCTGTAGAACCAGCATGTTACTCATACACTAGAAGAATAAAAAAAGTACACTGAGGATTACATTTCCCCACTAAAACACTTGCTTTTAGCTTCACAGCTACAGAGTGCCCTATTCAGAGAGTCCTCTCTTCCATGGTACGTGGATACCCCTTCCCCGTTGAAGTGACCAGATAAAGACAAAATTCCATCCCTTTCCTCTAACTACTTATTTGCTATACACTGTATAATGTTATCAAATCATCCAGCCTAAAGGGAAAGAAATGCATGATTTTCAGAATGAAGTCACCATTGTACAAAATTAACTCTGTGACCACATCAGCAACAAGCATAAATGAAGTAGGAAACTTTGGTTGCATTGCACAAACAATTAATCATCCCTCTCTTAAAAAAAAAAAAAAAAAGGGTGGGGGGAGCAGGGAAAGGCAGTTCTCCATTTCTTGGTCATTTCCCTCTTTTTCATTTTTTTCTGTGCCACAGAACATAGCATTTCACAATTTGTGTACAGTTATGTACTTAAAATCTAAGTAGCGTTAAAGCTCCATGTAGAAAGATCAAAACCTGTGTGGTACCTACCTCTGCCAGATGCAGAAGCTCTCGTTTTCCATGCCATCCCAGTTCAGCAGTAGTAGCAGTGCTGACTGAAACTTTTCCCTCTATAACTTCACAAACACATAACCCTTGCTTGGGTACCCTGTCTACTTGTTGCAAGTCACTTTAAGTACCAGTGAGAATAGAAAGAATAATAAAAAAGAAAAAATGCAGAGGGATTATTAATCATACTGCATTATGAGAGTCACTTTACTGTTGCAGAACCTGTAGCACTCTTAAACATACTTTCTCATACTTCACCTTAAAAAAAAAAAAAATCAGCACCATTGTGGCAGAGCTGTAAAATGATCCTAGTGGTGGTTTATTTAGCAATTCAGGCAATTGAGTTTGATAGATGACCACTGAGAACTGTTTTCTGGAGGAAACCCATTCATCTTGGATGCAGCCAGCGATAGCAGAGGCAGCGTGGGGGCTGCGAGCCCTGGCACTGCAGCTGCCTGCTCTCCCCTCTGCTTTCAAAGGCTTCCCAAGTCTTTCTCTACTTCTGTTTCAGTTCTCCAGGTCTGACTGGCAGCCGGCAAACAGAGGACTGGCCGCTCTCTCCCAGCATCTCCCTCCCTGGCTCAAGTCCCCCTTCCGGCTCCCACTTACCTTCCCCAGGGCACTGGCTACGGCCTCCCGGACACCCCAGCTCTGCTGCAGGGACACGGACACGCAGACACAGGGAGTCTCCCTGCCCTGGGCACGCCAGGAAACTCTGCCTAACACTTCAGAACACTCAGCCGTTAGGAACTAAAAACAGATCCTGCGCGAGGCTGGATGTATTTTTGTCTGCAGGCTACACACCCTCCTCCCGTTCAATTTTTTCCATTGGTGGAACAGCATGATGCAGACTTAACCAGAGGGTGGTTTTCCACGGGCTGCCTGAAACGATTACGCGGGCTGGCCTGCCACTATGCCGGGCAGCCACCAGGGAATACGCCATGACTGGGCTCTTGTCTGACCCCGCATTCCTCCGTTGTCAAGCTGCTTCCACAGGAAAGCTGCTCAGAGAGCTGCTGAGTAGAGAGCAGTTTGCTTGCCTGAAAGTAGCACCAGGGTCTCCTTTTTTCTTTTTTTTTTTTTTTCTGATTTTTGAGTTAAAAAAAAAATAGCAAACAAACTTGCTAGGAGGGAGCAGGTATTCCTAACATCCTTATATGAGTCTCCCTGGCAAAAAACATAACTCCCCAAACCACAGCAGGAACATTGTAGTCATGAAAACACACTCTTAAGAGCATCCTTCAGCCACGTTTAATGATCATGCACAATGGCATCATGTATACAACCACCAGCTCTGGTGCTCTCTTCCTTGCTGCTTTATTTTTTCATACTTTTTATACTGTCCTGTGGAGAAACAGCTGGTTTTTAGTAACTGATAAAACGGGTCTCTTAAGATGCAAATGATGTCTCCAAGTTTCGATATACAGAGACAGACTGTTAAATCTGTAGTTAGACGCATGAACAATTGCTTTATTATCAGAAAGGCTCAACATTTCACTGATTGCAGCAACAGTTTGTGAATAAACTCAGTCGAAAAACAAGGCATTTATTCAAATACTATAATAAAACTGCAGGGTCATATTCAGGTGCCAAGCATTAAAATATAGCCAAGTTACACTGCAGATGATGTATTCAATTGAAATTAAACACATGAACACTATAATAGAAATCATTAGTAAACCACAAAAGCCCCAAATCAATATGTATGTCCACAAAAACAAAATAACTATTTGCATTGTAACATGGGAATTGCCAGCTAAAAGTGGACCTCTGTTTCACTGTGTCCACCATCCTGTCTCATTACAAGGGATGCTCCATAACCCAGCAGCTTTGGAGTGATTTAAAACAAAATTCAATTTCATCTCCAAAGTACAGTTACAGTTAACTCCTTCATTAGAAAATGACGACTTGGATGTCTGCTCAGACTTCACAGGTTGACAATATTAGCACTGAATACACTCTTCTCATCATGACAAAGGTCAAATCCTTCTTCGAATTCCACTGGCCTCAATTAAGGTTTCCATAAGCGAGTCCCACAGGTTAGTTTTTGTTAAACTTAACAGAGTAGTACATGACTTATGCTCGTTCTCCTAATTCTACACCTGAATATATGTCTGGAGGCTTCACACCTGCTTGTTCTGGTAACGACTTTGCTCACTGTGAAAAGCAGACTATTTTCTTTTCACCGTTCCCAGTACAGTTATATTCTCTTCACCTAGCATTGCTGTGGTCCAACTATTCCACTAACAGGCTAGATCCAAGACCTGGGACTAACGTGGAAGCAATGACAGCTCATGAGTCAAAGCACCAGATCTCTCAGGAGCAATAGTTGGCCTCCAGTCCCATTCCCCCTTCTCACATAGAGTACTGCATTTCCTTCATGAGTCTACCTCTTAGTTGATTAATAAACCATGTTCAAATGATTCCTTAGATATGGTCAGCCTCCAACCATCCCAGAAGCCTTTCATCATAGCCTATTTTGTCAAATTCATCTTTCTTAAAGGTGAATGTTAAGAAGTATAAATACTATTCTCAGAGATGCCTCTCCAGAACCCTGCACAATAACTACAATTCTTCCCTAACTCAAAAAGATGTACCTGGGCTAACATAATCTAGGACTCAGCTGAATCACATTAGTGGCCCACAGTCTTCCAGCAACAGATAATAAAGCTGCCTATTCCCTTCCTTTTTCATTTTGAGAAGGTGACTCCCAAATGTCAACAGGCATTCTTGCTATTAGTGCAAAGCACGCAATCCTGTACTTTCTCCTTCTTCAAGTTCACTGCATTTTATCATTCCAGTCCTAGGGGTCATTCAGTTATTTACTACATTATTTCTAATCTACCTGTGTATTTTCTATATCTCCCACTTTTTTTCAGCCAGTTTCACCAATGCATTCCCATTTGCTGTGGCAAGCCAACCAACACTCATTAAGTTTGCTCTCAAGACTCCAGTTGATACTCGCCAGGTTCTTTTATTCTTGTTTCCACCTCTAACATACTGAACTGATTACTTTTAGCACACTGACATTACATGTTGAAAGCATACTGTTCTGACTTCTATTTGACTTACACGGAGCTTTAACATTCTCCATCTCATGTCTGCTGCAAGAGCTTTCCCCTGACCACAGGGCCTCCTCCTGCCTTGCTCCTTGAGAAGCTTTTTGGGGAGCAGGCAGGGCAGGGTGACAGGGCTTTGGTAAAGCCTAGCTTGTGGGTTACAGCATTAGTGTCCCTCTTTATTACACCCCCAAAAACTAAGTCTCCACACATCCACCTTATCCCCTTTTTCTGACCCACTGCCTTGTTGTTATCAACTTTGGATGATCAGATAAGGAAATACTCTCTGGAGACCCACAAGATACAGGCAAGCTCCATACTGAACACAACAGATTAATCTTTTATTACTATGTGAAGTATTTATGTACCTCACAATCTTCCACAAATGTATCATCACAGCATTACTAGAAGAAAGGTGCCATTATCTGCATTTTCTAGAGAACTACTAGGTCACATAGGAAATTAAAGAGTATCTCAATACAGTAAGACGAGCTCTGTAGCTTGTGTTAATGCATATCTCTGCTAGCTTAACAGCCCTTAACATCTCTGTTTTGCAGTAAAAACAAACCATAGTTAGTGCAGAGAAGTCCATAATGGGACTAAAAATAAAAGTTGTGCCTTGGATCACAGGTAGGCTACATAAACACTCTAGATAACAAGGATGTTATGAAAGCTGTATGTTAAACATGTGTTCTACAGAATGACTTAAAGCCAATAACTTATTTTTATAGATGGAGATAAATGAATTATCAAAATTAAAGAGATCTATTTTAACCTATGCTTTATGCTACTTTACACTACAAAAACATTTATATTTTACTTTGAAAGTGCTACAACACACCATTGTCACGACTGTTTTGTTTTCTAAGCAATGGAAATCCACTAAGAAAACACAGAAAATGCACATGTCCCCAGAATTCATGCTAAGATGACAACACACCTCCTTCCCTAAAGTCAGCCCATTTTTATAAACATATGCCACCCCTATAAAATATCTCTTCCTAGACACAGTCCAGTCTGTTTCTGAGAGGCCATTTCTCAACTTTTGCCTCTCTTGCTTGGCTGACCTGACACTAATACAGCTGAGCTGTGTGAAAATCCCTGGTCCATAAGGTCCGTTGGCCAGTACTCCACAGATGGGCACTGGATAGCCACACATGGAGAAATTTCAGTGTCTTGCCAATCATGGCTTATCCAGAGACTGGCAGATGTGTACAAACACCTCCCATGAAATCCAAAACATGTTACCATGTTTTCCAAAATGGGATATGTGTAGGAATTAAAGAAGTCTGAAGCAGAAAATCACGTTTCTCAAATCAGAAACCTCCAATGGAGTTCTCAAGAAAGCTGGGAAGTTGTGCTAGGCTAAGCGTAACTATAGTGCTGAAAAATAATTACATGTTATTGTCAACAAGATTAATAACCAGATATGAGTTTCAAAGCTTTGTTGATTTCATTACTAAAACATCTGAATCACGCAACATCTACTAGAGAAATAGTCTCATTAAACGGTACTCAAGGTCCATCCTTAGCATATTTGGCCTTGAAGGGGAACTGCACAAGAAAGCCAGTGATCGCCCATTCAGCCAGTGATTAAGGGAAAACCTTAAACCACATTAAATTCTCCAGAAGACATCAATTCAGTTTCTGAGAACTTCTCACCTTTCTGCAAACCAGTGCTCACACACTTGGCTTCCTGGTCTCAGCTCCAAATGTTTGTCAAATGGAAAAGGACAAATATAATTGAGGTAATTTTTATTCAGTTCTGATTCAGAGGAGTATGGAAGAACAGTGAACAGGAGCCCATGTGTTAGCACATTCCTTCTCGACAGAGCTCACAGACCCCAGCAGGACATTTCACTTCCCAAATGACAGCATCAACACAAGCCTTAACAGCTCTGGCTATGGGTCAGAACAGATGTTAAGCAATGAAAAATGCCATAGATTAGTACAATTTTATACCCTCAGTTATCACAGAGACTTAACAATACCGTAAGTGGCTACTGCCTTCCTGTCAGAGGCTCCTGTTGTCCCTGTGAAATGCTGTAATACAGGAGACCAAAGGGATGCTCCCCATCCCCACCTCCCTGTGAGGCCAGTGTGCCCTTCCAAGCTCAGCAGAGAGACTCCTGCCCAGGCCCTCACCACATGCACATCGTGCTCCTCTCAAATGGGTTTTTCCAACATCCAAAACAGGGAGAACCCGCTGACATTTAAGGCATGCAATAAGCCATACCTGATGTTTAAAACAAGATGAAATTTTTCCTTTATTTTTATGTTGCACAGTTCTCTAGCACTGCTGTAGACAGGGTCTTACTATTTGTGGTTATTTTCTATTTTCAAGTGAGTTATATGGAATAGTTCGGGAGTCAAAGTGCCTCTGGTTACCGTCTTATTAATTTCAGTATAATTAAATGAAGAAAGACACAGCAAGATCATGTGATAGCAGGACATGTGGCAGAGGCATTACTGAAAAATGGGAAATCAATTAGGAGAGAAAAAGAGGTGAACTATGCAGCAAACCCATCTCCTCAATTTAGATGCACTGAATGTGAGAAGCCTGGCCTGCAACGACCAATCAGTAACCCTACACTGGGTCTGGCTGGGATAGAGTTAATTTTCTTCATAGCAGCCCCTATGGTTCTGTGTTTTGGATTCGTGACCTAAACAGTGTTGATAACACACCAGTGTTTGCACTATTGCTGAACAGTGCTGGCAGAGCATCAAGGCTTTCTCCAGTTCTCACCCTGTCCTACCAGCAAGCAGCCTGAGGTGGGCAAAAGGCAAGGAGAGGAGAGACAGCTGGGATATCTGACTCAAACAGACCAAATGGATATCCTACACCATATAATGTCATGCTCAGCAATAAAAATGGGGTGTTGTTTTGCCAAGGTTGCCATTGCCACATCTGAGACCAAGAAGGCCCTCACAAGAGTCAGCCTCTGAGACCAAGGTGGCCATCACAACCATTGATAGCTACTGCTACAGACAGGGTCACCCTCCATGGCCTCAGAGGCTCACACTTCTTAATTTTATTTTTTCTTCAGAACTAATGGTAAAAGCTTCATCTTTGAAGAATAAAGTGAGAGAGAAATACTGATACCCCAGGAAAAGATAGGAACTTTCCACAGGGTGTTTCCAAAAGATTGACTCAATTTCAAAGATACAGTGATTTCAAATTGGGTCCATCTCTTTGAAACACCCTCTATACCACTGCAGCAGAACTGATGCATCCTTTTTGACAAGTACCCTACTTCACCCTCTTCAATACATAACTAGCAGTAACAAATTTCTGTTAACTAGGTAACTGTATCTTCCGAGCTATAATTAAATTTTACTTTACTACAACATATAGGTGTAAAAATGCTCTCAATTTAGGACTGTTACTTTGCAGGAACAAAATGCTAAAACTTGGACAAATCTCACAAAAAAAAAAAAAAAAGCAGTGGAAAGATATTTTTATAATGCATTAGGTTAAAAAATGAGAACTGATGCTTTCACACATCCTGTTAAAAAAAAAAAGCACATCTATTAAACATGTAAAAATATTTGAAGGTGGAGTCATTTGTCACAAGAATATACTAGGAGATCTTACAACATAAATATTTATAAAGCACAGATGTTATTTCACATTGCATTACTACCATAGCTTGTTCCATTAACTGATCCAACAGACCAGCTAATTGCTTGTGCAAGATTGACTATTTGCTATCAACCATTCAAGGCAGAAGAACAACCAGTTGCTGGAGGGCAGGGAAGGTTTAAGGGGTTGATTTCTAACCAAATATATTTAATAATTTTTCATTGTAATACTGATAATTCTGTCATCAATTAAGTTAGAAAAATATGCAGACATAAATAAATGTAAGAGAAGGATAAGTATGGCAAAGTTTCTAATAAAATTATGTCAAATCGGTGTTTGCTTCAATAGCATGCACCTAAAGGCATACAAAATAGATTTTGTTGCATAATGAATTTTAACTAAAGTACTCCTGCATATGCACATTATTTTATAGGAAGCTTCAAGACATTAATGTTTCCCCTGAAGTTTCAGATCCTAGGGTTATATGAGTATACAGCTAATTCTGCTTGACAATACTTCTAATCCTTCTGTTAGTAGAGAAGCACTTCAAAACACAAAATAAGGAATTAACACAACATAAGGAATATTAAAAATGTCACATTCAGGGGGAGGGGGTTGTTTGTTTGCTGCTTCTTTTAAAAGTCTTTATTGTGATTTCTCATTACAGCTAGCTGGCAAACCTACTAAAAGTGGTAAATGGCAATATTAGGAGCTTATTACAGTACCATTAAATTAACTAAAAGAAATACTGGGGTATAAAAGCTAGAAGAATTCTGGCTAACATGTGTTGATCATACCCATACACACTGCCTGAACAGAGCAACACACAGATCCCACAAGCAGCTGCAAAGCTATTTGCCTGGAGCAGAGTGAACAACGAGAACAAGCTCAACATCTGCCATGGTGTCCAACTGTTCACAACCATTTTTCTGGTCAGAGAGGGTATTGTTTAAGTTGACAGGTTCCTAATGGTCTGAATTATTTAGCAGTTCTCAAAAGACTCTTTCTACTCATTACAGGGGAAAACGCAAACCACTGCAGCCAGGGTTCCCTTGCTCCCCGGGAACTGATCATGCTAATTGAGGAGAACATCACAATGTGTCCCGTTTTAATCACGCAAGCTAAGTAGGCAAGAGGCTTCTATTATCCCCGCCGTACAACGAAAGACAGAGGGCGCTGACTTCCACAAGGATACACACCATAGTATAGCATCTCAACAGTTTTTAAAAACCTCATTTTAAACAAAGAGGACATATGTTGCTGATAAGCACTGCATCTACCAAATGAAGTAAACAAGTAAATCATACTAAAGAGAAATTGGAAACACACTGTTTCAAGCCTGAACACTAAGTGAACAACAGTAAGCATCTCAACATATGGGAAGTTATGGGGATGGAAAGGCAAAATAGCTGTTTATTTATTTTTCTTTTCATCTGCCATATGATAGATGACAGGTATAAACAAATTGATGTAGCAGCATGAGAGGTTACAGACAAATGACACTCCTACTTAAAGAGCTAGATCATTCAAAGATATTCCCACATCTAGTATCCATAAATATGAAGTGGAACAGTACTAGTAAGGAAGCAGAATAACAGCAGCTTTACTTATGATGGATTATTCCTTTGTCACTTATCTTAACAGTAATCAAACACGCTGCAGCAGTAACTCTCTCATGTAATTCCAGCTTTCCTGAACACAGGACAAAACACAACAGACTTACAATCAACAGGACTGTCTTATTTTCCTCACAGCACTAGGAGGCCTCTAAAATTTTTAATCCCTTCAAAATTGTAACACCTGAACAGAATTCCTCACATAAACTTTGTAAGGAATGTTAGTGTAGTAATTACAAATGCCTGCAATAGACCCCTATTACCAAAACACAGACCATGTGTGAGAAGAAAGAGATTTACCAATGCATTCAAAGGCTATAAAGGAAGACATGTAAATATTTAGTAGATTACCATACGGAACACAACAGATATAGAAAATTGCCAGTTTGATGGAAGGACAAATAGAAAGAGGAAAACTTAAAAATTAATATTATTACTTCTGTTCATAAGCAACCACAATGTGGATAAGAAATAGCAAAAATAAACTACCTCAATGCATATTATAGGAGTTGGGGAAATTCCTTTCCTCTTCTTTAAAAAGAGGCTACAGAGTTAAGCTTTTCAACTAACATGAACAAAAAGACACTGGTTTACATTGAAAATCTATATTTTGTCATCTGCAAATAAACATTTCCAGAAGCAGAAGATTAAGTCAGCTAGCTAAATAGAAAGACATTAAATATTTTGCCAGCATGACATTGTGAATCAATAACTAAAATCCCAAAAAAGCGAAGAGACAACATGATACCAGCCTATTCAGCCATAAAATTAATTTCCAATAACCACATTCTAGCATGCAGCTTAGATCATACGTAGCATTTCCCTGTTTGAGAGCATGCAAGATTGATTATAACAGGCCCAATTGTCCCATGCACAGGCAAACAACACATAAGGAATAATTAAATCATCAAGATTCCCCCCACTGAGCCTCCTACACATGCTTACACTCAGGCAAGGGAGAGGTGGAGTCCCTCCCAAGAAACAAAAATGTAGGATTATGTGAGAAGCCTAAGACCATCTGCACAAAGTCATGTGGCCAGGGATTTCCTCCTCTCCATGCTGTGAACAGGGCATCCTTCCCCACTTCCAGTCTGAGCCGTGGGGAGGGCAGCTAAGATGGGCTTTATTTCCCAGATCAGGGACAAAAGGAAATCAAGGACCAGGGGTTTCTGAGGTCCTCGCTGCCCATACTTACTGCCTTCAAAGCTAAGCCATTTAAGGAGGTAATCCTTACTACCCCAGTCTGCAAAAGTTCATAATGTCTGGTTTGTTGTGAAATTCTGCACATCCTGGTCCCCAGCCCAGCCCCACTTGCACCCCCTCCCATGTGCTGCGCTCCCCACGGAGCTGAGCCGGCCAGACACAGTCACACTGCTTCCATCCATCTCCTAGGGACAGTGTAATGGGGCTCTTCCCAGTAACCACGAAGACTGCAAGAAAGACACAAGCCTTTCCCCACACAGATCCCAGAGTTTAATGTGAATTAATAAGCAGAGCATGGACATTTTCTGTTTCCTATTTTCTCTCAACTAATTTGAGTTCCTTTCTCCTTGCCTGAGGTAGAAAGCTAAGATCAGGGAAGAAAAAAAATGTTCTTGAACTCAACAGGATATCTTGTTAGGGTATGGCAGCCTCAAGGACTCTTTCCTCTTTCCTGGCATCGGAGAAGTGGATTATAATTAACGTTTCTGATGGTTCACTTTTTCCATGGGGCCCAGAGGGGAATTCTATACCATTTTTCCATATATAATAAAACGTTAACTGTGTTGCAGTAAAGGCAACCCACAAAGCAATGTTTGGATGCTCTTTGATTTCAGTATCCCTAAGCAATTTGTAGAAGCAGACCTGTTTTTCCAAAGTGCTTTACTCTTTCTACACAAGGCCCAAGCCCATGTGAACAGGCTATTCTGAAGCCATGATTTCTGAGTCCTGCCTGCTCTCTCACCTTATCAAGCTGCCTTTCAGCTTCCTGAAGTATTATTGCTGACACAGTGGGCACTACTAAAAGCCCAACCCAAGCCAACCACAAATAATAGAATAGCTCCCACTGACTTCTGTGGGCTTTGGATCAGACAAAAAGCAGTGGAAGTACACAGAGGATGAAGTCACATAGATCTGCTTTTCATTTCAGTATGGTCCTTAAAAATATGTCTAACTAGATTTAGTGTATTGTGTTCTTGATTTTATGCTGGGCTAGCAAGGTACACTGAACAAACACATCAAAACATATCCCTTGCCTTGGCTTAAACTCAGATTATTACATCTCCATTTTTCCACAAATTTGATAAAGTAAAATAAAATCAAGAAAAGGTTAACTTCACATAAAGCAAACTATGACCTTCTTTAACTGTACTAAATACAGAAAAGGAACATTCTGCTCACTTAACACATGCTACATAATGAGTTTATCAACACTGACATTAGTTTTGCAATGTATAAGACAGTCTGCAACCTCTTCTTGCAGGCCATATTTGTGAAATGCAAGATGACCCCAGGGCCATCCCCAGGAAATCCTTAACTCCTCTCTCTATTCAACAGAAATATTAGGCAGTCATTACCTTCCAGGTCTAATCAAACTTTGTTAAACATCCCCCAGTGATACATAAATTGGCCAACCTTCCAGTGCAAGATTCAAGTCTGGACCCAGAATTTGAACAATATTCAAAAACTAGGAATGTCTGGATCTCAAAGTTTCACTTAATTGTGTCTGGAATAAATCAAATCCACAGTCTAGTTTGCATTTCAGCTCTATGCTTTCAAAGTGGTTCCAATCTGATATTTTAATTTGGACAAATTGCTACTTCTAGCAATTAAAAGTGCTTGAAATGTTCCAAAAATCACATGTTCAATAAAATACTTTTCTTGAAATGTGAAATTTTGGAAAAAATTATGTCCATGTAAAAATCTGAAACATGTTTTGGTAACTTATTTTTCAACAACAAACTACTAATGCTGATAACCATGAAACTGATAAATGAATACATACACACACAGAAACACAGATAGATAACCTCATTTTCAATGCAGTGGTCTGTATTTGAAGGTTAAGATAAATTGTCAACGCTCAATGTCCCTGACAGGCAGTAAGTCCTCCCTAGTTGGGACAGCTGTTAGCCCCACCAGCATCTGAAGAACTGAGTGAAACTACACCGACCGAGTGGCACATTGCTTTTAATAAACCAGATTAGCCTCAGTTACATCGTTTGCAGCTGTTACAGCAACCAAGCTACAACACAAACCAAAGTGAAAACTCAGCAGTGATCGTTGCAGAGATTGCAAACATTTTTGAGTTTGTTCTTTGTTATTTCATCAAGGTACAAAGAAATAGATAATTTAAACTATAAGCAATTCCATTACTAGTATATGAGAATGGTCAACTATTCAAGGGTCATGCCAGGTTTCAGAATCACAGAATAGTTGAGGTTGGAAGGGACCTCTGGAGGTGATCTGCTCCAACACAGAGCCACCTAGAGTGAGGTACCCAGGACCACATCCAGATGGGGTTTGAGTATCTTCAAGGATAGAGACACTACAAGCTTTTGTTTGGCAACCTGTGCCAGCACTCTGTCACTCTCACAGTAAAAAAGTTTCCTGATGTTCAGAGGGAACCTTCTGTGTTTCAGTTTGTGTCCATTGCCTCCAGTCCTGCCATGGAATATCACTGAGAAAAGCCTGGCTCTATCCCATCTGCACTGTCCCTTCAGGTATTTGTACACATTGATGAGATCCTCCTGAGCCTTCTTCAGGCTAAACAGTCCCAGCTCTCTCAGTCTTTTGTCACAGGAGAGGTGCTCTAGTCCTTTCATCATCCTTGTGAGCCTTCATCAGACTCTGCCCAGTACATTTATCTCTCTTCCATACTGGGGAATCCAGAACTAGACACAACACTCCAGCTATGGCCTTACTAGTGTTTAGGGACAGAAGAGCAGAAGGACTGCTTCTTTGGTGTGTTTTGGAGGGTTTTTCTCGGTACTATTGCTTAAGAAATTATTACTGCAGCAGAGGTAGGATTCAGAAGTACTGACAGAAAAATATGCAAGAGAAGGAAGAGGACCAGAAATTTGTCAAAGAGCCACACCTACAACTGCCAGACTTTCTGCGTTGTTTAGACAAGAGCAAGAACAGAAACACATCTTCACACTTTCTGGCAGCAGGAGCTGAGAAGCCCTTAAGCCAAATGCCTATCACAGTTTGCAAGCCATAGGCTGATGGGAAAACGGAGACATGGGCCAGCCCCTTGGCAGGAGTCTGACTAGAGCTTTCTGGCCAACAGCTCTGCTGCCAAGCTCCTCGCAAGAAAAAAGCCCCTCTGCCTTGGTGTGGAGAGAAGGCCCAGCATCGTTACAAACTCATGCTAGCAAATGTAATTCACCGTCTCAACAATATTTGGTGTCTTTTCCATGCCTGCTTTCTACAGGTTTCTGTGGTGGATACATGATCATTACAGATGGTGGAAGAAAACAGTTGCCCTATTTGCATGCAGCACATTATTTGGCCATAACGGGCAAAACACCTTTCTCTCCTTGACTTATTCTTAAATACAAGAACTTATGAATAAACACAAATAGATGCATGTGCATTTTCTAAAGACAGGACTACAATTCAAGCTTCATTCCTGTGAAGAACATCCAGCTCCCTTTAAAGCAGTCTCTATAGAAGGCCAGACCTTACTGTGCAAGTGTAAGCTGGGCATCAAATTAGACCCACCACAGTACATACCACTTTCCTCCTGCTTTATGCCAGTATAAATGAATGCAAAAGATAGAAGGTTCTTGAGAGATGTTACTTGTTTAAATCACTTTTTTGTTCAAGAATGGAGTGGAAACAGCAGATTTGGTCTTGCCTTCTCTCATTTATACTTACTAGCTGAGAAAATAAGAAACAGTTATAACCAAGCCTGTCTGGAGTATGATTGGGAAGGGAGACGACTCTCTTCAAAACACTGGAAGCTGGGTTAAATAAATACCAGAGTTCAGAGCACAGACTCAGAGGATGGATGGCATTTCTGGCAAGTGTACAACATGGACTAAGAAAATCATATTGTGTTGATAACCTAGGAAACAGAATTCATGGTGACACCGAAAGTACCATTTACTAACTAGGAAATACAATTTCTGTGCAGAAAAGTGTTGTGTGGTTCTTCTGCTATGCACAAATTTATATTTAGAACTATCAATTTCTTCTTCCTTTCTGTATTATTGCATTTCTCATGCTACACTGAGCTTTATGTGTGTACTCCTAGGAAGCCCATAAACAGCAACTTTCTTCCTGTGCTTGGCTTGGGCTGCTCAGCCATTGTGCTGCTTTTTCCTCTCTCCTCCCTGGGGACTAAAAACAACAGCTCCTTTCACTTTCCCTTGTAATACAAGTCTTGCTCAGTATTATTTTTTTCTGTTTTCTATTGTTACTTTGTACTCTACGAGGTGATGCAGCCATTTAGGATTCAAACGAGGTGACAGATGAAACAGTAACTTTATCCCACAGGCTGCAGGCTCCAGATTGACAGCAGAACTGGGGACTAAGGTAGAAAGAAGATTAACTCCTCAGCAAAACTAAGCAAATGAACTCACGATTCACATTTGGCTGACTCTGAACAAGGAGATCATGTGTGAGATATTTATTTTAAGTGTATGTTGTTTTGTCTTTAAAAAAGAAAAAAAAAAATACACTTTTGTGGTATTTTAAAGCAATTTGGTTGGTAACACCTACAACCCCACCTACATGACAGACGAAGACCACCATAATGATGCCTGACCAGACTTTTACATCAAGAATAACTCCAACAAAGCCAGTGTAATTATTCTGAAGCAAAGAAAGAAATGCTGAAGAAAAGGATAACCAAGATGTTTCATTCTGTTTAATTCATCTGTTTCATCTAGTTTCATCCATTTCTCTGCTTTCTCTGTATCATCAGCTGAAGATTGAACGTGTGAGCACTCAGGGAAGCAAGGGAACCAAGAAACCTGCATATCAAGACTACGTGGAAGATTTACGGGACTTATGTAAGTTAGTCAGGGAACAGTGGAGGAAGATGTATTTCCTTCTAAAAAATGGTCACCTCAGAGAAATCGTGAAATCTGAGGGGTTGTTTTGCTTTTTTTGTTGTTTTTTGTTGTTGTTGTTGTTGTTGTTCTCCCCTCCCTCCCCCCACTTTAGTTTTCAAGCTGTCTCGGTCCTTTTAGAAGACATTGTATAAAGCTGACAAATGGGAAAATAAAACCAAAGCATTTCATGTACAGAATATTATTCTAGTAGGAACTTCATGAACTGAACAAATAGAACAACTTAATGAACTGAACAACTGCGGCAATTCCCCACTAGTCCCAAAAAACCCCACAACAGATGACAAAGTATCAAAATTGTCTCATTTTCCCACTAAAATTGCCTGAAACCAGATGGGGTTCCCCAAAGACATATGGTCTGGGCTTCTACTTATATTAAAATTCAGACCTGATCATTTTAATCCACCATGGCTAATCCTATTTGCCTAACCAAGAGTTAAAATAACTAGCACACTTCTCCTTCCTCTGATGATTCAATAGGTAGCATCTACTCTGCTTTTCCCTGCTTTAAGAATTCAAGATAAGTAGTTCTTAAGAGTCATAAGTCATTACTCTATAGGGTATGTAACATAGATATCTTCCTTCTTCAGCTTTTGGAAGGGAATTTCTCCATTTTGCTTTCTTATCTGAAGCTGTGCCTTAAGAAAGTGTGTCCCTGGGGTTTGGGGATTGTTTTTTGTTTGGTTGGTTGGTTTTGTGTTTGCTGTTGGTTTTAGATTTTTTTTGCAAAAGTCACATCTATGGATATTTTAGTTACACCAACAGGAGACAGAAAAGGAAACCCACATCTACAGTAACACAGGTCATTAATCTGTCCATAAAACTCTTGTCAAGACACAGACTAAGTTCAGACTGCTCAAGTGTTCACAAAGTTTTCACCAAACATCTGTAGAGTGGGGGGGAGTCTAAGAGCAGTAAAGACAATTGATTTTGCCAACATTACATTAAAAAAAAACAAAAAACACACACTGGTGTTCAGACCACATATCTTAGTATGCCTCCTTTTAATTTACTTCAAAAAAACCTATTTCACCTGGCAAATTTTAACCTTTTTCCTCAACTCTGTCCTCAAATACTCGTCACTGTCCTACGTGCTCCTTTTCTTCCCCAATAAATTCATCTTGGGCCAACATCACATGGGTTCCAGGCATGATTTAGTTGTCTCCATACTCAGCATCATTTGTTCTTTTCATAAGGAACCGGAAGTCTGGCTGGTGTGGAAGGTGCTGGGAAGAAGGGCAGCAGAGCTGCACTTCTATGGGTCTTTGGAACTTACTGGGTTTAGTTCAGTTAAACAGCTGCATATTTTTATAAACTTTCTTCATTCTCTTCTTGTAGCTATCACACTTAGGATGTTCTGGTCAACAAACTAAAATAAATACATTGTTTATCCATTTTATCCATTTTAAATTTAACTCAAATTTCCAAAAAATAGAAATTCACACAACTAACAGATTAACAACCTATGAAAATGTCATATATAAATGTACACATGAAAGTGTCTAATTAAGAATTTGCTAAAACTAGGTACAATCATACAAATGTTTAAATAAGGATGATTCAGTATAATGTTACTTACTGATACACAAAAAAATAAGTATGATGACAGCTTCTCAGCTGCAAACCAAAATTTTTCAAGGTAAACAGCTGAGTAGAACCCACCCAGCTCTGGGAAGAGAATTAGAACCCAGTACAAAATAGATTTAACACATTCACTATTAACACATGTAGTTAATCCTTAGTATGGCAGCACAAGACACTACAAACCCTCCCGTGCTGGTAAGTCCAGTTTCCACACACATAGAGGATTTAAACACGGCAAAAGCCTGCAGTCAGACATGACAGACACTGATCTGGTTTTCTCCTACCCTAAAACTCTGGTTTACCACCACGAAGATAACTGAGGGTTGGTTTGCTCTGCCCTCCCTTCCCACTTCCCTCCCCAGGCCACACATGAAGGTAATGCAACAGCATAATAAGAATCAGACAAAATGCCATTTACTGCTTCATGCTCATAAAATCACT
This sequence comes from Columba livia, assembly GCF_036013475.1. Lineage (NCBI taxonomy): Eukaryota > Metazoa > Chordata > Aves > Columbiformes > Columbidae > Columba > Columba livia. The sequence goes on from NC_088604.1 coordinate 65,591,177, forward strand.
GCACTTGGTCAGGGGCCTCTTTGCACAGGCTCTGCATGAGGAACCAACCCCAAAACCCTCCTTTTCCATGGCTGTTCCCCTACAATGGCAGGTAGATGCAATAGCACTAACTTTGAGGCATCTTATATCCACCTGAAGACTGACACATATAGCTGTCATTTTTCCAGAACAGAATAAACCCAGTTTTGAAAAGAGGAAGACGGGTCACACACAACCTCTCAAGGGAAGGGTAAAGTATCTTTACACCGATACATACACGGAAGCGTTGGATTCATGGCGCTGCTACTTGAAATTTAACTGATCATGAGTCACTTTCTAGACAAAAACAAATTATCAGTATGCAGCTAACTACCCAACTACAGAAGAGAGATCTCAGCAGCAAAGAACATTAAAGGGCTCCGTCTTGATACCCTAGGCACCAATTTTGCTCACAGCGACAGCAGCATTCACATGACAGTGATCCCATCGGAGTCTAAGGAAATGAAAATATTGTTATTCCAAGTAAAAAAAATTAACCGAAATTGCTGAACAGAAGAGCTACCCTTCATCCATGTATAGCCTTTGGTGCAATGCATTTGAGCAGGAAAAACTGCAAATAGAGCCAGTCAGCAGCCAGGCTCTGCAGATAAGCACATCTAGCCCGAAACACCAAACCAGCAGATGGAGGGGGCTGCAGAAATTCAAGGTCATTGAGGGAAGCGCTTTTGTCCTGGCCCTGAGATAAATCAAGACAGTGTTGTCTCAGTAAAGTGATAGTTGAAAACAGGACTTGGACGTTAAGGAAAAGCAAAAGATTAATCCTACTGCCTCCCACTGCTTGATTCCAGCTGCTTGCCAAAGGGGGCACTTTATATAGTCACGATAAAGGAGCAATGCTTCCTAATAGAAATGCTTAATTCTTTAGGTTACTCCACTTCCTAATGTAAACAATTCGGATAGCAAACCAACACCAAAAGGCATGCCAGGATTTTACACAGGAAATGTTACCAAGATCAACTGCTGACTTTCATTTAAAAAAAAAAAAAAAATAGCTTAAGGATTGATATGTGTTTGTTGGTCTGGTCTCTTGGGCCCTTGAATCCACTCAATTATGTCCAAAGTCTTTTAAGGACACTTTGAAATATACTGGCACATACTTCAGGATGGAAAACTATTCTTTTGCTTTTCATCCCTATGACAGACAATCCCAGGAAGCTGCAACTCTTAAGATCTCTTGATCAGCTTCTCTTGTAATCACAGTCAAGCAGCAAGGTCAAAAAGGAAACAGTGGCTATAAAACAATGTTAATGCTACTTTTAATTTTTTAATATTTGTTTTTTTGTTATCAAGACTTATGTTGTACAAAACTTCACAGTTTCTCTCAAAAGGGAAGCATTTATCCACTTAGATTTCTAAGTCTGTCCTTTTTTTTCTTTTTTTTTGCTTTATGCTTTTTTTTCCTTCTGGAGAGCAAGGAGAAGAGATGAGGGAAAAAAAAAAAAAAAAAAGAAAAAAAAATTGACATATCGTGATCGCAGCCAGCTTCCTGTCCTGGTTTGCATCAAGAGTGTCATGAAATGAAGAATGACATAATATGCAATAGTTCCCCTGGCTTTGAAAAACATTATGTTAGGGTGGCGCATACACTCCAGAATCCTGCAGCCAGAGTACACAACTGGAACACTCAGAGTTTCCATTTGTGAAAAACCTCAGAAAAGCATTTTAAGCACAAGTTTAACTTTTAACATGTCTTTATCCTACTGAAGTCCTGTATCCTGAACTAGTTCTTAAGGCTTCACCAATACTTACTCTCTTTACAAAAATATTTCTTTTTGATGAATTCTCTTCCACATTCCTAAAGGTGAAATCCCAGTTAGACCAAAATTAGCATGAGGTTGCTTACTGCAGAGCCAGGATTTCACTACCAGCTATGAATTTTCTTCAGATTACCTTGGGACAAACTGTGTTCCCAGAGCAGCCATGGTATTAGGTAAATGGTACAAAATCATGCCCTCACTGCGCACCTCCACCTGCAGTCCCCACAAGAGGGTTGGGCTGTGCTGGGGGCAAAGGCAGTGAGAAGTCCAAAGGGCATTAGCTAAAGCCTGCAACTGCACAACTGAATGACAAGCATGTTTTTGCCCATTTTCCTTATAAGCTCCCACCCCTTTCTTTTTCCCATAATCAAAAATCATGAGGGAAGTTACATGCAAGTCATTGAAGAAAAACACAGACTCCTAATATGAACTGGTCCTTCTCCCTCCTCCTCCCCAGGCACTGTCCCAAGAACATCTTTGGGGACCCAAGTTTCGCAGAAATCAGCATAAAACAACAAATTTCACTTTTGACAAACTTTTTTTTTTTTTTTAATTCTTTTTAACTATTCCAACTATCTGGTGCTGCAGCGGTCAGCACACGTGGGTTCTTATTTTCACCAGGGACAATCTTCATGTGTTTTTTTTACTGATGTCTGAGGAGGCACAGGAGATGGCAAAGGTGGTCAGATTATCACTTTGCCGTCCTAAACTGCAGAATCCCTTATTTTGATATGGATAAAATAATTTTGCACATGATTTCCCACATTATGCAGCCATTAACTAGAACGGAGGAGATGCAAACTGGGCAGGAGCCAGGGAGAAGGGAGATGATAAGGGTGCTCCAGATGATGACTTTCGCATGGCTGCGAAAGTATCATGAACCTCAGTGCACGTGCACTGTATGGGGAGGGGGTGACTGAGAGGAGGCGATAGCTTTAAGTCCTTCTCCATCCTGCCCAATAAATCTGTGTCTGACAGATCCCCACAGGCCTGTATATCATTCTCCCTTTTTGCAATTAGGAGACCAGCTGCAATTCTTTGGCCAGAACCCAGCCAGGCTTCCCATGCTCCTATAAGCTTCTCCAACAAATAGCACTAAAAAGCAAAGAAACCAAACACAAAACTTAGCATGCGACAAACTCTTCCATGTGTGACCTCTGTACCACACAACCTGTGAATCTACATCAGACTGATTTTCTGTGTAAGGTCATGACAAGAAAAAAAAAATATCTGGACAGTCTATGAACTTCTTTTCCCACCCAGCTTTTCCTGTTTTCCCATCGCTTTGCACATCATCTACCATTTCCGCTCAATTTGAATGAAGAAAAAGCACAAACCCCAAGATAAGCATGTGCCATCTATAGCAGGGCAGTTCTTTATTTCCGATGAAGATGCAGCCAATTAAATATTTATTGGATGGAAGCATATTGCCCCAGAAAACATTTTCACAGAGCATGAGAACTTAATTCAAGAAGCTGAGAGAGGCCAGTGTCAGAACTCACTTCTGTTCTGTATATCCAAGATAATGAAATATAGCTTTTCGTAATGCTTCTCCTTCCTTTTTTCTCTAAGTAAAAAAAGTCACTCTTTCAGGGATTTGCTGATATCTTGACACTTGCCACTGGAAGCAGCAATTGCTTGCAAGAAGCTGGAAATGAAGAGTAAATCTAAGCTGTGCATGACAATCTGCCACCAGTGAATTTAGGAAAAGAGAAACTTTAACTGCTGCCCTGTGTCTCTTCTACCTGATGCTGCTCCTATCTCCTCCTGGAACAGTACATCTAAAATTTTAAAAACAAAACAAAAAACAAAACCAATAAAAGCAACAAACAAAACCCGCACACACAAACAACAACAAAACAAAAATATTTTTTTAAAAAAATTGAAAAAAAAATCCAAAACAGAAACAGAGATCAGCATTCATCAGGCACTGAATGTCTGTTCTATATAGGCACCTGGGGTGTAGATTTGATTAAAACCACTAGCTCAAATCACCCTCAAAGCTTGGCACCCTTTGAATTTTCTTTTTTCAAAGGTAAGGAACAGTGCGTAAGGGCTGCTACTGCCTGGAAAGCTCCCCAAGCCCGAGCACTACCACTTACAGTGCTGCTCTGCTATAGTAGCTCAGGAACCAAGTGCATGCTTTTTGGAAAGTGATAGCAGGGATGCTCCTAAACCCACATCAAAGCTTATTTTACAGTAAGTCAGTATAGTTTCCATGAGAAGCAGCATATTTCATCATCAGCCTAACTCTGAAAATCTTATCAGTGCAGCAAGCTGGCAGTGCAAACATGAACAGCTGAATTCATCACTCCCTCCTGCTCTCACCCCAAGTTCAACATCCCGTTTCCACACTGTCTTCAGTCACATCCCAAACATGTTCAGCAGGGAGCAGCACTTAATATTAAATTCAGGGCCTCTTCAAACCTAATGAGATGGGAAACAACGGGTCATATTTTCAATAAATCTTGAGAGGATCATTCAAAGGAGATGAAAGAACAGTGGAAAAAAAAAAAAGTGTAATAAACAACCTTTGATTCAACTTAACCTTTCAAGATAGGGATCAGACAGCATGTTAGTTTTGTACAGGATACAATAGGGTGTATCGTGCTCCCCACTCCTACAGACTGGCTTGAAGCTCTGCTGTTACAGTGACAGTGTCAGTAGCCAGAATTAAAGAAAACAATAAAAGAAAGGACTACTGGGAATGACAAGTCTCTCAGCATGGTAGGGAGCACATTAGATTCCCACCAAATCAAGTGCACTTAAAGACAGTCCATGCCATGATGCTTTGTTCTCTCCTGTAACAAGATATGGCAGATCACAGGTTTGCTATAGAGAGAGAATATTTGTTAAGAGTCTTTCTAGGCTTCTTGTCAGATGCTTTAACCTCTCATCGAATCATGGCAGGATGGTGAAACCACGTTGCTGTGTTCCCCCAGTAGGTCCATGCTGTGCGCTGAGGCATGGGAGCGAGCAGGGACGTGGACAGGCTGGTCCCCTGCAGCTCCTGGATAGGTGACAGCCACATGGCAAAACCCACATCTGCTGGAGCTGCCATGGAGGTTCTGAGAGGGAAGGCCACCATGGTGAGCCAGCCACAGAGCTAGCTGCCTGGCAGGGGCACCCTAGCTGGGGAACAGAGGGTGAAAAAGCAGATGACTGGTAACACGGGCCTGCTTGGAACACCAGAGTCATGTCCTCTCGCCACCACCCAGAGTCCATGAAAATGTGTAAGACTCCAGTTTCTGGGCTTTCTTACAAACCCTTAATCCATTACAGTTTTAGGCCTCTAGAGCTGTGTGCAGGCATGACAGATTACATGGTAGACAACATTAACAAGAGCAGGCTCCTGGGGTGAGATTAGGCTCCACCTATGCCTCAGAGGATACTGGGCCCATCCAAAATTGCCCTCAAGAAGTTAGCAGAGGACTTAGGTAATCAATTTGGTTCGCTGCTCAGAGTGTCCTTTGCCCCCAGTTATTCATCACTGCCCTGCCTAATTCACCATAAAGGAATTCCTGAGGAACTGCCCTGCCGTCAGGAAGGCTCTGTTTACTCAAAGGAAAGACCAAAAAGCACCAATAATTGAATGATTTCACTTGGCACAGACTGCTTAATTTAAGCAGATTTCTTTAGCTTTGGGGAAAAAAATAAAAAAGAGAACAATAATTAGGATCAAGTACAGTAAAGTTTGAGCTCTGGGTTTTTGGTTTTGTTTAATTTTTTAATTAGCCACCAGAAAACAGGCTCTGGAGCTAGGAGAGAACACGTGGAGTAAGTGTTGTATTTTGCTGCAGACCCATCAGTTCTCTTGCAGAAAGCACTTGCTGCAGCGAGAAGAACTGCCACTGGTTCCCTTCAGCTTTATACTACCTTTCTGGAGTGCTGGGGTTAACTGGTGGAGAAACTGGTTCTTGTACATATCTTCAGATTAAACCTATATTCCTTTCCCTTATCTTCAAATTTTAAGATGAGGCCCTTCCTGTCACAAAATGCCTGGAATATATTGGCTGATACTGACAGAATAGAAATTATTAAAACAACCCATACATTAAAAAGACAGTATGAATGCCAATGCACTATAGCGGTATCACGATATTTCCCTTCCTCAACATTTTCTACCCTATTTTATCCCCACTGCAAGGAACTCTATACATCAAAAATACTAGCTGCTATAAGGCAAGCTGTTTATGCTTGCAACTGGTATCAGAACTCAATATTTGCAGAGCTGTGGTATAAGATGTTAAATAGAGCTTTCATTGCTGGATGATTTCTGTTTAACCTTTTTATTCCCCCCTCAGAAATTCAGAAAAGGAGAATGACGGGCCAAAGCTGTAGCAGAGCCTCAGAAAGAAAAGTGCACATTTGAAGTATTTCAACTCTAACCCAGTGATTACAGTGCAAACCTGACATTTTATTTCCCAAAACATAACACATGACAATGAGACTAAAACTAAATAAGAGGACATTTGATAGAAAGCCAGAGAAAAATTGGAAGCATAGCCCACAAGTTTTGTAGCATAATGATAATATCTTCCTCTGATAATATCCTCCTCTTTCTTGCAAAGTCACATTAAAACATAGGTTGCATAGACACAAATAGATACTCCTCTACCACAGCCACTTGGCTTTATGATGTCATTGAGTTTAGCATTTGTCACTAGTCACATCTCAAAAAAGCATCACTGCAGGAGTCCTTTTCAAGAAATCCTTCTGCAATATGTTGTTCCTGGCCTGTACCATGTACTTAATGTCAGAGATGCAAAACAATCTTTTCCAAATTATTTGTGTGAAAGCTTCACACTCTATCAATTAAAGCAGGAAATGGGATGTTAAAGAAAAAGCCCACACTCAAATTTTTCCATAAAACCTTTGCTATTAATATACCCAGATACACTCCATGCTGTGTTTATGATTACAAGCCTTTGCGGAAACATCAGCTGGTTAATAATCATCTACATCTGTCACAATACCCCATTTATGCTCCAGCCTTCCATTGTTTTATTAGCTACCTTCGATAAATGATTGTCAGAATTATTTCCTCTTCATTTGCAGGAATAATCTGAGGATGAAAGAGAAGAAAAAATAAAGTGATGGTGACATGAAGTACAGTTGGGATGGCAAATAATGATTCTTCAAGGTCTCGCGTGTTGTTCCACCTGTAATGCAGAGTGTTTATTAACTAGATTTTGCAGCCCAGCCTACCTCCCAAGTTTTTAAGGGTCTGACCTGACTAGCCCCGGGTGGTTTGCCCTTTCTCAGGGTTCATTCCGGGAGCAAAGCCCCCTGACCACAGCAGCACAGGGCAGGGCTTCTTCACCCGGGGACCTGCCAGCAGTGCCCCCACAGCCAGCAGGGGTTGAGGCAGTAGGTTTCATTAGCCCCTTAATCAAACCTCCGTCCTTGGAATATTTAGATATAATTCCTGCTGACACAGCTACCTAGCCTGCAACAGGGACCAAGCCCAGAAACCTCTACACAGCTTGGTTCAGTACCTTCATGACTGGTGTCACCAAAACCCCTATTCTGCCATATTCCTACACAGGAGAGGAAAAAACAAAACAAAACAAAACAAAAAAACCCAAACAAAAACAAAAACACAACAACAACAAAAAACACACACACAAAAAAAAACCCCTCAAAACCTCAAGATCTCAGTTTTTACACAGATTTAAACAAATTGATGGACCAAAAATGCAGTCTGTCACTTTGACAAGAAAAGGGAGAGAAAAGGACAACATACATGTTGCAGGCAGAGACCTAGGACCACATCTATAGCCAAGACAGTTTCCAGATTGATTTGCCCCATTGCAGTCCTCATTTTCTTTTTTTAAACGGTGCACACTAGCCATTTTCTACCAAAGGTAATGCATCCTCCCTCTGATCAGCCAGGAGCCTGGGGCTGTCCTGGGGGGCTGAGGAAAGCCCAGGAAGCCTGAAGGGGAACACATAGGCACAAAGCTACAAAGCATTTGCTTTGAAGTCCTGTCACAGTCTGCAAGGACAAAAAACCCTCATGCCTACCCTGCAGGGACCCTTGCCCCTGCTTTGGCAGGAGGCTTGGTTCCCCTCCCATTGATGCCCTCATGAGCGAATCAACTGGGGTGCTCTGCTCTAAGGTGTTTTGGGCTCATGGGTAACATTACCCATCACAAAATACCACAAGAGAACAACTAGCACTATCAAAAGTTAATGAACAGCTATGATAATGGAGGTAACATTATGAGTGTCAGATGTTCTCTTAAAAAGCCAGACTGCAGAGTTAACCAGAGGCAAAACACATTTCCAGCCACCAGGTGAGAAGCAGAGGAAAGGTGGTTTTAAATACATACAATGTGTGTCTAAGGGCAATCCACAATCTGCTGAAATTACTCAACTGATCTACTAAAAAGTTATTAAGAATGAGCAAACATTGCTGAAAGCATCAGGCTGCTTGTTAGGCTAGCTTTTGATGATGCCTGCTGCATATTAAAGCACTTGATGCACCCAAAAAAAGCACTAAAAGGAAAGAAAACAATAGCAATATGCACAGTATTATCTGGGCCTTCATTTGTGAGCAAGATAAACACTGGTTCCACTCAAATCGTCTCATGTTTTGTTTTGCCATCAAAAAAGGCAGGCTCTATTTGAGTTAATTTTCCCAAGAGCTTTAATTAATCAAGTCTTAAACACAAACATTTGACAAAGAGAAAGAAATATTGAAAACAAAACAGCATTGTTCTGCATGGTGTCAAGCAGAAGAAATATTTGTAAAGTGCAAATAATACATGCAAGAAAACAGCACATTCTGTGCTGGGAGTGGAGAAGGAATTGCCATTTTCGCCAGCCAGTGTGGGATGCAGCCCACCCATCTAGCTTCATGCTGAGCAGTCAAGGTGCTGCCGTTTTCTAATGAAAGGGTATTAAGAACAGGTAGTTCAACATGAGTTTTGCCCCATAAGCGGGGGAAGAAGAACACACTGCCTGGAGTTGATTTTTGGGTGGGTATGCAGATAGGGCAACAGTACCTTGCTCCTCCTGCAAACAAAAGTACTCACTAAAACAAAAACCTTTGCTGACATACTTGAGAAAGAAAGGAAGGACCGAGGAGTAGCCAAAGGAGATGGAGTACGAGAAGACAGAAGAATCTGAGGGTCTGGCCACAGGACCCAGCAGGGAACGGCAGAAGCAGATGGTCAGCTGCACTTCCAGACCTTGGCGGCACTGAGCCCTGTGACTGGCAAAGTGCTTCCCCGCTGCCCGCGCCTGCAGGGACCACATGGTTGCTCTCCTCTTGTTATGTGTTGCTGCCTTCTGGCGATGTGTGAGTCCATGACGGCAACATCACATGCTAGGCCAGTAAGAATAAAACCGTACTTTTTTTTTTTTCCCCCTCTTAATTGAGTGCATACAAACGTTCAATTCCATTTTTCATCAAAACTTAGATGTCGCTAAAACAAATATGTTTCTTGTCGTTCCCCATCCCTCCTCCTCTCTGTTCCTCCGCAGTTTAACTCTGAGGAGCTTCACAGCAGAAGAAACGTGGTTCCCAATGTACAAGAGCCAGCCCAGGCCAATCCCAGGCACAGAGAACTACCTATCAAGCCATGTGCAGGCAGCAACCTCAGAGCCAAGGCTGTCCACCACCTGAACACTGAGTACAGCCACGGCCACTTTTACACAAACACCCAAACCCAAGAGCCAGTTTTCGGAAAGCTGAAGCTGTCGCTGCAGTGCAGACTTCCCCAGGCTGGGCCTAAAAGCAACACAGACAGTGACAGATGTCCAGTTCCTGACTGTGGAAAACATTCTGTGGCTGGGACTGCTCCTCTGCACCTCACTACCCCCCAGCACTTCTGCATACTTGAGGCGACCCAGCCTCCCTCCAAGCTGCACAAAATTGCCCTAGGAGCTGCCTTGGGAAAAAGCTAGTCCGTGCAAAACAAGAGCTGGAGACTCACTGCCTATACCAACCAAATATTCTGCCTCTGAGCAACATAGCCACATCATTTAATCCTTCTCTAGGATCTTATGAGGTAAGCAGAGGCAGATACATCCTACAACAGTTAAAGCTATTGCTTTGATCAGTATTTCACAGAAGAAAACAATAAAGCAACAGCATTTATTCAAAGTCATTATGTCCTTCTAAGTCTCAAAATTATTCAGAAGAGACATCCAGATCCTGCACACCTACTCAAGTACACAGCCACAACAGGCAGCAGAAATTGCCTTACAACACAAGCACTTCTGTACAAGAGAACGAGAAAATATCAGGCCTTGGAGTGTCCTACAACAACTACCTAAATTCTGGCTTTAGATTAATGAATCATGATTTGAGAAACCACAGTTACAAAAATGGAAAACACACACACAAAAAAATAAAGACTAACTCAAAAAGTCTATGCAGGAAGCAGCTCCCAGCTTTAAATACCATATTCAATACCACTGGTTTGCACCTTTGATTACATTTATCTTCTCCAACAGCAAATTGAAAATAATATTACCTAATTTATTTGGGAGGAGTTGTTAAGACTGATTAACAAGCAGGTCTAATGAGGCCAGCCACATAACTGGACAAGACCATTTCTTTGTAAATACAGCAGGTAACCCCATCTCTATGAGCAGCATTAGTTCAATGGACATAACATATTCTGCAAATCAAAGATAATTCATATTATAATTTGTACTGTGTTCACATTCATATTATAATTTCATCATAAATATCACTAACTACTATTGTTCATGCAGTCTATCAAGAGGCATCTTGACAGAAGTGCGATTTACAGCTTCACAGGAATGCTGGTGGAAGGTTTTTGTTATCACCATGAATGTTCATAATTGTATTACTACTGAGAACAGCTTGCAGGAAAGCAGTGTGTAAGAATACTAGATGAGTTTTCTGCATCTGAAAAAATAAAATATTTCCTCTTCTGAATCCACTGCAAACGTATGAACCTCAGTTTCTAATCATCAGGTTCTCATCACTTTGTGCAGGTGGACCTTTGCTGCTAACATGTAAACATGCTGCTACTCATCGCAGACTATTCATTGGGAAACAACACCTTGAAAGTTTTCTAACTTTTCTTACATAAAGAAAAAAAAAATCCATGTTAATCAAAGGTTTTAATTAAACTCTATTGGTTAACCCCTGTAAGAAGTACGGAGTGATGGATCACAAAGCAAAAGCGTCATAAGAAAATTAAAGTAAGTCTTAACAGAGACATTTGTGTGCCGTCCCTGTGTCAGACAAATGCTCTGCAGCCCTTCATGCACCAGAACAATGTCTCTCAAAGTGACGAAAATGGCACCATCCAAGAATCCCAGTAACATTAATACTGCAGTGTTTCCTGAAACCGCTACAAGCCATAAACAACCCTGGAGAAGGCAGCCTGAAATGACATTTTGACTCCATCTGTGCAGCAACTGAACAGTGCATGAGCACCAGTATTTGTTCCAACTCAGAGAGGGCCTGTGGCACCATCACAGAGCCCAAACCTTGCCAAAGGGCCACCCAGACACCCACCACATCGCTCTTCTGCACCCAGCATCTCCCTCAGCCAGGAAAGAGAGGGGGAAAATTAATCTTCTCTAATCTTAGCTAACTCGGTAAATTAACCAATAATCCACATTCTTTATACAGTTAGTGGAATGACCCAGGCACTTCAGAGACTAATTCATCTCCTTTTAAATAAGTGCCAGAGAGAACTGGGTGTTCATACTAGCTGTTCTCTTCTGAGTAATCTTGCAGACAGAACATTTGCACGCCTCCTCTCTTTCTATGAAAATACAAGCTACAAGCTACTCTATGAGGTTGTTTCAGGTTTTTCTTTCCCCTCAATGACATACTCATCGACACTTTCAACTCCTACTTTTCCTGGAAATAAGCCTTTCCTCTTTTGTGACAAGTTGCACATCTTGCAGTAATTGAAAAAAGGAGAGCACTAGATAAGGGTATCCTGTCTGCCTTGAAATAACTCTCCTACTTCCTTTAGCAAGAAGATAAGAAACATCTGCACATACAGTCATTACTACACGAAAGCTATCTCTCTTCAAGGAAAAGCCTAACTAAAAATTCAAATAATTTCAACAGTTTGAAGAATCCTTATGGACGTAGCCTGGTGAAGCAATTCAGGTATGTTACATCCTGAGCAACGAGGGGGTGCCGTTGAGCTGTCCAAATTACTTGCAAGCTTTGTCTCTTGTTCAGAGTCTAATCTCATAGTTGTCATTTTGCTCACCAAGTAATATTTAAAACACCAACTATACCGTGTATTGATTTTCTTTCCTGTGCTTCCTGGATTCTTTTTCTAGATGACCTTCTCCATCACTTCCTCTTCCCATCTTCCTTTACTGGCACATCAGCACCACAAATTTAATCCACTGAACATCTGTTCTCCATCCCCACACCACTGCAACTGCCTGGCTCTCCCCACACCCTTATCTCACTGCATCACTCTGCTTTTGTGACCTGGCCTTTAGGATATGGGTAACATTTTCTGCTACAGCTGCCTGCTACAAATCCCTTGTACAGGGAGAACTGAGGACATCTGAGCCTATGAGACAGGCAGATGGCCATGCTGTCATCCGGCAGGTTTATGTGGGCTTTCTCTCACTCATATCCTTGGACTTCAAGTTCCTCTGCCCACCCCAACTAGCAGGAGCATCAACTTCTGTCATATTTCTTCATTTTGTGTCATGGCATCAGAACTAGCTTTGAAAAAAATCTTTGAGCAACTACTTTTTTCTTCCACCATTCATTAAAGAAAACAAAATTAAGGAGGGAACATGAACTATTTATTATGCAGAGATGCACTGATGCTCTGAAATCGGACAATATATCAAGTTCAGTTTTCTCCTGCAACATATAGTTATTTGTAGCTACTTGCTTCTCTCCCTTCAGAAAGCCTCCTAGGCTAAATTCACTGTGACACTCAAGCTGTTGGGTTTTTGTTGCCCTGAAAATAGAGAAGACAGGTGAAAACATCCTAACCAGCTGAGATGAGCAGAGGGACTCCAGAGGTGATGCAAACCATCATGCAACTGCAGCGTACATGCAAGCAGAGCAAGGTGCTGCCCACCTGCCAGTGCCCATCACACCAGATCTTTCCCCAACTGCTTCAAAGACTTGAACCTGGGAGAAGGCCATTGTCAGGCCCTTTTCTAAGAGCATTAAGAACGGCTCACCCAAAAGACAACCCTTCATGGACTTTGGCACCCTGCTTCCCACCAGCTCAGCCCATCCAAAGGGTTCTCCAGTGGCTGCCAGCCTTATAGGGGTAACCCTGGGAGGGACACCCTTTCCTGTAGCTGCTCTAACAGCTCCTGGCCATTATCTAGTGACACAGGCAGACCCCAGCACCAGCTGCAGATGCCAGCAGGAACTCCACCCTGGACCACTGCTGCTCCCTGACATGCTTGATACTGCACAACCCATCTCCCAATGCCCTATTATCTTACCGAAAAACGTCTAAGTGCATTTTCATGTAGGAACTCCACAGCAGCACACGGTCTGAGAGCCAAGCCCTCCTTCTCAAAAGTACAAGGCGGAAGATTTGATTTGTAGAAGTCAGGTACAGAAAAGCAAGCCCCATCTTTCAATTAAATAGATTAACTCATAATAACATTTTATAATTATATCCACCTGCCATCCTCCTTCCTTTAGCTACCAGTATCACAACTGTTTATTTGCACATTATGTTGCTGAATTTAGGTGATAAACTCCTCTGAACATGTGACACATTCTTGATCTTTACCAGCAAAACAACAGCTCCACACTGGTGCAACTGAAAACCAAAGTCAAGTCCACATTTTTCCATTTGGCTGAAAGGCACGCTCTGCAAATAAGTCACAGAACAAAACATCACTATGACAACAAATAGGAAAAAAGTTATGAGCTTTGAGAGTAGCTCAAACAATTTCCTTAAACAAAAGGAAAATAATTTACATTTAGTCTCCTAATGCAAATAATAATTTTTGTGTTGTTGGTTTTATTTTTTTCTTTTAGTACATCTTTTCTTTCTGGGTGTGCATGGAGGAAGTAGGAATAACACTATGGCTAAAAGATACAAGCACAAAACAATATAAGTCAGCAATTTCTTAAACTAAGGTGTTATTTGATTTATTAAAATGATCAAAGATTATAATTATTGCATCAATATTGTTGAAACTTTTAGAGAGCTACTTTGTTCAGTTATTTGAAAGAGAGAAGTGGACAATTTGAATAAATGGAAGAGGAAAGACAAACCTTTTCAGAAAAGAAAAAAAATAGAAAGCAGAATATTCTTTCAGTATATAAAGGCTGTTACAAAGAGAGTTTTGGGATTAGCTGTTGGCCAGTCTCATCAAGAACAGACGAGAAATAAATCAACTTGATTTTCAGTGAGGAAACCTTTATACAGATGTCAGGGAAAGCTTTCTAAGTATAAGGACACCTAAGACCAAGCTACTTTAGGAAGGTTACATATACACACAAATTAGCAAAAAAAGGCAATGTGGAAATGACGTCTTATGCCTTACAATGGCGTTAAAAGCCTCCAATAACTGACTGTGCCAAAATGAAACAAAAAATGGTTGTTGCAAGTGTCAGCAGGTTAGATCCATTTTTACAGGAAACAGGCAAAAGTAATCATTTACAAATACATAATGCATAGCTTACAACTAATAGCTTTGAAATATTTTAGTACTGTATTTGCTTTAAAATAGCCTTTTCAGATTTAGACTACATTTTGGGAAAAATCATAGCACAAATTTTCCATACACTCCTTACCGAAGTGTTTGGAAAAAAACATCCCCTAGCTAACAGCACAGATCTGCTTTTTTTTTTTCCCTTAATGAAAACAGATCTTCATGACAAAGTCAGTTTTCTGTATGACATAGAGAATATTTTGTTACTCTTTAGCCAAAAGCTAAGCTACCACTTCACAGTGTAACACTTGCTCTTTTCTTTCCACAGTCTAGACAGAAGCAGTGACTCTACATATGTTTCCAAATCCTTTCAGTTATAAAACCTTGGTTTTAAAATTTCACAACATTTTACCTAATGACATGGTTCTGACCAGGACTGTCAATAGCCCTAACTGTTTGCTGTAGGAGGCAACGATCAGCACTACAATCAGATTGCCATCTCTGTCCCAGAAAGGTAGATCTTCCTCGAAGTTACCACAGGCAGGGGAAGGGAGAAAAAACCAACCAAACAAACAAACAAAAAAAACCAAACACATGCACACCACAAAAACATAAAACAACACACTACTACACAAAAAACACCACAACAAACACAAGTACACAAACAGCAGTGGGTGAATGCTGACCCAGATCTCATTGAATGTAAAATCCCCAGAGTCTCCAGAGTGTTCAGTGATGCCAGGACTTCGTCCAAGGAAATCATTACAATTTTCTGCTATCGTAACCAGTTCAAAAAAAAAATCAGGCTTTTTATTGCTGAATGCCACCTGCTAATGCCTGGCAAAGCATGTTCAAACAATTACACAGGGTCATATAATCATAATGAACAGGGGTTATCATTCACAAATCAAGAAGTTCTGGACTGAAGAGGTTTCCTTATCCCCAGAGGAGGGCAGAGGGACGAGGGGGAAAGACAGGGAGATGAGAGATGAGTGCACAGGTAAGGGGGCTTCTCCAGGCTGAATGGTGGCCAAGGGATGGATGGGGCTCAGCTACCCCAAGCTCTATTCCTTCATCTTTTCCTATAGGCTGCATACTTAATTCAGCAAGAAAGGATTTCACATTGTATGCTGCCTGTCAAAACACATGCAGAAAAGCAGCAGCTCGTAAAGCAATATATATTGCTTATTTCATCACATTCTACAAGAACCTGGAAGGAGATGTGGTGGGTCAGGCTCACAGGTTCACTTCAGAGAATCAGTCTCCAGCAGTGACCAGCAGCAACAGAGGCAATACAAGGTTTGGGGGGAATTACAAGAATACAGTAAACATGAAGCAGTCTATCAAGGACTGCAGCCTCTCCTTATTTTTTCTTTTTTAAATATGTGAACTGATGTGTCTTTAGAAAGAAAAAAAAACTTTGGTCACGCAATCTGTGTTATTCAGGAAATCAAACTAGTTGATCACAGTGGTCACTTCTGGCCTTGCAACACATTAATTTTTAAAAACTGTCAAACATCAACTTCATTCTATGTGTTTTTTTTGCCCATGAAGTCCAAAGAACTTACAAAACCCACCCTTCATCTCCTGGTTTTTACTATAAATCTTCCTTTACTGATTCTACAAAAGCCTTGGAAATCAAATAACTTCTAATTTCAAACTTCTGTGAATAATGAAAACTTCATTCAACACTATGGCTTTTATTCCAACACACATAAATAGCTTCTTGACTTGCACAAAACCTGAAACCACTTTAATCAATCGGCTATATATAGTCTGGATAAATACTGATTTTGAGATTCTGGGTATACAGCCAATCCTGTGCTATTTGCTAATACTTTGATCTAAACTCTCATTATTTTAAGAAGAAATGAAAAATATTCTGGGGAGAACAAAGCCAACAGTAAAGAAATTACAGCCTGTAAGAGCTAGAGGACGTATACATTAGCTAAAAACTCAACTTGTTCCAAAAGCGCTTCAGAAGACAGAAATATATTTAGACTTATCACAAAATGAGACAAAAATATCTATAAATTCGTTATTTTCCTACTCCCACTGGAATTCACTCTTGATTTTCCAGAAATCTACCACTATATTAAGTATACTTAATAGCATTAGTAGACAGCACTACAGTCTCATTGCCTGTGTGCGTGCATAACATACTGCTTCATTTTCTATGGCAGCATTATAGCGCCGGTGATTTATGTCTGTGTAACAAAAAGGGCTATTCTGTAGAAATATCACAGGAAATGACACACAGGAAATAAACCAACACAGACATCTTACAATCATTTCCTAAGCTCTCGCACAGCTAACTGCTGAGCTCCTGAAACAACCCAGATGCTGCTGACGTGAGGAATGAACAAGCACCAAAAAGGCTTCCCCCTCTCAGCACGGTTTCTGGGTCCTGAGAGTAGAGGATAAACAAGGCAATGAGCTATGGAATAGTTGGTTATTTAACACCTGGGAATATGCTTTATTGGGTATTAACCATTCAATACTGTCATGGTTCATCTACAGTGGCTACAGATGGACGGGTGGCACCTGTGGTAGCTGTGAAAACAAGAAAGCTGAAGATTAATGTCTGGTGAATACTCAAGTAATGGCTGGGGAAAAGGAAAGGCACATGGAAAAAAGTCACTGTAAGCCTCCTGCCAGAGCTTTCTCGTCTTCTCCTCATCCATCTCTCTCATCAACTATCCTCAGCTCCACTCAGGCACCATCCCGTTACCACGTCTTATTCTGCTACAATGCTCAAAAGCATCCATTCCCTTCCCACAAGCTCCCACTGCATCAAGTAGAGTGGATGGAGTGAAAGCTCAGTCTCTGCCCTCAAGAGCACATAATTCAGGTTACAGCAAGATGCCAACAGACGTGAAGAAATATGTCAGGTTTGTCAATATGCAACAGAACACCATGTCCTGGAAGCCAGATGAACTTAATATCATTTTAACATAGATTTTATTAAGGAATAGAGGACATAGCTCGTGAGGGTTCTAGTGAATGCACAGTATAGAGAACTGCTTTTCTTCTAAGGAAATGTCACCATCTAAAAATAGCCAGAAAATGAAGAAATATCTCAGCCTACTATCCCTTTATTGCTCAATATTTTATTATTCCCACTCACCCTTCATACAGCCTTTTAATGGAAATTAAAATATATAAAGGCCACATATGAAGATGTATATACAATATATTAGAAAAAAAAATCTGACATCGCTGTCCTAGGCTAAGAAACAATATAAGACGTCTTTATACTGTTATTTTCTAGGAAAAAATAGCAGACATATTCTATATGAACCTGAATATACAGTGGTCTATACAAACTGATTACACAGACACACACTTCAAATGTAATTATTTCGTGCAATTTTTATTCTGGACTCACTAAAGGAATTAGCAGAGCTGTTTCAAGACAGCAATCAGAAAAAAATTCAGGTCATTCCATGACACACTTTATTTTTGAGACAGAAGTCCTTTCCACAAAAGCTCTCACGTGCAATTTTACCATTCAGTACACATAGTTACCTTAACTGAAAGTTAGTTTGCCAGTAAAACACCCTTTCCTGTAGACCTAAAAAAAAAGTTTTGAGAAAATCAGTACAAAATTTCATGTAACTAGGTGAAACTTTGCACTGTAAAAATAAGTATAATGTTCTTTAGGTAACTGAAAGAGATACCTACGCTTTCATTATTATCTACAAACCAAGGAATTATGAAATACACTCATGCTGTATAAACACTCAAACCATCTTAAAACACTGTGGGTAAAATCTTGGTCCCATTAAAGCTGATGGCAAACTTCCCACTAACTTCAATAGGGACAGTATTTCATCCATTGTGCCAACTCATGAAGCAGAAAAGGGTGAAGAAAAAGCTTTGAAATACAAAACTAAAACAATAAATAAGATTGCTTTAATCACTACTTCCGATGCCTTCAGTTTTCCATGCAGTTTCTGCCCCTCCCTCTGACATACCAAAAAGCTGAAGGTTCAGTGCTTCGGCAGTTGATTTATTGGTCCGTGCGATCCAGGTTTGGACCATGCCCTGCCCTTTCCACTGCTTCATGCCCAGGAAAACACAACAGAGCAGCTCTTACACCAGGCACATTTTAATAGTGTGGGAAAAGATCCACAACATTAAAATTCAAATTTTCAGTGACTCAATCCAGAACACTGCGCTTCCTAAAACTGTTCTTTGTTTGTTTTAAATGGTAGAGGGAACTTCCTTAGCAATTGGTGTACAAGATCCCTTCTCAGTGATACAGGAAAGTGGGTGGCACCATTTGGTTTCCACTCAAATTCTGCTCCAGTCCTAAACAACAGCCAGTTTGGCAATTATATTGCCACCTCTTCAGATACACTCCAGAGACTTAAAAGGAAGAAAATTTCTGGAAATCAAATGGCTTGGTAGGTTCAAAGGCAAAAATATACCTAAAGGCCAAATGTCTTTCATAAGATACCGGACTAATAACAGCTGTTACTCATATACAAACTACCCACTTCTGGGCAACCTAAACAGCAAGTGTATCAGGACATGAAAAGCAGAGCTTTCATGCAAGACCTTAATGAGCGAGCTGAGGCTACATTCACTGGCCCAGCTACCATGAATGATAAGTTCTGCAGCACTGTCAGAACTTCTACCAGATTAGTGTTGCTACAGGGAAGTGCACTGAGCTCCCAAACTACTGAATTATTATCCATGTTTCCTTTTCCTTTTTGAAGTATTTTTAATTTTGTTTATAAAAATCCTAAAACTAGCATACCTGTTTTGTTCTAATCCATCAGTAGTTATTTTTTAAATATCAACAACACGCCAGACAGAAAAGTAAGAAAAAATTCAAGTAATGCAAATGTATGCAATGTTAGGACTGAACTAAACACTAAGTGTGATTGTAACAGCAAATATGGAGAAGTAATATTTTCCTAAATGTTGTCTTTTAGACAAAAAAAATACACAAATTTATTT